>NC_133973.1:112248551-113728551 GCF_047716275.1 Strix uralensis | reverse complement strand
AGTCTTTGAAAGCAGGGAACTGTGTGCATTTTCATGACAAGTTGGAGGAGATCTCAGAGCAGGCTCATCTGTTTTTACTGCCCCTTTTAAAAGGAAGCCTCAAGCTGCCTCCTAGGTTTACACTGGTGTAAAACAGGCAGAAGAAAGAGAAGAATTGGTGCCTGCTGTGGGAGGATGGCTGGGAGTCATCCTGCTGCAGATGCCCTGAGGATCTGTGCTGTCTCCTCCCCCCTCTCCAGTCAGCAGCTCCCTCATGCCTGCCCGTGTCCATGCACAGGTCCTTTCCTCATGGTCATGGCACTACTCTCTGCTTGGACAATATTCCTCTTTTTTAATTCCGTAACTGCTTTTAGGTGATGGGTTTTCCTCTTCAGGAGATTAGTAGAAGCTTAGCATTAAATACAATCCTTAAATACCAGCTATGATTCTGTGCTCAGTAGACCACAAAACATAAACTTTGATGCTCCAGTAAGAAAAGGCCATTTTGTGGGAAAAAAGAGAACTTCAGTCCTAATAAAAGGCCAAATCTCAACCTAGATACTGTTTATGGCCTTGCTGCTCACACAGTTGTGTCTGTGTGGGCTATAGGGAAAGTATCTTAAAAGACAGACTTCTTCTATTAACAGAAGGTCACAACTCACAATGTTAATCACGTACCTCTCAGCCAACATGTTTCTATATATTTGCTTGTACCCAAAGTACCTGAGAGTTTTCCATATCTAATAATACAGATGATAATAATTTGCATGATATAGAGACTGGATAAAAACACCGTTGTCGGTAAATGTGTACCCATTGAACAAGATGGATTTCGCAGCTTGGCCCCTGCTGGGAAGTCCTACCAGGCTGCGTCCCATCCAGAGAGAGGTAAGCAGTTAGCCAGCTGTGGTTTGGATGCTGGGCAGCATTCAGACCTTCTGGATAGCATGTGGTGGAGTACAGACGGAGCAAAAGTTGTCCGGGGCTCAGTCCGCTGAAAATGTTACTTTTATTAGAGTTAAATTCCTACTAAAGGTAAGCATTTTTCATAAGGCTTTTCCCCATCAGAACATGGGCAAACAGGAGCAGAGTGGTTATCGTTGGCGAGTAATGTGCACTTTGGATGAGGATGCTTTCCACCCATCTGACAGAAGCTGTGGGACTTTCTGCATCCATCCAACACTGCAGCCTGTGCTTCCCTGTCATCTCTGTCATGGGGCTGAAGCCAAGGCATGAACATGCTGCAGTAATTATATTCAGCCATATTGGGCTTGGACTGCTAAAATTAGGGTACAATTGCGAAGTCTGAGCATGTAAAATGTTGAATGCTGGTAGCGGTCACTGTCTTGCAGGGAGTTGTTTGTATGGAGAAGGATACAGAATCCATCCCTGGTAATGAAAGACATTTTTGTACCCACCTGCAACGCTCACACCATTTGTGTACTGCCCATTCAATTACACCAGATGGATCAGGAGCTTTTGCTTGTGACCTGGAAATGTGGAGTCTCCTCAATATTGAGGCTGATGGAGATGTGACCAGGAAGGGCACACATCTGAGAGCAGCAGTGTTACTGAGACTTGCCAACATTACTTCTCCTCCCAGCTATTTTGGGGTGGTTGGGCACTTGCAGGCAATGACATAATAGCCTGGTTGTTCTCTTCCAGCCTTTCTGCTGTTCCACACAGCTAGCCAAATGCTCAGACATACTTTAGATATCAAGGTTACTATTTTGCTCATATGGAGGAAGGGCAGTAGATGTCTTTCCACATTATATATCTTCTTAGATTACAGACAAATGAGCTCTTGTTTCACTGGGCTTCCTCTGTATATGATGAGTGAGTGAGAGTGAGTGAGTGAGTGAGTGAGTGAATGAGTCTGTGGCTGTGTTACTCTGACAGGCAGCCGAGCACAGGGTGCTGCCACTCTCCTGTGAAGCCATAGGAAGTGTTTCATGATTCAAGATAAGAGAGACCTTCATTTCCTCCTTCTGTGCTTGCAGGGCTGAGCTGCCGCAGAGGTTGCACCATCCACCCTGACAGCCTGCTCGCAAAATGGACCAGGAAACCCTGGGAAGCGTTGTCCTGCTCGCCATCATCACCTTGATAAGTGTTGTCCAGAATGGTAAGACAAAAATAAGCATTTAATTAAGGGCTAAAAGGGAGCTGAAAAAAGTTCAGGATGAAGTATGATGATCTGATCTTTGGATAGATAATCTGTGGTTATAAGTGCATGTGTGCTTAGGCATGACTTTGGCTTTAGAAATCATCTTCTAAGCATATAATTTTGCATGCTGTTGTTGCAGTACCTTGGCAGTCATATGGTCCTACTCTGTGATATTCTACAATGAGTTTGTTATACATATGTCAGCTAATGAAAGGACTAATATGCTGGGGTATCCGGTGACAATATGCATTTCAATTTGATGACTGAGACCTCCTTTCCTGGCTAAAGTCCCTAACATGGGCAGCCAGGGCTGCTCTCCAGCCAGAGCCCTGATGCCATGGGCAGGGGCAGGAGCCCCGTGGGGCTGGGATCGGTCAGACCTTTGCACAGAGCTGGGGAAAGGGAGCAGAAATGCACCGATTAATCGGAGGAGTCTGTCTGGGTTTTTGTGGGCAGGCAGCTCCGATGTTTTCCTGCGTCTCCAGGTCCTACAGTCCAACTAACTTCAATTAACTGCAGTTCCAAGAACACTGTGCATTTCCTGCAATGGAGAAGATTCCTTTTCTAGCTCTTATTCAGACCTCTATAGTTCCTACTATTCTTCAGAATGTTTTAAATAAGACAACAACTTTCTCTCTTGTGCAAATCTGATTTTAACTTACAAATACTTAACCATTTTAGCAGGAAATTCTACCCAGAATACAGAGAAGGGAGTGACTTTTTCCCCAACTGCACCAAGATAGCCCAGGTTCAAGGACAGTCAGCAGTGGGATGGGGGGCTGATGAAAATGCTAGAAATCTCCTGTGAATGCTTGTTGGTACAAATGGGAGGTTTCCACTGAGTGCAAACCCCATATTCAGTCCGAGGAAATGGGCTATTCTTGGGCTGCTGCAAAGTGGGGAAGTGGTGGAAGCTTCAGCATAAGCCTAGCTGCCAGACAGCAAAAAAAAAAAAGAGATGTGGACTGGTTTAGTTTCGACATAGGCACTAAATGACACATTGTTTAACCCAAAGCTGTTTTCTGGTAAATGCACACCGTGTGACATCACCAGAATACAGCTTGTTGAGATCAGAGCACATACTGCAATTAAAAAAATGTGTAAAATATATATTTATTGCTATTTAAGCAAATATACAGGGTTTTTTCCTCTCACTCTGAAAGTTGGGTATTTGCCTTCCAGCCTGGCATGCACTGTCATCTCATGGAAATCTGTCTGTGAGATTACTGACCCAACTGCTGCAAATGGGCAGCATGACGCTTGGCAGAGGACTTAGCGTGCCAAGCACGAGTGGCACACAACTCGAAAGCATGAATTCAGACCTTGCAACCTCTGATTTCCTCCTTCCAGGCTTTCTGGCCAGAAAAAACAGACTGATATGCAGTCCTGCAACAAATGCAATAATTAAGGCAGTAGAAATGCTTGTCAAGAGATATCAGTTGTACTGAACTCTTGCTATGGCTCTGATTCAGCAAAGCACTTGCACATCTGCTTGACTGTCTTTAAGTATTGAAGTAAGTACCATGTAAATTCAGGTTAGGAAACAGTTTGGGTGAATGCTGTTATTCCCGAAGCTGAAGGTAGGCTGTGGTACTGCCCCAGTCTGACGTCCATTTACTGTGACCTTGTTCATGTTGGGAATCTCCATATCCTACAGAATGACTCATGCAGCTGGATGCCTCTGAGTCACACATGTAGCTTTTAGGTTTCATTATTGCGTCAGAGAGATGTTGCAATTTAGCAGCGTTCAGGGCAAATCACTGGTCATCACTGAGCAGATCGGAATGGAAGAAGCAAAGTGGAAAGAATGGGCAACCTGTGTGTTTGTCAGCACTCGATGGGTTGGAGCTTCAGTGCACAGTTCTGTTGTCATGAACGTGTGAAACAACCAGGCTTGGATTGAACTCTTGTACATTAACTTGACCAGAGCAGGACTGCAATGATTCAGGCTCAGGGCAGCCTGTGCAGCCCTGGAGCCTCAGGGCATCATCTCCCGGTACAGCTGAGCTGAATTAAACCCCTCAACTCTATTGCTGCTCTGCTCACTTATCTCATGCAGGCTTGTGAAACCATCCTCTTGCCTTGAGGTTCAGAGTAAAGAGCAGGAAATATAACCATGGTGTTGCAAACTGCTTCATGCTGTAGTGCTCCATTTCCCCAATGCCAGGTTTACAGCAGCCCAATGTTGCTGAGATGTGAGGGCAGGCCTGTGGCGAGGTCCACCCCTGGATGTGATCTGTCAGATCTGCTCCGATCCCTTGCAGAGCTTCAGCCTGTCTGAGCCTCAGGCAGCTGGGACCCACCTCTTGGGCTGCCTTCTGGGGAGATCTGAGGAGCCTGCAGGACGTGTGAGGTTGACAGAGCTAAGGAGCGACAGAACCGAGGAGCCACTTCCAGGGTGAAAAGCTCATTTGAAGCAGGAGGCTCTACCTCTTCATATCACAGAATCACAGAATCACAGAATCATTCAGGTTGGAAAAGACCCTTGGGATCATCGAGTCCAACCATCAGCCCTCCTCTACAAAGTTCTCCCCTACCCCACATCCCCCAACACCACATCCAAACGACCCTTAAACACATCCAGAGATGGTGACTCCACCACATCCCTGGGCAGCCTATTCCACTGTCTGACCACTCTTTCTGTGAAAAATTTTTTCCTAATGTCCAGTCTGAACCTCCCCTGTTGCAGTTTAAAGCCATTCCCTCTTGTTCTGTCACTAATTACCTGTGAGAAGAGACCAGCACCAACCTCTCTACAATGTCATTTCAGGTAGTTGTAGAGAGTGATGAGGTCTCCCCTCAGCCTTCTCTTCCTCAAACTAAACAGTCCCAGCTTCTTCAAACGCTCCTCAAATGACTGTGTGTGAGATGCTGGGTTCCCTTCTGATTCAATGCCCTCACCTTGGGGGTCCTGAGGAAATACAGACACTGCAGCGGGTTAGAGGTGATTTTCTCTAGAAGAGGTGGACATCTTGTGTGAGGTGGTTGTTTAAGCTCTTTCTTGAGTGAATGGAGAAAGTTCATCACTTCAGTTGGGTGGTTTCTCTCATGCCAGTAACTCTCTGAGGGATGGATTGATCTCTGGAGGTGCCTTTCCTCTGTTTCCCTCTGTCACCGTTTACAGGGGGAAAACATCCATCTCCCCAGCATTTTCCAATGTCTCTGAAATGAGTTGAGACAAAACCTGCTCCTCATCCATGGTGAAGGTGTGCATGATAACCCTACCTCTGTCCTTTGCCCTAATGCCATCCGTTGACCAAGGATCCATACACCACGTTGGAGATGGCAAGAGCTTCCCGGACAGATGCTTGGACCTCCACAGCCAGATCCTTCCCAGGAGTCTCAGCACCCCCATGCCTGCCCAGCCTTGATTCCAGAGACTGTGCATCAAGAGTGTCACCACTGGCATCTCCAAGTTCTCGTCCTAAGTGAGCACTGTCACGTTGGACATGTCTGTGTTCAGCCTGATGGCTCTTGGCATTGTGGAGCCTCTCTGCAGCGGCGCACTGGCATTTGGGAAGTGGCAGCACCTGCGGCAGTGGAGAGAGAGATATATATAGCTTACTCTTGGCTTTCTCTGAAGCTGTGGCATTTTCTAGTGACTTCATGTACGTGCTAAAAGGAAGGGAGGAGGTATGCTACATATCCCAGTGAGCCCACACAGTCCCAGACCTGCAGGAAGTGGTTTCCCATCACAGCAACTTTGCACTGTACAAAAAATTGCCATCCAACCTAGTCCTCTTCATCTAGGTCCTCTTAGACCCTGTAGGCAGGTTAATAACCCCATGCCAAAGGCTGGGGTGGCGGGCAGATGGAGATAGTAGGAGCTCTTGGAGGCTGTGCTGTCTTCTCTGGGTCCCCCAGGGCCAGCTCCTCCAGGAGCCAGCCAGTGCACCATGCTGGTGGCAGTGGGAGGGTCTGCAGCCTGGCTCAGAGTGGGGACACTGGCTTAAAGCACAGCGGATTTTTCTGGAGAAGGACTATGTACCCAGGGAATCACATTGGAAGGCAAAATCTCAGTAGCTTTTAGTGAAGGCAATGGACGTACAAAAGTCCTACTTACAGCATCAGTGAGGGGAAAAAAGAGGTAACTCTTCAGATTCCAGGGATGAAATCCTGCAGATTATCAAGTTGCACTTCTATTGTTACAGTAATGTCTTTCCTGATGGGTTATCTTTTATAAATATCTTTGGTTAATTTTCTAAACCATAGACTGATTTGAGTTCACTGAGATGGGATGCACAACAATACAAAGCTTGCAGCTTGTAGCCTGTCAGGGCTCTGTCTGGTGTATTTAGACACATGATTGATGGTCTTGTGTTTAGTGTCATCAGATAAAACGTATTTATCAAGTGCATGATACATTATCTTGAGGTGCTGCATTTTTGCAGCAGCTAACACCCTGACAACACTGTTGCTTAAAAGGAGGATACACACAAGATGGACACATAGAAATCAGCCATCAGGACCAAGTTTTCAATGGGCCTTTCTGGAAAATTAACCAGCCCTGCAGGATGTCCCTGGTTTGGCAAATGGGTATCACTGAAAGAGAACAGACTCCCTTGTCTCCCTGCTCAGTTAGAGAGACAGATTTGGGTTTGACATCTCTGACTGGAAAGCTTTTTTCCTACAGGGGGCTCAAAGGTCTGAGTCAGGGCTGTACTTGTGCAGCAGACAGAGGTGTGGGCTGCCAGAAGAGCTGTGTGGGGATGAAGCAGAACTCAGAGGTGAGAGCCTGCCACCAGTCACATACAGAGACCTGGAGATGTCTAAGGTTGCATCGCACTGTGCCCTTGCGCAGAGGGTTTGGTTATACCTCGGTGACAGAGCGAGCACGCTGACCACATCCTGCATCTCCACGCACATGCATCCTCTCCTGCCGTCCAGCCTGGATGGTCGCGAGAACAGAGCTGAGCCCACGAAGCCCAGCTTCTGCAGTATCTCCAAATTACATCTCAGACTGAACACTTTGTGGTTTTTTAACAGCTTTTTTTGCTAGCAAAGTGGAGCATGAAAGCAAACACTGCAACGGCAAGGGGTTCCAGCGGCCGGGATCCTCCGCCTTCGACCGCGTCTACACTGCCAAGTGAGTAAGCAAGCCCTGAGAAGTCAGTGGGGGCAGAGTGGGGTTCGTCTCTCTCTTCGTTAGGGTTTAATCCAAGCTCTTTTATGGACTTTGCTCTGCAGTCCCACTGCTGTGTGCATTGCAGCGGCACTTAGACCCATGGTTCTCCAGTATGTTTGCTGGTGAACACAGCTCCTTTCTGGACACTGGGTGCTGTATTTATACTGGACTTGAAGCCCTTATGTGTATTATGTTCCTTCATTTGGGAGCCTGTTCACGCAGCAGTAGCTAATGCTGGAAGTGTGATACAAGCACTGTCGGTGTCCCAAGGGCACTGCGGCTCAAAAGGAAAGAGCCAGTGGAGAGGTGCCAGCTTGCTGAGGAGCAGGTCAGTGGCAGAGTTCATACAAACCCCTCGGTCCCTGGCAGCTCCCTCGGCATGTGGCGCTCTTCTCCACCACATCCGTACCTCTTGTCTTTGACATCCCTTCAGAGAGAGCAGAGGGGAAAATTAATTCCAACCCAGAAGAGAAAAGAACATAAAATATTTTTTATTACCCGTGAAGTACTGGCAATATGCTAGAAACTGGATGGGATGTCTAAGTGCTGCTCTTCACAGGTGTGCAACTTCCACCAAGGGCAGAGTGCTTTCCCCTCAGAAAGCATTCCCCGCCAAAGGAGGCAGCTGGAAATCATTCTTGTTCCCCTGCAAAGACACTTGTTAACTCTGTGAGACACCCCTATTTGTAGTGTGATTCTCCGTTTGTTGGTTTCATGCAGCTTTCAGTGCCAATAACTTGATTAATATGACTTAATTACAAGGATTTTCTAAGCCAATAAAGCACAGGCATGTATTATACACATGCCATGATCAAACAGGTTAGAGAAGGAAAGTGGCTTTCACAGGTGCCAGACATGTGTGCAGGGAGGTTTGTTTTCCTCATCAGTCAGAACAAAGGCATCCATTAACCAAGTGAGGACACAGGGAAACCCGCGGGCGAGGCAGCCCTCATGTTCGGGCATGGACACACCAGCCAGCCCCTGGCAGCTGCCTGCTGCAGGCAGGTTGGGGGCCTCCCACAGCTCTGGGGTAAAAGCCCACTTGCAGCAGTGTTAGCACAGCCCAAATTCACACCCCACCATCCTTTGCTGGTGAAACATGTCGATTTTGTTTCTATTTGCCTGTGTTCTGATTTTGTTCTGATAAATTGCTTTCTAGCCAGAACTGCGGACACGCGTACCCTACGTTTCTGGCTGTGCTTTGGTGCGCTGGCCTTCTCTGCAGCCCAGGTAACACACAGGTTTTTTTCCCTCTTCAACCTTGTACGACTTTCAGCAAGGGATGGCAAGCGCTTTGGATGTTACTCTTCTAGGGACCAAATTCTCCTGCAGTGGGGGGACCAGTCTCCCCCAGCTGTCCTGCAGCTACCCATGCTGCTTAATTAACAGCACGCTCCCTGGCATGGTTTATGCCAACAGGTGTGTTCCCAGACACCATTCAGGACAGCCCAGGCCAGGGACATTTCCTATACAGGAATGAGATCCCTATTTTGAGTGGAGGGTTTAGTACTTGGGTACTGGATGCTATGTTATTCACCCTCAGGAATGGAAATGGAATCATTTGATTACATTGCCAGAGCTGTCAGCTCTTCCCAGCGCTGAGGGCAGCCCAGGAGTATTTGTCTGCATTTCTAAATATGATCCCCTTCAATGCAGTTTGAGTTACCCTTAAGCTAAGATGAGTACTTTCCTGAGGTCTGTGACAATTCTTTCTGCAAGAGAGGAGTTTCCTGACCAGAAGAGGGGCTTTTGCCTGCAGGTGTGGGGAAAGCTAGAATTAGGGGAAAAAGAGGAAAAGCCCCTTTTTACATGCTCGGAAATGAGTATTGGACCATAGGATAGTCCTCCACCTGCTCCTAGATAAGTGCATCTTATTGCCTGCCTTTTACTTCTGGTGAAAGCAGTGCCTGAACTGGCACTCTCCCTCCTGAGCCCAGCATGACCCACACCAGGTTTCTGCAGCTGCAGGCAGGATTATACCCACAGTCTTCCAAAAAGCTGCTGCGAGGGCAAGACAAGTGCTCTTCTTCCCACACAAAGGTCTCTGTCCTGCTTCCAGTGCTCATCCCATAGCCGAAGGCTGAAGGTTCCCATTTCCTGGTCCAGCCCAGGCAGCAGATGGGGACAGTACGAGACCCAGGCTGGTGTTTGTAATGCCTTGTTTTACCCTTTAACCAGCTCCTGCCGCCTTTGCCGGCCTGATGTACTTGTTTGTGAGGCAGAAGTACTTTGTGGGCTACCTCGGGGAAAGGACTCAGAGGTAAGGACTTGCAGAACGTTTTTACAAAATCCAGGATGCGGCAGCAGTGCAGCCGGATGCTGCCACTTCCACAGGCACAGTCACCGGCTCATGGTGCTGCCTGTGGTGGCTGCTTGCACGGGGTAGTGCAGAAAAGCCCCCCTCTTCTGGGTGCAGGAAAGAGGTGTGGGAGATGTGGGAGGTGCGGTGGCACTGGGGTCAGGGGAGCTGCAGGAACAGAGCAGCTGCTTTAGCAGCTCCTGCTCACAGCATCTGCAAACCCACATGTGTTTGTGTGTTTGTGCCACTATTTGAACAAGATCTTCCTTTTATTTTAATAAAGCTCTTTATGCACATGTGGAACAATGTTGTCCCAGAGCATGTGATGGCTGAGAAGACCAACAAGTCCCTCTGAATAGCCACATTTGTAAGCAGCAGCCTACACTGAGCACAGGAGGCCAAATCCAGACCCAAATGGATCCTGAAAATGGCATTTAAGAGCTTGCAGCTGCCTTGCAATGCAAGACAGAGCAGAAATTTGCCCCCTCTGTCTCAGCCCCTGAGGTCTTTCATCTGGTCTCAACAGCAGAGTCCGAAATCTGAGGAGTTCTTGCATGAGGTGACATACGTTAACTAATTGCTTCCCCTTCTTTCTGTCTCCTTAGTACTCCTGGTTACTTGTTTGGAAAACGCATCATTTTGTTCCTGTTCCTCATGTCTGTGGCCGGAATACTCAACTACTATCTCATCTTCTTTTTTGGAAGTGACTTTGAAATGCACATAAAAACAATAACCAGCGCAATCTCTCCGTTGCTGCTCATACCCTAGCTCCCCGCAGCATTGAGAGGGTCAGTGTGCTTAATATATTGATACCCAGAAGCAGCTATAATTCAACTGTTTAAGAAATGAACCCGTAACCCTTTTAGATTGCTGTAAATCTCATGCTTGATGGGCTTTGTAGTTTGATTTAACCTTGCTTTTTCCTTCAGGAAAAAGATTTATTGTGAGCACTTGGCATGCCCAAGGAATGGTAACAACTTCCAGTTAATTCTTTTTTCCCTAAACTGCAAGCTGATTGCATGACTGGAAGGGACGTTGTATGCTTGCTTCATAACTGCGTTGTACTTCACTTCTGTCCCAAAAGCCAGGAGCCTCTCAGCGTTGTTCCTGACTGATGGCTCCCACAGATATCCTCAATCATAGACATATAGCCTTTGCCAGCATCCCACACGCCCCTGCCCACGCAAAGCGCAAAGGCATGGACCAGCCTCTTTGCCTACCCTTTCCCGCCCATTTGTTGATGACCGAGCTCCCACTGCTTCAGGAGGGCAGCAAATTGGCCCCCATCTGATCTTCCTTGATAAATATTCATGTGCATAATGCTCCTGACACTGATCTCATTTACACTTCAGCCTTTTTGTTCTCCCAGAGCTGTGGAAAGGGGTCTTGCGTAAATGAGGAGCTGGTGTATTGACAGTGAGGTTGGTTTTGTTTCGCTTGGCTTTGTTTAATAAAACAGTCTAAAAGGATGAAATCTGTTTGGTCCCATCTTCTTTGCCTGGTGCATGATCCCAATGCTCCATGGCTTGGCAGCTGGCCAGTGAGCAGAGCAAGAGGAGCAGCACAGGGCTCTTTGTGCGAGCTTCTAATCACCTCGAGCACGGCCTCAAAAGGATGCCTGTTCAACAACTCTCTGTCTATTAGCAAGTTCAATTTTCTGCCTCTGCCACTAACAATGTGCCCCTACAAGTCCGTACTGAGGAGCAGTTTGATTAGAGAAGTGGACTGAGATAGGCAAACAGGCCGGTGCAATCTTTTTTAACGTTGCTGCCCTATGAGTGCTTAAGCTCTTAAGCCTGTTTGATTATCGCATGCAGGGTGGACAAAGCTGTATTTTATGACTCCTCTGGGAGGGTCAGAGACTCCTCACTATGTGAGAAGAGGGTTTGCAGAGCTGTTTGCAAAAGCAGGTGCAGAAAGCCACCTGCCTTTGTACCACACCAAGGCTGATGGGTTTTGTTGCTGCCCGAAGGGGCAGAGGCCTTTGGGCATGGCTGCTCTCCTCGGCATCTGACCATTCACACTACCAAAATAACATACTTTTTTTTTAATCTTCTAAGTTAATTTTAGACATGAAAGATTAGTAATGAACATATTTATTGCATGATGATTAGCTGATAAATGTTCTCACTGGTTAGAATAACTAATTCAAAAAATATAGTCTAACCTCCTAACCTATAGCTGTTGAGATACCTTATTCGCAGTACAGCACTTACATTCCTTCCCTCCCCTCCTTCTCAAATGACTGTAACGCACTCCAAACCCTGCTTCACACCATGCTTCTCTGCCACCCTCTTCCTCCATAGCTCATCGTCAGCTGCCCATCCTTGGTGGTGACTGAGCACCGCTCTGTCCCATGGATTCAGCCCACCAAGGGATGGTGGCAAATTGGGAGGAGAGGGGTAACCCCTGTGGCCTGGAGTTACAGAGCTCTTCCACATTGCTGGTATCAGCAAAGTCTCACGCTGCCACCACTGTTACCTGGTACAGAAGAGCAGATGCCTCACCACCACCACAGTCCCTGCTCTCTGGCCAGTCTGGTCTCCCTGAGGTCTCAGACTTGTTTATGGAGACCATCATCTGTGGGAGGTGGCTCTCCCAACCCTATGTGTCCACCTTGCAGTTTGTCCCAGTTGGACGAGTACCCCCTGGTGCCTTTTTGTCCTCTATAGCAAGAAGCAGCTCACTTGACCTCCTTCTGATGTCTTCTGCTAGCATGAGAAGAGGTGCTCCACTTGACTAGTGGAGCTAGCTGAGAAGAGGAACAAAAGATTCAAATGTCTATTTTGGGTCAGGTAATCCATCCAAGCATGCTCGGGCCTCTCTGTTGACTCTGGTTTCTACACAGCTGTACTTAGGTGAGATCAGATCATCTTTCAAGGGAACTAAGGCCCATCTTTTGCTGTAATCATTTATTTTGCAAGGATATCTCTTACCTACTTCCTAAAGCCTTTCTGGTAAGAAAAGATATGAAAATGTAGGCAAAATCTATTTTCCATCTAGCTATAAATGGAAATGGTGATAATATCAGGCAAACAGGTGGTACATAAATTGATCACTATGTAAATTCTCTGTGAACGTGACGCTGTGTTTTCCATGTTACAGGCAAGTCTTGTGGTTGCATTTGCCTTCCCACTCTTTCTGCAAAATGAAGGCAACGTCAGTGCTATTTGGGCTTTCCTCACTGTGTTAGACAACTCCAGTTTTTGTTATTGGCAGTAAAACCACCCTGATCTGGGCGGTACAGTTGCCAGCACTTTGAACACCAGCTACTCAGAAAGCTGCAGACATAGGCTCATTGCAGGGCGGTTGGACTAGATGGCCTTTAGAGGTCCCTTCCAACCCAAACCCTTCTATGATTCTATAGATACACATGCAAAAATGCATATGCGACTGTAAAAGACGAACAGGCACATACTGAGGTCACACACACATGAACCCCCTAGGACCTACTGAGCTGCACTGGACACAGGGACATGGCTGGCGGCAGAAGTTTCAGTCCCCTCTGATGGCTCCCATTCACAGTCGGCTCAAAAGCTCCAGGGGCCAGCACCCACATTTGGTGCTGTGCACAGCACAGCAGCTCCTGCCCTGGAGGCCGGGCAGCATGCGAACAGCTATGGCTTTCCCATCCTGCTGCTTGCGCCAATGCTGTTAATTCTCCCGTCTGCCATGTTGCCAGTCCTGGCTCCTTGTGCTGGCATGCCACCACCACACTGCGTGGGTGTCCGTGCATCGAAATCCCAGGTACACAAACACATTGTCTGTGTGTGTATATGCATAGACACAGTGTGTTTACTTACTATATCTGGTGTATATATATATATATATATATATATAGTAGATGCTGAGTCATGTGAATGCTAGAGGCTTTTCAGGGAAGGCAGGGGAGTAGGTTGCTCAGGCATCAGTCCTCTAGCAGCTTGCAGGCTGTGTACATCAGAGACTGCGGAGACTGCTGGAAGCCGGGCTATCGCAGGATGCTTTTGATCTGCTGACAAAGCCCTGGAGTACATACAATATTCCTGCCACAGTAACCGCATCTTCTTCCGCACAGCACTACAACCCTCTAGTGGAAACTCAGCCCTATCAGCACACCAGTGCTTCTGGCCATGGAACAAGCCGTTCCTTTGAGGTTTGAAGCCTTACAGTGATGCCACAGCATCCACATTTCTGAACAGATGCGTTGTTGCTATTGAATGCTATTTTTTATTATTCTGGCATATAGGAGTCCCGGTCCTGAAGCAAGATCCCCATCCTACCCATCCCAAGATGAGCTGTCCTGTTTAGCACAGGGTCCAAGCAAACAGGCAACACCCAAGCAGGGTAAGAAATTTGTGTGCACCACCCACAAGGGTTTCCTGCAGTATTTCCCAGATTCCTAGTTTCCCAGAACTTGCAAAATCGGCCTGTGCAGTATCAACTCGGTATGAGTCATGTCTACACCAAGTGAAGTTTCCAAATGAGTCTCTGAGGTTCAGGAGAGCAGTTCTGATGGTGTGGAGCAAAGACTGGCCCTGAGCAGCTTCTTTAGCTCTCACCTGCTCTGAGATTACTTTCTTCTAGCAGAGCAGCTGGTTTAACATATACAGAAACCTTTCATATGCCCTGTTGGGGTGGGATGCTGCAAAGCATTGAGCACTGGCCCAGGTCAGTGCTGTGCCTTTTGCAGACCACAGTGGGAACAGGATTAGGCCATGTGGTGAATGCTTGGAAATAGTGAGCCCTCGGTAAGTGAAAGGGCAATATGGAATGAGAATAGTGGTAAAACCATTCCCTGAGTGATTTTAGATTAATCTCATGTCCCAGCCAGAGCGAGCAGGGTGAGCATTCCCATGGAAAAGCCCCTCGGTGAGCTGCAGAGCCCAGCAGCTCCTGCCCAGCATCCTTGCAGAGGACATGCTGACACCTGGGAGGGGGAAGGAGGCTGTGACCTCCCTTCAAGGCACGTGGGGGACACATACAAGCTTCACCGTCCCTTTGGGTAATGAAGACTTCTGTCCCTGGGGCTGTCAGAAAGGGTGCAGGACACCTCTGCTGAGGCTCCTCTCAAGGCAGTTTGGTGCCTCGAGGGATTAGGGTGGAGAAGCATCCTCTGCACCACTAACTGGTTGCAGCAGAGAAGGAGCTGCTTTTAGCAGCTCTGCCATGAATGCCAGGAAAACATGTCCTGTGGAGAGGAACAGCTCGAGCTGGTGACCGACCTCTGCCCCTCGGTGTACCTGCCTCAGTGGAGGGAGGCTGCAGGCAGGAGGGCATCAGCACTGCTCCATCCACCCTGTCTGCCAGAGCATCTCACTGCCTCCAGCCAGCACACAGAGACACGAAAGCTGGCAAAAGTGAGATTCCTGCCCCAAAGGACAAACAGCCCCCACAGTGAGCTGTTTTTCCCCTTTGGAGGAGAAATAAATAACTTTTCAGTTTCAGCTGCAAGGGTCTTCACACTGTGAGATGATTTCATCAGACAGACAAGCTCCCAGGGCTTCATGCGGGCTGCCTACTGAGCTGCTTGGATGCGGTCCGCTGGGCGCTTCCTGCTCATCCCCAGGGGAAGGAGACCAGACACCAAAGGGCCAGCCATGATGTGGGACATGGAAACCAAACAGGGTGTGTTTTTTGCCTAAAAGAAAGGCATGATGGCATTGCAGTGAAGTTAAACTCATGGTTACAGCAGTGCTGTTTCTCCCACATGGGAACTGACAGGGACTGCTTGTGCGCCATGACCTGTTGCAAGGCCAGGGGATGCTTCGGGAGTCTTAGGAGAGGGGCTGCCACCTGCTGTGCTGCTATTTGCCACCACTCATACAAGCATATGGTTGATTTATTGTTCCTGTGTTTTCCCAAGAGAGTGACACCACTGCCTTCATCCCCAAACAATGTTTTCTGTGCTTGTGGCACAGCACTTCAGAGGGGGACAGTCTGACCCAGCAAGAGCCCCCTCAGTGCTCTGGGACTAAACAGAGCAGCACGATGTCTCCTGGCCAGCTGTTTCATGCTTTTCATTTGTGCTGCAGCAAAGGAATTTCTTCTCAAAAGGCAGCACCAGTCTTCCCACTGCCCTCAGCAGATGGGAGAGGATGGTACATGTCCCCACCAGCAGCTGTGGGGCCATGCTCCTGTGCTCTCTCACCTCCATGGGGACCATGTACCCTTGCTGATGGACAGATGCTGGTGAACAGATTGCTTCCTTCTCCCAGACTAGAGAGCTTCAACCATAAACTAAAGCAGGCAATCATCAGATTTTAAGTTACAGCTCAGTCCTGAGCTATGTCTAACAATACTGTGGTTTCTTGGACCGTATCTCACTCCGCATGCCCTCAGCAGCAGCAGTGCTGAAGAGCAGAAAATAATAGTTTTCATGGCATAACCCCACTGCTCAGCCCAGCTCTGACCTCATTCCCTCAATCCCATATGCCTCCTCTCCCAGTCCCCATGAGGCTTCCCAGCCCTACTCATTCATCCCTCCCCATGTTTGTTGTCCCCTCCACATCCCTCTATCCAGCCAATACGCCTGTTGGTGAAGTTGCCTGGCGAGCCAGTGCAGGGAGCTGCTCTGGCTGAAAACAACCTTTTTTTCCCCCTTTACTGACTTGTTTTTAACCCATCTCAACTCCCTGATCCCCAGTGCCGCAGGTGGGGACCTCAACAGAAATACTTGTGGAACTCTCAGGGTTTCCCCTCTGCGCAGTGTAAATGCTGTGTTGTGTTAGTCTTGAGACACTCCTACGTAGGTGAGGTTTCCTTCCCCTAATTCACACCGTTATCGCAGAGTCACCCAGAGGTCAAACCCCACCTTCTGTTACCTCATACTGCCTGTAGGACTGACACATCATCCCATGCAGTGTAGAAAACATGACTGTACCAGGATTCTGCCAAGATTACAACCTCTGCTGCAGGTGTCTGACAGCGCAGGCCCTACACATGACATACTAGTGACACAGCTCACAAATGGAAAATAGCAGCAGGAAACTCTGTCCAGGCATGTTATGGGGACCAAAAACCCTACCAGTCATTGCTTGTCCCACCCACTGTTGGTTTAATGGCTCCTGGACTGCTGTATTTCAGAAAAGTTGTATTTCATTTCCCAAACAGGAGCTTAAGCTTGTAATTTTTTTTTTTTTTTGACTGAAGTAGGAGGATGTACCCCTTCTGTCAGCAGCACAGTCTCAACTCAAATTTAGAGGTTGCTAATAAAACATCAGCTCCAGCTCCCTGGCAAAAGTCAGCTGAACTTTTCCAGTTCACACACAAGCCACTCTGCCTTGGAAATAGTCTTTTACGAAAAGGAAGAAATGAAAAGCAGCCAGTCTGCCTGGCGAGGTGCCCTGGACGAGCAGGCTGTCTGCTCCCATGAGGTCACACCCAGACCCCGTCCCACCGGAGCCACTGCTTCCCTGTGGGACTGCACATACCTCCCTGAGCTCAGCATTTCTCGGATACTGCAAGCCTGGAGCTCAAGGCTTACCACGTTTGCACCTCAGTGGTACCCAGCTCTAGTATTTTGCTGTAAAATATTTGCAAGAGGATATCCTGGCCTCTGAGGTGTTGAGTGTCCTGCATCACCTCTTGCTCCATGGTGGGCTGCTCCAGTGGGCTGGATCACCCCTCGCCTCCCTTCCCTCTGCACCCCCAGATCCCCTGTGACACATTCTGGTTTTGTCCCCATGCTGTGTGGTCTGAGGAGCTGTCAGCCAGCAGTGTGTTCAACATCCTGATTTAAAATAGCGGGACCCCACCAGGGCTGCATTCCCAGCACCCGTCAGGCACAGGATGCGATGTGCTGGGTGTTTGCTCACTGTGGGACATGGAGACGCTCATCTGCAGGGCTATGGGCAGTCTGGACCTGCTGACAGCTGTGTGACGTGCAGGGCTGCCCCAGGTTAACCTTTCGCACCCCTGAGTGGGTGTGAGGGGATCTGGCTGGGTCTCCCATGTGCTTCCACCATGCAAATAATGAGTGGCGAGTGGAGACCTGAGGATGCACGTCACATGGCAAGGCTGTAGTTTTCACACACCACTGAGCACATTTGATAGTTTGCAGGCACTGGAGGGAGAGGTTCATAACTCCCTGTGCTTTTCCCAACCCTTGCTTTCTCAGTCCTGATCCTGGTGTCTCATCCCCACCTTTGCCTCAGCTACAGCACCCAGCAGATCTTTCCCTGAGCCACTCCACCCCCTCAAATGGCAGATGGCCACCCATTTCTGCGGGTTACAGTGGTGTGCAGAAAGAGTCTGAGAGGCCAGAGCTGCTGCAAGACTAATTTCAGGGTGGGAAGCGAAGAGTGCAGCCTCTGCCTGTGTCTGTGAGCTGTGTTTGGCTCAGTGTAGCTAAGGTTGCATTTGGATGATGCCTGGGTAGTTATGGTGTTGGATTTGAAGGTGCGTAGGTAGTCATGGTGTTGGACTTACAAACAGTGGTGTCATCCTATGCAGGTTCAAATGCTGCTCTTAAATGCAACCAGAAATCATAGGAGGCTTGGGGAGCATTGCTGCATTTGTCCTGTGCTTACACCCATTCACAGGGATCTGCTCTCAGCCACCATCAGAGGCAGGATCATGTTGACAAGATTTTTTGGTTTGACTCACTACAGCTGATCTTACATTTTGATGAATTTCCGCTCCCAGCTGAATTTGCAAAGCACACCATGGCTCTCCACCAAGGCGAGGGGAACAGAGCGGTGATGCATGCTGCAAATCAATTAAGAGACACCCTGCCAAATCTGTTCCTTTGTCACACAATTCGGCAAATGACTATGGGTTTTATTAGTGTAGCAAGAAAAATTCAGCACTGTAAATGAAAGAAAGATCAGTCCACAGGCCCTCAAGACTGTAGCTGGGCAGGGCTTGTTCTCTCCCTCCACCAGCAGATGAGCATCAGTCACACACAAACCTCAAGCCTGGATGGCATCAACCTGCTCCAGGGCTTGCAGTGGAGAAGTAGCCTCTTTCTAACATTTCCCAGGGGAGGAGACCTCTCTGCTGGCCTGGGACATGGTGCTGTCCTTGTGATGGACCTCCACACAGCTGCAGCCCCAAGGGCAGTAACAGCATTGAGGTGAGTGTGAACAGTCTCCTTGTGGCTTGGGTCAGGAGACAGGTCCTGGGGCCCGTGGTGATGTCAAGCAGCACCCCACCAAGTGAGCATCCCCTTGGCACCCCCAATCCACCTGGGGAACATCACACAAGCAAAACCTGGCTGACATCCTGTATTGCTATCACCTGAAAGCAATACCCCTGGGACGCAGCTTGCCACATCCTGAGTCATTCTGCTGGCTGCGGGCAGAGGTTGCCATCTCCCAGCAACTGTCCTCTCATCAGTCCATCTTCCCTGCCACAGGAAGGTGATCCTGCACAGCAAATGCCAACACTCCCATCCCTCTGCTGCTGCTGCATGTCACTGCTGGTGCTCAGCACCATTTTTCTGGACCTAGATCTCATGAGACATGGTGCTGCCCCTCTGAATCTTTGTCATTAATAAGAAATTTAGCAATGCAGTCTGTGGCAGCAGCTCTGCTCTGAGTCCGTTGTGTTACATAGGGGCTGGAGTGAATAGGAAGCCAAGTTGTGTCTGAACTTCCACTTGCAGGATTTATGGCACATGCCAGCCCACACTGCTGGACCCACTGCAGTTTGCACAAGACACTCAGCAGACGGTGGGGGAGGCAGGCTGGAGCCCTCATTTGTGGAAGGATTGGCATTCTGGGACTGATGTGCTACCTTCACCCAGGGCTTTTTCATACAAGCATGGCAGGAGCAGCCCTGGAGGTAGCCATGCAGAAGGGGTGACAGACAGGGTGCATGCGCCCTGCAGTGCCACCCAAAGCACCTGAAGTCTGCACTGTTGCACCCACTGCATCCTGTGCTCACCCTCCTTCAGCAAACATGCCACCAAATGCAGCTCAGGGCAGACCTAGAACAGATGTATGCCTCCAGAAGAGCCAGCACAAATACAGTGCCAGCAGCTGGGGAAGTGTGGCTCAGGGCCACATTTGGCAGGATCCTTAATACTTCCCTCCCTCTCTTCTGGGCTGAGAAAGCACAGAGGGTGATGCAGCAATCGTTTCCTCAGCACAGCCTGTTTTGCAGCTCTTCGTTTTATAGTGGAGGTGTAACAAGCCTGGGAAGGCTACACATCCCAGGAAGCATCTACATGTGGACAGATTCTGAAACCTCGTTCAAACCAGTCTGTGATGGGCCTTGACAAGTGTCAGTTGGACAAGGTTTCATAAAAGTTTCATACCCAACATGGCAATGTTCTTTACTGTAGCTGTCTGGCGTTTTCTAACCCAGATGGCAAATGCTAATTGGCTTTTTCCTACGCTTGGCTACTATAATATGTTTTACACTAACAAGGGATCTGAAGTTCATTACTGGTCCAGTTTCTTGGTCTTTCGTTATAAACTGCAGTAGAAATTTGAGGGGATGTATGACCAAGATATCCCTACCGTCAGTGTACAACCATAGTATAGCCCTGTGGAAACTATACAAGGGTACTTAACTCATTCTTTGTATTCAGCATCTATGTGGGTAAAGCTAAAATTATGGCACATATTCAAAGTTCTTGCAGTGGTACCCTGCTTGTTATGACAGGAGACCCTACTGATTATTTTATGGAGTTTATTACTTTACCATTGGCAAATGTCTAGAGACATTGAGATTTTGGGTACAGGAACCTTCCAGGATTAGGTGTGCCTTGGATGGAGGGTGCAGAGAACACTGAAACAGAGCCAGTGCCAGCTTCTAGTGAAGGACCCCCCTGCACGGTGGCTGGGAGGGAAGCAGAGCTGTGTCCCCTGCTCCTGAGGACCTGTCACTGTCCTGTATCTCAAACACTGTAGCCTTGGGGCTGGGATAGGATAAGCTGAGCCTGGCTAACTCACACGCTCTTCTGCCTCAGCACATATTATATCGCTGAGGCTGATGCTCTTCCAACAGGTCTCAGGATTTAGTACAGTTCATATTTGATCAGGCAGATCCCCAAGGAACCATTTGAATAGCAGAGGATATGAGTACAGAATATGAAGGGACCACCTGGGTCATTAAACTCAGTCCACTGTTGTCCCTGGCAACCATATAACAGACATTTAATCCAGAAAGGCCCAGCTACCTCCATTCCTCCTGCCCTGTGTGGCCGGAGCCTGTAACATGATATTAAAGCCGTCACTGAAAGCACATTTCTTGCTGCAAAAAGACAGAGCTCCCAGAAAACTGAAAGTCTCTGGTGTCTTTGGCCATAATATATTGGTAGGAATAACACAGTTCCTAGCAATAGCATTTCGCACAGAGCCAGACCTGGCATTTCCCCAAACACTTTCTCAGCCATTCTAGAGATTTATAGCTAATAATTGCATAGCTGGATAAATAATTAGACTCTGAGGTTTTGTCTTAGCTTTTTTCTTATAAATAAATCCCTTATTCACAAGCTATATTAAAACACCTGTCAGCAGTGTAATGTGCATTTCATATCGGTGACTCGCTTATTTCCTGTCTGGGTACATTGATTTTATTTCCATTATCTGTACTCTTTTATTTATGCAATTATATCAGACCTGTCTTTCATCAGAAATGCATCTATTCTATGTGTATAGGTGAATAGTTCTATACTGGAGATGACTCACATACACAAACACACATGCATAAAGGGTTAGAGAGAAAAGGGTTAGCACAAGGCAGAAACCCTTCACGAAATGATGGAGCTGTCCTAAATTGCATCTGATTGCCATGAGTGAATGCTGAGGTATGGCGGAGCTATGGCAGAGCTATAGCAGACCCTGTTGTCCCACTGAAGGAGCACTCTGAAGGAAGAGCAGGGAGACTCCCAACAACAAACTTGAACCCTGCAGAGGAACTGTTGGTTAATGACTAGAAATACCTTCAGAAGGTCCTTCTAGGAAGGGTAGATCAAGGTGGCAGAGAGAGCTATTGCAGTGCTGAGCTCTCATGGGACTTGGTGTTAGCAAGTATGTATTAAGCATCTAAGAAAGTGAGGGATAAAGAAAACAGAAAGAGCAGCATTAGCGATATATTTGCCTCTTGGAAACGTACACTGGTCCCATTTCATTCTTGGTGTGCCCAAAAGGTGCACAACTACTTAGAGTCAAGGACAGGAAAATAGATATCAGGTTAGATTTATAAAAGGACAGGCACCCTCAGCACTGGGAATAGATGAGCACATCGCTTTTCGTCAGTTGGAGGCAGATTTATGGGAGGGAGGACGAGGGACACTAACGGGGCTGTTGCTCTCCCCCACCCCGTTACTGCTGCCTCGTGTGGCACGTGCTGTGCATCATGTCACTGGAGCTCTGCTGCCCCTCATCACTACTGCAGCCATATCTGGCCCCATTTTACTTTTCCCCTCTGTCGGTCCCTCATGAAGCTTTGTCCCCTCTCCCTGTCTTCACTCTTCTCCCGAGTTAGATGAAATCTCTCTTCCAATTTAGGGAATGTGGTTTGCAGCCCATGGGAATTAGCAACTCCTTGGGGGATGTGCTGGTGGGGAGCAAGCAAGGCAAAAGCTGTCAAGGAGCAGACTGACTCTTACATAAACAGAAATGTCAACTCAGAAGACTCAGAAGATCCAAAAGCCTGTGTTTTCTCTTCACTTGATTCTCTTCCCATTTTATGCTGACTGGGTGCTGTTGTGAGCTAAAGCCAATGGAGTTGCAACAAGTGGGACAGGGAAGACCTGTGACCATTACTGAATTCCATGGCAAAGACTGGGTATAGCCACATGGACCTGAGTCCACCTGACCTTGTCAGTGAAAATTGGGCTCACTTTTGTGTCCATCAACTTGATTTCTTGGTTGTGTTGAAACACAAGAGCAAGTAAAGACACTGGCTTCAGGCCCGTCATCTCGTGCCTCAGCTCTGATCTTGAGCAAGGGTGACAGATTACATGCAAGAGATATTTCTTAGTGACACTGTCCTGGTTTAACCAGGATAGGGTTAAGTTTCCCCAGCAGTGGGGGGAAGCTCTAGCCGGGTTATTCAGATACCATGCGGAGGTCACATCCTGGCAGGTCACATTTTCCTGGCGCGGAGCGCGGTGCACTCGTGGTTTTGTACATCGTGCTTCAAACTGCTGTATTTGGTAGCTATTTTGCTCTTTCATTGCTATCACTATTACTGTTATTGTTATTGTTGTTGTTTGTTGTGTTGCTATTGCACTGTTGTATTAAACCTTTCCTTATTTCAGTCTTGGGGCTTTGTATTTCACTCCCTTTGTGGGGGAGGGGCAGCGGCCGTGTGGTCTCAGACTCTGGCAGGGGCTAAACCACCACAGACACTGATTTCTTTTTGTCCACCTGAAGATCCTTGGCACAACACCAGCAAGTACCAATAGTAAAGCAGGTAGATAAACATTGCTTTTTCAATGTTTATTCTAAGGATGGGCATATTTTGCATTTTGTAAAACCCAGACTCTAATAGGTTGAGTCAAACAAAAGCAATCTGTAAGAACTCATTACTATTTCCTCATAGCCACATTTTTCTTTTCTCCGTTAGGCCCAAGCCTTGCAGCAAGGAACACTTCTGCAAATGCACAGGATGTGATTCTGCTGGAATTCCACCGAAAGGGCTGTGGAGCCAGTGAGACAGCTTTGGCCACACGCCTCCCCCTTCCCAGCACCGCAACCACACACTTTGCTTTATCTGCAGACCTTGGGAGACCTCCTTGGTGTGGGTTCATACAGGGACCTTTGCCACGGTCCAGACCAGCCTCTTCCTACATGTGTTTCACTCATGCCTCGTGTAGGGGTTGGTCTGAGTGGAGTCCGAGGACTTTGCAAAATTTAACATTTTGATTTTGCTGGCTGGCAGGAGGCTCAAGTGCCCCTGGCTTTCACTGAGGGGCATTGGGGAGCAGTCGCCTCCCCACAGCCAAGGCAGGGCTGTCAAGTGGTGATGGTAGGTGGCTGACTGCTGGAAGGGGGCCAGGAGTTTCAGGAAAGACATTAGTCATGCTATTTATGAGAAAACCACCAAGTGTTCTCCTGGTCCTAGAAGGGACTTGGGGTCTTTTTTCATTTCTTTGGCCTGTTGGATTTTATTTTTGCTATTACCTTGTGAAATGCGCCAGAGAACCTCTGCCCTTGACAGCTGAACCTGTCTTCTGCCTCACTAACTGAGCGGCCATCCCCACCGTCCTGTGGCCACAGCATGGCTGCTCTGCTGCTGCGCAGCCCTTAGTGAAGCCACCTGGGCAGTGTTTCTCAAAGAGTACCCAGACACCACAGTCACCGCCCTGTACTTGTCTGTCCTCTTAGAAGGGCAGTGGCATCATAAAAATGTCAATCTGTTCTTTACACCATTAGATGCCTTTCTGGGTCACTTCACTCTGTACATAGAAGGGAATAAGGGGGATCAACTCACCTATGCTTATCATAAATTTTCACATAATTAGAAGGACTTTCTGTCTAGGGTTCATGCTGGCCTGTGTGGTAAGATGTAGTCAGGGCAGTGTGGTGAGAACAGCCAAGATCTTCTCTGATGGGGGGAGTGAGAGGCTGGAGCACACTTCATATGTGGCTACTGTGTCTGGAATTAGGGAATTGCATTGCATAACTCACACAGAAGACGTTCTTACTGATGCTAAGCTATGTCCTCTCCAGGATGTGATGGAGTTAGAGAAAGGGCAGAGAGGGACAACTAAAGGTAATTAAGGTAATGAAACAACTTGTAAGGAGAAACTAAAAATTCTTTGGAGAGGCTGGGGTTTATGACTGACATTTACAAAATCATGAAGACAGTGGATGAGGTGAATGCAGAATGCTTATTCACCATATCCCACACACTAGAGCTAGGGGGAGCACGATCAAACTAGTATAGATTAGTTTAAGACAGATAAAAGTGCTTCATGCAATGGGTAGTCAGCTCTCCTCAGAGCCCTATCTGGGCTTCATCCTGGAAAGAGCTAGATGGACTGCACGCAAAACAGAATGAAGGAATGAGCCAGAAACTGAGCAGTGGATCAGTCAAGGACAATCAGGGTCTGATATTTCCTCTTCTATTTATCACTGTCATCATAAGCATTGTGTACATACCTCTAGCCTATATTCATTGACAATCTTGAGATAAACCTTATAGGTACTCATCTATTTGGCTTATTAGAACACATCCTCAGCCTGTAATTCTTGCACAAAAAGCAAAATAAGAACTAAGTATTAAGAGCTGTGATTTACAAGGATTATTAAGTCAGTCTTTAACCTAGCCAGCTAATTCTCCTGTAAATCTCTTCTGAAAGCCACAGGCAGGCTTCCAGCATGTGAGTCTTTCTTCAGTATTTTCTACAATTTGAACTTCAACTGGAGTTCTAAATTACTGGGGAAAACTGGCTCTTCTCCATCTGGTTACCATCAGTTCTGCAAAGATCACACAAAAATTGAAATGAACTTCCTAAAATTTCAAAATATGCCGCAGCTATTGGAAATTAGTGGGAAACATTAGTGCAACTAACAGCTAGGTTGCACTGTGGAATAAACTTGACCTCTGGCTGCAGTGTGACTGGAGCAGCGTGAAGAACAACTGCTAGATCATGTATGAGGAAGAATTCCTCATCCACCCATCAGTGGGAGCCACAAGGAGAGGTCTGGGGACTTCACTTTCCATTCAATCCACAGGGAAAGAAATCTGGAAACTGACAGCCCCCCGCCCCCATCTCTAGGTCAGACCCAAACTTTGGCAAGTCTATAGGAGACATGGTTTTTAGCTAGAAATTTTGGTGCTTGTGCATATGTACATTTCCAGTGAAAGAGCCCGGAAACATCCCAAAGTATGTATCATGCCTTTTCAATATGCTCAGTAGCTATTTCTGAATCTTGTAAGAAATTTTGTTGCGGGTGAGCTACCAGACAGGTTGCATGTAGCTGCAAGTGGAGCCTGGCAGAGTGCAGAGGGGAGAAGGAGAGCATGGAGAGAGCCCAGTGGACACAACAAGGTATTGCCATACAGCTGGGGATGTTTAATGTGAAGTGTTAACACCTAATACCCAGATCATTTGGGACACAGGAGACTGCAGGTTCAATTTTACTTATGTGGAAACCCTTCACTCTGGAAATGCTTGGTGCATGTAGATTTGTTTAGCAGACCTGTGGAGAAAGCTGAAGGGTGAACATCTATCATCTCTCAGGGCTGCTCAATCTATAGAGTTTACTTTTAACAGTTAGTTTGTAGCTGTGACTTTCAGCCAGAGAACAGGGCAGAGCTTAGGGCAGTGAGTGTGAATTCTGAGCTGCTCTGGGCCTTTGAGGAAGACAGGCAGAAATCTGGATAGTTACAGCCTTTGGAGAGTCCTATGGAACAGCCATTTTATAGGCTGGTCCCAAACTTTTACAAATTTGTGTAGTGGCTACAGATTTCTGTTCCACTGAAAGACCTGATGACACAGGGAGGAGATTCTCACAGCAACAGGGCAGCTTTCAGTAGCTCCTATGGGGGCCCTCCTTCCTCAGCTCTGCTGCTTGTGGGAGGACATACAGATAGGTCCTGGAAACTTATGTAGCTTTCAAATAATCTTAAAAAAAAAAAGGGGGAGTGGTTATTCCTAGGCCATATCAGTTTTCTTGTTTGGTCTATGGTACTGTCCCAGAAATGGTAGTTAATAAATGTTCAGCTGTGGAGTGGCCATAGCAATTAGCAGCACAAGCTGCTGAAGCTGGCACTGCTGCAAACAGAAATGTTTGTAGACCCACAGCTTGAAAAGTTAAAGCTTTGGCCAGTATTTCAGCAAAGGACTTAAACTGATATAAGGGCAGCAAGTGTGTAATATAATAACACAGACAAATAATATTTCTCCCCTTCTGATTTCTAAAACATGATCACATCACACCTGTCATTAAAAATAAAATATCCTTTCTCAATAGATCTACATCTTAGATGGCATCATCAATTCAAGGATTCTTCCAGCTCCCCATGAGATTTCAACCAACAGATGGCAGCAACCCTATTCCTAATGGCACTACCGCTGTGATTTTTGTTTAATCAAGGCACATGTTGCCAGATTCCCTGGGGTGCTTCAGACCTCACTGATGAGCCTATGGTCAGAAGGCACCAGAAATGTCCCTGTAACAGAACAAGCAGCTGTGGAACACAGAGTCTCCACTGACTGCAGTCTCTGTTGTGTTCTTGGGAACAGGATGGCTTAAATGAGGCTACAGATGCCCCAGAAGGCACGGCTGAATCCTACCAGAGACATCAAACACCACAGCCTCGCCAGCTGCATGGCAGCTGACATTCAGCATCTCCAGTTTTTCATATGTGAACTCTGTGTGTTTTATGTAACATTTATTTATGCACCACCTCCACCCTGTTTGCAAGACAGCACTTGGCACAAAGCGTGCATAGGTGGTCCTTTTGGTCAAACACCGCAGACACTCCTCACTTCTGGCTCTTTGCCACTTGTCCTGTAAAGGCGTTTGGCCATTCACAACCACAGGCTTTTCCCTTTGACAAACCACTTGAAACTCAAT
Organism: Strix uralensis; assembly: GCF_047716275.1. Classification (NCBI taxonomy): domain Eukaryota; kingdom Metazoa; phylum Chordata; class Aves; order Strigiformes; family Strigidae; genus Strix; species Strix uralensis. The sequence goes on along the minus strand of NC_133973.1, from coordinate 113,701,519 downwards.
CTCCTCGCATAAAAGTTTTATTTCTCAGCCAGCACTTACATTTTACATCCGTTCTTTATTTAAATGTACATTTAAGTTGGCCATGCACATCAATGGTATAAAATTAATTTTTGTGTGGACATCCAACAGACTCCCTGTGTATCTCATACACATTTTGCTGTATGTGCAATGTATAACCCCAGGGCTAGACAGGGCTTGCCAAAAAATTTCCTTGGCCTACCACACCATGTTGAAGAAGGGATTCAGTGGATGTGAAAAGCAGGAGCGAGTTTGGTGCTGCAGGGCTGGCCCTGCCTTGCTGAATTTGCTTTCTTCTTCCCAATGCCACCATGATGGTCATCTACCTCTCCTGGGCACTGATCATTGCTTAGCGGGTGCTGCACATCTCATGATGCAAGGGGAAGCATGGGGATGAACAGAAAAAATGTAGCTGGGAGGTACTGAGGAGGAGATGACAGGAGACATGGGAGAGCAGGGGCAGAAACAGGCATCGTTAGGCTGGAGTTACCCCCCACTCATTGATGCTCTCCTAATTTGAACCAAGGCTTCAAGCAAATGAGCAGCGATTCTATAAAGCAGAGAAAGGGAAAACCTTGAGAGAGACAGCAGGTTTGCTGGCTGCATACTAAGCATACAGTATAGGCCTCCTTAATTTGAAGGATACTGCAAAGAAAGACTGTGCAAAATAAGGACAGTGGCTTGCTGGTGGGCACACAACTGGGCAGTGCTGAATCTGGCTTTTACTGGAGTGCTGAAGGATGCATCTTTTCTGGGTGTTGCATTTCTTTGGCAAATTTCAACTGCCTCTCCTTTCTGTTGTGAGACAGCCCAGGGAAAGGTTCAAATAACCAAATTTTACTCAAATTTTCCAAACCCTTTCCCTTCTGGAGAACTTCAGCATTGAAGATGAAAGATCTGGAAAATTGCTTTAAATGACTGAAAGCAAAGCAGAATGGATATAGTAATTTCTTAATCCAACACCCTTGCTTAAATAGTTGCTACTCTACCAAAATAGAAAAAAAAAGTAACTTCTTCAGGCAATTGGAAGAAGCTACATATTCACAGGCCCTAATCGTCATGGGAGACTTCAACCACCTCAATTTCTGCTTGACGGACAACACAGCAGGGTACAAGCAGGAGGTCTCTGGAGTCTACTGATGATAAATTCCTGACACAGGTGACTGAAGAGATGACAAGAGGAGACAATCTGATGGACCTCAGAATCACAAACAAGGAAGAAATGGTCTGGGATGTGAAGGCTGGAGCAGCCTGTGGCTGCAGCAACCATGAGATGGTGGAGTTCAGCATCCTGAGAGGAGTAAGTAAGGAAAAGAGCAGGACCAGAACCCTGAAATTCAGAAAAACAGACTTTAACCTTTTCAGGTTGCTGCCTGGAAGCATCCCATGGGTTACGGTCCTGGAAAGAAGAGGGGTCCAGAGGAACTGGTTAATTTTCAAGGATCACCTCCTGCAAGCTCAAAAATGGTCCATCCCCATATGCAGGATGTCAAGCAAAGGCAGCAGGAGGCCTGCATGGAGGAACAAGGAGGTCCTGACAAAACCCAAACACAAAAAAGAGTAATACAGAGACACTGTTGGAGTGTACAGGGATGGGGTTAAGAAAGTCAAAGCCCACCTGGAGTTAAACCTGGCGAGGGACGTGAAGGACTTCTAAGGGTATATCAGCAGCAAAAGGGGAACTGTGGGCCTGCTGCTGAAGGGCAGAGGGGATCTGGTGACAAAGGATGTGTAAGAGGCTGATGTACTCAGTGCTGTCTTTGTCATTCTGGTAAGGCCTAACTTCATCAATCCCAGGCCCCCGAGAGTCATGGGAACATCTGGAGCAACAAAGACTTATTGTTACTGGAGGAGGATCAGTTTAGTGAACATTTAAACCAACTAAACATATAGAAGTCCATGGGACTGGATGGGAAGCACCCATGAGTGCTAAGGGAGCTGGTCAATGTAGTTACAAGGCCACTCTCAAATATCCTTGAAAGGTTGTGGTGTTCCCAAGGTCAGGGAAAAAGCAAATGTCACTCCTATCTTCAAGAAGAGCAAGAAGAAAGATCTTGGAAACTACCAGCTGGTCAGCCCCACCTTAATCCCTGGGAAGATGATGGAGCAAGTAATCCTGGAAAACATTTCCAAATGTATGAAGAAGAACGAGGTGACTGGAAGAAGTCAGCATGGATTTATGAAGGTTATGAAGGTGAAATCATGTTTGACCAGTCCAACAGACTTTTAAGATGAGATGACTGGTGGATGAGGAGAGAAATGTGGTCTTTTTTTTAACCCTGATTTTAGTCAAGTCTATTTTCACAGACAAACTGTTGAAGTACAGGCTAGATATGTGAATGGTAAGGTGGACTGAAAACTAACTGAACTGCTAAGTTCAAAGAACTGTGATCAGTGGCACAAAGTTCTACTGGAGGCCAGGCACTACTGGTGTACCCCAGGGTTCATACTGAGTCCAATACTTTTTTAACAACTACATTAATGAACTTGATGATGCAACAGAATGCACCCTCAGAATGTTTGCAGAGGATACAAAATGGGGAGGAGGGTTTGATGCATCAGCCTGTTGTGTTGTCATTCAGGGGAACCTTGACAGCTGAAGAAATGGAATGACAGGGATCTCACCAAATTCAACAAAGAAGATGCTAAGCTTTGCCCCTTGGGAGGAATAACCATACATGCCAGTACACACTGGGGACCAAGCAGCTGGAAAGAGATTTGCAGAGAAGGACTTGGAGTCCTGGGGGACACCAACTGGACCATGACCCAGCAATGTACCCTTGCAATAAAGATGGTCAGCTGCCTCCTGGGCTGCATTAGGTAGGATGTTGTCATCAGGTCAAGGGAGGTGATCCTTCCTATCTGCTCAGCCTTGGTGAGACACATCTGGGGTGCTGTGTCCACGTCCGGGATCCCCAGTACAAGAGAGACACAGACATACTGGAGAGAGTCCCTTGAAGTACCATTAAGATAATTAAGGGATTGGAGCACCTGACATATGAGGAAAGGCTGAGGGAGTTCAACAATTCAGCCCAGAGAAGGGAAGGCTCAGGGGGATCTTATCAATGTATATAAATACCTGATGTTGGGAGAGAGTAAAGAAGATAGACCCAGAGTCTTCTTATTGGTGTCCAATATAAGGTCAGGAGGCAATGGGCACAAATAGAAATACAGGAGATTCCATTTAAACATAAGAAATGCATTTTTTTACTCTACGAGTGTTCAAACACTGGAACGGGTTGCTCAGAGAGGTTGTGGAGTCTTCATCCCCGGAGATAGTCAAAACCCGGCTGGACACGGTCCTGTGCACCCAGCTTCGGGTGGCCTTTCTTGAGCAGGGGTTTGGACTAGATAATCTCCAGGTGCTTTCCAACCTCAACTATTCTGTGATTGTTGTATTTAAATAACTTTGTTTTCAATATAAGTCAAATGCATATTTTTTCTGAAGTGAGAGCTGAGGCCAAGAAATGACACAGAAAGATGAATCAGTGGAATCTTATGATTTTAGAAAATGTCTTTAGTGATTTAGCTGTTCCTTAAAGTAATTGTGTGATTAAGCCTTGTCAGTAACTTTATTCCTCAGAAACTGAAAGCCTGCTGAATTCCAATCCACATAAAAATTAGCTCTGCCAATACCCCAGACACCAGACCAATAACCTTCCTCCTCCATCACCATTTGGACTAAACAAAATACATTAGGCATCTCAATTAGCTATATGCAGTCATCTTGGAAGGCACATAGAAAATGACCTAATCCACAATTAGCTCACCGAGTCTGGATTCTGTGGGGATTTTCTTATGCTCTTGATTATGCTGCATACATTAGTGTACCTCTGCAAAAAACCTCCAAGGCTGACAAGAATACCCAAGCACACATGCAACTGCACTGTCCTTGCTCCTCTGGTCTTACTGCTGGTCTGTGTTTAGTCCCTGCGGTGCCCCCGCAGCAGGAGCTCTCTGGAGTTCTGCTTGTGTGTATCCCAGGCACAATGGGGCCCTCTTGACTCTGCTGCGCATAAATACATTAAATGGCTGCTCTCCGTCTCATTTATGCAGTCCCCAGGGGAGTGCTATTGGTCCTTCCCTCTGAAGAAGATGGATAAGAGAAAGCTTACCTTATCAGCCCTCACTCAAGGGTCAGGTACAGCTGCGATCTCTGCACTGAGAGGAGGACAACACTCAATACCCGTTGCAAAGCCTCTCTACACATGCAAGGAGGGAGATGCGTGGCTGTGATGTTCACAGAAAGAAAGGAGTTGAGAGCAGGGGTCACAGTCACAATACTCAAAGAGAAATGGGTACACATGTGCAGCCCTAGAATATGTTTCATTTGGTTTTGCTCTTTTGAGCAAAAGCAAAGCAAAAACAAATCAAAATAAACATTTCAGGTTCACTGAAAAACAGCCCAGCTGTAATAACAACAAATCATACACATAGTGTATAGCTCAATTTTCCTTCTGTAGGTTAACCAGAGAAGGTCACAGCAATCATGTTTAATAAAAGAAGGTTTCCCTTATTTTCTGGCACTGGCTCTGAGCAATTGGCCTGTAAGAGCTGCTTTCAAAATCACTCCCCCGATATTCTGTCTTTTCTGCTCAACATTCCTCGAGGCACTTGCAGCCAAGTAGATTATTTCTCTTTATTTTTTTTTTTTAAATGAAATGATTATATTAATTTAGCTCAGATTTCAACCAACACATTATAAGTCTCTGCAGATTGTATATTAGCATGGGAATTTTGAATACACAGTAATTGAAATATATTACATTCAACTAAAGTCTCAAGAGGGCAGCTTCGTATACTGGTTTAATTCTACTGCTTTTTTTAAAGACTGTGCATGGTATGAAAATAAGTCACTGGGAGAGACTTTCCCTACACTGATAAACTAGTTCGTTGCTTTCTCCTAATGGTACCTTGTATTTTTCCTTTGACAGCTACTCCCAAGCATTTGTTTTGGTTATCAGCAGATCTTTAAGACTCTGTAATCCTTGCTGTAAGCGGTCTGCATGGTAAAGACGGTCCATATTTTATGCCTTGCCTTGACTTAGCACACAGACACTTCTTGGTACCTGTTGAGCTATGTTACCTGTGGCTACATCCATCCTACCCGAGAACAACCACATTGACCACGCACCCAGCCTAGCCGCAGGCTCTCCTGCAGCTCTGCTTGCTGGATGCCCCCACCAGCCCCGTCTCAGGGTGGCAGCAGGCTCTGCAGACGCCTTTACTTCTTGTCTGGAAACCCTTGGCGCCTTCTTCCCTAGGACTGCTGTTCTGCCAGTACTAGCAAGTGCCACCAGGCCTGCAGAGTCTTGTTAATGCCCACAGAGAATGAGTCATGCGGGCACAGCTGCCACTGCCGCCTACCCAAGGAACAGAGAGCCGTGGTAATGGAAAGCAAGCCTGCAGCTTGTCCTAAAAGCAGGGCTCACAGACAGTGGGTGGTCATGCCTGTGACATGCCACCACCACAGGCTCCTCAGGAGACTGGCCACGCATGAGCCTCAGCCATAAGTGACATTACCCTTGGGGCAGTCTGGTCATTGCTGGGTTGAGATGCTGGACACAGAGACAGCACCTGGAAAAGGAAGGGAACCAGGCAGATGTTTCCCAAGGCAATGCTGTCCTGCTCAGAGATGCCCTTCTGGGAAACACCCAGCTCAGGCTCCTCAGCAGCTGCAGGGCAGAAACTTAGGGCCTTACACCTTACTGTTACCCCAGACCCACCTACAAGCTCAGATCCTGCAAACAGGTCCTGCCCTGGCCTCCCTGGCACTTCTCCAGCCTAAAGCAACCCATAAACTGGGGGGATTTCTGTTTCCCCTCCCTCAGTCCCATTTGCCTGTCTAGTAATAGGAAAAAACCCCAAACTGTTAATCTGTCTTTCAAGTCAGCTGGGTGAAGCTGAGCTATGGGAGCTGGGTGTTCCCTTGGAGCCTCTGAGGGTATGGTGTAAGAAGGGGAAGACAACCCCTGATGTGTCTGTGCCTGCATTTCCCTGCCCTAAAGCTGTCTAGATCACACGGACATCCTTCTTGCTTGGAACGTTTTAGTGGGAAGGTTTTAGTTAGTCCACAGAAATCAGCCTTCCTCTACTGCTGATCTGCATTTCTCAGCCCTGCCGCCTCTCCCCCAGCAGCTAAAGTTTCCACCCCAGCTTGCCCACATGTGGACCTCACTGCTTCTGACCCCAAACCAGTTCCCCTCCTGCCTGCACCCTGATCACTCACCCCTGCTCATACACCAAGCTCCTGCTCCAACTCCTGTGGTCCACATACTCTAGCTTGCAAGTGAACATCATCTGCATCAGGAATTTTAATAGAAATTAGCCAGAAGAAGAGATTGAAGGTTATTCAAACTCTTCAGGCCCTAAGGAACTCTACAGAAACAAAATATTTCAGAAATGAATGAAATGCTTGTACACTGTTCTTATCCCTAACATCACATTCAGCAGCCAAGATTGATCATCAAGCTGTGCCCCTGTATGATAAGACCCAGCTAGAGGTGGAAAACTGGAAAATGGCATGGCTACAGCACAAAGAAAGTGCTGAGGATTATAGGGCCTATGAGCAGGGTAGGGAAAAGGCAGCAGGAAACCCACTCCCCTTACTAAAGTCAGTTAGAAACAGCTCCCAGACATCATCAGGACGTTTCCAACAAGAAAGTATGGTTTACCAGAAAAGGCCAGGAATGCCAGCATGGATTACCCAGAGAAGGACGGTTACTTAGTTGGTGAAGAAAGCTGGCTGTTATGAAAACAAAGGTATCAAACTCATCTCTGCATAAAGCGTGGAGGGAGCTGGGGGACTGCCATGATCAGGTGGACACAACAGCATTGAACGCCATGGTGTGGGGATGCTAGCAGTCCTGGTAACACATGCAGAAAAACACTGGGCAGAAACCAAAACTGATGAGCTACAGACCGCAAAGACCTGGCACAGCCCATGTGTCTGAAGGCCATGGAGAAGGCATACCACAGCCTCAGAACAGACCCTCACTTTGTAGGGTCATTTCTGCCTCGCCTGAGATGGGGATCCATGTTAACAAGTCAATAGATGTCATTGCAATGCCTCCAATCTCAACTGGAAGAGCGGCAGCATGACAACAAAGTCATTTTACATATGTATCCCTCTGAAATCCCAGCACTCTCTGCAAGATGCTAAGCAAAGTGATAGACCCCAAACTGCTTAAGGTTTCTGAAGAATTTAGATATGCACATAGGCAATGCGTGAAAAAATTCACACAGGGTTTAGAAGGAAATAGGATATTACAGCCAATTAATTTTTTGTGCTACAAAACACTGTTATTCTGCTCCAAGCCACAACAGGACAGCTGAAATCACTGTCTCCTACATCTCTAAGTTCTTAGTGATAGCCCGGAGCAAAAATGCTAACAATGCTCAGGTATATATGCTCCAAGATGTGCTAGTCAACAGATTTTTTTCTACCAGACAGGTTTTGGAAAGTAGGGGGGACCTTTTGGCATAGCTGGGCAGAGAAAATAACTGAGCTGATTAACTTGAATTTTTTGGGATGTGTGAACACAAGTAGGTTTATGGAATAAAAGTTTTGCTGATTCCAAAAGTATAAGTATTGATAAAATGAGGAGAGTTACTTAATGCTTTTAAGAACTAACAGGCTTGACTGTGGAAAAGGCTGAGGGTACCTTTATTGTAAAGATATAAAAACTATTTACATTAATTATGCTAAGTTTGTGATCTAACCAAAATGGGATGGTCTCCATGGTCAACTGAATGAACAATTATAATTTAAAAAAATATCAGGAACAAGGGAAGAGCCTGCTGAGAGTGAAAGGAAGACATGAGCAACAAAGCAGGCCATTTCTCGTTGGTTCAGAAGTACTGGGAAGAAGTAAGCCTTGCCAAATATCAAACTGAGTTAGAAGCTGAACAACAAAATAAGAAAAACACAGCAAAACTCTTAGAGCAAAGGGGACTGCTTGCAATCTGTACAGGGTAAAAATTGGAGATTACCCAGGTATAGCCCCCAAAACTTACACCCTTTTATAGGCCTGTGCTGAGAAATTATCTGGAATACAGAGTACAATTCCCGTAGACCAACTTCAGGGAACATCTGAAGTAGAACAAATATCGAGTGTAAATATGAGAGAGAGAAGATCTCTTCTAAATGGGAAACGGGCTGCGGATGAGTCCTGACTGGAAAGCAGAGGACAGATTCCAGATCATAGAGAAGAGGGGTTCTGTAGTAGTTTTTCAGGAAGGTTAGTAAGAACAAGTAGGTTAAGTCATTTTGAGCCTGGCTCCTACATATCTTTTCAAAGTACTCCTGAAGGTGGCATTGCTATAGACAGCATATTTCTGGTGCCTGAAAGTGCAGAGCACTGGCTGCAACAGACCAAGTATTCTCATTAAAGCAAATAAACTTTTACAAACAAATTGTAAGAAGGTTCAGCTCCAATAAAAGAAACATTATATTCTCTCTTAAACTTTTTCACTACCTGTCAAATAGAACTATCATGTTGAGAATTTTTTTATTAGAGTATTCCAACCCAGGGGATAGAACATAAAAAAATCTCGGACTCTGAAAGAGATGTAAGTGGTATCATGCACCATGCCCAATACAACCTGATTAGTGACTACCATAAAGATGGCCTCTTGAAACTACAAAGAGCATTGCTTTGGTTTGATGAATTTCATAGCGTAATTCTTAACTGCAGTGATTTTTTAGTTCGTATTTTTCCAAGATCCATGTATGCAAAGTACAAATGCTGCTAAGTTTTCAGCTCAAGTTTCCTGCATTGTCCTCACTACAATATTTGCAACACTGTGAAGATGAAGTCATTTAGTTTCTCCAAATAGTTATTTTGTCCACTGATAATGGAAATACCTTGGATCTTTCCTTTGCATTACTTATTATGAGGATAACTGACCAAGGAAAAAGGAAAAAATGCAAGCAGTGCCCCATCTCAGCACCTAGGCTGCATCCTGAATATTCCTAGGGTAAAAGCATTGAAGAAAAGCCTGTCCCACTTGAATGGTGCCCTACACTTTCCTGTTCTCCATAAGGCTGCCTCACTTAATGGACCATGGACTTACCTAGGCTTCTCCTGGGCCTGGGATGGTAACTCTTGCTGCCATCCTTGCCAAATGCGACTCCACGCTGATTAATACCACATGGTCCAGCAGGACAAATCTGATCCCGATTAAGAATAAATACCCAATTTCCCTTCTATTAGATTAGCCTGAGCACATCAGAGTATTTATTCTGGCTTTATGCTTCATCCAATCGTCTGATGTGTTGTGGAAGGACAAGCAATGCCTTTTCTGGCGTGCAAACCCCATTGGGTGTGAAGTGTATACGTTCACAAGGGTGGCTAGGTACTGCTTCTATACCTTGTGTCATATGGCTGCAGGAGTTCTGATTCATTACTGGGCTGTCTAAAACCAGATTTACATCTCTTAGAGCTGCTCTAATTAACACAGTGTGAGGCTGCATTTTCTCTCCCTCTCCACCAACACACAATGGTGTTTGACAGGAAAGATGTTCCTCCCTCTCAGGAGTCTGATTAACGGTTCTGAACTGGGAGGTACAGCAGGCTCTTTTCTGCCCTGAATTGTGCAGCACTTTCTCTGCACTCCCTTCACTGCCCTGTCGTACTGCTGGCAGTAATAGAACTGAGACCCAGGTTGGCACCGCAGCAATATTGGTGGGGTAAATAACGAAGGGGAGGTCTCAGCTCTACCTCGGCCACAGACCAGAATGTCAGGTGGGCGGCATAGCAGGAAGGCAGGCTTGGGAGAAAGTCTGTCATGCATTTTCAGACTAATTTGGTTTGGTCTCCTTGGTTGCCATTGCAATGCCTTCCACGCTCATTTAAAAATACATTTATGCAGGCTGAACAGTGACTGAAGTGGAGCAGGGCAGTCTGATATGCCATATGAGGTACAACAATAGCAGCACAATCAGGATTTCTTCTTTCCCAGAGGTGCTCCTGAAGTCTCAGTTTTGCTGTTGGCTGTCAGGACATGACTCCAGAGGTGCTGGCACTTCTGAGCTGTGCATACTCCACCTTCCCCGTGCTTGGTGCCTCCAGCTGCTGCGTGGGCAGCTGGGGGCTTGCTGACAAACCACCTTGTCCCGCCCTTGGGTCTGTCTCATGCACTATTTGGTTGTCTTCCGTTAAAAAATGTGCTTACATAGTTAATACTGAAAACAAGATTTTCAAGGAGTTTTAGCTTCATTATGTCCTTAAAACTTAGGTACTTTAGCTCTTAGAAAGAGTACTTGATTGTATAAAACCATAACATAATAGTGAAGTCCTCCAGCCTTCAGTCTCATGTATCACAAGTTCTTTAAAATCCAGCTAGCTTTAGCAATAAAAACTTCAGTTATTTTACATTAGAAAGAAAAAAAAAATCTTAAGGAAAAAAAGTGGAAGCATATTTTTGCTGCATGAACAGCCTGTGGACGTTGGTTGGTGCTCAAAAGCCCCTTTTTGAAATGTTTAATGTGAATTCTTGGCGATATTGTTTTGCTTCTATCACATATGCTCCATCCGTAAGATTTGAGTCATTCTCGAAGAAAACAGGAGGGTCTCCATGGTGACAAACTCCTGTGGTCTGAAAGAAATATGACAACATTTTCTCCATATCTTAACATTTTTATATTGTGATTTTTTTTCCCCCAAAGCTGAGTTTGCAATGATAAACACTTAAGAGCATGGGTTTTAATATTCAGTATAAACAAAATCTCCCTGAATGTGCAAAGAAACTGTCCTCTCTTATGTACACCTGCATGAAGTTATCAGTGTGCTCCTATGTAGTGAAAACTCTCCAGGAGGGATATGTTAACATAAGCTGCTGCAGACTCACCCACACGAGAGCTACCAGAGCTGGTGAATGTTATTTCCTTAGCATTCCCTTATGAAAAATTAACACAGAAACATCTCTCACATAGATCCTACCAAGATGGAGATGATAGCATTTTATGTGTTTATATACCCTAGCGAGTGATGGCTCTAAGGCTGCTCTGAATGAGCAGAGAAACCCCTTGCAGGGGGCCAGAGCTTTGCCCCCTGCTATGATGCTAGCAACACTCAGAGGCCCCTATCGCACTGAGGACTCACTGTGCAAAGGTCTGTACAAGCCACAGGAGGAAATGGACCATTCCTTCCAAAGGCCTCCCTCACATTCCTAGTAATGAAATCTGAGCCGTTTTCCCCAAATCACTGGAAATTGTAAAAGATGAGTATCCATCAAAAAGTTAATGGAAAAAACCCAGCCTCTTGTACTTCACACCAGCTTGGAACGGGTTGATCTCAACAATACCATGGGATGCAGCTGTGATTTTTGCACAGACTCAACTCACATTATATACGCAAAGTAATTCTAGCACTTGCCTTGTTGTTGATACATCGTACAATCTGTGTGAATAAAACTATTTGGGCTTTTAACTGGAGGCTTATATGGTGCAAAATGGCTGGCAAAGAAAATCCAATTGTGTTTTGCTCTTCCAGTGCTCTCTACTCACACTGATCCTGTTAAAAACACTTCAGCCCCCATAGGACAGGAGCCAGATGAGCTTATACATTTTCTTATTGCTCCCAATGTGTTTAACAGCAAACTCATTTATATTACTGTTTCTCATAAATATTCCAGATCATGCTTTTCTCAGTAAATTGCTTTTCATGTGAAGTTTTTTTCTGTATCTGTAATTATGATAGGGTTGCACAACTAGTTCCCTAAGAAAATGGCCTTGACTTCCCCTAATCTTATACAGGCTTTATAACAGAATATTTATATTTATTCGGTAGGGTAGCTCCTGATTTATACTGGTTTGTTACTGGAAGAAAAAAAGAAAAAAAAAAAGAAAAAAAAAAAAAAAGGGCCAGTGAATTATAGGATAGTTTTTTTAACTTTGATTTCTGGAACAAATGAACAATTTGTAAGTGTGAAAATGAGTAACAGATAAAATGCAGTTGTCAAGTACAATCTGTCAAATTAACCCACATCTCTTCTGGGTGATAGGTCTTGGGAGTAAGGAAGAAACAGAAGCTATGCATCCACAATTCAGCAAGCTTTCCTCTGTCTTGTATGATGTTTTCACTGGCAGAACAGGGAAACACGGACGAGATGAAACTATGACTACAAGGTGCAAAAATAATTAGATTATGTACCAGACTGCAATTATCAAGGATTAACTCAGCAAATGAGAGTATATATTGACTGGAGTACATCTGCTGCCTGTCCTGAGCTTAAGTCCATCGTGTACTTCTGTTAGTAACCCGACAGCGGCACTGAGCACTCACCCAGCAAACCTGTCTGGTACAAAAGGCAGGTTGCAGTTGTTTGATGCCTGTCAGGGTGTGGCATCAGTACTGCTGATCCTGCCATTCCTGGAGTGGGGAGATGAGCTAGACCTGCTCTTGGGTAACTACAATAGCTCACCTCTTTGTTAATGGTTCTTTCCCAATGCTTGTGTTCTCTGCAGCGAGCGCTGGCTGTGTCAGTTTTTCTTTGCTTTTACCAGTGGTAAAGCTGTCAATGACTTCAAGGGGAGTGATGGTGCACTGCTCTTGTCACCATTGCTGGTGGAGATCCTGGGCTCAATTCAGAGGTCAAAACATAGAGATCATAGGGCATGTGAGATATGTGGAGTTGGCAGATGTTACACAGCACTCAAAATCCTTCTGCAGGAGCAGCTAGACACTAACTGGGGTGCTCAGGTGTGTGAGCTGACACAGGCAGGATGCAGGAACAACCACAAAACTATGGATGAAATGCAAAGAGTAAATATATTCTCACTACCTCATAACCTGGGAGATTTCCTCAGCAGCACCCAGGCAGGGGGATGCAAGTGGGGACACAGGCACTGCAGAGCATGGTCCTTGCTAGCCAGAAAGAAGAGAAGAAAGAAAAGATCTCAAACCTGCTGCTTTTGCCTGTATATATCAGGATTTTTACAGGCGTAGTTTTCCACTGTGCTTTGATCTTGCCAACAGCAGGGCAGGAATCTCAAGGATGTTCGATAAGGTGCCTCTGAGTCTACCACAGGCCTGTGTTATCTAAACGCAGACATTCTACTTGTCAAGCACACAAAGCTAAACAACAATTAGTATGATATATGTTTTTCAACACCCCAGCTGCAAGTCACTTGAGGGTGTTTATAATCCTCCTTGCCAATCTTCTGTTGTATTCCCACACCAGGGCATCTCAAACAGCACTGGATGCCTATGTTGAGGCGACACATCCAGTGGGTCCTAGGCAGGCACCTCCATTTGATCAGTTGCATCACTCTCTAGACTATGCTGATGGTACCAAATAACCTCCATTGACTGTAATAATAACTGAGATTCCTGTCTCACATATAGACCCCTACATTTTTTCTTAGTCAACAGCTGAATTGTACTTCAACTACTTTTTATAGAAGTTTTGTTGGACATTCAGTAGTGTAGGTCCAATACCAAACCATTAAAGAGAGTAAGAGTTTTGCCCATAAATGTAAGAAGCCATCAAGTCTTGGGCATGAAGTTCCTTCATTGACTTCATTTTATGTTTCTACTGTTATTGACAAATGGAGAAAATTAGATTCTATTAACAGTTTTCTCCCCATTATCACCAAGCACTTTACAGACAGGGATGGGTAATCCTGCCTTTCTCCAGACACAGAAATAGAGACACAAGACTTGCTCCCAGATACATGGAAAATCAATGCAAAACTGAGAACAAGATCGTATGATTCTCAGCATATCCACCCACTAAGTCTTGCTGACCTGTGACAAATTTTAATTGCAAATTAAACTTTTTGCTGATCTAATAGAAATCTGCATTAAATTTCCATACACCAAAACCCAGAAGCAATAAAGAAAAAAAGATGGAGAAAAAGGAGAAGTTTTAACCTACTGCATATGTATTCGAAGTATCATTGCTGTCTTGTGCTTCTCATCAAGGATTCCAGCTCTGGACACCACTCACATATGTTTGTGATCATATCATGTTAAATGGAAAACCCTTGGTGTCTCCTTTCCCTCTTTCATTACGTGAGATTTGATCACATTGTGCGAATGTTTGACCTCCAAGTGGAGCAGAATCAAGCAAGAAGAAACCAGTCCTTCATCCATGCTTAAAGCATTCATGTTCATTAAGATCACAGTGGGGCAAAAGTACAGAAGTGGAGACTTCCAGCCAAGAAAAATATATTATAGAATATTGAGAAATTTTGAGTAATGAGATGTATGATCCAGCATCACTCAGCTTTCTCATTTCCAAATTGCAATGAGATCTGAAATTGCCCACTTTCACGTCATTTACCGAGGGTTAACAAAAAGATCCATTCTTTCCCACACTGTGCTCCCTAGAGAATTTCTAAATCATGTGATTTTGTCATTGTGGTCCTTTTCTGCTTTCAGAAGTGTCTCTGTAAAAATGTCTATTGTCCCCAAATGTCTGTTAATTGTGCTCAGTTTACTATGAAATGATTGTTTTTTCTTCTAATGGCTTATCCTGCAAATCAAACAGAGATCAGCTCATCTGTCTGAGTTCACACTTTCTTGCACATTAACAACAGTGCAGAAGAAAGCTAAATTATGCCCACAGTTATTGCAGGCAGTCATGGTCTTCCAGCTGATCTCAGAGTAATGTCACTGGAATCCCGTTATCTTCAGCAGTAGAGATTAGACTGAATTAAGTGGCTATTTTCCACAAAGTTCCTCCTCCACCATTTACTGAATTTGCAGGCCTAATATACAGTCTTAACAACTTTCCAACAGTCTGAATTTAGTGCTTCAATGAAGCACACATTTGCTTGGCTACATTTACAGTGTACATGTGTATTCAAAAAGTGGGGTGTTGAGGGCAGTGCAAGCAGACAAAATTCATCTGCATGTAACTTCAGCAGTACAGAACTTTTTGGTTTAAAGATGGCAAATATAAGCCATCACTGAACAGATCAAAAATGATCATGAACAAGGGCAGAAGTTTGAGCTCTTACCATCAGAACAATGAGGTCTTGGAACAGTTTTCTTCTAGAAATAGTAGGTGTTAAGGTGGGAGTAGCCCAAATGTAACCCTGGTCCTTCATGAGGGCTGCAAGAGTGCAGTGCTCCAGCCTGCCCAGCAGCGGACAACCTCTGGAGGTGACTCCAGATACAAAGGATGCCTGTGCACACACGGAGACTGCAGGCTTCCCACCCACCCACCACCTGCCTGCAACTCCCAGCCTCTGGGCACAGGGCTCCTGGGACAGTGTTCGAGCTGCCACAGGGAAACATATGCTGCTCATCACTAGATAGAATCACAGAACCATAGAATGGTTTGGGTTGGAAGGGACCTTCAAGATCATCTAGATCCAACCCCCCTGCCACAGGCAGGGACACCTTCCACTAGACCAGGTTGCTCAAAGCCCCGTACAACCTGGCCTTGAACACTTCCAGGGAGGGAGCAGCCACAGCTTCTCTGGACAACCTGTTCCAGTGCCTCACCACCCTCAGAGTGAAGAACTTCTTCTTTATATCTAATCTGAATCTACCCTCTTCCAGTTTAAAACTGTTACCCCTTGTCCTGTCACTACACTCCCTGACAGAGTCCCTCTCCATCTTTCCTGTAGGCCCCCTTTAAGTACTGGAAGGCTGCTATAAGGTCTCCCTGGAGCCTTCTTTTCTCTGGGCTGAACAACCCCAACTCTCTCAACCTGTCCTCATAAGGGAGGTGCTCCAGCCCCATGATCATCTTCGTGGCCTCCTCTGGACTCACTCAAGCAGGTCCATGTCTGTCTTATGCTGGACTGAGCTGGACACAGCATTCCAGGTGGGGTCTTACGAGAGCAGAGTAGAGGGGGACAATCACCTCCCTCCAGCTGCTAACCACACTTCTCTTGATGCAGCCCAGGATACAGCTGGCTTTCTGGGCTGCGAGCACACATTGTTGGGTCATGCTGAGCTTCTTATCAACCAGCACCTCCAAGTCCTCCTTCACAGGCCGGCTCTCAATCCACTCATCGCCCAGCCTGTATTTGTGTTTGGGATTGCCCTGACCCATGTGCAGGACCTTGCACTTGGCCTCGTTGAATTTCATGAGATTTGCATGGGCCCACCTCTCAAGCCTATCAAGGTCCCTCTGGATGACATCCCTTCCCTCCAGTGTATCGACTGCACCACACATCTTGGCGTTGTTGGCAAACTCCTTTTTTGATTAAACTGCTGTTTGATCTGAGCTGATAATCTGCACTCCTCGAATATAGATTCCAATTAAATTAAAAAGGAAAACTAAAATAACTACAAATTGATGTGAAAACAAAAAGGATCTGATCAGTGGAACCCAAAACATATGATACGTTTTTAACATTTCAGCATGCACACAAAACATGTAAAAGTATCTAAAAAACTCCAACTGCTGCTGTAACAGAAACATGTTCGTAAATGATCAAGAAAGCTGTAATTGGGTATTTAGGCATTTGCAGACTAATTTTCCCCCAGAGCACTCCATTTCCTCTCCTTTTCCCATAATTTTCTTTAACTGTAATTTCATTTCAGTTCCTACTGACTGTAAGACCCACCAGGTTGTATGGCATTAGCTATAGTTGTACTCAGGGCACCTGCCAGTTTGCTAAAGGCTCTTCTGAAGTTGGTTACAACACGCTTTGTGCTAAGGCATGTTCAATAGCTCAGTTAATCTCTCAGTCATATTAAATTGAAGTACCTGAGCACAAATGGTTGGATGTTTCAAGAACAGCACTGGCACTTCTGTATCTGAATAAATATAACCATAATTTAGTTTTCCTGAAGTTAAAATTCTCCATTTGTTCTTATTACATATGGAAAAACTCAAATGTATTCTGAGTTTAAAATGTCACCTCTGCTACTGTTATCACAGATCAAAATTGCACTTGCTTGAATAGTACATGGGAAACCTCTGGCATCAGGGAGGTTGTGTGAAAGGGAAGAAAAAAACCTGAAAGGCTCCAAGACGGCAGAAGTTTGTAAGCTGGGAAATCCATGTCTCTGTGAAAGCTCAGAAAGCTCCTTCTCAAATTAATTTTGCATACTTCTAGAGGCCACTAAAGGATGTGAACAGTGATGTTTTGTCTGGCAATTGCAAATAGAGGATCATGCATGAAGTCCTACTGGAGCCGGCTACAGGCCATGTGGTCTAGCTGAGCAATTAAAATACCTGGATGGTGCGCTCAGTGCAGTGTGTACAATTACCGCATCTTCTTACCAGCTCGTAATCTTGAGACTTTCCAACAACAGAACCTTTGTTCTGGCTTTTGAACACAACCAAATAGCAGCAATTCATTAAAAACTTGTTAAGTTGCCTAGAATAGCTTCAGTGTTGTGGTATTGCTTTCACGCTGAGAGATCAATGAAGGCTTTCCAAATACCCATAAATCGCCTTGAAATATTTCTTAATAATTTAAATTCCTGCCCAACCCTGCTGAAGTGAACAGCATTAAACAGGCCTGGTTGTATGACAGAGCTCAGCAAAGAAGGAGTCAGACAAGGGGGAGATTTGGGAAGAATGACAGAGGTCTGAGTAGGGTTCCCAAGCAAAGTAGCGCACAGTGGCCCTGGGACTCCTCCAGCAGAAGAGAAACATTTTTTAAAAATCACTTGAAATTTTACCAGTAGAGGGAAACAGAGCACCTTGGCTGCGACCTGCTCAGAGATGCAGGGCTGTCACTGGTATCATGAGTGTCCCTCTTCTTTGATGATGAGCTGTTCTCCTGTCTCTTTTCCTGGTGAGCATGCAGGTTGACCCCTTGCTTCCTGCAGCCATATACTTGCATGAGGCAGCCCCATGGCTAGGAGCAGGCGAGGGCCCTGCAGGGGCCACCTCATCCGCTCAGCTCAGGGAATGAGCAATATCTTCAATGTCTTGCTGTACAGGCTTGTCTCTTCCCGTAAATGGGATAGCATTTGCCCCTGGTATGTAAATCTTCAAAGTTGGTTTCACGAAGCTAGGCTGCTAAATCTCCCTTAAAGCTCTTAAATACAAGTAGCTTAATCTTCAAAGCTGTTACATACCTCTGACTTAATGGAATTTGTGGCTTCTTCACACTTTGAAAATCAGGCCCCTAAAGATGTGCTTCAGCACTTATGCTTGGCATTAAGATCCTGGCTAGAGGGATGGAGTTGTTGTTGGAGGGGTTTGATTTGTTTTCCTCAATCTGTTAAGAAATATCTGAACACTTTTATGTGCAACCTCAGACTCTGCCTTTTTCATAGATGCGACTTTGGTGTACAAGTTCAGATAAAGACGGTATATCTGTATCTTGCATGGTACAAATACAGCACCAGTTCCTTGAAAGCAGTAAGATCATAAACTTTTGAAGGAAAAAAAAAATCCTTGCTTTCCCTGGGGTGGATCCTATCTTTGGCAGCTGGAGAGCAATAGCATGGTGGGAGAGATTTTCTACTCATGCAAACATATGTGCAACTTGTCCTTCATCACCCATCCAAGCTTTCTCTTCTCTGTCCCACATCTTTCAGTGACACCTTCATGTTCCAAAAAATTACTCCTGTTAGCAGTGGTAAAGGAGGGAGGCTGGCAGGCTGTGTTTTAAATCTGCCATTATTAGTCCAGCAGACATACAGAGTGGTACCAGGCCCGTGGTTGTCACTGACAACAATGAATGAGCAGTAACTTTTTAAATGGATTTAATTCCCAGAAGTCATGTCGTGGGGAGGAAGAGTGCTCTGAGATCTGGGTCTCCCATCATCAAAGTCAAGGACTTGTGGTGAGGTGCCATGGTGCCTTCGGCCAGGACTTGTGGGCAGGCAACAGGACTCGCTCCAGCATGGAGCCAGAATGCAATTGCGATGGGCACCTGAGCCTGAAAGGCACTCCTGGATCCTGCAGCTGAGAGCATCCCTTGAACAGACCTAAACATGCAACCTATTATCTGCTCATACAGATGCAACAGTTTAAATTGATATTTTAATTCCAGAAAACCACAGACTCACAGCAAAGTAGCCAAGAAGTGTGAACTATAATTAGTGGAGTTTTTACAGGCTCAGTTTCCCTGTTGAGTAGCCCCATACCCATTAATATGCTCTTCTTAAAGCAGTCAATAGATTCATTCAAAAGTAATTTAAAAAAAAAAAAGTGTGTCTCATCAAGAGGGTTATCCTTCCCTACATGAGATCAATAGGCAAAGCTAATTTTTCCAAGAATCAAGGTTATTTTTAGGTTTAGTCTTGCCACTGAAAAATTTTCTTGCATTGGAAAATTGGTCTTACAGAGAAATGATGGAGAATTACTGAAAATGAGACAGTCTGAAAGTGTTGCACAGGAAGTGTGTATCTTTTCGGTTGTACTTTTACAAGTTTATCAATGAAAGGTGTAGATGTAGCACCACATCTGTATTTTATGGGTAAGAATCTTTATTTTACCTCTTTCATATAAACCATACCATTATAATAATCACTGCTTATCATGAAAAGTTTGTACATGGATGGAAAAACGTTGAACAAATGATACAGGATAATAAATTTTCATTATCATTTGTTTCAAAGTGAGAGCACACAGAACATTATAGAAGTGACATTTTTTACAAGCTTTCTCCGTGTTTTTGTTCCATTTGGTTTTAATACCAGTCTGTGAAGGAGTGATAGAGATAAATTGTTACAAGATTTTTTCAGAGTGGACATAAGCTACAAGTAAAATGCAACAGAGAGTATTATATTAAATTGCCTCAGTCATCAGGCATTTTCTTCTTCCTGTTATCTTTTACGGTAACAACATTGCTTTCTTGACTCATTTTTGCACCTTGTTTGTGGGGAGGGGGAAAAGAGAAAGTTTTCTTATGCTTTACTCATTTCAGCTGATTTTCTTTTTTGCAAAGAATGATAGGATTATCTAAAAATAAATCTGATATTGACATTGTTAGCTGTTCCATAACATAAATTAGCTTCCAAAAATCATAATATTGGATCAAAAATAATTTCTTCTAAATCATTGAATCTGAAAATCTATTTCCTTCTTAAATAATCTGGATCATGCTTTCAGGTTTTTCCTTGTAAGTACAAGGACAAGGCACTTGCTTTCTAATGAAAGAAGAATTTTTTCCATTTTCCTTTGACTCTAGAGGATAAATAACTAATACATTACATCTCAATAAGATCCTGAGATTGGGAACACAAATTAACAGTATTGTCAAGATTTTCAGAGGCTGGTGAATAAAGCTGGACAATAGCTTCATCAAATGTCTTTTATTCAGCTACCTAGCTCTTGTAATGAAAGCTGGAAAGAATCGTGCTGTATCCTTAAATGATTTCTTAAGTCTCTCCATTTCTGTGTAACTTTGGCTGAAGGATGGATTGAGTAACAGAAACTCAATTATATGTTGTTTTCCTTCTCATAAAATATGCTCCCCTTGTTTAAAAAAAACACTCAAAACCAGAAAAAATATTCTGTTCCAAAATAATAACTGAAAGCAGTACTAATGATGTTTTGTTTAATAGGGCTCTAATACTCACCACCCATGGTGATATGAAGTCTACAGAGAATTCAACTTAAGCCGACCATCAGTATTCTCTACAAAGTTCAAAATAAACAAATGTCTCCTTAAGCAATATGTATTTTCTATTCTGTCTTTTTTCTCCTCGTATTTAAAACTCTTTCGATTAAAATTAAAGAGCTCAGTTGGTGCTGTCCCAGTAAGAGTGTGTTGTGTTGATCATCTGGCTGCAGTAATGCGTTCCCCTCCAATGCTAGAGCCATTTGCTGGTAGTTGACGTGAATGCTGACTGCTTGACCTGAAATTATTTTACACAGTTTTTGCTAACTAGTTTTCCTGTGTTCTTAAGATCTAAGTAAATCTTAAGTAAAATTTGGAGATCCAAATAAAACATAAAAATACACTTCATATTTCATTAAACTGATTTATATTTGAAGTAGCTGTTCATTGGAGGATGTACTTTCCCACAGAAATAAGCTTCAACAGAAAAGTACCTTGCAATGGCCTAGTGAAACACATCTTTGCATCTGCATCTTTGTAAATGTTGTCATACCCTTGTTGAGTGCTTTTAGTTTGTAAATTATTCAGATGGAAACATTATGCTGCATATGATCACACTGAAAAGCTGTGAAATGAAGAGTGATGCACAGGGACTGAAGGAAAGTGTGTAGAAGAGACTTTGTATGTAGCCTCTATTCCTCAATAACCAAAATCTGCGAGGACTTCTGATGTCTACAAGAGAAGAAATTGCTTTCAGGTGCTTTAGCAGTCCCATTATTGCTATACAAAGCAATGTCTTATTGTACTGAAATCTCTTTCTTCCTCTATTTGCTGCTATAGTAATTCATGTGATTTTATTATAATCTGAATTTTAGCAAAAATTGGATATTTGATGATTTCTCCTAAAAACCAGTTCCGGACAGTTTGAGGCTGGCCTCTTCACTAATACTGCCTAACCCATGATCACTCTTGGAGCTAATTTCCAGCTCTTTTTCCAGTAATGTTTTCTTTGTCAGTAGTCAGGTTTCTTACAAGTGAAACATGAAGCCCAGGCCTGATCCTTGCAAAGACTTCAGTGAGTAAGCATTTAGAGATAATGTGCACCATGTCCCAGGCTGACTTCTAAGAAGAAAGCTCCTTATAAAGACGGTAGAAAGTTAGGAAGTAGGTTTGTTCATCATCTGCACCAAGTTAACTTGATTTTTTGGAAGCTCATCAAAGTTTGCCTACTCGTAATTTGTATTATTTGCTGAGACACCTGACAAGGGACTCTATCCCGTTCTTGGTTCAGTTGAAAGTTAAACAAGCTACCATCAGTAAGGATTATAAGGAAATTACCTGCACTATACTTGAGTCTTATATGAATGGGGTGATCTGACAAAGGCAGCTAAATGATCTTCTACTAACAAGAGGAAGGCTTAAGTTTGTATGATGGAGGTTGTTCTTAGTCATAGTTACATCGTACAGCCAAAGAGCAGTTAAATGGGTGTTACCTGCATTATAAGGGCATAAATGAAAAAGGATTTCACCCTGGAATGCCTGGTCTTATTCTGGTGCCCCTAAGGCTTCAGAGAGGATGCTATCAAGGCTGTGAACTGTAAAGCAGGTAAATGTGCCCGAAAAGCACTCCTCTCTCCCCTTTATGTGCTGCTGCCCCAGCTTCCCTATGGCACAGCACGCATGGAGGGACCCCTGAAATGCACAGGTGGCCTGACCAGGAGATCCAGCCCCACAGGGCCACATGAGGCTGCTGGTCTGCTCTTGCCCTCAGCCCATGGTAACAGAGTAATTAGTGATGACATTTTAAGAAAAGTCTTCTCCAGAAGCCATCCGGTTTGGGAATAACCAAATGATGGCTGGGGCTAATTCAACAAAGAGGTGTTTCTGAGCCAACAGCAAAATAATAGTCTTTTCAGATACCCTCCATGCAGAGGCTTTCTGGAGCCTCTAGCTCTTTCCTGATCAATGAATTATGGGAGATGTAATAATACAGCTAGCAGTCACAGAGGAACTAGGCCAGGCTTGAATTTAGCGCCGATAACTTAAAGGAAGAATTTTGAAAATAAAATAATAATTTTTTCATTTCGTGGTGAGAGAAGTAAAACTCTGCTCAAGTTATATGCGGTTACTGAAAACTGAAAACCCCTATTCCTTCACTTGCATTTATGTGCTAAAGGCAGAGGTCATGAAATTGCACCCTATATGTTGTCACCAGAAAGAGGAGCCACCATTCAGTTTATGCAGAGCAGAGTCCTCTTCCTGATCCAGAAACTGCTACAATACATTTCGGTTTACTTTTTTCTTTTGTGGAAAGAAAATTTTACATATCTGCTCTTCCTTAATTGAAATAAATCACCCTGAATAAACATACTGTCTGCTTCTGCATACAGCAACACGCAAGTTTACAGCAAGTTTAGCTCTCGATTCCCTAAACTAGCAACCCTCACAACTTGTGTCTTTTCTATTTTTATTTTGCTATTTATTCAGTTAAAATAAATTATCTCCCCCAGGTTATAACTTTAAAATAAAATAAAATCATAGAAGTATGCATGTTGGAAGGGGCCTCTGGAGGTCATCCAGTTTGATCCCTGATCAGAGCAGGTCCAATTACGGCAAGTTGATCAGGGACGCATTCTGTCAAGTATTGAGTATCTCCAAGAACAGCAATTCTACAGCTTTTTTGAGCAACCTGTACCAGTGTTTGGCCACCTTCAGGGTGAAATATTCTTCCATATAACTAAAGTAGTTCATGAAGTATTTTGCAGCAAAAAAGCACAGTTGCTCATTAACAGTATAAATGGTCCTGCACCAGACTAAGTCACACATTAAAACAGAAATGTTTGATAACCATCAGCAAATGAGTGATGACAGCATATAGTAGAATAAATGTTAAGTATAAGGTAGTGAATCTGTTTTGAAGATTTTTGTAGTTATTCTTTTAACAAAGAAAATAGTTAAACCATAGGTAGTCAACACACTTGCAAACTCAGGCTGGGATTTATCAAGGCACAAAAACTCTCTGAATGCAGAATGATTATATTAAAAGTTGAAGAATTCAAGCAAATAAACATATATTTGTATATAGAGAAGTATATATTAATAGAAAACACCAGGCAACTCTCTAGAGCACTTGCACTGCTTTCCCATCTAGACTAGACACATGAATAAGTAGCTACAGAATATCCTTTTAACACAGTCGCTCTGTTACAGGTCCCCTAGAGAATTTAACACACCCCACCCCCCCACCCACCCCCCCATTAATTCCCATGAGAGCAAGTTGTACTCAGTTTCTTTTGCAATTTGTGTTCCCTGGCATAGATCTGTGGGTTACAGCTTTTCTTTTGTTATACTGAGAGCGTCAGAGCTGCAAGAAGAGCCTTGTACTCCTTCACACCATGTTCCCCAATCCCAGGATCAGAAATGCTCAGCCCCACAGCAGGATTGGGGTGCCATGCCGGAGGCAGAGAGATGTCCGTGGTTGGGTGGTGCTGCCCTGCCACCTGCGTCCTCTGTACCCCATGCATCTCCACCTTCCTGCGAGATGCCAAGAGAGGAGGGAGGTGCGGGGAGATGCACGGTTGGAGCTGTGGCAAAGACCTGCACCACACGTTTACCTCCACCTGCTAGAGCTGGAGGCCTAGCAGGCAGCACCTGCAGCCTCAAATTTCCAGAGACTGGCAGCTCAGGTCTTAAAGTTGCTCAGGGACATTTCAGGACACCATATCTCTAAGGAAGAAAGTGAGACCTTGCATGTTCACCTCTCAGTATGTGTATTTTTGCACATAAATGCAGATTCTGTATCAAATTACATTTTTGGATTGTTTTTTTTTTTTTTTTAGACCAGCTGTTGCTTTGGAGCTCCTTTTCTTGCAATTAGTCTCTCCCTGGAGCATTGGTTGCAACATCAAAGTTTATTCTGGTTTCTAATAAAAAGTACTGAAAAGTTGCACACTGCTCATGGCCAAGGGAGGAGATTTTAAAGGAAGGAGTAAACACTTGGCAAGGATAAGTGGTGGCAAGTAGTTTACAGAGCCTGAATTCGTCCTTGTGACCGATTCCTCATCTGTGGTACCAGTTCCTTATAGAAGGCTTGTCCAATTTTGCATATTCAGAAAAATTCTAAATGTTAGAATAATTCATGCTAGCAACATTCAAATAAGAGATTAATGCTTGTTTGGTAATAATTGTAAACTCTGGTCACCCTTAGTAATTAGAAGCACTTGGAGAATTGTGTCCTTATCCAAAACCTCATCCATGGGCAATGTGCTGCCATGTGCCCCCACTACCTTTGTGTTCATCGGAACCTGACCAAGATCAGTCGAGCTGTGACAGGCTCCATGCCACAGATCATATCCTGTGTCACCCAAGTGCCATGTTCCTCTGACTGTGACACTCACCAGAGGTGATTGGTTACAGAGAGGCCAACATGTATTGGTGCATAATGTTCTTCCCTCTTCCATACCATGGCCATTCGTTCCTGTCACGGCCGGAAATGGAGCAGGTTTCTACTGCTTGTGACCAAACTGATCTTGCATCATTCAGCAGTATGTGTCCCTGCATCCACTGGGCTGTCCTGGACCAGCTGTGACACAGTGTAGCTCAGGAAGGATATTTCTGCTAGAAAAGTTGTGACTGGCAAGCCACTGTTTCTTCCTCCCAAACATGCTATTTTTCACTGGGCAACAGAAACAGCCAAGAAAGGAGTTTTAGAGGTCAGAACTGCACAACTTCTTTGAAAGCAGAAGAAACCAATGACAAACATTTTAAATATGTTTTGTTGTTGATTTGTTTGTTCTCCATGTGTCTGAACAGGCTTAGCGAAATGTATCTGCTGGAGATGCAGGAAGGGCTGCCTGCCTCCTGATTCTGCAACATCTGGTTGCATCCATGTTGCAAAATGAGACCGTTAGAGCACCTGACCATCTGCAGCAGTGAATGATAGCTTATACCCTGGCTCTCTTTGGGACTACTCCAGCTACCCCTTTCCAAGAAGAATCTGTAGATAGAGCTAGCCCTAAGCCAGAGTGGCCAAAAACCAAACTGTGTCACCTAGTCTCAGGGCTAGGGGTTGGGTTTTGGTCCTTTATCATGCAGTTGTCTTGAGAAATCTTTGGCTGAGAAGTCCAACTCTTCATGAGGGAGTGAAGAAGATAAGGAAGTCTTTATAAATCCGTAATAGCCTGTCAAGCAGGACAGTACATGTAGTTCCTAAGTGAAGAAGTTCCCCACTACACAACATCTGGAACAAGGAAGACTTCTTGGACAGCCACACTGTGGCTATGGTTTCCAGGGAAGTGAACAGAATCAAAACAAAAGAAACATCTAAACTGTGAGTGAGAAAAATGGGAAGAGGAACCAAAAGCTTTGGACTGAAGTAGGAATAGATAGTGTGGGTGTGTTTGTGTGTCCTAAATGGGCAGAGATTAGATAGGATTGAAAACATCATAGAAAATGTAAACTGATGTAAGTTAGAAGCTCTCAAGTGAAGGGAATTGATAAATACAGTAAAAAGAACTGTGGTTCAGTGGCTCAGGGACATAAGGAAGAGTATAGAAACAAAAGCACTGTAATAACAGTGTAGGTTAGTAGCTAGTTAGTAAGATAAAATTGTTGAAAATGATATGGTGGTGGTACAGGCATCATTTTGTCCCAGAAGTTACTTAATCTCTGGCTCGCTGGGTCTCAGTAATGTCATATGGTGACACGACAAACAGAAATGTTTTGCCATTTTGCCATCCATCACAAGCCAGTTGTTTATCTGAACAGCACTGTGATTGCCCAGGAATGCAGCTCCATGGCAGGGAGGGACAGCTCTTCAGGACAATTGCAGTGTCACAAAACCAGGGTGTCAACATGCCTTGAGAAGTTGGGTCTTCCCTTGAACTATGGAGAGCAGACCTAGTTATGAACATGCATGGTTGCTAATGTATTTTTTTTATAGTGGGCATATTTATTTAAGTCTTTCTTTAATCAAATATTGACCTTTTAATGAAGAGTTCAAAACTAGACATGAAATACCAGGAAGAAAAAATCAACTTCACAAGAACAGGTCTTTGTTTTGGTTCTTTCTTCTTTGTAGATCAGATGGAGACTCAAGTAATGGCAATTTAACAAATTACAAGCCATTAACTAATATGTTGTAGCTGTGCATTTCCATTCTCATAGCCTATTCCACATGTGTTCAGATGTCTCGCTGAGAGTGGCTTAGGCTAAGTTACCTTGTCTAGCAATTGGGGAGTGTAAACAGGGGGAATTCAGCTCCACAGTCCCACAAGTGGAGTTGGGCTTGAATGGTTGAGTGCAGGTGACTCCATGTGAGCTGGATGTTGAAGCTCTCTTTACAGCCCTTGGAGACCGCCTCGATCTAACCAGCCCTGTCTGAAGGGGGCTCAGCTGGTCAGCAGGGGTGCCCACTTTGGGGCAAGCTGAATCGTTCCTTGGTTTCACTGCCTGCACTGACAGGGACTTGATTCAGGTCTGCTGTTACACCTACCTTCCCAAACAAATGTCTGGGATACCCCAGGGGATCTCAGGTGGCGTTAGGGACCTGTAACTGGGCACATGATAAACCCTACAGGAAGTGGAGTGATGCACTGGGTACAGGGCATGGTGGTATTGACTAAGCTGTAGGAGGAGGTCAGACACCCAGCTCATATTGTACATCCACAAAACCAAAGTGTCCAAATCTGGAGCTGAATTTGGCCCTATCCAACTGCTTCTGTGACTTGACTGACTTACCAAGCCACAGTGGCTGGATTGTGTGGCCAAACTGTCCTTAGCAGCTGCCAGCAGAGATTTTCCCTGTTCTCCTGTTTTTATCTTTCTCATCCACAGCAAGGCACTTGTCCATACTCTCTTGCTTTGTTTTTATCTTGTAAGCTCTTTGTAGCACTAAGGCAGTGGAATAATACAGACTGTCAAAGATAAAATACAAACACCTGTGTCATGGTTTAACTCCAGCCAGCAACTCAGCACCTTGCAGCCACTTGCTCACTCCTCCCCTCTGCAGTGGGATGGGGAGGAGAATCAAAAAAAAAGGAAAACTTGTGAATTGAGATAAGAACAGTTTAATAATTGAAATAAAATAAAATATAACAACAATAATAATAATAGTAGCAATGAAAAGGGAGATAACAAAAAGAGAAAGAAATAAAAACCTAAGAAAGACAAATGATGCACCATGTAATTTCTCAGCACCTGCAGACCAATGCCTAGCCAGTTCCCCAGCAATCATCAGTCCCTCCTAGCCAACTCCTCTCAGTTTATATACTGAGCAAGATGTCCTATGGTATGGAATATGCCTTTGGCTAGTTCAGGCCAGCTGTCAGTCCTCTCTGTGTTCCCTGCCAGCTTCTTGTGCACCTCCTTGCTGTCAGAGCATGGGAACCTGCAAAGTCCTTGACTTAGGATAAGCAACTAAAACATCAGTGTATTATCAACATTATTCTCATACTAAATCCAAAACACAGCACTGTGCCAGCTGCTAGGAAGAAAATTAACTCTATCCCAGCTGAATCCAGGACAACCTGGAACCACTCATTTGTGATTACAGCAGTCTCTGGTAACTGACTTCTGCATGAACATGACACAAATTCCACCCTGATGTGAAAAGAGCTTAGGCTTCAATAATTTTTGGCCTTCTTGCAGCTTTATGCATTCATTTCATGCTAACAGCTCAATGTGGCAGTCACGTACAGCCTTCCCCCACCTCCTCCCCCGCTGCTGTTGTGTTAGGAGAAATAATTCTCGCTCTGTGGCTGCAAAAGATAACAAAAAAATCTCAGTAATGCATGAACCAGGCACCCGCTTATCATTTAAAGCTCAGCTATGCTAACAAGCCATGACATTGTGCTGCAGGATGGTCTCACAGGTGTCCTGGAGCACCACTTGCCATATGGACCACTGCTCCATCGCACGATTTCATAAGGATGCTCACAGGAGGCAGGGATCGTTAGTGTTCTGCCAGTTGAAATCTCTGCTCAAGTGTGTATCAGTGATGGGGAGTTTTTTTCTGCATGCTGAAGCCTGGAAGAAACAAGCTGGTTTCTGATTACAGGGATCTGAGCTACATGCATATTGTTCTCAGTTACGCAGCATGTTTGATTATAGCATTTGGGAAATCGCAGGCTCTTCTTCTGGCAAAACCGATTCTTTTCTGCAATCTCACAGCATGAGCATCATTGTCACTTGAAAATCACTTTTTCAGGATTGTGTTTTATACTGCAGTTTTCTTCTTCCCTTAAATTAGCTTTCATCTGTGTTTTCCACATATGTAGCTAGAGCACGTGCTGGAAAGCACCAACCAGGGCATCATTTGGTTGCTTTCAGTATTAAGCATGTTCCTGTTAACAGTAGCTGCTGTGATAGGTGGAAGCCCTGACTCTAGAGCAAGTTCCCACTGAGCTAGTGACTCCACAAACCCAGAAAGTGATGAGCTACACCATGGGAGTTTTACAGCTGAAGTATATATAATAGATATATATGAAGGACATGAGTACAAGGAAGTCTGTGTAATACAGTAAAGGAGGAAATACAATCTTAGTGAACATGGCAGAGAGTGTTCTTGGAACACGAGCAGCCTAATGTTTTTGGTCAAGGTTTTTTAAGTGGGGCAAGGCCATAGTGGGAAGGTAATATTGATTTGTAAAGCTGAGCAAAAAGATGTGAGCTCTTTGGACATACTGACTTTTTTTGTGCCTGTGTTGTATAGCCACATTTGCTAACAAGTGGAAAGAAAAGCATGGAAGTAGTTCCACAGATGGTAACAGGGAGCTTCCCTCCCATGACAAGGGCAGCAAAGAGGAGGTAGATGGATGAAGACAGTTGGTATCTAAGTAACAGCTGCAGGATAATGTTCAGTATTATCCAATTTGAGGCCTCCCAGTTCAGAAGAGCTATGGAACAACTGGAGAAAGTCCAGCAGAGGGTTGCCAAGGTGGTCGGGACCTAAAGTACACAACCCAGGAGGACAGCTTGAACAACCTGAACTGATTTACTCTAGAGAAGGGGAGGCTAAGGGCTGATTTAACAGCTGTCTAGTACTGCCTGAAGGGCTACTGCAAAGGCCTTGGAGTCAAACTCTTCCTAGTAATGCCAGTCAAACTCTTCCTAGTAATGACAGACAATAAAACAGGGGCAACAGCCATGAGTTGTGGCCCAAGAATTTTAGGTAAGATATAAAAGGTTTACCAGAAGAGTAAGCTTTTTACTGGAGCAGTTACCCAGAGAGGGGACTCCCCATCCTTGGAAATCTTCAAGACTTGGCTAGATGACACAAAGCTGGCCTGATCTAGCTTTGGTAATAGTCTTGCTTTGAGCAGGAGGTTGGACCAGACACCTTCAGATGTCCTTTCCAGCCAGCATCTCCAGACCTTCAGCCATGCTCTGCTTGCATCCAGAGATTCTAAGTAACTTTGTTGTCGAAACATGACCACAGCACAGCAGCACCTGCTGCTCATGTGAGGTATGATCTGCCCCACCATACCCTTCCCAAAGAGGTGTGTTCACATTTTCTATCTCTTCTCTCAGATTATATCTCTATTGCTAAATAAAGGAAGGGTAGGTGTCCTGGTTTAACCAGGATAGGGTTAAGTTTCCCCAGCAGTGGGGGGGAGCTCTAGCCGGGTTATTCAGATACCATGTGGACATCACATCCTGGCAGGTCACATTTTCCTGGCTCGGAGCGCGGTGCACTCGTGGTTTTGTACATCGTGCTTCAAACTGCTGTATTTGGTAGCTATTTTGCTCTTTCATTGCTATCACTATTACTGTTATTGTTATTGCTATTGTTTGTTGTGTTGCTATTGCACTGTTGTATTAAACCTTTCCTTATTTCAGTCTTGGGGCTTTGTATTTCACTCCCTTTGTGGGGGAGGGGCAGCGGCCGCGTGGTCTCAGACCCCGGCAGGGGCTAAACCACCACAGTAGGGACCGAGCCACACGCTCTCCTGCAGCCAACTCTGGCAGGGTGCTGATCAAGCTCCATGCGCCACTGGCCACAGGCCACCCTGCGCCTCAAAGTGCCCCTGCTTGGCTAGGAGTCCTTGGGCTGCAAGCTGCATCTCCTTCTGCCAGCATCTTCCCAGAAGCAGCCCAGGAGGATGGCTCTCCCCTCCCCAAATGGCTATCAAAGGAGGTGTGGAGAGGGCAGCGAAGGGATAACTCTCTCAGGTTTATGGTAAAGGTATCAGACAGTGCAAGTGCTCAGCATCACTTCAACCCTGCAAAGAGCCTCTGGAAAGAAAAGGTGTGAAGAACACCACAGACTGCATCTCTCAACTTCTAAATGTCTCTTCTGTGACTAGGTTTTGGCAAAGAGGAGCCAGGCAGCCAGACACAGAGCTGTCAGTAGTGGTTTGGGAGACCCTAATTATCCAGTAATGTGGAAAAAAACCCTGTTTATGGCATGCTGAATTACACAGGTAGCTGTTCAGGTGGAAGGTAGAGTATGAGCCAGCCAAAACCAAATCTGAGTGGCTATGCAATTCAAACTTCTAATAATCCTAGCTACTGGCTCTGCAACAAGCAGCTCTGATCTGGCAGAGAAATCCAACCTTTCGTCTTCATAGCGTGAGCTGCCCAAACCTAAGTTTGCTGCTCAGGCAAGCCATTCCCAGCCACCTGTCTGTGTTATCTGGGCCACAAGCAGACAGTCAACCCTACCAAGTGTGGAGGTGAGGGAAAACTCTGTTTTTTCAGACTGAGCTCAGCCTCCAAGTGATGGAAGAGAAAATAAAAGAATACGTGGGTGGGAGACAACACTTTGAGAAGGAGAAGTTGGGATGCTGGACCCTACAGGACTGCCTGAAGAAAAGAAAAGCTAATGGGATGTGAAACCTCTGGCAGCAGATACAGATAGACAGGCATAGGATAAACACAGGATTCAATTAACTGGAGGAAATTTCTGTCTGTGAATATTGACTGATTTGTCTTCTGACTAGGGCTGGGTCTCTGAGAGGACACAGCAACATGAACTGCTTCTTGGGGAATGACATTGCTGAGGCTGTGTGCAGGACCTGAGCATGCATGGCGTGAATAACAGATTTCCATAAGCCAAATCACTCTGAATAAAGAAATGCCTTCTTTCTCATCAGCCAGTTATTTATTCACTTTCAGGAAGGCAGGATGGGGAGAGAGAGAGACTAGCAGCAGATATTGGTATTCAAGAGCAGAATTAGAATTTTAATCTATGTCTGCTTCTAGGGAGGCAAAATTCTCAATATAAATGCTAAGTATTGCATGCTTTTATTATGATGACTGCATGAATATGCATTGTCGCTGCTGGTGTGGGGAGTCTGTCTGGTTGTCCTTTGGCTTTGCCCTGGGTGTGCAAGAAAGAGCAGTAAGGAAGCCAGCCAGCGGCTCCACCTGAGCGCATTAGCAAGAGAAGGAGCCAAGGCTGGAATGGCTATAACATGGGGTTAAAATGGATTTAAAGTCAAGTCTGGCTGAGATCTCCCACTGCAGGGGAGATTCCTATCCCTGCCCATGCTCTGGGAAATGGAAACCCAGGGATCACCTCCTTCCTCTCTCCTCACATGCAGTGGTGGGGATAAAAACAGGAAGCCAGCTAGAGATCCCCACTAACTGGAGCAGCAGCTGGAGCTGCCAGGGCTGGGCTCCCCGGTCACTCAGAGATGTCTGTACAACCCTGCCTGGGACAGCCTCGGGAAGGGGGACAGCTGGTAACAGAATTGCACCACTTCCAGTATTACCCCTCTTACCTCCTGCTCTCCTCAACTCCCTTCCCAAAGTTTTCCTGTGCTTAATACAAACACGTCTGCTGTGGCTGTCCATCTGCTGCTCTCTCACTACTGCTTCTCTTGTAGGATCTGCCCAGTGTCCAGTTCAGCAGTCAAACCTTGATTCTAGGCTGTTTGTACAGTGCTAATAGTGGGACAGCATGGCTCTGGATCGATCCCTGGCTGATACCATCAGGAGTACGTATACTGATAAGGAAGCGAAGTGCTGCTCTGTCCCATCGCTTACCATCTCAGGATCTTGTTAATTACTGCTGCTGAAGGACCATTATTTATGCAGTAAATTATTGATGATGCAGCTCTCTGAAAATTTGATACTGTTGTCTGTCATTCTGCTGAATGAATAATAGTGCTCAGAGCACTCACAGCAAACATTGTGTCTCCCTGATCAGAGGAAACGGAGGGGAAAAATAGACAAATGCAATTTCCTTGGATGACTG
Organism: Strix uralensis; assembly: GCF_047716275.1. Taxonomy (NCBI): domain Eukaryota; kingdom Metazoa; phylum Chordata; class Aves; order Strigiformes; family Strigidae; genus Strix; species Strix uralensis. Next base: position 113,668,868 of record NC_133973.1, on the reverse strand, counting down.
CAAAGGTACAGAAAATATTTTACTTCTCCATCACCATATTCGATTTTACTAGGGACTATATGCGAACTAAGCAACATAGTGAGCTCCCAGCTTGCATGAGAAGAAATGTGTCTGCTAATTAATCGAGACCTGCCCCTTCTAGAATCATGCACTCCAGGCACCTAGGCAATTCACTGCACAGAATTACTGTGAGTGTGACTAATAGCACTGTGGGTGACTTTTCTTTAACACCTGCTTTCTTTTGTTACTTTGCCACATTGAACAACAAATTACTCTTGAAGAACTTCAGAGGCTGAATTCTGCATTTCAGGTATGGGTTTGCCAGGAAAATTGTATCTACACACAAGCATGGGAAAAAATGCCCAGAGTGAGCCAAAAGCGATGTTCTCAGTGACTGGATCGACTAAGCCAACAGGACTGTGCCACGTGGTTGCAAGAGACGTGACCCCTTGATCTCCTTAACAGGCACAAAGTTTAGGTGGAGGGAGAAAAGGGTCCCCAGCACAGAGCAGTTGCCCAGCCTGTGGGTGCTGGGAGCATGTGCACTTTGCTGGTGATAAATTTACTCTCTTTCAGTCTGATTTCCTGCTTTCTGGCTCTGGAGGAGGAAACAGTTTAGGAAGAGGAAGAGAAAAGGGACCTGTGCTCTGGGATTAGTCCCCAGCTGCTTTTGGGAGCTTGCAATAGGGAAGGAGCCAAGAGATGTCAGAAGAGAAAGATCTTTTCTGCCTGAAGAGAAAACCTGGTGCCCACTTAGAAAGACAGCTGTAGACTGGGCAGCCTACACAAAGGGGGCTGCAGCACAGTGAAAGAGGCAGCGCAATTCCTTTGCTCACCCTCCAAAATGTTTGTAATCAGGCAGCTAAATACATCCTTTCTCCTGCTGCTGTTCATGAGATGAGAGGCTGGAGTCATGCCAGGAGGTGCTCGGCACAGCCACAGGTGGTGGGGAGCAGGGGCGACTGAGGTCTCTGCCCGTGGTCCCGGCTGGGCTCCAGCTCAGGATGCTGATCCAGCATGGGAATTTTGGCAGTAGTGAAAAGAGCAGGTGTTTTAGGTTGGCAAATTGCTTGCTGTGGAGTCAAGGGTGCAGCTGCAGAAGGAGGGAGACTCTGCAGATTTATCACCCTGCCAGCAGTGCAAAACTTCCTGGCTGGGTTCAAGTCCTGGAAACAGTGCTGCAACCCTTTAATAATAAATAGGCAGCCCTGGTTTCTAGATGACCTGACGTGATCATACCTCCCAAAACTGGCCCACTGAGTCATGGCTCAGACTGCCCTGATGGACACAAGGGACAGCAAAGAAAGGAGGAGACAAGGGATGTGTGAGGACATGACATGGTTTGGGCAGAGGGCAGGGCTGTGGGAAGGGGAAGCAGCACTTGCCCAGCTTCTCCACTTTTTCCATGGGAATTGCTCTGTGGGCTGGAGTCTGCAACAGGCTGAGCCTCAGGAAGGAGAAGAGAGGGCAAATGAGGACCTGAACAGGAAAAAAGTGGAACAGAGGGGTCAGGGAAAGGAGCAAGCCCAAACAGCCAGGGAAAAGGAGGTGTCAGAGGCCAGGGAAGATGTGCAAGAAGGAAGAAAATCAGCTCAGCTCAGACAGCAAGCTTCAGAGTTGGCAGGAGAGAGAGAAAAAGCATGAACAAGTTGGCCACTCTCAGGTTAGAATCTCCTGGCAAGCACATTTTCACATTTTCAAAGGAGTGGGGGGGCTGCAGTGGGGACACTGGTCTGCCCTCCCAGATGGCTTACCTGCCAGCCACTGCATGAAAACTGCTTTCCACCTTCACCTTGCAAGCCCCAGGATGCCAAAGGGGATATCCATCTCTGCAGAGGCTTCAGGGGAATTTCTGTCCTGCCACCCCATCCACTGCCCAGGCAGGTGGTAAATACCACCAGCCACCTCCGTCCTGGTCCCCTTTGCCATCCTCTGCTGTTCAGACAGGCCACCCAAACATGTTATACTTTTCTCAAGACCAGGGAATGGATGATCAGTATGTCTTAATCCAACTCTATAGCAAAAATCTTGACCTTCTGGGCCTGAGTGCTGTTCAGATAGATCCACTCTGGCCCGTCAGAAAGGAGTGATGGAGGTCTCCGTTCTGGAGATGGCAAGAGAACCTCTTTTGGGTATCCAGAAAAAATAGTTCAACAGCTGTACTTGGTATATACAAGATCCATGATTTAACCTGATCCATAACATATTTAAAGCACTTTCCCATACTTACACAGACTTTTCACAAGCTGCAATTATGCTTTTCTCAACAACGTATTTCTAAGAAGCTTGAAATTACCATAATTTGTTTTGTAGTGCAGAGAAAGCCCTGGGCTTATTTCCTGGCTCTTGTTTTCCTTCATTATTTAACAATAATTATACCACTGTATCCAGGTGGCTAAGAAGTAGTCAAACAGGTTTTCATTTTATTAAATAGTATAGCCAGGCTGCAAAAAAACACAAGAGATTTAAGCCCAGTTGTCATGATTTGCTGGAGTCAGGTGACATGATCCATCCCAAGGTGCTAATGCAAAGCTAGATTTTCTCTACTGCTGGAATAATGAACTCATGCTAGATTTAAGAAAATAATTGTACTGCTAGACAAAATTGTCCAGAAGTGTAGGCTCATATTAACACACTCAGTAATTAATGATCTTTAAGCAAACCAAATATAATCTTTCTCAGCAATGTTATGTTGTTTCTTCCACTTCCAAGAGCTGGAAAAGAAGGGCTATAAAACAGTGTGTGCAGATAATGAAGAAGTGCATGAGTCCACATAGCACAGTACGTGAACTTTGAAAGCAAGACTATATTTTGTTAAAGCGTAGTTCTGCTCTGTGGACCTAATCCTGCAGACAAGAGATCCTTCAACAGCCTCTGTGCTATTGTAGCCACTGAATTTCCCAGAATATTCTGAAACTCAGAATATTACAAATTTTAAAATATGTAATATGGAAAAGCTGTATTTTAAACAGTGTGGTTCTTGTTTATGGTTATGGAAAGAGGGAGGAAGGGTTGTTTGCCTTAAGTGAAAACTGTAGGATTGTAGGATAACTCTGCAAACAGAACTGAGCAATATTTGGGCCACATTCATTTTTGCTTAGTCATGATAGGTTTGGCATTTTTATGTAAAATGAACCCTTAATTGGATTAATCTTATCTGTATTTGGAAAAAAAAGTTATTCCTGAAGTTCTGATACTTGCCCAGAAACCAATGTAGAAACCAACACTGCAAAACGTTATTATTTCCAGTTGAGTAAAAATCTGTTGTGAAAATAAAGCATACTAATTCAGTTACTCTTCATATAACATGTTTGTCTCAAAGTCATATCATACACACTTTTCAGAGTCATGAGCAAGTTGAAAAACTTTTCATGAAAAAAGTGTGTGTTGCAACAGGTAGAATTCAGTGGGTGAGGGTGCATGGGGGACAGGTTTGGGGTCTTTTAATTTGTTTTGTCTCACTTGGAGAACAAGCCTTCTGGCCAAAAACAGGAGTAAGAACTGCAGCCTCAGAAGTTCATCAATAGGATTTAAGTCATGGTTTATGTTATATTAAAGAGAGGAAGTATTAAATGAGATTAAAATTTTCACATTAAAATTCTTCTGTAAAATGCACTTTTTTTGTTCTATTTTAGACAACGGTTTGCTTGCTACAGGATCCAGGCTTCCTTCTTGGGTTTTGTACAAATTGAGCAAGAAGCTAGGAAAACAATCCTAATATCCTAACTCTGTTGAAGCTGACCCAAAGGCAGACTCCACACTGCTGTCCCTGCTCCTCTCCCTGCGCAGCAGTAAGCACGTGCTGGACACTCTTCCAAAAACCACCTGAGCCTCACCATGCCACTCCCAAATGCGGCCATACATTGTGAAGACATGAGGCAAGGGCCAGCCCCACAGACAAAAAAGGGTGTTCTGGCATAAGTGATTTATCAGTGCTATAGGTGATGAGCAAGGGCCTCATCCTGGGTGGGATTTGATGGTTCTTCATTCTCCATTATATTTAATGGAATGCAATCTACACTGCACTCAGTCTGGTGAGAGTCACATAATATCTGCCTTCGATCTCTGCAAGGTGTCTGAGGTCCTTGGAGGCATCAGAGGGTAGCCATGCATGGAGACCAAACCTGACAGCAGCACCTTATCTTCTCGAGGAGTGTGGGGATGGCAACGTCCTTGCTTGCTTTTTAGAAGTTGATCAAGGAGAAGCCTAAATTTCACTGTCATGACACAGTACAACAAAATTCCCCTGGGAAGAGCATGAGTGGTTCCTGCTTGCACTGTTGGATCCCTCTGGCCTTGAAAGCAATTAGAGTCTCATGTGATGTTTCTCCACAATATCCTGTTGGATGTACAAAATGATATCATTAAATAGGTCACTTTGTCTCTCTTCATTATAATCTTAATTTTATATCTCTACCCACTACCCCCTATGTGCCTGGGTGTTTATTTGGCTTGAAGTCAGACATAAATAGTAGTATATGGGTGCATCCTACCCTTGATGGTGAGTGAATGTGAAGGGCAGCTAATGCCTGTTGAGGATCTGCCTCTGAAATATTTGGTATTAAGAAATGTTCAGTACAAATGGGAGATGACGCTGACTGATAATGCCATGCAGTCACCAGCTTAGCCAGTGACCCCAACTCTTCCTCATACCTAGCCATTCCCTGCTTTAGACTGGAGATGGGGGGAAATATATTAACCTCCCAGAGAAAGGCATTTTGCCTTCTGCTACAGGAGTTAGGGCCTGTTTGCCCGAGGAAAGCACTCGGCGAACAGTTTTCATCCTGCTCCCTTCCAAGTCACAAAATGCAGGGTTGGACCCAATGCAGCAAAATGTCCTTGTTAACTACTGTGTAGCGTACCAAACAGCCTGCTGTTGCAATGAAATATTTATAACTAATCATTTTGTTAAATGAAACATGTACTTTAGGGCACCTTTTATAATTAACAAGCCATGTTCCAGTTAATTTTGCACATGATGTTTCACAGTTTATTACCAGGTACTACAAGGATACATAATAAGTACCTACAAATAACTGCCCGTTTTAAGCAGTAGCATTGCAAACAAAAGCAATTAAGCTCCTGGGAAGCTTAGTATTATCTGTTTGTAAACAAGTATAAGGGTAGGACCTTTGCCAAATAAAAGGTCGGGTTAGTGGGATGATAAAGCAATAAACCTTGCAATGCATGAACATGTTATTGTGGAGCTACAGTAATGGAGTAATGAGGATGTTTTAGCAGAGATTTTGGTGAAGGTGGCCTTTGCTGACAGATAATGTTCAAAGATACTGGTAGGGTCAAGCTGTACTTAATGATGCATTTAGATGATCTGAGTGCTGGCATTAACATTGAAATAACAGCTCATGATCTGAGTAAAGTATTCCCAGTGGATTATGGCAACATGAACTTACCCAGCATTTACCATTAGGTTGTCTAAATTGCAGATTAGAGACTAAAAGAAGATGTTTGAGGGATTTGTGCTGAAGTGAAACCTCCAGCACCTGCCATTCCTCTTGTTCTCAACAATCCAGAGGTTGTGGGTGTATGGAACGCTTAGAGATTTGTTCTAATCTAACCAGAGAGCAGAGATGTTGCACTCTTAGTTCACTGACTTGATCACACCAATGCAGAGTGCTAAGCCATCTCCTATTTGTTTCTGCTGTACAAGCATAGAAGAGCCACTACCACCATTTCCCATGGATGTCTGGCAGGGCAAACCTAGTCAGGAAGAGGTTACTCACTGGGTTTCATCTTGCAGTCAAAATCAAGAGTAGGCTTAAAACAACTAAACCTCAGCATTTTCCTATTGTAGATGTAGTCTGAGGAGACAGCTCCAAATGCTTATTGAAGCATCTTTTGAGGGAGAATTATCCCTTCATTAGAGCTAGCAAAAGGGTATCTTGCCCCTTTTATCCCTGCCTGAAAGAACAAGCAGGGTTTACAGTGCTCAGGCTGATCAAGGGAGGAGGAAGCCTGGTCTGGTGCAGCTGAGCAAGCCTCCGTCCCTCCATCAGTTCTTCCTAGCACAAATCCCAGTGCTCCCTGGGGAGGGATGGAGTGGGAAATTCCTCTGATGCACACAGATGCTCTTCATCTCCCCTGAGCCATTGTATACTGGCCTGGCTGGTCCATGCAGACCCCGTGGCAAGATGACAAGGTGCCTTGAACAGAGGAGACACCGCTGCCACGTGGGTCAAGCCAAGGAAGGGCCAGGAGCTCCACACAGCCACTGCTGGGGACACGCCCAAGTCTCGGGCCCCAGCACTGCAGGATTAGGCCTTCCCATGAATTCACTGTGAATGTGGCATTTTCTGTCTTACTCTGAATGCAAAAGGCTGGGGCCTGGGTCTAGCTCTGCTGGTTATTTGGGAGCTGGCAATTCTCACATATTCGTTACTTTTATTGGTGCTCTGGGTTCAATTTTTGCAAGTTGCTGTGCAGCTTTACAAAGCTGATGTGTGTCTTCAGCTCTCGCTGGCTTAATCGCTGGTCCTTTGGTAGCCAGTATCTACAACATGAATTAGCCGTCTGCAAAATGCTGCCCTGCTGTATTTGTGCCAAACCCCTACATCCTTATTTGAGATCAGGGACCAAGGGGGAAGATGAGTCTGTGCATACAATTTTCTTGCAAAACATTTCTTGGCTGTTTCTTTTTTTAAGGTTGTGTCAATATTTGGCTCATGTTCTCTGTGGAGGTAAGCATTTGTTTCAAACATAATGCAAAACCAGGTGATAAATTAAGGTCTTTAATGATGCTCAGTTTGAACACTGACAAAATTATTGTGAATTTTCACTGCATTTAACTTTCTTCTTTTTGTCCTACATTATCCTGGTCTGTCTGCAGGATAACTGATGTTCCCCAGGCAGTCTAGCTCTGGTTAGGAATAACCATCCTGGTTGCTCCATTTTGATGTTGTTGCACCAGTTTCTTTGAGTTTACCCTAAAACTAGAGGCAGAACAGCTGAAGAAACAGGCAACCAGATGAAAAATTCCTGGTTTCCTTTTTTTCATGCTGAAGCCAGCAGATGGTGCTTACTGCCTTTTACATGCTTCTCGGAGAAACCCCACACTATTCCCTAGTTTATTTATGGTATTTACCAGGGAACAACTATAAGGCTCACAACTACTTGTCACTTTTCAGAGAGCTGAAGGATTGGGCTCTGAAAGCAAAACACATCCCACAGTGTTGAGAGCTTTAGGATTTCAAACCCCTACGAGTTTGGTTGTTTTCATGGACTGTTTTCTCAAAATGCTGCTTTCCTTCCATCATAATTGTTTGGGGGTTTTTTTCTTTAAAATTGAAAGGTGGGAGGAGGAGAGCAAGTTGTACCATCTCCTTGGACAGGTTTCAAAGTGGAGCTTGCAGAAGCAGTTTGTAAGAGACAGCTTATGCCACTGGTACGGGGTTGCTGAGGCCCGAGGGAGCCTGTGTGAGTCGAGATGATTTGCAGGGAATTCTGAGTAGTGTGTGCTTCCAGGAGGGATGCTCTGAGACTGCTTCAGCTCAGAGGAGAAAGGTGATAAGCTCTCAGAAAAGCATCTTCGCAATCCATTCCCAGCACTGGTAAAGAAGTGCTATCCATCCTCACTGCCAAGGGGAAAGGCTGTCGAGCTCCCGCGTGTGCTTTGGGAGACCTTTACACTCTGAATATTTTCCCAGAACAACATCTGTTCTCTCTCCCAGTGTGACTTACATCTGCTGGAAGGTGCACAGAGACTGGGTTACATGGATTTAAAAAAATAAAAATAAAAAAATACATAGAGCTGCTCTCTCATTTGATGATGGAGAGTGTGAGCAGCAGTGCGCTGAGGATAAAAGGCTCAACCACACATTTACACCATTCACTGCCATGCAAAGGGCTTACCTTGTTCTTATTTATATACTATGTGTTTCCTTTCTATAGACACAAAACCAGAATAAAAACTCGCCCAGCAGACTGCACCTTCCCGTGAGCACATTTTTTATTCAATATTATGCTCTTTCTCTCGTTCTTTGTAGCTGAATTATTATGACTTGGTTAAAGCAGTGATTTCTACCTCCAGCCATGAGTTGACAGCTTTAGTAATAGGTAACAATTTTGCTTATCTTTAAAACCAGTTGGAATTCCTTTCAAGATAATGTGTACCCAACCAGCTCTCCCTGCTTCCAGCCCCATCATAGTGTCAGTCCTACCTGCGTTTCTAGGAGTAGCCTGAGGTTTCAACTTTTCCTTTGATGATGGATGCAGAAGCTGTATTCTCTTTTGGGGTTCTTTTTTTAAAAAATTATTTTTATTTTAATGGATTACCTGTGCTGCAAGCATGGCTATATCTTCTACATGGGAGGGCAATTTCTACACCCACCAAGGCTGGTTGGAAAAGGCAGCAGCCTTGCAACTGGGCTGGCCTAATTTCCTGGCCACTCTTACCAGCTTTGGCAACTAACCCAGGGGAGTGAGAGTTGCAAGGAACCCATGCTGCTTGGTACTCCACTAGTCCTGCAGTCCGGACTTGCATCCTCAGGTTTTCTTCTGACAACATTGTTTTCTCCTATCTGCATGTTTACACTGGAAACTTGGTGAAATCTCAGAAACATCGGTGTTTTCCTGAGACTGCCAACTAGTTCTTTTTACCTCACTGGAAATAACGCAAGATAAAAATCTCTGATGATTAATATCTGTATGATTTGATCGTGTGTGGGTAGTGTGAATCAAAGATTCTCTAAAGGATACAGGAGAAGAGTATGTCTAGTATGTCTTGGCAGAGGAACTGGGGGGGGTCTGGCCCAGTTTGAACCCTTACTGGGGAATTAGTGTATTTCAAATACCCGGAGCTGGTATCCACAGCATTAACACTTTGCATTAATCAAGATAATAAGATAAAAGTAGACACATGGAATAACTTTTTAGTTTTCAGCTGTGTCCAGGAGAGCTGAGCACCTGTCATTCAACCTAACTTTCTCTTAGTAACTTAAAAAATGGATATTGAAAACCAATGTTAAGTGGTTACTGAGATATCACCAAGATACTTAGTTTTTGGGTTATGTCATGTGCAGACTGATTAACTTTGATCCTTAAATAACCAATCTACAAGGAAAAGGCTTGCATATTCAGTTCACTTTCTGTCCTATTTCTGGGACCATGGTGCAAGCACAGGTCTTGTTCCTGAAGGTGAAAAGTGCTCAGCAACTTTGCAGCCCCATTTCAACAAAGCACAGGCAGCTGCCAAACACTGAGCTCCATGGGTGACATGCAAATGGGCTTCCTTGCTTCTCCCAAAGAAGTCAACTACAGAGCTCCTATTGATTTCAGTGAGAGAACAACCCTCTTTCAAGAGTAAGTAAATAAATGTATTTCATTGATATAGAGATCAGCACTCACACAGCTTTGAAATGTGAAATGCTGAGCATCTCTAGCATCACGGTGAGCACTGTGCTGCCTTGCTACAGGGTGCTTTATCACCCAGCCCAGACCTTCCCCCACCCAGGCTGTATTCATCTGCTCACAGGAGCAGAGCACAAGGAGTCACGTCTCCTCCAGGTCACCTTGGGTTTCCATAGTGACTATTTGAATGCGATTGTCTTATCAATCAGAACCTCCTTTACTCTCATAAGCAACTATAAAACCTCTTCTGGTTTCTATAGTAACCATCTTTAAATCCATACATTTGTTTTCTCTAGGCTTAGCTGAATTGTTGGAAATAGTACAAATTAACTGCTGGTGCAATATTTCTTATATTTTTTCCCTTAAGCTATCCTTTACTGTCACCCAGAACAGCAGTTACGGTGAGACTACTGTCCTTTTGTTTCAGTTGCTTAAAGATCCTCTTTGCTGCCTAACCACATGAACAATGCCTCTTAAAAATCATTTTCATAAGGAACATGAAGCCTCTGGAGTTCAGTCTTTCCCTTCCCAATTCAGGCCCCTATGTCATTCTGTCCCCAGGCACTTAGAAGAAAAAATGGTGCAGTTTTGTTACCCTAAATCACTTCTTGTAATAATATGCAAGAATAATACCTTCCCTCCAGTAACCTCAATGAAAAGTACAGTCATTACTTAACAGCAACACTGTGAGTTAATCAAATATTATTATCTGTGCAGTATGAAGAATGTGCACAAGGTTAATGTTCCATCCACACTGCAGACCAAATAAATGTCAAGAAGGTTATTTTTTTTTCTGCCTAAATCTGGTAACCGCAGACAAGGCCGCTATCACACTGTTTATGGTCTCCTTTCACCAAACAGCAGGCAGACATAAAGTTATCTAAAAGAGCTGACACTGGCACAACCACAATTACGCTCTTACTTCATGGTCTGTCTATAAACACACATTGTTTTTCAGTCTCAAAGTTCATTTTTCCATATCATAAGTAGAGAATGTAGATCATAAGTAGAGAATGTGCTTAATTCAAGGTTATAAAGTTAGTAATAGACAATTATTCTGCTCTGAAACTGTGTGGCAGCATTTTTTGGGATCCTCTTGGTAGCAGCAGACTGCGGCCATACCAGATCTACCTCTGTGCAACTTCCAGGCTGCATGGAAAGGTAGATGGACTGTTAAAGGGGAAGAGAGGACCTCAGCTCCGTCTGTGGTGCTGGTTTCTAGCTGTCCTGGGCTCTTCTTACTCCTCTTCCTCTGTATTAGGAAAACAATTTTGGTTTTGGAGCAAGATAACAGAACTGTTTGCTTTTCTCTTAATTTCTAACTTTTCTTAGAAACCTTGGTCCCTGCTATGTTTTCATTTGCTTCCCCTTGCCCAGAGCTGCCCGGGTGCCAGCACAAGGTGTGTTTGTGCCTGTACAATGGGACAAGCAGCACGTGCAGAGACACCAGCAAAGCTGCAGTCAATCCACCCTGTTTCTTAGGAAAATGGCTGCTAACAAACTGGAAGAAGTTCAAGGAAAGGTGAAAAAATAGCCAGGGAGCTGGGTTATGGTCACATATTAGGGAAGAGCAAAAGAGCTGTGTCAGTTAATGGGAAACTCAATAACTGTCATAGAGGATTAGGAAATCTTATGGGTATGGGAGGTGGAATAGATTGAGATGATAAAAAGGAGAGGAGTTAACCACTTCTAAAATTAAAAAAGAGGAAAATGTAGTGACTTTGGATCATAATGCTGAATTCATGAAAGGTGGTTGGTACTAAAGGGGCTTGGACCCCCCCAGCTGCCTGGTTCCGTGTTTTTCCAGGGTGCACCATTGGTGCTGCTCAGGTTGAGCTGCAGGTGAAGGAGAGGAGGGGTCAGGGGGAAGCCTTGAGGGGAAGGACAGGGTGGCTGCCCATGGGAGCTCCTCCAAGGAGAGCTGGAGGGGACCAGACAGTGTTCAGAGCACACAAGGGAGTAAAAGCTTTTACGTTCAGTAAGAAGCATGGCCCACTTGTGACAGGCAGAGGGGATGGGACAGTCTGGCTGTGGATCCCTGACCTGCTGTGGGAGCCCTTGCTGCGGTGTGCCGGTGCAGAGCTGGTGCAGAGGGCGAGCAGCTCCCACCAGCTAACAGTGTCCCAGCTGTCGGTGCGGGAAGCAACTTGCTGGTGTCTTTGCTGACAGTGGGCTGAGGCCAACGGCTCTGTTGCATTGCTTCAGGTACGGCCGGACACCCAGAGCGCAGCACGGCAGCTCATTGCTCTTAATATTTCAATCCCTTTGCTCATACAAACCCCAGAAAAAAATCACTTCTATAAATAAATGCTTTGCAGAAACATAAACTGTTTTCAACAGGAGCTTGGCTGGAGCTGTTCCTCATCCCCCAACTCCCAATCCCACAGTGGTTTCTGCCCAAACAGATGCCCTCCAGATGAGCAGGGCTTTCAGCTCTGTGCAGGGTCCTGCCGCGTCACTGCACGCTACCAAGGCTCTTGCAAACCTGCTTGCAAAGCTGCTGGGTACTGCTCAGACAGGGGATGCCAGGAACCCAGCTAACTTACAGTGTGCAGAGGAGATGTCAGCAGGCAGAGAAGGGGAACAGGGAAGCCATGGAGCAATACTAACTAGTAGGAAAAGATGCTTTCTTCAGACAAACACTTGCAGTACCTTTCCACTTGCAGTGAAGAGTTGCTGCTGCTGGCTAAACCTTCTTGAGAAAACTCGCACAGCTTTGGTCTCCAAAACACAAATGTTAATAAAATTGGGCCCAATACATTTGACTTGGCATAATAAGAAACTCACAGATGGAAACTGCTTAACATGGAGCTGTTCTTATGTAAATTTCAGCTAATGCTCAGGCATGCTCAGAAGCCATACAGCACCAATCTTTTACCTTCACGTATCTGAAGAAGATGATAAAATATTTTCTGTGATGTCCACTATTGAGGTCTATAGAAGTTACTGATGCAATACTCTGATTCTATGCAAATTTGCTGAAATTGTCTAATTTCTGAATGTGTAACTCATACATAATCTGTGCTAAATAAACATGTGCCCTTTGTTGTCATTTGAAGAACATCTACAAATCTGAAGTCAAATACTCAGGAACTGGAAAATGCCAGAGCTGAAGCTATCTCTGTAATTGCACATTGGGTCCTTTCAGTGTAACGCTCTGAAGACACAGAGCACTTCTTGCTTGACTTCCCACCCCCCTCCTCAGGCAGGCTGAGTTTTCCTTCTCTTTTCCCCATGGGTTTGGAATACTGAGGACCAGAGCTGTTGGTTTTGAGCTTGCTCAAGGGCACCCAGGAGCATGCTCTCTGCTTGCCCTTGTGTACCCAGCCTGCAACCCGTTTATGTTACTGTGGATATACTTACACGTCTCTACCTAAAATTGAGGAAAGGGGCAGCTGGGGAGAAGGGGTGAGAGAGGGTGTTTTACATTGCTGTTTTCTTCCTGAAGCCCGTGGTCAGTGGGTGTGAGGCCTGTGAGAGCCCAGCTCAGTAAGGACCGCAGGAGTGCTGTAATGGGGGCAGATAAGCAGCTCATTGCTTGCAAGGACTAAAAGCCTCGTTCTCCTTATCTGTTTTCAGAGCCACTTAAGCCTTGCATCTTTCCTTCCCCTGTGTAGCTGATGTATTGGGAAACTGGTGCAGAGCAGCTCCACGTGTTCCTGCCTTTCCTGGGGCTTGCACAGCGTGACTGGCTGTCCCTCCCTCCCTTGGGAGCGTGGGGGACACGGGCTGTGCATGTGTAACACCCCACTCTCTACACAGTATGTAGCTGCACATTCTGGTTGTCTTCTCAGCAGCTGCCCCCAGGAACATGACTTTGTTATTTATGCTGCTCCCTCTCCTGCTCCCACTCTCATCACATTCTGTGGGTCCAGAGCCTGCAGTGGGTCAATGGCTTAAGTGGCAATAAGATCCAACAGCTGTGCTGGACACTGCCCCAGCAATTCCCACTAGATTAACCCTGGAGGACAGCCAGTAAGGAAGACCAGTACTGGGGTTTGGCATGCTGCTCACTGGGCTCTCATGTCCCTGCAGGGTAGCCTCAGTCCTTTCCCTGAGACCATCTGACTTCCAGGCCTCCTCTGAAGTACCTGAGCATCTCTTCCAGAAACAGGAGCAGCTTCTGTAGGAGGGACTGTAGGTAATCACTGGTTATGCACTTAAAACATGGCTGGCAAAACTACTATCTCCATCCCTCATTTGAAGAGGGTGGGATGTGCTTTGAGCACAGTCATGGGACAGGTCCTGCAAACGAGGTGGTGGTTGTCCTCTCCTGTGACTCCCACCAGTGTGCAGGGTGATGCAGCTTTGACCTGGGCAGCTGTGTGCTCACCCAGCAGTGGCTGCTTAAATGCAGCTTCTAGACACCCAGATCCAAGGTCGTTCAAAGGGACTTTAAGTACTAATGTTGTCCCAAAATCTGGGTTCTTTTACTTACTGTGCAATGAGCCAAAAGACACAAAGTCAAGATATTTGTTTAATCCATAACCATCCATATCCACCCATCCAAATGGGTGCTAGGAGGTAGTTCCACAAAGCTATCACACCACACACAAGCAAGTGACATATTTATATACTTCAAACTACACAAATACCTGTTTACTGTAATGACCATTGGTTAGTTTCTTATCACTTTGTTCCTCATTGATTAACAACATGCCTTGTCTTGATTTAAAGTTACAGTGTCTTTTTATTATTCTGCACAAACTCAAAGGGTGGGGGTGTTATCTGAGTAGGGGGCTTTTTCTCCTCAAGAGGTGTGGTTTTCACATTATAATGAGCTAAATTCATCTAAAGGACACAACTTGGGCAGTCTTTATGGTATCTCTGAGCACATAATCAAGGGAGGTTTCTTTCTTCCTCAATTCAAGGTTCCGTCTGTTCTTTTATTTTATTCGTTTTGCAAGGCTCTACTATCTTTGAGCCTCCCAAGGCCTTGTCCTGTGAAATGTTTCTTTTTATTTTAATCTTTAATCTTTCATCACTAAAGCCCACTCAAACTCATCCTCTGGTCCCCATTGTAGTATTGGTGAGATACCTGAGATCTCAGCAAAGGTGAGCTAAAAACATGCCTTTTCATGATGTTCAGCAGAAAAGAAAGCTAGGGCATGAAGATGGGAACAAGGGGTGGGAATTTAAGTGGAAAGTTTGAGCTACTTTTCAGAGTCCGAACTTCCTTTGTCTTTTTTTTTTTTTTTTCTTTTTTTCCCCCTTTAAAGACAGCTGAAGTGTGGGATTTTGAAATGGGAAAGCAGTTATTTGAGTTCACCAATGCTCACGGAGAGACAGCAATCACCTGTTTGACTTTTGATAGCAGTGGAAGAAGCTACATTTCTTTTTATAGTGGTTACATCTCTGTAGGCATTATTACTGGTGCCTGCAGCAAAGAGCACTGCTTCTGAGTCCTGTGCTAGGCTGGCTACAGGAGACAGAGACGGATGCTTGAAGATAAGGAGTTACAGCAACAGGCATTGTCTGCATGCTCTGAAGAGAGGTTAGTGGTTTGCAAATTTCTGGAAGACTGGAAAATATTTAAAAGACATAAATGAGAGTGGATTGGGCTTTTTTTTTACCTGCAGAAAGAAAGTGTGACTGTACTTATGAGGAGGTGAACAGGAGCATGTAAGGTCTTCCCTGACATTGTGTGAGCCTTGTCCCAGGGCCAGATGTATTGGGTGGGAGTTTATGCTGCAAATAAGCGTGCTTTTCTGTGGGAAGTTCCTCCACTGAGACATTCCTGAGGGATTAGTCAGATGCGTATGCCTCCAAAAGAAACGTGTACTACAGCTTCTAGAAAGAAAAGATCAAAAATAAACCCAAGCAGAGCTGTAGTGTAAGCAGATGGAGCTGCCCAGCCTGGTCAAGCAGGCTCAGGCTGTCCATGGCTGGGTCTGCATACCTGCAGAGTGTGTGCAAGTCAGATGGTGCTTTAAAAAACAAGTTATCTGTGTCCCTGCTCTGTTACACCATAGACAACACAGGTGCTATTTGTAATATAGCAACACACGCAAGCAGGAGCCTATTGCACTAATCATAAGACCAAGTACATTGATGAAAGGTTCTGTAATTTCCAAGAGGAATAGTAATTCTAGAGCAGAAAATTATAATTATTCCATCCTTTTGGAGACCAGTGGGTAAATTTGCCCATGTTTGAATATTTGAACTAATCATGTGTAAATACCACATCTCTTTCTAATTTTGGAAAAAAGTGTTGATAAATGAAAGCCATCCTGAACAGTGTCCTGAATGTTCTAGGTATACTGTGGCTGTCAGGTGGGACAGAAGAATAAATATGTGCTTTGTAAGTAGAAAGACTGCATCTAAAAGAGATGGTCTATTAGCATAAAATAATAGGAAATTGTTTTAAAAGAAAACCCAAAGTCAGTGTTTAGATCTTGGTAAAAAATAAAACAGAGCAAAAATCACTTTGCCACCACTAGAACCTGCTGTCTGGGATGAAACCAAAACTACGACCAAAATACATAAATCTTTGGGGATCTTTCCCTGGGTGAAGTGGTGTTACCCTAGCTGCCCACCCCCTCTTCCCCCTCTGGAGAAACACCCAGTTGCTTGGCTGTGGGCTGACTTTGGGAACTGGGAGCAGTTTCCTTGAGTTCAGCTTGACTAATCAGCCCAGAGAGCCAAGTATGTCTGTATGTCATTGCAGAAGTGCCGCAAGGTTTTATTGTCCTCTGAACACAGTCTTGGACCATTCATTGGGAAAAAAAAAAAAAAAATCTGTGTAAAGCTGCATTTGCCAGTGATCAGAGAAGCATCCAGCGGCCTCTTGTTGGGTAGCCAAATATTGGTGGCAATGTCTGAGGTTGGGTTTAAAATGTGGAGAGGAAGCATTTTTGTTACTTCTGCGGACCTGAATGATCTTCTCTTTCCTTAAAAGGTCCAGTATTCTCTTTGGATGCCCAGGCATGCACCAGCAGACATCTTCCCACAAAAGAGTTTTTCATCATCATCATCAAATGGTCATTTTTTGGAACCAAATGGTTTCAACAAACTGGACAATGTTGGGAATGAGACAATGGGAAAGAAAAAACTTGTAACTAGCTGCTGGCTGTTCGGGGATACTCCTCTTGCTTACTTTCTCTTTAAAAGGAAAAATAGTTAATTTTATCCAAAATCGAGGGAAAAAAAAGTCAGAAACTTCTCCCCATTTTCTGGCCAGCTCCTTTTGCTGGTAGGGCAGCATAGCTTGTGTAGCACTGACCTTCCCATACCCTGAGCTGGGAGCACATGGCTGGGGCCAACAAGGACAAACCTCGTCTGACAGCGGCCAAACCAGCCTCCCCTTTGTCAGTCTCCTTGGTCCAGGACTCAGCAGATGAGGTCCTTCATGCTCAGAAATGTCAGCCCTTTGGCAGGATAACATAGAAAGGATCCACCTTGAGTCTGCATTTTGAATACATTATTTAATGCAAGCAGTAAGTTATGGCACAATGTAAATCAGCATGGCACAACCGATAAATACTTGGTCTTGATTTAATTCAGGCAAACGAGCTTTTCACATTAAGCTGTTAATTCAATTTTAGCATCACGTAGTCCTTCATCACTAGTTTTCATAGAGTGTAAGAGGAGAAGTCAGAGACAGAAATAATCTGAACTTGGGGAGGGCTAGGCTGCATGGTTGTGAACTGAGGTGGGAGGTGGAAAGCAGGTGCCACCAAGCTTGTGGCAGGGTCAGGCTTATGTGTATGGTCTGACCAAGCCGAAGAACCTGCTAAATGAAAGGGAAGGATGAACACTTTTTCCTTCATGGCTTTCTCTCCTTCCATCCATCCCCGTGGCCACAAAGATGTCCTGTGCGTTGGCCACTGTCCACCGACTCTCCTCACCTCAGCTGGTTACAGAGGTGACACTGTAGTTTGGAGCATGCCCTCTGGCTGCGTCTGCCGCAAGCTCTGAGATGCTTCCCACTGCACAGGCAGAGGCAATGCTGCTTGGGAAAACCACAATGAGTGACAATGAGTATACCCCAGCGTTCCAAAATCTTTGCAAAAGGAACATCAGGAAAGTATTTAAGATAGATTGAAATGATTGGCTTTGACTTTTATGGGGTTACTTCTGCCATATACTTATCTTACAGATTATAAACATAATTTGAAGTGTTTTTCTAAAGGAAAACAAAAACTGTTTTTGTTCTGAAAACGCTAGAACAGCCTCTTTTAGAGACTTGCTGGACTTCTTTACTGAAGTGTCACCCCAAAGTGAAACCTTAGTAAAAGCCATCATCATTCAGCAGCCTGCTTTGCATTTCAGTAGGCTCAAGTTTTCCAGTGTAAAACGTTTCCATCTTTTGTTGACTAGCTGTACTGAAAGCCATCAGTGGTGATATCTGATACCAGTAGTGGCCTTGTGAGGCTGTGAGGGGGCAGCTCTAATAAATGCATATCAGTACATTACAGCTGCTTCAGAAAAAAGCAAAGATGGGGCGTTTATTACTATAATTTCAACACAGGAACAGGGGGATATTACACAATATGATTGTGTAATTTAAGTAATTCTTAAATTCTTTTGCATTTAAGCAGGCTTGCAGTGAATACACAATTTTTTTTTTCTTCCTTCTGCTTTCCAAGCTGCAGCCACAAGCGGTACCCAAGTGATATTTCTACTCACATGGCTGGTCTGGAGTCTGGAGCAGCAACGCTCATTTCCAGTGGGCATCAAGGCAGGAGTTAAACTGCAAAATATCATGCACATCCCAGCATGTGTCACAACTCTGTGCTGTATGGGGTGGTTTTTAAAACAATCTGTACAATGTTGGTTTTTTTTAAAAAAGAAGGCTATGTTTATGTGGTTTTGGAAAACCATGAATTAGATGTTTCTCAGTTTGTAGTCATAACTAATCTTCCCTCTCCCTCGGCTTTTAATCTGTGAGCATGTAGATGCAGATTATTGATTTTTCAGCATCTTAAATCCCTTAAATCGGTGACAACACAACACACCTCTCCTGTAGGGTGAAAGCTGCAGGAATTCTGGCCCTTGCATGAATGACGTGGTGATCCATCCTGTGGGAGAGCTCTGATTTTCCCTGATAGCAGAATTTGCCCTAATCTTTTTGAACTGTTTTGGGGTTGGTTTTTTTTCATCGAAGGTGGATATTTTATTGATCCCTCCCTTTATGTTAAAGTTTTGAGTGACAGTAATCATTTGCTCAGAAGACAAATTCCCGGAGAATACTTGAGGTGAATAATAAAAATGAGAAAACCAGTGTGTTACAGAGCGCTAGCAAATAAATACCTTGTAGCAAAAGATGATCGGTGGATGAAGGTTTGGGATTGCGGCTTCTAACTCTAATTTCATCCTCTGTGTGCTCCTCTCCCAACAGGCTCTCATTCCACCATTACTAAGAAATGTTTTTGTCATCACCATTTGTTTTTCTGTGGGTTCTTTCTACTCCTGGAGCCTGCTTGACTTCGCACCTGTAAGCTTGCCTGCCAGCACATACTCGCCACGCAGACCCAAGCTTGGCACTGTTTGTGCAGCTCCAGACAAACCACGGGTGAAGAGGAGGGAGAAAAAGTGTGTTCTCACTGACAAGGTGCTGCAGACATGCATCCTCTCTTTGGGTTTGTTACAGGCACCCCACATGACACAGCATATGGCCATTAAAACAGCCCATGCTGCATTATCATGGACTGTAAATTACCGGTTAATCACACAACTGGCCTAGATGTCCGTCTCGGTCTGGAGCATGATGACAGCTCAGCTGTCACTCCTCAGAGCCGGTTCTGAGGTTCACGCGGTTCAGCCGGTTCATGCGGCTGATGGCAAGGGGTGTATGTGTGCTGACAGCACCAGGGATGATACCCTTGGGAATCCAGAGTGGGAGCCACCACATTGTACGTGATATGGAGTATTCTTACCTAGATAAACTGTTTGAGGTGTTGTGTGTATGCGTGCACATCTGAACAAACATGATAAGAGAAAGTAAGGATTTAAATGAGCAAAGTCCTGCTATAAAAAAACCCCAAACAAACCAACCAAACAAAAAAATCCTCTCTCCTGCCCCACGTTAATCTCTTTTCTTCTCTTGTACATTCTCATCAATCTGTCCTTGGTAGTGCAGTGGCTTATTTTCAGCACGGCTAAGTTTGCCCCTGTGTAGCATTTCAAGTAAAACAATTTAATGGCCCATTGGCTAAACGCTGACAAACCTACTTTGAATTCAGTAGGAGGTAAAGACTGAGCAAAATCTCAGCAAGGACTTTGGCATAGC
Organism: Strix uralensis; assembly: GCF_047716275.1. Classification (NCBI taxonomy): domain Eukaryota; kingdom Metazoa; phylum Chordata; class Aves; order Strigiformes; family Strigidae; genus Strix; species Strix uralensis. Next base: position 113,649,274 of record NC_133973.1, on the reverse strand, counting down.
ATCCTGTGACACTCACATCCTTGCAGTTTAGTGGGAGCTATTTACCCACATGGGTCTGTTCCACACTCTGCCTGAAAACTGTTTTAACATTTTGCTGCATTGAAACAGCATTACTTAGTTTTCATTTTTAGGCTTTGTGCTTGGCCCTGCACAAAGCATGGCCTCTGTGCAACATCATTTAGTGACACATTCTTCTCTATTGACCTATATCTGTGTATTACTACAAATCACATGGGATGTTACAGATTTATTCTTTATTTTGCTGTAGATCTGTATCATTGGCAAGCACACATAAACACAGTTGTATTTTAAGTATGGTCTTATACAGCTCAGTTTGGGCTGTGAAAATATCCACAAACTACACAGGCCTATAGCCGGCTGCTTTTCAATGACAATGTGATTAGGTTACTTAATTACCATCCCCCCAGCAACACAGGAAACCTCAGCTCTGCCCTCTGCATGGTCCAGAGGTTGCCAGCAGCAATCACTTCTCAAATCACATGAAGTACCATTTCATGGTACCATTTCTACTTCAGACATGTCTGACCCTCCTGAGAACCTCAGCTCCTCAAAACAAAAGGCTGGGTTACTGCATTAGCACTGGGCACTGGTACCATGTGTGCAGTCAGAACTCCTCGCTTGGAAAAGGCTCATGCTCCCAGCCCCTATGTAGTCCAGTCCCTTGCTTCCCTTTCTGAATCTCTCTTTGGGGGAATCCTTCTTCTCCCCCTTCTATTGAGCTTTTTTTCTATTTTCCCATATGCATCCTACATTCCAAGGAGGAAGAACATGATCAAACTATATTTAAAATCGACTGCCTTCAGCCAGAACTGGAGATCAACTTTTAAGACACTTCAAAATCTGAAAACACAGATGTTAAACGAGGTTTTATTATGCCTGTTATGTTTTTAATTAAAAAAAACCCAAAACACTGTGGAAGTGTTAAACTTAAATCCCATTTTCTTCTGTGCAGTTTTGTATCCTTCACCACTTTTGAAAGTCAGCTGAAAACTATCTGAATTAGCATCCACAGAAATCAATACCACTTTGGGTGATTGATCAAGGTCCATGGAATAAATAACATCTGATTTGGAAGATTACATAAACATGTATCTATTTTGGAATATTTTCAAAGAGCTGTGCTGTGGCTTAATCACAGGGAGATACAGAAATATATGCAGAGGACACAAACATTCTGTACCAGAGCAGCAGATACTCTGCAATCAGGTGCTCAGCTGTAACAGAGAAGTTAAAACCTCCACTCAAATTCAGTAACTCACATGGCAATCCAGTATCATCACCTACAGAGTTAAAAGAACCAGTAGCCCTAATTCATATGAATAAAGAGCCAGGAACGAAAGATGGTCAAAGCAAAGCTTCAAAAGTCCCTCCTTCCTTCAGAGCTTGTTTAAAACAGGGACACTTTTTTTTTTTTCTGTTTGAGCTTTCTGTTACATGTATGTTGTGATCCTGCTTTCTGCTCTTCCTCTCCCCAGAAAGTAACTGAAGACTTCCTACCAGCTTTACGGCTGGTATTACCCTGAGCTTTGAGATGAGTCCTCCTTGTGCACCTCTTCACAGGTTTACCTTCCCTCCCTCCCACCCAGCCCCAGGACCTTTGGCCAAGCTGAGCCTTGGGGGGTTTCCACTCATGCTTCCTGGAAACACCAGGAACAAAAAGGATGAAATTCAGCATGAGATGTCTTAGACTACCATCTGACAAATGAAAACTTCATTACATATGCAGCATGCTTATTTGGTATTCCAGAGAGATCTTATCCTGGCTCCATCATTTTCATCACGTACATCCATGAAGAAAGTAAAACCTATCACAAAAATTGGAGAAGCAGTAAAGAATAAAAGGAACATTTCACTGAGGGGCAAGATACCTGACCGAGTGTTAAAATGCATCATTTGAACTTTAATAGTAGTCAGTCTATCCACTGCTAGTCTATCAAAACATTCTAGATCAAACCTGTATGAGAGAGGTTATACAGTAGATAAAAGTAAATTTAAGATTTTACCTTTTTTATTATTTATTTTGTCCCTATCTTTTTGTGGTTCTAAGCTCTTAGTGGCTTAAAATACTTAAAAATTAGATTTTAAAAAATAATTTCTCAGACTGTGCATAACTTCTCAATTTTTAGTTCCAACTAAACCTTTTGTAAAAAACCTAACAGTACAGTAAAATACAACAGTTCTGGCAAGTGTCATGTATTTTACATAACTTTGAATTATCTAAGATTCAGAATTACAGAAAGATTGAATTTCAGGCAATTTGATGTGTGTTGTAAGCTTACAAACTATTTTTAAAGACAGAGTTAATTCACAACTCTTATGTCAGGAAGATAACAACAGTTAAGGAATATTTATATAGGTAACTAAGGTTAATATAATGACCCAATAAGGCAGCCTGAGTAAGTGCTTTTTGAGTGTCTTCCACTCATATCCTTAAACATTTTTAGTGGGGATTTGGCCTCCTGGTATACTTCACACAGATTTCTGGATAAGAAATAAGTGTTTGTATTTATTAGACCCTCTTCAAGGATCTTTGAAAGAAGTGGAGTCCAAAGAATCTCAGAACACAGCTTGAAAAAAAACATACCTCAAAAATAAAAAGACATTGAATAGCAATGCAAATTCTCCCTATTAGTAATGGCATTATAGCAAAACATTTGTAAAGACTTAGGTAAAATTGGGAACTTCGAGAAGCGTGCTGTAAGTAAACATAAAAACTTAACTCACACTATCCAAAATATTCCATCAAAAGAATTTCAAAAGCTGTTTTAGAGTAATCAAGTTCTCTTCTTTTGGAAGGAAAAAAAAAAATTTCAAACTTTTGTGCAATATTAAGTCAGTAACACAGCAAGGCTACTACACCCCCATGCCACTAAGATTAAACTGGCCAGCAGTCCGTGCCTTGTGCTGCTGAGTGCTCTTCTGGTATGCTGCAGCATGAAGGAAACTGCCATCCTGAACATCCTCACCTCCCCATGACTGATGTTGAGATCAAAGTGGAAACATACACACGTGATTTTCACATGTGTCTGGTAAAAGGCAAATTAGAAAGCAAGAAATTCATTAAATTGGGGGGAGGGGAGAAGAGGAAAAGTTGAACCACTAACTTCTGCTTTCATCCTGCCCCCCCCCCCCCCCCCCCCCCCCGGTTACAGCACAAGCACTGTAAGAATTTAAATAAGCCACTTAATCATAAGGGATCAATCACTTACCACGCGATTATCTGTTATGAAATAGCTAATGTTCCAGAAATCTAAAAAAAACCCAAACCTAACAGACTTGTCTGTTCTCTGTGCAGACTTCTTTTATGACAGTTCATTACAGGAAAATTAGAGCAGTACCTTCTATAGAGGTAACTGAACATATGATAGTCCATCACTCTAGGGCCAGCAAAGCTTCTTTTTGTGGATCCAGGACTAGATGTTCTGACAGAATTCTACTTTAAATGTCTCTACAAAGTTTTACTCTGATCAAGCTAAGCTTCCTGCTATGGTATTTGATTTTGCAATGTAAAGTCCTATCTTCTATGGTACTAGAACCATAATTTCCATTTCATCAATAACCTAAGCAAGCAATAGTCTTGTTACAAAAACTTAACCCTTGATGCTACCACTCTACTGATACCAACACAGAAGTATTCTTCCACACTCCAAACATGGTTTTGAAGTCTGGTCTGGCTTCCTATTCTTTACCTCTAGGAAAAGGATGGGTAACAATCAAAGTATTCTTAGTGTTGCCTACTGTACACAGTTTGCTAACGTATCAGCAGAGGTAAAGAACAGGCAGCTCAGAGCAGCCAGTAACAGGGATCTGCATTTTGATAATCCTATTGCTTGCAGTTAATGAAAAAAAATTGGGCACTACCGTGGAAAGCTGCACACACTGCTAGTATTGCTCCTGCCCCAGGCTGTGAGAAGACTTGAGTGCTGCTAAAAGTAGTAACACTTGCCATGAGTAGGATTAGTTGGCCCTGGAAAGCACCAGTCCTCTCACCCATAATCCCTCTTCAGTAGCTCTAGCAGGACTAATTTCTCTTTTCTCCTTTTGGTTTTGTTGCTGACAAGATACCGCTGGATCCACACTATTCTATAAAAACATTTTGCATTTAGTGACACAGCACCTGTGTCACATGCTTACATATGGGGTCTGTGCTCCAATGCAGGAGTAGAGGTAACACCCTTTGAAATACGCTTCCAAGAAAAATCCTTCCCTCAGTATACTTCAGGTGCCCAATTCCCTAGTGTAATTTGATGTCTAAAGCAGAGGATACCAACAGTCTTTCAGTATCCTCCCCTGCTCCAAGTACCTAAAAATAAGCTTCTTCAATAAACTACAGAAATTTGAGAGGAATTCTTAATTTTTAAAACCTTTATCAAGGTCTAACCAGAGCCACTTCTGCTCAACACAAGGGGCCGAAATCTCATTTTATCATTTCAGTTTAGTCTGTAACAAAAGGTAGCAGAGCCTGGCCTAAGTATTCAGTCAGGTTTTAACATCTTATTCTGAACTGCAGATTATTGTCTCTAAACTATAGTGTTCTGTGTGTCACAAATTTTGTCCTATGCCTTAACATCTGTTAAGTTTCCAGGGTCTGTCAGGTTCAACCCTTGGGGCAAAGAAGAGAGGCATAACTCATTAAGCAGCTGAGTTACTTTCAACTCACTGCACAACTGTTCTGTGCTAAGTGTGAGAGTTTTAAGACTTTTGACTCTTGTGCACGGGAACACAAAGTAGTGGTCTGTCACAAACCATGAAAAGGGCAACACTTACACCAGAAGTACTGAAAACAGCTAAACCCAAGTAGTCAGGAGATACCAGTAAAATGAACTTTATTTTAAAGCTCATTAGATAAGCTTCACAGTAACACTAACAGAATTAGCATTTCCTTCATTTTATGTACCCCACATGAAAAATGTATTGTTTAGCAAGAGATGAAACATAAGTGTTTCTGCATGCTACTAACACATTTCACCATCTTATTATCTGATAAGTGCTTTGGATTGCAATAATCAAAAACTTCAGAACGGAAGGATTTCTTCTGGGAAGCCCTTATGAACGGGACAGACACTGGCTTTTTATTGACATACCCAATTAGATGTCCAGACGAAAGAAAACTACCTTGGCATCTACAAATGCCTACGAAGGTTTCGATTACAACCTTTTGAAGGAGCAGTATATTTCAGAGCAAGAGCTTCTTTTCATCTTTAGTGATGCAAATGGTTAAATACTGCACAGAAGCTTAGTATGAACTCACAATTCCACAGGAATCTGAAAGTTACCAAGGCAATTTTCCTTTTAGGATAGTCATGACCAACACTATTACTGTTCTTCCTCCCATAACACAACATACCCCAGACAAGTCTTAAGAAAAAAATATAAATAGTTCCCAAAACAATGCATTCCCACCCCCACCACATACGACAGCAAAAATATCTTCTGTCATGGGATGAAATAACTTGCTGGAAGTGCAGTGGTTTAGTCCAAGTCCATGCTAATGGTGTTTTGATCACTCGGATGACATTCACCATTCTGTTGAGGCATTTCAGAATTTTTGTCATCATCTCCCATATCTTCAGTTTTATAATCACTCTGTTCATTTAATGGGTTTTCCTCCTTAGGAGAGTCAACTTTTGGTTTTGGTTGTGTCACAACAGGCTCACAGACATTGTTTAGCTCCTAAAAGAAAGGGAAAAGATGTGGTCAAAATATGTATCAAGGACATACCAGCTTCACTAGTGTGAAGAGTCCTGTGCCCAAAACTGTTTGAAACTTGCTTCTGTATTTATTTCCCTGAGTCTGGACTGACAAGTACTTAGTGTACCCTGAAATAAATGAACCAGTCTACTTTCTGAAGTTTGGTGGGCAAAGTTCTTGAACTTAGTATTTTGGATTTCACATGGGTTTTTCAGGACTATTTTGTGCCTACCAGTAACACCAAAAAACAACCTGAGTTTAAGGTGACTGAAAGACATAAAATGTCAATAAGCTGCACAGAATTGTATACAGTATAGTACAGCTCCTCTGCTTTCTACTGAATCTCCTTCTGTCCATACATTCTAACTACCTTTTAGAGAACTCTGGAACAGTAAGATGAAATTGGGGGAGGGAGGGGGACAGATATCAGTCTAGCTTTAGCACCAGCCTCTAAAATTAGTTTCTTACTGTACTTACCTGTAGTTTTCCCTTAATTTCACTGGAATGCACAGCCGGATCCTGATCTAAGCTCTTCTTAGCCTGTGCACTCACAGCATTATTCATCCACTCTACCACTTCACTAACACACTTCTCTACTTTCATCATTTCCATTTCATCGATATGGATGTACTTCTCATCCTGTCCAAATACAAACATTTTGTATTAGTTAATAATGTCAAGTTTACTGTCATCAAGTTATGCCAACAAGACTATCCCAGTTATTTACAACTTCTAATCTTGACTGATTTTTCAAAGTAGATGGCAACAAGCCAGATCTTGTTGCAGCAAGACGCAACAAGAAATACAGATGTCATAATAAAGCTTTCTTTGCCCAATAGTCAAACAAGAAACCTAGTTCACAGAGGGAATAAAGGCTTCAAACAGGTCATGCAATGAAATATAACATTAAGAGGGCTGATAAAAAAAACCTGTCCCCTTCCTCCTGGAGAGCCCAAGGTAGTATAGACAGTGCAATTCTGCTGCACACAGGAAGGGAAAGGATCAGAGCTGTTCAACTTTAGCAGCATTCCCTACAATGCCAGCTACACCAATAGCTGATACCAGGAGAAGGACCTACCCAGCAACACAACCTATGATTTTAGCTAAGAATTCTAAATATGGATTCAAGTCTTAAATGTACTACTTTCAATCATGCTAGTTATTTCAAGACTGTAATACTACTGAATGACTTCACAATAATTGTTTCTGATGCAAGTCTCAAACTGGATTAGCATGAGTGTTGTGAACTGCCCTATTAAAGCTCATTAAGTTGAAACCTAAAGAGTAAATTTTCAAAGGCAGGAATGCTTACCAAGAAAGTAATCTTCAAGTACCAATACAAAAAAAAAACCCCACCAAACACCCATATATATCAAAGCTGAATGTTTTAAGTTTATCCTGAGTAGCTTTTACACTAATGCTTCTCACCATAGCACAATTCTTGTTCCCAACAGAACTGGAAGAGCACACTTCCAAAAAAGATTAGCTTTTAAAAGATCAAGAATCAGACCACAGTCTAACCCTCACTCTTTATAAAAATGTCCTTTTTGGCCTGAAAACATCCAGAAGTACCAAGCAACTGAAGAAATTATATACTGTGAGAGATTTTTTTGAGCACTGGGAAACATTTGCAGTGTTAAATTTGTGACCTATATAACAGTAGATTGCAGCTCATCTGAGAGCGAATTTGAAGCCTCTGCCAGCTGGTGAGCCTGAGTGAAACACTATGTGGTAAAAAGAAAGGTTCTCTGAGGCCACTTACTTTATTCCTGAATTCCCCAGCTATTGTAGCATAATACTGGAGCCTGTGTTCCAATTCTTCTAACAGCTTTGGTCGTTCTTCTGCTTCTTGATAGCGCATTTCAATTGGAGTACCTAATTTCTAGAAAAAGCAATTCCTATGTGTTATGCAATTCATTAATATTCATTAACATTGTTTTGTGTGGTATTCTGGAAATTGTGCAGTTTGGGCATACTACAGACCTACCTTTAAATCCTCTAACTTGTCTACATACACCTGCTTAGCTTCATCCTCACCCTCTTCATACAGCCAGCCTTCTGTCTCTGTTAGGAGTGCAGAGAATCCCTGCAGATCCTACATGTCAATAATTCAACATGTCAAACACCAAAATATGCACCAATTGACTGTGTCTTGCAGTGACAGGACACTGGTAAATATGCAGATTAATTCTTAGACTCCTACATAAAAATTACATTTCTCTACTGCAGCTTTTACCTAAATAAGTCACTTAAACCACACCAGCTTCTGAACTGAGAAACACACAGGCAGCATTTACAACCTTTTGCCCTTGATTAGGCCAGTGCTTGGGGTGCAGCTTTAATTCATGTTTGCTGTTATGAACACAGCAACACCGCTTCCCCTCCTAGTCACCAACTTTATCTGGAAACAAAACTTTACTCCCTTTGTGACAAGATTTATTTTCAGGGATATGTACTATTTTCTAAACCCGAACCTAATTCTGGATCAGTGCCAGCCGTCATTCAAATGAGTTAGTTTTCAGCTATTTCCAGGGTGGCTACGAGAAAGCTTGACCAAGGAATACAAAATAGATATTTGGTATCAGTATTTTCAGAGAAGCTCCAGAAATGATAACTTACCTTTTCACAAACAAACTTTTCGTATGGTCCAGACAACTTGTCCCTGAACTCGTACACATATTCCTCCACTGCATTCTTTGCATCATTTCTTTCTTTCTCCAGTTTATCTTGCATAATCATCTTTCCCTACATAAGCACAGAAAACAATTAAAAAATGCCTATGCTCAAACAGCATGCTACATAGCACAGCTCCTGTAAAATATGGTAATCTTCCAGAGGCCTTGACTCACTTAACTGTTGAAATTCTCATGGGTACACAGTGGACTCACCTGAAGAAATGGGTTGCACTTCTCTAGATTACAACAGCTTGAACCAATCTGTGATGTCATTCCATAGATCAGTGCTCTGATACCATTGCTATAAACAGCACTTCAATCTTTCTGATTAACATCTGTCAGTTATGTGTTAAAGTTGGACTGTGTATTAGCTCACTTAAATTAAGTCCACACTCCAGAGTTACAGTAAAATATCAGAGGTTGCCTTTAAAAAGCAGATCAACGGTTAACAACTGCAATCAAGAAAGCAGTCTAAACCACACTCTAACTCACCTCTGTTTCAATATACATATTGAGGAGATCTTTTCCTAACTGCCAAACCAAGTTAGCTTCAATAGGTAGTTCCACATTCTTCACTTTTATCTTGGGTTTTTTAGCTTCTGGGGGCTGATCACCTTTCTTCTCATTTGTCTGAGTTGGAGAGAAGAAAAAGATCATTTTCCTGACCTCTTCCTGATGAAGTAGCACTATGATGAAAGAAACATTCACAGGAAGAACATGCAGAGATTTTCTGTGTTCTTTCAGAATCTTCAAAATATACATATGAGTCACTTTCAGGGATTCCACCTCCTATTGTAGTCTTCTTACAGCCTATTTCATGGACAGTAAGTACTGAGCTGCAGGAATAACGTTTCTCAGATATATGGTATATTTGCAGGTTTCTCAAAAATGCCTATCTGTAGCTTAGCACTTCACTAGTGATGGTGACAGTGGTAAGACTTTAACCCAACACATTTTTCATCTTATACAGATGAAAGAGCAAACTTCTGGCAATATCATGCAGGCATATGTTTTTCACATAGATTATTTCCTCTTAGGTTTATGAATTCCTGATCCCAACTTCTTTCAGCAGACCGAAGAAGCTTGGCCTCTAACAGCTGTTAAGCAAATTGAAACGTCTGCAACCCAAACAAATTAGCTGTACAACACTGCATAAAGACAGGGAAGTGGTAGATCAAGACTTCTTTCAGGAATTCTTTTGAAAACTCTGTATAAAAATAATCACACAAAGGCATAAAAATTAAAACTGGTTCTGAGAACCAAGTTCCTTCCTTTTTCCTGGAATATGCTACCATTTTAAAAGCCACCATTATAGAGCACAACATTTTCAGAGTTAAAGGGTCACTCACTTTCTTGACATCTGGGATTTTGTTTTCTTCAGAGGGAGGTTCTGATGAAGGGGGAGACTGTGATGCTTGCTGACCATCAGTTTGTACCTGGGACTGCGTTCCAGCCTCACTGTTCTCTTGCTCGATATTTTTCTGAAATGAAAGCCCCGGCACAAAGGACGTAGAAGGCCTATGTTCTTGTTGTATTTAATAAAAGTTATAGGGCACTTCACCTCTGACACACATACTGTACTAAGTGCCCTACAAAGCATTCTGTATATATGCAGAAACACACATGCTTTAACAGATACAGATTAGGTGTCAGTTCAGAAAGACTTGGTGAAAATGCTACCAGTGCCAGGCTTGCCATATAATACTCACGCGTGTGTGTGAGCATGCTAACACTTTCTCACAAGAAGTGGCTTTTAATTTATTGAGTCATAGCTTTTAAGTTTTTTCTCCCCTCAGAATACTATTAAAACACTAAGTACACCATATCAATGCTGCATTATTCCCCAGTTCCCCCCGCCCTTCAATGCTGTAGAACACAATCCAGCTTTCCCTCTCACAAAAAGTTCCAAAAAAACTCTACTAATACAAAGGATTACACACAAATCCTTTCAACACAGAGAACATGGATGACTAATAATCCAAACCAAGTTTTCTCATTTGGAACACTCTGATAACTATGGCAGCTGTAAGAAACCCATCCTCAAGCAACCCACCTGCTGCTATTTGGCACTTCACCCAATAACTGATTTTGAAATCCACACAGTTTTGAGATAGCACAAGTTTTCTCCTGTTCTTATAAAGACTTTGTATTTCCTGACAGCTATACATATCTCAAAATTAACCTCATTTTGCTTCCTTAGAAGGCATTTTTCTTCCAGAGTATGTAACTGCAGAACACACTTTCATCAGTAAGCACGTTCACACAAGAAAGGTCAACTTACATCACTTGAGTTTTCAATAGGCCTCTGGTCCTGAGACTCCACTTCAGTCTCAACACCAACATCTTCACTCTCTTCACTTTTAACTGGTTCTACCATGGATGCAGTGGACACGCTGAAAATGCCATGAGTATTGACACGGACTTTCACTTTGACTTTAGACTTCTCTCCATCTTTTTGGGCTGCCACATTCTGGATAACATACCTACCTAAAAACAAAAGAATTACTACTCACACAGTGGAATTAAATAGGTGATATTACAGAGCCAGTAGAACACCTCCCTTTCTCAGAGGACACATTATGTCAATGTTAAGTGGTATGTCTTTTTAATACAAGCTACTGCCCAACATAGAAACAAACAGTAGTTGTACAAGTGTTCTTTTCAGCTTCTAACGTCCATGTAAATCTGCCATTACCTTTTACCCTAGAGCAGAACGTAATTGTTTTCTAACTCCTGTAATACCCAAAACAAGCATTGTGAAACTAAGAAACAGACAGACAACTAGTTTAACAGTAAATGAATAATCAGATCTCCTTCACATTAAGAGCATACATATTTTTCCTACCTACTACATGGTTATATGTGTATCACCAAAACAGTGACTTGGAGATTACAACGCTTGTATAGTTACAGAGTACAAGTTCACTGATTTCATCACAGGCTGGATACACATGTTCACACACCCTCCCCCCCGACACCCACACACCATTCCTTCATCAATAGATCTGAACAACAAGCATACAAGCTTTTACCTGCTTAGTTCACAGGCTAGAGAATGTAATTCCCCCTCTCTTGTAAATCCAGTAATAGTAGAGTTGTGACCTGTCCTCCCTTTTGGTAGTCTCATCAGAACTACTGACTCACCCATTAGTACTACTAACAGTTCTGTTCTGAGCAGAGTTAATCAATGAGTGAACTGAAACCAGTCTGATTTTCAGTTCTGTTCTTACCAGTTTGTGGAACAGCAGTTAAACACTTTCTCATTTGTTAAAGCTATATAAATTGAACACTCAACAAATCCCACTATCAGTCTTTATGGTAAGAGTTAACAAGAAAGGAAGTCTGCTGTTTCTGTAACTACAAAATACTGTGCTGGTTTCTAAGGCATATGGTATTTGAACTCTGACTCTCAGTGAAACAACCACATAATTTGCTTCAGAGTAGAGAAAGTAACTGATGTTTCCTGTTAGAGTAACAGTTTTTGGTACCTTTGTAGTGCATTATATATTAGCCGAAATATTGGCAAATCAGATGGAGATGTTTTTGTCCTATATATTCTCCCACCCATTTTAAAGAATATTTATAAAGCTTAACTTTAACACTACAATTCTGGTGATACTGTATTTTAAGTGCATTGTTAACCAACAGGACAGCTTATTGTCAAATACTTAACCAAGATTTGTCATTTCTTCTACCACTCTGGAAAAAAAAAGTTGAGCTTTCTAACAAAACCAAGAAATTACTTGACAACTAGTAATAGCTTTATCTTAATTTTATATGCAAACATACAACATTTAACTGCATGATTAGAACTCAAGAGCAATTATTTAATTGGCCTGTCTTTACCATCACAATCTTTTTCTAACTAACCACACTGTATATTCTTTGTGTCAACACTGTCAATGTTGTAATTTGTCAAAAAGGATGAAAGAGCTGCTTATAAATGTTACCTAGACAATTCAAATCAATACTGTAGTCTTGTAGCTGCCACTATTTCAGGCTGCCTTGATTAAAACTCATTCAGCATTACATCAAACACAAAAGTATAGGAAAACACAGCAACAGCTACTCAAAAGGTGTTTTAAGTTTTTTATATGCAGGAGATATTTATTTTTTAAGTATTCCTAGCTTGCTTTAGTGATAAGCAGGAAAAATATAAAAGTTAAGAAGTTATCTTTTGCAGTGATAGCCCCAATTCTAGTCCTGGGCATTTGGCTATAGTTTCCCCCCATTTCTTCACTGGACTGAAGCAACTTTAGAAGCTAGAAAAATTTTAAAAAATCCAAATTCAGTTACCTATGAAATGGGAGAACTGAAAGTTGAGTCCTTCAGACACAAAAACCTAAGTATATACATCATAACCATGCTGTAACACAACAGTTACAGAACTGATTTAAGACCAAACAATGTGAGACACCACCATTTCCAGGACAAATACTTACCAATTCTTGACTCGGGATATGGGACTCCATTAGGATCAGAATAAAAAGCTTCTAGCTCAAATGGACCTTTCCTATAGAAGGTAAGAACCTTGGAGAAAGGTGTTGCATGATTTTTGCTGAAGACCTCATGAACCCTATAATTAAGAGAAAAATATCACTTTTAGCAGAGTATTTGAGCTGAAAGGCTTTGATCTAGGGTCAGAACTCTTCAGAGAAACATCACCATGTTTTGACACATTTACCCTTCTGAACAATTCCAAGAAAGATACCTCACTACTGTACTGCAAAGAAAAAAAAATACTGTTGTCTACTGTAATGGGAAATTGTCCTATTCCACTAATTTTGAGTCTCAGAAGCAAATAAGTTTAGGTGTAGGCGGCAATTCAGTGACAGACTATCAGCAGACCTCCAAAATTTGTTTCCTGCAAAGACATTATTCTGAGCTTGGAATAGCATAATTTAAATCATAATTTGCACCCTTCCTCAGTTAGTCTCAAAAGGCTAATTATAGCCCTGTTAATTCCTTACTCATTTACTTTCTGTGGCTCAGTTGAGAACCCTGACACCAGATTATTATTCATTCCTTGATATGACAGAAAGACAACCAGCTTTATTTTATGTTCTTCCTCTAGGGTCTGTCCGCTATTATGCCAGACTGATCCTAATTTCCAACTAAGTTTTGTCTCCTAACTATGTAAGGATCTCATCTAATAACCCAAATGTGAGAAAATAAGAGCTTCACCTAGAATGTGAACCCATAGGTTGCTCTCAGAAGCATGTGACAGAACAATTAGGTTTTACATCTCCACGGAAGACAGACTGAAAAAGAAAAGGCTGAATTATAAAGAATGAGAAAGGTATGAACAGGTCCCTCTAGAACCTAAAACTTTCCGAAAGTTAAACTAGGACCTCTGTACATCCTAGACAGCAACTGCATTTCCCACAGACGTGGCACAGTTAATAGTAGATAGAGTCTTAGGACACTGCAATTGCAAGAAATTTCTCTTACAAAACCCTAAGAGTTAAATCCTTGCTTCTGTTTTCAGCCAGACAAATGGCATCCATGTAAACTCGTGATATTTACATAGTGCATAATGTTCCTACTAAAACAAGAAACCAGATAGGTGTTAGGAACACCTTGAATTAAAAAAAGCTAGCAAGGAAAGTGGAATCTGGATCCAGCAGTTCTAGTTCATTTTGTATTCCAAAACCTGACAACAGATAAGGGCAATGCAAGACAAGATATTGGTTGTTAACTCATTCAATCACAACTATTTTTTTAATCTTTATTTTTTAACATATGAGGAGTTACAGTTAAAATTTCAACGCATGCCTTTACACAACCTCCACTGTCAACCATCTCTGGTACATGGCCTATGGGTTTTCTGCATCAGAATGCCAAGATCCTAATTTAAATGCAACTGAGAACATTATCCTTGAATTACGAAGGCCAAAAGCTTCACAGAACTGTAGTTTGAGCTACATACCCTTCAGTGTCCTCTGCTTCTGTGTTCCACAACAAAGATATGGGGAATGGTGTAGCATCTGTCACAGAAAACTCTCGCACTTTAAAAGCTGGAGAAAGAATTGCGCACTAAAAAAAACAGACATGCATTAAAGTTGGTTAACTGTTCTACTCCACCTGCCAAGACTGCTAAACATTTTTAACTAAGAATGAACTGTGTTGACTTTACTAAAACAGAGCTAGGCAAAATGCTTGATTTCAATAGAGTATAAGAAAACAGAAATCTCATATAGAAGTGGGACTTTTGGCCTTATTCTTACCGTAGCTTGTGAAAAAAGGTAACAGTCTAAACAAACACCAGGACTGTAAAGAATGGAAGTGCTGCATTACTTAGTCCTAAAAGAAGTGGTTTTATCTTACAGGTCCTGCTTCTTTCCCTGGAGACAACTGATTGCTAGTGATGGAAAGCAATTAGCGAGATAGGGTAAAGAAACAGGTCAAAGAAGAGAGGGTGACTAAGAAAATAGCTAAAGGGAGAAAAGGAAGAAGGTAAAACGAGTGGTTTGCTTGTAAAATATAGTTCACTAGTTGGAAAGTGTAAAAATGTGGAGGGGAAATAGAATAAAAGTCTGTTTCACATTGATGGAAAGTTGGATAACAAAAAAGCAAGTTTTGGGCTCTCCATAGATACTTCTCATACACTTTGTTGATTAAAAATATCTCTTCCCTCAGCTTGACAGCTACTTAAATTTTTCTCTTTAAAGATCCCTAGATCCTGCCCTTTTGAAGACTGAGCTGCTTACAGAATACACCCAACATCAGCACTTCTAGTAAAGTACTGCACCATAAAGGAGTACTCTGAACTTTTTAAACAGCATAGTTCCATAAAAAGACCCAGTGAACATGTATGTTCCCTTGTGTAATTTAAAATGGACCACTTCTATCATTTCTCATAAATTAGCTTGGCTAATTCTTCACAGAAGTGCTCTCAAGCTATGTAACTTCTAAGTTTATCAAGTGTTGCCAGTACTATACCTGCAGAGCACAGCCCCTAGCTATGGCTTCATCTGCATTCAGTGTTGTACTGACATCCTTGCCAAAGAATTTAGCAATCCTCTCTTTGACAGCAGGAATGCGGGTTGCTCCTCCCACAATCTCTACAGCAGTTACATCTTCCACTTTCAGTTGTGTTTGTTCCATTAATGAAAGCAGAGGCATCTCTATCCTTTGCAGCAGGTCAGCACACAGTTCTTCAAATTGTGACCTAAGGAAAGAAACAGAATTAACTAAAGAACGCCTGTCCCACCACTAGGATTTCCTGGTATTCTTGTTTCTAAACCGATGCTGACCAGGTTTGTTAACTACACTGCAAAGAGACTTAAAGCCAAGGCCCTGTGAGTAGGCTGAAGTGACAACCATAGACAAGGTAGCACATGAACAGCTGCTTACAGATTTTCCTATGCTGATATCAATGTAGTTAAATAGGATAAAAGGTATTATTTGGGCAGGTGCTATATATTTGCCTCTCAGCAGAGAGTACAGATAAGAATACAGAAGACATTGATACTTCCTTTACAATGAAAAAATGTTGCCTAAATATTGAAGGGAGGAAAAAAGCCACCCCACCACCCTCTTGACAGTACTTACAGAACTAACAGTGACTGCAAACTAAGTTCTGCCTCTGAGTGTGTGCAAGACAGAGACACACACATTCATTTATACTCAGGCCATAATCAAGTCATGCCCCATAAACACCTTCTCTGTCCTCTGTTTCTCTCAATATCCACAGTACAGTAAGAACAAAGGAACAAAGTTCCAATTGTTGCTATCTTAAGAGTAGTATGGGATTTAGGTTACCTAAAATAAGCAGGAGGCCTAAATATGCAGCCAACCCCCCGCCCCCCGGTCTGGTTTGCATGCATCAGTCCATGGTTTTAAGAATGTGTCATTCTACAAAAAGAATCCAAGCTTCTTATGCATGTATTATTACACTGAAATGTTGCTCAGGTATCTGAACAGTATATTTCACAGCCTTAGTTATTCTAACATTACAAAAATGCCACACCTATTCAGCACTTTTAGCACAGCAAGTTTCTTTCAAACATGGACAGAGACACTTGTTTAAGAAATACAGCCACCAAAGCAACAGCCTGTCTTGTACAAACTCACCTGTTCATTTTTCCAGATACATCAGTATCATTCATGAAACACTCAATATTTAGGGGAATGTCTGTGCTATTTGAACTCATTAGTTTCTTCAGCTTCTCACATTCCTGATACAGACGAAGAAGAGCTCGAACTTTTGCTTTTGGATCCAGTTTGTACTTTGATTTTATTTCTGCACAAAAGTAATCTACTAGCTTTCCATCAAAGTTCCTTCCACCTAGGAAAGGGTCAAATGCTGTGCCAAGTACCTGGTTTGAAAGAACACAATTATTCAGTCTTACACTCAGTAAAGATCAAATGGAATAGCAGTCTTCCAATATCAGCAAGTCTTTTCTTCAAAAAAGGCTGGAGACAAGTCAGCCTATCTTCCAATGCACAGGCCTAAGTACTTCAATCAGCCAAAAATTGCTCTTCACTATTCAATTCACATCAGACAAAAAATTGCTCTTAACTTTCACAGTGGAAGTGAAACTACATAACTAGGTGACAATCCTAAGCATTCACAATTTTAATCCATACACACAATCATTTAGATAAAACAAACTAAGCGATAGCAGTTGTATTATATATCTTATATTGGTCTAACACAGAAAATTTACAGCCTCTATTTGAAACTATCCTAATGAAATTAAGGACACTGATAAAAATCTTCACCTTTTGACTCACTGCCACTTCCCATGCATTAAATTATTTCAGAATTTTAAAAATAAGCCAGATTCACAGGCTATTCGATTCATGTCTGATCAACCTTTTTATTTTCATTTAATCTTACTACCTTTAGTTTACTCTTGTTGAATGCACAGGCAGATACTTGAAATGCAGAATGTCCCATATCAACAAACACAACTATCCGTGGCTTCTCTTCAGGAGCTGGAAGGTCTTGTTTATAAATTCCATAATTCAGAGCCACTGCAAAAATAAAGTGTCATATTATCAATTCACTCTCTAGTGATTCTCCAATTGCATGCCATCACATCCCTGTGAATATTAAGCTGCAGGATCAAGAGCAGCAAGACAAATCAAGACATACATCTATGCAAGGTCTTACCTACATGAAACCTTTATTCTATTAATAGATGCTGTAGGATCCAAGAAGCAAAACATCCTCCCTCCGTCATGTATATGCTCTCTAAGTGTTTAAGCACACAAAACTAAGAAGCAACAACCCTGTTCAGGGATTTTGTACTTTGGTCTGTTTATTAAGAACTCATTTTTTTGCTTTGCATAGTAATCAAAAGCACAGAGCATCTTTATGACAAAACCCAAACCCAGTTTTGTATTTACAAGGAGTATCTCCCAGGCATGAAGGCTTTGTCTGAGAATAGTGTAAATGGTCAGCAGAGGCTGCAAAAGGGAATAATCTCAGTCTATATAGAGTATCAGGCAGGGACAGTTTGTGAAGTGCATCGAAAGTGTAGAACAGAAGCCAGTGGGGCATGTAAACACAGAATGATGAAGTCAAAGGAGACAACACAGTTTTGCAGCAGCCTTCATTCTGGATGGGTAGCAGTGTCAAAGCTAGGCAAGATGCTGATACCGTAATTGAAGATAAATAAAATCCCAGAGAGTCTTGGCTACATGGTTACATAGCAAAGGCTGAGATTTTGGCATGAGATAGAACATGCAAGAACGTACATTTGCATATGATGAAAAAATCCCAAGATGAAGATAACAGCCAGGATACTAGACAGATTATCAGGCAAGAGAATTAGAGCATTAGAGAAGGTGGTAAGGAAGGCTAGGAATATGTGCTCTGAAGAACAATGTTTTATAGTCACACTGACATTCTCTCACTTTGAGAGAAAGGGACACCGACTCCCTCTCCCACATCAAAAGCAGAAGTTCCAGACCATCTGAAACAAGGACAGCCAAGTTTTCCAGTGACCAGAAACTTGAGATTTATGGATTCTGGTATCTAATGAAGTTCCCCTGCAGCTGGTGCACTCACTCTCATCTGTGTGGATTCTTTGGGGTCTATAAAAACCCAATAACAGCACTCAATCCCTCCCACAAGCAGTCATTAAGAGGTGGTTAATTAAAACAAAAAACTCTATTTCACAAAATGTATCTGTGATATCCTTGAGATCTAGGTTTGACTGAAATAGTGTATTGATGTGTTCATTCACATAACATTTGTATTTGAACAGACTGAACACATTGGCCTTGTTTCCAAGCTAAAAATAAATCTATGAACAAAACTTGATAAATCACAACAGAATTTGCCTTGTTTAAGAAAACCTAAACCATTATTTTTCTTTTCTGCACTACACCTCAGGACCCCTTCCCCAAAGATACAGTAAAAGGTTCTTACATTTAAAATATTAGGAAAACTTGGGTAGTACTTATCAGGCCTTGCAAGGTAAAGAAAACAAAATTAGAAATGCTATGTGCTACACAGTAAACAAAGGCTGCTGGTCTGCTAAGGGGATGAAAGAGCTATCTGCTTTTCTGGGGACTGTTCATCCAATGACAAAGCTTCCAAAGATCCTTGCTAAAAAGTCCTGAAAAGCTCTCAAGGTTCTTGCATGGCCAAAGACTGGCCTGATACGTTTTGCCATACAAAAAGGAAGTGACAGTGCCTTTTTTGGCAAGGCCTTTAGTTGGCTTCTATCACCCCATCATGAGAGGATATCTCTGAATTGGGTGTGAAGGATTACTTTTGCTTTGATACAGAAGGGGGTTGAAGAGGCACTCTTTTTTGACTGTTAAGGTTGGAAAACACTTTTTTTTGAGTGCTAACCTAACTTTTTTTCTTTCTGATACAGTTTCTTCATAAATATTTTGAAAATGGAATTTGAAGGTTAAAAATAGAGGGTTGGATATTTATACTTCCTCCTCCTCTCTCCACAGTCACCCTAAAGATGTACAAGCCTTGTAACTCAGAAGAACCCAGGCACATGGGACAGTGTACCTACTGTGGGGTCCACACTCACCCAGTTTAAGAATTCACACTACCACACCTTCTCTGTAGCACTCTGCCATATAAACAAAGAATTAAGCTAAAGCTAGATGACAGAAACATGCACCTATGGCTTTTGCAATGATACTGTCAGATTTGCTCTTCATTAGGTGCAAATACATAGTGTTCAATGTAAAGATCATAATACTAATGGAACAGCTACGTTTACTAGAAATCCTATACATTACCATGTAGATACTCATCTGAAACTGATTCTGGAAAAACATTTTAAGATATCACTCCATCAATGCATATTTAAGACTGCTTTACTCCTTTAAAAAAATAAAATAAAATATAAAATTCAAAAGCATGAATCCAGCCGGTGTACACTAAACATGCTCACGTGGAACATTCTCCCAAAGTAAACTCTTCCCTACTTATCTAACTAGTAATTACCTTCTGGTACAGACCTCTACTCCCCAACCCTTCCCCCATGAAATAAGTACTAATTATTATGTCATTTAAAAAACGTGGAACAAATGCTCTCAAACACAAACAGAAAAATGCAGGAAGACAGGGTAACAGTGTTTGTTCTAAGAAAGACCAAATAAACTCTTCGTTCTACCAATGTGTTTTTAGAGTTCCAAACAGATTAGCAAAGGAGATAGTACTCAGGGAGATAACTATCACTAAATCTTCATCTCTTCTACCCCTTCACACAGAAGACATTAAAATGAAAGACTGCAGATCAAGAGAAGAGCAACAAGTTTTTAGAACATTTATGTCTCATGTCTGATTTTTCAAGTCAGCCCTGTTTCTTAGAGTAACTAAATTCACCCTCTATCACACCTTTCACTTGCAGAAACTGCTGTTTTAGTCTACTTACCTGCTGTCATGTCATTCATTAATCTAAGACAATTTAGTCCAACAATCTGAGCTGCATCCAGAAGGGACCTCCTTTCAGCATCCGTGAAAAATGATGGAACCTGAAGAAAGCAGGTGAGAATGGGAATTTATATCCAGACAATAAGACACTATTTGAAATCACACTATTTGAAAGTATTAATTTAAAAATGGTACCTATTCTTCCTCTTTGAGAAAGACACTTGCTCACTGCAAGTCTTCTAACATGCAACTACTGTACTGAATCAAGGTTTCAAACATTCTGTTCAATCAAGCCAAGATGGAATTAAACAAGCATCAGCTACCTTACATGAGCACACACTAGCAAGAAACAAATGAGCTATTTGTATACAAACGCTAGGAACCTTAGTTATTGGTGCAAAATATGGAACTGGGTATTATGGAGACAGAGACATGGAATAACCTTAATCAGAATTAGTAGATGTACTCCTGTCCAATAAAGAGCAAAAAAAAGGTACAGCAATATTATAGATGTGAGAGATGCAAAGAAATAAACGATAACGAATAAAGAGAATCTGTTTTTATCCAAAATTACTTTGGGCAAGAAGTGGTAAGAGATTCTGAAGGAATATGTTGTTGAAAATTTGTTACAGATCTCTAGCATTGGTGTTAGACAGTGAGCTCTGATGTCCTCAGGGACAGAAATTACATCATAAGGCGACACTAACTTTCCAGGTATCGACTGGAAAACAAACTCTTCTAATAACAGAACTAAATATACCTAGATGTAATGTGAGACAGACTTGTTCAGAGTCATTGAGAACACGGAGACAGATGTTATTTTATACTCAGGCTTTGCAATGGAATGACTGTTCTTATCTGAGGTCATTTTCTGTGCAGTCATAAATTGAAAAAAGTTAACTGACTGAGAGGACGAACATAAACAGGACAGAAACTAAGGTTCTCAGCAGCCAGAGGGCAAACTGTGATAAACAAAGGTGTCTTTAATGAATAATTAGTGCACTTAGTCATGGAAACAAGATGCAGCAGAAGGGTATATACCTGGATCCCAGAAGCGTTCTGGGTTCAAAAGTTCAGACATCTCCAAAAGAATGAATTCATGAAGTGGGTCAGGGTCTGGAATATGGAAGCAGCCCTGAAATGTCTCTGAAGCCAAAAGTTCTAAAGCTAGTTAGGAATAATCCCTTTGTAAGTGCTTATGCAGTGTTCTTTTTCACTCTACACGAATAGAAACAAAATGCCCTCAATAGCTGAAGTTAAAAGACATAATGTTCCTGTGCACTACAATTACTTACAGAAATAACACAGTCTGTTACTGGCTTTTTCAGGTTGCTCTCTGCAGTCTCCTTTAATTTAGTCAATAACATGGCTGATATCTGTTCCACACTGAAGATGTGCTCCTCATCCATGTACATGACCTGGATAGAAGAAATAGGTAAAATAATTCCATTATTTCAACTGAAGGAAAAATTACTTACATTTAATGTTTTTTAATACACTGGTGATTAATACTCTCTCAATCATGACATGCTTAATCATTTCATTATAGAACTTCACTTTACAATTTAATTTTCCAGTTCAGTATCTACAAAGCAATAATTCCATTTTCACAGACTTAACACATCAATAACTGTATCAACTCTATAAATGAAGTGGCTAGGAAGTGATTTAAAAAGTGACACAAGTCTAAAATGTGACTAAAGCTAGACATGGTCACACAGCATTATGCCAAAAAAGTAAAAGTAGCCATCAACTTTCAAACTGTTGCCAACTGCAAAAGAGTCCAGAATTACTTGCTGACTATTTTCCCCCTAACGTTTTTATGCTTCTGCTCAAATATGTGAAGAGTCTCCAAAAGAATGAACTGTGCAACAATAGTTCACCTATGCACATAAAACAACTAAAAACTTAAGATGAAGCTCGGCAAAAGGTTTATTTGTTGCTCCTTTACCAAGAAATTATTCTTGAGCCACCATTTTCCCGTGCAATAGAATAAATGGCAATGATGAAGTGAAAACAGCACCCACCTTTTATTCACATTGTCCAATTTGGGGAAAAATTAAACATTTCAGTTTTAATAGAAAAATTGTTCTCAAAACATCCCAGTCTTACTGAATGTTACTTACTAAACCAATTCTTAAAACTTTTAAATGACAGTTAAATAGAAAAAACCCACTAATTTGTTCTCCAAACAGCCTGAGAACAAATGAGAAATACAAAGTAGCACTGTTCTCCCAATACTACACTTTCTCATACAGTAAGACTCCTACACACACTGTAATTAAAAGAAAACATTAATTTGTCTGAATTTATCCGTTAAATTTCACAAGTCACAAATATAATCAAAAAAATCATCTCCTCTTTTGTAATGCTTAACTACTCTTCAAGTCAGAATCCTTTCTAATGAATAATCTCTTCTGTAATCTAATTATTACCTACACCTGATCTATACTGAAGTTCTGAGGCACCAGTTCAAGGTATGGAGAAAAGCAGGAAACTAAACGCAGAGCCGCAAGCTAGGGTCTTCATTAGTGAAGCACCAGCATCCGTTATGCCAGCAAGGCTTCATGATCAGTATTTTTATATACTTCTGTAAATGAATACAAAGTTATTAACTGCAGGTATTCTAGGAAAAGCTGACATTGTATCAGCAAACCCCATGAAATGTAAGCAAGAGACAAACCTGCAATGTGGTGCGAACTGGTTTTGAACATCTGTTGAAAGTAGCTTATACTGGGCAGTTCACTAAAGACAAGCATGTCACTCATTTATAGCAATTATTCTAAAGAGTTCCTACTACTTTATAAAGAATTTGTAACCTTGTAATTAAGACTGTTGCAACGCATTCCACACAAGAGTGACAGAAAGGTTAATCCTTTGAAATAAAACCATATGACCTCGTAGTTATCTTAACAGTTTTTCTGGTATGTTTGAGCTGGATGTGCAATTTGCCAACAGGGAAGATCACATTTCAGCAATTACTTGCAAATGAACCTTAATTTGATAGTTAACATCCACTATTTAAAGATGAAGCTGTCTATTAATACAAGAGCTCTACTTAACTGAAAGGTTAAAAGAAAACCTTTAGGGTAATTCAGTTATTTTCATGACTAGGTGCTGCAATGTAAACTTATACATTTAGCTATAAAACCCAGAAAGATACACCATAAGTTTACCTTTACTCCAACTCCACCATTCTTCATAGGAACCAAATCATAGCTCAACTTTTCTTTTTCCTTCTGAACAAAAGAATCATTAAATGCACGGCCATGGAATCTCTTGAAGTTCGATACCGTGTTGTGGGCATGAGTAATTTGCTGTAAAGAAAGACAGGATATTTAGAAACCCACTCTTGATTGATCTGCAATGCTCAGTGCTGTTCTGTATGTCCCCAAGCATCAGTCAGGTTTTAAGACAACTGCTCACTCGTCACATCTGTTTCTGTAATACCTCTAATTACTATCTGGTACTTTATATCAGTTCATTACTCCAGAAGATTATATGAGTCAGGGACATAGATACTTACAGACCATTATATTTTAAGCATTCTAAGGATTATAAAAGTATCGCCAAAATCTTGAAGCAATAACGTGAGCAATAACAGGAACTATAGTGCCCAGTACTTTAGTCAGCTAATTTAGACAGAATTCAAACAAAGATAGGAGCCAGCTTCACAAGTAGTTGCATGCTTGTAAACTGGCACTCCAATCCCAGCCACCTCACCTCCAGCTGTTCACTTTAAACCCCATTACATTAAGTGCAACAACTGTTTTCACAGCTACTAAGTTTCAAGCTGGTAAGTCTCCCCATTCATTTCAGTACTTACTTTTTTTCCAGAGCTACTTTTAACCCACGTCATTTCCCTGTTCATGTTCACTTATCAGCCACACAAAATCTTCCTCCAGAACAGAAAAAGTTACACAACTAGACCGGCCTAAAAGAGATACTGCAAGTATCTCAGAGTAGAATGAATCCTATTCTATTGGAGAGAAACCACAGAAGTGCATTGTTCTCTCCAGAATAGATTTAAGCAGGCACCAACAGACTGCATGATACTAACTCAAATGACAAGCATACTGAGGAAGATTTCTAGCATTCACTACCCTCAAAGGAAATCATCAGTTTCTTATTGTATGCAAAATTTTCCATCATGGATTTGAAGAACTTGAGCTACATCTTACACTAGAAAACTATGCAACTATGACAGTTCTCCAACAGAAAAGCTCCCTGACAAAGAAGTAGGCCATATTAAACAGTAACTTTCATAAAGCTCTGTGTGTGGAGAGAAAGATGTCACACCCAAATTCCCCACTGGGAATCACTCTTGGTTTATTCTAAATCGCCAGACAGGGCTCAGTAATTATTAGTAAGACCATGAGTTAGTACAGTCCAAAAATCATGCCAGGAACTATTCTAGTACTTTAATGCAATAGAGTATTTAGGTTCCTGTGTCCAAGATCGTTTCCCGACATGGTCTCATTTATTTGTACAGCCATAACTTCAGAGTACTTGAATGCTACGTAATTCACAGCTGTACTGCTGAAGAACGTAGAAGCAAAAATTATTACCATGCAGTGGGCAGAGAAGCACAAACGCTCTGGTAGCTTTATAGCCTAATTTAGAATTAACCTCAGAGCCTTTTCTAAAGGAACAATCTTAAGATATTTTTAGAGTAATTGTATGCCATTAGGTCTGTAGCATGTTTTAATATCTTCCTGCTTAGTCACAATTAAGAAAGCTGAGAATTATGGTCTGTTAACTAACACACTGCTCTCATCTCCAGTGCTACTAGACTTACCTAAAAGAAACGCGAAGTCTCCGAAAATTCCTTTCAACAGCAGCTCAAGTGTTAAAGATAGCACTTCTGAGTATTATGTGCTCTCACACACATTATCATGTTGTTGAAGTCACCAGCCAAAACCTTTTTTTTTTAATTTTGTTTTGGGGGGGTGGTGGCGGTGTTATTTTTGCTTGGGGGTTTTTGGGGTTTTTTTTTGATTTTTCTAAACTAAGAAACTAATGCGAATGGAAGGGATCATTTTACTCCTTGATTTAAGTAGCTACTACACCCTAGGACACTGAAAATATAATTCAGTTGTCCATGTCAAGAAACTTCTACATTTACAAAAGAAACCCAATTTACACCTCAGGTAGTCAGCCAAACTGGACCACTTACAGCAAGAGAAATAAAATGATAAAAGATTTCAGAGCATTTAAGCATCACATTATTTTCTTCCAGCAAAAATACTTAGTTTCAACTGCTACAACAACCAAACATGAAGGATTCAATATAGTAACATACTATAAATGTTATTCTGAAGGCAACTAAAGTCACAGGTGTTCATCACTGCAAATATATGCTTTTAAATGTAATTCAAGAGACAGAATCTACTTCACTTCCAGCTTACTTCACATTTTCAAGAACGTTTACTAACACATGTGAGACTACATAGGATTCAGATCACTTGCTGTTTTGAGTAACAACTCATTTCTGCACACTGATAATCATACCAGTTTCTGACTTGAAACAGTGGAAGCAGTCAAATAAACAGAAGCAATGCTAAAATGAAATTTAAGGAAAAAACACAAACATATGTACTTTATTACTCCAACTGTTAGCCTGTAACTGAAAGTGTATGTGTGTTTGTGAACATGTAACCTATTTGTATCGCCTTGGCTGTTCAAAATTAAGAGGGGAGCTATTACAGTAAGAAAAAAAAGTCTTCTTTAGTGCTCTCTCCATGGAAACCCACTGCAGTCCTTTTACTACATGGGAGATCCGCACAGGCCAGCGGAGGCTGCACGCTTGGTCTCCACCAGCACCAGTTATGTAACAACCTACAACACAATAATTCCAAGATTTGTCAAAATTAAGCTCTCCTTCTAAGTTGAAAAATACTACTTTAACAAAGAAAACATTCAATCTTTCAGAGCACTTCAATAAAAAAAAAACAAAACCAAACAAAAATCACAGGCATTTATCTTTCGGTGAAACCAAAGTAGTAAGGTACCTAAAAAGCTTTAAGAATCTGAGCCAAGACTCTCCCTTTACATCTAATTTTAAGAAACTCTACACAGCATTTAAATTGTTTTCCTTCAAGTGCAAGGAAAATTCTATATGCAACCATTAGGAAAAGAAACCCCATGACCTAAAGTTGTCAGAAAAAGAACATGTTCAACTGGAAAGCATTACAATTAATGAAAGAGAGAGCAGTAACGTTCTAACAAAAACATCCTGCATTTCTCTGAAGCAAGCACGGCAGCACAGTGCAGCATTTCTAAAATAAAAGGCTTAACAAGGAAAATGAAGTTGCTCGGTTTTAACTACAGCGAGCCAACTCTTTACACCCACTGGTACCTGAACAGTTTGCACTGGCCGATTTACTGTTATGCACAAACGCCAGGAAATGACCTACCTGGTTTTTAGCCGAGACACCAATAGCTCTGTTTTTGGATCCAAACGAAACCACCGATCTGAAAAGCACAACGGGCTAATTAACTCAGTATTGACAATAAACCCGACCAAGGACTGTCACAGATTCATCTTCTACAACTGCAAATAGAACACCAAAGTCCTTCTGTTGAAGTGCCATTCTTCCAGCTTGCGGTAAAACACTGCAATAAGACTCTCATCCATCTTAAAGTCTTGGCTCGAATCCAGGACTTCTCAGGATGGTTTATCCGAACAGCTAAACACGGTAATTACAATTACGAGCTCGCATCCAGACTACATCCCACCCATCTGTGTTCAGCTTCTCATAAGTTTACAACTAACTCCTGCTTTGAGCCGGAGGCTTTCTAACCTGACTCCAGGCTAAAGAACAGCAGCCCTGGGGCAGTTACAAGAGTCCCCCCGACGGCAGAGAACGCGTGAGCCTCTGTGGTGTCCCCATGTTCCATTTAAAGCAGGCTGCCCTGACAGGGGTTCACCCCGCAGCCGCCGGTTTCCCAGCCTGCCGCACCATTAGCCGAGAAGCTCCCCGCCGCGGGCCGGCCTCCATTTCCAGCCGGTGCCCCGAGGACACGCTCCGGCCCCGTCTCGAGTGGGGGGGACACAGGAACACACAGGGGCACGCAGCAGAACACCGCCCGGCCCCGCGCCTCGCCGCCCTCGCACATCTGCCCTCCGCGCCCCCCCCCCCCCCGCGGCAGCCTCCCGGGAGCCCGTGAGGAGGCGGCGAGTGCCGGGGGCCGCGCAGGCCCCACACAGCGACACCCCCCACCCCCCCGAAGCTTGCAGCGCGGGCCCCCCGCCAGCCATGGACCGCCCCCCCGCCTGTGCGGGACCCCGGCGCTCCTCACTCACGGCGTGCACCGGTCGCTGAACTCGTTGGCGACGGTCTCGATGCCGCCGGCCCGCGCCACGGCGATGTAGCAGCTCTGGAAGCCCAGGTCAAAGCCCACCACGGCCATGGCCGCCCCGCCGCCGGGGGGAGGCCCCCGCCCTGCCCCGGCCCGGCCGCTCCCGGCACTGCAGCCGCCGGTCCCGGTACCGCGCGCGTGGCGGCTCCGTGCGCAGGCGGGAGGGGAGGGGAGGGGAAAGGAGAGGAGCCGGCACCGCCGCTTTAAATATGACAATGAGACGAAGTTTCCAGAAACTGCGACAACCACTCACCGGCTCCACGTGCGGCTTCCGCTTCCGCCTTCGGCGGCGTTCTCGAACAATTCCTGCCAATCAGCGGCGCCGGGGCCGGGTGACGCAGAACGTTCCCATGGCGACCGCGGACGCCGCCGACCCCGCGAGGGGAGGAGGCGGGGCGGGGCGGAGGCGGGGCGGGGCTGCGCCGGCCAGTGTCAGGGCCGGCGAGGCGGGGCGGGGCGGGGCGGGGCCAGGCGGGCAGGGGCGCGGCCGAGCGGAAGCCGCCGGGCGGGGAGCGCGGACAGGTCGCGTCTCTCGCCCGCCCGGCGGCGGCCGATAGCCCCAGAGCCGCCTCCTCGGCGCGGTCCCTTTACCACACCCTGGCCCCCTCGCCTTCCTTTCCCAGCCCTTCTGCTCGCCGCCTCCCCTTTGCGCCTCGGTGCGGCGCTCCTGCGCGGCCGTGCGGTTCTCCCCCCGCCCGGGAGTCGCTCGGGAGCGGTCGCGGGGCCGGGCGGCGCAGGGCTGCCGGGGAGCGGGGGCCGTGCGGGGAGCTCTGCGGCTGCTCTCTGACAAAAATAGCGTTGGGGGGCGGTGAGCTGTGTGGGGGCTGAGGCCTTCCTGAGGCGCCGCAAATGGCGGTACGCGGCTGTTGGCGGCCGCTTTGCCGGCGGCGGGGCGGAACCAGCCTGGGTCTAGCCGGGGGTGACGGGGGAAGGGCTCCAGCCATGGCGGCCTGGGCGGAGCGGCCCCGAAGCCGCGGGGCCTACCAGCCGCGGAAGGAGCGTGGTGACAGGGCTCTGAGGAAACTGTTGGGACGCAGATGAAGTGCAGTGGTGCTCTGCTGTTCAAGCAACTTGTATTTTATTGAGCCTCTGTGTGTGGGAGAACGGCATAAGCAGCTATCTGTGACAGTATCCTTACTCCTCTAATACACTGGGAAACCTCTCTGTGGAGTCGACTGTCACATTGTTACAGGTATCTTCCCCGCTGTGCTGTTTTGATGCTCTTAAGGCTAGCAAAAAGTAACAGCGCAGGTTAAATATATCAGTGCTCCAGATCACTTGCTCTCCTTAAGAGGACTTCTATCTCTGTGTCCAGTGCTGCAATCCACTATAATATAAATATCCTGTTGCCTCCTTGCTGTCTAGCTCTCACTGTTCAGGACCCCATCCCCTGCTACAGGCAGGCCTTAGCCTCATGCAATCCATATGAAGGCATGGCAGGCACACAGGTCTTGATTTTGGTTGTCAATGCTACATCTGTCACGCTGCCCTGGCTGTTATGAGGGGTGGAGAGAGATGGTAGCATTCAGAGTCCTGAGTGTCCCTGTGTAGAAGAGGCAAAATGTCAGTATTTTTCCCCTACTCTCTAGATACTGTGCTGTAGCAATCTGTCTCTGCTAAAGCTTTGTTTCAGAATTGAGTAACATTCAGCTCTGTGTTGGATCTTGAACCCTCCCAAGTATATATGGGGAGGAATTGGTCCCCTAAAATACTGCTTGCCTGTTTCAGAGGAGACACATAGCTGAAAAATCCATTGAGACCATTGTGTGACTAGCTGAGGATGCAACTTCTGACAGCTTGGCCAAACTCTAAGGTGTATTGTCTATGCTGATGAGCTTTCGTGTCCCTACTTGACATGGTAAATATTCCTGATAATGTACTTCCAATTTTAAATGAAGAGGTAGACTTCTTCAAAGTATTTAGGTGCTTAAATATCTTGCTTTTTCTCGGGTGATACAAAAATGCTTAAAATACTCCCGCTGCCTTCATGAGCATCCAGAGTCCTTGCATCCTGGATAATACTTCTCTAGAGCTAGTGAAAATCCATCCCCTTTATTGCCAGTTCATCTGTATGTCAGCCATCGACTTATCTGACAAAAAGCTGGGTGCTTAGTGCTTTCAGTGATTGTTTAGAAAATCCCGTTGTGGCAAATGATGAACATACAGCATACCCGCTAGTTCAAATGTCGCTGTAGATGATAAAAGCAGACACCAAACATTCCTTTTGCTTTTTCTCTTTTGCTGTAAATTGTTTATCCTTGACTAGAAATAAGAAAAACTTGACTGTTTGCCCAGATTTGCAGCTGGTCTCTAAAGGGAGAGAACTGTTAAGCTCAGCAGTGAATTTGGAAGTTACTCTGCTGGTACCATCTCTCTGATGGTGCAGTGCAATGTTGTGCGGTGCAGCGGTTGAGCTATGGCTCCAGTGAACTGGGATCCCAGTATAGGAATAAAGTTTTTCTTACTTGGCCTGGAGCGGAAGCACGTATTGATATGACTTACTCTCTGTGAGGTGAATTCCCACTGTGCAATTGTAGTGGTCTTGAGGGTTGGGGAGGAGTAGAGGGAAGATAGGAACTGCTGAGGGCTAAGATGCTTGAGATTGTCCCTAAGGCTGGGCCTGGGCAGCTGAAACAGCGGTGGGGGCCGTTCTGAAAGGGTGGCTGGTACTGCACACTGCCAGCGTTCTGTAGGCTGGAAACCCTGTGGCTGTGGACACGGCCCATGCACCAGCAGGAAGTGCTCTGTGGAGGAACAAGTTTGACCTTTGTGACATGAATAACACCCCCCTGTTTTTAATCACTGATGAAAGCCAACAAATACAAGATCAAAGAGCCATCAAGAAATGATATGGCATTTATTGGCTAAGGTTAACAAACTGGTGAGGCCAGACAGTGAAGACTCACATCTCTCTGGCTAGACTGATGCTTTGGATAGAGCCAGCAGGATTGGAATAATTAAAACTGTGATTTACCAAGGGCTGTAGAGATGAGATTATAAACTTTATATAAAAAGTCTAGAAGAAAACCCTTAAAACTCTTGGTTCTTTCTTTCAATGATGTGGAGGCTCTGGGTGTCACTCCTTTCTGAACTAGAGACAGTATGGGTTACATAGGGACAATTAACTGTCTCGTAAGGAGGGTGGGGAAACACTGAAAGCTTGTGAGTTTAGAAACTGAGAAAAATTGGTGTGCTGCCCTTCCCCTTGGTTGTCACATCAGCCTTTACTGGATGGCTGTATGGACAGATGCACTGGCCTGATGCAAAATTTCTGTTAATGTTATCCTTGGTACCTGTCACATAGCCTGGGATCTTAATGCTGCTGGGAAGAAGAGGAAGGTTCTGCAGTTCCTGCTTTCTCATTGTTCAGTGGGATATTGGATTCTTACACATGGATGCTCTGTTTCAACCTTAGTGGTTTTGCAATGCGCCAACTATTGCAGCTTGTTTACCAGAATATGATTGACCCATGTTTTTCAACTTTTTAAGGTTACCTTGCGCAGTTAGGTTGAGTGTTGCTTAGTATACCCACATGTACTGTGGTGTTTAGCTTATGGTAAATAAAGAGAGGGCTTGGTGACAGAAAAGTATCTGTTGTGGATTTTCCTTTATTCCTCAGCATGCATGGGGAGTTCAGCTATGTAGGCTCTCTTACTGTCTGTGACAGCTAAGGGTTTCTTTAAACATGTCCACAATCTGACTTGGAGAAAAGAGCAATCTGGCCTTCATCAGTGCAAGCAATGCTTCAAAATGGTAACTGGTCAAGCATTTAAAGAATTATTTTCATATTTGGTACTGGATGTTCTATGTTGTGGCCTCTACCAGATCATTAAAAGGGTGTTAAGAAACTAAATTTGACATGGAAATGGGAGTTATCTCATCTGTTAAACCAGTGCTAATGTTGGTAAACTGTCACGGGGTGTGGAGGTAGAATGACATTAGTGACTATACAGGGAGTATTGCCGTTATAAAACATGACCTAAGTGAATTAAAGAGGGCTGGCTAATGTCCCTGTGGAAGGTCAGGCATCCCAGAGTACTTAGGATTTCTGCTATGTTGCCAGGGGCCCAAACAGAGACATACAGGAGCTCTGCTGGGACAGTAGAGGCAGCATTCTTTGTACATAATCTTCATATTTTATTTGAAACAGAAAACAGGAGAGCCTATCCCAGCATAGGCAGGCAACATCTAAACATTGCATCACAAGTAAATAGGTCTCTGTATCATTTCTCTGGGGACTTGATATTCTCACTTTCCAGTTGTGGGTTGAGCTGCATTCCAGCCCATGCTATCATTCTAATCTCTCTGGAGGTTGCCTAGGCCAGCTTTACTGTAGCTGGCATTCTGTAACTGTGAGCAGTTGGCTCTTATGATAGTGCGTGATGGACATGCTGGTCAGTCTAAGCTTCTGCACCATTTCTGTCTCTCATCATTTGAGAGGGTCTTTGCTGCAAATCCGATGAGATTAGGGTTCAGTTTTTCTTGGGTTCCAGGCTAAGTTTTAAAGGGTAAAGGGCATTTGAGATCATCGCTTATTCCAAAGAAAGACTGACATTCCTATCACGTTATGGTTCTCTGGAAACATGAATTAATTCACTAGGTAGCTCCAGTAGTCTCACCCTTGCTGTACAATGCTGTACAGCAGCTTCTTTGTTAGACTGGATTTCATACTACTATGTTACCACTGTATGCTATTTATTTTTGTGTATATAAATGTTTTGTAAATCAAGTGAAAAAGAGGATAGTAATAATGAATATAATATGAAATGCCAGATGTTTGTTCAACTAAATGAAGCAGTAGGTAACACATTATGCCTACAAAATAGCTAAGTATTTTCATTTGGCATTTTTGGTTGCTTCTGTATAGGAAGTGTTAATCATAATGTTCTACAGTATTATCTTTGTTAATACATCGATCTGCATACTTATCCTGGAGAAAGAAAGAAAGAATGAAGAGCATTTGTCACCAACACAGTAATGTAAGCAGTCTGAAGCATGGCAACCAATGGGCACTGCTTGCCAAAGGTTTGAAATCTGAGCTGTATGGTTTAGAGCATCTCTGCTGTGGGGAATATCCACTTTAAACAAAATGCACAGCCTCTCAGGTAAGGCAAAGCTCACTTGATTGGTTTTTGTTGCTTCCTGATAAAAGTCTCAGCACCTGACAAATTCTAATGTGACTCTTTGTGACTCTGCCCATACATATATCAGCATACTTTAACACAGAGCATAGCATGGATCCAAATCCCAGAGTAACCAAGGGGGTGATGCTTTATATTTCTGACACTCTGAATAAAACTCTTAACCCAGAAGTAACTTTTTAATCCAAATACAAGGGTGTCCTTTTCCTGTGATTTTTTTTTCTTTAGTTTTCACACCTATTAATAGATCTATGTGCTTATAAAAAATGAATTAAAATGAAGCAGGCTTTGCTTTTGAGGTTATTGTGAATTTCTCAAAAATTGTAATTGTGAATGTTTGCTTTGATTGCTGGGAAACTACCATTACTGTCTGATGTTGATTAAGCATTCTTTGGATTTAGAAAAACACAAAACTAAGACTGAAACTAAATAATGCAAAGGTGGAGAAGGTAAGTTAAAAGTTATAGTGCCAAGGTTATTGTAAACTTCTTAGTTCTATTCACTTAGATGTACAGATGTTTTCATCCTTTCACTTAAACTGGATTGTCCTAAAATGTGAAGATTTTAGGAAAATGAACACTTACACTTAATTTACTTTGTATTTAATAGACTTAGTACAGCAGGTTAGTGTACTATAAATGCTTTAAGATACAAAAGTATGGAGTTCAGGAACATTCAAATAATACTAAACTAATGTTCATGACTCTCAAATACTTTAACTTCAGTGATTATGTGTTTATAATTCCCTCATAACCTTTTTTTCTGTTGCTTAGACACAAGAAGTGTTTTGAATAAGAAAATCAGACAATAGGATTATGGCACTAAACAAATTTAATGTAGGTGACCAGCTGCACATCACTAATTGGAAGTAGTGAAGAGCTGAACAGTTTTAAAGTAAATATGGAATTAGATTGCATAAACTCTCTGATGTCTAAGTGCAATTATTAAAATAAATGCACTTGTAAAAGCAAAAAGACTGAAAAGCAAGGAGGCAGTCTGGATTTAAAAAAAATAAATGTTTTTTGACTGGTTTGTGTATATAAAATCAAAGGAACTGAATGTTATTTTGAAGTAAAGAAATGAAAGTGGATATAAATGAAAAATGGGGAGGGGGGGATGGAGAAAAAGAAGCTAAGTTATTACTACTTGATCTGATAGCAAACCATCTGGCAATATGCTGCCAAATCATTATGTATCATTTATATGACTCAGTGCTAATTAGATGTGCACAGATTATGCAGACTTCTTGTGCTTTCAACATTGGTAGAATGTTTTAAAAATAACACTTGCAATATTAGTATGACATGTACTTGTTATGATTTTCTGACAGTAATCCAAGCCATTTTTCACTAGAAAATATCCCAAGCACTTCAAAGGCTGTTCAAATTTTGACTTATGTAAAAAAAAAAAAACACAAAAAACCCCAACAATATAACATCAGTATCTTCTGTACAGACACTAAGAAACTAATTTCTTTCTCTTTTTCACTAACTTACTGAAATTAACTGACTAGGCAGTGAGACCTGAACAGCATGAAAAGGTAACTAGATAGATTTATATCCACTACAGGTGACAGTAAGCATGCTTTGAAAGAGCATCTAATAAAATATCTTTTAAAAGTGTGTGTGCATGGTACTGTGCCTATCTATGCATGCATAAATCCAACACTTGTATATTTTTTTCTAAAAGGAAATGATATATTATTTCTCTGCTTGCATTGTTACAAAATCAACAACTGCTACAAATGGAGTACAATAAAAGTTACCTTTGAGTATTTATAGCATGTCTATAGCTACACTTAGAATAAATTAGCTACTATAAATATATGACTATCTTAAACATGCTACCGTGGAAATCTGTTAATAAAATGTATTTTGAAAATTTAAAGCTACAAAAATTTGTTGGATAAAATATCAAATATTGCAAGTTAAAAATTGAGAGGCTGAGTAATTAACAGGTCAAATTGTTCCCTTCCACTCAAGAAATGTCTCAAAGGTGGTACATACAAAACCATGGAAATGATTCTTGTGAAGGAAAAAGAAATTGAATATGCTTGACAAAGAAATATTATGTGTATTCTGGAAATTAAGGGCCTATGAAGGGAGCTTGTTTATTTGTTAGATGACCATAAGATTCAGTTATGAATACGGTGAAAATAAGGCAGCACAAACCCATAGTTGTATAAAGGACTAATAAGTGGGATCAAAGAAGTAATATTTGAAAAACTATCAGAACATTCTACTACAGGAATATAGATCTTAACACAAGACTACTTGTGATGTGGATTCTTATGTAAACACAAGTGTGACTTCATGTGTGTAGTATTTATATTTATAGATGATTTGGAAGAGTTGAAGATAGCTCCAAGAGTTGGCAGCATGCTTTATAGTGCAGAAAGCATGTTCTGCAAAATGGTATAAATAGTCCATTGTTTAGATTTACTTACAGACTTAGAATTACTTATACAAGAAAGAGGTATAAGCTTATCAGAGCATTTTTTTTAATTTTAGACATAGTCATGTAATGTTCCTCTAGTAGAAGGATGAGAGCAAAATTCAAAACAAACCCGAGATGTATGCATTTAACAGTGATGGTCATTAATGGTCTGATAAAGTTTTCAACTATGATAAACTTGTTTGAATTCTTTATACTTATGGATGGCTGGGTTTCTAAAAAGTTACTGTCCTTTGAACACGGGCTAGATTCAGGGCTCTATAGATGAAAACTGGATTGTTGTGCAAGAGATTTTCTTTTAGTAGTGTCATAGTAAAGTCCATGAACTGCTTGGAACACGCTGAAGACTGATCCCTATGAGAGGCCCCAACCGGATGTGCCCAGAAAATGAGAAACTAAAATAATGAGGACCTGAAGAAAATTCTGGTAAATGTGTTTTGACATCTTGTCTGGATTCACCTGGGCTATGCTAATATCCATTATAGAGAATTCAAGCTGAAACAAAATATGAAATATTTGCCTGTTTTGAAATTTGCCACATCTGTTAACCTTATGCCTGATCCAAGCCTTGGCATGCAGATATCATTACTAATAAGAAGTACATACAGTTCGTTGTTTGGGCTTTTTTTTTTCTTGCTCTTGGATCAATAAAGAAAACCAAGTTTATGTATAACTTCTGGACATTGGGTGGCACCATTGCCTCACATAAACCACCACATAGATGCCTTCTAGCTTAAGTTTTACAGTGCTGGCTCAGCTCCCTTTTTTCCTTTAGCATCACTATATAAGGCAAGTCAAAAAGCAGAACTGGTACCCTTCTTTCTTTTTCTTTTTTTGGCTTGATTTTAAGTAATCATTTTGCTTTAAATGGTAGTGGATTTTTGACCAAGAACTGATGTTGCTTAGTTTAAGGAACTGTTGTTTGATTTTAAGTGCTGATCTACAGATCTTCTGTGAAGCTCTTGACTGAAACAGAAAGATACTCTCTACAGACAATCTGCTTTTGTGTGCGTGTGCCCTGGCCATTGATACAGGGAAATGATCACCTGCTGTGCAACTTATAGTAACTTAAGGCAACTTATAATGATTTCTGAATATTGCTTAATAATCCTGCTTGCCTTGACTGTTCTGTGGAAACTTACCAAGGACTACTGTGTTCGTCAAAAACAAGAGACATGTCCTTGGGAAGCAGATGTGTTCTAACAAGCTGAGTCTTTGCAGAGTACAGATAGCCACGTATGGACAGTAGAAACTAGTATGCTAGTCCTTTTAAATAAGGTAGAGGGAGTAAACCATCTGGGACCACTCTTGTTGTTCAAGAAATTATTTAGGAGAATCTGCGCGTGCTCTGAGGAACAGGGTAAAAAGTACAAGATGAGGAAGACTGTGAGCCTTCCTCCAGAAGACCCCCATGGATGACCACCAGGAGGCAATGAGCAGGCGTAAAGATAACATAAACTGCTGATGCAAGCCTTTTGAACTAACTCTGCCTTATTAATACGTATGCATTGTGTGACTATAAATACGTATATCTACACTCTATAAATTTCTGGTAAAATGTGTTGTTGGTGTGCAAGCTTTGTGGAGAAATCCCCTTGCACCCCAGCACCGGAATAAACATACCTGCTTTATAACTCTCTTCAAGTTGTAGAGTCTGTTTCCGCACATCACCATCCTGTTGTGAAGCTGTGCACTAATGTAAAAAGTAGGAATAGCACCTGTGTGTTTTATTGGCTTTACAAAACTTCAGCGTAAAATGATTTTTTAATTTGCGTCAGTGACATGGCTGACGTATCAGATACCATTACATGTTTCTGTAAGTGCAAGATCTCCTCTAAGTCTACTTTTAAGATGTATTTAGGTCTTTTTAATTGGATCTTTGTCTCCTGGCTGGCAGATACAAAGTTTGTTCCAGATCAGAAGACATTTGTATGTATACCACTTTCAAATTTAATGTATTACTGGTATAAAAACATATGACAAATACCTCTTTTAGCTACTGGTATAAATCTTTTTTCTGGGGTTCATTAAATTTATTGTACAGAGAAAAATACTGAAATAGTAGATAATAGTAGATAACTAATAGCATTTTGCCATTAGATTAATTAAAGTAAACTGTCAGAGACTCCATTTTGAAAATTGACTGACCAGTTACACTGTGTTTACTACAGTGGAACTGAATGAGCCAGTAAAAAGAAATACAGTATTTTGGTTAATTTGTAGTTTATGGATGTATTTGAGGTGAAAGTGCAGAATTACTTTTTGCAGCTGTTTCAGAAAGTCTCATAGCAGAGCAATGTCGGGGTTATGTAGATCAGTGTTAGGACTGACTTACCTGAGGGAAAACATTCTGATGAAAGCTGAAAGAGTAACAGTGATTTTTTTTTTTATTATTACCCCCTACTCCCTCTGCCATTTGCATGTATATTGATTGTTCAACCTAAAGATACCACAATTTTAGCATAAATAGAAATCTGCATAAAAGTATTTCTTATTCTTTGAAAATGTTGCCATCCAGTTGAGTTATTAGAAACAGTAACAAATCATATATCAGTAGTATCTGCTATAAACCACTTATGAACCTGCTACCTACAGAAGTTTGCACTGTTAAGCCTTGTAAGGAATGTGTTGGCTAGAATCTGAACCAACTACAGAACTGAAGAACAGATTATTAAAATAAATTTCTTGGGTTATCTGTTTGTAATGCATAATCTGACCAGCTCTATCTGTTTATACTGCTCTAGAACTGATAGCAGTGCATCTTTGCAAGTTCAAGATCTTTCATTCTTCAAATATTTAAAACCTCACAACTAAACTTGGAGTAACAGATAATCCATCTTCAGAGCTGAAAAATGGGACAAATTCTTTAAATATACATTACAAGAACCAGTGAGGGTCAGTGGTTTAACATAGAAGAATCCTACTTTGACTCTGCTTTGGGAGACCTAGGATCAAGCCTGAGGAAGAGGAAGTGCCCGAGAGTGTGTGTTTGTGAATCCTTGAATGATGTGCAAAATCTCAGGCAGCAGCTTCTCCCTTAACAGTTTGGCCACCCAGATGGGATCCTAGGACAGCACCCTTCGATCCTCTCGCCTCCAAACATCCAACTGCTGGCAGTGGGTGAATTCACCTGGGACCTTTGGAGCAGGAAGCTCTGAAAGATGAGTGTTAACATTCCCTGAGCAGACTCAAGACTAGTGATTTGAGTAGTGCATGGTCTGATCAGTGTAAATTGCACAAGAAGAAAGGGTTAGTGTGTGGCCTGACCAGCGTAAAATGCATGTAAGTGAGACCCTGATACTAAGAAAAAGAAATGGGAAATGTATCTGGAATAGAAAAGGGGATGCCCTTGGCCAAGATCTTGGGAGAAAATTTATGGTACAATGGAATTACCTAAAAAGCAGGCAATCAAATTGTACCAAGATGAATGGCTGTTTATTACAAGAATGGCAAGAGGGAGCCCTCTACAGTTATGGCCAACCCAGGGAACCTTCGATCCACCCAAATCAATGTATTTAAGACATTGACTGGAGGATCGGACACCAGTAATCCAAATAGATTACTGGTGTGTATGGCAAGCATGGTCTGGGGAGAGAAAACATCCAGGAAAAAGGAAAAAGGGGGTGATTGTAGCAGTAGCAGAAGCTGCTGCACCAGCAAATCTAGTTCTACCATATCTGTCATCTTTGCCTTCTCCACCTTCTTCCAATTCTCCTGTGGTGTTAGCAAGAAATTTGCAAGTGAGAGACAGAAGCCAAGGGGAGAAGAGACTGAGGATGGGGAACAACTTAAAACTAGAGAAGATAGAGAGAGAGGAATAGGAAGGAATGATGGGAGAGAGTGGTATCATTGTGGGAAGTTATGACACATACAGTGGGATTGTCAACTCTGGGCACAGGGAAGGACAAGAGAAGGGACCTATCACCAAGAAGAACTAACTTGGGAGAATATGCAATCACAGTGACTGGAGGAAGGGCTCCCTATGAATCTCAGGGAAGGGCTTGAGGAACTAGAAATTCTTAATATGTGCATAACCCAATTGGACAAAAAGAGTCATATTATTGGAAAGGTGGAAGATCGAGAAGTTGAATTTTTGGTAGATACAGGAGCTACATTATCACTTTTAAACTTCATTCCAAAGGGGCCTAGGTCTGCAGACTGTGTTAATACGTGGGGTCATGGGGGAAGGGAAAAAAAATTTAAGTAAACCTTTGTTAGTAACAGTAGGAGATGAGCATATGGGGGAGGTTTGTGTTGGCAGAAGACTCCCCAGCTTGTTTGTCAGGGAGAGATCTCTTAAAAGAGATACATCTAACCCAAGAGAGTGTAGATCTAATAATAATGGGAGGAAGCATAAATAGTAGCAAATCTAAAACCAAATCACAAGTGCCAAAGGTATTAGAATCCACGCTGACTAAATTATGGAGTAAAACAAGCACTGAGGTGGGTTGTTGGTCTCAGCACACTGGTAAACATAAACATAGTCACTGATGGGGTCATTGTTCTCAGCACAACTGGTAAACATAAAAATAAAAGGAGGGCCTCCACCAGCAGTAAATGAACATCCTATCCCACGAGAAGTGGAAAAGAGTATACAGAAACAAATAGATTGATACTTGTCCAAGGAGTTCTGAAACTGTGCATGTCACCCTACAATACCCTGATACTCCCAGTAAAAAAGAATAGATTAGTTGCGGTTGGAGACCCAGAATACCGGTTTGTGGAAGATCTACAAACAATTAACCAACATGTGGAAGTTCCCCATCCTGTAGTACCAGACCCCTTGAATATTCTTTTACAGATACCACATAGGGCAAAAATACTTGACCATTATTGATCTTACAACAGCTTTTTTTAGCATCTCAATAGATGAAAAAAGTCGGTTGTTATTTGCTTTTCTGTGAAAAGGGCAGCAGATGACCTGGATGCGTCTGCCCCAAGGGTCTGGGGATTCACCTGCAATATTTTCCTGGATATTAAGAAATTATTTAAAAGATGTAAAATTTCCAGGAGAATCAGCATTAGTACAATACATAGATGACTTATTATTAGCAAGCAAAAGCAACCAGGTATCTGTATGATGGACACTGTTCATTTATGTACAAATTTAGCTGAAAAGGGACATCATGCATCTCTATCCAAGCTTCAACTGTGTCAGAAAGAGGTTAAATATTTAGGATTTATCTTAAAGGAGGACCAGTGAGAAATAGATCCTGAAAGAATAGAAACCATAATTAAGCTCCCATGCTGTATCACAAAGAGGCAGATATGAAGATTCCTGGGAACGGTAGAGTACTGTCAACTGTGGATCCCAGGATTAGGAGAACTGATCAAACCTTTAATGGAGGCTACAAAGGATGAAGAAGTAGAGCCGATTACATGGGCACCAGAAAAGGAACAGGCTTTTAAAGCAATAAAAGAAGCATTAGCATCAGCTCCGGCCCTAGGACTGCCAGACTATACAAAACCCTTTAATTTGCATGTACATGAGTAAAAAGGGCATAGAAAGTGGAGTGATAATGCAGAAACTGGGTCTGCATCACAGGTCAGTCACCTATTATTCAACTCAACTTGATCCAGTGGCGACAGGGATGCCAGCTTGTATTAAATCAGTAGTGGCAGCACTGGCTATATTGGAGAAGAGTTGCCCACTCATCTTAGGACATCCAGTGACAGTTTATGTCCCACAGGAAGTAGAAATACTACTGAAGCAATATGAGACCCAAGGATTGTCACGGCAATGGGCACATGAGTATGAACTAATTCTCTTACTGGCATAATGTTATTCTGAAGAGATGCAATACCCTGAACCCTGTGATGTTGTTACCGTTGCCTGATGAAGGGGGGGAACACCATCAGTGCAAATGGGTAATGTTTACTTCCATCAAACCACGAACAGATTTAACTGATGTTCCTTTGCAGAATCCAGATCTAGCTCTGTTTGTAGATGGCTCATCCTACTACTTACATGGACAACAGCGGACTGGGTATGCTGTGGTCAGCTGAGGACAAGTGATGGAAGCTGAACCACTCCCAGCAAGGCTGAGCTCACAAGGGGTGAAACTGATAGCCTTGACACACACAGAGCATCTATGAAAAAGAAAATGAGTCAGTATCTATGCAGACTCTTGATATGCCTTTGGGGTGTGCCATGCAACAGGAATGTCATGGAAAGAATGAGGATTTTCCACATAACTGGGGAAAAGGGTATCCAATGAAGAGGAAATATGCAATTTACTGGAATCAGTTCAGCCACCCAAAGAAATTGCTGTGATACACTGCCCAGCCCATACCAAGGACACTACAGACATTAGTAAAGGAAAAGCCTTAGCTGATGCAGCTGCAAAGGCTGCAGCTCAGCAACCTCTGATAGAGTGTGTGGTTGCAATTTCAATGGAAAATTGGAGTGAATAGCCAAATTTAACAAGCCCCAAAACCATGTATGAAAAGGACTCTTCAGCAGAAGAGAAGAAACAATGGGAGAAGTGGGAAGAAAACAAGATGACAGTGAAATATGGACAATTGGAGGAAAGCTGGTTTTGCCAAAGAAATATCTAGTTACCATGGCCAGGTGGTTTCATGATGAAGCTCATGGAGGAGCAGAGGTGGTGGCTAACCAGGTACAAAAAGTATGGACAACACCAGGAATTTATGCTGCCGCAAAAAGAATCACCAGCAGCAGTCCAACCTGGCAAAAGTTTTCAAGTATCAATTCAAGCTCAGAGTTAGGGGGACGACCATGAGCATTTTCAGTGATTACAAATAGATTATGCAGATATGACATCTGCCAGTGGATACAAACATTTATCAGTTATAGTAGATCAGTTGTCAGGTTGGGTAGAAGCTTTCCTCATGAGAATAGTGGACACAGGAGGAGTAGTGAAAGCATTATTAAAGTAAATTATACCCAGATATGAAGTTTCTGAATCAATTGAATCAGAGGTGCCCATTTTACAGCAAATATAATTGGTCAACTATATAAATTGCTAGGTAGAGAGAGGAATTTGCACACTCCCTGTCACCTGTGATCCTCAGGACAGATAGATAGAAAGAATGAACAGAACCTTAAAAGCAGAGATAGGCAAAATATCCACAAACAATGGTTTAAAGTGGCCAGCTGCATTGACCTTAGCCTTATGGGATGTGTGAAATGCCCCCAACAACCCATAGGACTAACATCAGCAGAAATTCTCTTTGGAAGACATTTGGTCATATCAGGGACTTACAACCTAGCTAAGACCAGCCTGTTGGATAGAGATGAATGACTGACCCAATATGTTATAAGTATGCAGAAACAGTTTGCAGACGATGAAAAATATGCTCAATGGTACCAATGTACAGCACCTGAAATACAAGTACATGATATACAGCCTGGGGATAAAGTTCTAATAAAGGTATTTTCTCGAAAGTCTAAGCTAGAACCAAAATGGAAAGGGCACTATACTGTATTACTATGTTCTTTGCTGTCAAAGTTTCAGGAAAAGAAAATTGGATACACCACTCATAGGCAAGTGAATGGTGGATAGCTAACCAGCTGACCAATAATTGAACTCTGAAGGACCCTTGCAACAGTAACAGTGAAGGGAGACATCTCACTACTCTTGATAAAGTCAACCCTGACAACGGCAACAGCATGGCTAAGTATGAAAAGGATGGGTGATCCCGAGTGGACAAAAGTTATTGATAATAAAGGGAAGAGAGTCTACCTGGGTTATCACGGAACAGCTGTTCCAGTCCCTAGGGAACAAGAAAGAAA
Source organism: Strix uralensis (assembly GCF_047716275.1). Taxonomy (NCBI): domain Eukaryota; kingdom Metazoa; phylum Chordata; class Aves; order Strigiformes; family Strigidae; genus Strix; species Strix uralensis. Next base: position 113,606,317 of record NC_133973.1, on the reverse strand, counting down.
AACTCTTGTTTTTTTGCTGTGAAACAAATACAGCTCTGAATTTAATTCTACTAGAACTGACTAGCAGAAAAAAAATCATAGTGTTTTAATAAAACCAGCTGCTGTTTAATGCTGGTCTCTAGGTGTTGTGTGTAGGAGAATCCTAGATTAAATGTTAATAGGGTACTTGTCAATGTAACTTGTGGAGCTACTATGCCAGTATTGACAACTGTCTCCCAGACACTACATTACCAACTTCAGCTCCCTTGAGAATGGAGAAGCTGACACCACAAATATCTGAAATCACGCCATACACTATCAAAAATTAGTATTGTTTAATCCCTCATGGTCATTAAAATTTGTAGAGTTGTCAATGCAGGTAAATATTTCCTCCATTAAATCAACCTGTGCATCATTCATTAGTACACCCTCTGAAAGGTGGCTAGCTTGGCTACATGGACGAGCCCTGCCCCCTGCCAAACGAATGAAAAGAAGTATGACTAGTGTCCTCTCAGGATTAGGAGCAGGACTTGGGATACTTAATGGTATAGATGCTGAAGTACTTGGAAACAAACTCAGCATGACATCTAGCAACTTGGACAAACTGGAACACCCCTTAGGATCGTCTCTATTAGGATTAGGGACTAATGAATGTCTCTTGTCTGATATAATGCCCCAATGGGAGAGAATTAATGACAAAGACCACCAGTTGATTATAGATACACTCAGAATAGTCCAAAACAATATCTCATTAGCACTTAGCTACATACAGGTGCAATTATGGATAAAATCCACAGTAGCAGCAATTATAAGAGAAGGTGAAGAAGGCATTTCACCCACCGAGATTCTGTCGGAGTCACCATTAGCCGGGGTCCTTATTTCTCCGTGCGGGAACAGAAACGATGCAACACCAATGTGATGATCAGGTCGTCCATCTTTTATTATAGTTATTGTTCTAGTTTTTTTTTTATTCCTTTTCTGGTTACATTTATACTCTACTAAGTTCCGTACACGCACTCATCTATCTTCTAATAGGCTACAGGTCATCTACACGCGCTGTTCACGCGCCTCTACAAGCATTTGCATTGGTTAATTGCAATTAGCACGTAAAGCCCAAAACTTGCCAAAACTCCCTTATCTCATACCCTGTTTTGCTCAGACTTGTGTGCTTTTGCTGACCACAGGTGTTTCTCACTTATCTGCTATCTTGTGTGTTTTTGCCAGCCTTATTTTGCTGGCCTTGTCTTCGTCCTTGCATTCTTCTGTCTGCACTAACTTTCTCCCAGCGCGGCCCAGACTCCTACAGAGATTCAAAAAGTAATTTGGGATAATGTAAATCAATTTGAAATAGGATTCCAATTGTGGTGGTATTTACTTAATTTCACTTATGGCCCCATCAGCCAAAAAGCCATGGCTTCCATTTTAACAATATGTAATACATTGGTCCTTACTATATATCCCATCATAGCATTAGGGTTGAATTATGGAGGAACCATACTTTATCCAATAGAACACAGAACATGAGTCCAACAAAAAGAAAACAGATCGCAAACAGTTGACATAGACACATGTATTGTGTGAGAACAAGAGTTTATCTGTGAAAGTAATACCATTAAAGCTCAAGATACATGCTTAGATACTGAGCAAAGTATCTGTCAGTTTGAAATACACCCCAATGAAATCATAGAAACTAAACTTACATATATCCGAAAAGGATGTGTCTGCATAAGAACTCTTTGATTTTATACTTGGAGATGATAATTTTGTGCATACAAATAATTATTCAAGTACTTGTAACTTTACTATGATTGTGGGATGCGACTTATTCAGCTCCCATTACATCCCATCAATTACTACAATCAGATTATTCCTTATATCAAGACTTGTCACCCACTTCCACTGGAATGAATCTGACAATGATAAGAAAATTGCTGCACCACAGAGAATTAAAGCAGATATGAAAGAAAGTAAAAGGGAATGGACAAAAACTTGGTCACTGTCCACCATGGTGTGGAAGAAATCCACCGTGATCGTGAAAGGGTAAAAAAGGACAGTGACCACCATTGGTAGGAATGCCTTTTTTGATGGTCACCCACAGCCATTGGAAAATGTGATCACATGTTGCATCTCATGATAATAGTACTATGCTTAGCTTTATTGTGTTTGTTACTTATAATTATCTTATATATAAGAACATAGAGGTTAATTATTCCTCTTGAAAGATTTTGTGAACTTTGTCTGACCTTTGTCTAATGTATTAAGCAGGAATGCTTGATAAAAACAAAGGGAGGACTGTTGTAGTAGTCACTTCCTAGCTCAGAGGGGATCCATTGTATTACATTAGTAGAAAGACTTGCTAAACCCTTAGGCCACGAGCTGTGAACTTTCACCTCGACGCTGCTGAACTTATGATAAACTTTTACTTGGTTACATGAAGGAAGGCCCCGACACCAGTGCAAACCAGAAAGATAAGGTAGCCACATCCATCAGCAGAAGCTGCATCCTCAAGATAAGAAAAAGAATGACCCACCTGGAGACAGAGAAAGGACCCAGTGAGGAGCAAGAAGACCCCAGATCTAAATATTACTACTGGACCAGTCCATCACGTGAGAGGAGGGGAACTTGTAAGGGTGTAATTGCCCAGAGGTTTCTTTGTTTGGGGTCCCTCTCTGTAGGCAGCCAGCTCAAGCTGTATACCGCTGTACCACTCAATAAATTCATCTGTGTACCTCGTATTGGAGACTCTGTGTGTCTGGTGTGGAGGCGGAAGGGACACCTATCGGCTCACTGGAGCTGACCGCTGCAAAGGGACCCTGCTCCTAGCAGTTAAAGTCTCAGGAGGTGTGTGCACAAGTCCTTGAATGGTGTGTGAAAGAAGGGAGAAGCTCAGGCAGCAGCTTCTCCCTTAACATGGTATGGAATATGCCTTTGGCCACTGTGGGTCCTAGGTGTGTCCCCTCTCAACTTCTTGCTCAACTAGGGGGGAGGATAGCACCATCTGAGCTGCTATGAAGGAAATTAACTCCATCCTGGACAGACCCAGTATAACAAGTCTTTACGGCTTTTTAGGTAAAATTCAACAAATCAGGTTTTTTTCCACACTGTCTACACAAAGCTTCAGCTGTTGAGGATTACTGTGTATCTCATAGGCATTTTTTTAGGATCGGTGGTGTTTTCTGTAGAGCTGTAAAGATCTGTTATTGCTGTTCAGCAGCACAGCATACTGGGCATGTCCACAAAGCAGTTTTTTCCAGAGTCTTAACTGAGTGGTTTTGGTTTAGAACTGTATATTCTGGGGGGTTTGGCAATATTTTTCTTTATAATTTTGACATCAATCTCCTAAATTTCTTTTGACTTTTGTATTTCCTGTGTCTCATGTTCACTTCATGTTGCTGTATTTGAACGGTTCTGTACCACATGTAACATTCTGTGTTTTTCTGATACAGTTTTGATTGACTTTCTGTATCAAAAGCAGAATGAAATAGCCCTAAGGGAGCAATTGCTGGGGGACATAATCTAAAACTGCTTTGAGGCTGATACAGGCTGCAATGAGTGCAGTTGCTCTGAAGTGACATCAGTCTGTAATAGTTCCTAAGGGCCATTTCATAAAAGAAAATTTCTGGAATGAGGAGTGCTGTGGTTCCTACTGTCAGTTTTGCTCAATAAGCTCTTTATCTGGTTAACTGTCCCAGCCCTTGTTTCTGCTTATCCCCAGTCAGCAGGACAAGTCAGATGCCCAACTTTGAGTGAAGATCAGAATGCAGAAGTCCTTTTCAGACATAACTAAAACTATTTTTATTGTACAGAGGATGGTTTTGTGGTTTTGTTCATGTCAAGAGGTGGTTGTTAGGTGACTTTATTAGTGATCAAACATGGTTGGCAATTTCAGAATTGAATCATTTTACCTTTAATAATGACTGACCTTTCTGTGAAATAATTATTTTAAACTGCTTTTTTGCCTAAGTTGGGGGCTGGAACAAGCAGCAGATACCAACTTCTATGCTTGGAAACATTTTACAGAGCAAAATTATAGATTGATTTTGTCTATATGTATGTGCCAGATAGGTGTCATATAATTTTCTGTTCTTCTCCCTACCATCTCAGAATAAGACAATAATTTAGGCTGGGAAGGACCTCCTGAAGTCATCTGGTCCAACACCCAGCTCAAAGCAGGGCTACCTCTGGAGTTGCTCAGGCTCCTGTTCAGTAAGTTCTGAATGTCTCCAAGGATGAAGATTCTTTAGCCTCTCTGGGAAAACTTGTCTCAGTGTCTAATCTCTGTGACTTTTCTGTTATATTCATTTAGAATTTCCCTTACTGCAACATGTGAACTCTTATGCTCTTGCTGTGGGCTTACTGAGAAGAACCTCTAGCTTTCCCCCCTCTAGGTAACTGCTGGCAGTGATTAGATTCCTCTTTAGTCCTTTTTTTTTATCTATCTTGAACAATCTATTACCTCAGATCTGCCTGGTGCGCCACGTGCTTCAAGCCCTTAGCCAATTTAGTGGCTGTCCAGTGAATTTGCTCCAGTTCGACAGTCTCTCTTGTGCTGGTGGGCCCAAAATTGTACAGAGTACTCCAGGTGCTGCCTCCAAATAACAAGTAGAGGGCATTAATCACTTTTTTGTCCTGCTGACTGTGCTATTACTAATGCAGCCTGTGTATAATTGGCCTTCATTATCACAAAAGGGCACTGCTTTCTCACATTCAGCTTGACTACCAGGACTCCCAGGCCTTTTCCAGCAAAGTTGCTTTGTAGCCAGTCTCCAGCCTGTTTAAGAACAAAATATTAAGGTATGTTAGAATGTTAAGGTAAGAGCAAAATATTTATGATACCTAACATAGCTACAAAGGTTTATGGAGACACAGATTACAAAATAAGAAAACTGTCTAATCTAGGTATATTAAAATAAAATGCAGAGACCTACCAGCTAATGGGGATATTCCAACCCTACTTGTTGAGGGGTATGATTATTGTGCACACCCAAGTTGGTTCACAAGATAGCTACTTCAGCTAAAGAAACTAGCTCCTATGTTCCTGCCATTGCTTAGAGTGTTCTTATCTAAGTATAAACCCCTTGCACTTCTTGGGAATACTGGCATTAAAAGCTGTAGAACAGACATACCCCAAAGTCTTTGTTGTCACCATCTTACAGGATGGATTTTTCCAGAGTCTAAAACCTAGTTCAGATGTTGCATGCTGTTTGAACATCTCTGGATGTTACTGTGATTATTTGTCTCTTCTACTCCCAAAGATTTTTTTTATTTTTTTATTTTCTGCCAAATTGAGATGTTATAATAACTTTTGAGTTGGTTCCTGAACTGTCATAATTTACAGTGCAGCTGTAATAAGGTAAAACAAAATATGTGGATGCTATTTGTGAGACATGGGACATCATGAGGCAGTAATCCCAACAGCTGATGCAGGTTAGTCAATGCTTGAGTGATCACATCATTTATAGCCCATCAAAACAGCAGAAAAGTTAAAGACAAATTCAGAGGACACTTTTTGACCATCTACCCCAGTGTTCCCCGAGCAGTTCACCTTGTTTTTTTCCCTGCCACTGTGACTTAGTCCACAGTGGAGAATGGTAGGTGATTCCTTACACCACTATTTCTTTTCTTGTAGGAATAGAAGCAGAGGAAAGTAGTCAATATGGCCACTAAATTCTTTAAAATATATGGAAGCATTCTGTTCATACATGGTTTTGCTCAATTAAATCCCTTGCTATCTATACTTTGTCTCTCAGTTGATAAGATAATATTTTCATATATTGATAAAAAAGACATTATCAGGTAGTTTAGGACTAATGTTTTGTATTTTCAGATAGCTGCACTCCATCAGGGAAAATATGAAGAGCTCAGATACACTTGGTAGAGGCAGTTCTGTGTCAGATGGAAGCAGCAGGAGACAGAGTATAAAGTCTGACAATTCATTTAGGCAAGCTGTTCATTTGACCAAGGAGTGGGCAATATGCCCTTGGCTCATAATCAAGACTGAAAAGCTTCAGTCCTCTACATCTGCCTGTAGAAGTATTACCCTTGTTTCTCCTTGACTGTGTGCAGTACAAAGACAGGAGCGTAAATCATCTTCCTCGCATCACCTGGCAGTTGCAAGAAATCAAACTAATGCATTTTTCCCCTGGTTTTAACCTGGCAGCTATTTATCCATAGATACTGGTTCTGAAAAGAGTTTATACTATAGCTTTTCAGGAATGTTGTACTAAAAATAATTCATAACAGCATCTTCCTGTCAGTATCATATGGGAGTAAATAATTTCAGTCAGTTCTGAATGTAGATAAATTTATAATCAAATTATTTAATTTTAAAAGTAATTTCATAAAATAAAACTGAAAACAACACTGATCTTCCAAAAGTAGAAAAGGAAAACTTTATAATTGTACATAGTTGAATGTTACAAAATATTAATACTAATTTAGGGATAATAAGGTCCTTTCCACAGGACTCTGACAGTCTGAATTCCTTCTCTGATATGATAGGATAGTATAGTAATTTGCAGGTAGACTGGATAATCTTGTAGTAGGTTTTTTGACAGATTAGATATAGTGTAGTTAGAACAAAGCCAAAGAGGAGGTAGAAGTTTAGGAGTGCAGAATGGCTAAAGTCAACATGGTGACTTTGCAGGGAGAATAAAGAGCTGTAGAGAACATCTGAGGATGTTCTAAGATCTAGTCAGTGAAATTTAATATCTGAACCAATATGGCAAGAAAGAAGAAGAATCAGATTCTGCAACTAAACTACAATCCTGTGGAAAGGAGGGATAGCCCAGTTATTGACTGAAGTGGAGGAAAAGAAGTGGGAAAGGTTTCAAGCACGGTGGGGGGAGGGAGGGAGTTTAGTTCCCTCTAGTTCACCTGCCAAAGGATTCCAGATTCCAAGCTTGCATCTCTCCCACAGACCTGTTGATATATTGCTACTGTGTGTTTTAAACCACAAATTTAAGAAATATGAACTTGACAAAGCTGCAGCTATAGGTTATATTGTTTATGATACCTGAATAATAAACATAACCATTTTAGGTTTTCTTCATGCTGTTTCTTGGCGGTTATGTATTTCAGAAGGTAAGCCACATCTGGAATCTGACAGTCCTGAGGCAACAGATTTTCAGTGATGCCCATGAGAATGATCCGATCAGAAATTGAAAGGTGTGGTCTATAAGGGAGGTTGAAGCACTGACATCTATGATCTGTTGTGGCTGTTTTAAGGCACTCTGGGGATCTGTGTCAAGTTCCATGGTTTGATAGATCTCCTGTTTCTCACCCGTGGCTTAGTCTGTAATAGTTCAAAGGTGTTGAAGTACCTGTGTCCTCCCCCCTCCCCAAGTGTATACAATCTGCTTCTTGGACGATACTATCATGAGCTTCAGAAAATACACTACATAAGGTAATTATCAGTGTTTCTGTGCCAGATGACAGACAGGATCTGTTAAGCAGGCATTATTTAGGAAAGGAATTGTCTTTGATCCATCTTTACAATCTTCTAAGAATCTGTGACTGATCACTTCATGCCCAGTGTTTTTCCAAGTCCTTTCTAAAGAGTGTGTAATCTAATTACAGCAGTCTCTATCACGAGGAATTGCTTGGTTGAACTCTGTCCCTGGGACTCTCTGCTACAGCCCCAGACCAGTTCTCTATAAAGTTTTGACTGAATGCCCTAAGACTTACCTCAAGATGGAGTCCTCAAATTTTAATTAAGAGCAAGTGCTTCCCAGATTAACCCAAGAAGGAGAGACACTTAAACTCTGACTACATTGTGGGCTACCACAGTGAGCGCTGATCTCCCTCAGTGGTTTTGTTGTTAGGCTTATAGCATGTGTGTGCTCTGATACTGCAACTTTATCAGTTCCTCTGAACAAGATGGGACAAGTCCCAGGCCAAGCGTCACTGACCAAGTCATGTCTACAGCGCTCAGAGCTTTTCCCGCTACCGCAGATTTCTCCTGGGGAGAGCTACTTAGAGTGCTCCGTATGGGTTGAGGGAGTGTAGATAAGGGCTGAGCAATGCAGACTAACAGAGCTCCAATGCTTAAGCTCACTGCCTAGCATTTGACAAATGTAGATGTACTTCCAGGGTATTAGCTGGACATCGGGACATTGGGATATTAATGGAATGGAACTATCACTGAACTCATTTGGATTGGTTTTGCTGACTTCTGCAGGATTAGCCATAGCTTAAAGTTATGCCCCTGTTTATGTAACTTGCTGAGTAGGACAGAGAGGTGAAACTGCAGCAGCCTGGAAGGAAGAGCTGGAACAGAACTCCGCTCGTTATTAACAGGCCTGTCTCTGCCGAAGGGGCCTTTCCGCCCCATCCATTGCAAGAAACCATATGAGTGCACTGTCATTCCTGGAGTAGTTAAACATTTTTCAAATGGCTAATAAAACCAAGTAGTTCCAGTCAAGTTCTCTAACTCAGTAATTGCCATTCTGTCTGGTTCATAATTTCTCTTTTCTCCCATATTATAGTCCTTCCATAGGAACAGATGACAGAGCCACTAGAGTATCCTGAATTGCTGCTGGGTTGCCTGCACACAAGGGCAAACCACCCTTGAGCCTGGCCAGTATCAGGTGGACACTATTGTCACCTGTCTCTGAACTTTTCCCACTGTTCCCTTTTTCTGTGACATGGCAATCTGAGTATTTTTTCTGAGCTAGAAAGGTTAGCTGTCCCTTGGTTTATGTAAAGAGATGGGTGAATAACACGTTAGCCCAAATGGCACAGTTGGAATACAACTAGGGTTTGTATATATTGTGGAACTTTATGCTTGGTAAAATATAAACACTTGCCATAATGTCAAGCTTGTTTTTCCACTGGGGCTCCAGATTCTTTGATTTCTTGTAGCCATATGATTAATGAAAAGGTTAAAATAGTGACACTGGGTCTCTGAAAAGGTGTAAGGACTTAAATTTACCATGTGAATGGTCCTGTTGATCTCTTAAGTTCTTATGCACATAAAATATTTTCAGGACCAAAATCGTAGGGGAAATTTTCAGTTAGTGACAATTCAGTTAGTGACAATTTTTGGTTAGTGAAACATTGCTTTGTTTCTCACATCAAATTGTCAAGCTGAAGTAAATTAGCAGAGCTTCCACAAATCCATAAGAAAAGACAACCTCAGAAATTCTGCAGACCTCATAATCCCACAATTTATAATACAATACTGAATGTTATTAACTAAAATGTAGTGACTTGGATACAAAATTGCTGTAACGTACTTGCTATGATAAATATTTCAAAGGACATAGTCATTTACTTTATTATTTTAATTACCCTTTTTCCAGGAAGTCCAGATTTACTTTTCATTCTGGAAAAAATACTGGGTTTTTGCTTTTTTTTCTTCTAAAAATCTCACCTGTGATCAATAATTAATTTAAAATCTTTAATTGTATTTAAAATCTGTAAAGGATATCCTACCAGGACAAAATAAATTTTATATGTATAACTTTATGTATATATATCTGATAGGATTTCTTTATACTCGCAGTCCCTCTTGTTAATCTGAGAGGTGGGATAGCAACGGTGCTATATTTGTATTGTTTACGAATGTAAGATATATGTAACACTATAAGGAAAGGAAGCTTGGTGGTGTTCAGAACCTCTGTGTTCCTTACCAGAAAGTTCATTATTTTCATCCTTTCTGAGCTGGAAATTCTCACTGGGGTAGTTAGAACAACAAACAAACACAATCTGAGTTTGTATGTAGAGTAGAATTCAAGAAAAATATTTATTTCCTCCTTCCTCCTCCCAGCCACAAATATAAGATTCAAAACAAGTGCTATTTTTCTTAACAGTTGGAGAACATTAGGTTTCATGGTAGAGTTCCATATTTCTAGGGAGGTTGTTGCAATGAAAATTTCTCATATTTGTGAGAAATCAAAACATTGATTACATCTCAGCAAAAGGTTGGGTTTTTTTTCCTTACTGACTTGCTGCATGGGGAAACATTTGAACACGGGTGTGTCTTAACCATTTTGAAAGTGAAAGGTCTTATGTTTGTCCCAGCTGTTGTGGGCATGATCTTTGTGACGTGAATACTTACAGAAACCAGCACAAAACAGAGAAATGGGAGAAAGGTCAGGAAACACTGCTGAAACTTATAAGGAAAAACAAGCATATGCAGATATATGTGTTAAGCAGGAGGATTTACGCCTTTTATATTGTTATAGAAATGAAAGGATAACTTCACACTTCTGTTTTTTTCTCCTGATAATGAGCATGTACATAGAATCAGAGAGAGAAATGTAGTATGAAAGTTTCTATTTAATTTGCATTAGAATTATTATTCTTGAGGCCAGTAACTTATGTAGTGAATCAGAATGTCAGCAACAATCAGTTGTTCTGTAAGGCAAATAACAAGCTGTAGTTGCTCACACCTGTGTCCCATTTTCCTTCTCTTCAATCTCCTCCAATATAAGGGGGTAGCAAATATATAAAGCAAGTCTACTACCCCAGGAAAGTCTGGTTTACTATTTCTATTGAGATAGTTTTAAAGGAAAGTGTGAAGTCTGCTACTAAGTTACAGTGATATAGGTGTACTTGCCTGAACTTGCAGTGAGAGTGAGCATTTATCACTGTGAAAAGATTTCCACTCATCTTCAAAATCACATCTCCAGCATACTTAAGGTACCCTATTGTAACTGCTTGGTCTGTCAGGAAAAGAATGCAGTAGATCCAAAAGCTGCAAAGTTTTGAGGAAAGGTCCAAGTTGGGTCGCATACTGTTGGCCTTACTATGTTAAAAATATGTGAAGTATGTGGCTGATCTGGACATTGCACCATTTGTCTCCAGTGAGATCAGTGCATATTGGATTGGTAGAAGGCCGCTATGTGGAAAGTATTCAATGGGAAAATGTGTACATACAGACCTGGCCGGAACCCACATCTACGTGTACCCAGCAGGTAAGGAATCATTACCTAGGTGTTACACTCAAAATAGTGTTTAAAGGCAAAGAGGAAGCATGGCTTATATGTAAGTAAAGCCAAGAATTTCTTGTTACTATAGTTGAAATGTGAAGAATCTAGTAATTATTAATACAGATCTAATTGCTACAGAAAAAGAAAGAATGACAGTGCAGTGAACGTATTATGCACACTGCTAGGTTTCTATTCCTTTTCCTGCTATCCTTTCTGTGGCTCCCCTGGGTCTGAGGGTTGGCAGTTTCTTTCTGGGCTGTATGGGGGGTGTCACAGCAAGTTGCCAGCACATGAAGTGCTTCACTGGCACAAATATGACATTTGTGTGGATGGTTTCTTTTTCCTTTCTCCAGGATTCATGTGAGGTCATTTTTTGTTTCCTAACAAGGTTTTACACTCTTGCATCTTTCTTTGTTGGTCTGCAGCTCTGTTACATCCAAATTTACACGACATTTATGCATGTTAGATACTACATTGTTCTCTGTGTTATCCCTAAAACCAGTTTTGTGCAGCTCCAGGTTTGCATTTCTTTAACCGACGATGGGGTAGCTGTGCCCCGCTCCTGTCCTGTGCATGTCCCGGCTGCGCGCTGCACCATGTGTCTCTGCTCCTGGTTGCGCTGGTAGTTATGAAATGGCTGTCTGGGGGTGTAATGTGCTCTTTTGGGGTGACAGTTTGTGAGGGTTGTTTTAAGAGATGAATGAGGCCACTTGTTATTGTAGACCAGGTTCCTGTCAGAGCACTGGATATCATTTGACTGACAATATTTAAATTTGTTTGTGAGAGGAGGAGGATGGCGCTAATAACAAAAAAAAAGCCCTCTTTTGCTCAAACTGGACAACCTAGAAACCTCGCTGGAGGACTTTCCATGGAGTTAATAATTTAGCATTAAGCCTTAAAGACACGATTGTTTTTGCTAACAGATGCCGGATGATCAGTAATGGCCATGGAGAGCTATGTTTACTGGGACTATTTTGGGTCGGCTGTGGGAGCTCGGGTGCCCCCGGGCAGCTGCCGGCCCGGGCGGGCTGGGGTCCCTCAGGGCGGCCGCCTGACGCGGGCCGCGGGCGGCGGGAGGCCGGGGCCGGCGCGGGGCCGCAGGGCGCCGCCTCTGCCGCTGCCGCCCGCCAGAGGGCGCCGCGGCCCCCGCTCCGCCCCCCCCCCCGCCCTCCTCCCGGCGCTGGCGACCGGTCCTGCCGGGCCCTGGCGGGGGGGAGGGAAGGGAAGGAGGGGAGGGAGGGGAGGAGGACGGGCTGGCTGGCGGCGGTATCGCCACCAGCCGGAGGCCGTTCGCCCGCGCTCCTGCGGCAGAGGCGGGCAGCCGGGCTGCACCGTGCCCCTCTCCTCCCCCCGCCGTGCGGCTCGGCGGCCCTTGCCAAGATGTCTCGGGAGCCCGGCTGCAGCCGCTGGCTCCTTTTCGCTGCGTGCGCCCACCTCTTCTGCCTTCTCCCGCCGCTCCGCACCCGGGGTGAGTGGCCGGGGGCCGGGCCGGGACGCCATGGCGAGGTGAAGGGAGGGGAGCCGGGACGCTCGGCCCCTCCGCCCCTCCGTGATGAGGGGGAGGAGGGCACGGGACAGAGCCGGAGAGCTTGGGAGGGCCGCGCCAGAGCCGCCGCCACCGCTCCCTCCCCGCTCTGTCCCACCCCGTGAGGGGAAGCGGGCGGGGAGACGGGAGGTGCCCCTTCCCCCGAAGTTTGTTAGCGAGCCGGGCTGGAGCGCGGGAGGGGCAGCGCGGGCTCCCCTCAGCGGCCTCGGCTCCGAGGCGCCGGGGACGGCCAGCGCCGGGACCGCTTCCCGCCCTCGGGCCCCCGGCACTGTGTGGGGACGAGGGGCGGCCCTCTCCGCCGGGCCGGGGCGGGGCAGGGGAAAGCCCTCGCCGTGGAAACCGGCCCTCCCGGGGCCAGCCGCTCCGGTCAAGAAAATCTTCATTAAACTTAGCTAAAACCCACCACGAAGCCACTCGTGCCCGTGTTTGAAATAGCGCCTTACTGACTGGGTGTTGCTGAGGGGAGGTGGAGAGGTAATACCGGCTGGTTAAAATTTTAGCATAGAGGAAAAAAAAACCCTACTATAATTTAGAAGCGTTTTTAATGTGTCTAGGCAGGTGGGAGAAGATTAAAAGCGAAGGGTTAGTAGTATGTCAGCAGTTGGATCGTTACAGGCTCTTGGAGTTAGGAGCTGTTGCTGTGAGTGTAAGAGACAGAAATAAATGTTTATATCTGTTCTGTTTCTCATTATTTCGCTTCCTGAATGTTTCCATCTCTGTCAGCACAGGCTTGTCAGTTTGTTCAAAGCCTTTGGAATTGATTCTCTTGCATTACTATGGCTTGTGAATCAAAATCCTTCAGTGGAAACCTGGTACAAATAAATCCTGTTTTCAGCAAAGTAAAACTGTGATGTTTTGATTTTTCTCTTGTAAAACACTTTTCCTTTCACCTGCGCAGCTTGGTTTTTGGAGGAGTCCTAATACTCTACTGCTTTTCCTAAAGCTGTATTTCATTCTTTCTGGGATGAGTAGTTTTGCTTCAGTGCTTCCGCAACATACTGTAGCACTTGTAACCTCGAACAGATTGTAATCACAGTCAGAGAACAGCAGCTTCAGTTTTCTCTGTGTATGTTTATTGTACATACATACATACATGCAGGTAGAAGGCAAAAATGGAAAAACTTTTGTTCTTGTGCAATTATTTCTTGTTTAGTAGGTCTTGATTAATGCTTGTATAGAATTTGTTCACCTGAAGCTTACTGCAGTATCATGGCTTTCTTGTAGTTTTTTCAAATATCTTTTTACATTAAAGTCCTTTCTTTCGTAAATACCCCATGCTTTTGAGATGACCAGGATAGTAACTTTGCAAAACAGTCAGCTTTGCTCTTGGAGAACAGAAATAATTTGGATTGCATTTCACAGAATAAAACAGCTTGTCTGTTGGTAGTTAAGTCATTTCATAAATTCCAGCTTGCAGGTGGCAGCTTGCAGAATAGGAAAACATATTCAGATGATTTTGCTTGGGTTAACTTCTAGACAATCGGAAGGGGTAATGATGATGCTTTTTCTTCTACTGTTTTTCTTTGCTCGCCTTTTATAAAGATACTGGTGTACACAGCACTCATTTAGACATTTCAGTGGTTCACAGTGCTGATTTCAGTTGCCTTCTTCCCATATGTGCCATTAGCTTAAATTTAGTAAAGAAATAAAATTAGTTGCTTTTATTTTATGAAAAGCTTCAGATGCTGGAAATGTGCTTGCATCACCCCCTTTTCTCCCTCTTCTCCCCCCTGCTCTCTCTCCATTTTGGGTTGATAAATCTCTAAGTCTTCAGTCTTACTGGCTAGACCAGGGTCTTTGCTGACAGGATAGCAACAATGAAGAAATATTACACAAGTTTGCATATAAATACATGAAACTAATTTATTTTGCTTGCTAGTGCTCCCAGGCTGTCTCATTATCTTCCATAATGGCTTCCATAATCTTCCATCCTGTCTCTTTGACTGACAGCGTTGGTGCAGATTTTCTCTGGAATCATGTCAATCCATAAAATCTTATGTTCTTCGAAAATTTGGAGGGGGAGGAAACCCAACCAACCCCCAACCACAACAAAAATAGGCCTTTCGTTAAATTAGAAGTATAAAGAAATTCTATTTTAAATGTTTTGCCTACTGTGTACAACATAATCAATGGCTTTCATTATTTGAAGTGGTTATTATTAGTCATGGTTTTGCAATACGTAAGTCATAGAATCATAACTTTTTTGTAGCTCATTTAAACTGACCCACAGCCCAGTGAGGTGGTCAGAATGACTCTGGGGTCAGCCTTGAATCAGGCTGTAAAAGAGGAAGATAACCGAAGTGTTGCCTTTCTGCCTCAAGTGGATTTTGTCTATGAAAGCAAAAGAATTAACTCCTCTGTTTGTAACATCTTTTGCACTTAAAGGACATATAATTGTAAACGTTTGGAAGTTGTTCACACTCGAAAGGGTAGTACTGAAGAAAGGATTAATTCTTCATTTATAATGTGGTATTATATCATTATATATATTTATACAGTATATTGTATTTAAATATGACAGTATTTCCATCCATTTTCCTAATAGTTTGTTGGCATGTATTCCTGAAGTTCAGCTGCTGAACAATAAAAATAAATGATTGAGTTTTACTTTCTAGTGTTACAAACAAGTCTATTTACCCCTATAAATTTTAATGGAAATAGTGGAAAACTTAAGAAAAATAAATAGGAACTGAAGCTGCTTATATAATATTCTCTGATTAAACTTCTAGATTTTGAATGAATCCAAAAATCTTGTCTAGCATTTTCAGTGGATTTTAGTCCTGTTTTCAAAAGAAATAAATGTAAGATTGATGAAAACAAGGAGCTTTAAAGTATTTATAAAATTTCTTTCCTTTTCTTACTTATCGTCAGCTCCTGAGCATTTAGCAAAAGGAGGGGAGGACTGGTGATTGACATATTCAGCTTCTGTCTGCTTATGCCAAATGATGGGTATAGCTATGTGTGTTACCAAACTTCGAAGAACACAATGCATTAAATAATGAAGTGGCAAACACAAAATTATGGGTTGCATTTAAGACAGTGCCTTGCTGCTTTTTTCCACTTTAGATAACTGCGAGCAGTTGTACAGTCAATCACCCTAGCCTTTCTGTTCACTGTGGTGCCTACACAATGTGAACTTTTACCAGCTAATCAGTTTCTTCTTTTCTCTGTGCTCTATGGTAAGTCAGTGGTCCACCTGAGCTATGCTTGCATTGCATAAAAAAACCTCAAAGGGACTAGAGGAAATTCTGGATTTACCAAAGGTACCTCTAGCTCCAGAGACTGATGTCTTAGGGAGTTCTCTACTGAAAGAAGTCTATTGCAGTTGTCTGAATTAATAATGATTGGACATGAGAAGTTACTGTTTTGTTATAGTAGCATCTGATAGCTCCCAGACGTAGGCGAGCCGCCTTTGTGTGTGTGTACTTCACACGCAGCAAGAAGATATCCTTGCCACAGAGTTTACCTTTTCTACCTGTATTGTACAACTGATCTGGTCATGAGCTGCATGTGTAGTTACAATTTTTCTATCTGTCATCCCCTCCTGGGCACATCTTTTTCAGAAATGTCTTGGAAGTGAGTTGTGGGTGGATGAATTAATCTTAGAGATGTCCACTTGCACCCAGGCACTGTATTTCCTACCTTTGTTGATAAGTCATATGCCAGCTAGATTTACCACATTCTTCTCATGCCACCCTTTTCCCAGTAAATCCTTAGAAGACAACATTTATTTCCAGACTGAGAGATCAGGTTGCTTAGCCAGAACAGTCTTGGCCATATGTTAGTAAGACTTGAATTTACCCCACAAGTGCATCCCAGTTTACTTGTGAAGACTGCTTTACTTGTATCAAATTATATGTGCATAACAGATTTGCTAATGGGGTAATAGAGGGGCCATGGCATGTTCGTTGCTAAAATAAATTCATACAGTCTGCCTGAACGAAAAGCTTGGTTACTGTTGAGTGAAGACTCCTGAGGCTTTTTTGTGGTGTCTTCAGTGGTCTGCTAGTGTGTTTAGTGAATGGTTCTTCAGTAGTTTAAAAATAGTCTGAGCAGTTCTTGTCTTATCATTAAAATGTATTAGCTGGAAAAAGTCTTCCTGGAATATTTAATATAAAAGATACTGAGTCATTTTAATATGTTTATTTGTTGGCAGAGAAGGGGAGGCTGCATGTCTGAAATCACTGGCAATAAGAGTAATGGTATACAGAAAGACTTTAGTGTTCATCACAGATACCAATTTGTTTAATAAACAATGCCTGCGAGTGTTGAAGTTGCACTGTATGTCAGGGCAGCTGCAACAAAAGTAATTTTTAGCCAGGCATATTCAGTTTACCACTGTCCTCAGCAATACAGAAAGATTGATATGGGAGATGATCCAGGAAAGCTGGTTGATTTTCAAGGTTTACCTCCTACAAGCTTAAGAATGATCCATCCCCACATGCAGGAAGGCAAGCAAAGATGGCAGGAGGCCCACGTGCATGAACAAGGAGCTCCTGACAAAACTCAGACATAAAAAGGAAGCACACAAGACATGGAAAAGGGGTCAGGTCACCCCAAGAATAATACGGAGACACTGTCTGAGAGTGCAGGTATGCCATTTGGAAAGCCAGAGCCCACCTGGATTTGAATGTGGTGACGGGTTAAACTTGTGAAAGGCAAGGAAAAGGGCTTCTACAGGTGTATCAGCAGCAAAAGGGAGACTAGGAAAATGTGGGCCTGCTTCTGAATGGAGGGAGGGACTTGGTTAAGAGAAGAACATGGAAGAGGGCGAGGAACTCAAAACTTTCTTTGCCTTGGATTGTACTGGTAAGACCCTCCTTCATCAATCCCAGGGCTCTGAAACTCATGGGAAAGTCTGAAGTGAGGAAGAGGTACTCTCACTGGAGGAGGACCAGTTTAGAGAACATTTAAACAAACTGGACATACAGAAGTCCTCAGAACCTGATGGGAAGCACCCACAAGTGCTGGCAGCTTGGTGATATGAATGCAAGGCCGCTCTTGATAATCTTTGAAAGGTTGTGGTGACTGGGGGACATTCCTAAAGATCGGAAGAGAGCAAATGTCACCCCTCTCTTCAAGGAGGGCAAAGAAGACATCTGGGGAAATTATAGATTGGCCACTGTCACCTCAATCCCTGGGAAGGTGGTGGAGCAAGTAATCCTGGATACCCTTGCCAAACAAGGAAGGACAAGACAAACATATGAAGGACAAGAAGGTGATTGGGAGAAGTCAGCATGTTTTTATGAGGGTACAGTCATGCTTGACCAACCTGAAAGACTTCTGTGATGAGATGACTGCCTTCGTGAACGTGGCAAAAGCAGTGGCTGTTATTTATCTTGAGTTTAGCAAGGAGTTCAGTACTGTCTCCTATAATGTTGTACACAAACTGATGAAGTATGGGCTAGATATGTGGACAGTGAGGTGGATAGAAAACTGTCTGACTTGTTGGGTTCACAGGCTCTGATCAGTGGTGTGGCACACTCAAGGGGGTGATACCAGGGATAAACACTACTCCAGTAGTGTTCAGCCTCTTCATTGATGACCTGGACAATAGGACAGAGGGCACCCTCAGCAAGTTTGCAGAGGATACAAAGTGGGCAGGAGGGGTTGATGCACCAGCTGGTTGTGCTGCCATTCAGAGGGATCTCTGTGGACTGGAGAAGTGGGCAAATGGGAAACTTGGAAAACCACGGTCAGCAAAGGGAAATGCCAAGTCCTGCCCCTGGCAAGGAGTCACCCCATGCACCAGTGTGCACTGGGGGCACACTGTCTGGAAAGCAGCTTTGCAGAGAAGGCCCTGAGGATCCTGGTGGGCAACAAACTGACCGTGAACCGGCAGTGTGCCATTGTGGCAAAGATGGCCAGCAGCCTCCTGGGCTGCATTAGGAAGAGTGTTGTCAGCAGATCAAGGGAGGTGGTTGTTCTCTGCTCAGCCCTGCTGAGACACACCTGGTGTGCTGTGCCCAGGTCTGGGCTTTCTAGTAGAGACATGGACATGCTGGAGTGAGCCCAGCAAAGGACCATGAAGATTATTAATAGATTGAAGCACCTGATACATGAGGAGGCTGAAGGAGTTGTGACTGTTCAGCCTGGAGAAGAGAAGGTTCAGGGGGGTTCTTACCAACATGTGTAATTACCTGATGGGGGGCAGTAAAGAATACAGAGCCAGACTCCATAGTGCCTAACGGGACATGAGGTAGTTGGCACAAGCTGAAATACGGGGAATTCCAAATTCCATTTAAACATAAGAAATACATTTTGTTTTCACTCATAAGAGTGATTGAACGTTGGAACAGGTTGCTCAGAGTTTGTGGAGTCTCTGTCCTGGGAAATACTCAAAACCTGACTAGACAAGGTCCTGAGCATCCTGCTCTGGTGGGGGTTGGCCTAGATGATCTTCAGGGATCCTTCTCAACCTCAACAATTCTGTAGTTCAGTAACATGAAAATGAAGTAGGTTGTTAAAATAATTCCCTGAAGAGCTTTATCTGTGCTCTCAAAGATATAGTATGAAATAGGTCTTTCTTTTCTTCTAGGTTATCTAAGTATTGTTTGATTTGTTTCAAGGATTATGTGCATTAATTTTATAAATCTTAGAAGCAGTGTGACATGGGCTATTGAATGTTAAGGTGAGAGAGGCAGCATCTCTTGTTTCCGGCCTTGTGTGTCATTCCTCAGCTGCATATTAAAAACTGAAAGCTACGAAAATTCTGCTTGCATTCAGTTTTGCAAATAAGCCAAATTTATGAGCTGATACTTCTTCAGGTTAATGCTATGTAGTTAATACATTTTCTGGAATAAGGGTGTTTTGTATTGATCTTGTAATTAGGATCGTGTCAAGTAGAAGTTGTGGATCTGGTTTATGTAAGGGAAGATACACCTTATCTGGAGCTCTAAGTACTGTTATATTGGAAGAGAAGGAGGAAAATGATCATAACATGCAGTCAGCAAGGATATATAGGCAGATATGATATGATAGGCAGATTGAGGTATTTTCTGTGCACGTTTGAACTAGAAGTGCAGAATATTTACTTGAGGACAGGATTTGAGGGGACACTCCTACTTGTACCCTGTTTTCTTCTACCTGGCATTTATGCCTTATTGAAATATCTTTATGGTCAACATGAATTTACTGTGTTAGAATGATTTGGGGATGTCTGCATCTAGTGGTGTGATCTGAGATTCAAATTAGTCAGGACCTGAGATGTCATTGTGAAACTCATCTCCTAGACACTTGATGAAATTTGTCTCCAGTTGAAAGAGCATAGGGATATAGGTAATCAGAGGTGGAGCACCACAGGCTTTGGACAATCTTGTCTTCTTGCCTTCCTACATTCCACGTTTCTAGTGTGTCAAAGGAATTGACAGTTGTTATCAATTCATTTCAAAATCAATTTCAAGCAGTAAATGATTTAAACTTGTAGTGAGACACTCCACTTGAATCTGATTTTTTTTTCCACCCCAGTTTTTAAGAAAACTGTCTATTTGACCATGATGAGTAGTGTCTTGAGTTCCTTCCAAATTATAGCAATTTACTTTCATTTGCATCTCTTTAGTGTCTTTAAGAATAAGACTCCTTACAAAGAATCTTAGCAAAGCTTTCTTGTGTTAAATGGAACTATTTTACAAATGAGCAAGCTGAGACAAATTGATTAGATGACTACATCAACAAGTAAAAAAGAGAACACTCTTTTGGTGGTGATTTTTCTAATACAAACCAGAAGTGTATGCATAGGCTGGTGTCAGTATAAAAGGTTTACAATGATGCTAGGTCTGTGCAAATTAGCTCTTTGGGGTCTCTGTTCATTTTGTAAACATTTATTTGGGCCTTTTATACATCAATAAGTTTGACTGTTGTTCAGAGATGGCATTCAAAGCGTATGACGGCTATCTTCAAGTTTGATAGAAATTTCCTCAGTTCCTGTGGTTCCAAGTGAAGCTTTAGTAATCCAAACTTTAACCTAGAGTGGAATGCAGGTCTCCTACGTGATGGCACATTATGCTGTTGTCAAGTGAAATACTGGACTGAACAGATTTGATTTTTTTTTTAATGGAATTTATTTGCCTTGAAGCCAAGATAAATTGGCTTCACATCAAAGAGTGATCTTTTTGGCGATGTACAGGAATAGAATTGTCAGGCAGCAAATACATAAATTCTGTAAGCATGGACTGTCTCATGTTCATAAAGATTACTACCAGTATAGTATCATTTAATGTGAAAATCTGCCTAAATGTTTTTTTTTCTTTTGCTGCAGAACTTTATCAAGTGTGAAAATGAGCTCCTATAATATGAAAAAAAGTCTGCTTTTTCTTTCAGCTTTTGCTGTAAGTGTAGTTCCTGAAGGTGGAGAAGATGAGACTGAACTACCAGTGCTGCAGGTAATAAATTTTAATTGCCAGAGCAGGAATGTTTTACAGACATTATAAAATCATCTAGATGAGACCAGACCAGAAAGCCTAACATCTGTGACATTGATTATTTTGATCACTGACTTCAGTGGTACTAAATGTCATATTGTCTGTCTGTTCTGTGTGGCATATAAGAGACCTTTAATGGGACACAAGTTGCATACAGCACTACTCTTCTAGTATTACTAGGTTCTTAATTTGTCTTATGGATTCTTAGAATTACGAGAATAAACTTATACTTAACACTTCTGATTTCTTTCTTACACTGGATTTTCTGATTTATGTTGACATTTGTATTAAGAGAATTAGGTTTTTTGGGTTTTGTTGTGGATCAAAATTATAATTTAGAAAACAATTTATTTTCTTTTTTCCAGGATCAGCTGAAGAGTACATTAGAAACCTTGGTGATTTTGCATAGCTTTTACAAGTTGATAGCGTTACTGCTGTTGAGAGTAGTTTTTGAGTATATAACCTTTACTAGTTCAGAGGCAGGTTTTCCGTTCTTCTTGATTTTCTTAAATGCATAATATATTGAGAGCAAAGTGGCTGCTTCTTTGCTAAATTAGTATTATTACATATTGCTACCCAAGTCACGCCTCAAGTAAAGTGTATGAAATTTCAAATTAACAGATTAGAAGAACTGATGGTCAGAGCTAGCCCTACCATTGAACAGCATAATGGATGTTAGGTGTATATGCATGTATGTCCTTTAACAGACTTCTGTCTATCAATTTTTATTTATATATATATGTATATATTTGTAACAGATAGTTGTGTATGTATAAAAGAGACTTAAGGGAGGAAAATCAAATAAAAGTACTGGAATGAACCAAGAGTTAGAATCTATAACTGCCATTTAGATCTAATGATCTTGCATGAAATGCAGTAGAAGTATGGTCTGAGATCCATGTTTCTAAATAATTTTTGGTTTTGATGATGATTGCTCTATCTACAGTAATTTTCATAAATGAAAAAGATCCCTATTGCAAACTGCTGATCTGCTGCAGTGTATCTGGGAGACGAGATAATGTCATTCTGTTTACATTACTTGTAAGTTGCTGTTTGTCAAATTCCACTACTGTCTCAAGCCAGCTGTTTAATGTTATCATTCTTATGTAGGATATAATTTATGAAGGCTTTCCTACTATTTTAGAGTTTCAAAATCTTCCCTCAGATGAAGTCAGAGGTGCCTCCTAGAACTCTTCAGGCCAAAATCCTTCTTTTTTTCTTTTTTACGTTAAGAGGAATGTAAAGGGCAACAATTCTTTTGTGTTTTAATAAAGGTAATTGTAAAAGAGGACTTGTTTGTCACACAGTGTACCACAAAACACATACTTTTTTGTTTGCATAGAAAATTAATCTTCCCATGGTTTTTATGATATAGGTTAATTTAGAATGTGGTGTATATTATGCTGTAAGATGGCAATACTGTGTATAGTCATCAAAAAAACTTAGTCTTACAAGAGTTTCTTTAAGCTTTATTGACCCAGTGAGCAAAAAAGGGTCATAAGCATGGATGCAATGCAGCCATTCTTGAAAAGGTTTTACAGATGGCTACCAAGGAAGTTGGAGCTTATGCATTTCAGTGTAAAAGTCAGACCTGGACAGAGGTAGAGATCATCTGATGCAAGCAGGACTAAAAGGATTAGATGGATATGATATTTAAAAAAAAAAAGAGAGAAAAAAGTGTTTATAAATAGGAATTAAGTCACAAGGGTAGGAAAAACTAATATACAAGCTTATTACTGAGGAGTACCTTGTATGGCATTTCTATCTGAAGGTCTTAAAGCACTTGAACCAAGATAAATCCTTCAACATCCTTATGCAATTAGTAAAGATGATCTTGATTTTACATGTGGAGAAACCAAAACACTGAGGTGCTGTTACCAGGGAGAAATTACGCAATAAATAAAGGCTCTGTTTTCCTTTCTACAATTTTTGTAGGAAGTGCAGAGCTACTTCTCCAGTCCTGTCTCTCTACCAATCAGCAGTTTTTAAACAACACCCTTTCACCCAGCCTCTGTTATTTAGAAGCAGTTGAATATGCTCCTAAGATATTTTTATGTGTGTGTCTTGGTTTCATGGTTAATGATGCAAATGCAATATCACTGTTGTCTGTACTTCAGCACTCTTAAAATTCCATCACAAATGTATCTGATACATGAGTAAATCCCAGCAAAGTCATGTTATGTACAACAACCTTTTCATGTTTATTTGTCTTGATATAAATTGCTTTTGAGTCTTCCTTTAAGAATTATATTTCAATAGATGCTTGATAGTGGATCAAATGAGTAAGAGTGTGTTGGCTTTTTTTTTTACACACTGGACAGGTGCGTTTGTATTATAGAGTTCCATATTCCAAACTTTGTGCTCAGAAGATATGTATTAAAAAAACCCAAACAAAACCACTGTTAATGTTAAAGAATTCTGGTATAAATCGAGTCATGGAAAAGTATTCTCTCTGGTTTTTTTTTAATCTTTTACTGTGTTGTCTAAGTAAAAGTATACAAACATGTAGAATATCTGTTTCAATTCTCGATGATGAGAAACTTTTTACTTTATTTATTAGTTCTTGAGTGAAAACCTCTATATATGCATTTACAATCCAATAAATGTTTTGACTCCCTATGTGTCTCTATAGAAATATTTGAGGTTTTGCATTTATATTTCGTTTGCTTTTTCTCCTTTCTTTCAGAAGTCTGAAAAAAGTGGAACGATTAGTAAAATAAGCAGAGGTAAGTACTGTATAGTCTGTATTTGTTTTCACCTGTGACTGCCTTTTTAGTATATTGTGTTCACTGGGTGAACAGTGCCTAAATGCTCAACAGCATTTTTAGTTAATTGCTGATTCCCAAATACTTTTTTTTTCTCATTTAGTCTCATCAAACAGAACTTCTTGATCTTTGTTTGTATTTGCAGTTCTTGTAGTTGTTTTTTTGAAAATGTGCATTTGCACTATGAAACTGATGCATTGCTTTTTGTAGTACACAATATTTTAAAATAAAATTTAATGATACTTAGTAGCTGTTCTTGTAAAAATTTAACACGAAACTGAATTTTACCATTCTGCTAGGCTCTCATGGTACATGTAATAACTATATAATAACTTGCAATAACTTTTTAATATCTAGAAGCAAGTATTTAAGAAACATGTCAAACATTAAGAGGATATTGAGTGGTAAAATAATTTTTTTATTGGACATATAAGATAAATTATGAGAATAAAAGTTCTGCAAGCTTCTGCCTTTTCTGAAAATAAATCTGATGTCCTTCCAGCAAAAAGTTTACAGAGGACTTGCAATCTCTGCACTGTAAACTAGTGCTGCCTCTGCTATACTATAGCCATTAAATTCTTGAAAGAACTTGGGCTCTTCTAGACCCCGAGCGCTTGGGTGTGCCTGCTCTAAGAAGAGCCAGCTTAGCCATGTGTCTGTTGTAGCAGTTTCTGAGTAGTTGTGAGTTCATTCTGACATCAAAGCTGAACACTGGGAAGACTTAGCTTGCTTTTAGTGGAGTTGCTAACAGAACTCTGAGTGGTGCTGGTAAGATCTGGTTTTTGTTTGTTTGCTGGCTTTTTTTGGACTTATTTGCAAGTTCTGTCCCAAACACAGATAACTATTTCTGTGGAAAATAATTAAGTCACTTGTCCCACTAATCTCCCATTTTACCACTGCAAGGTCAAGACATTTCTATAGAAGCTTTATTACTGTTCTCCTGTTCACCCTTCCTTATCAAGTGTCAAAGAAACTCTGTTTTCTCTTTGTGTTGTTTCATCTCTTTCTGTAGAATCTCAGCACAGCCAGGTGCTGGTTGCTGCTTTTGTTACTCTCAGCAGAACCTGCCATGTCTCACTTCATAAAACACTCAGGGAGGCATTGACAGACTCTTTTTTTTTGACTTTTGACAGTGATGTTTTCATAAGTTTTAATATCATCTCATTACTCAGGAAAGTTATATTTAGGGATGTTACAGTGGTAGATTAGTGATGTAACTGTCATCTATTGTTTGTTGCAGTAGGAGATCACTTTAAAGCAGACAAGCAAAAGTATTTTATGCAGCAGATAGCAAAATTTAGAAACTTGCTGCCACAGGAGGTTATGGAAGCAGACCATACCAGCAGTTTCAAGAGAGAACAAGTTCATAAATGTATGGTAAGATAAATAGACAGCAGTGTATCTTCTGGCATTTCCTAATTCAATAGTTGTCGATGCTGTTAGAATATGAGGAGCACTAGAGAAAGTGAAGGTCTTGTGGTGTTCTTAAATCTTAAATAGTGTTTCCTATTGCTAGTGTGAAAGACAGTATTCTGGACTACATGTACCATTGGTCTAATGTAAAACATCTTTCTTGTGTTCTTGAGCTTTTTTTAACGAGATTCTGCCTCTCCTTAAGAGATTTTTTTTATTCTCTTTTAACCCATTTCTGTGGGTAAAATCAAAGAAGGACTTGAAACAGAGGATGAAGTCCTTGATGATTCCTTAGTTTCTAAGCTTTTTCATTCTTCTTTTTAAAACTGTTATAAAAAAAAAATCTTTCTCCTTTATAAATAAGCTATAGCTTTGTACCAAGGAAGCAAAGTTACCATTTGTAGTTTTCCTTTCAGAGTTTTAAGAGATCTTTTTAAGTGTTCTTAGTCAAGCCTTTGAAGACAGGTATCAACATCTTCATATTCTTGTCACCGGGAAGACAAGTGTAATAGAGAGGAGACTGAACTTCATGTTCCCATGGTTGCTTTGTACCCAGAATGTGATATAGCTTTCTTAATTGGCTGGTGTGCAAAGTGCTTCATGCATGGATATGTTATAGTCCAGCCAAAAGATAAGTGATGCATCTTAACCAATGTTGGGTCATCATTGCCATGCCATGGAAAAAGTCTTGCCCTTCAGATGGATGTATAGGTACTCTGTTGGTGGGTGTGTTTGTTTCCAAATGGTAGGCTATACTGCCGACCACCAGTATTTTCAGCTTCTGAATAACAAAAGTAAATCTCTTCTTGAAGTGAGGCACTGGCTATTTCAGGCTAGTGTACAATGATTTTGCCTTCTTTGGAAACTCAAGGAATAATGTGTATGTTAAATGAGAGAAGAATGAAGTAGTCTTGAGGCTTGTTTTCTTTTATTTGATTCTTGCAAATGAATTTGTACACAAAGTGATGTTGTACTTCTTATCTGCAAATACCTGCAATATTCTGAAAGGATCAAAAGTGTATTTTGCAGTTCTATCCTTTTAATATTCTGCCTGGCCTATTCTGCATTTTATCTAGGCTCTCTAGGAATTAGTGAGGGAAGTTTGGCTGGAAAGGTGAGAACCACATACAAGTTTTAAATACGTTTTTTCTTTAGTATCAGAGTAAATGCGTAGGTGATGAACCTTTTTTTTTTTTAAGTAAGTGCTAAGACACATCATGAGTTCTGAAGTGGTAAACAACATGTATTACAAAACTGTGAAAGGGTGTGCAATTTGAGGAACAACTGGATACTGTTATTTCTAATTTCAAGAAGTAAACAAGTGGTATGTTTGGAATTGATTTTAAAGGGGGTTTGGGGATGTTACTAAGGTAAGCAGTTTAGTAAAATTCAGGAAATAGAAATATCAGAAATACTTAAACTGTATTGAGAGAGTGTTTGAAGTTAGGATGGCTTTCAGTTCTCATGCTGCAGGCCATAAACATACATTACAATGCTTATGGCATATATGGTAAATAAGTAAGCATATACACACAAATGAGACTGTGTGTCTGTATAGATATCTATATATATGTATGCATATACTACCTTTAGTCCAGGAAGATCCCAATAACTATATATACACATTTACAAATTATTGTTCTTAGCATGAGAAAAGACTTAGCTCTACTTTTAACTGTTGAAGCTTTATTATAGGCTGCAATAATCTGCTCAAAATATAAGAATTAAAAGATCCTGACCTGGAGTTTCAGGTTGATTTTTGAGTTGACATAAAAGGAGGGGAAGGCCTACAGAATATGCAAGTGGCCTAATTTTTTTTAAACTCAAATTGGAAGCTGAGTTTTCTGGCCTATGCAGTAGTCTCTGGTTTGTGAGTTAGAGCAGCAGTGCTTCTACAGTTTAGTTTTTGTCTGAATAAATAGAGACATTTTGTACTTTTCTCCCTGCATTTTCATTGTACAAATATTCCATTTAAACAAATTAATTTTATTTCCATCATTTCTTAGAAAAAAAAAGAGCTAGATTTAAGCACCGTTGACATAGCTGCAAAGATGTCAGTGATGTTCTTTTACCTTTTAGGGGCCAGTGGTTAGACTTCATCCTAGTTGCTTTAAAGTCATAGTTATAATTGTAATTTTTGTGGAAATGGTTTGCATCATGTTACACATACTCCAGGGAAGTATATAAATCATTGTGGAATTCTGTCTTTTCTGTTGATGCTTGTTCTACCTTTTTAATGATGTGTTTAAACATTCAGTGAGTCAGAGACATGGTTGTAGATGCCCATTATTTCAGGAGAGTTAGGTAATTAGGAAGCTAAGGACTAATTTTCACTCTTCTCCATTTCTAGAACAATAGAAGGGAATTGGGAAAACCCACTTCAGAATATACTTGCAGCCTGGAAATTAAGAGACTTCCTTGGAACACCAAAGACCTACATTCAGGCCCAAACTGCCTCACAGATAAGAATTTGGGTTTCTTGCATCCTTGGTGAATGCTTTAACCTCTGGGTAGTAGAGAAGGGCTAGCAGGCGACATCATCGTCATCATATGTTCTTCTAGGAGCTTTTTTCCTCCTTTTTTTGCCTGGAATATTT
Source organism: Strix uralensis (assembly GCF_047716275.1). NCBI lineage: Eukaryota > Metazoa > Chordata > Aves > Strigiformes > Strigidae > Strix > Strix uralensis. The sequence goes on along the minus strand of NC_133973.1, from coordinate 113,578,663 downwards.
GTTTTAATTTTTTCAGTAGCTTTGAGTTGATTAAAACAGCCTCTTGTGGTAAATGAACCTTGCAAACAAAAAAAAATCATACAGGTAGTTTATCCATGCTGGTCATTATACAGTAATGCTTATCTTCCAAATAGCAGTATTTCCCCACTGCCATCTTTTGAACTGATTTAGTGATAATTCTGAAGGAGGAGTATTTTGCATAGGATCATAGAATCATAGAATGGTTTGGGTTGGAAGGGACCTTAATCATCTAGTTCCACCCCCCCTGCCATGGGCAGGGACACCTTCCACTAGACCAGGTTGCTCTAAGCCCCGTCCAGCCTGGCCCTGAACACTTCCAGGAAGGGGCATCCACAACCTCTCTGGGCAACCTGTTCCAGTGCCTCACCACCCTCACAGTGAAGAACTTCTTTCTTATATCTAATCTAAATCTACCCTCTTTCAGTTTAAAGCCATTACCCCTCGTCCTATCACTACACTCGTGATAAAGAGTTCCTCTCCCACTTCCCTGTAGGCCCCCTTTAAGTACCAGAAGGCTCCTGTAAGGTCTCCCTGGAGCCTTCTCTTCTCCAGGCTGAACAGCCCCAACTCTCTCAGCCTGGTGGTGATCCTTGAATATCAACCAGCTTTCTTGGGCCCCTCTTCCCTCCAGGGCTTTATCCCATGGTACTCTCCCAGGCAGATCCCTGAAGAGGCCAAAGTCTGCTCTCCTGAAGTCCAGGGTAGTGAGCTTGCTGTGCACCCTCCACGCTACTTTAAGGATCTTGAACTCCACCATTTCATGGTCACTGCAGCCAAAGCTGCCCTTGAGCTTCACATTCCCTACCAGCCCCTCCTTGTTGGTGAGAACAAGGTCCAGCATAGCACCTATCTTTTTTGGCGCCTCTATCGCTTGGAGAAGGAAGTTATCATTGACACATTCCAGGAACCTCCTGAATTGCTTGTGCCCTGCTGTGCTGTCCCTCCAACAGATATCAGAGTGGTTGAAGTCCCAGTGAGGACCAGGGCTTGTGAACGCAAGGCTGCCCCTATCTGTCTATAGAGGGCCTCATCTACTCAGTCTTTCTGGTCAGGTGACCTGTAGCATACCCCCACTATAACGTCACCTGTCCCTACCTTCCCTTTGTCATTGTATACTTGGTAAAACATGTTACTGTTAATGGTTTGTTAAAAGTTGATTAAGGTTCCATTCTGTTTAGCAGTGAGCCATGGTTGTGGTAAGAGTCAGGAAGTCTCAGTGTTACTGTTTCCCAATTTTATTTTATTTTTATTTTTTTTAATGTGAATTTGCATCATCTTTCCAGCACTTGAGATTATTGAAGATATTTTCCAGATATGTAAATACCTTAGGGAAATGAAAAAGAAAAGGAGACAACAAGAGAAATAAAGTATCCATGTATCAGTACTCTTTTGGATATTAATCTTCCGAAAGACTCCATTCTTTGTCTTGCTTGGTTGACTTTCTCAACTTGAGAAACAATTTATGTGTTTAAAATTATACCTATTTTCTGTTGACATTTTAATACAGTGAATATTTCTTTTTATGAACTATTTTAACGTGCTATAGTAGAGGAAACTCTTTCCATTAGATTAAAGCAGTAACACCAAAGTAGGTGTTAGATTACTCTTAGAAAGTATTCTATTGCGGGATATCACAGCTGTTGTTAAATGTACCGTAAATGAAACTGAGTGTAATTCAGTTGCTTGTGTATCTGTAAATGTACTGATACTAAAACAGTAATTATATAAAGCAGTGTAGTTTTTGCTTTTTATCTCTGGGGATATTTTCAGTTCTGTGCATGTAGATTTAGCCCTTTGACTCTCACTGAAATATAATTTTAATTTTTGCACTAATTTTAATTTTTGCACAGGAAATCTAGCAAATATGCTGCTAGATAGCAAAGAGCTGCTAATCAGAAGTTTTTATTGTGCGTAGGTTTTTTTTAAGCAGTTTGTTTGGTGGGTCAGAGCATGAAGGAACACTGCGTGGGAAAAATGTGACATCAAAACTGATATCTATGTCAATGCTTATGCCATCTCTGCAACTTTATCACCAGAAACCTCACACAGTTTGACATTTTCAGAGTTTGTCTTGGTGAATAAGCTAATAAATTGAGGGAAAAGAATATCAGGGGAAAAGTAGAAAAACATTTAACTGCAGCTTTGAGCTGTTATAGGTCTAAATTAATGAGTAACTGTTCGGAAGAACAAAGGAATGTAATTGATCCTCAGGTCTTGGAAATGGTAATCTCATAATCTTAGCAAAGATATTTGGGGTTAATGTTCTTTTTGTTGCCACTGTTTTTCTTGTGATCATTCTTCGTATGCTCAGTTTTACTCTTTTTCCTTGAGATTACTTCTTTCCTTCTTTGGACATTTATTCTCCATCTTTGTTCCACTGTTCTTCACTCATTCTACTCTATTTGCCAAATTAGCATTTTTAACCTACAGGTCAAGGTCTGGATGTGACACTAGGATCTCTTAGATTCTCTTATGTTGACTTGATCTACGATGCAAGAATATACACTTTAAAAATAAATATTGCATGATGTAAAACTTGAATTTATATTGCAGTGAAACTGCAGATTTATTAAAGTGTTGAAATAATCTGTTGCCTGACGAGAAGCTTCATGTGCTTCCTCTAAGGTGCTCCATCCTTGGGGTGTTTGTCTTCACAGACATTGCTTGTAGTAAAATCTGGCAGCTTTCAGTCAGCCATGACTGTCTAGTTCTCTACTGAACTTTCATCCTGGACTGTCTTCAATTTGATATCTCCTGAATCTCACTGAAAGTTTGGTTTCAATGGAATACCAGAAAGTGTTCTTAGAAAGCTCTCCTAGTGGTTTTGTATCTTTATTTTCTCGTGTCAGCTTTCATGATGTTGCTAAAGATGGTGGTCTTGAAGTTTGGCTTTTCTGAAGTTCTTACGTCTTTTTTGTTACCTGTATAAGTTTATTGGTGTGCACTTCATTCCTTCTCCACATTTTTTGACATTCTGTACAGATCCTATGGGACTTCAATTTCTTTTCTTTTGCTACTGTCTTGTCTTGGAGTGATGTCATCTGTAAACATTAGCTCAGCAGCCTTTTCTGTGCTGTCTCCTCATTGAATTAACTACAATCTGCTATCTCTTATGCTTGATCTGACTGTCACCTTGAGTGACAGAATTTAAATGCAGTTCTCAATGTCCTCTGTCCCCACAAGTCCTCTACTTATCTCCTTGAACACTGGACAACAGCATTACTAACTTTTTTTTTGTTCCTTATACAGTAATTGGTTGGTCATTGACTTGGACTTCTTAAGTTGTTATATTCTGAGTTTCCTTGTCTGCACACTGTCTGCATAGTATCTGAAAAGTTCTTTCTTTTCTGGCCAAACAAACAGAAACTGCAATATTGTGCAGTTCTCCTCATCTTGTACCTTGATTGGTACTTAGTTATGGTCTTGGGTAGGTTATACAGCATAGGTCAAATTTGTTAAGAATTTTGGAAAGGGCATCTGTCCTCTCCTCTTCCTTTCCCCTTGGCATCCTCTGTTGGTCCTCTGCTGTGTTCTGCTTCTGAATGGGATCAAATCTGCCTGGTTTTCTTTGCTTTAAAAGTGTTGCGGGGTTATTCTATCTACTATCATCAAGAAAATTTGGCTATATCTACTTCATCACCTATTTGTATTTTTCTAGTGAGCACTTTGTTCTATTCATAAATGTTTGCAAAGCTACTTCATTACTTGCTTTGAAATTTCTCACAGTCTGCTATCCTGTTGAAAGTTCTTAACTGTAGTGCCTTTTAACGCTATGAAGACTCATGTGAGATGTTGATGCTGTCCTGTTAAATAAAAGAGTATTACCTCATTGTCCTCATGTGCGTCTCTCTACATCTGATGTTTGTTTCTGGGTAGGGTTTTAAGCTCTGTATTAAGGAATCATCTTTTCCGTTTCGTGTTCGTGCATTGCCTAGTGGGGGGAGATGCTGGTCTATGACTAACACCTTTTAACTAGTTGTAAGGAGTGCTGGTGTATAGGAGAAAAAGCAGCTTCATGAATGTGGCTACTGTTAACTGTGGGTGTAAGATCTGCTGCAGGTCTTCTAGTCATGTCATGCTTTTTATATGTTAATCCTTATAAGAACTGTTCTGGAATTTGTGTGTGTGTTAAATTACGTCTTTTTACTATTTCATGAAATGTTTCTATAACTAAAGAAATAGCTTGCTATGTAATAGATTCACACACACACCCCTGGGTTCTCATTAGCTTTGGAGCAAAATTGAAAATAACTTTTGTCTTTAAATCTTCTTATTTTCTGGTTCACAGAATTAAAAGGAATTGTGTTTATCATCCAGAGTCAAAGTAATTCTTTTCATTCCAAGAGAGCAGAAGACCTAAAAAGAGATATTTTAAAACAGGCTGCAGATCTGGGAAAGGTATGTTTAGATAATATAGATTGTACCTTATTATGTATGTTTTCTCTAATTTTACTACAAAGATAATTTTCTATTGTGCCTTTTTTCAAATCCGTTTTATTCCTTTTGTCAATTGTCTTCTGTGTGCTTATAAGAAAACTGTTTCAGTGGGTATTTTCTGTTTGTATGCTGTGATTTGTCACTAAATTTTATTTTGAACTAGCTACCTTTTTGTATAAAACAGTTGGTTTTGTTTAGATGACATTTGATGCAAAAGTGATAACAAGATAGACTTTGAAGAATACAGTTTTCCAATATGACTGTAGCGTGGTTTTTTATTTAAAAAAAAATCATTTACGTAATAATTAGAATGATTTTAGGTGAATACTTAATTTTATTAGAGCCAATGAAGGTGCTGTAATGTAGATTTTCTTGGAATTTCATTGCACGACTGTAGCATTGTGGCAGTAGAGCAGCAATGTGAGTGGACATTAAAGTCCTAGCACAGGATTCCCTACTTCTGACAGCAATAGTCTTCCATGCCACTCTTGCCTGCCTCGGTATTAGCTCCCTCTCCAGTGCAGTACCTTCCCTAACTACTCCTTGTTTCTCTGCCACCCACTGACCAAAATGCGGTGTGAAGGCCTGAACTCTTCATCCAGTTATCCATTAACACATCATGCCATGTGCAGTTCCTGGCCTTCACCCTGTGCAAGGCTGGTGAATCTGCTGCTGTGCCAAACCCCACTGCAGACTGAGCTTTTTGCCTCTCACCTGCTGGTGGCCAGGCTGGCCTGGGAGCCGTGTGTTGTACAAGTCTGGTTTTGACTCAACACTCTATGAAATTTTACCTACAAGGCTTCAGCCTAGAGAGAAGACGTTTTTAAGAGACTTACATTGCAAGTTAAGTGTACATAAACAGTGTTCAATTTCCTTTGTCTTCAGTAAAAATAAGAAAAAAGTAAGAGGGGCATACATCCCCTGATATGAAATAGCTTGCTGGGAGGTTATTTGACCTATTTTTCAGTTCCAGGTTCTTTGTGGTAAAGGAAAAACAAGTCCAATTTAAATTGTCTTATGTATCTCGGCCTTGGAGTGCCTAAATCAGATTCCTGGATGTTTTAGGCTCCATTTATCCAAGTTTGTCAAACCTGTTGTAATTAAATCCATTCTAAATGCAGGTTTTAATCCCTTAATGAAATCAGTCATGTGAACAGACTTTGTTCTGCGAAGTTCTACTCTTTCAGAGTCCTCTTTGGGATTGAGACAACTGTTCAGATACAGTGTGTGCAGAGAGGATTATGGCTTCAGTTGTTAAAAACAAGGGATTTAGTTGAGTTCTGTAATTGATGTTGGAGAATATGAATGACGAAAAGACCAGTAAGTGGAAGTATAAATAGTTTCAGTGAGTCAGGAATATAGGCATGCTTTATGGGAGAGAGGTAAAATCTTTTTTTGTAATCAAACAGTTGTACTTGTGAGTAGTTCTGCCTTGAGCAAGCTGAACGACCTTTTAGAAAACTTCATTGTCTAATTAAGGAGATTCCTTTATGGGAATGCTGAAATAGCAATGCTTTTCCAGTATTAAGAGGTATCTCTTAAACGTGGCATCTTGGAGAAGCAGTGATAGAAAGACATTACACCAAAAATCTCATACCTGAAATCTGGGAAAAGGGGAAATGTACAGGAAAAAAAAATGAACATAGCCAGCATGTACTTGGTATGTCTTGATAGTTTTTGTAAACTCGCAATTCCACTGTAGGCCACTGTGAGGCATGACCCAATAATACTAATTATGGAGAAGGGACAAAAGTGCTCTGAAATCCCGCACATTTTAAGGTCACATTTTTCATTAAAAAGGATATATATGAAATTATTACTTTCTGGCAAAGGAGGTTAAATCCTTGTGTTTTAAAGGACAACTGCTGTATAGAAACAAAGGACTGGATCAGCTGAATCATCAGGTTCACTTGCCTGTTGTCACAGAACGAAACGATAGCTGTTTAGTCCATAAGGATTCATTAGTTATTAGTTTCTGCTCTTCTAAAATCAGAAGTGGAAGCCAGCTGCTAAATCTGTGTTATTTAATTAAACTAGAATATCTGCCTGCTTTAAAATGGATTAAATCACTGACATTCATATTAACTTTACATTAATCTTTACAAGTAATTTTCCATTTATTTTCTTTCACTGTGTACTTAAAACATTTTTTTTTCATGTGAAACTAATCTATAATTCCGGTCACCAGTAGATGTCAGTATTGTGTTCATGCTGAAAAGCACATTCCATAGCGATTTAATGAATATTAACCAAAACTCTTGTTAGAACATAGCCATGAAGAAAATTCCCTGAGATTTTTACCAATTTTCTGAGATTTCTGAGTGTTTAAGAAGCTCTGTAAACTAGGCCTTCTTAAGAAACACCAGATAAGGAAGCTGTCGGAGTGTGAAATGATAGAAACGAAACAGTGCCAAATACTATCTTCTTAAAAAATTGAAAACCATGATTACTTTCTTGGCTGTTACACTTAAGACTAGAAAACAAGTAAAATACAGTTTTTGAAAAATGATAGATTTTTGTCTGAAATACTGTTTTAGATGCAGTTAATGCTATTTAATTGCCTGGGATAGTGACATTGTTTTGAAGACAAAGGTCTTTGTATTTTTTTATGAAAACTGGTCTAGTATGCCCTTTTTTCTTTGAGTATTGTACATCCTCAGCCAATTCATTACGTTCAGAAAACTTTCATTTTTCCTGAAAAGCATAGAGATTTGTGTGTATATTATCCAGAAGAAATATAGCAAATTAGTACTGTTCATTGTGGAGGTAAAAAAAAATGCAAGAAACCAAGAATGTAAGAATAAGGTTTTAAGATTGATACCACAGAGTATTGGAAAATGAAAATGAGTATTACATACTTACATATCAATAATAGATGATGTGAAGTATGACCTCCATTTTGCAGAAGCATTGTAATTATAATTTGCAGTATTTTCACTTTTAGGCTTGCTTTGTTTTGAGCAAAATCCTGCATTTTGTACCACCTCATACCAATGAAGTTTCACAGGTTTAAACTATCCCTGCATATAAAGGGGAATATTGCTCGTTTGTCAGTTTGAGGACTATTACTGTAGTGACTACTACCATCAGTTTAAAAGAAGCAAGTACAGTCAAAAATATGGAACTGTACATAGAAAACCTCTATATTATGTTGCTTGATTTGCTTTAGTTAATATCTTAATTAAATTTCATAATATTGTTTCTTTGTCAATCTCCCAATTTCCAGTTTGACTAATGTGAAAATAGGTGACAAATGTTAGGAGCATTCTACAGTTGTTTTCTTGTTTATTTCAAATGATTTTGCAAAATCCTGTTTCCTAAAGCACAGCAGGAACAAAAATGATCAGAAATCCAGCAGGCCTGTGCCAGTGGTCTGTGCCTCAGAACTTCAGTCTCTGTTATGTTACGGGATCATGCCTACAGAAGGCTCCGTTTTTCTGCTTCCAACACAAATTGACTGTAACTCACTATCCTAGCTGCTGCATCTATAAATTTGAAAAGCCGCTTGGTGCATATCTCAGCTCTATTCTATTATGTCATTAGATTCATGGGCACAATATCTGTTGCCAAAATGCCAATTGTTGTTAGACATGGCATATGTCCTTTGAAAATCTGTTATTTTTAATTGCCTAGGCTGTACTGATGGCAGTATTGCACTATTTCAATAATATGGAAGATTTCTTTGTTAAAGTTTTGGAGAGAGGAAAAAAAGTGTAATTGCTTGAATTTTAATGTATATGTGCTAAGCCATCACCATATTCCTATCTGAAATGATCTGTCTCCAAATTGTTCCTGCTCATGTTTTGGCCATCTGTGAGAGACTACTTCCAGGGAATTTGTAGATTGTGTCTTTTTTTTCTTAATTTGCCAGTGAGGCATGCATTCCCTTTCTGGGTGAATTAATGTGTTCTGAAGTTCTTCCTGGCTCTACTTCCACATCTGATTTCAGATGCTGGAGTGAAGCTAGCTGAAGTTTTGTTGTCCAAAAGCTTCTTTATATATTCCTGTGTTGTTGTTTTTATACTATTCCCATGACGAATTCTGAGATCCATATCTCACCTGAGATTTTTAAATACTATCAGGCTATGATGGAAACAACTCTGAAAATGTGTCTAGGTTTTTCTTGGGCTGTAGTAGTTCTTTCCTTATTTTATTATTTGTTAGTTGTATTCCACAGATGAACAGGCATAATTTCTCTTCCTGACCTGCAACAAGATCTATAGTTAAAATTTCCCAATGGTTCTTGCAGTAGGTCTGAACTAAGGTGCTACTGTAAAGCTCACATGCATGTTAACAATGTTGTGGTTATAAAATTTAGTGGAAGGATTGCTCAGGCACTGCAACGGAGTTATTTTTAAAATGATCTGTATATTTAGACAAAATGTTCATAGACTTAATTTGCTTGAGACCTTTCAAAATTAATCCCATAAGTGCAGTGCAATCCATAATATATCTGTTGCTTCAACTTTCAGATTACTTGCTCAAATTCTAGATTCTGGTCTGAAAACCCTGTTTCCTCTCTCCTATAATGGCTTCCCATGCCATGGAAGCTGCTTTCCAGCTGAGACTGATCAGATGATTCATTTTTGGATCTTGCAGTTTTAACAAGGTTTAATTGATTATATTTAAGTGAAGTGTGGGGCTACATCCTGTCCTGTCCCTCCATCTCCACATCTGCAACAGTTTGTCTTTATGGCAAGGTTTTCTACAACATCAAGATCAACTCTATTTTTTTAATTTGATCAGGTATGTTTTATGCATAACTTCAAATTATTTTATTTCCCAGTGTTATTAGATCTAGTATCTTTTTTTGGTAGTAAAATGTTAGTGTGCAATCTGTTTCCTTCCTAACAACAGCTTTCTTTTCTTCTGCAAGGATTTATTCATGTCAAATAAGTCCCATAGCCTCAAGAAACATGCTTATCATCTTATTTCTTAAAATGCTTATTCCTTAATATATAAGAGTTTATCTTGCCAGGCAGAGGAAAGCTTTTGTTGACTTCATGAAAAGCAAGGCTCTGGCATACCTTCTCCATTAGCTTTCCATCGTTTTTCCCTCTTTGTAGAACAAAAATCAGATGCCAGTCTATGCCAGAGCTCTTGGGGAAGATACTGTCATGTCATCTGTGATGTTAATCTTATATGTCACTCTACTTGGCCCAGGTCTTGCTAGTCTTTTACTGATCAGAAAGACATTTTCCACAGCAAACTGATGAATCTGGCACATGGCTGGCAATAGACTGTGTGAAAGTATCTTGCTGAGATGACAAGTCCTGCACTGCTCTGTGGTGAGGACAGAGATGCTGGTGGGGTACCTGGAGCATGTGGCACTCTTACTTTCTCAAAGAAGTGAAGCCTCTGCAGGGATTCACTCTTGGACTGAAAAAAATAGAGTAATTAGGGAACATGGTATTGCAGTGAAATAGAGGGAGGAAGTTCCAGCCATTATTGGTGGCCTCCTGAAACCGCACAAATCCTTGTCCAGAAGTTTGGAGCATCGTAGTACCCGGTATGTGTTGCTCTTGTGATGCTTTTTTCTGTTTGGGTCACATGATAGTACCGGTAGTAACTACTAAAAGCCCTGTATTATCTCTGGTTTATGAATAGAAAACTATGGAAACAAGATTTTTGTCCTTTTCTTTCCCCTGCCCCCTGCCTTTAAACAGTATTTAGCATTTAGAGAATGAACACCTAGATATGACCATAGTAGTTGCAGTTTCTCCTAAACTTGCATATATGTACCTTGCACAATTTAGGTTTCTTGTTTAAAAAAGACAGAAATCAAATTGATGGATTAATGTAGTGTTTCAGACTTGCTCTCATTTTCAGATTCCTCTATAAAGTTTAGTTGAACCTTCATTCTATCCAACCTTTCTTCTCTCCCCCCTTGCCTTTGTTTTGCTTGACTTCTATTTGTAACATCATCCAAAACTTTCATATGTATACTTACCTTCCAAGTCTGTCCATAAAACTTCACTTCTATTATGTGGGTAGAGCTTGAGGTATAAAAACCTTGTCTCTAGTAAGTGTGTGCATTTAAGTGGTCAGTGTATGAAGTTCATATTTCCCCTTTCTTATCTATATTAACATCTGCATTTGTTTGTTTTCTGATATATTACTTATTCTGCTTACATACATTATCTGATATTAGCATGTTCTTGGTCATTTTCTTTCCTGTTGAGTCCATAGTTTGTCTTCATAATGCTTCATTTCTTTTAGGATTTGCATTTTAATATTCAACTGCTCATTTTGGGGTCTCAATATTTGGGTGCTCAACTTCTGAAATGCTTCTGAACTCTGATCTGTTGAAGGGTGAGGTGCCTCTAAGTTCTGATCATCAAACCTTTTGAATGTGTTTCAGGAAAAGTGTACGAAATTACTACTTGATTTTGAAAATGTATTTCAGAGTTGTCTTGAATCTGTTCGAGGTCATGTTGCAGGAGTTTACAGATTTGACTTCTGCTTTATCTTTGCTTTCCTCCAGCTGTTCTCTTAGCTTTTTGTTTTACTTGTTTGATCTCTGACCTGATATGCCCTTGCTTCTCATTCTGCAAAGGTATCAGAATCCTTTTGACTATTACTAGGCTTTATTATCAGCAAAATTGATGTCTAGCCCATTAACTACTGAAACTAAATGTTACCTACACTGTAATGCTGGAAGGTGAATATGATCATCTTCCCATGATAGATATTCAGTAGATTTGAAGGAATTTGTAGAAGTTGGATAACTCTGCACTAATGAGATCTTTTAAATGTTTTAGTAGTGACAAATGGGCTCCTCTCAGCCCTGTCTTACACATCATATACTGGTTTTATATAGCTCCTTTTCCCAGCCAAATATATGGCAACTGCATTGGCTTTTTTTATGCAGAAAATAGGACCTGTCACCTCACAGAGATGGCTTCTCATGTCAGGGCAAAATGTATACATGAAATTGGGAAGTTTAAAGTGCTTTAGGCAAAGGTGCCTCTCTCAGCCTCCTCTGCAGCTATCTCTGCATACATAGTAGGATTTGAACAAAACCATTTCACTAAGGTATATCTTGTAGTAAAGAACAAGAGATGGATCTGAAGTTTCTCTTCCATTGTGACTGCTGTCTGCTGTGTTAAAATTGCTCAGTCATCTTTGAATAGAGTGCCATATTCACTGCTCTCAAGTATACATGAGACTAGAATTACTAAATCATCAGATTTAAACCCTTAAAATCAGTACCTGTTGACACTGTTCTTGTAAATTCTCCTGAGCATCTGTACTAGCACTGGAAATACATTTACCAAATTCCTTGCCTTGTGGAAGCTTCTTTCTGCTTTGCTGTCCTCTTCCTTCTCCCTGTCTTCTTCCTTAGTTAGAAACCATATTTCAGGTTTACTTGCTAAGAGACTGTGGGGGGAAGGGACCTGCTGCCACATGTATCACCTTAAGTTAGCTAGGGAGATGACTGTCTCAAACTCTGTCAGTGAAAGATGCTTCAGACTTACTTGTCTGTGCATATAAAAATCTAGTAAGAAGTGGAAATGCTTAAAACTTGCTGTGAGGCTAAGAATGTCCATAGATATTGCAATAAAAGGTTGAAGGTTAATGAGCTTATATTGTTTCCACAGACTAAAGAGAGAGAAGAGCAGAAGACAGAAGTAAACCATCGTCCATTTGTGTGTATGACACATGGAATTTGTATACCATCCGATGCTAAAATAGACTTTATAGATTTTGAAAGGACTATTTGCTAATAATAAAAGAATCAATGGGACCCCATAAATAGCTTAATTTCATTGTTTGAAATGTTTTTATGCATTAGTTCTGATTGAGAAGGATTTTGTTTTTAAGTAAAAACTCACTTTACATGGTAATTGTATCAGCCACAATACTAAAAATCCTATCTTAAACACATTTTAAATAAAGAATCTTCTTCAGGTCAGTTGGCAACATAGTTATTATGGTTCACCATTGATACTTACTTTCATGAATAATAGCTGTGTACTGTATACCACATGTCTGTCTTCTGTATGACTGCTTTTCTTTAGAATTCTTATAAACTCTGAGCTGTGAAGACAGTATTCCTCACTGCTTCTTATCCACACAAGTGAAAAGCAAACAAATGGCACTGTACTGCAATGTATTGTCATTCAAGGCTACTGTCTCATTATACATGTCTCTGGTAGCATTTATTATAATAAGCACTCAAAACTTTTCCAGATTTTTCCACATCTTTCTTGTCTTGTTATGAAATTAAGGCTTACTTTGGGATGTTGGTGGTCACAAACTCTCAAAAGAACAGAACAGGGAAGATAAGGAATATCTAGGGGGAAGATAGGGGATTCTAGAGGAGGAAAAAGATGAAATGCAGAGTAAATTGGGGAGAACTTTTATATTGATTGTTCCTTCCTCCAAAGCTACACTTTTTAATTAGCAGGTTCAAAGTCTTGGTTTTCAAAATTCAGACTGTTGCTCAAACTAAGTATTAGACTGACTCAAAATCCATGCAATTATTTTATTAAATCTTGGTTAACTGAAAGTGTAACAGATCTGCCATACTGCTTATTTGGACTATTTCTACATTAGCAGGTAGTGTGGTGTAATAGGAGCAAACCACAGAGCAGTGCGGTTGTTGCTGAGGAGCTAGCACTCGTGTTACATGACATTTCAAAGGGTTTTACTTTGAACCAGTTCTGTTTTGGTTCTATGAACTGGAGGTCCATTAGCAGTTGCAGCACATCCTTTGGTTTAGTTTCATCCCAAAGGCATACAGTTTGTGCACTCTATGCTGCAAGATAGTGTGGTGACTAGGAAAAAAATGCACAAAAATGGACTGACCTAAACTGAATACATTAATAGTATTAGGAAGTAGTAGGAGCTGCTTTTTGTCTAAGTATCAATCTTGCAATTAGGTTTGACCTTTATTTAGTAAATAAGTCTTTTTTTTCTAGGTATTAAGATTTATGATAATTTTGAAATTGGTCAATACCTCAATGTTGTTCACATCTCAGTAATTACAAGAATGAAATAAATTCTTTTTTTTACATTGTTCAGTTTGAAAAGTCAGGAGTTGACAACTCTATCAGCAAGCACTAATCAAAGACTCCAGACTTAATTTTGATCTTTGAAACATGTAGCCCGGTCTAAATTAAAACAGATGAAAATAGAAGTATTTTATGTTTTTTGAATAGTTGGGGGAGGGGGGCGCATTATTCATTTGTTAATTAACAGATAGTTTGAAAAAATAATTTTTTTTTCAGTTTAGTAGTTTCTTGAGTTTTCTCATGTCCTGATCATCTGAATTATGATCTATTCAGGTTTTCATCTACCAGATTGGAGGCAATTGTGCTGATGTCAACACATATTCTGCTCCTGATAATGGAAAGCATAGGCACATTTATAAATTCTTTGTATGACTGTTTTTCAGTTTGCTGCAGGACACTTGTTTGTACCAGTAGTTGAGGAAAATCTTGTGGTATGACATCAACATGATGTAAACCACTGATTACTACAGACCACAGGTGAATTATTTCTTGATCACAAGATCTTACTGGACTTTTTACTACTTTTGTAATTGTGGGAACTCTAGGCAGCATGTTAGCAATTGACAGCATTGTAATATGCATGCTGAAATTTGTTCCCACTGCTGTTGAAGAACAACCAGGTAAAATAAAAAAATCAGTGGCTACCAGCATTTTTCATACATGAAAAAGTTACATTAATGATAATTACATGTGTTTGAGACGGAAATATATTGTAGTAGAAACCTTTCTTTTTGAAGAAATAAATTTTTGCATAAGGATTAATATTGCAGCTAACTGCCTAAAAAGTCCCCTCAGATACAAATACTTATTGTAGCCATTTTCCCAGGCAATGAGTTGTTGGATCTAGCATGCAAGCACTCAGGAGTCAGTGCTTTGGTTATGTATTGAAGTATATTTTCTGGTAGCTAAGTTGTGTTCTGGGTATTTCTATAAAATGAACAGTACGAAGAAGGAATAAAATTACTTCCTCTTCATTAAAACCCTTCCTTTTTTTTTGTCTCTTACCTGATGTTATAGTCAGGAACACTTAAAATCACTTTTTTAAGTTGCAGTTATTACCTCCATGTGATTGGGTAAATGCTTCCATCTTTTCTTTAACATAAGATCATTTGATGACAGACCTATACACAGTGTGCATCATGATTTATGAAAGCAGGATACTGCTGTGGCCTTTCCCTGAACCCTTTGAAACTGCACATAATGTATTATGAAAACTCGGTTCTTTTTTAAAATGACAACCAGGCATCTGAGAGTAGAACAGAAGTAGAGATACTCTCTAATGGAAAATAGTAGATTATTACTCTAGGCTTCCTGAGGAGCAAAAGACAAAATGTCTAATTTATTGGATATTACGCTTTGTTAGAAATATGGATTTTTTTTTTAAAGGGTGAAATAGAGCAAAGGTTAAAAAGGTCATGACCATCTTGGAGAAGCTCCCAAATAACTGACTTGTTAAACAGAAACGAGTTACTTTTGTTACAGTTGTATTGTAAAATAGTACTTTAAATCATTCGTGGGTTTTGTTTGAAGGGATATATTAAAATAGTGTTCTGCCTTGGATTCTTGGACTTGATGCTCTGATAAATGTTGATACTTATGTCTTTAAAACATGAAAAATATTTGAAACTTATATTGAAGTTTTTAATATTTAAGCGAGTTGTTAGAATATGGAGAATGTGTAGTGTACAGGGTAGTATTTGATGGTGGCAATTCCTAGCAAATTGACTGACCAACTGGGTTTAGAGGTAGGATATTTGTTCTTACCTTCTGTCACTTTAGAAATCCTTCAGGGTGTCTACAGAAATGGTGTATTTGTGAAAGTAAAGCTGTAGGGAGGCTTCAGTGTGTGTTCCACATCTCTGCTTTGTCAAAGTAGTGCTAACAGATGACTGGAAGAGCCTGGCTTATTTAACCTCCTGAGGGAGGGCTAAGAAGAGGGTAGATATGCTAGCTCTGAATGTGTCTGAGGATTAAATTCTGAAAAGAGGATAAGAGAGCAGGGAAAATGTTAAGTGTGTGTAGAGCACACAGAGCAAAAACTGGGAAAACATTTCTAATTCTGGAACTGTGCGATTCAACAGCAGTGTCTAGGGTTTAGGATCTTCCCTCCTGCCCCCCAGTTCTGGATTTCATGAGGCAGTTTAATAAACTTAAAAAGCACGGGGATATATGCAAGACATCTGCAGATACCAGTATACTGCTCTGACTCATTAAGAGCAGATTCCTATACACTACTTTATTTTTGTATAATATGTTATGTTTGCTATTTGCTCTGATCAGGTGACTCAGTAATATAACAATAAATTTATTACTGTCACATTTTTGCATTTCATTGCAGTTCCATGTCTGTTCATATGTAGTACTTAACAATATGTCACATAGGGCATATAATAAATACTAGTGAGCAACATCCAATTTGAATTATGTTCTAAAAAGTGTGTTCTCATAAACCATACACTTAAGGCAAGGTTTGGTTATGCTTAGATGAAATTCAATGGATTCTGTTCTGCAGAAAAACAAAGCAAGCGCGGGTCTACTGGGGGGTCTTAGAGGATGTGACCTAGCTGTGGCTCTGGAAATCCCCTTTTGGCTGGGGATGGTCTCTGCCATCCTGGGTGCTTACAGAGGTCCCTTTTGACCTGGTAGTCTGTGCAGTTTTAGCCCTTTTCTTTGTTTTCACATGGTACTGTTTTGTTCTGTATTCTGTAATTGTGGATTTCTTATATAGGTTTTGGTAGATTAATATGAAATTGAATGTAGTACAGAAAAATTTCAGATATTTGTTTCAGGTTAGGAATTCTCTCAATTATTTGTTAAAAACTCTTTTATTCTGAATGATCTTTTTCCTCATTGGATATGTTATTCCAAGGTTTTTCATGTGTTAATGAAGGGGACTTTTAATGTTTAGATTCAAGAACCAGAGTTTGATTTCAATTCTGTTGATGACTTGCTGTGAAATTGAGCATGTCGCTAGCATCTTTGTACTTTGACTTGCATATATAACATTAAATTATTTTAAAGGTACATGTGAGGCTGTGTCAATGTCATTTGAATTGCTTTGAGGATGTGGATCTAACCCCTTTATTCACACTTAGATTTTTGTTTGTGTAGAGTTTGCAGTTGTGTTCTGTGGCAGGTATTACTGCTCTCATTGTGCTGATACAGTAGGTGCTCTTTGGGGTAAAAATTCTCATACTGTATTTCAGACCACAAGTGATTCCATTGTTTGGTTTTGCCCTTTTAAAGTCAGCTCAGTTGTGCAAGTGGAGAGGGTAGTTTCCTGGTCTTCAAAAGTGATTAAACTATTTTATTGAGATTAAATTTGACTTGTGTTATATGTAGTGTTAATATATGTGAAAGAATATGGGCTCTGTAACTGTGGAAACAATAGTTTAATGATAAAAAACAGTGAACACAGTACAGGATATGGATGCATTTGTAAGAGAGTTTTATGAGATACACAGACACAGTGTGTAAGTTACTTAAAACTACCTTGACTATCTAGCTGTCCCCTGATGAGCTAGCCTGCACATGCCCTTTTACTCCCCAAAATTGGCATCAGGTACTTTTTGCCTTTTTTCTGTCCTTGTACTGAAGGTAGAATAAATAAACTTAGTAAGTCAGCCCAGTTCCACTAGGTTCAGAGTGAAAATACATAAAATGAGAAAGAAAAAGCAACAGAGATGCTCCTGTATTTTTGGAAGAGGCTATTTTGCCTGTACAGTGTTTTTTAAGCATGTTCTGTATTAAATCAGAATTGATGCATTGTTAGAGATGAGTGGAAGGAAAGGTATATGCAGGACATGTATTTCCATGTTTTAGAGGAAGTTGGGTGGAGAAAGAGAGCAGGCTTATGAGAATGTCAGGAAGGAAAGATACCTTGCGAAAGTATCTGATTAGCTCAGGAAGGAGTGCTTTTTCTTTAGCATCACTCCTTTAATCAGCACAAAGGAAAGAATTGGGATTTTTTTGTTGAAGAGGAGATACCTGAATATATGGTACAGCTACTTAGATCATGTAATTTACATCATACCCATTTGCATGGGCAAATGTTGTTTGTGTCTAAAATGAATGCAACTTCAGGCTGTAGTGTGATATAGACACTGAGTATATTATTATTAACTATTTTTATTTCTGTCTAGTTCCTATTGTACACAAAATATGTGATCACATAAAAATACTAGTGTAACTGCAGGGTTTGTATGCCTGTAAAAACAAATGTTCTTGTAAAGAGAGAGGTTTGCCCTTTTATCTTCCTGTCTGCAATCCCATAAGCAAACATATTTTTATGGTTTTACCATGAAGTGGTTACATTTTAGTGAAATACCAGGTGTTGAGCGTACTGTTACTAAGATTTGCCACTTCTACTAAAAACCTCTGGGCTACTTCGGTTTTGCAATAAATTGAAACTAACCAGAAACATATTTGGTAGATTGGCTTGAATTAGAACCGTAAATCAGAACTCCTGATAATTTAGATGCAGGTGAATATCCTGTTCCAAATTAGAGTTTTGGCATTGTTTCTTTTCAATTTGGGTCATTCATAATAGCATAAATATTTTTAAAAGCAGTAGATCATTATTTTTTTATAGGGTTAGTGCACTCCAGAAAGACACAGTTGTTATTTAGAGTGGTAGAGATGTTTCCTTTAGTGTATGAAGTTTAGAGGTTTTACATATTTCTACGTGCTATGCTTAACTGTCCTTCAAAAGGATTTAAAGTAAACTTGACAGAGTCAGCAAGCAGTGTGAACTTTATAGCTTTTCTTAGTGAATAAATTATTTTTGTGTTTAAATGTGAATTTTATGTTAATGGCATTGGCTTATATTCATAAGAAGCATTCATCAGACAAAAATGCTTGGCATATGCATGGTGTAAGTGGAAAGGAATTAGGACCTTGAAAGATCAAAGTGGTTTGTCTTAGGAGCTGCTGAATCTGCTAGCCTGACAGAGGCAAGGCTGCTGCAGCTCCATGCCCCCAGGTCTAGCCAGTAGCGAGGCTGAGCACGTGTTCCCCATAGTCACATGTGAACGCATACACACACTACGTGCACATACATACGTGGTCATCCACACAGATCAATGCAGAAACCACAGCACTCTCACAAACACAACTGCACCTATGGCCTGACCTTGTTTCACCTTTCTGGCTGGTTAGGATGAAAGCCTGTTAGTGGAATATATATATATACATAAATATACATATCTACAGTATGGATGCCTCCAGTAGCTGGTCTTTGACACTCAGTCTATGCAGTTGCTGGTCTCTCATCCCCAGTCTCTGCAGTTGCCAGCACGTGGGCATGTGAGGCTTGCTGTGTGGCTCGCAGCTCCGTTCCAGTTGCTGGTGCTCAGCCCTGCTCCTGCACACCCACACGCACCCGTGCACACACTGTGAGTCCTCCCAGGAGCTTCAGACAACTCAGTGTATCCAGTAGTTGACCCCTGGCCTCTCTACTTCCTCATGCACAGACACACACATGCAAAGGGTCTTTTTGGTACCTGGTGCAGACTTACAACCCTACCAGTAGCCAACCCTTGCATCCCAGAGGCCCTCCTGTAGCTGGGATCTTCTGGTTCCTCCAGTAACCAGCTGTCAGGCCCCTCGGTCTCCCCAGTGTCTGCCTCAGACTTGTGGCTGCTCTGATACCTGGCTCCCAAGCCTCTTCTACTCCAGCTTGATGCTCGTGAGCAATTGCACACACTGAAACACGCTCCCACGCAACATGCATGCACCCCACTCTCCCAAGTTCCTGACAGCACAGTCATGTGCACCCCTATGACTCATGGTCCTCTCTCCAGTTGCAAGCACTGAAACTTCCAAATACACAGACACCAAGAGCCTCCTGCCCAGGAGTTAGAAATGGAATTTAAGAAGACAGGACAGACTGCAGTGGTCAGTGCAGGGCATGGTCAGACAAGCATCCTGACCAGCGATCTGTTTCAAGTGACCAACCCCTTTTTTCCCTGTGTTTACCACCCTGATCCCTCTTTTTCTGGCTTTCGTCTTCCCTAAGCATCTCATAATAAGTTTTGTACCATCCCATAGTGCTCTTCCCCTGAATCCTATAACAACTCCCATACCCCTGTAGGCAGTAACCCCCTGTCAGACTGTAAGGTGAGTGGGGAGCCTCTTCCTTCTCTCAGCTGGTGAGCATCACACCTGGACAGGCTGATGGCTCTCCTGGGACAGCCCTGGGGGGAGCTGGGTCAGGGTGCTCCATTTTCTCCAATTACATTATTGGGGTTTCTACCCTGTTACTGTTCCTCAGTGCTTCTTTGTGTTTATGGTGATGAGCCTTTAATCACATAATTTAACAGGCTGTGTAATGGAAAGGTGGGATCATTTATGTGCTCCTGTTAGGTAATTTGTGTTAAAGTGCATTGACACCACCAGTGCTTCTTAGGTTAATTGTTGTAATGGGATGTACTTAGATGGTGAGGAAATCTCCTGACAGGAAGATTTTTGCTTCCATACTAGTACAATTACCTAACCCAAAGGATTTAGACATTTGTGAGGTGGTTAAGACCCTAATGACGCTGCAGTAGAGGATTGTACTCGTAAATGTAGTAAATCAATGGAGTAAGATACTCTCCCTATATTATGGGAGATACATCTCCCACTTTTAACCTGTATGAACTAGTGAATTAATTATGCAGTTTGGTTTATCACTGGGCCGTGTTTAAAGGGTGTTTTCTTGGGAACTATCCCAAAATGATAGCTTGTTTGCTAGAAGTCAGGATCTGCCACACCAAAGAGATTTCAAGTAACAAAAGAGCAAAGAAATTTATGACAAGATTTTCCTTTTTAGGAAGCTTCTTTGATTTTCCTGTAAGAAGAAATGCTAACTCCTCATTTTGATTTTTGCATAAACCCATGGGGTTTTGTCATGATGTTAGTGTGACAGGTCAAAGCTGACCTTGGCAAAGTAAAGTGTGTTAAAACTCTCACATAAGCTCTGTGTAACGTGATTGTCCAAAGGAAGCCTTTGTAGAATACCCTACATATTTATGTTTTTTCTTTACAATATGGGATTTCATGATATGGTAAAGAAATGAGTATGATATATTGCTTAATTGATTACATGAGACCTATACAAAACATTTCACTTGAATTGTATTAGCTTTATATCTAATAGAGAATTAAGAAATCATGAGTTGGAATAAGCACTTTCCCTAAATGGCATGTCACCTTGTTTCGTATCATCCGAAGTCATCTATTCTTTGGGCCCACTTGCTGGTAAAAAACAGTGAAGAACTAAGTAGTCATTCCAGAAATTTTTTTTTTAAGATTATCTGGTGTTTAGGAAAAAAAAGTGCATATAATTCAAGTTTAATGGGAGTATTTTTATTTTTCTTAAAGGAATTGCCTACGGTTCTGCTTATTCATCAGATGGATGGGCATGAAGGTGCATGGACAATATTACCATTAATGAGAGAGTAAGTGTAATGAATGCCAGTTATTTTCAGAATTTTTGGTAATCAAGAATATAAAGAGACCTCTTTTTTCAGAAGTAAAGTTTTTGAATGAGAGTTGCAACCTTATCTTTTCACTTTCTTACTCTACTTTTTTTTGGCTTTTCAAAGCAATTTTCTGTTAAACTTCATTAAATCAGAGAAAGCTATTTTAAATAAAAGAACAACAATAATATAATGTAACTGAACAACTACCTTCTTCAAATCATTGTGGGCTTTAAAATTATTAGGGAAGTAAACTAGTGAAAAGAAATACCACTTAAAAATGTGTTTTTTCCTATTTGGTCCCCACTTCTCACAGTGTAAGGTGTGAGGTATTTCAGAATTTTGACCTTTCAGATTACTTGGCTGAATGAAGTGGATAAATAATTGTTAAAAAAATAGATAA
Organism: Strix uralensis; assembly: GCF_047716275.1. Lineage (NCBI taxonomy): Eukaryota > Metazoa > Chordata > Aves > Strigiformes > Strigidae > Strix > Strix uralensis. Next base: position 113,557,325 of record NC_133973.1, on the reverse strand, counting down.
TAATACCTGTTTGGGGTTTCTGTCTTTTTTTGCTTACAGCGTTTCTAAGAGGTGGTATGCCTTTAGAGTGAAAAGGTGTAGGTTTCAACATCTTTTTAGAAGCTTATATAGCCAGTTTTCTTAGTATGGTCAGAGAAGACAGATAGTCTCAAATATCTTTTCTTCTTAGTTTATGCAGATGGCTCCAAGGAAGACGTGCTGTATTTACATGGTAGTATGTTGCAAACCATCACAAAGCAATGATTCTTGTTTTAGAAAGTCCTAAAGCTCCATGGTGCTGAAGGCTATCCTTTGCCTAAAACTTGCATTTGAAATTGATGCCAGAGGCACTGAAGCCTCTTGAGATTTAATTTAGTTAATATAATTTATTAGAGTTACTCAGAAGAATGTTTCTGTTTTGGTTTGAGGTTTTTGCATGAGAGTGATTGCAGGATAGGATGCTCCTGCTTTCCATTGTTTTCTGTATGTGTAGAAACATGAAAATAGTGTTTGTTATAATAGCTCTATTTGAAATACATGTAAACTCTGAAAAGACGCAAAAGGAGAATTAAATTGAAAGACTGGAAGATGATGTTTCAACTATCAGTCATCATTGTTATTCCTTCTTAGCTCCTGTTTCAATGACCTAGTGGTTCATCTTCTGAATTATTTATGTCTTGGTGACAGGGTTTACAGATACAGCTCTTACAAGATAGTGAAACTTGAAACCAGAAATACAAATGTTCATTTGTGTGATAAAGCAGAAGAAAATTCATCAGAAATCAGAAGAGGATCTTAAGTAGAGGATTTCCATCTTGAGAATTCTGGAATATGAATTTCTTTGTGTCTACTGTTTCGCTTACCGCTTTTGGCAGAATAAAGACATGGAGTAGTTTAGAAGTGTATCGATGTTGTGAGGCTTATACTGTTCAGTTTTCTCAATGGACAGAGGAGGAGGAAGGGAGATCAGCCCATTCTGCAGCAGCTGATCATGCTTGGAATTGTGATATAAGGTGCATTCTTAACTGAAAACTGGTTTCAGAAGAATGGCTTACCTCAGTTCTGTAGTTGTCAGTTTTAAGGAGGCCTCTAAACAGTTATGACAATTCTAAATTTTTAGTTCTTGGGCACAGGTTAACTTGCACAAAAGACTTCATTTCAGAAGATGTAATAATAAGACAACAATGGATGTCTATGACTGTCTCCAGAAGGCCCACTACATTTCTTCTTAGTAACCATGTTCACTAAGCAGACGAGGAGTCCTTTTTAAATTATTACTCTGAAATGGGATCTTACCTGAGTATCTCCAATGGCCCCTTGCAATCTGAACTCCAAATTTGTGTGCTGTGAGGTCTTCGTAAGACTCTGCAGGCCTTAAATACTTAGCCTTGAAAATCATCCTGTTTGTCCGTCAATAGCTAGATGAGCACATTATTTGTTTTGTGAACTTTTATGTGCTGTATTCACAAGACGGAGTAATCTTTTTGTGGGGAGCATTCTAGTGTTTTCTCCTTGCCCTTAACGCAGCTGCTTTCATGTAAATCCAGTTATTTCTCTCCTAAAGTTCTAGATGAACACAAAAGTGTGAGAGAAAAGCCTTCAGTCTTCACAGGGCATTGAATACTGTACGTATTTACAAACGTGAAAGTATCTGATACCCTTTTTGTACTTGTTTGGCAAGTTTGGAAGGAACAGCTAGGAGGTGTCTTTCCTGGCTGATTGTATCTTGTTTGCTTGCCTGAGCAAAGAGTTGCCTAGATTTCAGTGTTGAGTAGGCAACAAAAAATGCTTTTATGTACTAAAAGGATGAATGGATCGTGAGTTCTTCTGGCTATTACAGTTTAGCAGATTAAGTATCATAATCAGAAAGCAGTGAATCATCAAATTCCATTGCAAGACACAGAGGAAAGGTAGCTTCATAAGGAGATGACTGTCATGGTTTAACCCCAGCCAGCAACTCAGCCCCACACAGCCACTTGCTCGCTCCCCCCTGGTGGGATGGAGGAGAGAATTGGAAAAGTAAAAGTGAAAAAACTCATGGGTTGAGATAAAGACAGTTTAATAGGTAGAGCGAAAGCTGTGCACACAAGGAAAGCAAAACAAGAAATTCATTCACCACTTCCCATAGGCGTGGTGTTCACCCATCCTCAGGAAAGCAGGGCTCCGTCACACATAATGGTTACTTGGGAAGACAAACACCATCACTCCGAATATCCACCCCTTCCTTTTTCTTCCCCCATCTTTTATTGCTGAGCACGATGTCATATGGTCTGGAATATCCCTTTAGTCAGTTGGGGTCAGCTGTCCTGGCTGTGTCCCCTCCCAACTTCCCGTGCATCCCCAGCCCGCTCACTGGTGGGGTGATGTAAGAAGCAGAAGAGGCCTTGATTCTGTGTAAGCACTGCTCAGCAATAACTAAAACATCCCTGTGTTATCAACACTGTTTCCAGCACAATCCAGAACATAGCCCCATACAAGCTCCTGTGAAGAGAATTATCCTAGCCAAAACCAGCACAATGACTTGTCCCAGATGGAAAAAGACTGAACTAGTTTAGCACCTGGCAACTCTCTGGTGCTTCTAGCATGTAATTATAAGAGCTGCAGAGGCAGGTATCACATGTTCTAGCATAAGTATTTCTCAGATAGTGGGTTTGTTTTTTGGGGGATTGGGGTTTTTTTTAGGCAAATACTGTTCCCTAAAACATAAATGATCCTATCACCCTTTTTTATTTATTTTTGCTGACTTACATATCTACTGTTTAATTTCAGTGCTGATTTTATCAGTAGACAATGCTGTAGCAGAAGAAATCTGAATTTTATAGGTGCTAATTTTCTTATCCCTCTTTTCAGATGATGTGTTTAATTAAATCAACATAAAAGCTATGCAAAGGAAACTGGACAAGTAAAAATTGTGGGTTTTTTTTCCATTAGGATGTCATGATTTAATAAGGCTTTGTTTTGTTAAGTTGTGGAAGAATTAGGCTGGGAGGAGTAGAGAAAGAAGGAATGAGAATTTTCTGAAGGAGTCAGGAATCCTGCATTGAGATTAGTGTTAGCTTTGAGGAAGCTAGGGGAGTCCCTTTAATCTGTGTAGTTTCACTGTACTGAAAAAGCTAACAAAGGTTTTAGGTTGGGGATTATCAGTTGTAAGAAAAACTGTCATTAGGCATTTTCATGATTGTTGCAATGGTGTTAGATGCCCAACAGTGGGGCTGCTTAGAAGAAAGTTAAGATACAGAGGGGAAGGTAACTTAAACTGCTATCTACAAACTTCTGAATTCACAGATGGCTATTAGACCTGTACTACCTATACATTTCTGAGTGGACATTCTTTATGTGTTTCTGTTCCCTTCTTTCTGGAATAACTGGTGTTATATCAATAGATAGCAGCAGAGGCAATATCTTTATCCATTCACTGTAGTCCTTTGATATGTAATTCTAAGTAGTAAAAGTTTCTGTTTCTGTGTAAATGAATAATTGATTGCAAATTGATTATATTTGGGCAATGTGGGTTGAATCAATCATTCTGTTCATAAGCCAGTTTATTAGTTAAATATTAATTTCTTTTGTTAGCTTCTCTGTTACCTATGGTAGGAACTCCTCATGGATTTTCTTCTGTGAAGAAGATACGAGAATACAAGTTGTAAAGCTGCTAGAAACACTTGGAAGATTTGACGGGTCTAAGGTGAAATAAAAATTTAGATATTTAACTTTCTTTTGAATGTGCTTTCAGATGAAATGTGAAATCATTTTAAGTAAGTACAAAATGATAAATACAGAATTTTAGAATTCCTAGTTATGGAACGGTATCTGTGACCCATAATTTAATTTTATATCACTGCCTGGATGGCTCAGAGCTCCAGTCATTGGAAAAGATGTATCCAAACAGCTTAAAATAAGGGGATAGATTTCTGTTGCTGAGGCTGAGAGTGAGCAAGGTATTTAATATGAAGCAGTATGAGCACCTGTCTAGCTGTTAAAGAACTGTTAAAATTCAGCAGAGAAAAGATTCCTTCTGTGGATAGCCTGAAAATGATGTAGCATCAGTAAAAAGATGAGTATAGTCTGCTGTGTGATCCCTTTTTCCCATTTTCTTGTCTGTCGTCAGTTCTGATTATCATCAGGCAGAATGACAGATGTTAGTTTGACTAACTGTCTCAGATCTAATATAGTAAGGTATTTTATTTTCATTCTGTTTCTGAACTGTCATGGTGATGAGACAGTTTTCTTTACCTGCTGGAAAAGGAACAACACCAAAACACTTGCAGAACAAAAGAAAAATGCAGTCACCAAGGAACAAAGGAAGTTTGGCCATACAACTAACGTGAAAGCTGTTAATGTTTAGAATTCTCAGGGTTCAGAAAAAAATTCAGCTTGATGTCCATCCTCTGCCTGGAATAGAAGCCACCAAAATCTCCTGTGTGAAATATGTTTTGCCTGTTTATTGATACCTTGACTGAGTATTGAACTCTACTTTGGGTCTCACTTTAGCATATTTACTTCTTTTGCAGGCACATGGCCTTGTCGTGCTTTCTCACAATTGTTTTCTAAAATGGTAATAATAATAATAATTCAGAGATCTTACATTTTTAAACACTGTGTCTTCACAATAGTTGACTGAATATATTTAGGCCTTTGCAATACCCATTTATTTCTGTTTCAGAACACTACTCCTACTTGATGTTCTCAAAATAGAAACAACAATTTTTGTTCTAGTTGCTGCCCTTGTGCCAGTTTTAATCTCTTCTTTGCATTACATGTAAATTCCATTACAGTAATAAATTATGTTCCAACCTGCATTAAAAGGAAAATAAACTGTTTTGCTTTTGTACATGGCGTAACAGTCCATAACTGATTCCTTATATATAGTAGTAATCCATCAGTCACAAAATTTAAGGTGAGTTAGACTGGAATGAGCTCATTCATTATTCATTTTAAAATGTCAGCAGTCTGCATAATAAAAAGCTGATATACATTAATCACAATAAAAGGTCTACAAGGGGCATGTGGATAGTTGATGAATCTGCAGCTTTTCAATGTGGATATGTAGAGATTAGTAGCAGAACTACCGAGACTGATGTGAATGTAATATTGAGTGAAAACAGATGTGTGAAAGCATTGTAAGAGACTGTGGAGGAATGTTAAGAGAATGACCTGCATTGTTAATCAAGGACATTATTGACTGCAGTAAAACTAAAAAAGAGTGAGGAATATCTGATTTACATACAGACCTCAAGGCAAGTACTCAGACGGTGAATTATATCAATATCAGGAAACACTTTTTACTGTGAGGATGACTGAGCATTGGCACAGGTTGTCCAAAGAGGTTGTGGAGTCTCTGTCCTTGGAGATATCTCACAAACTGTCTGGACATGGTCCTGAGCAAACTGCTGTATCGGTGGCCCTGCTTGAGCAGGGGAATTTAGACCTGATGATCCCAAGAGGTCCCTTCCAACCCCAACCCCGCTGTGATTCTGTGTTTCAATGGCAGATTGATTCAACCTGTGCTTTCATAATGAAGGATGGCAGCAAGGTTAAAGCAAATTGTATGTGCCACTCCTCTTCCTGTTATCCTAACAAGATGATAGACTACAGCCCCAAAGAAATGGATATACTTTGAATGAGTAAACCAAGCTGACTTAGTAGCTGTTGATACCTAAAGGCTATAAAAGATCTGTCTAAAGAACAGTTTGTCTTTGAGATCGTAAGAACTCTTTTAAGATGATGTAGTAAGATACAGTGAGGATGTGACAGCTGAAATCTCCTGTCCTGTGTGTCAGACACAAATCTTGAACAGATTAATTTGGCACACTTGTCTTGGTATTTGTGAATAAGAGGATACGACAGTGAGTGGGTAGAATCAACTTGATTAGTAAGTTAGGTAAAGTCACCTCTGCCCTCTCTGAGGTCTGGTATTGAATTTTGTGGCATCACATTCCTTCAGCTACTAGTTTAAAGTGTTCTAAAGAATTTTGAGTGCTCTTAGTAAAGTTAGCTGATTTTTTGCCATTTTTGAAGCACAGTATGTGTCTGATCCAAGTGGATGGTAGTTATCTATAATGCAATGAATCACATTCCTTTTTTAATCCACACATTTTCCTATATGCAATTTGATTACCATCATTCCTTAAGTTCCTTCTCATATAACTAATTTAATCTTGTAAAGCCAGCCTGCACAAAATGTTATGACCAAATAAGCTTGGAGAGTATTGACTGTAACCTGGAATGCCATCACTGTGATTTGTGGCTTAATATTGCCAGAAATAATATTATGTGAAAGCCTGAGGAGGGTATATGTATGGGTTTAATTTTCTATGCTTTATAGAGAAAGGAAAGTAAGGTTGGTTTTTTAAATCCATAGCTTGTTTTGGTGTAAAAATTAACATGCAAAATTAGAGTAAGTAAAGATTTTTTTTTTTCACTCTGTAGCATAACAAAGTGGAAGTCCAGGAAAAAATTGTCTGCAGATGGTATTATCATATTAAAATGTTACTATTTATTAACTATTTCTGAAACAGAGTAGTGTGCTTGTGTTATGAATGTTTTGAAGCCTTAAAAGAGTTAAAAAATGGTGTGCACAAATGCTTCTAAAGAATTATTTTGATTCTTTCAAGGCAGTCATCTTTGTGCATAAAAATGAGTATGTTTACCCATTTTATTTTACCTCCCAATATTTTGTTTATTTTTCAATCCATCCAGTGAACACTATTGAATCCTTCCAATAAAGGAGGGAGGGAGAAAGCAGGGTCTGTTGTGATTGAAGGTATGAATCTGAGTAGGTACCAGGTAGCAACTCCTATGAAGGTGGTTAAAAAAACGGTGGGGAAAAAATCTCCATCCTTGCCTTCTCCATATATTGAGTAGTGTCAGTTTAACTGGCTCTTTCCTCGACAGATTGCTGAACATCTACCTCAGCCTCAGGAGGCACATTGGGATTATGGGAGCAAACAAGTTTTCAGCATTTGTGTTACCTTAAGAAGTCACTAGTCAAGTACAAGATATATTCAATTTAGTTTTGTTGAGAGTAGCTGATCAAAGTAGAGGGGAGAAATGTGAAGAATTCATGGGAAATGCACTTAGCACCTCACACACGTACACATGCATGTGCATACCACGTTAAACTTAGACCAGTCCCTCAGAGAATCAGTGTTCCTGGCATGGGTGGCATCCCATATCTTTGACTCATGGTTGTTTATGTGGGTCCTGGCCATCCTTGCAGAGGTGGGGTTCTTGAAGAAGACAGCAGCCCATAGCTTTGACTCAGTGTGTGTGGCAAGACACACATCCCTGGTAGCTCCTGAGGGCTGCCCTTTTACTGCCTTTTGGGGAGCCAGGTTGAGTTCTGGCTGGAAGCCAGGGGGGTTGCCAGGCTGAGTGTCCTCTAGGGCAGCCCCACTTGCATGCTCCTGCCGGGCTCAGCCAGTTGGTTTTGGCTGGAGGTGTCTCCTGTTGCATGAAGACCTCTCTTCTGCTGTTTGCTGATTCTGCTGCACGCTGGCCAAATGTCACTCATCGCTCCTCATTGACTCTGGGGAGCTATAAAATTTAGCTCAGTCTGTATAGCCACATCTGCTTGGAGTTAGGAGGATGGCTACTGAGATGCAAGATCCTCTTGGAGTTAGACCGTTTTTTTTCCCTGGATGTTTCTACAGTATTTTTTCTTGAATATTTTCCCTTTTGTCCTGAATTTTGTGTAAATTTATTTCTCTCATGTGAAGTATGTGAACTGTGCTAATGCCTTGAAGGAATTTTTCATTGTTGCTAATATCTGCCTCTTTAAAAAAAAAATAAATATGGCAGGGAGGCTGGAGAAATAGAATCTTTTGTGAAAAACAGTTGCCCTAACTATGAATCTATGTATCTATGTTAGTGATGAATTGTCAGGAATTGATAAATTTTCATGAAAAAGGAAAACCTGAGTTACTGTCATAATGCAAAGAACTTCACACTTTAAAGATCTAATGTAACCATTAAGGTGATTTGGAATTCTGATTCATCATTTGTACTTGTGGGCCTGAAAAGCAGTTTATATATATATTTTTTTTTTTTTAAAATTACATATACACACATATATTCTTTTTTCCCTTCATCACAGTCCTTATTCTGAAAAAAATTGAGGGTATACTTGTTTTATATCCATTCTAAACAGAAAGATTAAGATAACTGACAGTAATGTTAAAAAAGTAAGTCGTTAATTATTTTCAGATACAGCAGAGTCAGTAGTAAATTCTTAAACACTGTTATTTAAAACTAATAATAATACTTAATCTTTTAATTTACAAATGCATACTTGGGACCTTCTTCATTTAACTCTTTTGAAGATCAAGGTATTTAAAATGTATTTGCTTTTTAAGTTCCCTAGTGTAGAAGAGGCTAGATGATGGAAATTCAAAATGGAAATGTATATAAAGTTCCTAAATGCAGTGCTTTTGAGTGTCTTGTCTCATCAGTAGTCAGCTTGGGTGGTCAAACACTGAAACAGGTTGCCCAGAGAGGTTGTGGGATGTATTCAAAACATGACTGAACAGAATCCTGGACAACCTGATCTGGCCGACCCTGCTTGAGCAGGGGGATTGGACTAGACAATCTCAAGACGCCCCTTTCAACCTCATTCCTTCTATGATTCTGAGGTTCAGTGCACTTTGAACAGGTGGAATCCAGGGATTATGCTGGAGTTTGAAAATACAGTGTGTATTTGAATTACTTGTCTTTAGTTTCATTTCTTACCAAGTACACTTTTTGTCTGGATTATTGTGAATAATACGCTTCCCTTGTTTTTGTTTTCAGGTTTGCTTTATTCAGCATGAATGCAGTCGTCATCTTCACTAAAAGGATACTGTAGATGAACAAAATTGTTTCCTATATTCCTTTACAGGAGTGGTTTTTAGGTAAAGCATTATATGATGAAGAATCTACAATAATTCACCATTATGCCTTTGCCGAAAATCCTACAGTCTTTAAATTTCCAGATTTTGCTGCTGGTTGGGCACTTAGCATTCCACTTGTTAACAAGTAAGAATTGAATTTTTAATCACTCCTTGTTTATTGTTAGAATTAAAAATGTTTAATTTATACTTTTTTTCTAGATGTAAATCAATATTATTTTAATGAGTTATGATTTAATATGAATTAATATTTTTTATAAAAGATGGAGGTGTTCCTGCAGTTGAAGGTCATATTGCAGATCATGTAGATACGCAAATTCCAATTTTAATTTTGAGCTGTCTTTGAATTGAAACTGCTGGTTGCAGCTTAGCTATGGCAGACAGCTTGGGATGTACTCAACCAATGCAGGCTGGCCTCTCATAGATTTGACTTCAGAGCCTTTGCTGAGCTTTTGCTGCTGCTACCTGTATTATCAGCATTCATGTTGATACATGTAAGTCTGCTTTAGTCTGAGTATCTAAGGTGCGTAGCAAGACATTCAACCAGGCACAATAATGTACAGGTAGCTCTGGGTATGCCTACGTAGACTTGTGCTTCCTCTATAAACTTACCCAGAAAATACTGCTTTGATAAATTTCCATTTCTTCCTTATTCTACACATTCCAAGCATAATTATTATAATTAAACACTTAAGAATTCATTAGTAGACAAGGGTACAGAAACAGATTTCTGTATCATTGCTGTGCATGTGATTTATTTTGCTTCACTCTGCCTATCTGAAAGTTAACATCATGTCAGCTAGTTAATAGCTGTCCAGTAGTTCAATTAGTTCAATACCATCACTTGTCATTTTAAAAATGTGTTCTCCACCAGACAGAAGTTTTATTCCTGGATCTTAGAGTGACTGCATTGCCCTCTAGCAATGCTCCTCATGGTACAGAGACAACCTAGATACTTATTAAAGATTAGATGCTTAGTTTTTAAATGAGATATGAAAAGTTCATAGATTTCAGAAGTTGAATACATCTTGCTGTAGCAAGGATTGATGTTTTCATAAATCAAAAGTGCCTAGATACTGTGCTTTGGAATACATAAAAAGATAATATTGTCTGAAATTTTTGATCAATATTGAGTTTCAAATGCATTGAAATTCAAATCTATTGAAAATGTTATGCCACACTTCCCATCTACTCCAGATGACATCTTTCTTCTTGGGCAGGAAGAATGTATCAAAATGTGTGTCCTGAAATATAAATTAAACATCATCATACTGTGCTCAGAATAAAAAAAAATGTACATGAAAAAGAAATGTAAGTTGCTTCTTGGGGCAATAAATACAGAAGTGTGATTTTTTTTTTTTTTTTTTTTTTTTTCTCCTTATAAGATGGTCAATAATACCAGCACACTTTGCTGCATACACTAGTGATTGTTTATTTTTTAATATTTTTTTTGAGTGAATTTCTTCATCTTTAATTGTATAGGCTTGCAAAGAAGTTGAAAAGTGAACCACTCAAGTCAGACTTTACAATAGATTTAAAGCATGAGGTAAGCAGTGATGTGGTGAAAAAAAATTGTCTCAAATCTATATATTTGAAAATGGAAATAACAGGTTTTTCTTAGACATGGTTAAAAAGTTTGACTGCAATGGCAGGCATGTTTAATTTCTTTCCCTTCTTTTAGAATATTGTGATACTTTAAAAATATATTTCAAGCATAGAGGAATTCAATAAAATTGCATTCACACATGAATGCATATATGGTTGTATACAGTAAGGTATCTTCTAAGGCTTGCTCTATAGAGAAGGAGAGAGACTTTCAATTCATTAAGCATAAGCTGACATGAATAGTATCTCACATACTAGTCAGCCTCACTCACTTTCTAAATCAGACTCTAAGAGCTAAACGTGATGGAGTTTGTATTAAACAGTCTGAGGAACCTAACTGTTGTATGAACAATCAACTCTGCAACCTGCAGCATGGAAGTCTGGATTTTTTTTTTTTTTTTTGGCCTCAGTTTTGCAGAAGTTTTAAAAGGTAGCCACTAGGTTTTTCAGAGAATGAGTTGACTGAAAGGAACATGAGACAAAAGGACTGGGGGGATCTGAAAGAATGTTAGTGCTACTTTTTCTGAAGCTTTTTTATTTTTTCTGCCCTTAGAATGTTTGTACTGTCACCAAAGTGAACTGCTGAACCAGGGTGGAAGGGGAGGATGAATCTGGAATAAGCTTGCTGATTTTGGACCAAAATTATGAGTGATGTTGAACTCATTTTAATTTTTTAAAACTCCCAAAAGTCAGCTATAAATTGTGGTTCCGGCCCGGAAAAAAACCAAAATCTTAAATCTACTGCTGCTGTTCCAGATCTTTATTCTGTAATGGTTATAAACCTCTTCAGTTCCAACATCAATCAACAGTGTATTTATAGAGTATAAATTGGTAGCATATTTAAATGACTTTGGTTTTGTGCCCACATTATTATTTCACATAGTTTCCCTCTTTGACTGATGTATTTCTCAAAAGCAACTGGACCCCTCTCAGCTTTCATTTTGCTATGTGAAACAAGCCAACAAGCTGTTTCCTTCCTCTTGTTAATTTTTCTAAATGCAAGGCCTTGGGCTTCACACTGTTAATCTTATTATAAGTTACCTCAAAGTCATTTGTATATTCCCAATATTCCAGTCTACCTCAGCACTGACAAAGCCTCTAAACTGAGTGTCATAAAAAAAAATAAATCCTTAGTAGACATTTCTTTTATGTGCCACAGATTGCTTAATGAAAAACAATTGATGAATCGACTGGCAAAATTACTTCCATTCACTTCTTGTTCTGTTAGCAGTTCCTTGCATATGTTTCATTTCAAATTTATTGCCACTGATAACCTACTTCCGCCCTGTAGTTATTCTTTCTGCACAGTCTTGTGTCTCCCTTGAGACAGTTCTATTCCCCCTCATTTATTTTATACATCACCATCTTCTCCTTCTTAAATCATTTTTATCTCTACATCCTCCTTGTGTGAATCAAGATTGACAACAAATCAAAGGATATAATCTGTGATCTTTAATGATTGTGTGTAATATTTAAATTTATAAAGAATGATAAATGTTTTAAGAAATGTTTTACTTTGACAGAGTCCTAATAACATGTGCCTCTAGTGTTTGGTATTTTATTGTGCTCTGTGTCAGGTTTTTTTCACCCTACTACTTTGCAAGTCCCTGTTTCTTATATTCGTAACATTTATATCGCTTTCCATCTGGAAGGCCTATCTTGCAAATATGGTGAAGGGTTTTTGTCATGCTGCTGCTCATTTGTAGGTTGTTTTTTAGACTTTTTGTAACTGCACAATATATAGCATATTCTCTGATGCTTATTCAAAACTGGAAGCAAATGATGGATTTTCTGTATATCTAGCATTAGATTTGAACTAGGACTAAGACTATTTTTTGTCTTTTTATTGTAAATCCATTTCTATTATTTTACGAACAGTCTGTCATACTGTTCCATAACCCAGAATGGCACTCTAACCTCACTTCTGAAATATGATAGCTTCACACCATTCCAAGGCTTTCTACTGAACATTTCATTATTTAGTGGGAAATCTTAGCACATTATGAACTTTCATAAATAATTCATGTTAGGTTACAATTGTTAAATATTCTTTGTGCTGCAGGAGCATTGCTTCTTTGTTGGTTCCTGTGATAGACATTAATTCTGAATAGCTGAATTCTGAACTAATACAATCTTAATATGTACTGGAAGCTCTTTAGAAATCCCATCCCTTGCTGTTTTGTAGTTTTCCAGCTACAAGGCAGAGTCAAGAACCACTTACATCCCATAATGAGAATGTGGTGACAAGGCAAAAAGATAACTTTGGAGATGTATGTGTGTTTATTGTCCGCTCCTTACCACGAGTGTGTATGTGTTACACATCACTTCCATACTCCTCCTGTACTCCAAGCACTATGAACAGTGTTTGTTCTGCCACTCAGGCTTAAGCATTTTCTTCCCTATAGAGTGGCCATTTCCTTTAGTACTTTGTTGAACTCATCTGTAATGCTAAGATCATCTGTGTTTTCAGAAGCATTGCTAAAACAACAGATAAACAGACCACTTAATAATGGCAAGACTAAGAGAAATCAGAACTTGCAACTACAAAACTCATTCTAATGAAAGAACCTGCAGCTGAGTTAGAGTGGTTTAGCAAGTCAGTGTCAGGTGAGCAGTAGTAGTGACCTTGTTTATACTCACAGCTCCCAGTTGTATGCTTTCACTCAATTACAAGGACAAATACAGTAATTTGAGCTCTTTTCAGTGCAATCAAATTAAATGTTTTTACTTTGCAGCTGAGGTGGTGTAAGAGTGCATGTGTAGTTATGACAGTCCAGTTACAAACAGTAACTTGCTAAAAAGCCATCAGGTAATTGTGTTCTGGTATGTCACTGTACCCTATTGAAAATCTTTCAAATCTGGAAGCTTAAGTTTCAAAAATCTGATTGTATACTCAAGCAAGAATGTTCTGTTTGTAGCAGGGCCTGTAACAAACTGGTGCTTCTATTTTATTCCCTTGAAGTTCCAGAAATGGCTGTGCGCAGATAGGTGAGATTTTCTGAGGATGTTGAAACCTAAATGTGATGGTGTTGTGGTTTAACCCCAGCCAGGGTTAAACCCCAGGTTAAACCCCAGCCTCATGCAGCCACTTGCTCACTCTCCTCCAGTGGGATGGAGGAGAGAATCAGAAGGGTAAAAGTGAGGAAACTCCTGGGCTGAGATGAAGGTAGTTTAATAAGTAAGGCAAAAGCTGTGCACACAAGGAAAGCAAAACAATGAATTCATTCACCACTTCCCATCAGCAGGCAGGTGTTCAGCCATTTCCAGGAAAGCAGGGCTCCATCATGTGTAACGGTTACTTGGGAAGACAAACACCATCACTCCAAATGTCCCCCGCTTCCTTCTTCTTCCCTCAGCTTTTACTGCTGAGCATGACCTCATATGGTCTGGGATATCCCTTTGGTCAGTTGGGGTCAGCTGTCCCAGCTGTGTCCCCTCCCAACTTCTTGTGCACCCCCAGCCCGCTCACTGGTGGGGTGGGGTGGGGTGAGAAGCAGAAGAGGCCTTGACTGTATAAGCACTGCTCAGCAGCAATGAAAACATCCCTGTGTTATCAACACTGTTTCCAGCACAAATCCAAAACATAGTCCGATACAAGCTCCTGTGAAGAAAATTAACTCTAGCCCAGCCAAAACCAGAACAGGTGAGCAGGAAAATTGTCATCTATAACTTTGAAATCTGTAACTGGTTTGGTGACTTGGGCTTGTCCAGACCATACTTAATGCACTTGGTTTGCACTGAGTTCTTCCTGAACGCTGGGGAGAGGAAATGTTGTGCCCTCTTAATACTAGCTTAATGATCACATTTGCTAAAAGAAGAGCTGAATTCTGGCCCTGGTAGCATTTAAAGCCAATGGTTCCTGAGTAAAACAGTGAAAAGGAGATTCGTTTTCAATGCCTTTGATGTGTGCTTGGTCTGGTGCCATATTCCAGTGAAGCACTTGTTTTCCATGCAGGAATCACTGGGAATATGTGTAAATAACATGGAAAACAGGAACTAGAACCAAAGACTGATTCTCTTCCCTTGGAGGAGTCTCCTTCCCCCTGTGCAGTAGAGTCAGGCTCCCCTTCCCTACACTATCTTGTTGGTTCCATGAATCTTACTTTTTGCACAGTGACGCAGTTTCATGAGGTAGCATGGAAAGTCTCTGTCCCAGAATATCTGTGGTTTGTGGGTGTAGGCACCCTTTTGAAAACTAGAAGCTGTAACTTCTGACTGCATTAGGCAGAAGCAAACCTAGAACCCAGATCTCCTACATCTTTAGTATATGCTTGAACAGCTCTTGTCCAAAGATACCTCCGTATGTTTGGCTTATCCTCAAGAGAGACATAACCATTCAGAATCTGGAGTGTATGACAGTGCAGCTGGGAACCTCTGAATCGACATACTTACTGAGATGTTATTTTCTGCCTTTCAGATTTTTAAGAATTTAATTTTGTTCTTACAAGTTTCTGAACACTTTTATAGGAAATTAAGTTAATCTTTTAACTGTTCTGAGGTAGGCACCCAGCATAGAACTTTCCTGCCTGAATACTTACTCTGGCAAAGTTATAAGCAGTGGAAAAATACTGCAATAGAAATGTTGGGCAGGTCTAAGTGTTCTTGATGTGTCATGAAGTACAGATTGAAATATTACTCTTTTTATTATGAATTGAATGTAAATACAAAGGGTTGGGGTTTTTTTAATCTTCAGAATCACTGGTTTGCTTCTTCCTTTTTCTCTAGATTTTGGCTGGCTTTTTTTTGTTGTTGCATTTAAAATGTACAAGAGTCTACTATAGGATAAGCATATCTATTACATTATCCTTCATTGTATTTTACAGCTTGTCACAGTTTCATTACTGATTTTGAGCACTTTAAATTGTCACCAGAGAATGGTTCTGTTTTGTAAAGCAGAAAATTGCCACATAGGGTGAAAAAGGCCTAGCTATTCCAAATTATCAAAATAATTTTAAAAGAGCAACACAATAAGGATTTTTCTTTACTTTACTTCACTCTTCTTATAGAAGTTGAGTTGTTCTGACATGCTTAAATATATGAAATTGTAATTCTATGAAACAAATTCTAAAACTTGTATGTCTATAGAATTTCCTTTATAGCAAAAAAATTACATGTTGGCTTTAGAAACATGAACAAGAAGTAAGGTATGCGGCTAGTTAATCAACAAGTCTTCTACAGTGTCTCCTATTTTTCAGTTTTCCTGTTAAGTTTGTCCTGTAATATGATTTCTTTGTATGCCCTGAGAATTTTTATCCAGTTTCATTACTGATATAAATGTTTGCTATTTTGGTAGATTGCCCTGTATATTTGGCAGAGAGGGGAAGGACCACATCTTACTCCAGTGCCTGAGTTCTGCACAGATGATGTGAACTCATATAAGGTTGAGCATTGTGCAACAACATTCAGTAATTTTCTGCCACTTTGTGTAAGTACCATATTTTTAATACCACTTGCTTAGTAAAGGTAAAACTCCTACTAAAATGCGTAATACTTGACTTTAAAAATCTCAAACTCTTAAGAAAATATTATTCAATAAGTTAAAAAAAAGAGTTTGTTCTGGCATTCATCTGTCTTTGGATATGCTTTCAGTCTTTGTGGCACAGAATATTTCCTGGCAAACAAATATTGCATATGCTTTAATGGGTCTTTCTACAACAATGTTTGATCAGCCCATGTTCTATAAAGTGTTTATCCTTACATTTCTGTGAGATACTGAAGTATAGATAATCTTTTTTTCACAGATGGAAATCTAAAACTTGAGGCTAAAGATAAAATGTAAGGTAGTATTTGGTGCGTTAAAGTACAACCCATCTATTCCACCTCTAGAGAATACATTTATGATATTATGGGTTAAGTGTTGCTAGAGGCCAAAAAGCGTTCAGTGCTTTCAGGAGAGCAAAATTGTAGGTGCCAAAAAGGAAAACAAATAAAAGTTGTTAAATGATTTTATTACAGTTGAGGAAATTCAGAGATTTCTAGTGTGTAACATTTAAGCTTCTTTTTCTAAGCATGATACAGTTCAACATGTTCACATAGTGATTCATTTCAAAGAAATTAAGAAAACATTCTTTTTCAGATGAATCATTCTTACTTCCTCAAGTTCTACTACTCATTCTCTTTTCCTAGTGATAGGTGTTTTAGTTCATGTTAGAATACTACACCGATGGAAAAAGTATTTCAATAATGTTATTTCAGGAATTTTAAACCACTAGTGACCTTTTTTCAAGAGATAGAAACGTACTTTCTAATGTATCAGTAGTACACTATTCTACCCAATATGCTATACAATGAAAAGGTATTTTCTGTTTTATTATATGTATGGGCACATATATCCTATGAAATGTAACAGGCAGAGCCTGCAGTTAAAAAAATAATTTTTGTTCTGTTGATATAGGGAGAGCCAGTGAAAAAGGAAGACATTTTTGTTGCTGTAAAAACATGTCGGAAATTTCATGGTGACAGAAGTAAGTTGTCGGTTGGTCAAGGTAGTAGTTCTGTGCAATATAGTTTATGAAATTTATATTTAAAAACCAAGCTGATATATGCTGTCTGTGTAGCTCTTGGGACTAAATGTTTGCAAAATCCACTGGAAAACATGAAAGCTTTAGAATTGTAAACAACTTGTTTTAAGTAGAATTTTTTTTTGCTATTCAGAGTTCTCCAGGAGTGCTGTGAACTGTTTAAAAGTTGTGGTCGTTTGATGTTTCATCACTAGTAACTGGTTGGCAAAAATCTTGAAATTGAATAACTAAATTAAAAATATGCTTTAAGTTAGCTTATATTGTTGTATGTTGGAGCTGTTGCAATATTAATTAACATAGCAGTTATTAATATCCTTCAGTGTGTTTCCCCCAGCTAACTGGTTCACTTCTATTCATTGTACTAACAGTGATAATTGTGCAGCTGTATGGTGGCTGATTGAGAAATTTGAACAAGCTGAAAGGTCTCTGCCCTCCTTCTTTTTGTCCTGTCCTTCCCTCCAGTGAAAGACTGAGCAGCTTATGCTGTCCTATTGCTTCTGTCCATTGCCACCCTATGTAATTGGATGTGCACATAATGTTTTGTAATGCTTGGAATGAGAAATTTTGTCTCTTGTAGAAATCTGGTCTTTGTCCAAACTATGCCCCAGATAAAGAGTCTCCCAAGTGTCCAACACTATAGCATATTTTATCTGGAAATTGTAGTGTTATACAAGCAATGATAGTCGCCATGGAAAAATGCCCATGATATCTGTGATAAAAACAAAATCTAGCACAGCCCAGCAAGATACATCCAGCGAGTATTAACCTCCTGCTCAGAGACATGGAAAATAAAGACACAGAGAGACACTCAGCTTCAGCTAGTACACAGTAAGGCTCAGCTAAATTGAGGTAGATCCAGTGTCTACAAAACTTGGAAGGAAAAATTCCAAATCCACTGATTTAACAGAAGACACTCTACCTACTTGGTAGGTACAGTGGTAGGAATGGACTACCACTCCATTCTATTTTACTTCTAGACATTTTGTTATTAAAGAAATTGAATGGATTTATTTCCAGGAATGTACTTGAATTTTGTATGCCCTTGAATACTCCAGGTACGTAATATTGTCGCCATTAGGCTCAATTGTTTATAAAAGTAATTTAAAGTGATTATTACTGGCAAAAATTGAGTAATGGCTAGTAGTTGTACCAAATTTTTTGGGCATTTTGCCACACCTATTGTCAGAGGACAGGATGAAGATAAAAGCTCTTTTCTTAACTAAGTCCCCCTTTGCTAATGCATCCAAAACTGTAGGTTCTGTCACTTCTAAATTTAGACTATTTGGCGATTGCTGTTTTTTTTCTTCAAAATAAGATTTATGGAATTTTTTTCTTAATGTTACTGCACTTGATGAAAGCACATTTCTCGTATTTTAATCACCTAATTATTAGGCTATCTTTAAAGTAGCTTTTGACAAAACAAAATTGACTGTCCTGTAATTGGAGTTCACTGAAGAGTTCTCCTTTCTGGATCCATGCTTATTTTCTTACATCAAAATTAAAACAAACAAAAAAAACCCTTACAAAGTCAGAAAAGAACATAAGGCTTCAAAAAGATACTGTAAACATCCTTCAAGAAACACCTGTTGAAGACTGAGGAAAATTCTTGAACTTTCCTCACAGCTTCCAGTGTTATGCAATAGAGGATAATCTTACTCAAGATTTTGAAAGATTAATGGATGCCAGCTTCAGAGAGCTCTTTTTACCTGGTAAGTCATTTTTTATTGTATGCCAAAAACTACATTAGTGCAACATTAAGGCTTGGAATTCAATGTGAAAAAGAAGCTAAATTTTACTTCAGAATTTACTTGATACAACTCTCCTTCTTGCACATACCATATAGTTATGTGAGAAAATTTCAAGACTGCAAACATGTGTTAAGGTTCTAGAAGTAGCACAAGTAAAATATAATTAAGAGCTTAGAGCTGACCTTCTATAAATATTTTTGTAGGTATTAAAACTTCCATGTGATCACAAGTATTAATACAATTTGATAAATATTTGCATCAATATCTAGTCCAAAATTTCATACAGTTGCTCTTTCTTTGGAACATACGAGCCGTTAGAAATTCTGAAGTATTGGATTCAGTTTACAATTTACGTTAGTCTGGATGGTGACACTTCAGTCAAAACAAGCAAGGAAATGAGAAAGACACTTCAGCTAGTAGCCTCCTTGTTAGACCATTTAACTGAGGTGAGACTCCAGTCCTTGCTTCAGTGGACATTTTTACTTTATACAAAGAAGGGGCACTCCACTGAAGAAACTGAGAGGCTCAGTCTGTAATAGCAGATAGTTGTTAAAGCACCCTACTGAGGTTGAGGTCCTTGGTTGGAGCAAGGTAAAACAGACTTTAGAGGTGCATCTCTTCTGCCAGGTGAAGGTTGGAAGCATTTTGTGTATCTGTGATGCTTCTGTACTGGGGCCTTGTTTTCTGAAAGCAATCTGGTTTTGTTCTTTTGAGAAACATTTTTTCAATAGAACATTTCCACAAAGTAAGAAAATAATTTCCTGCCTACTTGTTTTCTTACTCTAGTTGAAAAAAAAATAAATGTTTGTGTGGCTTTCTCTGCCAATTAATGCCTGATTATGCAATGTTATATGAGGTAATGTGACTTTTATTACATAAGAGGTAGAGTTAATGCATTGTGAAATTCCTGGCTTTGCATTTCAAAACTCCACTGTAATGTTGTATGAACAAATTCTTGTACGTAATTCCCTTTGGATTTTTTTTATGCAGAAATTGAGAGCAGTTTTACGTTTCTCTAAAAACCTTTAAAAGCAGTATTGGCAATTTCACAGTGCTACAGAAGTGAAGATATATTCTTTTTCCAAATATTAAAGCCTCTCCATTAGTGCATTGAGTTATTGTTACTCTGTCTTAACAGTTACCTTTCAATTCATTTTAGTGTTATCAAACTGACTGTTGGTCAAGTAAGCAAGTAGGTAGGCAGCAAACATCACTTTAGATGATGGATGATTCCAGCAAGGGGCTAAAATGAGTTATCCACAAATGTCAGAGTTATATAGCATCAAAGGGAAGTTATATAAATATTTCCTCCATTTAAAGAACTGGTGGGTTGATGCTGGCTGCATGCCAGGTGCCCCCCAAAGCCACTTTTATCACTCCCCCTCTTCAACTGGACAGAGGAGAGGAAATATAACAAAAGGTCAAGATGAGGGACAGGGAGAGATCGCTCAGCAATTCACCATCACAGGCAAAACAGACTCAACTTGGGGAAATTAATTTAATTTATTGCCAATCAAATCAGAGTAGGATAATAAAAAATAAAACCAAATCTTAAAACATCTTTCCCCCACCCCTCCCTTCTTCCCAGGCTTAACTTCTGAGTTCTCTACCTCCTCCCTGCAAGTGGCACAGGAGGACGGGGAATGGGGGTTACAGTCAGTTCATCACGTGTTGTCTCTGCTGCTCCTTCTTCCTCAGGGGGAGGACTCCTCACACTCTTCCCCTGCTCCAGCATAGGGTTCCTCCCACAGGAGACAGTCCTCCATGAACTTCTCCAACACAAGTCCTTCCCATGGGCTACAGTTCTTCACAAACTGCTCCAGCGTGGGTCCCTCCCACGGGGTACAGTCCTTCATGAACAGACTGCTCCAGCGTGGCTCCCCCACAGGGTCACAAGTTCTGCTTGCAAAGCTGATCCAGCATGGGTCCACGGGTCCTGCCAGGAGCCTGCTCCAGTGTGGGCTTCCCACAGAGTCACAGCCTCCTTCAGGCATCCAGCTGCTCCAGTGTGGGGTCCCCCACGGGCTGCAGGTGGAGATCTGCTCCCCTGTTAACCTCCGTGGGCTGCAGGGGCACAGCTGCCTCACCATGGGCTGCACCAGGGGCTGCAGGGGAATCTCTGCTCCGGCAGGTGCAGCACCTCCTCCCCCTCCTTCTTCACTGACCTTGGTGTCTGCAGAGTTGTTTTTCTCACTCCTCTCTCCAGCTGCAATTGCTGTTGCACAGGTCTCCCCCAACCCCTGTCTTAAATATGTTATCACAGAGGCGCTGTCACCGACGGGCTCAGCCTTGGCCAGCAGTGGGTCCGTCTTGTAGCCGGCTGGCACTGGCTCTATTGGACATGGGGGAAGCCTCTAGCAGCTTCTCACAGAAGCCACCCCTGTATCCCCCTGCTACCAAAACCTTTGCATGCAAACCCAGTACAGCAGGAAAAATCAAATTAGGTGATGGATGATTCCAGCAGGGGGCTAAAATCAGTTGTTCACAAGCATCAGTTACATAGCAGCAAAGGGAAGTTACATAAATATTTCTTCCATTTAAATAACTAGCTGCTACCATTGAGACCTACTGGATGGTGTCAGAGACCATAAAGCAGACAAACAATGGCAGCACAGTGTTTCAGAGTAGTTGCTCATATAAGTCCACTTAATTTTTTTAATGGAAAAAAGGTCATTATTTTAATCTGAATAGTTTTCTTCCAAATACCCTGCAGGCGTTCAGCTTCTTTTTGTGTTACTCGTAATTTATTTTCTTCTGGATATAGTTTAAACTTTCATAGCATTGTTATTAGAATTTTGTATGATCAATTTTAAATGTTTATGTGAAGTGGCAAACTAATAAGAGGAGGATTGCTTTTGTAGAGAAGCATTAAGCAGTCCTGCTTTGAATAAAATCTCCATGGGATCACAATTGGTTGTATGATATTTATAAATGTCTTTCTGTGAATGTGTCTCCAGACAGGTGCTTTTGAGCATTAATATGTGCTGTCAGATATGATGCGTGTAACACAAGTGTAGTATTTCAAAAGTATATTTGGTCTGTTTCTGATTCAGAATATTTTATATGCTGTACAGTTGGATGTGCTGTTTTAAAATGCTACATTTTCAATACTGGAAGAATGATTGATCTCTGATAGTGTTCATGCTGATGTGTGCTATAAATTCTAGCATAGCAAGTATAAAAGTAATGAATTCCATACTTTGGTTAGCATAAATGTAAACATCACAGTTTTCAATGTAATATGAATGAAACTATAGTCATATTTTAAAAGAAAATTTATTAGTCTATAAATAAAACTGCCATGATTAGCTTTCATAAAAATGTAAAATTGTTTGTCTCTAAATATTGTAGGAAAGAAAAAAGAATGAACATTTAGAACCATGATGCTGTATTTGAAACAGCTTTTTCATTACCATGCGAAGGAGTATGTCAGTTAACAAGGTGCATGCATGTTTTGATCAAGTACTTATTTTAATCAAGTTACTTGTGTTTCAATGTCAATGATTGTTTTGCAGTACCAGTTGTAAAGCAGACTTGGGAAAGAGAAGCTGCCCTTATTGAATACTACAGTGATTATGCAGACATCTCCATTCCTACTATAGATTTAGGCATACCTAATACTGACAGAGGTGAGCTATTGACTGTTGTCAGTTTTGCACAAATAACTGTCTAAGGATGGAAAATTTTACGGATGATATGTATATTTCATGTATAATATTTTAGCTGGAAGTAGCTTCAAATATAGTATCCTATCCTTATTTTTTAATTATTTTAATGATTGTGTAGTAATTATAATATTGTGTAATATTGATAGCGATAATTGCTTTAGACAGTCAACTGTAATCTAGATGAATAAAGACTGTTTGCAGTTAGATTTTTCTGAGATCTAAAGAAGATTCAGTCAAAATCTGAAACTTGTCTCTTGTTCTGCTCATTGGGAACAAGGTTGTTTAACTTCTCAACTCCTAGTAAAGGGTGTTTTACCTCTCAATTTCATTACAGTCTTGTGATAAATGTTAAGACCTTTCCCTGTAGGAAGTTATCAGGACCTGAGTTGCCAGTGATGAGTACAGTAGATTAATGTAGACTGAAATATTTATGTAAAAGCAGTGGACCTGCCTGATGCATCATGAAATGCAATGAAATATCTTGGAGCATTTTGCAGAACATGTTCCTATCATAGTCTCCTTATTTTACAGTGTTCGAAATTAAGAGTAGCAGTTTGCCCGGTATTGTCCGACAGCTTAACATGTTAGCTGGAATAAAGCTTATTTTTCAGGTTTCCATAATTCAAAGAATTTCCATACTTCAGCATCCTTCAAAAGTATGTTCCTGCATAGAAAGAAATGGTTGTGTTGGAACAATTTGTACAAATACCATTCAGCACAACAAAGGATGTAATTTAAACTTGCATCTCAAATATTTTGCCAGTCATTTCTAAAATGTTTTGCATAGTGCAGTAAGATATTTAATTAATGAATAATTGTTTATTACAAAATTTCATTTTATTTAAATGTATATTCTATTATTTCTCTTCCTTTAGGTCACTGTGGGAAAACTTTTGCCATTTTAGAAAGGTTTTCAAATCATAGCTCTCCCAGAACTCCTTGGTTAGTTGTAGTGGATGATGACACACTGATAAGGTATACATTGCAATACTTCAAGAATTACCACTGTTCATGTCAGTAGGAGTTCTAGCAATATTCATCTCTTCTTCTGTATTTAAGAGATACAGCTGGTTTATTAGTTATGTAGCTTTGTATTCCTTTAAGGAAAAAAATTATCACTTTCCTTCAGCATTCCTTGACTGATATTAAAATCCATGTAATCTTGTAACTTGATAAAGACTATGCATATTGGTGTTATGTAGTCATATAGTCTGAATATGATTACACGTTGTGATTCTTCAGTGTAGGTATGTCTGAGCCAATTGCTTTTAGTCATTTGCTAATACAATTTCTAAGGTGTATTCCTCACATAAATGCATCAGAAAAGGTTCCATAAGCTAGGGTCAGTTGTCAGAGCCACCCAGAACAGTGTCCATGGACTTGCCTTTGCTAGAAAATAGATCCCATTCATATGAAAACTGACACTGCAGTATAAGCGAAATAAGGCACGGTGATCAACCAGCAGGATCACATGGTCACGAACATGAGAATAAGTGGTTCAGGACAATACTTTGCATTAAATCATGTGAGGAAAGAGGCTATAACTATAGATAAAGCAGTATTTGTATACCTAAATCTACCTTTTTGTTTTTCAATTCCTGGCGAGAAAAGATCATTTGCAAAGATCTTAACCATTGTTTGGAAAAAATAATTTCAGATTTTCTCTGAGAGGAGACTCAGTTTTGCTGAGAAACTTTGTCTGCTTCAGGAGAATATTTTAAGCTAATTGATTCCTTATTTGACCGAATGCAGCCATTATATCTCATAGTAAATAACTCATCATAAACTTCTGTTTAACAGTTTGTATCTCTGGTTTTTTTAGAATTTCTTAATTTCTCCTATAGTTTTTGTGCTGTTTAATAGAATGCCATTTAGGCTAGCAATGTCTGTTTCAAAATGAATGTCTACATGATTTTTTTTTTTAATGGATTTTCATATTATAGTATCTTCAGACTCCGAAAATTGCTCAGCTGCTATGATCCAAATGAACCAGTATTTCTTGGAGAGCGTTATGGTTACGGCTTGGGAACAGGAGGATATAGTTATATCACTGGCGGAGGAGGGTAATTTATTTAAACTCTACTTCAGTCCCTGCTTCGGGTGCATATGTTTTGAATTACAACACAAATCAGTTTCAACGGAAACAGTGATGTGTCTTAGTACGATTAAAATGTAATGATGCTCAAAGGCACAAATGTCCTAACTAGTAAGAAGTTGTGCTGCCCACTGGGAACAGATTTCTAGAGCAAAACACTTGGTGCTGAGGACCATGTGTGCTTCAGAAGGGGTCATTTTGGCTTAATTGGTCCAGTGAATTAAGTGCCTATTATTAGTTATCTACACCACAAGTTCTCCTGATACACATCATGCAGGCCTGTTTCATCTGATAGAATTCATTCTGCATACTCAGGGACCATCTTACAATGTGATTTGAAGTGTAGTAAGCAGAAAAAATTGGGATAGTTGCTTAAAAAAACCCCCTTATGATCTGAACTGTTGTGGAGTTTGCAGGAGAACGAAAGCAGCACACCAGGGGATACAAACTGCTGCAATGAAAACTTTCGTTCCTGTTCTCTTTCATTGTCCAAGCATGGAGAAAAATGATCATGATTCTCCTTCTGGTTTTGAACTTCATGTGGTGATTTATGGAGAGGTGGCTGAGGAAGGAGTTTCATGTTGATATCCTGGAAAATAGTTTCTCATAGAAAGAGATCATTGTGGGTTGATCTCATGCATGAGACACATGGGTCCCTGTGATTGTATGCCAAATTTGGTTTAAATTAGCATGTATATGAACTTTCAGGCTGGATCATATTGCAGTAAGAACGATCTTAAGATCTGTCTATCTTGTGTGTCTAAAGCAAGTACTGTGGATGGCTGAATGTCCTTAGTGTCTTTCTCTGTGAAAAGTAATGGCTATACTAACTTCCTAGATACTTATGCATCCATGAGGAAGCAAAAATCAATTGACTGGCCTCCTCATTGTTTTGCATAGTTGCATAAGGTCTTATGTAAGTAGGGTTTATGCTTGAGTTGCGAAATAAACCTTCTACTGGTGTTGGTGTGTTTGTTGGTTACCAGTCCTATACTTCTATATCCTTTTAGCGTTTATCTCTTAGTTTCTAAATTTGGGTCATTCTTAGGTTTGAGCAGATAGAGGTACAGATCATCCATCTTGCTCCATACCCTAATTTTGAGAGGGTTCATTGTAAGTGAAGAATTCTATATAACTGAAGGGACATGGTCCAGATAATCAACTAGCAAGTACGTTCCCCAAATGTGTGCAATTTACATCACACCTTCTGTGTACCAACACATGCTGGTCACAAGTTCCAACTCTTTTTTTTTTTTTTCCCCCCCCCGCCATGTCTTTAGCTTATTATTCCTTCTCTGTTTGATCTGAGTACTGAGATACAACTTCCTATTGTGCTCTCGTTTTTTTTTTCTTTTTATGATACATGCTGTCTTCAAAGTTGCAATGATAGTGATGGAGTCTTTTGCAACTTCAGTCTGACAATATTCTCAGGTCAGTCTTTTTGCCTTAGCATTCAGTATTTGTAGTTTTGCCATGTCACAGTGTCAAGCAAAGGATTGTTATATAGTGAATAAACTCATGAAGCCATGTAGTGATTTCAGAGCGTGAATCTTTCTGGTATAACTTGTAGTAGCTAGAGTACCCTGTGTTCTGATTGTACTGGGTGG
This sequence comes from Strix uralensis, assembly GCF_047716275.1. NCBI lineage: Eukaryota > Metazoa > Chordata > Aves > Strigiformes > Strigidae > Strix > Strix uralensis. The sequence goes on along the minus strand of NC_133973.1, from coordinate 113,531,217 downwards.
ATGACGTAACTTCAGAAAAGGCAGCTATGGAATAGTAGACAAGAGTATATTCCATCAGCTGTTGAATTTAAAACATCATCATGTTTCTGGTCTATTAAAGGCTTATTTTAGTGATAATGATCTAACAGCTCCAGGCTCTGGTTGATATTTAGATGAGCAAGAAAATTAGGATGTATAGAGGAGCCTTGCAATAGCTTCAGGGAACATTTTTCACTTCTGGAGAGAACTCTGTATAACAGAGGATTCAAGGAATGACAGTTCCGATTTAGAGTTCTTTTCATTTAATTGCTACATGATAACCAGCTGGACAGTACATTTGAGTAAGATAGAGAAGAATATCCCTTTAAAAGTCCTGGCCAAATTTAGGAAGAACTATCAGCTGCAGTAAAAATGGTGGATAAGTAATTAATTGTTGGAATAACAACAATTGGCATAATTGGTATAATTAATTTTCATTATATAAAGTCTTTCAGAAAATGCCTCTTGCACTACTTGTCAGTACTGACTCCTCAAATTTTGAAATTTCAGATATGTTGTACCAGAGGGCTATATTTTGTCGTGCAGTTTTATATCATTTAGCAATATTTTTTTAGCAGTATTTAATTACAGTCATTTGGCTTCACTAGTAGTTATTGTCTTATGTGTTTCGTTTGTTTTTTTTATTCAGAATGGTCTTCAGCAGAATAGCTGTTCAGAAACTACTTGCTAGTAAATGCCGATGTTACAGCATGGATGCGCCTGATGATATGGTCCTTGGGATGTGTTTCAGTGGCTTAGGAATCCCTATAACACATAGTCCACTTTTCCATCAGGTCAGAGAATTATTTTTACTAGTATTTAAAATATATTTCATTCTTTTAAGTATACACATAAAACAGGACTCATAAATATTGCAAACTTGATCAATGTGTAGTAATAATAACCAAGATGCTGCTGCTATACTTTATTTCTCTCCAGAACAAGTCTGATCAAGCAAAAATCCCACACCACAATACTTTTTTCATCAGGTAATGGAGAAGTGACTGTGAAATTTTTCAGTAAATTAGTCTTCTCCACTTACCCAATTTTTCTATTGATTCAGTGTTTACTATGCTGAAACATCTCATTAGTGAAGATATAAAATGTAAAAGTATTCCCAGCACTGTTGCTTTTGTGGTGGATTCTGAAGAATGGTATAAATATGATAAATTGCCCTATGCTAACACAAGGGAAAAAGAAGTCACAAAACATAATTGTCTTGTGAGTATATTCTCCTGTTTGAGAGGAGTGGCTTGGAATAGATTTGAATCTTGTTTCTGTCTTCCGGAATATTTAACAATCTGTGTCACACAGTGGAAAACACAGTGCATTGAGTTGCAGAGAGATTTGCTGCCTTGTAAACCAAATAAACACTTTACCTTCCTCCCTAAAGAGAAGAAGGACTTATGATTTTTCCCAAACAGTGCACAACTTTTTTAAAAACCAGCATTAAAATCAGTGTAGTGTTTGATGTTTTTCGGGTGTTAATCTAGTTTAAAAACTGGGAAGACCTGTGTATCTTGAATGTGAACTGAGGTTAAGATAATGGGCTACTTGAACATTAGTAAACTGCTATGTAATTCAAAGCAGCTGTCAGTGGGGGGGTATAAGTTTGCTATTTAAATTATCAGTTTTTCCTGTATTAAGATTCTCTTTCTGATTACATTTACTATTCAGAGAAATGGGAAGACTGAGAACACGCTATTCAGTATTTTAATAATTTCTTGTCCATATGAAAAAATCATATCTGTTTACTTTCCTGTTTTGTTTATCATCAGTCCTTTCAGTATAGAAAGAAAGCAAGTAATGCATGTTATAAAATCAACAGTTACTGAATAATTTGAGCTTGCACAGGTGTTTTTTAAAAAATCAGTACCTAATTAAAGGAGAGTGAGAAAGAACAGAGTTCTTCCTACAGATTTGTAGGAATGGCCCTTATACAACAAAGCAAAGCACCCCCTTGTAATCCTTAATAGTGTTCATTTGATACTTAATCACTTTGAATGTAAAATCCTAGCAGTTTGATTTTCCACATAGAAAATTACACTTGAATTGTAATTTATCTTTCAGTGTCGCTTATAACAAATTCTGGTTTAACGTACATTGAATAAAAATTAAGCCTGGGTGGAAAACTACTGAATAAAAGTTGAGTGTGCTTATTTTATGAATTCCACTATTATGCAACAAATATTTTAAAAATGAGAAAACCAAAATTGGATTTTCTGTGAACCAGAAAATTATTTTTTAAAGACTTGACTGAAGTATTACAGTGTACAATGTTCCTTGAAGTACGCGAATCCAAAATTTTACTGAGTATGTATTATTAAACAGAAGCAAAGATATCTTCATCCTTAGAATGTCTATGATGTTACAGTGTCTGCTCACTCTTACTGGTTTCCTGTTCGCTGCATGCTAAGGTAGATACGTATTCTGTAACCTGTTTCAGAGGCTTTGGATATGGTGAAACTCTTAAAGAGAACAGGAACCTTCCCATGTTGAGTAGCAGCCAGGATTGGGGTCTTAAAATATAAAATCTGGTCAAGAGCAACATACTTGGCTTTTGTAGAATACCAAATACAAATTCTACCATAAAAAAAAAAAAAGCGAAGATTACAATAATTGATTCCACAGGATGTAAGGAAGAGGAAATTCAGGGAATTTATATCTCAAGGTCAACCACCTATGAAGTGGTGTGATTCTTAGAGAGTAATATAATAAAATGATAGCTATTAGAGAAGTTCTCATTCTTTTAGAATTATCAGAACACCAAAATTTTGTCTATAGCTCCATAAAAAGCTGATTGATTTTCAAACAGCAGTAAACTTTGGTCTCAGATATCTAAAAACTGTCTCTATCCAAAGTAAATTATTCAGGTTTTTCCAACCTAAATGTTCATTAAAGTTTTTTTCAAAAGTCTTGAGGGAGATAGGCTCCCTCTTGATTCCTCCAGTGGAATTTTTAAAAATAAGCACTCTGTGGTTTAAATGTCAAAATAAAAATACCCAACAGCAACACATATTCACATTTCTTAATGTCAAATTCTGTTGCCTAATTTTATGACTGGAGTGTATAAGGAACTGTGTGAAGAACACAGCATGTGGAATTCATTAATACCACCATAAGTAGGTGAAGCGTGCAGTATTAAATCAGTTACTAGCTTAGGCATCAAATCAGTGATTCAGTATCCAAATCACTCAATTTTCTTCTTGTGTTTTACATCTAGAAAAAACCAAATGTGTGCCTTTCATGCGTTTCTCTTTACAAAAACTATTTACAATGGCAAAATCTAGTTATTTTACCAGGGACCACTGCAGCTGGGGCTTTTTTATACAATGATGCACTTACATGCCATTAAACTGTCAGAGGAAATGAAACATGCTTGGTGCATTAAGAAGTCAGCTGCATCATGTAGCTGTGTTGTTATTCTGTCTCTTTTGATATAACCTGATAAAGAATAACAATGCAGTTTTCCAGCACCACAATATTTCCTGTGTTTGGTAACCTTTCCCCATGAAAAAACTTCATGTATTTCAGCTGCTTATGGCCTTATTAGGATCGTACAGTCACACTGGCAGTGCTGGCAACTCTCATTAAGGGGAGGAGCAAGAGAATATTACTTGAAATAATTTTGTCATTACTGAACCAAAACTGTATGTTTAAAAAGATGCCATACAAACGATACAGTTTGTCACTTGCTTTCAGAGATGGTGACCATTTCATCCTGAGAAATAGGGCATATTTAATATCAGTGTACTTCATAGCATGGTGACTGCAGCGTGAGTTGAAGATCTAAACTGAATGCTTATCAATCGATTTAACACAACGATGTAAAAACCCCTTTGTTATCATCTTGTATATTTCGTCAGTGCCACATTGCTTTTGTTATGATACAGAGACCACTGAACAGTGATATTTTCTTGTTCTAAAATTATTCTTCATCACTGAGTACTAGTGCTTTTGCTTTATTCTTCCACCTTAGGCAAGGCCAATGGACTACCCAAAAGACTACCTTTCTCATCAAATTCCAGTATCATTTCACAAACATTGGAATATTGATCCAGTGAAGGTATATTTCACATGGCTGGCACCAAACACAGAAGAGTCGCTTAATGGAAAGAAAGTTAGATATAACAGAGAGGATTTATAAGCAGTAGAAGAATGTAAGTGTCAATTCATGTCCTGCAGATGAGAGACAGTCACTACTGTGATTTTTGTGGTGTTCTCACGTTGTTCATCTCTTCGTGACATAGAAGAAAATGTTTTGTTCCCGTTTGTTGCATTCCTTCAGAGCAATGGAAGAAGGCACCTAAATTGACTTTTGGATTCTTTTGTTACACTTGTTTTCTTTTTAAAATATTTTTGGGATTTGTATACCAATGAACTTGACACACATTTAAAATGTCTCTTACAACTTTACCTGTGTTCTGGTTTGGACTTTGAGTCAGACAACATCAATTTACATTTCCTTCCTTTGTTCTCTCAAAAGCTGAAGTGTATTTGGGAGCCTGATATTGAACATGTGTTGAACATCTATTGAACATCGTCTCCCACTGACCTACAGAAAACGGTTCTCTAAGCTGTTCTGGAACAGGTTCTTAATAAATCAGAGAGGAGACATGACACTGTTTCTGTGACCAGGAGCTAGATTGTGTGAAGGCCATGTTCCTTTATACTCGTTTCAAATAGAAATATTATAGTTTCCTGGGATAGGTGGACCAAGCATGAACCATTGTTGTACCTTTTAAATTTATTAGCATTTGTCAGAAATGTCATGTTCAAAATTGAAAAAAAGGTTAAGGACGGGGATTCTTTAAATGGCCGCGGGAGGTCACTGTGGCTCCTTCAGAAACCTAAGTCACTGTGTATCTATTTGGCAAGTATAAATGTGACTCTTAAGGATTTTTGCAGAACTAACACTTCAGTATTTCTGATGTGTGCATTTCAATAGTATATGGGTGCCAGCTTTAAAAAGTTTGTAGTGTTCCTAATTTATATCATCAAGGTAAGTAATTTTATGCATACAGCATGTAAAGAGTGATTCATATTTAAAAAGTTGATTTTTTTTTTTGAGTAATTCAGTTTTGTAAAAATGTTTGTACAAAAACTGGCTTTAGTATGTTCTAAACTAATTTTTATATTGTAAAACTACTCCTTTTAAGATGACACTACATGACACTTGTATGCTGTTATTTAACTTTGCTTGCTATATTGTAACCAAATACAGGGTCTTACAGTCATACTGCTGAAGTAAATTGTGGTTTGTTTTCTTTCAGTAGGTTAAAAATTGATTCCACTACAAAGTAATGCAATACTTGCTCTTAAGTCAAAATAGGGGAGCCACTGATTCCTGTTTCAGTAATTACTGAAGTTGTATAAAATTTGTTTGTGAATGTAGCTTGTGGAATTTTAAGCATTTGAATAGCAACCACATATTCATAACAGATTCAAATTCTGATTAAATAGGAGCAGTCCATGTTATGTCTTTTTTTTCTTTTTTCTTCCCACTATCAGTGCCTTAAACAGTAGACATTTTACTGATGCCAAGACTATGTTCTCCAGTACCATGGATGAATTGTTAATTATGTTTACTGTTTAGAACTGTGAGAGATGAAAGCTGAATAAAAGCATTCTTCTTTAACCTTTTCTGCCTTCTTCCTCTTTGCAAACCAAGTACAGGATTATTTAAGCACCCGTGTCAGAATTTTATCACCTGAATAGTATTCTGTGGTCAGTTGTACTAAAAGGCAGCTTAAACTTTTTTTTTTCATATTCTGTCCTGACATGCTTCACCAGATTAGGTTAATTTTCAAGTCTCTGGTTTTGTGCAAATGAAAAATGCTTTTGCAATAGACACCTCATGTGATTTGGAATCTTGATGCTATCACAAAATGTCATTATCAAATTCTCCAAAGGTCTTGCAGTGTAGTCCAATCACTTTCAACTTCAAACTGGTGGTATTTTACATCTCCTTGAGCCCTGCGAAGGTAGGATAGGTCAGGCAAAGACAATTAGCTTTGGATCCATGCTGTGTTGCACTTGTAGACTTCTGACTTATTTAGAGATTGGGAGCCATCAACTCATTTCTTACTTGGACTTTTACTTCTGGTCTGATAAATGTAATAGTAGCTGTCTTAAAGTCCATCTTTTCTCGTGCCATTAGCTCTGGGTTTCACTGCAAGGATTCTGGACATATTAGTAAGCGTTAGACTTCTGATCCCAGCCTTCATAGTTTTGAAAGCAATAAAGCAGTAATTTACTCAAGTATTCTGCCCCCAAAACTCTGACTTTGAGACATAACTAATGATATGCAACCCTAGCAGCAGCATAACAAAAGTGACCTTTTATTCCATGAACTAAAAAATTAAAGATTTTTTTTTTCTCGCAGCGGATCCCAGAGAGTTTCTGAAAACAAGATGTGAAGCCTTCTATATTAAATTTAGTTTTAGAAGATTCAGCAAGGCTGCTACTATCTGAAATCTAAAGACAAAATTGCACGTTAATGAACCTGAACAGTACTAATGTTTCTAAGGAATATCAAAGGGATTATAAATGGTGTAATGTTGAAGAAAAGCAAGTGAAGGGGAATTCACAACTCACTTCCATAACAGGCAGATTAAGACGGGGCTGCATAGTTGATTGCTTGAAGTTCCCTTTTCTGGAACATTTGAGAATTGTGTGAAAAAGAAAATCTGGGAATCATTATTGACTGTTTGGTTTTAATGTTTATAACAGAAAATTATGATGTATTAATATATTTATTTCATGAAATTCTCTTGATAATTTGCTCGTTTGGTTAATCTGCTTTCAGGAGCCAAAAAAAATCTTGAAATACTGATGCCTTCAATATAGCAGCATATGTAAATGATGAGTGCTGAAGAATTTGAGTCCTATATTTGATCACAAGTGAGAATGAGGACTGTGAATCTGGTTTTATTAACCTACATTTGCAGATGGCCCAGGTATGGAGAGTCCCAAAAGGAACTGACCTTTGTCTCTTCCTCTGTGAGCAGGAAAATGGGCAAGAGTCTGAGGCAGCTTGCCAGCTGGGTAACTTTCTTTTTTGTGGAGGAAAACTAACATCAGTTCTAATGAATGCTGACTGGAGGAACGAGTCCAAATGACTTTATTTTTAGTTCCTTAATTTCTCATGGTTTAGGATTTTTCTTAGGATATATCTCAGCCAGAGGCTCAAGGCGCCATTCCATTAGAATTCTGGAAAGTGAGGTCAACACTGGGTAAAGACTACCATAAGAGGCTACTGTGAAGTGCCTCCAAAGCCAGTAATACCACTTCATTACGTGGAAAAGTAGCAAGAGGTTTGCTTTTTACAGCACCATAAAACTTCAAAGGCTTTTGTTCATTGAACTTCATGATAATGAATATATTTGAGTTTGCTTTAATTGAATTGCTTCTGCTTATTGTTGATACAAAACTAAAGGAGACATTTAGAATAATGAGCAAAATGCTCCCTGATGATGCCACCTCATCATACATTTACTGAGGAAACTAAAAGCACTTGAATCTCTGCCGTTAACGCTGCCTGGTGCAGCTCTGGCTCTCAGGTCCGAGGTTACAGCAGCGTGGTTGCTTCCCCCTCCCAACTACCCAGGTGCACACACCTGCCTTGTCAGCATAGAACAAATTCACCTCGCTAGTCACACTGAGGATGATATCCTTAAGTAATCTTTTCATTCAGCAAAAAATAGATGCAATATTACTTTGTAGGTGGTTAATTCTTCTGTTTCAGTTTGTTGCATGTTATGTGTATGTATAAAGATTAGCTTTGTTAATACAGTCTTGTAGTGGTAGCCATCATGTAGCTAACTACTTGATTATTTAAATTGTGTCCCGAGAAGAAAATTCCGCAGGCTTTTCAAATCTCAGTTTGTGGTTTACAGGAAGATACCCGTGGGCCTAACGACCTGTGGGACTAGAGGAAGCAGAGAAGTGAACTGTCTGTTTGCATCTAGCTGCTTTTGCTGATTCCCTTGACTCATCTGTGTTTATTTGTGCCCCTGTCAGTCAGGAAGCAGCAGTGCCTCCACTGAAATCAGCAGAATCTCATGAGATTAACTAGGACTTGCATTTGGATGGCAGGAATTGAAACAGCTTTGGTAGAGTGTCTGTATACTGGTTAGTTCTGAACACTAGGGGAAAATACACAATAGAAACAATGTGTTTAAAGATGAAGAGGTTAGTAGATATTATGCAAGTGCATACAGAGGCCAAAAGGATTCACAGTCAAAGAAAGGAAGAACTGGTTTGGAAATCAGGCTATGGAGAGGAGTGATAGGAAATTACATCAATGCAGTAGCATGAAACATTCTTTATGGAAAATCTATAGGCATGCTGCTTTTGCAAGCTTAAAAAAAATGCTAAGCTATTCCTGTGAGAAATAAATTTTTAAAGCAATGTTTCTGTAAGTTTGAACACTTAAGAGTCTAGCTCTTAAACAGAACAACTCCAAAAAACTAAAAAGCAGTAGGTTTATACTTTATAGATGACTTACAAAAAAAAAAAAATCTAGAGTATAAGCAGTTTGTTAATTGTCATAATAAAAAGCCAGTAAAGAAAATTTTCTGCTGGGAAAATTATTGTGTATCATCAGCTAGTGTGTGCCCACTTCTCTTGTATGTGTTTCAAACAGGAAGGAACATCTGCTCTGTAGGAACATCTGTTGCTCGTTGATGCTGTGGGACAAAGTGTTAAGGTGCCTTCTCTTCATGTGAAAGCAGTAATGAAGTGGACTGGTGTGTATGCTGTGTACTCAGATCTAACTCAAAATCACTTAAATAATGGAAAGAAGAGATGCTGAAATAAGTCAACACCAACCATAGCCAATGTTACAACTCAAGTTCTCAGCCATCCTTGCCATTTACTCTTGAAATTCCTTCTGAAGTGTAGCAGTTGTGGACCATGGTCAAAGACAAAGGGGATAGGCCATGTGAGCTTTGGAGGAGGCATTGGGCGTCCAGATGAAGGCCTAATCAGCCTGTTTATAGTGAAGTCCATCAAGGTCCTCATAGCAGGAACTCATGTGTTAGCCCTAGTCATACTGACCAGGCAAGCACTGCACCCTATCTTTACAGGGGTGCTGCATGATAGTGTCTGGCACCTGCTCCCCAAAAGCCTGGGAGAAGGGCAAGAAATACAGCATGTATCCCTCAGGAAGGAGGGAAACATTGTACAACTGACGATCTTGTGAGTTCCTTGATTGTCTTAAGTAGAGCTCTTACTGGTCCTGCTTCAGTAAGTTAGCTGTTCCCTAGCTAGCAAGGTAGTGGAAGTGATACAGAATGTAACACTAAGTAAACGTGGGAAATAATAGCCCATGTCAGGTCAAGCTCCATTACAGCTCAGGAGGCATTAGTAGCTCTGTGCTTATGAAGGACAGTCAATCACAAGTGCTGATGGGTGGTGTTGGCCAATTCACCAGCCTTTTTTTCCAAAAACTTCTTAAGACTACTCATCTCACTGTTGTTCTCTTTGCAAGCTGCCTTTGCGTGCGTTTGGAAACAAGTATGGCTCTGTTCATCAGGGATACGTGCTTGAGGTAGCCCTTCACACGGCGCAGATCAGGAGCTCTGCTCCAGGCACGGTGCTTTGATTCAGCCTATGCTGTGGTCCCATGGACACATTCTGCCCACTCACGTAGCTCTGCTGAGAAGGTCTCTGTCTATCTCTCGTCCCGCAAACCAAGTGAATCATTTGTTCTTTCTCTTTCCGTTGTGGTTTGTTCAGGCTAGAATTTTCCTGTTGATGGGTTGTATGTTAACCAGAACGCTTCTGATCTTATAAATGCTAGTTCTGGAATGACTTTACACTTAATAAACAGCAAAATATATTTTTTTAACAAAAAAAAGTGGATAATCATCCCATAATTACCAGGTTATTACCTTGTGAGGAACTCTGTTAAGTGCAGTTTGAATGTCTGAAAAAGATTAAAAGGCCTATCAGAATAAGACATGATTTTGCTTTACAAGACCTGACTTGTCTCTATCATGGCTTGCCATTAGTTCACCTAAGTGGTATAATTAACACTTCAACAAATACTTGCTTTAGAAGCCTGTAATTGTCCTGCCAATATTTCAAAAACTAATAAAATATTTGTTGCCTTTCTGGTATCATTGCAGATGCTGCTTATAATGAGTGTTTTCATGACCTTTGTTAGCAATTTGGCCACTTCATTCTTACCTGGTTTCTTGAATGAATATCCTGGAAGGTTGGATGGGTTACAGTGAAGAGGGTAGAGATGGTGGAAATGCAGAAAGGAAAGGAAAGAGATACCGAAGTTAAGCTGTAAAAACGTACCGAATCTGTGCAGCTTTTATGTCCTCACATTAGTGCATGCAGCCATATGCTCATAGATTTAGATATAGATCTCCACGTTTGAGTCAGTCTTGGAAAACCTTTCTGGGAAGTTTCTATCATACTCATTACTGCTAGGTCAAAGGATTGTGGATTTACCTTATCGATGGACAAGCTCATGCTGCAATTCATTGCTTTGGTTCATGCGCAGAAATTTGTGATTGTTCTCCAGCCTCTGCAGAAATGGGACTCTGAGTGGGTGAGTTAACTCCCACCTTTATGTCCACCTGCCCACAGGCAAGATCCCAAAATAGCTGAAGTTACAGGCAGTTTTAAACAACACAGCTAATGCTGCTTATGGCTCCTTGGGCAAACATAATAAAAGTGCTGCTCCTCTTGGAAAGCTCTATTGAAGCACCACAATTCTCCATGCGCTGACAAAGGCAAGATTGTGCTGCAGAAGAGTCCAACTACGGGACTGAATAGATCCCAAGAAGCGAAAACGTGGTCTGGCTCATTGCATTGTCATTGCCTGTATCACATGTGAAGAGATATTGAATGGAAACATTAAATGCAGTGAGATGAGTCAAATTCTTATGGCCCCTGGAGTTGTTTGCTTGTCAACACTGATGTAAGTAGGAAATATCTTCCTTTCAGATTAAAAAGTAACATATTCCAGAACTTGCTTGGGTTTATTTCTAAAGATAGTGAGAAACAATGAAAAGGGCGATAAATATCTGTAAAAATACAGAGCGGTTTTTGTTCGGTGAAAGACTAAATAGGCTAGAAGTATCCATTTGAAAAGGCATGAGTGGAGCAGAAGTCCATCTAATGAATGGTATGGGACAGGTGAACAGGGAGTGATTTTTTACTCTCTCATAACAAGGGTAGAGAGGTACACAACAAACTTGTCAGGGTATTTTCAATACAGGCAAGTGCGTTTCTGTAGCACTAAACTGAACTGCAGAACCTGATGGCACAGGCTGGGCAGAGGCTGGAAAGCGCAAAAGGGCTTAAAAATGGATTGTACAAAATCACAATAGAAAGGTTCATAGATGGTTAATAAACACAATGGATTTCAACACCTTCAAGGTAAGGCTCTGAATTACTGCTACCTGGCACTGGGCAGGTACACTGGGCTAAATGGACCTTTGCCCTGACTCAGTATGACTCTTCCTGTGCAATACTGGTACGTACACAGTTCAGTTCAAAGCAAAAGCTTGGAGTTTTTGGTTTCTACCAGTGGTGGTTACGGGTAGTGCTTCGGTTCCTGTGCCTATAGAGTATCAGAGTATCCTGTGGTTGTACAAATCCAGAGCTACCTCAGAGATAATGGATCAAAATAGAGAGTCTGTCAAACCCCTGCTTTCCTCTGCTGTGACAATGTCTGAAGACTCCAGACAAGAAGATGGTTCTCAAGGCTTGGACGATGGGCCACGCATGCATGCAAACTTAAGTGCTGGTTCACCACCACTTATGGGCCAAGAAACATGCCAAAGACAAAGACCGCAAAGCTTGGGCTCTGCAGGGCAGCCAGCCAAGCTCTCTTTGCTGAATATTGTTTTAGGATCCCAGAGAAACTGAGCAACTTTTCGTATCGGGAACTGAATGAGCTTTGGAGCTGGTATGTCAACAGCATCAGACCTATCTGTCAGTAGGGCTGATCACTTTGGGAGATGGTCTCAACCACTTCTAAGCCCTGCGTTACAAAGGGGAGTTAGGGTTTGGTCTCCTGGGATCATATTTGAGGACAAAGTGATTTGAGGTGAATCTGCTCCAAAGTCTAACTAGAAATGCCAGATATTCTGTGGAAGGTATGTCTGAACCTGGATTCTTTCCAAATCCTGTGTTTCAGAGGAATAATTTATGCCTTTCCATCATTTGGCTGACTTCCAGGGTCCTCAGAGAGAGCACCATAACTGAGCATGTCTCCACCTGGACAAAACAGTTCTGTTTCCCATTTTTCCTAATGTGGCAGGGAGAAACCCAGAGCCCCTTCCCCTCCTGCCCCGGTTGCTCACAGAGCACTCAGGGAGGACCCGCTCTGCAGACTTGTCCTCCATCACAGCGTAGGTGCTGGGTGAAATACGTTCATCTTTGGCGAGCAGCTGCCAGAGACCTGGTGGCCACCCACGGCTGCCTAACAGACTCTTTGTTCTCTTCCCACTGCTTATTTTGTGCTGTCTGCTAGGGGTGAGCGACTCAGTTCTTTGTGGGTGATTTCCACAGATCACCTTCCAGTAAAGCCTCTTCAAAGATTTCCACATCCCACAGTTCTCCTGGGTTTTTGTGGGCCGTAGTTAAGGTTTTTCCTGAATGATGCCCCACCTCAGAAGGACTGATGTCTGTCACAGCATCTTCCTTTGAATTTCTGGACATTTTACTCACTGCCATAGTTACTCATGAAGGTGACCTCCTGATAGCCAGTGCTTTTGCTGGGCACATACTAAAAATAGTGGTAGGTCACCCTTAGCAAACTTCTTCATCAGTGGGATGCCCCTTCAGATATCTGAAGCTTTTCCCATGCTTATGACAGTTTCCTTTAAACTAGGTGTTCAGATGACCTGTTTTCTTTCCCTAGACATAACACCATCAACACTGAGATCCTGGGTATGCTGGATCCCAAGAAAGCTCTGTCGTTTTTGATTCACAGGGCCAAACCTCTTGGACATAATCCAGCAGTCACTCTGATAGCCCTGCTAGGCCACATCTTCATTCCAGACGTCCTTGGATGAGCTAGTGGGAACTGCTTCCTCAGACACTTTGTTAGCCCAGAGGTATTGAGGAATTGGGTTGGGCTTGGCAAAGCTGTGCTGAGTGTCCCTACAGGACTTCATAGTCTCCTTTCAGGTTGCTGATACTCTGGTAAGCTCTGCCAAGCAACTCAGATTGTTTGGATGGCCATCTGAGGACCAAAGAAGCAGTGATTTACCAGCTCTTTGAAACTTCTCTCAGACTTAGAGATCCACATTCCACCTTCCCCACCCCCTGCTTTTTCTTCCTTGTGCTTTGCTACACCATGTTTTTTTGGCTTTGCAGGTTGAAAGAAAGGGACATTTTAGGCTACACATCTGGTTGACGCCCAATGTTCTTGAACACCTTTATGCAAACAGCAACCTCAGCACAGCTCTGGCAAATACACCATCAGGGGACCTGTGCACCTACTACAGATAACCCATGGAGCAATACTTCCACCAGCTCCCCGTCTGGACAGCACATGGGCCCATAAGACCTGAATTTACATGTAAATTATCATTCAGACAACTCCAGTAATTCAGAAGTGATATCTTCCCCCCAAGGTTTGTGGTGGCTTCTGATACATGGCAATTTCTGCTGCCACTTGGCTCCAAAGTTAGTAATTTATTACTAAAACCACAGCATATTGGCAGAGAGATGAGGGAAGTAGCTGTGTGGAAACACAGCCTTGAGCCAGTGCAGCGCCACCATCGTCCAAACCCTGCTCTCAGGGACTTGCTTCTTGAAAACTGAACCTCCAAGCAGGGAAGTTTCTTGGTCTTGTCTATAAATTCCATTTGTTCATGGAAGAAACTCTAGCTTTGTACATTCTACACGGTCCCTTTAATGCTGGACCTGTAAACAGAGCCATGCCATTTCTCCTGGCTTGAGAAGAAGAAGAAAATGTAGCCCAGCTCTAGCTGGGCTGAAATATGTACTCCAGGTGATTATTTCATTGACTCCTGTCAGTATTATAACACTCAATCCCTGAGAGGTTTGGCGCCAATGCTATGCTAGATGCTTCTGGGTGAGCAGATCCCTTGTACTTTGCCTGCCTTGGGGAGTGCCTGAAGAAAACAGCACATGTGCCTCTGGAGGTCACCTGGTCCAGCCCCCCTGCTCAAGCAGGACCACCTAGAGCCGGCTGCCCAGGACCCTGTCCAGATGGCTTTTGAATAGCTCCAAGGATGGAGACCCCACCACTTCTCTAGGCAACCCGTGCCAGTGTCTGACCATCCTCACAATATAAAAGGGTTTTCTTATGTTTAATTGGACTTCCCTGTGTTTCAGTTTGTGCCCATTGCCTCATGTCTTGTCACTGGGCACCACTGAGAATACTTCAGCTCTGTCTAATCTATACCCTCCCATCACATACTTATTGATAAGATCCTCCCTGGGCCTCAGCCTCTGAGAATTCTCTGAAGCTGCCTAACAGGGGTTTAGATCCAATTTATTTTTGCTTATTTGGCAGGCTCCCTTTAACCAGGCAAGGTGACTCCAGGCACTTTCCTCCAGAGCCTGTTTACAGGTTTTTAATAACTGTCACAGTGCCAGGCATTTGCTGCATGGTGAGAAGCTGCTGGGAATAATTAGCACTGAGAGGAAATGTCAGAGAGATTCAAATGTAACATTTATACAAAATGCTACTGCTTTTGAAAGTTCCTGTCAGCAGCAGCACAAACCCTCTGTGAGTCCTCGATCCCTGAGGTTCATCCCACCTGCATTGCTATGCAGAGCAAATCCCCCACCCAGAGCCCCGTTTCTCTTCCTTGCAAGGCTGGTGCCAGCAGCACTGGGAGCTGGAGAGACACACGAGCTCCTCAATGCCCCGGCACCCTGCACATGGCACTTTTCTGCAGAATGAATTGCCTGCAGTTCATGCCCCTGTAGGAAGCTGCTCAGGCTGTCTGCATCGCTTACCTCACATCACTGCTCAGCCCGTCTCTCCTATTACCTCACTTTCCTGCTTGGTTTTGCCTCCAGACACCCTGTCACTGTATCTAGCTCTCCAGATCTGCACATCAGTCCCCCAGTACCTGCAGTGAGTTATGCAGTATGTTCCTCCTGCTGCCCTCATCCTGCTGGAAATTATTTGGGCAGTTACCTCTGTGATCTGAAGGTTTTAAATCTTTTGCTTATGAAGGAGAGTCTGTTTTCAATTAACACTTTGCCCCCTTGCAGGGCTCATTACCCGTATCTAGCATTAGGGGTTTACTGCAGCCTTCCTAGGGGTTGCATTACTTGGATGGTGGAGGCGAAGCACTGGAGCTGCTGGGGACAGGATCAGTGATTTCCTTCAACTCCCTGCTTGCTCTGTGGCTTCCCTGACACTCCAGTGTGGAAGTGCCCTCTTCCCGCCAGCACACAGGCGATCTGCTCGTAAAAGTGCACACTTCCTTGTGTCAGTTATTTGAGCATCAGATTGAGACTTCTCCATGCCAGAAGCCTCTGTGCCGGTGCAAAGAATGGAAGAAAAGTGTTTGCTGCTGAGGCTGAGCAGAGGGTTCAAAGCATCTAAGGGATTGGTGCAGGCAGATATCTCCCTTAATGTTCACAAGAAATTGCTTCCATGGTGAGAAAAAAATTAATGTATTTCTTCAGTGATGCCCCAATAGGACTGAAGAACCTGTTTCTATCCTTGAAGCACATCAGGAGCAGCCAATTAGCTCAACGGCAGCCCCACCACTAAGTGCAGAGTGCGCCAGGATCTGCAAAGGAGCCCTGAATCGCTGCCCTCTTGCAAGGAGCCCCTCGCTGCTGTTGGCTTCTCGTGCCTCTGTGTCAGCCTTCAGAGGAATTACTGATTGCTGGGTGAAGGGCTGGGCTGAGCAGAGCAAAGTTTTTCACTGGAATCATTTAAAGAGGCAATATGACTATGTTTTTTAGTCAGCTCTCAGGGATCTGACCTGTGGGTGATAGCTTAGAGAAGACAATCGTAAGCTGTTTAAATTTGTAAGATTTGAATATTGTTTTCTGTAATGTTTCTGACCCTCCAAAATGTGTTCTCTTCTCCATTAAGTCCTCCTGAATAGTGAAAAATTAGTTATTAATTGCAGATTTCCAGATAGCCATGATATATTCTCATCTCCCACCTGCAAATAAAAAAACCCTAAATTTCAGTAGCAATCTCTGTGGAGTGTGTGCCCTAAGAGAATTTATAGATCTGTGTTCTTATACATTACATATGTACATTTTTAAGACCTATTTCAAAGACCATTTCAACTTATTTCAAATTCTGTCAAACCTGTGCTAATAGCTCCAAGGAACTGATTTTACATTCACCACACTAAGATCCTATATTTACATCTCACTATCACTGGACTGGGTAATAATGGTACAATATAGGGGAGCATACAGTTAAGGATTTATACTGTCCTGTGTAATTTTCTCAGGTGTTCCTAATGCCTTTGTTGGCCAAATACATTTCTGAAGTTGCCTCTTCACCTGGGCTGAAATACCCCAAAGGGATTCAAGCATTAAAGTTCAAGGTTTTAGACTCCACAACTGCAACTATTTCTATCTATGCTATTCAGATGCTGAAGGACCCGTTAGTGAGAACAGCTAGAACATCCTCAGTCGTGGTGGTGCGGCAACATTCATCCCATTCAGAGCACAAACTTTTGCATTACTCAAGCACGTGGTGGTGACAGCACTACCTACAAGATGGGAAGTCATCTGAGAGGGACCCTGAGTGCCCATCTCTAAGCTTTAAGCAGAAACCCTCTGTGCTACCTGGAGCCACTGGACTACACAGAGCAGAAGTGGTGGACAGGTTGCTGTTGAAGATGTTCCATTTTGAGCGGAGTACTTACAGAGGAGCAGTATATATAGATCCCAGGTCACCCTCTCTACTGGCTGAGTAGCTGCTGGATCTGCTGAGATAAAGAAAGGTATAAGGTCCACATGCAGGTGACAAGGCTGCCGTTGCCAATCTTTCCTACTGAGAAACGTTTAGCAAAGTTCTGGCTATATCTTTGCGGACATAGAGTGTCTCTCTGCAGCAGAGGGTCATTTACATCCTCTCTCACAGTAGCTGAGAGACCAAAGTAAAGAAATAAAAGTTCTGTTTGTTAGTCGATATCGGACTTTTACATCTCAGGCACTCTGAGTAATGTTGCCAGACTATCTTAATTCTGTCTTTTTAGAATTTATTTTTAAATGCACTCTTTGTAATATATCTCATGGAATAACTTTGCACAAACAGAAATAGCCCGCATTAGACAAATACAAATCACATTTGAGCTGACTGAGTCATCCCCTTCAGGGTACAATTAATTATTCAAGAAGTACATATCCAAATGTTGCATAAGAGTTCTCTTCCTACTGAAATTATCATATACGTTTAAAAATTTATTAAGAAGGAAACAAATAGCTTCAAATACCTTTGTGAATTTCTGTTTAGTTTCAAGATAGGTTCAAAGCCAGTATAAAACACCCATGCATAACTGAGCATACTGCTACAAGTTTTGTGCTCACTGGAATGTAGAGCTCCCTGGACAAAATCATACCTTAATCCCTGAATCCTTTTTTATTCAACATTGTGTCGCCCTGACAGCAACCAGTGAGCTCACATTGTTGACTCCTCTGGGAGCAGAACTGCTCCTGAGATCACCAACAGTTCTTGCAAGACGTATTGACTCCCTGGTACACCCTGCCTGCAGCACCCCTTTCTAGAGCAAGCCTCGTGCCTCAGACCTCTCCGCACCACTTCCATTTCCGAGCAGCAGCAGCAGCATCCTTCCCAGCCAGCACTAGTCCACAGCTGATCTAAAACCATGGTCTGATTTTAAACAAAATCAGGGTAAAGCCTAAGTTGCAGTTGCTTACTAGAAGAGGTTATTGACTAGAAAATTATGACAGTTTGTTTTACCTAGCAGAAGGAAGTAGGAGTTTTATACAAGAAGATATTGAATAGCAAACATTATCATCTTTGCTGAGCAAGTGTCTCAAATCATTTTCTTTAAGGGATATGAAAAAGGAGATTTACTCACAGGCAGAAGAAAAGAACAATTTTATGTTTCTCTAATTATTTGTCAAGGGTTGTAAATCAGCCCTGTCAGACAGGCATGGGGAAATGCTCTGTAAAAACAATGGAAGTGAAATAACCTGGTGGGGCTTCTTCACAGATGTGCTGCGAAGCTCCAGACATTTCACCAATCCTGCAGGGATAATTGCAAGTCTGTTGATTACTCCTGAAACAATTAAACTTTCACACCACTTGGCTCTCAGAACCAGTATTGCTTAACAAATCCCATGGCATAGAAGACTTAAACTCTTTTTCATGCAGTCTTAAATTTGACTTCCTTGCTCTTCTCTATTTCTTTCTTTCTCAATACTTTTCTTCCCCTCAGAGGTTGGTTTTTTTTGGGTTTTTTGGTTTTATTTTTTTTCCTAATGAACCATCCTAACATTTTTCAGGGAGGCTGAGGGGACCTTAGTCATCCCCCCATCCCAACCAGGCTGGTGTGCCCTTTGACATCAGCACAGCCATCTTGTTTAAACCAAGGCTACCTGTGAAGTAGAAAATGCCCAGAGCACCTCAGATTTATTCTCATGCTCCTCCTGCTTGCTATTTTTGCCACTTTTTTTCTAGTACTCATATATCAGCATATTTTAGTACATTTTGCTCTCACAGGAGACAGCTGTGCCGTCGGCTGACAGGGATGACACAAAGAAGCGTCCCAGGTCCACCAAGTGTCAGTACTTCCACTGGTCCCTGCTGCAACAAATACTCTGGAAAAACCATCGTATTTTCTTGCTTAACAGCACTCAGCCACCTCGGACACTTGGCAGCACCTTTGCAAATCTGTCTTCTCTATTTTTCCCTGATGTTTAGGTCCCTGTATGTAAATGCTGAATGCATTTAGGATTTGGCCTAAGTTACTGTGAAGGAAGAACACATCCAAAACTGAATAGCTTTATAGGAGGAGACAGACCTCAGTGCTATAAAAACCCAATGAAAAGGGGGGAGTTCTGCAGCCTTTTAAAAACCAGTACACAGTTGCTATTTTGTCTTTAATCAATTCCTCTGCACCCAGTACCCGTGAATACTGCAGTGGTATCATTTCTCTGCAAAACTGGGAGAAAAATTCTCCATAGCCAGTGGGATTCCTCTTAACATCCTTTTCCCAAGAAATCAGGCTGTTTTGCTACATATGACTAAGAGTCTCCAGGTCCGTGCACCTAGTGCCTGTCTGAATTCAGGAGTGCCAAGAGGACTGGACAATCCCATGGTCGTTGTGCTCAGGCTCGAGCCTGTGCCAGCATGGCTTTTCCTGGTGCCCACAGCACCAGCTTTGGGGCAGAGCAGCAACAAATCTGGGGCTCACTCCACCCTTTCCTTCACCCCTCAGCCTGCTCTGCATGGGCAGGCCAGCCACCAACAGCCTCCTCCAGCACCTGTAATTGCAACAGCACAGCCTGGGCAGAGGAGCTCTGTGTCTCACCAGGGTCCCAACACACAGCCAGGGCTCTGTATGCCCATATAGCATTCAGCTGCAAGATCCCTATATCCCCCGTTACCCCACAGAGCTGGATCTGGGAAAATGTTCAGTTTTCACCCATTCTCTCTCCTGCGCTCATGGGGACAGCACTGCCCATGATGTCTTAAGTACATGAGGTATTGCCATTCATTGCTGGGTATTTCATACCTCCCCTTCGGCTCTCTCCGTTTGCTGCAGATCCCAAGCAGCATCAGGGGGATTTCAGACAAACTTTACTGACTGAGTTTTTTTACTTAATCCCCTAATTTCTAAAAATACCGTCCAGGATTATGCTTTACATGCTGCTTTCAGCTGCACTGGTTAAACCCCCATGGCCTTCAGTAGATATCACACAGGTTAGCAAAGAGCTGGAGGCAGCCCTTAGCAGGCCAGTGAGATCTTAGAGGATTTGACAATGGGATTTCAAACTGTTTAGTAAGAGGCAGTATTACATTAAGGCAGTAATCAAACAACTTCAGAGTGCTTCTTAACTATGTTCACAGTGAGAAAAGCTTTCTGGTTTTTGGTTCTTTTTATCCTTGGGAACTGCATCAAAACACCACCCCAGGGAGCTCACGCAAGTGCTGAGATGGACAACAGCCAGGGACCAGTCCTGCACTCACATGTTGTGCTTCCTAAAGGTGAAATGAAATGATTTGTTACTCAGAAAAACTTAATGAGCCTCATACGCTGCTTGTCAGGGCAGTCCCGATTAACTGAAGCACAGGGTGTCATGTTGGGTCTGCACAGCTTCAGCAGGTGATGCCAGAGCAGCCTCACGCTCCCAGCAGAGAGAGGGACTATTCTCCGACACATGGAAAGGCTCTTTCCCCACATTAAGAGGAAAAAGGGATGCTTCATCTTTGTTCTTGAATATAAAAAGTTCAATAATCCCTTTCTAGAAACATTCCCTTGCCTGCATCAAATTTGCTTTCAAGCTCTGTGTGTTTGTACTTCCAAGTTTAACTGGAATTTACAGTTCCCCTGCTGCGGTGTTCACATTTTGGACATGGGGAGAATTTTATTTCCACAACTTCATTTGCTTCTCTCTATTTAAACAATAAAGGCATAAAAGTAATGCTGCAGATTTCTCTGGGACATGTACCCATTGTAAACCGATGTGTTTGGGACCTCCTCACCGCTACTAGAGCAGGTCTCCCGAGAAGTAACAGATACTCAAAGGTACCTGAAATTACAGGGTTCAATCCTCTTCTCACTATGAATATCACTGTATTCAGCCACAGGCTTTAAGATTGGAAGGAATCTAGTCTGTCTAGTCTGATGTGCTGCAGAATGAAAGCCGTATGCCCTTTGGGATGCTGGGTGCAAAAATTGGGGGAAGAGTGAGGTGGTCAAGACAGGACCTTGCTGGAGGGAGGCATGTCAGTGTCCCTGGGAAGAGGAGAATAGCACACATGGATTTAGGGGGGCTGAGTGGTCACAAAAAGCAGGAACAGAGGGGATACATGTGGTAGGAGTGGGAGGAGCTCTAAGGCTTGCAGAGGAAAGGAAAGGAGACCAGAGCAAACAGTGTGAGACCAGCTGCTCTGTTGTTATTGTAAGATCTCTTTAAGGGCTAACTACAATAAAAATACAACACTGAAGGGACCAATTTATTTCCTTTTTAAAAAAGTAAAATTCATGTTTTGGAGTGCATGGCTTTCACTGGCATCTATAAACCAAAATATTACTGTATAGATAAATATGGATCTTTACTCCAAATTGTGCTTGAATATTAGAAAAAATGTACATAAACTCAAATATTCAGACTGATGGCATCTCAGTTATATTTTATCATGTCAGTTTCCACTGAAATCCTTTTTTTGTGATGATTTAGTTATGACTCTAAGCAAAATTTTATTCAAAACCAGGCCCCAGTAATGGCTTATCTTTGATCAAGGTTTTTAAATAGAGGTCAGCCATAAAAGTTTCTTCTCTCCACCTGCAGATTTCCAGACAGTCTCTACTTCCTTGTACACTTTGGTCATCCCATAAAATGCCTTCCCAGCCGAATTTCAAGTCCTGTGGCAATTTTTCCTGCACATACATGTTGCTCAAGGGTGTTTCCTCCTTCCAGAGCACTGCTCTGTGCTGCAGTCCTGGCAAAGGTGATGAAGCTCCACAGAGACTGAGAGAATGTGAATCAACCCCCAACAAGGGTCGCTGTGGGGTACATAATTTCTGTGTGGAGCCTCTATGGGACTGCTAGAAAAGTCACCTTCCTCTGCTGGCTCCTGGGACATTCTTCCATGGAGAGCAGCATCAGTGGGGCACATGAAGAAGAAGCTGGAGCAGCAGTGCTGCAGAAGCAGCAGCAGTCTGCCAGCAAGACAATGGGTGTAGGGCACATACTGGTTGAAGTAGGCAGGACAGGACAGGAAAAATAAGTTCTGAGTTTTTTTGCAAAACCTAGCATGACCTCAGGCAAGTTGCTTTGTGCTTGGTGAGATGTGATAGCTTCAGATGTCAACCAGTACCAGTTTCATGGCTCTTAAGTCCATGGAAGTTTGTGGATTTGAAAGTAAATCAGATATCTAAGGCTAGATACCTGAAACCAAAAAACCTTTAGTGAAATGTGGGTCTTCATTTTGTTTTACCTTAGTTTCCTGGTCACTGTAATAATCTGTAGCCTCAGAAAACTATATATTTGGTTAAGGTAAATATTGTTTCTGCTTGTGTGTTATACATGATAAATGAGTCATCGGTACTTGTTTGGTACACGTATATATTTTTGTGGAGAGGGTCCAGAGAAGGGCCAGAAATATGATCAAGGGACTGGGAAGCCTGCCATATGAGGACAGTCTGAGAGAATTCAGTTTGTTCAGCCTTGAGAAGAGATGGCTTAGGGGAGACCTTATCACCATGTTCCACTATTTAAAGAGTATACAAAGCATACAAAGTATAAAAGGAAGATGGAGACTCCCTTTTTACAAGGAGTCACATGGAAAAGATGAATGAGGGGTAATGGGTACAGGTTACTCCTGGGGAGATTCTGACTGGACACAAGAGGAAAACTTTTCACAATGGGAGCATTCAGACACTGGAATAATGTCCCCAGGGAAGTAGTGGATTCCCCAACATTGGACACTTTTAAGATTCAGCTGGACAGGGTGCTGGGCCATCTTGCCTAGACCATGACTTTGCTGGAAATGTTGGACCAGATGATCCTTGAGGTCCCTTCCAACCTGGTATTCTATGATTCTATGATATGAGCAGGGTAATTGCACAACTTCTGCAAAAAAAGCTTTTCAACAAGGCTTTTTTTTATGAAACCCACAGAGAGGCACTTTATATCACAGATTCATTTTGGCTGAGAAATATATTTTAAATATTGCTCCTTACATCAGCTCTGCCAGATCTTCTTTGCTAATAAATTTGAGGTTTGGGAATTGAGACAAACAGAATGTACATAAATGAAAACCTATATGATATAAACAATGTCAGCCACAGAGTCATAAAACTTAATGTATTGAAACCCATTAGTGGTAATTCTAGCTATATCTGCCTGTCAGAAAGGAATAGATTAAAATATTTAAAAGTCTAAGAAAAAACAAATATTTCTCTTGATTTAAACTCAAGATTAAAGCGGAGGTGAATTGTTTGCCTTCAAAGAAAACAGGAAGATAAATGGAAGCCGCAGCATCAGCTGTGTGGAAGGCAGGGCTGCCCGACAGTCTTATCGCACATGATTAATGTAAGACTGCTTGCCATGGCAAGCACTGCAACTGCCTCGTGGCAGATGGCAAACTAAAAGCAGGCTCGGAGGCTGGCTTTGCTTTGAGGAGGTGGTGGGTAGGGTTCCACCACAAATGTAACACGCTCAAACCCATCCCCAGGGATTGTATTTGGGATCAAAGAGAGAGGTACTGTCTGTCCAGTTCACCTCTTAGAGGCTGTGCAAACTAAGCTTTTGCCAAAATGGAAATTTCTGTGAATGTTGTATTTGAATAACTGCCTTCCACCCTTAGTGAGATAACGGGAACAAGCACAGGATGGGAACCCGTTGAGGAAGCCCTCTCGAAACCTCCTCTGTGTCTGCATGTAACCTCTGCAAGCTGGCTTTGTTTAAACTCCTTGGAGTTTTTTGAAATGATCCTTTTATCAAGTAATGGAGAGCAGAATACCTATGACCTGGTGGTTTTGGAGTCCTTTTTCTCTCTGAGTGATGTTCAAGCTCTGCAGTGTGTTATGCAGTCCATCTTATACTGTGCAGCCTGGGATAGTCTTTCATGGGAATGAAGTGGATCTCAAAACAGTTCCTTGGGTTTTCTACTCATTTCAATAAATCTGAACAAGAACAAGAGATTTTTTTTCTGATATTCTGTTGTCAGAAAAGATTTCCTACCTTATTTAAAAGTCCAAGCTGGTAAGTCTACAAAAATGCCTTCAAAAAACTAACTTCTGATTATACTTTTTAAATACAAAGTTAGAGTTGACCAGAAAACTTTAATCAGAAAGACATTTAAGGGATTTTTTTTTTTTTTTAAATCATTTTTTTCCTGGGGAAAATTTCTTTTTGTATAGGTCTGAAGTGTTCTGTCAACTGTTATGAATTGTGTTGATACTGCAGGATTCAAGAAATTCTGGCTTTTTTTCCCTTTCCTTTCCTCTCATGAGACAGGGTTTGTAGAAAATGATATGTCCCGTAGGACAACACATGCTTCCTTCCAGATGTGTTACACAGCATGTTGTGGAGGTCACACCACCCTGAATTTGTTCCAAACTCTTGCTCACAGGGATCAGTCAGGTAATCATCAACCCTGAGCTGAAATGCCCATGAAGCAGTAGAAAATATCAAATGAACTTAGTGACAAGATCAGTTCAGTGTGTCAAAACAAAGTACCCCAATTCTGCAAATGCTGAAGAGATTTATTCTGATATTCCTCAAAATCATATGTCTCAACTTTTGCCCTGACATGGGATGAAAAGCAAGAGTTTAAGGCCAGCATTTGCTGCAGTCTGGATTGTCTGGGCTCAGCTCAGTGGAGCCGTGCATGGGGGGGTCAGTGTCGCTGCAACATCTTCCCTCACCTTTGCAGTGCAGATTGGAGTGAAACCAAACTTCTAAAGGTCGCTGAGCTTTCCTCAGTGCTCAATTATCAAAGAACCTGTAACATCTGTGGTTTCATAGTGAGAAGTGAGCTAACAACGCCCTGTGCCTGGCAGGGTGATAAATGTCTGTGCTGGGGACACTGGCACTGTACTTCATCTTGTACAATGGTCATGCACAAAATTGTCTCTCCCAAGATCCCTAACAGGGACCAACCCTTCTCCTGCTCACTTGACTGACCATTTGGCCTCAGCGTTCAGCCAGAAAATGCAACAGAAATAGTTACTGGTTTTCAGTGTGCACTTACACAAATTGCAGTGCCTTGGGCATGGAAAACTGAACAGATTCGAGCCTCTGTTTTTTTAAAACAGCATCCAAAAAGCTCCCTTCTGGAACTTTCACCAAGATCATGTGAGCAGTACTTCCAGAGCTTTGCCTAGTGCTTTTTGGCTATTTTCTCTTGGTGGTGTGTGTCTGTTGGGTATTTTGCTCTGTACACTGCTGAGAGCCTCTCAGCTTGCTGTCTCTGCATTATCATTACATATACACTGAGAAACCCCGTGACTGAATGAATCAATATCGCATATGGCCTACTTCTAGGGAGGTAGCTTTAATTAGTACAAGCCATCACTGATACTGCGTTTTTTCATTGTTAGGCCAAATACATCCAAAATTGTCATTGTCTACTACTGGGACTCAGTGCATGTGTTAACAGTTGTACTTGGGTTTTTGGTAGTGGAGGGGGGCTACAGAGGTGGCTTCTGTGAGAAGCTGCTAGAGGCTTCCCCCATGTCCAATAGAGCCAGTGCCAGCCGGCTACAAGACGGACCCACTGCTGGCCAAGGCCGAGCCCATCGGTGACAGCGCCTCTGTGATAACATATTTAAGAAGACAGGGGTGGGGGGAGACCTGTGCAACAGCAATTTCAGCTGGAGAGAGGAGTGAGAAAAACAACTCTGCAGACACCAAGGTCAGTGAAGAAGGAGGGGGAGGAGGTGCTGCAGCTGCCGGAGCAGAGATTCCCCTGCAGCCCCTGGTGCAGCCCATGGTGAGGCAGCTGTGCCCCTGCAGCCCACGGAGGTTAACGGGGGAGCAGATCTCCACCTGCAGCCCGTGGGAGACCCCACACCAGAGCCGATGGATGCCTGAAGGAGGCTGTGACCCTGTGGGGGACCCACACTGGAGCAGTTTATGAAGACCTGTAGCCTGTGGGAAGGACTCACGTTGGAGAAGTTCATGGAGGACTGTCTCCTGTGGGAGAGACCTCACACTGGAGCAGGGGAAGTGTGAGGAGTCCTCCCCCTGAGGAGGAAGGAGCAGCAGAGACAACACGTGACTGCAACCCCCATTCCCCATTCCCCTGCGCTGCTGGGGAAGAGGAGGTAGAGAAAATTGGAAGTGCATTTGAGTCTGGCAAGAAGGGAGGAGTCCAGGAAAGGTGTTTTAAGGTTTGGTTTTATTTCTCATCCTACTCTCATTTGATTGGTAATAAATTAAACTAACTTCCCCAAGTCAAGTCTGTTTTGCCCATGATGGTTATTGGTGAGTGATCTCTCCCTGTCTGTATCTCAACCCATGAGCCTTTTGTTATATTGTCTCTCCTCTGTCCATCTGAGAATAGGAGTGATAGAGCAGCTTTGGTGGGCACTTGGCATCCACCCAGGGTCAACCCACCACAAGTTTTCTCATGCATGCAGAAAATTGAGCTGAAGCAACAATTATCAACCTGTCTGACTCTCAGTGGCAAAATTTCCAGGGCTGGACGAAACAGATGGAAGTAAGGGGAAAAACTGAGTTTTGGACTGCAAAATATTAAAGCCATGGGCCCGTATCAGCATCATGCTTAGCTGTACTTAGTCCCATCAGGCTTATGAGGTCTTAGGTTTACATCTGCACAGAATTCTTTGCAGGATATGGTGCTTAGGATTCGTGGCTCTGTTTTTCTTTGCACGTAGTCATTACAACAACAGCTGCTTTTAAATAATACATGTTTGTTTGCATGTTTTATGAGTTTCTTTTGAAGGTGCGGATCTCTCTTAAAACAGTTAATAGAGGTATGCAGAACAGAGTTTGACTCTGTTTCCCTCTAAGAAAAATCAAGGAAAAGACCCTAAAAGGTCTTTGAGACCTGCACAGCCAATGTTTGCTCCCTCGAGGTGAACTGAACACTGCAGGGGAACACCAGGCAGAGGCAATCCTGATGCAGAAGGCATGCTGTCTTTCATCCAAATCAGAGCAATATTGAACACTGTCTTCAGATTGCTTATGATGTCTCCACTTTCCTGGCATCAGCACCATTGGCACACATGTATTTTCATCAAGGATTGGGTGGGGGGAACTTTCTGAAAAATTTCTTCTTGGAAATGATACCTAAAAGAGGATTGTTTTAACATGTTAACTTCATATTATTATAACTTCACATTATAAAGGAATAAATGGATAGGACTAACTGAACTCTAACATACTTGCTCTAGGATCTTACCATATGATTAATGTGTTATTTGGTTTGATTCCTGGAGGACTCCTTGGCACATGCATGAAACAACTGGTTACTCTAAGCAAAGGAGTCTTGCTTCTGCCTCAAAGCTGGGTGAAGATTCAGGGCAGCCCATCCCAGACCCAGCTTTTTCCTGGTATCTCAGGAAGGATCCCCGTGGGGCAGGAGGTGACCTTCAGGGCAGAGAGATCAGTCAGGGGGCCGACGGGAGGGTAAAATTGTGTATGTAGTCCCTGCTGCCCTCAAGTGGCACAGAGCAGTTTGGTCTTGCACCCTGGCCACCCTGGGCTTGCAGACAGCAGACACAGACTACCCAGAGCCCTGGGAAGCCCTGTGCCTCCCAAGCCCTCAGCAAAGCAGATGAGTCTGACAGGGAAGGGTAGCAAGAAAGCAGGAGACCTTCATGTGAGAGCAGACTAGTGTGCAAGGTTGGCACTGACTACTGCTTGCACCCTTCCTTGGGAGGTGCACCCGGGGACCAGGGTTTCTTGTCACATGTGAGGTGTGGAAAGTGTCAGGTGCTGCTCTCAGAGACCCCTCCAAACCACGCTGTGCAGCCCCTAGTACAAGGCTGTTGGTCCATGCAGACACCGTGGGCTACCATGGCACAGCAAATCCAGGGCGAGCAGGCTGTACGTCTGAGTGGAGGGGGTCAGTACAAAAGCCAGGTATGAAGGTCTCATTTGAGAAGAGGGAGATCAAAATCACAGGGTCCTGTTGCAAACTGAAACCTGATTTGGAAAGGACCCTACCTGGAGTTCATACATCAACCAGCTTCAGCATCCAGCAGTACCTCTCTGCCCACATCACCCATACCCCTTTGCCAGAGGAGCAGTAAAGTACATGGAGTAAAATTACTTGAAAGAGTCTCACAGGAGTTCATGTGCAGGGATTTCACTAGTGAGCAGCTGTAACATTACTCAAAAACTAGTCACTAAGGGCTATAAATCAACCCAAGCAACTTCCGTGTTCAGGGAACCAAATGATTGTAAACTTCACATTGTCCATTGCCTGCAACAAGCAGTGCTACAGCTCTTCACCCCTGGTGTGGAGGGCAGACATTCCACCCAAAAAGCACAGGAAGAGTGGAGAGAAAAAGAGGGTAAGAGAGAAACAAAACTTTTTCTTCCATAACTGAGCAACACAAGGAGGAAGTGAGTTTTCTGAATCACATTAAAACATTATTCATGGATGCCCAGGGCCTTCTTAACATGTAAAGCCGGAATAGCCTCTAGAATTTGTTTTTCTCTTTTAAAGAAGTCTAAAATTGGCTGCTAATTGATTCTCATCTGTGCTGGCTAAAAAAAAAATTCCACAGATTACTCACATTTGACTTAATTTGAATAAATGTACTATCACTGACATGATTGCTAATTATCCTTGTACTCAGTTACTCAAATTAGGATCCTATGACTTGATCGAAGTGGATAAGCTGTATCAGGGAAAAGATGTTTGTTTGCTTAAAGCTGTGGTCTTATTCACGTACAGATAACAGCATATAGCAGGGGTTTGACCTTTGACAGGGTGAGTCTGACAATGCCACTGCTTCAGAGCAATTAGCACTTTTCCTGCCTTTTGATGAAGGGAGCAAGGCTGGCTGCTCTCCCTTCTCAGCAGATGGCAAAGGGACTGATGGTACCATTTTCACAGGATGTGACTGAGAAAAGGGAAATGGACATGTTCAGCTGCTCAAAAAAGGTCTTATGTTGTTCACTTTTTTGTCTCATGCCTTAATCTCATTTATCACCTTTCCTCCCTAATCCTGAAACAGCATCCCAGAGAAAGGGAAAAGAGGTTGAGTGATGCAAGGGCAAAAGATCAGAAAAAGAGCCCTGGGGGTATTTTCCCTTTATCTGAGGAAAAGGGCAGAGTTTCCTCAGCAACATGAAATACAGAAATGTGCTGAGACAAGATAGGAGAAGAAAAAGAGGGAGAAATAACGAGTGGAAAAGTTATGTTGGAGCTAGGTTAATTTAAGAGGGGAAGACACAGATGTGGTCAGTGTGACAATGAAGGGGAACCTGCTTGTTGTGGGGTGAAAGTGACCACTGAGATGGAGAAAGGCCAGAGGCAGGGAGCCAGGAGTGAAGAGACTGTGATTTTGGTGTTCTGGGAGAAGTCAGAACCCCTCATACAACACAGCAGCTTTGTCTCCAATGTGCCCTATTTACTTGGTGGGATCGGCTAGCTGTGAGAGACCATTTAACTTTTTCTTTTTTTTTTTTTTCCTTTCCCTAAATGTATGAGATCACTTATTGCAGAGCTCTTTTAACGTGTGTGAGAACTGTAGGGCTTTGACCATAGGAATACAGTCTCACAAGAAATTTATCCATAGATATGTGAAATCATGAGTCAATGCTTGAAAGCAAGAATTTAAACATAAGGAAGACTCTAGAAAGCAAAAGACCTTCTATTTCCTGCAAGAAAGAGCAGGCCCATGACCATGTTAAGTCTTGCCAACTTCAATGGTCCTCTGACAAAGCGATCACTTGCAGCTTTCAGGATGTCAGTAGGAACTGCACATGCGTAGTGTCTTTGAAGATCACATCCTTAACAATATCAGATCAAAAATGTTCTTACAAGTCTTTACAATTGGTTCTTCACTGGGTTTTTCTTTAGTTTTTCTTATTTAAGCTGCCATAAATGAGAACTTGGCCTGGGGTTCTTCAACTAGAGTTCAAATACAGAATAGTATTTCACAGAATTGTCTAGGTTGGAAAAGACCTTGAAGATCATCCAGCCCAACCATCAACCCAACATTAACAGTTCCCAACTACACCATATCCCTCAGCGCTATGTCAACCCAACTCTTAAACACCTCCAGGGATGGGGACTCCACCACCTCCCTGGGCAGCCCATTCCAACGCCTAACAACCCGTTCTGTAAAGAAATAATTCCTAATATCTAGTCTAAACCTTCCCTGGAGCAACTTGAGGCCATTCCCTCTTGTCCTATCACTTATTACTTGGTTAAAGAGACTCATCCCCAGCTCTCTGCAACCTCCTTTCAGGTAGTTGTAGAGGGCGATGAGGTCTCCCCTCAGCCTCCTCTTCTCCAGACTAAACAACCCCAGTTCCCTCAGCCGCTCCTCGTACGACATGTGCTCCAGACCCTTCACCAGCTTTGTTGCCCTTCTCTGGACACGCTTGAGTAATTCCATGTCCTTTTTGTAGTGAGGGGCCCAAAACTGAACACAGTAATTGAGGTGCGGCCTCACCAGTGCCGAGTACAGGGGTAAGATCACTTCCCTGTCCCTGCTGGCCACGCTATTTCTGATACAGGCCAGGATGCCATTGGCCTTCTTGGCCACCTGGGCACACTGCTGGCTCATGTTCAGCCGGCTGTCAATCAACACCCCCAGGTCCCTCTCTGACTGGCAGCTCTCCAGCCACTCCTCCCCAAGCCTGTAGCGCTGCTGGGGGTTGTTGTGGCCCAAGTGCAGCACCCGGCATTTGGCCTTATTGAAACTCCTACAGCTGGCCTTAGCCCATCGCTCCAGCCTGTCCAGGTCTCTCTGCAGAGCCTCCCTACCCTCGAGCAGATCAACACTCCCACCCAACTTGGTGTCACCTGCAAACTTCCTGAGGGTGCACTCGATCCCCTCGTCTAGGTCATCAAGGAGTGGCCCCAAAACCGAGCCCTGGGGGACACCACTCGTGACCGACCACCAAGTGGATTTAACTCCATTCACCACCACTCTTTGGGCCCTGCCATCCAGCCAGTTTTTTACCCAGCCAAGCGTGTGCCCGTCCAAGCCGCGAGCAGCCAGTTTTTCCAGGAGAATGCTGTGTTTTGGTATGATGTAGGACTGAAATCAGCTCACTTTCCCAGAGTAGCTTGCCATGTAGTATCAAAAGAATTAATACTCACTGCTAAATAGGCAAAGGGGAAATGTCACTGAACAGGTCATGAAGAACATATCCTTTTTAAGCAGTCTCAGTTAAAACACCTCCTGCTGCTATGCTATAAAGGCACGGTATCAAGTAAAACAGACCCAAGAGTTATAAAAGGTATCCTACAGATCCAAATCTTACAAATCATTAGTTGCATCCTCTTCTGTACAACTTTCCATCACCTGCATTTGACTCTATTTTGCTGAAATTGCAGCAAAGAATTATTTTACTTCAGAAAAAGAATACATGGGCAATCTGCTGAAATGTTTTGGTTATGTTCATCAACTATTTCTGGCTTTGCATAAACAATCAATTACATCAAACTTTTCAAAATGTCTGGTGTAAACTGTGTGAAAATTATTGTAACGGTTGAAATGAACTGAATTAAACACACTCATAAGCCATCAGAAGAGCCTCTGATAATCTTATTACAGGACTACACAAAATTATTGCGGGTAAACATTATCAGTGGTATATTTGGGCTGTTGTCCTGTCATATATCCCTGCCTTTATTACTGAGTGTGAAACCAGGCAGGGTATGATCAACCCTTCCATTTGTTTTGACTCTTGGCTAAGACAAAGCTCAGTTCAAGCATAAGATGCCTCCAAACTGTTTCCTAGTAGCTCAGGTGCCCAATTTCATGTAAAGCTAATAATAACAAAAATTCTGTGAAAATGAATTTAATATAGAGCAGTGTTTGCTAACAACCTCATTAATCAGTCTTGTGCTGGGTTGTCTGTAAGTGTCCCACAGAACTGTGAACATCCATTCCCCAAAGCCTGGGGAAGCCACCCAGCATGGCCACCCCATCAGCGCAGTCCCAGCCACTGCAAGGAAAGCAGTCTCTGACCTTGTTTTCTTAAACTTTTTGTGCTGCAATTAAGGCATTTGGAATCTTTCCTTCTCTCCATTTTCACCTCTTTCCTTTTAAAATCACTAATTGTACTTAGCATTTTTTTCTGGTAGAGGTCTTAAAATACATCACAGAAATGAAATTAATTATCCCCCCAACCCTTCTACACCCCAGCATTAGCTGAGAGGAGAAGCTGACTCACCCTCTGTTAATTATGCACCTCCTGTATTATGTAAACAGTCCAGAAATTTGAAATATAGTATTGCTAAGGGATTGGTTATAATGTTAGCTCAAATTTTTGCTTTATCCAAATAAATCTTCTGATCCTGACAAAGCGCATAATGCCCTTTGTTTCAGTTACCATTAACTTGAATCTAAATTATTCTCTGCTTTGTGACCTGTGCAGTCCTTGAGTATGATAATGTCATTTCAGCCACACAATGACCTACACCAGTGTCAAAGTTGACTCCCGGTTTCTATACATAGATCAAAACAAACATAAATCTGCACCTGGCTCTTAGGAATTACTTTAAGACCCCAGATAAACTCCCTGCCATTTAACATTCACAATTAATGTCCATTACCCTTTCTAAGTTAAACAGTCAATTAAATTCAGTCTATTGATGGAACTGTGTTTGTTAAGCAGTGTGATAAATACAATACACTTTCAAGGAATTATGTCAGTGCTTTTTCACGTTAGATTTTTTTATTCTCTAGAAAGCATCTTTTCCCCTCTGGTTGCAGGCTGCCTTTCTCTCCTCACTCTTGCCTGCTTTGGTGCTTCCATTGCAACAGTTTCCAAACGTGGGGATCACCACCCCAGGGGAGCTGCAGAGGGGTTTGATCATGATGCACACAGTCACCGTGCTCCTCCCCGGACTCTCAGCATCTGGACTTCCAGCCTAATCTTTGCCTTTCATGCTTTGCTGTTGCTGGTTGGGTTTGTCAGACACAAACAGGCTCAGTACATTTCTCTCCTTCCTCCCTTCCTTCCTTCCTTCCTTCCTTCCTTCCTTCCTTCCTTCCTTCCTTCCTTCCTTCCTTCCTTCCTTCCTTTCTTTCTTTCCTTCTTTCTTTCTTTCTTTCTTTCTTTCTTTCTTTCTTTCTTTCTTTCTTTCTTTCTTTCTTTCTTTCTTTCTTTCTTTCTTTCTTTCTTTCTTTCTTTCTTTCTCTCTTTCTCTCTTTCTTTCTCTTTCTCTCTTTCTCTCTTTCTTTCTCTCTCTCTCTTTCTCTCTTTCTTTCTCTCTTTCTTTCTTTCTTTCTTTCTTTCTTTCTTTCTTTCTTTCTTTCTTTCTTTCTTTCTTTCTTTCTTTCTTCCTCTCTTTCTTTCTTTCTCTCTTTCTCTCTCTCTTTCTCTTGTTCTTTCTTTCTTTCTCTCTTTCTCTCTTTCTCTCTTTTCCTTCTTTTCTTTCTTTCTTTCCCATTACCAGGCTTGAGGTAAAGGTTCAGCTCATACAGGATTTCACTTCTGTTAAGAGCTGTTCTGCATCTGTCTTCAGGAAGCTCAAACCTTTTATTTCAAAACAGAGAAACTGAGCGCTCAGAAGAAAAACCCTTTCAGTAGGTACATGTCACAGCTTCACTTGAATCCCTGTCATTTCAACAGGATCTTTCAACAGCTTTGTAGACTCAGTGAATGATGAAAACTTGAACTAGAAAAAGAGCTTAGCATGGCTGTTGGCCAGGACAGCTCTCCCCCATGATACATGCCACATCATTGTGTTAGACAGGATTAACTGAAATGGCAGCATCCTTTTTGCATGAGTGTGGCTATTGCATAAAAAAGCCACATCACTTAATTCAAGTGCAAGTTCGTGTTTGTATCTTGTATAAGATATAATTCTGAGTCACGGAGTAAAGCCCTGCTTATTTAGGTGAGGTAAAGTTAATACTACGTTTGTATTAGCCCAGCAGGTAAAACTGCAAAAATCAAACAAGTTTTCAGGTACATTAGTTCTTGAAACAGTGAAGGGACAGGAAGAGGAGCCACTTCAGAACCTGAACAAGGGTTTCTCTTATCAAAACTTCTTAACACAGTAGTTTCCCTAGGTAACAGAGTAGATATGAAAAATTAACTGCGACTTCCAGCACAGCTGGAAACTTGGTGAATTGGGAGATCTGTAGTTGAGGCTACTATAGGGAAAATTGTCCAGGACTTTATGAATGAGCTGGAACAAGTTTCTCATCTTCCCATGACAGAAAGGAAGAATGAGGGACACTGCTCCCCTGAGTTCAGATGTTCATCCAAAATAAGCGCGAGCTGAGGGATTTCCTTGTTCTGTCCCCACTATCCCTGTCTCTCAGGGCTGACTGAGTAAAACCTCCTCTGGGTATAAAATGCCTTTTGCAAAGGACTGTCTGCCCCAGGCTAGTGGGTCATTTTTCTGTGACGTGTGTGTGGATCAGGGCATAACTTCACCCAATGACCTCTATATAGATTTCCTCCTATTCATCTCTGAGCTAATTTATTCATCTCTAAGACTGTACCATTTATAGTTGTCTACCAGATTTCCCCCAAAGCCACCTGGTGTTCTCACTGAGCACCTCTGAAATGGCTCCTCTCAACCATATCATAAAACTAGTCCTGTGCTCATCTTGAAGCAGTGGTACCCCCACTGCCTGCAATGCTCTTATTCCCCTGCCATTCTCTTGGTCTGCTGGTTGCCTCCCAGGGTGTCCTTCAAAGATTCAACCCTCTTTGAAGGCTGGTGGCCCCTTCTGTTGGCGCACCTGTTCTAAGGAACCTTGTTAGTAACACAGCTTCAATGATAATTTCTGTGATTACATGCGTAGTTAAATGTATTTTCCAGGTGCCTGTTGAAAATAAAGCTCTGGTCCTCCTTTCTGGCACTACTCCCAGAGGTTTAGTGCTCAGCTCAAACTCATCTCTGACCTCCTCTCTCAACTACTTTAGGTAAGATCACTGTCTTGGCTTTTGCTCAGGTTGAAACTGAATGTGCATCTGTAGTGCTGTCTTGCAGTGTTCTTGCTCAGACCTTGACAAGTTTGTTTTGTATTTTGATAACCACAAAGAATGCTGCTGCTAAAAATAATTTCTAAGCATACCATTTTAACCATGCCAAGTCTTCCTGAACAACTGCCTACTAGACAATTTTTGTCTATTACATCCAGTGACTTCAAGACTCTTTAGTAACCTCTACAGACATTGTAACATTTACTGAGTCATTCATGTAAGTCTTCTTTTATTTTGTATGAACTAGTGAAAAAATGGGAATTTTAATCTAGTTAAACATCTAGCAGATAATAAGATCGATGCCAACAAACTTAAGCTCTCCTTTAGAAGAAAGATTTTATATGGGCTTAAATAAATTTGATATTCTCTGGGAAAGACCAACTGCTTTTTTTCTCATTGCAGCCTTCCTGTATCACTTCATAGGTACATTTCTCACGTGCACAGTCAGTTGCCAGACCTGTCTGCAAAGTGGGGTGAAGAATTGCAAAGCAGGAGAGGACACAACCAACCGGCTGAGAGGCATGGTGAAACATCTGCACATACATGAATGCTGCTGCCCCCCAATACATCACTAATGGGCATGATCTTGCTAAGATGCTTATTCTAAGCAAGGCATAACTTGAATGATGGGGTGGGCCCTTGTTTTCCTCCCATGTGGGATACTCTGTTGCTTTAGCTTTATGCTAAACTAACAAATACTGACAGAAGGTGCAGTCAGATTGGCAAACCGTTGAAAATAGTCCAATGTAGCTGCCTGCTCAGGCTCTGTTCATATGTGCTTAAGAGGAAAGAAAATATCAAATTGAAATAACTTAGACATGTTGAAAATGTGGAGATATGTCTGTGAAACCTCACCAGTTTTAACACTTTCTGATGTACAATCCTAGCTTTCTTCCAAATTAGTGCAGAACACAGTAATCCCAGAAAGTGACAAAATAAACAATGCCGAATATTTTTTTTTCCATAAGGCCATCACAGGATG
This sequence comes from Strix uralensis, assembly GCF_047716275.1. Taxonomy (NCBI): domain Eukaryota; kingdom Metazoa; phylum Chordata; class Aves; order Strigiformes; family Strigidae; genus Strix; species Strix uralensis. The sequence continues at coordinate 113,495,423 of NC_133973.1, read as the reverse complement.
TGATGTCCAGTGTCCCCAAAATAATACATGCAAAATGCATCCTCCTCCTGAGCTTGGGACTGCTGGCCCCTGGGGGGGAGAGGAAGGTCTGTGTGGGGAGAATTCTAGCTGGAGATTGGTGGAAGAGTTGCTTAACCATTGAATTGAGTAAAACTACCCCAAACCATCCCGTGCAGAAAGGAAAAAAAACCATGTGTTGCATTTATGAAGCTACCTAAAGATACAAAATGTTACTGCAAAAATTGGTGACTGAAGACACCACAATGCTGAGGTATCCTGTATTTATCAGAATACTTCAGGGAAGCCCCCTGCTACCATTGTGCAAATGAAAATGTTTATATTCCTTATCTGGTGTTATGCCTTTCCTCAATGCCTATTATTTCTTGAATATCAGCAGTTTATTGGCATTCTCTTAATAGATTTTCTTTCCTGAGGTTGAATTGGGAAAAGAGCTACTATGACTTCAGAATGGACTCCACTTATGATTTAGCAATTCCTGTTTGTTTTGTTTTCTTATGATATATTTGTATATAAGCATCTGACTAAATAATGTTAAATCTTTAGGTTATCTTTTAATTAGTACATTATAAATGGCAGAAATACAAGATAAGACTGTTGTAAATGTAAAATTGTAGTATAAAGTGATATTTACTACTTTGTGAAAGTGAAATAGTACTCTCACAGTGAAAGAATATCTTCATCTTTCCCACCTTCATCCTTTTTAAGGAGCTAAATTGCAGTAGGACAGTCCTATCTAATATAGGAAAATATATAGTGGAAACTAGCAAGCACTTTAAGTCTCTGTAAACTTCTGGATGAAGGCAGAACCATCAAATGAGGCAGTGCCTCACTTCACATCTTCAGGCTGACAAAACAAAATACATTAGTAGTCTGAAACTCTGGGCAGAGGAGAAGAGCTTGACATTGTCTGCAGAATGTTCCCAAAAAAGTGATCCATACAGCACCTTGTGTTACCATGCCATAGGTAGTAGTCATCTATGTCAAACGCTCACTTTCACTTTCCTTTAGCTGGTACATAACGCCAAAGTTAATAGCCTTATTTTATTTTCAAATATTCCTGACAGAGATAATTTGGCATCTTCAAAAAAGTCTACCAAGCAATGGATAATTCCCTCTTCAGTTTTGTGGTAACAAACAAATATTACAAAAACTTTGATGTTGCTGTGTTTGAGGCATTAGTGCCTATAAAGACAAAACCACCTTTTTCAACTGAGTCTTTTCTTTTTCTCTACTGAAAGATGAGCCTGTTTATTGTAGAGAAGCTGTCTTCATAAGGAAAAAAAAAGCTTTGTATGGCTTGTGAAAGGCTATTTAATTTGCTGTCAGAATCAAGTGAATTATCATGGCTAATTCTTTGCCACACGACTTGACTTCTGTAGCAGCCCCTTTGTCACTTTGTGCATGCAGACTCCCAGGGAAAAGAGCTCGTAGACAGAAGGACAGCAATGTTTTTATGATCTGTTTGTTTTGAATGCTCTCTTACACCTGCAAGTCAACCAGAAGCAAGTGAAAGCTGTTTTCCAAATAAAACTACAGTAAGTCTCAAAGCAATTATCATTATCTTTATTGATACTTATAAAATCAAATCCATGCTCCTTTAAAACCCAGTTGTTTCTCTTCTGGGGTATATTTTACCTTGGTCATGTCATAATTCATGTGAGGATCATTAAATCATTCAAGTTTGGAAGGGTTTTCAGAAGGTCTTGTGTTCAAAGCAGGGGTTCAGACTAGGTCCCAGAATTGGATTAAGTACTCTAGATATGGTCTACTGAGTGCTTATTAAAGGGCATTTACTCAGCCTTGTTACTTACCTCAGTCTCTGGCTGTGTTTCCATTGACCCAGCATGGAAGCTGTTAGCCTTCATCCCTGCCAAGGCATGCTGGTGGCTCATATTTGGCCTACTGCCCACTGAGGCCCCCAGGCCCTTCTCAGCACAGCTGGTCCCCAACTAGTCAGTCTGCAGCCTGCACCAATCCTGAGGGTCAGGTCTCCAGCGCTTTGCATATGTCCATGTAGAATTTCATGAGGTTCCTGTTGACCCATTCCTCCAGCCTGTCTACAACCTCTGGATAACAGCTATGCCCTCCAACATATCCACGGGTGCCCCCAGTTTCACGTCATCCACTGACATGATGAGGGGGTATCCTGTCTCCTCCAGGTCACTAATAAAGACATTAAACAGGACAGGTTCCAGGATAGACCCCTAGGGAATTGTAACCATCCTACAGGTAGAGTGTGATGACCCATTAGTCATAACTTAAGTTTTTCATCCATCTAATTGTCCACCGGTCTAGAGTGCAGTGTCTCACTGGATACGAGGATACTACAAGAGATGGCATTGAAGGCCTTGTTAGGGTCAGCATAAATGACATCCACTGCTCTCTCTTTGTCCATAAATCTAGTCTTTTCATCACAGAAGACAAACAGGTAGGTCAGGCATGATTTACCCACAGCAAATATACATCTACTGTCCCCAGATCCTCCTTTTCCTTCATGTCCCCAGGAATAGCTTTCCAGAGGACATAGTCCATGGTTTTCCCAGGAAATGAGTGAGGCTGACCAGTCTGTACCTCCCTGGCTTGTCCTTCTTGCCCTTTTTAAAGGTAGGTGCACAATTTGTCTTTCTACAGTCACCGCAGACCTGCCACAAATCCTACAACCTTTCTGAGATGCTGGAGAGCCGCTTTGTAAAGACTTCCAGTGTTTCTGTGTTGTGTCGACAGGGCGGTCTCAAACTCTTGAGCCATATTGAATTCTTTACTCGCACCAGGTTCTCACACAAAAACATACATGAATGAAGCCTGTTGTTAGCTGTGTTCAAAGAGTTTGTTATAGGCATAGGTCTTCTACTTGTAATCCATACCTTCCCCACCTCTCAGTTGTGTTATAGCACTAAAATGCACCTGAACGTGAAGACTTGGGAGTTTAGAAATTCCAATCAGTAACAACTGGTAGCTCAGACTAGCCCTTCCTCCTCTTCTCTACTCCAGCTTCCTATAAAACTGGGAATCAAGATCAAGGTCTTCCTCCTAACATCAAGTCCCTGACCTGATCTCAGAAGGTTTAAAAGTCTGCTCACTGACACAGAGGGCTTCACTACAGCAAAGATAACCTCACTGGTGTGAGGGACAAAACCTCAGTCATGTAAGATGGATATGATGGAAGACACAGTGCGAGTTCCCTTAGAACCCTACACACCTGTCCAGTTGCTTTCTGCTTTGAGCCGGCCTCTCCTGAAATCACTAACTAGTGCATAATATTTGTTTACACCTGTGTGGACTTACATTAGCTGTATGTACTACATATGCACACCTGACATTACAGATTTATGTAATGAATATATGTATTAATTTATATACTCAATAAAATCTATATTTAATCTAATTTCTACCAGATAGAATAATGTCCTTACTATGTTTTCCAATACTTTTTAAATGTTTTCTTGTATCCTTATTTTTGTCATAGTTTTATGGTCACTAAAGAGCATAATTTTAATCTGAAGATGAATCAGCATTTCACATCTCCTCACAGTGCTTCATGTTACATTTTTGCTTCATTCATATGCTCATGTGATCTTCCATAGACATCCATTGCCTCTGTTTTCATTTCTCCTCACCTCTTCACCTCTGACCGATCAGAGCCAGCAGTGTCCAATGCCTCTGATATCTCCCGACAAAGTTCTGTGGCTCACCAACAGTGATGATGCATTTAGCATTGCTAATTACAAAGCATCATTTTATTTCTAAGGAAGGTATTACGCAGATGCATATCTTCAAGGATATTACATAAAATAAACTGAGGTAAAAGATGCACAGATTTGGAGAAAAAAAGCAAACAGTTCTATACCTGCTCTTATCTCGTCCATTTTACTTTTGTTATATTGATGGTCTTCAGGAAAACTGCATTTTGTGACATTGTGGACTGCAAAGCTGTTGCTCTGTTTTACAGCCTTACTAAACAGTCAGCTATGAACATGACTGTAATGAACAAGTTGAATTCTGCAAATACCAGAATTATTATTTTGTTATTTTTCAGGGAAGTGCAATGAACAGTTGCTATGCTAGGCAAAATGTCATGCAAATATCTCCTCCCTTTTTCTCTAACATTTTCTTGACAGCTTTCTTGACAGTTTTAATATTGACAACTTCATTATTTAATATTTTGCTGCTCAGGAGAGCACTCTCTTCCTTAGGAGAGATGCTGTCCTCATAAAACAAGGGATGGAGTATAAACTCACTACAGAAAACCCCAGAATCAGTTTTGACTAAGAGCAATTCTTAGCTCTCCTGACTCATCCCAGTGGTCCAAACTGTGCATGCTCCCATGTAAACCAGTGTTGAGCAAGACAGCAAGAGGGAATTAAGGAGCAGCTGCTGCCTCCACAGCACTGCTGCTCCTTTTAAACCTCCACGGGGCTGCAGAGAACCTGCAGTGCTGCACTGCAGGGGTAGGATTGCCAGAGACATAGCGGGAAAATGGGAGACAGGGGCTTCAGCAAGTCATGCTGAGCAATGGCTGTCCTCAATACAGGCTTGAATGAAATCTGTACATGCTTAGTACCCTTTCTCTGAACACTATCACAATATCCTCCTGCAAAGGTCCTGCCCTCATTCAGAAGACTCAGGTGCAGTCTCCTTCAACCAGACCACGATGGATGCACTACTTAGACCACTGACTGAAGTTGGGTAGGGATGGAAGTTAGGGGGCTCATAACTGTCAGTCTAAGGAAAACCCTTCTGCTCAGTTAACGGAAGAGGCTGTGAGCACCAAGTACTCCAGCAGAGCCAGGACCAGCCCCAGGAGCGGCCGCAGCCAGTGCCTAGGAGCTCCTGGTTGTTTCCCCAGGACATACTCAAGGACATGCTGTCACAGATGTGCTCTGTGTCCCCGTCCCTATTTAAGTTCATGGGGAATATAGCCATCTCATTCAAAATATACATCAACAAATACCTTGCAGAGCTACAGTTATATAGAAATAGTGACTTCTATTTCTATCATGATATTAAGAATACCCTTGGAGAGAGGAGGGAGAAGACCAGGAGCTAGCCCTAGGTTTGAATGTCTGTGTGTACTGCTGGGAGGCCAGGGGACAGCAGCCATGTCCATGCATGTCTGCTTTATTCCTTCCAAGGATACTGAGAATAGAGGTTTATTTACAGCTTCTAGGTTATTCTCTGGAGTAGAGGCCAGCATGCCTTGTATACCTCAACAGAGAATTATATTCCATCTTGCTAGTATGAGATGTACTGAAAGCTCACAGCTGTAAATTTACAGGTGTCTTTCCAAGTACAGATTTCTCTCCCGTGATGAAAGGCAGTGGCAGGCACACTCTCTAGGGCTGGGTGGGTAATGCAGTTTTATGGTGATTCACAACCTGGGGATTAATAATGCAACTGAAACACCACAAACATAAGACTTCTTGGCTGAAGAAGCACTGAAAAGAAACACAGATGAGAGGTCTTTTGGTTGGGAGAACATTTTCTTATGGGAGCAGATATTTTTCTAGCTGTAGTTGCCAGAGATGTTCTTTATTACGTGAACATGCCAAAAAATTTACTATCACTGTTAGACAGCTGTCATAGTGTTCGAATTTTGGATATGAGAGTGAGGCACGAGTTTTATTTTCATCTGCGCAAAATGGCTGGGTAACATTCTGCAGTAGTACAGCATATAAATAATTCAACTGCTCAGAGAGTTTTATAAATAAAAATAGAAATTATTTACATCACTTTTTAATTTGAAGTAAGATGAGCTACCCACTTTTAAAATCCTTGACTCTAATACATATTTTTCCCTTGTGTCTCTCTTTTTTTCATAAATGGCAAATACAGAATTTTTCCTCCAGGAGATATTGCGTTTGTATTGACATTGATAAAACCAATTTTTTTGATAATTTTTAATTAAATCATCAGAATATATTCTTCTGTCTTCTTTATTCCCGCAACTTCCCCCAGCATTCGCTGCATGATATTAGAGGAAGAAAAATAATGTTGTGATAGAAATATAAGATTATTATCAGAAGATATCAGTTCACTTTGTGCTTTTTACAGTTTTCATTGCACTTCAGAAATGCAGATAATATGTATTTACTGACGTCACAAGATAGTCTGAGTTCTAATGCTCTTTGCTTAGATTTTTAGACCCTTAAATAGTGGGCACTTTATTCAGATAAAGTACTGCTTCCCATCTATTTTTGCAGGGTGCCAGTGTGATGGTACTCCTCTTTGATTTACCAAGTCATTAAATGCTGTGAGATGCTAGCTGCTGTTAACAATCATGCTCACATAGCTCTACCAAAAGTGGTTCAAATGGTTATTGTCACCTGGAGGCCATTTCCTCCAGCGCTGAAAACATCAAAACTGATTGTGTGAGCACTCCAGGCTACTTCACAGCAAAGTAACTGTAAATTAACTCAAATTGTCTTCAGCCTCAGAGGTCAGGAAGCATTGGGATAAAGTGAAAACTGCCAAAAAGCAAGCTAAATTATACCCTGCAATTACCTTACATTTTCTTTAAGTTACGTTGAATAGAAAGCACTTCTTAAGTCATATGAGTTGAAAGAGAAAAATCAAAGATACAGGGTTGCCAGTAAGGGGAGAAGTAGGTCGACAGTTTGAAAACATTCTAGGCATGGTCCCTACCTAAATGCTTAAGGTGACTTTGTTTTTAGTGAGATAGTTTTGGAGTACCATGACAAAGGCAGGGTGGATGATCAGAAGCAGGCTATGGAAAGAGAAATCTGAGGAATGAATAAAAATCAGTTTAATGAGGAGAGGGATAATTCCAGCTCATGGAATGAACTGGCTTCAGAAATGGTGGGTCTGATTGCAAGAATTTCAAATAAAGCTCTTGCGCTGGGGGAGGTCATTGAGAAAGTGAGCCAGGCACTTGAAAGTGCAGCTTAATATTCATGTTAGTTGTTAAGTGGCTGTGCACATTATTTGCAGACTGACAGTCTGTGTTGCTCAGCTGCGCTAAAGGCAAGCCAGAATGCCTGTCACGCGTGTCCCTGCCTTTGCACAGGCTCAGCAAAAGGCTGTCGGGAGTACAGGGTATCCTGAGTGCATGGGCTCCCCGTGGGAGTCCTGCTGCTATCTCAGAGGACACACTGGCATGAAATGATAGGCCATGGAGCATATGGCAACTGCGATGCCACAGAGCAGATTGAATTTGCCACTAGAGAAAAAAGCAATGAGGAAGAAATGAGGACAGCTGCTGAATCTACTTAATAGATTCAGCACAGAAAAACACACCAACAAATGCATTTTACGCTGTTAATAACGTTCCACTCTATAAGCTTTTACAATTCTATTGCAAAAACATCACATATTAATTTATTTGTATAATGCACTCACTGAAGTACATCATATATTTCCTGAACAGTTGAGGCTTATCATGCTGCAGTCTGCAAGCTCTCTTCATGCCAGTGCATAACTGACGGTAGGAAGGTTTTCCTGCCGGGTACTCAGCCCAGTCTGTAGGATGCCTTGAAGCGGGAATAACCCCCTGAAGGGAAGTTGCTACAAGTATACTTGAAATTGCTAATGTACAGGGACCTGTAATATAAGACATTTAGTTTCAACGTTAGACATCACTGGTATTTTACTAGCTTTTTTCCCTGTATTTTTCCTGTATTTTACTGTAATGTATATAATTTCATTATACTTTTTCCTAACTACCCTCTGTACTCATTACCCACTTGTAAGATGTTTTGAAACCTTTAACTCCTTGCCTAGTGAAGATAAGACAGGCCTTGGACAGTCTGAAAAACTCTCTGAGTACATCCCTAATAGCAGGAACCTAAAGAAAACAAGGGCCTAAGAAGACGCCAGTGTCGAGGTAAGTGCTGAAAGCTGGAACAAACAGGAGCTGAAGGACGGATGAAATAACTCTATGACCATATATGGACACTAGAAACCTAAAGTTCACTAACGGACAGTGTGAGAAGGGCTGTGTGGACCCCTAAGGACGGGAGAAGACCCTCTATTTTTACTACACGTGCTCAGACTATGTAAATGAATTCTAAGAACCCATTAGCATAAGACTGCCTTTTCTAAGAAATCTAATGCATATGTATGCTTTTTGTGTATATTAGTCAGAGAGTTTTGTTAGAAAGCACGGCACTTGTGGTGGAGTGATCCCCAGTGCTGCCCAGCGCTGTGGATAAAGAATACCTGCTTAACGGTTATACTCAATCCTGACTGTTGAGTGAACTTCTTTGTTTCACCACTGCACATCTGCATCGTCTTATTTACACTCATAAATCCAGTCTGATGCCTGTCTGACTGTCTCACAATAGGTCAGAATAATCCTATTTCCGCATCGAATTGTTCCAGTTATTCCCCCAAATGTGAGATACTCCTCCCCTTCTCCTCCTCCTTGTTCTTTTTCAAATCTGGAAATTGTCATCTCGGTTACAAAGGGAATTTTCTGGTTTGCACATCCTTGCCCTAAAGGTGAAAACTGATATGTGTTCAGTTTGTGCTCTTGTAAGTGTGCTCATCCCTCCTCTTTGCATTACATGAACATGTCCTCTGCAAGCTCTTTTTAGTAATCCATAACCCAAGCAGAAACCCTTCTCCTCTCCTCAGTCCCTGTTTCAGCCCATTTGCTCACATGAATAACTCTCTTTTTAACGGCAGAGCATTCCCATCCCCATCAAGGAACAGATGGTTGGAGTTTATAACTACATGATGAAAGCAAACTCTGTTTATGACAATGTGTAACTTTGATTCCTAACTTAGGGCATGTTCTAATTACATTTTCCATTTGCAGCTCCATGTTTATTTTCACATTCAATTCTAAATTGGTTCTACCATCAATATTAAAATGTCATCTTTTCAGCTGCTCAGCTGGATTCAAGAATCCCACTTCTTGTGGTTGTCATGGACCAGTATTGTGTTTTCAATTTATGACCATATATTATAATACAGAGAGATTTATTTAACTGACATTATTATGACATGTAGGAAAATAGCAATAATAGTACAATCTATTTGACCATAAGGAATTAATTACTAGAGCCATGATGCAGACCACACAAACTGCTCCTGATCTCCTTTCTCTTTCTTCCTTCTGCTCAGTTTTTCATGAGCAGTGAGCATGCCTGCAGCCTAACTCCAGCTGTCATGGGACCTTTAGTGCTATTCATAGGAGTAACTATTGATTTTAGGATCATAGAAGATTGATCACTGCTGAGTCTGCATGTGGGACTGAGGCACCAAAATCTGATTTAAAGAGGTTTCAGGCAATCTGTGATGTGATCCTTCCATTATTAGTGAAGAGCAATATTTTGCTTGTATTTTTCAGGTAATCACTTGTATCTATCACAAAGTTTGGTTTAATTCATCTCATTGCCAGAGGACAGTTGTGTTTAGTCTCTTATGCTGGCTGATATACATGTGCATATATAAATACACATATGTCATGTATATGTAATATATATGTCTATACACATGTTGCTTTTTGGATAATGACCTGTAAGCAGAGCTCAACTAGAAGATGTGTGGAGAAGCTTGCACCTAGCCAGCCCTGCTTACTGCAGGAGGAGAGCTGGGAGCAAAACTGTTCTGTATATCCTAAGGGACTGTGGTCTTTCCAACAGTTAACTTGCATGGGACTTCCAGCCTGATCCCTTATCATGGCTTTCCCTTCTTGCTGTTGTAAAACTCTGCTAGCACAAAGTCTTTTGCATAAATCCCTTCCTGTCATGTGGGGAAATGTGACTGCTCCTTTTGGAGATCCTCAACAAAATTCTGTGGGTGTCCTTCTTAAATCTGTCATTTATGAGTGACTGACAGATGTCAGGGTAGAGGTCTAGAATATGTTATTGTGACATGGCCGCAGAAGTAGAAGGTCTCAAGTACAAAGCTACAGTGCCCAAATCATCAGCCAGCACTGACCATTCCTTGGGGTCACAGGCTCATAGGAGAATTCAGGCTGGGAGTCACCCCAGCAGGTCCAACCTCCTGCTCCCAGCAGGGAAAGCTTTGAGGTCAGAACAGATTACTCGGGGCTCATGTTTAGTCTCATCTTACTTGTACTTTCCTTCAGACATTGTTTCCAAGCTTCTTTATTTCCCCCAGTTTTACAGGCCTGCCATGCTAATTGTTGTCAGGGCTGCCCATTCCTCTGGACTGCCTCCATGCTCACATTGCAAACACCTTTTATTCTTTTTTATGAAGTGCCAAAACTGCAAACTGCTACAGTCTGGCCGCTGCTTGGAGACCTCCCTCAGAATCCCTCGTCCACCTGCCATGTCAACTGGACTACTGAAATTCATTATTTGAGTGACTTTTCTGTGCTCCCCTGATGATACTGGCTCACAGAAAAAGGTGGCAGAAGAAGTCATTTTTAGGGAACAGGTGGCAGCCCACACAATCTTTTAATCTTGGGGCATAGGTTCAGATATGACTGTTAGTGGAAAGTATGAGGTTTCCATGGTAGCCCAGGTGATGAGCCAGCACACTTTCTTACTTTCCATTAGCCCTTCCTGCTGTGTCCTGTTCTTCTGCATCATGTACCGTGCACTGGGCTCCTCAACTCTGCTCCACCACAGCCAGATTGGGGCTGTGCCTGATCCTGCTCCCTGAGCATACATGTCTGCAAAGGAGGAAACGGAAATAAAAATATGCAATGAAGTAATTGTTTTCTTAATAACATGCATTGTACCTTTAGCAATATTTTTTTCTATTAAGTTGAAATTAGATTTATTTTTTTTCCAATATTTGAGAGGATTATGCATGAGGCTTTGAACATTAGATGCAGTTAATATACTGTCACAAAAATAGGTACTAAAGTTGTAGCAAACGTACTCCCACAAGCTGGTTTAAATGCAGAGAAAAACCTTACTCTTGAATGTCAAATCTGTTTTTGATAGCAACAAAACAAAGGGAGTTCACAACTCCCAGGTAAAATGAAACCTTTAAGAAAGTATACAAACAACTGGAAGACTGTCAGCAAGTGTCCTCAAAATGTCTGCTTACAGATTAGCTGTATTAAGAGGACCTACATGTGGAAATCAGTGATTTGTAGGCTTCTCTCCAGTGTAATCTACTCTCCTATTGCCAACACAATAAGCACATCCACTTAAAAAGTTCTGATGGAAAAATATGCATCGGAAAAATATGCATCAGACAAATGTAGTTTTGATACAGTGAAAGCATTTCTGCTGAAACAACTTAATGTAAAAAAAAGGAATAAAGTTGAAACATAATATTTTGACTGTCCTGCTTTTCTTCAAAATACAATAACAATTTTTGTGCCATTCATGTTAATTTATCTGTATATATTATGTAATATCTTTATATATATTAAGTACATTCTGATTAATATTATACAAGTGTAAGATGATACTATTTTGATCCAACTTTCTGTAGTGTAAAGTTTCAGTGTTGTAAAAACAAATGCTAAGTCCAAATGAAAATATATTTTAATTTCCTTCCCATGGAAACATAGAAATTTCAGCTTGGCATCCAGATGTGGAAGAAAACCAAGAAAAGTGGAATTTTATGTGCAAGTGGATACCTGATTTCTGATTAGTTTTAGTAAGATTCTGCAAGATGATGGAGTCCAAAGAAGTCTACATTTCTCACCTATGCCACCAGCAGGAGTATTGCCCTGATCCTTACATTTCGGCTGCCTCTTGCTGTCACCCTTTGAGGATCCTCTTCTCCCATCTTTGCTCTTGGCGAGAGAAGTTTCCGATAATATAAACTCAGCATAGATGAACATTGTACAAAGCATAGATGATGAGCAAGTACAAGTACTTGTTCCATTTTAAAGAAAGAATGTAATTTTTGTTTCCAATTAATTTTACTCCATTATTCATCACAAATTGTGTGCATGACATTTCTACATCAGAAATTTAGGCAATTCAGCCAGTGGGTTAAACCTCAAATTCATTCATGCACAAAACCTTTAGGACTAGAATATTGAAACAATCTTTTGCAGATAAAAGCTCAAGACACAATGAGCATGTCCTGCTGCCTAACTACATGCATTTCCAAAGAGAAGAAAATTTCAGGAACAGCTCATGAAACTATTTCTATAAAGAGGATTTTCTCAGAGGATCATGGGTAGAATTTGACAAAGATAGATACCTTTTCTAAATGCATTTTCTTTGAGATACAAAGTTGCACTCTATACATGAAAAAGGAATTGGTGTCAACCAAGATGAATAATATAACACTTTGATCCCAGGTACAAACGATATCAGTAAAACCACTGTAAGCTATATTTGTAGTGTCAGTGCCATGACAGTGAATCCTTGATTTTTGCAATAATGTAGTAATTTAGGATATTTCTCATAAAACAAGAGATATTGCTGAAATGAAAGTAGTTGGCTATACCCACTATTGAACTTGCTGCTCTTCAAAATTCCCTGGCTAAAGTATTGCTGTGCCGTTAATCATTCTGTGGCTGACTTTCTCTCTTAATTTTGGTGAAAAGAGTTGTACCTTTCCAGGAAGTCCTTAGCTGGTATGTTCCATCATTCCTACTCTGAAGTTTTCCTAATTTTTTTATTAATTAAAGAAACATAATTATAAGTTACTATATTCTGGACCAGAGCCAGAAAACATCGTGTATGAACTTTAGAGTATGTAAGGCAGCCAGCAGTATTTCTCTACTTCCATCATATGAATTTTTTCCTTTTCATTGCTGCTAATGCAAAGTTCCTGCTGACCTTTGTTCAGGTAAAGCTATTTTGATGTGTACCCAGCTGAAGCTTTAAAATCAGGTATAAAGGTTTGTAAACACAAGCTGATCTTTACTTGACTCTAGGAATGGACTAAGTAGGAAGGAGTAGCTGGCTTGTGTGTGCGTGAAACTTTGAGGACACCAGGTCTAGCCACTGAATAGGTATGACAAGGGTCAGGGAGGAAGATGGACAAGGACTAGAGCTTGGAGCAGTTATAAAATGGTGACCTTGCAGGAGCCAGAAAGCTCTTCTGAATCTCTAAAGAGACGTTAGGCATAAAATTCAGAAGAGAAGCAGACACAGTGGCTGACCAACTTATTACTGAATTTATTACTGAAATGACTTTCCGTACAAGCTTCCTGTATCCTTCCCTAGCCAGAGCATTGCACTCTGTATTTATACCACATATTTTAAGAATTTGACTGAGGCATCAGGACTAAAACTGACATCAGGGGAGGGCAGGGACATGGAGGGAGCCATCTTGGGAGGCAATTTATGCTACCTGTGGCCTGGATTGGCTTTTGGAGACTTTTTATTGAATTCAGTCTTCCTCTACTCTGTGTATTCAGTACTTACAACCCAGTTATCTGCAAAATGCAGTTCAAAAAATATATTGACAAAAAGTTTTTACTGTAAGTAACTAGGATTTCTCAGTCAAAATCAACTCTGTAATAGAGTAAGGGTCTCTTTTACCCATGTCCTCAGTGAGTGCTGGGAGGCATCAGTTATGCCAGATTGGTCACATCAATCTGACATCAGAGGTGGGTTTTCAGCAGCAGTTGCAGTAGTTCCTGAAAAACATTCTGGTTTAATCTGGACATGTCAAAGCTGGAGCTTTTGTGTCTCAGCCACCAGAGAAATAATTTTCTCTAAGGATTTTACTTCACCTCAGTGGTGGTTTGATCCTCAATAGACAATTACTGTGTCACCTGCTGTGTTTGCTTGGTGCCAGAGACAAACAGATGAATTTGCACGCTCTCAAAGGAAGTTCCTCCTGTTCTGTTCCAAAACTTCTCTTTTGCTGGTACACAGTGAGCCCTGCAGACAGAGAGCAAAACAAATCACACTTCTCTGCCTGTACAGAGCAGTTGCATCATGAGTAGAAAAGGAGACTGGGCTGAGGCAGCTGTAAAATGGGGTTGAAACTCTGCTGGTGTCAGTGGAGATTGGTGCCTGCCTGTCTGATATTAAAGACCAAAAGTCTGTTTGATACTACATTATGTGTTGTGACAGCCATTTCCAGTGGCTCTCCACTGTCAGATATTATTGGGTGTATCACATCCGGGCAAACTTTCTGCCACTGGGATGTATAGCCCAGATTTCATCCACATTCCTCTCTTCCTCTCTAGCAGATATGTCTCTAGTTTCATTGAGTTTTATGTACTTTCTGCACTATTGAAATGGGTTAAAAGACGTGAATTAAATGCATTATATCTACTACGGCAGCACATGGGTCTTTTGACCCTCGTTTAAAATTCCCTCGATCTTCATGATCTTTTGGAATTAAAGCCCCTTTAAGAGTCTAGCTGTTTTCTATGGTTTTTTTCCTCCACCTTTTGTTTGTTTCTCTTTGCTAAACTGAAAACAATTAATAGGGTGTAAACAGTAGTAAATGTTTTAGTCAGTTAACAAAATTGCTAACACATGTTGTCACCATCCTCAGAGCATGTCTTTGAAAAAACAGTCCCTGGCTCTCCTGACTCTACCAACTACATCTTCCTTCAGTGTGAATGAAGCATAGACTCCTATGTCACACATAAACCCTCTTCAGAGACACAAAAAATTCAGTGTCTTAGACTATAGCTGAGTCCCAGACCAACAGGTTTAGGAAAGCCAGGAATATCAGTGAGCTACCATCTAGGTCTAAGATTGGCAGTAAAAGTTTATAGAGTCAAAGGATGGTCTCAGGCTATAGAATCACAGAATCATCTAGGTTGGAAAGGACCTTGAAGATCATCTAGTCCAACCATTAACCTAGCACTGACAGTTCCCAACTACACCATATCCCTCAGCGCTATGTCAACCCGACTCTTAAACACCTCCAGGGATGGGGACTCTACCACCTCCCTGGGCAGCCCATTCCAACGCCTAACAACCCGTTCTGTAAAGAAATAATTCCTAATTTCCAGTCTAAACCTTCCCTGGAGCAACTTGAGGCCATTCCCTCTTGTCCTATCACTTATTACTTGGTTAAAGAGACTCTTCCCCAGCTCTCTGCAACCTCCTTTCAGGTAGTTGTAGAGGGCAATGAGGTCTCCCCTCAGCCTCCTCTTCTCCAGACTAAACAACCCCAGTTCCCTCAGCCGCTCCTCGTACGACATGTGCTCCAACCCTGCACCAGCTTCGTTGCCCTTCTCTGGACACGCTCGAGTAATTCCATGTCCTTTTTGTACTGAGGGGCCCAAAACTGAACACAGTAATCGAGGTGCGGCCTCACCAGTGCCGAGTACAGGGGCAAGATCACTTCCCTGTCCCTGCTGGCCACGCTATTTCTGATACAAGCCAGGATACCATTGGCCTTCTTGGCCACCTGGGCACACTGCTGGCTCATGTTTAGCCGGCTGTCAATCAACACCCCCAGGTCCCTCTCTGACTGGCAGCTCTCCAGCCACTCCTCCCCAAGCCTGTAGCGCTGCTGGGGGTTGTTGTGGCCCAAGTGCAGCACCCGGCATTTGGCCTTATTGAAACTCCTACAGTTGGCCTTAGCCCATCGCTCCAGCCTGTCCAGGTCTCTCTGCAGAGCCTCCCTACCCCTGAGCAGATTAACACTCCCACCCAACTTGGTGTCATCTGCAAACTTACTGAGGGTGCACTCGATCCCCTCGTCTAGGTCATCAATAAAGATGTTAAACAGGAGAGGCCCCAAAACCGAGCCCTGGGGGACACCACTCGTGACCGGCCGCCAAGTGGATTTAACTCCATTCACCACAACTCTTTGGGCCCGGCCATCCAGCCAGTTTTTTTACCCAGCAAAGTGTGTGCCCATCCAAGCCTCTAGCAGCCAGTTTTGCCAGGAGAATGCTGTGGGAAATGGTGTCAAAGGCCTTACTGAGGTCAAGGTAAACAACATCCACAGCCTTTCCCTCATCCAATAAGCAGGTCGCCCTGTCGTAGAAGGAGATCAGGTTTGTCAAGCAGGACCTGCCTTTCATAAACCCATGCTGACTGGGCCTCATCATCTGGTTGTCCCTCATATGTTGTATGATGGTACTCAGGATGAGCTGCTCCATCAGCTTCCCGGGCACCGAAGTCAAGCTGACAGGCCTGTAATTTCCCAGATCATCCTTCTGACCCTTCTTATATATGGGCGTCACATTGGCCAATTTCCAATCTGTCGGGACCTCCCCAGTCAGCCAGAACTGCTGGTAAATGATGGAAAGTGGCTTGGCAAGCACCCCAGCCAGCTCCTTCAGCACCCTTGTGTGTATCCCATCCGGTCCCATAGACTTGTGTGTGTCTATGTGATGCAGTAGGTCACTGACTATCTCCTCCTGGAATGCAGGGTGGTGGTTCTCCCAGTCTCTGTCTTCTGGCTGAGGAGGCTGGATTCCCTCAATACAGCTAGTCTTGCTATTAAAGACTGAGGCAAAGAAGGCATTAAGCACCTCAACCTTTTCCTCATCACTAGTTACCATGTTTCCTCCTGCATCTAGCAGGGGATGGAGGCTCTCCCTGGTCTTTCTTTTGCTGTTGACATACTTATAGAAACATTTCTTGTGGTCCTTGATTGCTGAAGCCAGATTAATTTCCAGCTGGGCTTTAGACCTCCTGATTTCCACCCTGCATAGCCTCACAGCCTCTTTGTAATCGTTGTGAGTGGTTAGCCCCTTCTTCCAAAGGCTGTAAACTCCTTTTCTCCCTGAGTTGCAGCCAAAGCTCCCTGTTTAGCCAGGGTGGTCTTCTCTGTTGCCGGCTTCTGTTACAGCACCTGGGGACCGCCTGCTCCTGAGCCATTAACACTTCCTTCTTGAAGTGTGAAGTTTTTTTGAAAGATGGGTGAGAAAATTGAAACTGTACATACATAACTTGTCTGGCCTTAACTATATAGAAGAAGGGGTTAAGCTAGTCATTAGGGCTACCTCTACTCAAGGGGGGAGGGGAGAGAAAGATTAGCATCTCCGGAGACCTGCTAATCCCATCATAGAGAAATCAGTGTTACAGATTTATGGACTAAATCAATGGACTGCAGAGGGAACTTAGTTAACAAGCTGTGAGTCCCATCTAAAGGGGTACCAGTTATTCCCATTGCATGTGATAGACTGCATGGTTTGACACATGATTGTTATTTCTGGAGGCAGATGTTGGAGAAAATCATGGGAGTCTTCAGAACATGATAGGGATTGCTGACTGGTAGAAAGCTTTCTAGTTATGAAATTTTTCCATTGAAGAATTTGTAATGCATTAGAGTCTCCTTGTCAAACACCTTGTCAAAATCTTACAATAATTAAATCTGAGAAACAGAAGACATGAAGTGTACAGCTAAGGAAAACTGTATTCTTTGCTAAAAAGACCAGATTTAAAATGAATAGGTCCAAGTAGTTATCCACTGAATTTTGGTTCGTTTTCCTGTCTCTTCCTTAGCATGCCATATAATAACATGCTTTTTAATACTGGACTAAATTATTGCAGCATGTTATTTAAGGGCCATACAACCTGCTTCCAATTACAGCAGCCATTGCAGATGAAAGAATAATTTTACCAGTGGTACATTCCATAATGAGGATGTGAGACCTGGAGAGGAGGGGGAAATGAGTTTCTTCTCAAAATTTTTATTACATAATATCCTCTTTTGAAGATCTTGCTTCTGGGAGTTGCCCCTGAGGAAGACTAAACACCCACTGTTGGGGCAACAAGCATACATAAAGCTCACTAAGAACCCAATGCCCTTGTCCGTAAAATGACTTACTTTAGCTATTCTAGAAATTAGAGATGTCTAACATGAACTAGATGGGGAAGGGAATGGTTGTTTACTTATCCTAGCAGCCAGATAGCTCTGATGTGGGAATTATTGCTACTGCCACCTGTCACTTCCATTCCTTCAAATTGGGCGTATGTAGAAACAGTTGTAAAAATAAGATTTAAGTACCTATGACAAAACTAAACCTGACTGAGGTAAATAAAATAGCTACCTCTGTTTATTATTGAAATTGCCAGCTGTGAAATTGCCCATAACCATTTGGATCTGCTACAAATTGGTTTCAAATTATGGCAGTGAAGTGGGAGGTGGAACCACCAGTTCAGCTGGAAGAGTAAATATGAATAGCGCATCTGGCTCAATCTGTGTTAGAGTCACCCGTGCATGGACTGGCCATCACAAGGGGATCCATCTTAGGTATAGCTTCAGTGAAAACCATGGGGAACGGTATTTTCTCATACTCAATTACAGATGCCTCACTCATCTTCTCATTTGGTATCTATCTCTGATAATCACTCTATAGTGTGTTTTCCCAGTGGGCTCAGTCTGATCTTCAGCATTTTAACAGTAATATCTCCAGATAGATATTTCCACCCTCACTGTGGATCTGCACCATTTTATATGAAAGGAGAATCAGTCCTAGTAAAATCACTTTCTCTGCTGCACAATATGTCCTTGGGTGCCTGTCTGTATGTAGATCTGTTTTTGAAGTGGGCAACTTACTTCCTCTTTATCCACTATGATTTAGACTTTCAGGGACTTTGTGGAGAACGGATACCTGGTGGTGGCTGAATCTTGACAGCAGCAAGGACCAGATTCACACCTCACAAATCCTGCTGGTTGACAACCTTCTTGGTGCTGCAGACCCCCTGCTCAGCCTAACTTTCCCTCCATCCCTACTTGCCCTTGTGTCCAGGTCACTGCCTTCTCCCCTCATAATGACTTCTCCGTGCTTGCTACTGCAGGTAGGTGAGGACAAGGGGTTCTTTCAGCCATTTGGGTAGTAGCCAGATCCCACCCTCCAGGGAAGGGAGCTGGCTCAGCCAGCATCATCTCTGGGGCTGCCCAGTGGACCACGCTGCTTTAGATACATCAAGGCTTTCTGTCAAATAGGACTAGGTAATTCTTGGACTAAAAATACTGGGCATGCTGTGAGAAGGTGTACAACTTGCTGCCAGCGTTGGTGTTTGTATGGGGCATTGATGGTGGAGGTAACCTTTGGAGACAGGTGTTCCCCTCATCCTGCTGGATATGAACATAGGACTTTCTGCCCCAGTGCTTTTACAAGGTGTGAGTGGACAGGATCCATGTGAAGATAGGTCTGTGTGCTATATGGTAAATAATACAGGTTTCTTCTGTTGCTTTAAGGGGTGAATAGAATGATTTGGACCAGATTTCCTTGGAAAACTTATAATTTAAAACAGGTGTTTTCTGTGGACATTTTGAACTGATGTTCAAGTCAAGTGACTCAAAATTATTTTTTCCATTAAATTTTGATATAAATATACCTACAGAGAATGACTGTGAATTCAGTCAAAGCACATTTAATAAAAACATTTCCTGAAAGGATTCTGTGGTATTCATGCATTAAATATTTCTCAAGCTTGAAAGGAACTGTAATGAAAGAGTGACATCAAAGATATTAACAGTCCCCACAAAGTGCGTTTGGAAAATATAACTGAGATTTCTCAGATGCTTTGCTTGGAAAAAAGTTATTCGTATTTTCTTCCTTTTTGAAAGACTATCATATCGTCTCATGGTGGGATGAAATTAATCTGATTGATAATGATTCTTATTCTGTTTGGTACCTGTTTGTTAGTCCCACTGTTTCTGTGAACGTGGATATCTACAGTCAGGAAAGTGGTATTTGTAGCAGTAAAGACTAAATTATCCTTGACTGACGTTGATCTCCGCTTTATCAGCTGAAGCTATTCCTCATGAATGTGTGTGTTCAGGAATGACTGTAATCTTCATTATACTCCCACCTGCCATAAATTTGTGTCATCTCATAACAGAATTACAAATTCTGCTTTCTCAACCATCTAGCAGTTTACCATAACTCATTTGGGATACTGGTTAGCTGATTAGCAAAATCTAAGATAACAATTAACATTTTTCTCACTTTTTCCTTATCTAATTTTTATTCCTACATTTGCCTGTACTTTACGGCTTATTCCAATTACTCTTTAAGCTTTCATTGCTGATTTCTTACTGTCATCACTTGAGGATTAATCAGTTCACACACCACTGCCCATCCACATTTCAATGGCAATAGCTTCAGTAACTATTTGTAGGATTTACAGTCCTACCTGCTACGTATAGATCATGGACTCATAGAACAGCCTGGGTTGGAAAGGACTATGAAAGATCATCTGGTCAAGCCTTTCGTGGTGAAAGGGAACCTAGATGAGATTATCTAGCACCCTGTCTAATCATATCTTGAAAACCTCCAG
Source organism: Strix uralensis (assembly GCF_047716275.1). NCBI lineage: Eukaryota > Metazoa > Chordata > Aves > Strigiformes > Strigidae > Strix > Strix uralensis. Next base: position 113,475,333 of record NC_133973.1, on the reverse strand, counting down.
GGATGGGGACTCTACCCCATCCCTGGGGGAGGTTATTCCAGTGATTGATTTTTCTTACTGTAAAAAATGTCTTTCTTCTGTTGAGATGAAAACCTCACCCTGGTGCAACTTGTATCTGTTGCCCCTTGTCTTCTCCACGTGGCTCCTTGTGAAGAGAGAGCCTCTGTCCTGTTTGTAGCTGCCCTTTAAGCACTGGAATGCTGTGATATGGTCCCCCCTGAGCCTTCTCTTCTCCTTCATAGGGCAGGAGAAGAGTCTTTCCTCATAAGGCAGGTTCTCCAGCCCTTTCATCATCTTCATGGCCCTCCTTTGAACTCTCTCCAGTCTGTCTGTGTCTTTCTTGAATTGCGAGGACCAGAACTCCTGGTGCAGCCTGACAAGTGCTAAGTAAAGTGGGATGATCACATCTCTGTCCTGCTAGTAATGCCCCTGCAGATGCAGCCCAGGAGTCGATTTGCCTTCTTTGCTGCAGCAGTGCACTGCTGACTCATGTTCAGCTTGTTGTCCACCAGGATCCCCAGGTCCCTTTCAGCAAGGTGCTCCCCAGCCACACAGGTCCTAGCCTGTACTGGGCTCTTTGTTTATGTTGTCCAAGGTGCAGGATCTTGCACTTGTCTTTGTTAAATTTCATACAGTTCTTGCTAGCCCACTCTTCCAGCCGCTCTGTAAGATGGCTCTCCTCTCTGACACGTCCACCTCACCACCCAGTTTGATGACATCAGCAAAGTTGTCAAGGGTGCTTTTTGACCCTTCTTGTAGATTGCTTTTTGCTTTTTCCCTGTTGGTGATGTGGTGCTCATGCCAGGCATCCGTGACTTCCCTGGAAATGCTTCTGAGAGAAAACTGATGCAAACCTGCATGCTGGTGTTCAAGAGTCTGGTCGCAAAGGTGTTACTGACTGTAGCTGTGTTACTGGCACAAAGTCAGTAACAAATTCAGATGAGGAAGGAGCAGAAAACTCCCAAAGATATCTTCTTCAGCTACCAGTTCTAGAGACGCCAGAGCAAACCTCTGCCCTCCCTCCTTACTGGGCTGTGGCCTTGCTCACTGTCCTGTTGTGTGACATGCTGTAAAGGTACGCAAGATGAGGGCCTGGTCTTGCTTGTTCACTGCAGAGCTGGGGGGGTTTGGAGGAACTCATTGGTCATTTAATGATTTACATACGCTTTATAGTTATTTGAAGGTCTCTAGACCTCCTGACATTTTATCAAGAGACCTTAGGCATGGAAACGTGAATGCACAAGAGGGTGGATTCACTGGTCCTGAGCAGAATGCATGACTTAACATACCTGGTTTGTCAACATATCTACAGCACCTAGGACTGATAGGGTATTTGTTCTGCAATTTTTTAAAATTATTGTCACCTATGAGGTGTCCCAAAGGATCCAACATCATAGAAACTTTATATAGTATTACTGAAGAATGGAAGTCTAATATGCATTCTTAATGCATTAAAATAAAATTAGAAAACAGTCTCACTTTTTTTGTTTTATACTTATTCATTCAACAGATACTGAGTCTTCCTTTAATAGATCTTGATGTTTCCATAGTTGTTTTCCTTTCCTCCTCCTTTTTTGCAATAAAGCAGTATTATAATGATGTCAGATTACAGCAGCTCTGGAAGGTGTGTGCATTGGGAAGTCAAGAAACATGGCAGATTTACTATTTCTCATGTTCTGCACGATTCATCTGCAAGCTGGATTGAAATGCTAGAAGGGGAAACGTAATGAAAATTTAATCCAAAAGTTGCTCCAAATCCATAAAAAAAGTAAACTGGAAATAGTAATTGGGAAGACAGGTGCAACTGTTGGCTTTTGGACAAAGAAGCATTTCATAATCAGAAATGTGCAGTTTTGCAGGTTTCACCTCCCTGATTCCACATGTCTGGTTGGTAGGTAGAGCTTCCTTTACACCCTGAGACCTATTCCACTGCCTGGAGTCACAGGAGATTTACACCTAAGAGAGACATTGCATCCAAGACATTCAGCCTTCCTAAGACACTGATTGATCTCCCTGGCACAGTCACAGTCCAGTACATACAGAGTTACGTTTCTTGTACTTGGGCCTTAAGTTTGTCAAAACAGGCTTAGAAGGAGTCAGAATTTTTTATTTAAATTTGTTACCTTACCTGATTAAAGGCTAAACACTATAATATCATAGGCCCAGTGAGGATGAGAGGATGACTGACAAGTGGAAACCCCCACAACCTGCCCAGCAGAGACAGAGCCCGCCACCCCAGCTGCTCCCCGAGACCATCCCAGGGAAATGATTCAGACAGTGTCCCCAGTGGGAAACTGCCAACAGGAGTCGAGGAAAGAATCTCTCTCCCAGAAAGCCATGCAGAATAAAGGTGGTTATTGCCTACAGGGGAATAGGACTTGCTATTGAATGAAGGGGCAAGAGAATTTGAGGAGGGTGTTAAACTTGTTACAGGATATTTTAAGGGAATTGTGAGAATTTGTGAAAATTATGATTAGTCAGAGGACCAAAGGTGGGGAAAGGGAGGGACCAAAGTGGACAACGGAGAAATACATAAGAAAATAGAGGGAAAAAGGAGATAAAATTTGCTGGTCACATGTAAACAAGGTTGCTGGTCTGGATGTCTCTCTAGCTAGCCAGACTGTCAGTCTCCTTATTAAACTATTCTTATTTTCTGCATGTATATGCTCTCTCTTCTGTGTGTGTGCCTGTATGTGCATGTATGCATGAACCACTAGCAAACTGCAAGTTGGAGTGGCTGGAGAGCAGAGTAAGAGGTCCAAGTGCCAGTCACTAGGGAGGAATTGCAGATCTGAGGGGCCTCTCAGAGTCAAAAACAGGAGGTGACCAGGCAGTGGAAAACTGAGGCTGGATGGGTCCAGGGTCAAAAGACAGCTACTGGGAGACACATGGGGAGGGGTGTGTGGTGTTGTGGGGGGATGTGTGCACAGGTGTATGATCACAGGGAATGCCTGTTCAGAATCATTACTGGACATACCTGGGGTTGCAGAGCCACAGCAGGTAGTCAGCTGGCAGTGACAGGGGAAAGCCCCTGGGTCCTCAGACTCACTGGATCCTGCAATCTCTAAGAAAATTCAAAAGCCAGAATCTATGTATATTGATGAATGTTTAATATGCATTACGATTTTTCATCAATTTGATATGAAAGCAGCAAGCATAAATTTAGAAAGCCTCTGTAATCAAAGGCAGTGTTGGAGGACAAGATTTCATTTGATGTTAGTCTACAGCAGTTCGTATGCTGAAACTATATTTAAGCATATCATACTGAGCTTAGTTTTTAAAAAGTAATGAGATACTCACACTTTTGAACATAACACCTTAATGTCTATTTATAACTTCAGTTTGGAGTCTGCAAAGGAAGTAAAATAAAATTTTCATTATCACTTCATGTAGATTTCAACATTCCAAGAAAGCTGGAAGTTGACTAAATGGCTGTAAAATTATATATTCTGTTTGTAACTCATTGTCAGAACTTGGATGCTTTATATTCCCCAGGACCACCAGAAACATTTTCCTGTAATGTTCAAAATTATCTGGAAAGTCTTTGTAAAACTGAAGCATATTCAGCTGCCTGGTGTGACAGCTCGACAGAAGAATTCATCTTTTTTTTCTGGATTTTTTGAAATAAATTGAGTGTATTCACAGATGCAGCAGACATAGACTACACACAAAACGAGGGCACTGAGTTTATGAAATGGCTGCTGTTGTCCCTCCTGATAATATACTGTTATTATCTCTATTTGCCAGGACATTTTTGCCATTTTGAGATTAAACTTGCTTTCAGTTTTCTGACAGATGTAAACACCTTCCTTTTACCTGGATCTAAGCCTTTCAACATCTGAAGTTTTTTTAAAAGTGCATGGAAGATACTCATCACTTCCTGTAACACATTACACTTTTAGACCGTATCATCTGAAGTTTTCACCAATATGAGGGGACCAGCTATTTGCACCGTAGCTGTCTTGTTTGTAATTATGTAATCTTATCACTCATTTTCTTTGTGGATAATATTAGTACTTTCAAGACCTAGAAGCAAAAACTAAAGACCTGCATAGGTTTTCTTTTGATTGCCATTATTTTGAACCATCCTTTTGTTTATACAAATAACTACCCAAGTGCAGTGTGTTCTAGGATTCTGGCAGCAGCCAGGAAAACCCACTATTTTGTTGCGAATTTTATTGTATTTGTGAAATTATTACAAACTTTGTTAAAGATGGCAAAATCCCCTGCTGTTTGGACATCAGATGTTATATGAAAGAGATGAGCAATACAGGGAACATGCTACAAATAACTATATACTTAAATAGGATTTTTAGTAGGTACCTGAATATGACAATAAGACATGCATATACAATACTTCTTCCTAATACATTATGAGCTTCCAACTGTTTCAGCTCCAGGGACCTCCTTAAGCTGATGTGGTTTCTGTATAGTTAGGAATCCTCTAGTTTTCCTTCCATGAAGTTGTCTCTTTGAACCCATATGAACTGTTGTTATCCTCAGCAACCTGAAACAAGGAGTTCAGAGATTTACTACATTTTCAATGAAGAACTCCCTGCTTGACCGTCGCCTAATCACAGCTGAGCGACACCCAGCTTTTCCAGCTACTGTCACACAGAACAGCAAAAGAACCGTAACTGGAGCATAACATGCAATTTCTGAAGTATTGCCACTGCACTGGATATTACAAAATCTAAAAATCATGTAGTTCCTGAAAGCCCTTGCAAATTTGCTGTTTCACCAACAGTTCAAGAAAGGTGACGACTTTATAGACAGTTTGCGCTTTTTTTGACTATGCTTCATCTTTCAGGGCTCTAGAAGGCATTCCTTCACCAAGCACTGACTTTCAGTGTAAGGGAATGCATGAGGTGCATATTTAATTTGAAAAAGTTAAAATACATAACACATTCAGGTCAAGCATGTTGCCACTTTGGTCTGTGATTTTTGTTTCTGTTTTTGCTGCATCCTTTAGTTTGATGTGACTTGCAGATATGTGTGCTAAATCTGAGCTTGCTTTGCCAGCCACAGCAACACTACAGTATTTGTGCTTTAAAATTCATCTTTCACACAATTTATTTCTTCTGTGTTGCTTTTTTTCCCCACTGCAAATTCCTTATATGTTACTCATGACTTTTTTGCCTTTTGCAGAGCCAAACTCACAAAGCAGCACCGCTCTCTGCTGTCAGCCATACTGTCCTCATCCTTGACATGATCTTGTCTCCTCTTGGCTGACTTCAGAGTATGCAAGATAACCAACACTCTTCAGAAAATAAATTTTTACAAAAAGAAAGAACCACATCTGTTTGTGCCCACGTGTCAGACTACTTTGTCAGCAGCAGTCCTCTGTTTCTAGGTCAATCCTGTCCTAGGGACTGTCCAAAATCGGTCAATCCTGTCCTAGGGACTGTCTAAAATCTAGAGACCTTACAGCTTCCAAACTCCTGGTCATCTTGCCAAAAGCTGGGCAACCCAGGAATCTGTCTGGCCTGAACACCTGGTAACCTCTTGTTCCTCAGCTAGTCCGTATCTTGCTGTTTCCAGAAAAAGGGAAAATGGGTTTTATGGGAAAATGGGTTGAGGATTAGTCACAAGTTGGGATATGACTGCAAAAATATCTGGAAACAGCTGGTAAACTAACAGAAGTTGTTTTTTTTCCTGGCCAGCTGTGTCATGTGTATAATTTCAGTTGTTTACGGTACTGAAATTCATATCTAAGTCACCACCCTGAATGGTTGGCAGTGGAAAACAAGCACTGTTTTACCATAATTTATCTGCTCTATGTTAGATGTCCCCATAAGGACAAGAAGAACTGTGCTCTGATGTGCCTGTTTCTTTTCACTGACCATAAAGGGAGCCAGGGATGACCAGCTCCAATGCAGACGTGCACATTTTGTTAGATGAATTCCACCATTACCTCTCACATTCAGCCCATGACATGACTTTAATATGTTACAGTAGTCACTCCCAAACAGAAGGACCCTGACATATCACAGTCCCTTATGGTTTGATTTATATCTTTACAATGAGTGCACGGTGGTAGCAGAAAGGTGTGTTATCATGTATGAGATAACATCTAAGTGTGCTACGATCCATTTATTTGGGGAATAATGCTAAGCTTGTTTGGAGAATAGACAGAAAAAGATTTCCTTTACATTTCCCCAGCAGTCTGTTACCTTCTTATCTGTATTACCATAAATCTATAGCAATCCCTTTATAGAATAATACACAATAAGGGCAATAGATATTATCTAAAATAGCACAGCAAGGAGCAGCAATGAGAGTGAAGTACAGAAGATGGTTTTAAAGTGATGGTCCACTGATGCAAAATTTACAGGCCAACTTGAGCTAAGGGGGGCAGGCATCTGTGGCCAGCAGGGCAGCTAAGAGCTGTTTCTGGCAAACAAAATATTTATCTTCCTTCTCAACCAGTGGTAGCTGTTTCCTCCTACCCCCCATTACTACTGCTGCATCCAGGGGAACGGCCCAATCTAGCCAGGCTTACTTGGTTGCATTTGCTGCCACTATGCCACAATGATGGGACTCTAGACAACTTCTGAGAGATCCATTTTCTTTGCTCCTTAGGCATACAACAGAGAGTGGCCAGAACATTAGTGCAGTGGATTCACATTACTGAAGTGACATGAACACTAAAATGATCTACTGCTTGAAAAGTACATAACTGGTTGCAAAATGTGCCAATTTTATATCAATAGATCTTAAATGTATATTTTAAATTAAGTGCTTTTGAGACTGAAGTGTTTTTTATGTCACAGCACATGATGAAGGGCTTTAAAAGGAATGTTTAAAAGGCTTCTAAATCAGTGTTTTAACCATAAGCATTTAATTTAATTTAGAATCACAGAATCCTTTAGGCTAGAAAAGACCTTTAAGATCATCAAGTCCAATCATTAACCTAGCACTGTCAAGTCCACCACTAAACCATGTCTCTAAGCACCACAACTACACGTCTGTTAAATACCTCCAGGGATGGTGACTCAACACTTCCCTGGGCACACTGTTCCAATGCTTGACAACGCTTTCAGTGAAGAAATTTTTCTTAATATCCAATCTAAACCTCCCCTGGTGCAACTTGAGGCCATTTCCTCTTGTCCTATAACTGTTACTTGAGAGAAAAGACCAACACCCCCCTTGCTACAACCTCCTTTCAGGTAGTTCTAGAGAGTGAAAAAGTCTCCCTTCAGCCTCCTTTTCTCCAGGCTAAACAACCCCAGATACCTCAGCTGCTCCTCCTAAGACTTGTGCTCCAGACCCTTCACCAGCTTCATTGAGTTTCTCTGGGCATGCTCCAGCACCTCAATGTCTTTCTTGTAGTGAGGGGCCCAAAACTGAACACAGGATTCAAGGTGTGGCCTCAACAGTGCCGAGTACAGGGGTGAGATCACATCCTTAGTCCTGCTGACCTTGCTATATCTGCTACAAGCCAGGATGCTGTTGGCCTTCTGGGACACCTGGGCACACTGTGGATTCATATTCAGATGGCTATCAACCAACACCCCCAGGTCCTTTTCCACCAGGCAGCTTTCCAACCATTGCATAGGTTCCAACCATTGTTGTGACCCAAGTGCAGGACCCAGCACTGAGCCTTGTTTAACCTCATACAATTGGCCTCCGCCCATCAACCCAGCCTGTCCAGATCCCTCTGAGCCTTCCTACCCTCATGCAGATCAACACTCCCACCCAACTTGGTGTTGTCTATAAACTTCCCCAAGAGTGCACTCAATACCCTCGTCCAGATCATTGATAAAGATATTAAACAACACCGGTCCCAATACCGAGGCCTGGGGAACACAACTTGTGACCAGCTGCCAACTGGATTTAACTCCATTCACCACAACTCTTTGGGCTCCACCCAACCAGCTTTTTACCCAGCAAAGAGTACAAGCCATGAGCAACCACTTTCTCCAGGACAATGCTGTGGGAAACAGTGTCAAAGGTTTTACTAAAGTCTAGATAGACAACATCCACAGCCTTTCCCTCATCCAATAAGCAGGAGATCAGAAGGAGATCAGGTGAGTCAAGCAGGACCTGCCTTTCATAAACCCATGCTGACTGGGCCTGATCACCTCGTTGCCCCATTGTCCTGTACATGCCACATGATGGCACTCAAGATGATCTGCTCCATAACCTTCCCCTACACCGAGGTCAGACTGATGGGCCTGTAGTTCCCCAGACCCTCCTTCCAGCACTTCTTGTAGCTGGGCATCACATCTGACAACCTCCAGTCAACTGGGACCTCCTCAGTTAGCCAGGACTGCTGATAAACCATTGAAAGTGGCTTGATGAGCACTTCCACCAGCTGCCTCAGGACCCTTGGGTGGGTCCCATCTGGCCCCATAGACTTGTGTGTGTCTAAGTGGTGTAGCAGGTGGCTAACCATTTCCCCTAGGATTATGGGGGCTTCATTTTTCTCCTTGTCCCTGTCTTCCAGCTCAGGGGGGGCTGGGTACCTGGAGAGCAACTGGTCTTACTATTAAAGACTGAGGCAAAAAAGGCATTAAGTGCCTCAGCCTTTTCCTCATCCTTTGTCACTATGTTTCCCCCCGCATCCAATAAAGGATGGAGATTGCCCTTATCCCTCCTTTGGTTGCTAATATATTTATAAAACATTTTTTATTGTCTTTTGTGGCAGTAGCCAGATTAAGTTCTAGCTGAGCTTTGGCCCTTCTAATTTTCTCCCTGCATAACCTCATGACGTCTTTGCAGTCCTCCTGAGTAGCCTGCTCCTTCTTCCAAAGGTCGTAAACTCCATTTTTTTTCCTGAGTTCCAGACAAAGTTCTCTGTTCAGCCAGGTCAGCCTTCTTCCCTGCTGGCTCATGTCCTTCCGCCAGGTCAGTCTTCTGCCTTGTCTGCTCCTGCACCTTTAAAATTTCCTTTTTGAAGAATGTCCAGCATTCCTGGACTCCTTTGACCTTCAGGACTGCAAGATTAGATTTAGATTTGGGCTTGAAACAAAAACCCAGCATGCAGTTTTGTATGTCTTAAATTGAAGTCCCTTTCTGTTTGGACTTCAGTGGCCTTATGACTGTTTATATTAGCTAGGAATCTGGCCCCAAAAGAGTTGTCTTTGCCTAAATTGTAGTGCAGTATTTATTTTTAATAAGTCTTAAGGTGATCAAAATAGTATTGCTTTACTGTATAATCAAGTATTCCTCAGCAGAGACCAGCTGTGCCTGTCTGTATTTAGCTATCCTACCTGGAATGCAAAAATAGCCATGGAACAATGTCACTGCAAAAGAAGGCACTTCTCATCTTATTGTCTTATTTCTTTTTGTATAATTGATCAGCTGTAATGCTAAATACTATCAAGGACCTACTAAAATTTTTACATAAAAGACTTTCACATCAGAAAGTGGATTCTCATTGAAATTTTCTATTAGAAAGTATACTCTTTCTGTAGACATTTCTATGAGGAAAATCCAAATGACATATTGTCTGTGTAAAAAAGAGGAGTTGCTGGAAAGCTGCCAGTCAGAGAGGGACCTGGGCGTGTTGATTGACAGCCGGCTGAACATGAGCCAGCAGTGTGCCCAGGTGGCCAAGAAGGCCAATGGCATCCTGGCTTGCATCAGAAATAGCGTGGCCAGCAGGGACAGGGAAGTGATCTTGCCCCTGTACTCAGCACTGGTGAGGCCGCACCTCGATTACTGTGTTCAGTTTTGGGCCCCTCACTACAAAAAGGACATGGAATTACTCGAGCGTGTCCAGAGAAGGGCAATGAAGCTGGTGCAGGGTCTGGAGCACATGTCGTCTGAGGAGCGGCTGAGGGAACTGGGGTTGTTTAGTCTGGAGAAGAGGAGGCTGAGGGGAGACCTCATCGCCCTCCACAACTACCTGAAAGGAGGTTGCAGAGAGCTGGGGATGAGTCTCTTTAACCAAGTAATAAGCTATAGGACAAGAGGTAATGGCCTCAAATTGTGCCAGGAAGGGTTTAAACTAGATATTAGGAAGCATTTCTTTACAGAATGGGTTGTTAGGCGTTGGAATGGGCTGCCCAGGGAGGTGGTGGAGTCCCCATCCCTGGAGGTGTTTAAGAGTCGGGTCGACATAGAGCTGAGTGACATGGTGTAGTTGGGAACTGTTAATGTTGGGTTGGTGGTTGGACTGGATGATCTTCAAGGTCTTTTCCAACCTAGACAACTCTGTGATTCTGTGATCCTGTGATAGGAAGTATTGTGGCAATGGAAGGATCTCTACTAAAGAGGTCTACACAAGCACATAGATGGAGCCATTGGAATAGGACTAGAGTCAGGACATCAGAGGCACAACTACAATGACACACCATCTGTGGGGCACAACATATGAAAGTAATGAAAATGGGAGGGGGGATACAGATCCTTTTTCTGTAAATAATTACAAAATTTCTTCAGATCTGGCATATTCACCATTTCTCAATAAAGTTAACCATATGGGAAGTTTGATACATCTGTGTTATTTCATTACTTATCTTACTTGAGATATGAATAGTCTGACACAGATGCTAAATTTCTTAGAGGGTTCGGTTTGCATTAATTTTCATTCTTAAACTATCTAGCAGATTGAATTGTAAAATGTCAGAAGATTAATTCAGTTCACAAAAGAGTATTAATACTGTAAGGAAAGGTTATGTTTTATTTCTCACACATAAAAGAGAGAATGAATCTCTATGTTAAGCAAAAAATGGTTATACAGTTATAAATCTGTACAACCTATTGATGGAGTCATGGTTTTACTTTCACAATCATCTGAGGTTGATGGTAAACAGGCAAGATTTACTCTTGGAAGAAGTTGAGCTGAAAATTCCAGGTTCTTCTGCCAAACAAGTCAAAGACATTTTCCTTTGGAATATATGATCTACACAAACAATCTCATTTTATTATGCCTTCTTTTTTTCACTTTTTACTCTCACTTGCACATTGTAGTCATATTGTGTAATAAAATGCCAAAATTCTTCATTCCCCACAAGTTGGGTGTAGGATTGTTATTTATTACCATCTCATCCTCTTTACTGCAAGGCACTGTGACATGGATACAAATCCATCCACTGTAGACAGTTCAATTCTTCTGAAATTCAGGTCAAGAATAAGAGTTTACATGATCGTAATAATTTTTGTTTTGGTTTGGTTTGTTTTCCTATGTAAAAGCTGCTGAGTTTCCTAGTTGCTAAATTTCAGACTGGTTTTTGAATGTTCTACATCTCTTGCCAATGAAAGCAGATAAAAATAAAAATAACAGAAGGGAAGATTCAGATACATTTCAAGTGATAAGCCTTGTTTAGCCAATATGCTTCATGTTGCAGCCATTCCTTTTCTTTGGCCCTTATGGTAAGACACAGTGAACAGTTGCAACTTTTGGTTTCGAGACAATGTGTCCCCATATGTATTGCAGGGAGGGAAGAGAGCTTAAAACATCCAACTGCCTGACCACTTTAGGGCTGACCAAAAGTTAAAGCATGTTAAGGGCATTGTCCAAATGCCTCTCAAACACTGACAGTCTTGGGCCATAGACCACCTCTCTAGGAAGGCTGCTCCAGTGTTTGACCACCATCTTGGTAAGCAAATGCTTCCTAATGCCAAGTCTGAATCTCCCCTGATGCAGTTTTGAACCATTACCACATGTCCAGCCACTGGATGTCCATGAGTTAGACAGACCAGCATAGAGGGAGTGAATATGTGGCTCAGTGTAACACAGCATAAAAACTAAACAACAAAAGAATTTGAAGAGAGCAACAGGCTTGAGCTGCCTTCAACCCACATATTCCTTCTCAGCAGCTGGGGACACCCAGGATCCTGACAGTGACCATATTATAGAGACCAGAAATGGGGATCACACTAGTATTTGTGATTGACCTGTATAATGCAATTGCCATATTTTGCTAAGTGTAACTTACATTTGTATTATGATTTCACTGTATTTTGTGTCATTCTGATAAATCAGAAATCCAGTGTAACAACAAATATCTTCAATTAAATAAATTTGGTATTAAACATTTCACCCTGCATGCATGGAATATCTAAAAGAACCTGGTCAGAAAGTATTGGACTCTGACACAGACTTATTGACATGTGAATCTGAGGTCTGACGTGAACTATGAGTCTCAGTGGGGAAGAAGGGGTGTCAAACAAGCAAGAAAGTGGTGGAAATGGGGCAGAGCCGAACTGGTGGAAGTTTTAAAGAAGATCTGGCATTGCTTGTTCAATTAATCTGCAATAATTCATATTTGTCCCATTAAAGAGAGGATGTAAAATCCCATGAACTGGTGAAAGATTTGCTAACAATGTAATTGTCATCAGGATCTGGTCCATAGCACACAGCAAATGCTTGGCAAAATAATGAAACAACAGTGGCAATATGGGATCTTTTGTGCAGTGAATCAATACCAATACTGGTATTGATCACTGCTGTAATTTGTCATGCTTGCCATGCTTCTGGCATTTGCTCATTGATGTACTCTGTTGGCAAAAAAAGAATATTGATCACTCATGATCATGGAAATTTGCAGAAAATCTAATTGATATGAAATGCAGCACATTCTTGTGTTCAGAGCCATGGAAAACAGAAATAGAATAAAGTAATTTGTCTCATGCATATCCAGGAGAGGAAGTTTCCCTGCAGTTTTCTCACAGTCATTTAAAAAAAAAAAAAAATCACTGAACTGTAGAAACAAACTGAAAATAACTAAGAAGAAAGAAAAATTGCCACTCCTTATAGACAAAAAAAGGTGCTGTTAAGGATTTACTTAACATGAATTAATTTAAAAATTTCCAGCTTTGTTCTCTTTTCTATCTCCTGGCAGAGCTATCTTCATAGGACTTTTCACATAGACTTAAATTTCAGGTCTGATAGATGCAAAGCCTTTGTCATTGTTAATAGTTTTCTTTGAACTTCAGAGAGGATATGTTTACAAGGGGGTACTGTATGAATTTATAGCAAAGCAAGAGCTAAAATATGTTGAAAACACAGAACAGTAAACAATGGAGTATTGTGACTAGCTTTTAAATGAGAAGTTAGTAGCTGAACAAATTTAAGATATTATATCACTATATTGTGCATTTTATAATGAAATCATTCCATCTTCCAGAATTTTAGGGCCTAATCCAATAGAGATATAAGGTTGTTACTAACATACGCCACATTGGCTGCAACAGTCACTGCACCATTGTACCTATGAAGCAAAAAATTATCTTTGACTGGTGTCTATACAAGAAACATGTTCCTGTTTGTGTTTCAGTAGAATGTTAAATTATCATCATTTTGAATGCTGGAAATAGTTACCATCTAAACGATGTATAGCCGTAACCTTCTTGTAGAGCTATGTACTTTGTGAAGTTGCTACAAGTTTTTTTTAAAAAAAGATCCTGTTACGAATTACCTCTAGTTTTTCTGAGTACTGCACTATGTTGAGTATAGTTGGACTTCCAGTGCAACTATGCTGATTAAAGATCTTGCTATCTATCTCTTACAGAGTGATTTCTCTGGATGTTCAAAATTATGATAAACTGAAGAAGATCTATGTCAAACATAATGTCTTTTTTTTTTTTTTTTTCCAATTAGCAGTAGGTTTGTGTGTGTAAAGAGTGGGTACAACTAGGACTCATGAGTTACCAAAATCTAGCACAGTACCTTCAGCATCTCCATAGTCTGAATGAACCTCTCAGTCCTACCACCACATCTTGGTTCGATTGCAGTAATGATGTTGCACAAGAACGATGAGATGTGGAGAAGCTCCGAACCATCACATTTAACTGAATATGATGTAGCGGGACAGAGAAAAGAACAGAGATGTGAAAAGGTCATCCCCACAGACTGCAAATATCCCTGCTGCAGCAGGCACACATCACACAGAGACTTCAGGGAGAAATGGCTGTCAGTTCTGAGGAGAGGCTTTACACAGTGGAAATTCAGAAGGATCATGAAATATCAGTATGCAGTTTCATTTCATTTGCTCTTTCTCTGATGATGTGTTTGCACGTTACTTGAAATGAATCCGAATGGAGTATAGAAGACTCTGCCATAAGGTTCCTGATGTGGAAGAGATCCTCCAAGACAGAAAGAAAGAACACAGTTAAAAATATGAGAGAACATAGACTGCAATTTGGTGATGTTTAAATGGACAACTATGGGTGTAAAATTCCTTTTTCACCTAATCTGGGGTAGGTGCAATTTTCTGTAGACAACTGCTATTAGCACTAGGTTCAACAGAGAAGGTAGGATGAAGAAAAAGAAATATGCACCATGTACTGAATGAAACCATGGTAGCAGGCATGAATGAAAACATGGGAATTTTTGTAGCAGCCAGACTATAGCAGACTCAGAAAGACAAAATGCTCAACTTGACTAAACAGGTTTTGCTAAAACATGTAAAATGTTTCAAGCATTTTTTAAAATAACTTTTAAGTCTAAACTTTTATAGCATTATTGCAATGATAAAACAGAAATGAAAAGAAGCAGTAGATCAGTCCAGTTTACCAGTCACAGAATCACAGAATCGCCTAGGTTGGAAAAGACCTTGAAGATCATCCAGCCCAAAAATTAACCTAACATTGACAGTTCCCAACTACACCATATCCCTCAGTGCTATGCCAACCCTACTCTTAAACACCTCCAGGGATGGGGACTCCACCACCTCCCTGGGCAGCCCATTCCAACGCCTAACAACCCGTTCTGTAAAGAAATGCTTCCTAATATCTAGTCTAAACCTTCCCTGGAGCAACTTGAGGCCATTACCTCTTGTCCTATCGCTTGTTACTTGGTTAAAGAGACTCATCCCCAGCTCTCTGCAACCTCCTTTCAGGTAGTTGTGGAGGGCGATGAGGTCTCCCCTCAGCCTCCTCTTCTCCAGACTAAACAACCCCAGTTCCCTCAGCCGCTCCTCAGACGACATGTGCTCCAGACCAGCTGGTGATTACTCTGGACACGCTCGAGTAATTCAATGTCCTTTTTGTAGTGAGGGGCCCAAAACTGAACACAGTAATCAAGGTGCAGCCTCACCAGTGCCGAGTACAGGGGCAAGATCACCTCCCTGTCCCTGCTGGCCACGCTATTTCTGATACAAGCCAGGATGCTATTGGCCTTCTTGGCCACCTGGGCACACTGCTGGCTCATGTTCAGCCAGCTGTCAATCAACACCCCCAGGTCCCTCTCTGACTGGCAGCTCTCCAGCCACTCCTCCCCAAGCCTGTAGCGCTGCTGGGGGTTGTTGTGGCCCAAGTGCAGCACCCGGCATTTGGCCTTATTGAAACTCCTACAGTTGGCCTTAGCCCATCGCTCCAGCCTGTCCAGGTCTCTCTGCAGAGCCTCCCTACCCTCGAGCAGATCAACACTCCCACCCAACTTGGTGTCATCTGCAAACTTACTGAGGGTGCACTCGATCCCCTCGTCTAGATCATCAATAAAGATGTTAAACAGGAGTGGCCCCAAAACCGAGCCCTGGGGGACACCGCTCGTGACCGGCTGCCAACTGGATTTAACTCCATTCACCACAACTCTTTGGGCCCGGCCATCCAGCCAGTTTTTTACCCAGTCAAGCGTGTGCCCATCCAAGCCTCTAGCAGCCAGTTTTGCCAGGAGAATGCTGTGGGAAATGGTGTCAAAGTCCTTGCTAAAGTCAAGGTAAACAACATCCATAGCCTTTCCCTCATCCTATAAGCAGGTCGCCCTGTCATAGAAGGAGATCAGGTTTGTCAGGCAGGACCTGCCTTTCATAAACCCATGCTGACTAGGCCTGATCATCTGGCTGTCCATTATATGACTTTTAATGGCACCCGAGATGACCTGCTCCATGACCTTCCCTGGCACTGAGGTCAGACTGACAGGTCTATAGTTACCTGGATCATCCTTTCTGCCTTTCTTGTAGATGGGTGTCACATTTGCCACCCTCCAGTCCAAGGGGACCTCCCCAGTTAGCCATGACTTCAGGTAAATCATGGAAAGCGGCTTGGCGAGCACATCTGCCAACTCTTTCAGCACCCTTGGGTGTAACCCATCCGGTCCCACAGACTTGTGTGCATCCAAGTGGTGTAGCAGGTCTCTGACCACCTCTTCTTCAACTGTGCTGACCTCAATCTGCTTCCCCTCCCCATCTCCCAGCTCATGAGGCTGGGTGTCCAGGGAACAGCCAGTTCCACTGCTAAAGACTGAGGCAAAGTAGGCGTTGAGCACCTCAGCCTTTTCCTCATCCTTAGTTACCATGTTTCCCTCTGCATCCAGTAAAGGAGGGAGACTTTCACTAATCCTCCTTCTGCTGGTAACGAATTTATAGAAACATTTTTTGTTATCCTTAACAGCTGTAGCCAAGTTGAGGTCTAGCTGTGCTTTGGCTCTCCTAATGCTCTCCCTGCATAACTTCACTACATCTTTCTAGTCTTCATGAGAGACCTGGCCCCTCTTCCAAAGGCAACAGATTCTCCTTTTTTTCTTGAGATCCAGCCAAAGGTCCAGGCCAGTCTCCTTCCCCACCTGCTTATTTTTCGGCACATGGGAACAGCCTGCTCCTGTGCCTTTAAGACTTCACTCTTGAAGTATGTCCAGCCTTCCTGGACTCCCATATGCTTCAAGGCAGCCTCCCAAGGGATTTTGTTAATCAGTCTTTTCAACAAGTCAAAGTTTGCTCTCCGGAAGTCTAAGGTGGCAGTTTTACTAACCCCTCTCTTTGTTTCTCAAAGGATCGAAAACTCAATCATCTCATGATCACTGCACCCTAGACGGCCTCCAACCTTTACCTCCCCCACAAGCTCTTCCCTGTTCACAAGAAGCAGGTCCAGGAGGGCACCTTCCCTGCTCGGCTCACTCACCAGCTCTATGAGGAAGTTATCCTCCACACATTCCAGGAACCTCCTGGATTGTTCCCTCTCTGCTGTGCTGTGATCCCAGCAGATACCCGGGAGGTTAAAGTCCCCCACAAGAACAACAGCAAGTGACCGCGAAATTTCTTCCAGCTGCTGATAGAAGGTTTCATCCACCTCACTGCTTTGGTTGGGGGGTCTATAGCAGACTCCCACAGCAAGATCTGCTCTATTGGCCCTTAACCTAATCCAAACACTCCCAACCCCGTATCACTATACTTGATTTCTGAGCTCTCATAGCGTTCTCTTACATACAGGGCCGCTCCACCACCTCTCCTTCCCTGTCTATCCCTCCTGAAGAGCTTGTAGCCATCGATTGCAGCATTCCAGTCGTGTGAGGATCCCACCACGTTTCTGTTATAGCTACTATGTCATAGTTCTCGTGCTGCATCATGGCTTCAAGCTCCCCCTGTTTGTTGCTCATACTGCGTGCATTGGTATAGATGCACTTGAGATGAGCTGATGAATCCAACACCTTTTTGTGAGTGTTGGCCCCATTCCCTACCAGACCCTTCTCAGGTGCTTCCACGGTTCCTAAACATCTTTCTCTTCTCTCAAATGAAGTGGCAGAGGGAGAGCCCTCACCAGTCCACCATCCTTCAAGCTTTGGCACACTTCCCTTGAGCTTGTTCCTAACAGGCCCAGTTATCTCCCCATCCCCCCTCATATCTGGTTTAAAGCCCTGTCAATAAGCCCTGCCAACTCCTGCCCCAAAATCCTTTTCCCCCTCTGGGACAGCTGCATCCCACCTGTCTCATTTGTCACCAGCAGACCAGATGCCTTATAAACCTCACCATGATCAAAGAACCCAAAATTCCGACGGTGGCACCAGACTCTGAGCCACGTGTTAATCAGATATGTTTTCCACCCTCTTTCAGTGGTTTTCCCTTCCACTTGAGGGATTGATGAAAACACAACCTGAGCTCCCGAGCCTTCAATTAGCCAGCCCAGTGCCTTGAAGTCCTTTTTGAGTGACTTAAGACTTCTCTCTACCACCTCATTGTTACCTGCCTGGATAACAAACAAGGGGTAGTAATCAGAGGGCTGCACCAGAGCAGTGACTTTCCTTTTAATATCTCTAACCCGAGCCCCAGGGAGGCAGCAGACCTCTCTATGTTATGGGTCTGGTCGACATATGGGCACCTCCGTACCCCTCAGAACAGAGTCACCCACTACAATTACCCTCCTTTCACAACACATTTGTTTGAGGTAAACATTTTTAGGGTCTAGCAAAAGCATGGCTCCTGTGTGACTTCTTTTTCCACACACTTGAAGTTTGCTCCTTTAACAGACTTTGATGAAAACAAGGTTTTTCTTAATATTAGATGTGCACTTAACTTTTTGTTATTTTTTTCATTTAAATATGCATGTCTCGTTCACCATCCTAATTTTTTCTACTCTTTTTACTCAGCTTCTTCTCAGTTATTTGAGTTTTATGATTTCTGATCTTGCCAGGGGTTCTGCAGCTTTTATTTTGTAAGGCAGAAACATTCATTACTAGGAGAAAAGATCAGTAGTTTTCCACACATAGAGTCTACAAGGCAAAAGGATAAAAAAAAAAACCCAAACCCAAACCAAAACCCAGAATATTTACAAAATGTAGATTGGGACTGTATGAACAATATACAATATAACTATTGGCTAAGTACTGATATTGATATGACTGAGAAGTTCATTGGCAGGTTCACACAGTATGTCCAGGTGATTGCAATAGTTAATGTTGTGCTAAAAATATACTCTTGAACTTCATTATAGCAGTGCTGATATGATTTACTAAGACAGCACACACAGCTCTGGCATTCTTATGGGGTAAATGCAGGCATATTATTGAACTCTGGTCAAAGCCCAGTAGGAAAGCTTACCAGTGGGTACTTTCTTGTCTTTCTTAATTTTGCTTTGCAAAGACGAGCAAGAAACCCACAGCCTGACTCTGCTGTGTCCCTTAAGTCTGCCTCTTTCTTTTTTTTTTTAAATTGCCTCCCATAACTATTACCTTTTATGACATTTTCTACCTTCTCATCTTTGAGAAATAGTGGGAAAAGAAGGCTAACTTTTTCTTTCCAAAGGGTAAGACTGTTAACTCATTCTTTTTTAAAGTTAGGCAGACTCTACAGGCTGTTGGTGGTAAGTGCTTCTGCAGGGCTCATGCCCTGCTCCTAAGGTGTGGGTATATTCCTAGCTCATCTTGCCCTTCCCTTCTCACCACACTTGCTGACATGTGATGCTCGATTGCTGGATTGCCCTACACAGCAATGGCAAATGCCTTGGGGAAAGTGTTTCCCTCTGTCTTTCTTTGTAAAATGCACAGAACATTTCTGAATGCTTTTGATAAGCAATAAATACTACTGTTTGTGTACAACTTTAGGACACAGACTGTGGTCAATTTACCATTCAGTACACGTATTATCCGTCTGACAGATGATCAGGATTTGCACATCAATCCGTCAAACCATGAAGATTTGGCCTTACTCCCATTGAAATAAAGCTTACTACTGATGTCAAACAGTGTAAAGTCAGGTGGTACAGACTTGAAAGCATTCTGTAGCACTGTATTTGAGCTGAATGATCAACTCAGATTTATGAAACTCAGTAAACAAATACTCTATAAAAACACAAAGCATGAGGGCTCAGTCCTGCAAGGATTTGAGTTCTTTGGTTTTGATCCACAGAAGTATGTACTTAGCTTTAAGCATGTGTTTATTCCTCAGGGTATTCCTATGCACTTTAAGTTGAATACCTGCTTAAGTGCTTTACTGGATCAAGGCCAGAGTATTTTCAGCATCTTTTAGGACTGAGTTCTTACATAAGACTTTTCCTCTGAGATCTCAAAGCATTTCACAAAACGCACTAAAGACAATTGCTCAAAATAATAAGATGAAATACTGTCATAGGACAGAAATATATATTGTTCCCCTGGGTGGGTAGGTACAACATTCCCATCCATAACCAAGGCTCCTAGCTTTCTAAATCAGTGACAGAAAAAAAGTCTATTTTTGCTCCATTTACTAAAAGATGCTCTGCTCCAGTAAACACTGAAATGAATGAGTCGTGTACGAAAGGCAGGCTTTAAAGTAATCTACAATAATGAAACTCCCTAGATACAGGGGCTTTGTTGTGTGTTTTGTTTTCTCATGACTGGATGCAGGGGGATGTGATTTATTTCTTTAGATAGGAAGAATTAAAAACACTAAAAAGATAAACTAAAACCCATTTATAATAGAGGCAGTAAATTGTCTTGAGAGAAATAGCAAGGAACTGTATAAAAGATGAGATCCTTGTCTGGGATACTGAACTAACTAATAGCAGTAACATGTGTTAATACTGCACATGTATCTCACTCTAAATAATTATGTTCTAGCAATATCAAAAGACCCTATCTAATTTATTTGTGCAAGCAGTCCAAACACATATGGAGAATGAAAATGTATTTAAAGAAAGTTCTACAGCACATTTGCCCAAGAAAGACAAAAACTGTAATTTCCCCTCCTTTCCTAGAAGGCATCCCTCAACTCTCCTGGACTAGTTGTTTGCCAGTCTGAAATATTGTGTTCACCTCAGGAGGCACGATGCAAGCCTTTGGTCAGGTCTGGCTGCCTCCATTCTTCCAGTCATGCCTCCCAGCTGCAGAGGATGAGATGTTGTGGCAAAGCTCCATGCTCCAACCCCCAGAAACACCTTAGGATATCTGCTTGTGGGTAACCAGTCACTCAGCCTCTTTCCTTCCATATATTTGCCCATCCAAAATAAAAATTAAAAAAAAAAAAAAAGAAGATAAAATGCTGACAAGGGATTAGAAGGTGCAACAACATGAAGAGAATCAATGCTCGAGAAGTCTGTGCAAGTGAAAAATATGTCTTTCAACCTCCACAGTTTTGTCAAATGGAAATAATATTAATCCAAAATAACATGTATGGCAAATCTCATTTTTTCAGTTTAACCAACAATATAAGATTTCTACAATGGCAATCACACATTTCTTTTTCTTGATGGGAAAGGTATTTTCTTTTCCTGTACATTTCATTATCATTAGAAACAGAACAATTCTGGCTCAGCCACAGCCTTCACAAAGTAAAGATGTCAAATTTCAGCCTGAACAATGAATACCAGAAAAGTTGAAGGTACCTAATAGGACCTCATAAAAAGGAAAATGTTTGAGAAACCTTAATTATCAGTTTCTTAATAATCTTTAGAAAAATAAGCACCTGGGACACAGAATTTAAACTTCTAAGTTGTCAGCTGTGAACAACACCAAAGCAGGAACTTATCCTCTGTGGTGAGTTGACCTTGGCTGGAAGCCAAGTGCTCACCAAAGTTACTCTACCACTCCCCCTCCTCAAGTGGACAGGGGAGAGAGAATATAATAAAAGGCTCATATAATAAATATAATAAAAGGACAGGGAGATCACTCAGCAATTACCATCATGGGCAAAACAGACTCCGCTTGGGAAAAGTAACTTAATTTATTGCCAATCAAATCAGAGTAGGATGATAAGAAATAAAATAAATCTTAAAACACCTTCCCCCTACCTCTCCCTTCTTCCTGGGCTCAACTTTACTCCCAAATTCTCTACCTCCTCCCCCTGAGTTGCCAGTCAGTTCATCACATGTTGTCTCTGCCACTCCTTCCTCCTCAGGGGGAGGACTCCTCACACTCTTCCCCTGCTCCAGTGTGGTGTCCCTCCCACCGGAGACAGTTGTCCACAAACTTCTCCAACATCAGTCCTTTCCACAGGCTGCAGTTCTTCATAAACTGTTCCAGCGTGGGTCCCTTCCATGGAGTGCAGTCCTTCAGGAATAGACTGCTCCAGAGAGGGTCTCCCTCAGGGTCACAGTTCCTGCCAGCAAACCTACTCCAGCATGGGCTACTCTCTCTACAGGTCCACAGGTGGTCAGGAACCTGCTCCAGTGCAGGTTTCCCACGGGGTCACAGTCTTCTTTGGGCACATCCACCTGCTCTGGCGTGTGCTCCACCGTGGACCTCCACGGGCTGCAGGGGCACAGCCTGCCTCACCATGGGCTGCACCATGGGCTGCAGGGGAATGTCTGCTCCAGCACCTGGAGCACCTCCTCCTCCTCCTCCTCCTCCTCACTGACTTTGCTGTCTGCAAGGTAGTTTATCTCACATATTCTCAGTCCTCTCTCCGGCTGCAATTTCTGTCCCCTAGTTCATTTTCCCTTTCTTAAATATGTTACCAGAGGGACTACCACCGTAGTTGATGGGCTCAGCCTTGGCCAGCAGTGGATCCTTCTTGGAGCCAGCTAGCATTGACTCTCTCAGACATAGGGGAAGCTTCTAGAAGCTTTTCACAGAAGCCACCCTTGTAGCCTCCCCAGTTACCAGAACCTTGCCATGCAAACCCAACAGATCCTCTCACATTTGTGTCACAAATTTCCAGATTGACCCAAAGTGTAAGGGATGTGCTAGAGAAAACTTGCCCTGTGCAGTTCAACCGGCCTTTGAAATCACTGTCAATTCTCAACACCACCTAATTTTCCCTAGTTCTTGTGTGACATTCCCTCAGGATTCTGTATTGCTTGAGGACAGAGGAGAGGGAGAAAAGTTCCTGCCCTTCATCCATCTGGCCCTCAGCTGAAATCACCTCCCAAAGCTGGATGTGGAGGGGGAGACTGAGGGTAGGTAACGTAGCAATGGAGCATCACTACCTCTGTCTACCTCCAGCCTTCCTGGTCCTGCAACCAAAACATACTGATATTCAAAAGTAGAACAGCTCTGCAAATATACCATTCTGTCTTTTATATGAGGATTTCATCAATGTGGGAAAGATTGTCAAAGGTGTAACAGGGAGGCACAGAAAGTTAGTCAGCTGGAGAGATTGTTGGCACTACAGAAACTGTTCCTTTTGTTGGAACTGCTCAGCTTAGATGGCAAGGAAATAGAATCTGTTCTCTTGCATGGAGGCATTTCTCACTTGATTTATTTTTCTCAGTCCAAAGTAACAAATCACTACCACACTTTCTCATGTAATTTTGCGTATGGTGAAAAAAAAAAGTCCTATAAGGACACTATATTTAAAGATTTCCAGATATCTATGCTAGAGGCATAAAATAGCCAGTGACATGTCATCTATCACTAGAACTATGTGAATAGTGTTCAGGAAATAATAGAAGCAGATATATCCAGAGGAGTAAGGGAGAGCCAGATGCTGCCCAGCCACTCACTGATGAACACTCTCCCCCCTGTCCACTCACTAAGTCATGGCTCTGTTATAAAGAAGACCGTATTGTGAGACTGCACATTCACAAGGAAAACAAGGTTAAATCATAAAACTAAGTTCTGGCATTTTCTTGCAAACTAACTTTATTAGCAGGGATTTTGTGTGCAGTTTTCAAGGCTGCCTTGGAAAAATAAAATAAAAAGACAATCATCTGGGCTGGCAAAGATGTGGAATCTCAGGAAAGTAAAAAGTTGTTGGCTTCCGTATGATCCTTCAGCCTTGAAGTGGTCAAACAGTTGGACTAGGTGATCATTGTAGGGCCCTTGCAACTGAAAAATATTCTATTCTATTCTATTCTATTCTATTCTATTCTATTCTATTCTATTCTATTCTATTCTATTCTATTCTATTCTATTCTATTCTATTCTATTCTATTTTATTCTATTCTATTCTATAGCTAATGGGGATATTTGTCCTTATATCAGAGATATTTGCTACCAAAGAGGAATGATGAATATCCAAAACCTAGACCCACAAGGGTGAAAGTGTTGAAAAGTGTGTTTTGCTGAACACAGTGTGTCTTCTCATTATATCAGATATGACACTGTGAATGAGATTCATCACAGACATCTGCTCTGTAGATAGCTACAGCTAAACTAGTTGTCTAAGCTTTCCCAACAGAGAGAGTGGAGAGAAACAGTAACTTTTTGGGTTGAATCTCTCTCTTCCTCAAGCATCTGAAGAAGGTCGCTGAACAAGGTCACTGACAACACTGGACAGAGCAAGCTGCAAAGACTTTGTTGCTTGCCTGGAACATGACTGATGTTGGCGGTGTCTTTGGAAAATGTCTCTGTTGAACCTGAAGATGTCTCTACTAAGCATGAGCAAACACTTTTTTTACAAAGGTTCAAACCCTGCTTTTGCAGTTCATCAGATCTTTTCAGAAAAAAGTTGGAAAAAATTCTGAGTTATAGCAGTATGGGAATTCTGTACCAACAGATATTGATTTAAAATAAAGTACTTTGTGTTACGTTTCATGTTTATATAAAAGTAAATGTTAAGATTAATTAGATATCACTTATTGAGAGAAATCAGTTTAACAGATGACTGAAAACACTGCTGACTAATGGACCAACCATTCATCATGCATATCACCCCGGAGTTTGTTTTCTCTTGGTATATGCCACTGTAACAGAGTCCAGACCTGTGCTGTCTCCAATTCTGCTAATTTTAGCAGGTAATGATTAAAGCAGCAGAATTATATCAACATCCATTTCTGTTTTAACTCCTGATGTGAATTAGTGAGACACTTGAATGGTACAGTATATGTTAAAATATACAAGCTGTTGATAAATTAAGAATACAAAATTATTTCACTTGTATGTCTCTAATTATTCAAAATGGAAGATGAGCACAGACATTATTCTAATAAAGTGAGGGAGTAGGCTGAATATTACAGCACCGTTCTGGTTGTGGGTCTCCCTCATATCCTGGTTGCATTTTACAAAAGTGAGCCTTGAAAATCAATGGGAGAGTTCTGGACTGTGGACCCAGAGCAGAGAGACATCTGGCAGCCCAGCCCTAGGGTATGCCTTAGAAAACGCTGCATTCCCTTAGGAAAAGTGCTGAAGCCTTCCCCTTGGTCATCTTCAAATACATCTAAACTACCCTGTGCACTGCTGGGGATACAATGACACAGAACTTCAAATAGCTGCCAGAGTGAAGAAGCGAAGTCATATCAAAGAGATGCTTCATTAGGTCAGCAGGGTGACTTAACCTGCATGGTGCATCTGGACTAGTTTCACTACGAATACTAACCTCCTGACTGCATCAGGAGCCTTGGATCAGAGCTATATCACAGTGGAGGGAATTCGGTCAGTGTTAGGTTCATGGTTGGGTTAGATGATCTTCAAGGTCTTTTCCAATCTAGATGATTCTGTGATTCTGTGTGAATCTTTCAATTGTCTCTGCTTCCAGTGTCCTGGTTCACTTTATGGAGTAGTTCTGGTGCACAATAAGTCAATTCCTTTTTTTGGACACAAACCTCTTTACTCCCCATATGCACCTGTCCCTGAAGGAGGAACAAGGGTCTCTGAGCCAGTGACTGGCCCTTCAGACCACTTTAAAACATATGTATGGTGGAAATGATTAATTCAGGGGACCAGACTAAATCTAGTCCAGATTAAACCCTTACAATTCTCTCAGTAGAGATTATGGAGCCTCCACCCCAACCCTTCAACCTACTGATTCCCTGAATTCCTTGCTAATGTAGAGATAGCTATTCAGAGCTAGCCTGGGTGTCTCACCATGGTACCACACAGTCTGATCAGCCACAGGCAAAGGTCCTTGGAGGTAGTTCTCAGTCCCATGTCCTCAGTGTTTCTCACTAATTCATAGCAGTTCCCTGATGTGTATACTCACTTTTGACAACTCAGTGCAGTGCACTGGTGGCTCTGGATCTCATTCAGACACACTGCAACCTTGTCATGAACAGTACGGTAAGGCCCTGTACCTCCCATAGGATTTGGGGTTCTGTGGTGAGGGGACCAGATTACTATGATGCTTAATTGCCAGGTGACCACAACCTTTCTAGTTTATAGAACATGGTGACAAACAATAACCCTGATGTTTTGGAGTATATGTGGAAGGTAACTCTCCTAAATTATGATCTTTAAATTCTGTAGACAGTGCAATGACTGTGTTATGAAATGTCTAGTAGTGTTGATTCAGGTACAATTACATGTCATAAACAATGTCATAAATTGCATCAAAAGAAACAAGACACTTTGGAATTTGTTTTTCAAAGAAGGTGCAGCATCACAGTCATCTTTTAAAAATTGTTTTGTCTTGGTAAATGTACATCATGTATGAGTTGTTATTACCAAGCCTGTTTTTTTCATTTGCTGCTTGCATGTGTAGAATATGATCTTTTTTAGTCTATGTGGTGGTGCAATTCTCAACCCCCCTCGCCCCTCCTTGCTGGGCTGCTTGGTGATAGGTGTGATTCCACCCACATCCCCCGAGCTATACACCAATCTGTGGACAGGACTGATAACATTAAAGCGCCCCCTTAACAAGCCTGGCTCCTGCCCCTCCCAACTGCTCCGAAAGGGTTATAACAGCCCATCATCTCCTAAAGGCCTGGCACACCTGTGCCTGGGATGTGGTCAAATGGGAACAATAACAGAGTTGCACATTCATCAAGTTCTTGTGCAACTGCTGGAAGACACCAATATACTTCATTGTTTGAGCTGGGCGTGAGCAAAATGTATCTGACAAAAGTCAATTATCTTGGACCCTATAAATTGCGACCACAAGGGAGACCCTTTGAGCTCTCCTGGATCACAGCGGGCCTGTGACCAGCATCTCCCCTGAGCTGGGACGCCTCTCAGGTACCAAAACCCTTAAGGTGTCATCTGCTGCCAGAGCTGACGGAAGGCCAGGGTGAAGTCAATGACTTCTATGTCAATGACTTCTATGCTGAACTGTTCAGCATCGAGAAGTCCCTTTTCTTTACAGAGTCTACTGTCAGCAGGGAGGACTGGGCAACACTGCCAGCTCAGGCAGGTTTTTGTATACTTACCTGGAGAATCATAAGCACGACTATGTTGACAGTTTTGATTTTTCCCATCTTTACGTTGGCTAAATGCTGGAGCAGGTACTCAATGCGGCAAGGTGGTGCTATAAACTTTTGCAGATTTCTGCAGTTAACACAATTCATTTTATTGCTGGCATGTTATGGGACCAGTGGATCTCCTATAAAACACTACATAAAACACTATAATCAGTATCATCATCAGTAGTATTCATACATTAATACTCTACATGGTTGAAAGAATAGTGTACACACGTCTGAATTGCCTGGATTGGAGAACTGGTCTGATATCAAGAAGTCCTACAACGAGGAAGAAAAATATCAAATGCAGAAATGCTAAATAGAGAAGAGCCAGCAAATCATGAACACTGTACACAAAAGCTTTAGATGTTTTAGCAGATCACAAAAATCTTAAGTGTGCTGTTGATGCAAAAAGTGGGAAATGAAGTTCTGGATTTTCAGAATGCATTTATAAAAATATCATATGGCACTGATCACAAGTCAGTTGGAAAGCAATGGTCAGTTCAGGCCACCACACTTGGGGCAAATATGGGGTATTTGAAGAAAATGCAAAACATAGTAAGTGGAGTAGTCCAAAGACTAGAAACTATGGTCTGTACAAAAAAAAATCCAACAAACTGGGATCATGTAGACTAGAAAAGAATGGAGTAAAGGAGTTTTTGTATAGGTTGCAGTAAAAAAAGAGTATTGTGGCTGTTCTCCATGTCTACCAAAGCTAGAAGAAAAAATAATGAGCTTAATTTTCAGAAATGGAGGTATCAGACAGATGTGAGAAAAACCTTTTTAAGGCTAACAGAGAAGAAAGTGCTAAAAGCCTTTAACAGGCTTTTAAAAAGATAGTAAAATCCCCAGCCCTGCATGATTTTGGTTTAGCCAAGTATCTCTCAGAAGAGGTGTAATCTTACTTGATTATCACAGCAGATAAAAGGTTCATTTTAGGTCCTTTTCACTCCACATTTCTGTGATTTTTATGATTTGATAAAGCAATGGTAATTAAAACTCTAGCTTTTTACTACAATCTGCCAGATGGATCTAGTGTTAAATCACATTCCCTTTGGCATCCTTTTCTCAGCAATACAGAATTTAAACAAGAGCTGACCTAGTTTACATATTCAGCATGCTGTGCTTTCACCTATTTTAAAGGTGAATCTGTTTCTAATAATTTGGTATTAAATTCTGCCAATATAATCCCAACTGCTCAGTTTAAATAAGGGTAATATTTTTATTAGTATTTTTAACATCTCTGACCTTAATTTCCAAAGTAGGAACATTTTCATGATACCTCTGGCATTAGTAAAATGAGGTCCTGGTTGATCCTAAAGGTTACAGGTATATGTTACTGATTCATGGTGATTGCTGATGTTTCTATCCCTTCTCTCTCTTTCTTCCGACCATCCCCAGTTACTGACCTCTGCCATGAGAGATTTATACCTCCTCAGCTTCTGGGTGCTTTATTACCGCATCTTGTTTGTTAAAACTTGATCGTTTTTAATACTGTGATTAGAGTAACTATGCAAAGAAATTATCACTGCCAGGAAGGAACAGACACAGATAGCTTTGGTGGGGAAGGAGTTACTTGCACTGGAAGCGCAGCTCACAGAGCAGTAACGTTCAGCCATTGCTTCAGACACTAGCAAAAACAGTGTGCTGGCTAACAGTGGCAATTTATTCTCTTGCATTTATTTTTTTCTCCAGAAAGTGGTTCACAGAGGTTCTATTTTCTCAATTGCCAGCTAATCTAGCATTTAGTTCAGTTTATCGATTGGCAGTGAAACCATTCATTGCAATAAATTATGCACTAAGGTTTACATTAACATTTCACTGCATGGGGATTTATACACACAGTGCATACACATAGTGCAGTGAGTGATGTGCAAAATGACAAATGATTTAGCTAGTTGTGTGGTGTCCTTCTCTTCTGCATTTAAACTTACGTATATTTCAGAAAACAATTTTATTACTTGTCACATATTTTATGAGCATGTCATATTCCTCCAACAAAACATCGTTTTGGATGTAAGATGACTTTATGCTGGTAAATGAGTCAATTTTTCTTTCAGGATTCTTGAAATGTAGAGATCATGCTACAGACATTGTGGACAGCTTGACAAAATGTCTACTCTGACATTTTATCTACACAATGTGCCATATTTTGTTGTCCCTGACAAATCACAGAGTACTCTTCCTTTTTTTCTCTCTCTTTCATGAGAATGGCCATTGAACAATGCAGCTTTGGGATTTGAAGGCGAACGGTAATGAACTGAACTGAGAGTCATCCTAAGTACACGAGCAAACTGAGGAAAAAGAGAATAAGGGAGTAACAGTTTAGAATATATTTTTATGGGAAAGGTATGAAAACTTCCTGACCACACACAGTCACACTGACTCTGACAATGCCACAGTCTCAAATGTTAACTTGCTTATTGTCTTTAAGAATCTCCTGTTTAAGTCAGTTAGATTCCTCTAACATGCTTTTCATAATTTCTTCTAACAGGTTTCAAAATCTTCTTTTCCAGTAATCTTTACCATATGTTAGGGGAGAAAAGTTAAATAAAACTTCTTAGTTAGGATTGCATTTACATCTATTCATGTTTCCCAGTCATATAAATTTGGCTACGGAGTCATCCATGTAATAATTAAATAATTAAAGAACTCAAAACATATGTATTGCTTTTTCTTGTGTAATAGACACATTCAAGTAACAGAAACTTCCAGTGACTGGAAATACAGCCAGAGATTCAATCTGAGTCACTGACAGAAGAACTCAGGGTGGAGGTTTGAGGTAAGCATGGTGCCTCCAGGAGAACTGGAGAGCATCCAGGACTGGGCTTATTGTGATGGCCTCTTGCAGTCTGCTCCCACACAAGCCTCAGCTCAATGTAGACAGTGTGCAGGGTGTAATAAGATCTGACACACAGATAGGCTGAGAGGAAACATATACTGATTGCAGGAAGATGGTGAACATTTACTAATTGCGGCACAATTTTTAAGGTACATGGTTCCCTGTTTCCACTGCATGGTTCCAAATCCTGCATGGCAAACTGCTTTTGGTCCTGGACTTCTTTCAGAACGTATCATATTGTCCTTCTAGAAGCTCAGTGCTTTTTCAGCATTTATGTATGTGTTTCAGTGTGTTATTAAAGTTCTGTATCCTCTTTTCTACAGGCCAGATAGCTCTTGAATGAAGTGGCTCTGAACCTCTTCATCAAACAAAATTGCAGACCAGAAGCAAGTACATCTGACAGCTGTACCACCACAGACTGAGGCAAATAAGTGTCTGAGTATGAAAAAATGATAGCCTAGAATTTTTTTTTTTTTTTTTTAAACAAAGTATGCTTCTTTAATCTGACAGCAGAAAGCAGATTTACATCCAAGGAGCAAGCATGGGGTTAGAACTAAAATAGAGAACTTGACTAGAAAAGCAGAGACCTCGTTTACCTCCAGGTTTTGCTGTCATAAATAAACATGCTTCAGGGATTCCCTTCTATTGCAAGTATTGTTTGCCACAGGTAATCTTTCTCCTTTTCTATTATAATTTTTATCACCCTTTTCACTACAAAAAATACTAAAACTAGACTCTCTGTTGAAAAGGGTTGCATACGTATGTTGTCCTATGGCACCATGAGAAAGCACCCATAAAAGTGCCACATGTCATTGTATTGGGTATTGCCTTTCAGTACTTTCTGAAGGAGAAAAATGTTAGTACTGCATCAGCCTGGCAGCCTTCCTTTACTTCTTCAGGTTGCTAGTTTGAAGCTTTTGAGATCATCTTTTCACCAATTTAATACATGCTCTGATCTGCAGCCAGGGATTTCTTTATGGAAGGTGACTTATTTTAGATATAAAATGGAAATGAGTAGCCTTGCTAACTTTAATGAGTATGATGTGGCATTCTCAAACCAACAAGGACGGCACTCCAAAGTGCCACCAGACTTTTAGTAGTTAATCAAATTACTAAACTAGTTCAGAATTGAGCAGAAAGAAATCATGAAACATTTGAGATTTTAATGAAAGCAGACAATGCAAGATTTGTTTTACATGAGCACAGAGGAAGAGACAAAGAGAATTTAGGCTAGCAAACTGGCACGTCCAAAGAAATTTCAGTGTTTGTCAATGTTAACTTAGACAAATTATACAACTGCCCCTACCCATTGGCCCATTTATTGTGGCAAATAGAACATTCTTCTAAAGTAAGGTCCTCACGGAGGACTTCAACCGACAGCTGTTGGAGGGACAACACAGCAGAACACAAGAAATCCAGGAGGTTCCTGGAATGCGCTGATGATAACTTCCTTCTCCAAGTGACAGAGGAGCCAATGAGGAGAGGTGCTATGCTGGACCTTGTTCTCATTAACAAGGAGGGGCTGGTGGGGAATGTGAAGCTCAAGGGCAGCCTTGGCTGCAGTGACCATGAAATGGTGGAGTTCAAGATCCTCAGGGCAGTGAGGTGGGTGCACAGCAAGCTCGCTACCCTGGACTTCAGGAGAGCAGACTTTGGCCTCTTCAGGGATCTGCTTGGAAGAGTACCATGGGATAAAGCCCTGGAGGGAAGAAGGGTCCAAGAAAGGTGGTTAATATTCAAGGATCACCTCCTCCAAGCTCAGGAGCGATGCATCCCAACAAAGAAGAAGTCAGGCAAAAACACCAGGAAGCCTGCATGGATGAACAAGGAAATCCTGGACAAACTCAAACAAAAAAAGGAAGCCTACAGAGGGTGGAAGCAAGGACAGGTAGCCTGGGAGGAGTACAGAGAAACTGTCTGAGCAGCCAGGAATCAAGTTAGGAAAGCTAAAGCCCTGAGACAATTAAATCTGGCTGGGGATGTCAAGGGCAACAAGAAAAGCTCTGTAGGTACATCAGTGATAAAGGGAAGACTAGGGAAAATGTGGGCTCTCTCCAGAAGGAAATGGAAGACATGGTTACTCAGGAAATGGAGAAGGCTGAGGTACTCAATGACTTCTTTGTCTCAGTCTTTACCAGTAAATGCTGCAGCCACACTGCCCAAGATGCAGAATGCAAAGGCAAGGACTGGGAGAATGAAGAACTGCCCACTGGAGGAGATCAGGTTCAGACCATCTAAGGAACCCGAAGGTGCACAGGTCCATGGGACCTGATGACATGCATCCATGGGTCCTGAGGAAACTGGCAGATGAAGTGGTTAAGCCATTATCCATCACATCTGAGAAGCTGTGGCAGTGCAGTGAAGTTCCCACTGACTAGAAAAGGGAAAACATAACTCCCTTTTTTAAAAAGGGAAATAAAGAGGACCCAGGCAACTATAGGTCAGTCAGTCTCACCTCTGTGCCCAGCAATATCATGGAGTGGATCCTCCTGGAAACTATGCTAGGACACATGGAAAATAAGGAGGTCATTGGTGACAGCCAACATGGCTTCATTAAGAGAAAATCATGCCTAACAAATTTGGTGGCCTTCTACAACAGGGTTATAGCTCTGGTGGGTAAGGGAAGAGCAAGTGATGTCATCTACTTGGACTTGTGCAAAGCATTTGACACTATCCCGCATGACATCCTTGTCTCTAAATTGGAGAGACATGGATTTGATGGATGGACCACTCAGTGGATAAGGAATTGGCTGGATGGTCACACTCAAAGAGTTGCAGTCAATGGCTCATTGTCCCAAGTGGAGAGCAGTGACAAGTGACATTCCTCAGGGGCAGGTGTTGGGACTGACACTGTTTAACATCTTTGTGGTAACATGGACAGTGCATTTACCCTCAGCAAGTTTGCTGATGACACCAAGCTGTGTGGTGTGGTCAACACGCTGAAGGGAAGGGACGCCATCCAGAGGGACCTTGACAGGCTTAAGAGGTGGGCCCGTGCAAACCTCATGAAGTTCAACAAGGCCAAGTGCAAGGTCCTGCACATGGGTCAAGGCAATCCCAAGCACAAATACAGGCTGGGTGATGAGTGGATTGAGAGCAGCCCTGCGGAGAAGGACTTGCGGGTGTTGGTTGACAACATGACCCAGCAATATGAGCTCACAGCCCAGAACGCCAACCATATCCTGGGCTGCATCAAAAGAAGCATGACCAGTAGGTTGAGTGAGGTCATTCTCCTGCACTACTCCACTTTTGTGAGACACCACCTGGAGTACTGAGTTAAGCTCTGGGGCCCCCAACATAAGAAGGACATGGACCTGTTGGAGCAAGTCCAGAGGAGGGTCACAAAGATGATCAAGGGGCTGGAGCACCTCCCCTATGAGGACAGGCTGAGAGAGTTGGGGTTGTTCAGGCTGGAGGAGAGAAGACTCCAGGGAGACGTTATAGCAGTCTTCCGGTGCTTAAAGGAGGCCTACAGGAAAGATGTGGAGGGACTTTTTACAAGGGCATGTAGTGATAGGACAAGGGGTAACAGTTTTAAACTGAAAGAGGGTAGATTTAGATTAGATATAAGGAAGAAATTCTTCACTGTGCAGGTTGTGAGGCACTGAAACAGGTTGCCCAGAGAAGCTGTGGCTGCGCCCTCCCTGGAAGTGTTCAAGGCCAAGTTGGATGGGGTTTTGAGAAACCTGGTCTAGTGGAAGGTGTCCCTGCCCATGTCAGAGGGTTTGGAACTAGATGATCTTGAAGGTCCCTTCCAACCCAAACCATTCTATGATTCTATAATTCTATGATGTGAGAGGAAAATACAAACATTGGAATGTGGATTATTAACACAATTTTTAGCTGCCATCAGATCCAGTGTTCAAGAAAAACCATATTTAATGATTTGCTTGCTATGTAAATGTTTGTTAAAGGCTTGTGCAGTTAGGAAAACAACATGATACATGAAGAGGGAAAGTGTTTTCCTGTGAGGAATGACAAGTGGAGGATTTTAGGTATAGTGATTTGGAATTACTGCTTTTCTGTGGCTCAAATAGAAGAACTTTGAAGACAACCAAAGGCTTGCTGGGAGCTAGGGAATTGCCACAGCTCTTCCTGCAAACCATCTAAACAAACCCCCACTGATAATCTTTTCACTGGAACATTCACATCTTGTTTCTATCAAAACAGAACAGCTACAAATCACATCCTGGACTCATTTCCTTTACTGTAAAGGAAAAATGAACAGAAGTACAAGAGGACAATTTACATGTAAGGGGCTGAGCTTTATTAGCTATATTTCTAAAAGTCAAACCAAAGACTCTACACAGGATATTCTGGATAACTGCCCAACTTGACAGACTCTTGTCTATGAATTTATCTGTTTTCAAGCCTGACACCCAGACTCAAGGTACCTAATGTCAGAACAAAAAACTATTCTTTACATTTATTATGAGGCAGTTGTTACTGAGGAAATGGAAAATAAAAAATAATATTACAAGAATGCAATGTGCAATGAATCTACTTCACCTAGTAAGTGACTGCCAACCCTGCAAGTGCAGTATATACCTTCTCACCTCCCAGTCTCCTTCTGTATCTCATATGTTTATCTCATTCCTACTCTGCAAGGACTTTCAGTCACGTATCTTGAATCTTCGCTTTCTCATCTTAATGCTTGAGGAGTAGACTTCACTGGGTGGAACATTCTCCATTTGGGTTAGAGTGGAGAAGTTTTTGCTAGTTTTTTGTAGAAGGATCATGATTCTTGAAGTACAGATGATTTAAGTGCTCATTTGAAAGCAAAGAAACCAGTTTTTTGCACCCTGGGTTGTTTGTGTACTTTATCCAATGCTTTTTGTAGCACAAAGTTCTGAGGACAAGGATGACAACAACACTGACTGCCCTAAGCATTAGATACATGTCCCTGCTACTTCAGTCCCTTTGCTTTCATTTCACTAACAAGTAGACTTTTAATTTCTCCATGCAGAGGAGCAAAGCTTTCTAGCAGACAAAGAGATTACCCTTTGCAAAGTAAATTAAAGGGTTATGGAAGAATGCAATGGTCTATACTCTTCCCAGACACAATTTTGGCCTGTGCTAGCTAAGTCTCCCAATTCTCAGACACAGGTAAGGTATTCAAGCACATAAAATTCCAGGAATCATTCCAGGCATACAGCTTGGACACCATCACCCTGTTAAATCAGGGTTTACTCATTAAGGTTTTACTAGCATAGGTGTGGGCCATTCTGTATTACTTGGTCTCGGCATTCAAGAACATGGCTGAGGGCTGTTTGATTTGTTAGGAAAGACATGGCTGAAAACTGCTTTCTACCTGGCCTACAGATGTCAATCTCTGCAAGCTGAGGAGCAAACAGAGTAGAGACCTTCTCCTTCCCACATGACAAACTGGTCATCACATAAAATGATGTCACTGCTTCTCTTCCTTCTCTACATGGCTTTCGAAAGGGAAATCCTTGTGCACTTCAGTGCAGGGTAGTTTACAAGTATCTCTGTGCAGGATATCAGAAGCTTGATAAATGGAGATGCTTCAATGCATCTGAAATAAGGTACTCTCACACTAGAAGGCCCAGGGGTTGAAATCTTCTGTTCTCTTCCTATCTTTTTGGAAACTGCTTGCTAATCACATTGACTTTGAGTTTGAATTAGTGAGCTCGGTGTGTTAGGAGCTGGGAATTGTCATCTGAGGGAGTCCAAATTTCCATAAAACTCATATAAAACATTAATTATAGGTGTCTGTGTCTCACTCTGGAAGAACAGGATTTACATGTTAAGTGCCATACTAACTAATTTCTGTCCTTAAGTGTTAAATTATTGTCATTTAAGGCCCTCATAAATCTGTGCTTCCTTGAAAAGAACCAGAAAATATTTCTTGACAAATGTCTAAGACCAGTACTGATACTTAGATTCTGTAAAGTTTGTATATCCAACACATACCAACATCCTTCATCAGGTATATAAATGTAATATATCAGCTAGAGTTCTGGGTAGGTATGTAGGCAGAAGAAGTTGAAATCTAAATGCAAAATAATACAATCCCTGCTAGAGTCAACCACAAAGTTTGTATTGATTGCCTGTTGTGTTAATTTGGTAATCAGTTTAGCCTATTGACTAAATTTTAATTGTAAACTTAATTTGGTCCTTGCAGTGTTATGTCTTTAATTTGTCTTCTTCAAGCGTCTATTCATTTCCTCACTCTTGTTATTAAAATCCAGGAAAAAATATGTCAACTCAGTTTATGCTTCTTTAGTCAAGTCACAACATGGATCATAAACTAAAGACAGAGGTAACCTCTGATAACAAAAATCCTGCCCACTAGGTTCTATTTCCAAATGAAATGTAAGTTCCCAAGAGTTTCTTTGTACTTCTTAAAAATAAACTATTTTTATTACCATAGACACAGTGTAAAATATTTTTTGTCAATGTTTTATATCCATTTTTTAGTGCCTGGGGGCTTTGGGAGTTATGCTCAGTTTCTCAGCAACTTTGGATGTTTTCAGATGAATATATTTTTAAAACATTAAAATGTGTTACATTTGTAGACAGTTACATTTTAAAACTAAGCATATGGTTCTATTGTGTTAAATCCTTCAATAATTCTTTGAATATTTTTTATCTTTGAGTTAATGTCACAAATGTTTTCACTTATTACCATATTCCATAAAAATGTTCCCCCAAGTGTCATTTTGATTATATTTCACTTCCTGCTCTAACTCACAAAATCTATATATAATTTTTGATGTCCCTTCTCATTTCAACAAATGTCAGCAGTAATATATGCAGATTTCTTGGATTTATTTTTTTTTAATATCTCTATTTTTAATTTCCATTACATGCCTTTGTGGCAGTAAACCAAATAGCTTATACAATATTTGGAGAAGCATTACTGTGATTCATATTGCACGTTTTTAACCTGAACACAGCAATTATTTTTAAAATAAAAGCAACTTTTGTTGAAACAGTTCAGCCAGAGGATAACATTTCATTTCTTCCTGTGTAGTGAACACCATTTTCCTTACATTTGGTTTTGAATTCACTGTACCTAACCTTAGCCCAGTAGTGTAAAGTCTTTTAATTTACTGTAAGTACTGGGTTCACCCTATTCTCTGACTCTGTGGTTTTCTTCTGTCTCCTTGCATGCCATTGGCACAGTATAATGCACTAAATAAGGCATGAACCTCAGCAGTACCTCAGCAGCAGGTACTAGGGAGGGCATTTTCCTCCCTTAACAATCACAGATCAGCTTTCAAACAAACCTATTATGATCTCATCATATCTTGAGTATTTCTACATCATCTAGCAGTCCTGTTTTGTGGTAACCAGCAAGTAACTGTGCTTCTGACCTGATAGCTCTCTGTCAGTAAACCTATGCTTGTGTATATCAACGCATTCACTGGATACTACTTTATAGGTTCTGCCAGACAAAGCAGGTACACAAGCAAATCCCCAAACTGGAGCTGCAGCACCACCTACGGCAGGCCCTGAAAGCCGCTCCCAGGCCGCCTCTGCCTCAGCACAGAGGAGTGAGCTTTGTGTGCTAGGTAATGTACTGCAAGAGGCACTGCAAGCCTGGCTGGTTTCCAGCCACCGCCTCCTTAAGTGAGCAAAGGAGGCATCTGTGGTGACTTTTACAAAAGCACTTATAAGAATCTACCTAATCAGCTCTGACTAGGAGTGAAGGAGGTTGTGACACTCAGCATGGGATTGATAGAGCAGGCTGCAGCTTCCCTTGCTTATACACTATGTTAAATTGAAAAAAATTAAAATTAATCCAGTCTTGGATATTGGGCATCACCACCTAATGAGGAACTCCCAAATGGCAGTCAGCAGAATCTGTACATCTCCACTGACTTTTCAAGGCTCTGGATTCCCCTGGTTATTTTGCAGATAATCCCAGCTCACATCCCACGGCCTGCTCACTCTTCCTACTGAGGCTGGGCTTTGGCTGTCCACCAGCATGTCACCACTCTGGCTGGGCTTCACACTTCAGTGTAGCAAACTGAAGACCATGATACAAGATAGATACTATCAATAATGCTATGAAAGAAACAAGTTTTTATGGGCCTAAACTATTTCTGCTTTTCTTGGCCTGTAAAAATACCAACAACAGGGTAGTTGACCCTTTCCTGGAAGAGTAGGAGGGAGCTTACTACCTGCACTTCTGAATTTACAACACAATCTTGTGATGTGCCAGTGCCACCCCATCTGCTTTCTGCCCCCCCAGATTACTGACCAGTCAGCTTCCCATAAAAGCCAGCCCTTGTCCATACTTGTTATTTGTACAATGAATTAAAGTCAGTGGCATACCTGGGGACAGTCATCATCCACCCTGCAATACCTGGGCAAGCCCAAATTTCACTCAGAAAACAGGCGATTCACAACTTTGCCAGCATTCCTCTGCTGCTTTGCAGGTTGTCATATTCTGTCTCTCACTACATGGAATTTTTTTTTCTTTTTTATTAACTCATCGTCAACAAAGACTGGCTAAAAAAGCGTGCGAAGGGGTCTTGCTCCCCTTCTTGTTTGATAATCCTTGATCTCGAAACCAGAGGAAGATCTTGTAGTGACTTCTGGCAGGAACAGCCTGTCCTGTCTACACCTACCTGCTCTTGGCTGCATGTTTTCACCACCTCTCTCGCTTCCCTGGTGCTTGGCGGACCAGCACTGAGCTCACAAAGGAAACTAAACCAGCAGAAAACTACTCTCACAGTCCTGTGCCAGAGCTGGCATGACAAAGTGGATGTGACTGTGGTATTGGAGAAGAGGGGCCTGACCAGTTTATCAGGTCAGCTCAGCCTTAAGGAGAAACCTCACCTTCACTGAGCAGCCTGGTAACACAGCAATTAATTAAAGAATAAAACATCTATTGGAGGCCAGTGAATACTCCTAATTAATTAACAGTTTTACTTCCTGCCTTAAAGTCTCTAGACAAACCAAGTTAACAGCGCAACTTTAAATCCAAATCCCTCTATCCCCTGCAGCTTTGGCCCACAAATCTTGCATACTGCATGGCCAGACACAGGAAAATACACTGAGCAGGATGCAGAGGCTACTTAAGTGTTAGTACAGCACAGTCTTACCCTTCCAGGATCCATATTTTTGTTACAGGTGAGCCAGGCAGCTGCTATTTCTTGCTGTCAGGGCCAGCTGGTGAGGGCCAGCTCACCTTTACAATGTCTTCCTATTGTACTGGCAAAGCAATCTGTGGGTTGTGTGGCCATTTGCAATGGGGAACTTGCCTGCTCCTTCTTTGACAGCTTATTTTTCAGCTGGAGCCATGCTGAGGTTCACTGCAAACACTGGTGTGGGCCCAACAGCAGAGGCAGACAGAGGGGCATGAAAAAGCAGGCACAGAGATGGGGGGTTCTGTCCGCTCCAGCCCTAAATCTAACCACAGCCACACTCTGATCTGACCAAGTGCTCCAGGCCCTGTGAGCACAAGCGTGAAGCTCAAAAATTCTCTCCAACACCAAGAAGAAAACAGAAGCACACATAAATAAAAACTGAGGGTATGGTGGTTTTTTTACCTGACAGCACATTGTGTGCAGGTGCTGGTGCAGCCACATTTCATATGCGATGCTTTTGCAATACAGGTATTGTGTTCCCAGCCAGTAACAATCTGTCTCTGAGTTTGCTGCATGATCATTCTGGAAACAACCGAATGGATGGGCTACACCAGAGTTTTTTGTCAGAATTCAGCTTTTGGCAGAAGGGTAATGAAGCTGGAATCTTACCTCAGTAATTTTGGATTTGAACAATGTACATACCAGAGTCTGTGAAAGAACAGGCAGCACATAATGCCATGAGAAATCTGAGAAAAAATTAGCAGACCTTCCTTTCAATTCTCCAACCTCCCAGAATCACTCCCTGGAAAAAAATCTAATACACATCATTGCACTGGTTTGATATTGTGTCATGTTCAAGACAACCATTTCACAGCACACAGCGCTTGTATGTAAAAAAATTTCATTCCTTTTACAAACTATATAGCATTTATCCACAGAAAATTTGGAAAAACCTGTGAAACAAATAGGAAAAGAAACCATCTAATTCCAGCATTACCCATTGTAGAATCCTTTTTCCTTGAAAATAACCAACAGAAAACCACTTCAGATGTCACTCTTTAACAGAGCTCTGTCTTTATGCAAGTAAAACCTCAGTTTCCCTGAGATCTCAGTTCTCCATGGAGTTCCTGGATGCACTCAACAGTAATCAAGTCAAGAACAATATCTGAATAATCTGTGCCACTGTCTTTAAAAATATCCAGAGACTTCCAAAATCTAGGTAAAGTGAACAGGCACAAGGATAAAATATGAGCATGAAGATGACTAAGTTAGCTTCGTCCAGCAGATATATGATGAGCTAATAGCTGAAGGCATAAAAATTGATAATCTAGGTGAGTCAGTAAGTGTACTATGCTACCAGAGAAAAGATGTAAACAAGAGTTTAAAGAGAGCTGCAGACAATGGGTTTTTTGGCCTTGCTTTTTACTAAGGAATATACAGGCTCTTTGGGGGCTAGAAAGGTGAAGAAATTGCAGGAGAGCAGAGCAACAAAAGTTTAGACCATGAAATAAATAGGAAAAACTGCAGAGAAATCTGGCATTGAAATGATAGCACATTCACTAACTTATTTTAAAGACATATTTTGCTAATTCTTTCAGGACTTTTCTGGACTTTTTCTCACAACACGGTGCTTCACAGACATTCCTGTCCTTACAGCCTGGGTTACCACTGTAAAGTTGGTTGTCACCCTGAAGTTGCACCTGAGCTTCCAGGCAGGTCAGGTACTACAAGCTCTGTCCTGGCCAAGTGTGGTATAAAGCAAGTCAGCAGGAGCTCTGAGGCCAATGTCATCCTGGGACCCGGCTGCGTTCCTGGTCTACCCATCTTGCAGTGAAGCAGGACACTGGAGAGACTCTGTCATCTCCTGTAAAGCCATAAAGGAGAACAGGGAGCTACATGGATTAGCAAGTCACATTAAAGATGATGAAAATGTTTAGTTATGAACATGGGCTGAAACAGAGGTGAATCACTGGTTCTTTTAATGTATGAATAAATGGATGGATAGTTGATTATCCCTAAGAAGCACCTCAGAAACAAGAGATGGTCCAAAGCAATAAGGTGTGCAGACAATACTCATAAATAAAACAGCAGAGCAAAAGGAGCATTTATAAATGAGCTGACACATACCCTGCAGAATTATGAAAGCACCAGAATGGCAAAGCAAGAACATGCTGACCCTCTCTGTGTACCAGGAAACCAAGGAGTTTTACAAACACACCATCTCCATGCAGTTGCCTTTCACAGCAAGATGTTTCCCTGCACGCAGTTAATGCTTTATCACACTAAAAATACAACATGACAAATGCCTTCTTTCAGCAAGACATAGGAACACTTGTCAGTATTGACCAATTCCTGCATGTATCTGCTGCACTGAAAACTCTGTGGGTTTGTCCGCACACTTCTCACCCAGAGGAGGTCCCCATGCCCAGCTCACCCCACTCCTGGCTATGATCCCTGGCCATGGACACCACTCTCACTTGCCATTGCAGCAGTCAAATAAGCTGACCCTTGTTAGCTGGAATGGGCAGTGATGCCAGCCCAGACCATGCCAGCTGGGGGTATCTCACAGTCAGTGGGAAGGGTCTTCAGACCCTCACAGATGAAACCGTTACCATTTCCACTGCCTTTGCAGGCAGTGTCTGTACCCAACTGCGCTTCTGCTAGGCAGCAGCTTTGAAATGTTTACCAGTGGGGGCGAGGAAAGGGCTGACAACAGCTGCGTGAATCATTCATCACAAAAAGCACAAGCGCTGCTTTTATTCCTTCTTTCAGGATAGGTGACAGCTCTAATTCCTCAAGCTCTATTTTTCCGCAATTCTGGTGAATTTTTATGCGTATGGCTGTCACAAACATTACTGCAAAGATTTATATCTGATATTGAAAATTCAGGTCAGGATTATCACAAAGACCATGTGGGCCTCTCTCTCCTTGACAGGGACAGAATTTTATGCATTTTCAGGCATATAGGTGCATTAATACCAGATAATTCCTCCTTTTAATAAGCCAGTGTTCAAATTTAGTTTGATTAGATTAATTAACCAGACGTTTAAAAGGAGCTTGCCTTGGATTTGAGTTTCACCAACAGCGACAAGCTGTCCTCTGTGGCCGAGTGCCCTGCAACCCACCGTGGAGGCTGCTGCCAGACCTCCTGCCTGACGCCCAGGAGCCCATCCCCGGGAGATGCCTTGCCTGTAGGAAAGTGAGAGGAAAGTTCCCGAGAGCAGCCAAACGGCTTTGCCCATCCACATCCTGCAGCCCTGGCAGACCTGAAAGCCTCAGCCCAGACAGGGAGCTCTTGGTAAGGTCTGAGGCACCATTGCGGGGGAGCCTAGCAGAGAGCCTGTCCTTCTGAAGGAGATTGCTGGGGGAGGGAGATGGAGGAGTGAATATTTTCTTGTGTGAAATGTTGTTTTTAAAGAGTGGTCTTTTCTTTCCCTCTAACCACATTTGCTTCAGCCACAGAGGCAGTGGGTGGAGCCAAGGGAGCCCAGCAGGGCCTGAGGGAGCCTTGACCAATGCACATGGAGCAGGGGGTGGCCATGCCCTCCCAGTCCTCTGCTCTCAGCAACAGACCATATCCTTTATATTAACGACCTTCTCAGACTGATGTTTCCTTCCAGTTTCTTAGGCATTAGCCCTCAACTCCACATGCTATCTTTTCAGTCAACTAGAAGAATGAGCTGAACTGTGGGTCAAATTGAGTCTACTGATGAGTAGTTCTGTCCAATTTGCTATGCCATTATAAGCAGCAGTCTTGTATAGTCATGTGTATGAATTCTAGATAATTCCCT
This sequence comes from Strix uralensis, assembly GCF_047716275.1. Lineage (NCBI taxonomy): Eukaryota > Metazoa > Chordata > Aves > Strigiformes > Strigidae > Strix > Strix uralensis. Next base: position 113,433,004 of record NC_133973.1, on the reverse strand, counting down.
TTGTACTGCGTGCATGCCACTCTGCACATCACATAGCAGGTTTAAGTGTGCAGTGTGAAGCTTTGGAGCTTACCATTGCTTTACTGATGGAGGACTCCGCCAGCACAGCACAGCAGTGCTGGAACAATTCGCTTGTACGGTGTAACCTCCAGACAGCTGCTGCAGCTGCATACTGCAATGCAGAAAGAAATAAGCAACTGGAGAAGACAGGAGGAACACTTCTCAAGCATTGTTCCTGAGACAGTGATAAACTAAATGCAACTTCAAACACTGATGCTGATATTTGGAATTGCAGGAATTGCACATATAAATTCTCGTTAAAGGGTCAGTTGTACATAGGAATTCTAGTTAAGGGGTCAAGGAGCAGTTCAACTTGAAATGACTCAGGCTGTGAAGCAATGCCATATTTGTATTAAGATAAAATGCAGCACATAAAACAGCAACAGTTTCAACAGAGACTTCAGTTTTCTCTGACAACACCCCTTGCCAGTTAGAAAGGACTACATCATGGAAGTCCCAATGGCATTGTGTCTCTGACAGCTTTCTTGGATATACCAAAAATGAATATGCATCTTGAACATGCAACAAACTCACTTTTATATCCTGTTGCCTTCATTTTTAACTGAAGGCAAAACCAGTTTGGGGTTTTTTCTTATTTCCATGAACTGAGGTTTCAAAATCCTTTGGCAGGACAGTCAACGAAGTTAGTCACTTCAGCATTCAGGGGACTCAGGGGATTCACTTGTTCCCTTGAAATATGTTACAAAGTCTTTATCTAGAATTTTGTACTGGCTTTCATGGAAATAGTGAGTTGGTAATGTGATCTGTGGCTGGTGAGCAGTTAATTGTGTGTACTTTTGACATCTCAGGAAAAAGGGTTTCCCCACATGAAACTCCTGAAAACTATGAATGAAAATTAAATTTTTCTTCCTCAGAAATCATTCATATATGTGTCATGTTCAGTACTGTTTTATTCTACTTTCCCATTTACTTAAAGCAGTGCTATATTTTGGGTTTCAAAAAACTTGTACTAGATAAATACAACTACAACTGAATATAGCAAGCAAACACAGTTTTAAGGAGACATTGTTCAGGCTATAGTGAAGCATCAAAACAAGCCACTCTCCCTGCACATGGAAAGAGTTATTAAAATGGAAAGCCACAACACTGCAGACAACATAATGTCATACCATGCCTTAGGCCAGTCTTGCACTATCTGAGCAAGAAAAGTACCTGCTGACAGCACTCTGGAATGAGTCTTTTGCAAGGAGTGATAGTGCACTCATTAACTCAAAAAACTCCATAGTGTGAATGTTGACAGATAGGTTTTTAACTACAGGTGAAACCTGTTTTCTTCTAAAAGGTTACAGTTCTCTGGAAAAATAATCATGAGGCATTACCTGCAAGTCTACTAGCATATTGGAAGTGTTAGAGAGAGTTAACCAATGTGTAGCTGATACAAATTTGAGAAAAAAAGTCACCAGTTGCAAATCAACATTTTTGATGCTTTCTCTTTAAAACTTCTAACCAGTTCTGGTTACATCACAAGGACATGACAATCAATGTTATGTGAGAAAACACACTGAGAAAACAGAGTTAAATGAGAAAAAAAAAGAGACTGAAATCAACTGTCTCTTGTAACCCAGAAACCCTGCACAAGACAATGTCCTGTCCACAACGCTATTTCTGCCATGGTTACAGGCTCTACAGTGCTGTCTCCATCATGGATGCTTTTCTTGTTTGGGGTTCCCTACAGCTTAGCAGTAGGAAATGAAGGAAACATCTGGTTTCTGTTTTTAAAAGATTGAAACAGGAATAGAAACAATTTCTCCCTGTGATGGTTCAGCCACTTTCCTGATGCCAGTTTTAATTAGCCAACAAACAGAATATCATTAGAAACATATAGCTGTTCCTCACAGCCTGATGAAAAACAGCAGTGGCCCCAGTCCAGCAACATTCAAACATTACTAGATGGATGCCAAAATGTTAGGGGACTGGCTTAAAGTCATAAATTTCCATTTTCATTTTTTTAAAATCTCATCTTGGAGGTTCATTTCCTCAAAAGGAATCTCATATTTGCTTCAGGGATTCAATATGAAATGCAGCCATCCTCCCTTCCATTTTACCAAGGGTCTTCCTCAACATCTCTTATCCTCCTGAGCACTCTCGTACACTTTTACCTCGAGGGGCACATCACAGTTCATTCTATGCAAACACTTCATTGCCTGGTGTTCATCATCTAACTCCTGCCTGAGCAACACACTGCCTTTATGCCAGTATCCTCCCTGGACCTTGCTTTTGATCATCATCTCTTGCAGATGAGCTCAGTTCTTCCACGCTGGCTCTGTGCCTGGGAACACTGGCAAAACCACTGTCTTTGCTGGCATCCAAAGTGACGGACGCTCTTTTTTTCCTCTGGATTCCTGTTCTTCACCTCCAATTGGCTCTGCCTTCTCCAGTTCAGGACAGTTCATCACTACAACCATCTTACTCTCTCCTCTGTGCTAGTGGTAGACAGGACTGAGGTCCTAACTGCTGAGTCTCCAAGCAGCACTCTCTGCAATATAGATGGCCCATCAAGTGGGGAAAGGCTTCCTGTGCACTTCCTCTGTGGGCTGACTTCAGTCCACACGTTTCCCTCATATCCAGGATTTAGTTAAGAACTATAGACCTCAAAAGTCATGTCTCTGTGTTCCTGGACGCAGTCCTATGTTGCTATTTTGCAGCCCCCCAGCTCTTAGGATGCAAAGGTCTTTTCAGTCTTTCTTGTTCCCTGACTACATGTGGCTTTGAAAAGGAAACGGAAGATTACATGGAATCAAGAAAAATGTTGGTAGCCATGAGAATTTGGCCACAAAAAAGAAAAACTTAAAAGGTCTGAGGTCTCTAGAGAAAGTCTGCTGTACACAGACTACTTATTTCACCTGGGCAGAGACCAGCATTTAGCCAAATGTATTATTAACCTAGTACTATGCCACTAAGTACACAATCCCACTAAAAATGCCACTAAGTACATAGCTCAAATCAGTTATACTCGGGATCTTCTATGCTGAGCTGTAAGCCAGACTCCTACGTCAAGACAGCAAAATCAGCCATGACCTTCTGGTAATAGGTAGTTGCCACTTTCCTCACTGATGTGATGACAGGTAATCAGAGGCATAAAAATCTCCTGGTGATTTCATCAGTCTCACCTGTACCACAGGCAAGGCACTATCTCTGTTACTGCTGAGAAGGCCTCAAGAAGGCCCCTATGTGTGATATGTAGCACAGTCCCAAAGAACAATGACAGGCAGGGCGGCTCTGCTCCTTTGCAGCTAGTGACCTGCAGCTGATTGCATCTCAGTCCTCTGAGCAGACAACTTGCTGAGTACACACTAGCAATGGGATGCCAACAAACAACAAGGACATTTACCAATGTTATTTCGCTTTTTCATGTGATCCCCAAATAATTCTGCATGACTACTATTCTCAGTTGTACTTTTCATTTGCATGTGTTGAATCTAAGTGCCATCCATCCCTCCTCGTGGGCTAGGAACTCTTCAAGTGCCTGGGGGGACAGTATGTAGAAAACAGAAACAGAGACAAACAGTGCCAAGCAAGACATACATGTAATTTTACTGTGGTGGCCAAGAGCTTTTAGACATTTCCTTCAACTTCAATCACCTTCCATGTTGCAACGTTGGCAAATCTGCACATTTACATCTGCTGTTTCAGAAAGTGCAGAAAATCTACAGTGCTACACAGCACTAAGAAATATAGGTGTAAGTATGTCACGTCCATCTCCCACCTTCATTTGCCTCCCATATTCAATATAAAGAGCACCAGTGGCTGGGATGGTAAATGTATCCCAGATATTACTGATTACTGAAGTCAAATACTTTCTGGTATGACTAGTCCTCCTCATTTTAATTGTTCATTTCCTTACACAGATGTGAACAACAGTCTGGCCTTTTAACACTGGTAATTCATGACAGACCTTTTTTGTATCTTATGGAGTGGACCACCCATACACATTGCATTTTGTAGTCCCTATTTCTGGGGATTTTCACTTTCCTCCTGTTAGCCTGTGTATTCTGAAGTATTCTAGACAAAAGTTAGCAATAATTTCTGGTGAGATTTTATAAGAATTCATTGTGGTCTTTTTGCATTTGTTTTCCCCATTTAAATCAAAATATACCATGGAAGAACACAGTGCCACTATTCACACATATTAGTTAAATGCACTGAAAATTTACACCAACTGATGTATTAATGTTAGAGAAATGTGTCTGTTCTGCATAATTTTAAATCCAAATAGAGGTGTAGCTAAATATCTTCTACATGTCTGTGGTATCTTTTTCTTGGGGAAAAAAAAAAAGTTTTCATTAAGTGAGGGACATGTATAAGGCTGCCATAACATGGAGCAGAAAAATACTAAGTTTCCAGAATAATAATTAGGGGGTAATGAGCTTTATTTGAGAAACTGCCATTTCAGAAATCACTTTTGGAGACAACTAGGCAACTGAGTTCAGTGGGCCAACTCTATGCAGTCTTTGATTACATGTTTAAGTATTTGGATGTTCATACTTAGATGACATTGTAATGAAAAAATCAAACTGACATCTTTGTAATCCCAGTTGCAATATAATAACAGAAAACTGCCAAGAATTTAATCTCCTTTACAAAGGTAACTTACTATTTTTAGAAAAGAAACCTCTCCTATAACCCAAAACTACCTTGTCAGAAATCACTCATGAATCTAGTAGAATGAAAATCCCTTATGCTCTCTTTCAGACAAAAGCAGTAGTAATCCAGAAGCCAAACAAAACTGTTACTATGGTTTAAAAAATTGTCCACAATCTGGTGGGTGACAAGAGATTTTTCCTTTAGAGCTGGGAAGCAGCAGGCTGTGAGCATGCTCAATGCCACACATAGCCAAACTGGTGATTTCCTTATGAGAGCAGCTACTAAGATGTCCAGAGCATAAGTACTGCTCGATGGCCATAATCAAACTATTGCCCTTCTCTTAATCCTACTGACTTCAGACTGTCAGCAATGCTATTTCTGCTCCATTTTGTTCCTCTGTTAGAAATTCAAGGTAAGACCACTTCTTTCTTAATTCTTTATAAACCTGATTGCCCTTTGGGACACAGTAAGGAATTTTCATTTACATTAAGGAATTAACAAGGAATTTCATCTGAAGTAAAGAATCAATAAGGAATTTGCGTTTACATTATTTTGAAAAACACTGTTAGAAAAAAAAAATGTTTACAGCACGTGAGGATTTCATAAAATTACAGGATTGTCCAACCAGGTTACTTTAAATTTTGATGAAATTAAACTCATTGAATGTAAGACTAAAGGATAAACTGATGCTTTTTGGAAAAGTACTTAAGGTAATAAAACACTGTTGCAAACAGCAAGCTTCACACCAGTATCATAACACATTTTCCACATATTAGGTGAAAAAACCAAACATTTAACTTAGCAGCTGAGTTTTCATAAATATTTCTTTACTGCAATAAAATTTATGGTAATTTAGCAAAATCCTTTCAGTATCAGTACATTAAAATTAGAATTACACATGTGATAGAGCACTTTGAATCTCAGAAATGATTGCCTAAAAGATTGCTTCTATAAGAAAAGTTCTTTCCCATAGAAACAGTGTATATAACAATATATAAGTAGAAGCTACAGTATGCATTTATACAAGTTTTTCAAAACTAAGACTTTTCAGTTCCTGCACAATTTTTTTTTAATAATGACTAGTTTTCTTCTGCTTAGTAATTCCTGAAGCATTACAGAAAAGTGAATAAATGGGTTTTATTGTAATTAGCTCATGAATGGTAATTTCTCAGCTTGTAAAAAGTTCTCTAATGAAATAGCATTTTTTTTCTAATAATGCATAAAGGACAGGTTACAGTGTAACCAAAATAAGAAACTGAAACAGAAACTATATTAGTCTGAAGAAAATAAATTTTTTTAATTGCCAGCCTGTTAGAGACAGAAAATAAGTATTAGAGAATATATTATTTGTTCTGTAGAGAACCTGTTACAAAGGAGTGGAATATGCAGGATTTTAATGTATTGAATGTTACTAAATACTCTATTTGAAAATAACTATTTTAAATCACTATGTTTTGTTATCACTGAAGGAAATGTTACTCATGTAAAGTGTTTATTTTAACATAAACTTTATTTTATTATGTTTCCAACATTTGGTTTAAGACAATGTCGTTAATAAAAACCATACAATGACTGACCTTTTCATTATACAGATTAATATATTGCTTTCATTGTCACAAATTTGTTTAGCAGAAACAAAACTTGGAAATAGTTTATTACCAAAACAACCCTTACTATGTTTCCTATTTACACACCATGAAATGTATCTTTATTTATTTCGAACTGTTAGAAAAAAATACAAATATCCAGCTTACCATTCTTTCAAATTTTCTTTTTCCATATACTCTCTAGCAATAGTAGACAATAAGGTTTGAAACAATTTTGCCATAAATTATCTTGATTAAAAAGCAACCTCTTTGCTCCCTTTCGCCAAACCAGACTAGTCCAGGCTACTCCAGAGAGGGATTGAACCCAAGATGACTGGACACTCTGAGACAGTGCAGCCACCATCCTAAACAGTTTCCAGCTCAAAAGCCTTGGATAACCACAGGTACAAGTGAAAATCGTGGGGAAGGAGACATGTATCAGAGAGATTTTTCCTGTGTGGACAAGTCCTCACAGCCCTCACATAACTGTGTTCCAAGCAGTATAGAAATATGAAGAGAATGACTGACTGATCAGCTCCTGTCTTGCCCTGTCCTTTCAAATGTGTCTACAAATATACATGTTCAGTACAGCAGCTTCAGCAATGTCAGAGGACACAGTTAAGTCTGGGAAACCCACATCTGCTGCATGTTTTTGGGGAAAATATCTGTAGTGTAGAATGGGTATTGAATACAGGCTCTTTAGGCTTCACTAGGTATGTACTGTACAATTCCTAGAACACACATATGAGTCCACTCCAAAAGAGTGGAAAACATCACTCGATTATAAATACTGTTGATATCTGAATGGCTGATTAACCTTCAAAAAGTGCCCTTAGAATGAATAAGCTGACGCTGTATAAAAAGACGGTATTTTACTGCCCTCTTACGGCTGGCGATGAGCAGCTCCCTTTTTTTTTTTTTTTTTTGCTTTTATTCCCCCAAAAAATCTCTCCAACAGGCCACTGTGACACAAATTCTTCCAGCCAGAAAGAAACCTCCACACAATTATCCTCACATGCCAAGACCTGTGGAAAGTAATTATACATCATCCTGGGCATGTTGGAGAAACAAAACTGACATGCTACTGAGTGGAAAGAAGGTTATTCAAATCAGAGCTGTGACTTTGTAACTGACACTAGTTAGCCAAACCCGTCTAAAACACTACTGACTGAAATTTCAGCACTTGAATAAGTCTCCAGAATTGATAAGCCCAGGAGGATCTTCTGATGTAGCTGAGAGAATAGGTATCTTTAACAGCAGTTCCAGACTTTATATCACTGCCTAGAGATTCTATGTGTGACAAATTTTAGGATAAAATATTTAAATCCAAACTTTTAAGCCTTTTATTTTTATGATAAACTGCTGTTCACAGCAGCTATAGGATCTTCTCAAGTGAGTAACTGCTTCTCAGTGTTAGGAAGGGATTTTACAGTCCAGACCTTAATAATACCAATGCGGGCTAGTGATCACTTGAGTTGTTCAGTTCAGTAAAAAACCTCAGCTATTTTAAATGTAACAATCAATCATATTTAAGTGTCACACAACTACTGAGCATAATTTATAGTGTGACTTTTTAACCAAGGAAAATATTAACCCGGTAAAGGATCCTTTCATCTCAAGAAGAGAGTTCAGGGATGTTGTTTTCTTGTGCAACGCTATGGATAAAGATATCTGTCACTGTAGTAAATGCAGGAACCCTGGAACAAGCATATTTTAGATTAATGTGAAAACCTGATGACTAGTGTCATTATTTGTAGATTTTTTAAATTTCACAAACAAACAGTATCTAATTTTCATTGTTGCTTTAATCCTGCTCCCTGTTCAGGCCATTACATGGATGTTTCATGTGGACAATCCACAGCATTTTTAAAATTTTATGACAATAGTTCTTGCAGTTCATCAATAATCTCTTCAACCTGTAGTTTGAATCTATCAAGTTAGGTTTTTTTCTTTTGTTTCCAAGCTAGAAAAAACATATTGGTGAAAAAGAATGGTTATGAAAACTTAAATATGTGCACAAGTAAATAATTTTGTGTACGTTTTAGCATATGTCTTCACTGAAACAGGATCCAGAAATGCAAAGATTTCTCTTCATTTTGCATTTTTTTTTAAATATTTCTAAGTGTTTATGATTCATTTGACTTAGTTGTTTTCTTTCTTTTAATTTCTTTCTTCTTAAGCAGTATGTGAACTTAGCAACACCTGCACTTCCACTGAGCTCTCAATCAATAACATTTCAGTGATTTTGAAGCTAAGTAAAGCAAACTGGCCTGTCTGCTCTCACAGTGAACTGAGAGCAGTAATAACAGGATCAAAAAACCCCCATTCTGTTATCATCTGAAATGTGCCTTAATTACACGTGCTACTACAGCTTCAAGCAGTATTGATTCAACAAGAGGCTTTCTTTCACCAAACCAATTTTAACCAGTGCTGAAGTCTCTGGATCTGTCTTACTGCAAAGGAGAGCTTTTGCACAACTTGGACATTTGCAGGGAATGTTTCAGTTTTTCTGCTTTAAAGAAAACTGTTCTTAAAACCGCAGTCACTGAAAGAGACAACATTCCTTGCTTGCACTAACAAGTTTGCAATCAATTTATAGACTTGCTTCATTAACGTACATTGAATAACCATGACGTGCACATTGCGTGAATGTAGCTGATCCTCAGTAATACGTGGTATGCTTTGGTCAATTTTTGCAACTCAGAAATTTATGGTGATAAATAGGGGAAATTTAGTAGTAAGTAGAGAAGGAGCAACTCCATTGTAGTCAGAAATGTGAAGATTGAATTTTATCACATGGTGAATAAAGAACTGCTTTTATGGCAGTATTGCCTTAAAAGAGAAGCTTCCACTTCTATCTGTTTCTATTCATCAGCCAAAGTGCTGTCTGTGGGGTAGTAAATCACAATTCTTATGGACCCATTCCACATAATACTGCAGACGTTGATGAGAATAGATGTGGATACCCATTGTTTGGGTGTCAGCATTACTGGAAAGTGTGTCAGGAACAACCGCAGCCATCAGAGCAGTAAATGCACTGTGCTTGATAAAAGAACAAATTAAGACAAGTTAAAACGAATTTAGAGACTCAAAGACAAAACTAAAAGAGCAGGGCCTTTCTGTTTGGATAATAACCACTTTCTTGTCTGCAAGGGCAATTAACTGAATGCTGAGAGTGAAGAGAGTCTCAGGATTCATTTTCAGCACTGCTACCTCACATGTATTCTGTTGTAGCTTTGTTTCTCTTGAGAGGTCATGGAGACACTCTGTTCTTTAAAAGGGACTGTCAGGCCATACTGAACGTATACATGTACTTTGAAAAAATGTTTTTTCTGTCCCTGAATTAATACAAAAAGAAAGCTTTTTCCAGTCCAACCTTTCTGCAATATCTGATACATGAAAAAATGAGTTAGAACTAAAAATACTGGCCATACCATAAGGACTTTGATGAAAACAGCAAACTATCAGAGTCTAACTGTAACATTATTCAGAATACTGATATACAAAAATCTATACTTTAACCAGTCTAAACTATCTATCTTTATCCACGTAGTAGATCCCAACAAAAGCCTTCAGAAAAGCTAGTCTAAACTTCACCCATCTTTTAAGTTTTGTAGCAAGAGAATGTTAGAGGTATTTCACTTAAAAGGCCAGGCATATCTTGACAAGATTTCCAAAATTAATCGAATTTGGATCTCAAGACTGAATTTGGAATCAACTATGTATTTCATCTATCATCGTGTCTCAACCTCCTTTTTTTTGCATCATACGAAAAGCAGTATTATTAGGACAGTGTTAGTTAGATAAGACTAAAACATACTCAGTTTTTAAAGATTACCATTTAGCTGAATTTCTGCTCTTTCCATCCTTGCTGATACTATATAGCCCCTAATTGTCAATCAGCCTCATAGGAATTGGTTTACTTCACTTTGTTTCTGTCATTCCTCCCTACATAGTTTTAGCCTACAAGTTTCATTTTAATCTTGTATATAATCCCACAGGAGTCTCATGTGTTTACAGTCAGCATGTCTGTCTTTGCAAGGTGGGTCCATATACATTTCTACCTGTTCAACTAAGACTATAATCAAATTCACTTTGTCAAATTTTAACTTCACTTTTCAAAGATGTTGCTAATGAGTAAAACCAGAATCATCTCTGTACAATACGAAGAACTTCCCTGTTCTGTTTGGTTTGCTTTTTTGCAGTTTTAGCATTCTTTCATTAGGTTTTCATGGCCATAAAATCTCCTGTAAACTTTGAAAGGGAAAATGTGTTTTTGCAAATGGACATAAGCTCCATACCTGTAATGAAACAAGAGAGCAGATTTCCTGCAAATGAGGAAGTCAGATCAATGAGACCGATATCCTTTTTTGGCTAATAAATGATCCCTATTTTGGAGCATCACCTCTACATCACATTTGACTTCTTCTGTGACTCTGAAACATGTTGAGTCAGAAGATAATGTGTCAACTCCACTGTCATCTCCTGCTCTGTATCCTCCCTCCCCACCTCCCTCCTAGTGAAGTTCTTACATCACTTTCACTTCCTTTTCTTCTTTCTAGGTACTTCAAATCATCCTCCTGTGCGTCCTTCCTTTTCCATTACCATTACCATCACCCTCAGCTATCATCTTTGGATGTGGTCGTTTGTGTTTATGACTTTCCACACTGTACCTTTCCTACTTACTATTCACTTACGTATCAGTGCTATTACTAGCTCCAAACTGCACTCTGGTGTACTAGCATGGATTGCCCCGAAGACTGATATTGTCCATATGGAATAGAGATTCCTACCTTCTGCCAATATATTAAAATAAAATAAATGTCTAAACTTTATAAATTTTAACTGATTTTTCTCTCAAATCTCATATAACTTGTACAATAGCCTATACATTTAGCTCGTCTAGTAATTATCTGTTCTCAAAATTTTCCATGGTTTTGCCTGGAATTTGAGATCAGCAAACATATTAATTTACTGAAACTGGTGTAAACTTTCTGGTTTTTACTGACTCACTTTCTGACTTACAGTCTTGGCCTAGAACACTTCCATTATCATGTGTAGATTTCCACTGTAAATAGTTGGTAACTCTCCATGCTATACCATGTACTGCAGTATGAGTTTCTCCACTACATTAATCATTCTACTTTAGCATTCAGTTCTTTTTATCAACACATCTTCTAATAATATTTTATATAACATTAAATTTATCTATTTCTTTCTCTCTCTGTCTGCCATGCTTATAGTCTAGTATACTTCTGATGTTAAATTTACATGAGATTTCTTAATTTAGGTTTATAATTGCTATTCATAATCAGCAGAAAAGACAATAAAAACAATCCATTTGAAGATTTAATTTTGCTTCCATCCCATATAAGAAAACACATATACCCTGCAGACAAATTGGCATTAATGTTCTGGTTTTCATTAAAAGATGATGGACTATTTAAAGTACAGCTGACAAATGTTAACACTTTTTATAGGAGATAATAGTGGATGGGCAAGTATCTTTGATATGGTTCATGGAAAGCCTAATTATCTGGGTTTATCAGAAGAATTCTAACTTAATCCTAATGCCCTTATTAATATCCTTAAACTATTTTACACTTCTAAGGCTTTTCACTGCATACATATACTTGCTATAATTATAGAGATATCTGGAATTTTAGATGCGCTCAGGGAACTCCTTTACTTTCCCAGAGCTTTTTGCATGAATACCAGAGCAGAGTATTGCAACGTGGAACTTACTTGTTAGTGCCAGGTTGCAGCTTTACAAAGTTGCAGGAGAATAGTAATTACATTTCTGGAAACTTCTGGAAAGTCAGTATTCGTTTTCACTCCATTCAGGAACAAAAGAAAAAAAAAAGGCTTCTCTATGAAACATTACACGAAAAGAAGGAAGTCTTGAAATGTTTTCTGTTGATCCCTTCTAAAATATTTCTTCCTGCCTACTGATGGAGAACGATAAACCAAAAAGCCTCAGCTCAATCAAAGTATTACAGCTGTGGGACAGCTCTTCAGATGGATGGCCAAGCTGAGGTACCCAAAAAGCCCTTCCCTTAAATCCCAGAAAGCAAAGACAGTGTCTTGGCAAGCAAGAAGCAAGTTTAGATGCTGTGTTCCCTCTGGTCAGCACTAAAATCAAAGCATCCAATTTCTCAGTGAAGTGTAGTGACTTAAAAAATTCTGCATCGTCCGGTGGAAACTGTTCCATCAGCAGTTTCTCAGATGTTCTCATTTATATGTACATCAAGTACATGTTGTGTTTCAGTTATTCTTATTGTAGCTTATGGACAGTAGGATATTAAACTTGATTTATGTTTTACTTATGTTTGCTTTCATTACATGTAAAGCACTGTAGTCCTAGGAAGTGCAGCACTGGTGTTTTATAGCCTTCCTGGTAAGTGAACCTTACTAATGTAATCTGTGGGTCTTCCATCTAGATGTCCAATCCCTTTCTAAAAAGAGGTCTCAGAATGACACTCCATCTGATTAGATGTACTTGGTGGGTCATATCATAGAATTATTGAATCATTTATGTTGGAATAGACTTTTAAGATCATAAAGTGCAACCATTAACCTAACACTGCCATGTCCATCACTGTCCTGGTTTTTGCTGGGACAGAGCTAATCTTTTTTCCCTTGCTAGTAGCTACAGTAGTGGTGTGTTTTGGATTCAGTATGGGATTTGATATGAGAAGAACATTGATAATGTACTGATGGTTTTACTTGTTGCTAAGAAATCAAGGACTTTTCAACTTCCCATGTCCTGCTAGTACACAAGAAGCTGGGAGGGAGCATAGCCGAAGCAATGGACCCAAATTGGCTAATGGAGTATTCCATGTCATATAACATCATGTTCAGTATATTGATGAGGGTTGATCAAGAAGCTCACTCTTGCTTCCAGGATTGTGGTTTCAGGATTCTCTCTTCCCTGGGATCGCTAGCCATGAATGGGCTGGGCAATAGTCAGTGGGTGGTGAGCAATCACATTGTGCATTACTCGTTTGTATATACTATTATTATAAATATCATTTTAATTAAATTTTATTTCCATTATTAAATTGTTTTCATCTCAGTCTATGAGTCTCCCTACCCCTCCGATTCTCTCCCCCATTCCCTGGGGTGGGGGAGAGTAAACAAGCAGCTGTGTAGTGTTTGGCTGCTGGCCAGGTTTGAACCATGGCAACCACTAAACCATGTCCCTAAGCACCACATCTACACATACCTCCAGGGATGGTGACTCAACCACTTCCCTGGGCAACCTGTTCCAATGCTTGATAGCCCTTTCAGTGAAGAAATTTTTCCTAACATCCAATCTAAACCTCTCCTGGCATAACTTGAGGCCATTTCCTCTTGTCCTATCACTTGTCACTTAGGAGAAGAGACCAACACCCACCTCGCTACAACCTCCTTTCAGGTAGTTGTAGAGAGTGATAAGGTCTCCTCTGAGTCTCCTTTTCTCCAGACTAAAAAGCCCCAGATACCTCATCTGGTCCTCATAAGACTTGTGCTCTACACCCTTCACCAGCTGTGTTGCCCTTCTTTGGACACACTCCAGCACCTCGATGTCTTTCTTGTAGTGAGGGGCCCAAAACTGAACACAGAGTTCGAGGTGTGGCCTCACCAGTGCTGAGTACAGGGGGATAATCGCTTCCTTAGTCCTTCCAGCTACACTATCTCTGATACAAGCCAGGATGCTATTGGCCTTCTTGGCCACCTGGGCACACTGTGGATTCATATTCAGATGGCTATCAACCAACACCCCCAGGTCCTTTTCCGCCAGGCAGATTTCCAGCCACTCTTCCCCAAGTATGTAGCATTTCATGGGGTTGTTGTGACCCAAGTGCAGAACCCAGCACTGAGCCTTGTTGAACTTCATACAGCTGGCCTCTGCCTATCAATCCCGCCTGTCCAGATCCCTCTGTAGAGCCTTCCTACCCTCAAGCAGATCAACACTCCCACCCAACTTGGTGTTGTCTGTAAACTTCCCTGAGGGTGCACTGAATACCCTTGTTCAGATCATTGATAAAGATATGTAAGCCATTCGCTCAAGAATTCCTCTTCACGGGTCTCCACCAACACCCAGAAGGTTGCAGCTGCATGGAAACAGAACTAGAATGTGCTTCTGTGTTGTGGTTTGAACTACCAAAAGACCCCTGCCACTTACTCAAACCAGGACATTCTGTCAATTTAAAGTCTGTTCCACTTGTTTCAAGTAATGTAACCCTCCTGTAAGTAGAGTTCCCTTAGAGTTCCCTCTCCAGCATAAAGCTTTTTTACAAAGAGATACCTAAACACACTTTGCATAGTACTATACTACCAAGTATGGGCCCTCTGCATTCACAAACTGCAGAAAAGGTTGACCCACTATAGAAGTTTACTAGGTGATTTGCTAGTATGTAGTGAATGCTGTGAGCATTTTGCTGCAAGGCCCACTTCAGTGTGGAATTATTCTGAACAAATATATGTGGCAACACTGTAAACCAGTCATCTAATACAGGTCATATGAACTGCACACAGAACATGTTTACTTCTCTCCTCTAAAGAGAGCTTGGGGTGTTAGTCAAGATGTGTATTTTGCACTGTAGATGTTTACAATTAGGTGAGTTGAGTGCTATTTGGGTTCATCACTCCTATGGCTTAAAGCCTATCAGCTCCAGGCCACTCACTAAAGATCACTGGTTGTGCAGCCAGCATTGGTGTAATGAGCACCCACCAAATATTGCTGAAGTTACCAAAGCAGGAATTTCAGGATTATTCATTTTTAATGATGACTGACAGCTCCCTATTTAATTTTGCCAGCTCCAGTCCTACAGGTTGTCAAAATTTATATATGGCTGAATACTTGTTAATATGAGAAATTCTCAAAGATCTGCCTGGATCACCAAAGGAAAATATTTAAAAGAGGCCAGTCTTAAAACTCATTAATGAAGTTTGCTGGCCTTCACCTAGCTTGTTCAAGCAGTCAGGAACATTTACTTTCCAAACAGACCAAAGGGAGGCCTGTCTTCTCCCAGCTAATCCCAGGAGGGCACTCAAGCTTCAGCTCAGGATTTAAACAATAAGGACAGATGACAAAGAAGCTGAGGTTACCCAGGCTTCACAGGCAAGGTAATGCACTCAACATGTGTAACATAATGGAATGTGCCCAAAGCCCTTTCCGGGCTCTGCCCCTGTGTCCGCTGCACCCAGATGTAAAGTCTGATTTTTGAAACTTGCAACACTGAACACTTAAGACCTAATTTAAACATCAGTTACCAATTACTTTTAGGTCACTCACACACAACCAGATCCATTCTCTTTGAGATTAAGTTTTCAGCAAGTGTACAAAGGTGAAGAAAGGTTTATTAAATTATTACGAGTGATGGAGTATATAGTATGAACAAAATCAATATACAGTCACCTGTGTGATCACTTTTTTAACAGTATAGCACAGCATTTGCCTTTGATCACGTTGGTCTTCCAGTGTAGCCTAATGTGCACAGATGCAGGCAGTTTTATATGCAATACACAGAGATGTAGTCTTGTTCCCTGACACAGAAAAATAAGTAAGCAGAAAATAAGTCTGTCTAATAAGAGATACCACCACTTTGTCATGAAACTGCACCTTACTGTTTTAAAAGGTTAAATAAAGCATCTTTTTAATTTTTCCCTTTTATCTTTCTTGTTTGATGTTAAGCTACCATGGAAACCACGCAACGCTAGAATGTATGAAGTCTACATAAGAAAATAGGGATAGCTCCAAGGGCAAGCATTCATGTATCAGACTTAAGATAAATTCTCATAAAACCCCTAAGTATATAGTATTTGAGTTTAGATCTGGCTTCTGACTGGATGGTGTATGCCTTTTTGTCAACAGTTCCTAATGACAGCTCAAACTGCCTTCCATCCAAAAGCAGTTATCAGCCTGCAAGAACAACAGCGATGAGAAAGGACTGTATCATTTGAAGAGTGGACAGAGTGCTTGAAACAATTTTTAATAAACAAAATATATATGTCACTAATTTTCAGCTGAGTCTCATCAGCAGGTGCAATGTATGTTAACATAAGTGTGCCAAGAAGGATGGCTAGTGATGGTTCACTTTTAATAAAATTCAAAATAATATACCTGTAGCCTGGAACAGTATTGGCTTTTGTCCCCAGCCTCCAGTGCTTTCCGGTTTGTATCTTACTTTTTATACCCCATGATCTTCTATTCCAAAAGCATAACCAAGAAATGGGACACGATACACCCTGGAGACAGACACATACAGAATAGCCTCAAAGAAGTCATTAGGAAGTCCTGTTCTGGTGGAAAATATTGAATCTGACTTCAGTGGTGTTACACCAGGCATTAATATTGTAGTGTGCTTAAAATAGCAGAATGGGATAAATATGGCATTATAAGATATTTGCATTTCTAAGAAGTTAATGAATTATGATTATCCTGGCTTTCTTTACCTGTACCAGATTTCTACAACACAGTTGCATTCAGATGATATCAAGGAAAACATTCTTTGGACTATGCAAACATCAGAAATTGTGAATACATTATTGCCCTATTTTGCCTTTTTAAATAACTGATTGCATCTTGGGTATCACAGAGCAACCAGCCTTCCACAATACAGGAAACGGCATCTAAACTTCAGCCCTTCAAAGTCTCATCCAACCACTATTCTGCATATTCCAGTAGCTTGAGAAAGATGTGAGCACTTCATGAATTTTAACTCCTGCTGTGACTCTAATTACACACTGGGGCAAAGACAAATCACTGAACTTTTTGTATCATTATCCACCCATTATAAACTTCATTTACTATGTGCACCTGACACTGCCTCATTAGCTGATGTTCATAAACCATATTGGCCAGATTTTTCAAATGTCAGTATTTACAGCATTTACAGTACTTAAATGTCAGTATTTACAGGCACCCAGGTACCCCTACCACTTCTAACAGCTGATACAAGCTCAGAGCCTTTGAACATCTGGCTAATCTTTCCAGTTCCTTATCAAATTTTGAATAACAAACTACAGGTATTGACATTTTGATAGATTAGTGTATATAAATGCAAAGCATTTTTGCTATGTCTGTCTTGGTCTAAAAAAATCATATGGATAAGACCTAGGCAAAAGTTGTCCACTGCATCTTAGCAAAACATATCCATCCCAGTGAAATGCAGAACTATTCATAAAACCACATTTTTAACGCTTTACCCAGCATCATTCCAACTATAAAATATTTTAAAAGATGAACTCAAATGTTATTGCCCTTGCAGTAACAGTCAGCCTTTTATGAGATAGAAACCTTAAAATACTTCCACTCAGCATTTTAAAATCAAATATTGCTTGTCACAGTTCTTTATCTTTCTGGTTGTTTTCATCAGTTGACTGAAAGGTTTCTGTTTCCTGTCTTTAAAAGTAGTCTATCAGGTTTTAGATAATATTATTTTAGCTTCCACATTATATGTTTTTGTCAACAGGTATCTCAGTCATAAATGTATCACTAGTTTGAACCTGGGATACTCAGAGATCTACACAAATTGAAATGGCTGTCAGTGCCCATTTTCTCCCTGTCTGTAAAAGCACCGTTCATCACTGGCAGTGTATGCGTTTATGGCATTGATCTAAAAAGAAAGGAACAAGGCAGTAAAGCTATGTCTGCAAATGACTTTCTGCACAAAAAAATTAGAATGACTGTTGAAGCTTGCAACTCTTTATCACACAGGTTATGTTTCAATTTCTGGACATAATATCTAGGTCTAGTTATTTTGGATTTGCAGAGGAAAAGCTCCCTCATGATTTGCTCCTCAGTCATTTTTTCATTGTTTCTTTACAAGGATTGGTGATGTAGTAAACTATTATTTCTTTCTGGAATTCTAGATTATAACCCAATAGCAAAAATTTCAAAGCAGTTTTTTACTAGGCTACAGTCTTTGGTTTTGGGGTATTGCTCTTGCACATTTTTATATTGGTATTGTTCAATATCCAAGCAGCTTTCCTTTCTATCTTTTTGTTTTTCGTTCAAGTTCTTTTCTTTCTTTAAGACTTTTTCTCAGAATGCCTACTGGGACCTCACAATCTAAACTGGAAATCCTTGGAGACAACCAGCAGACACCCAGTATCTCCTTTTAGAAAACTGAAACAGTATTTAGGTATATGGACAATTTCCCATGCAGATATCGCTGTGATGACTATTACAGAAAATTCCATATAAGGCAGAGCTTACGGTATGTGGGAGTGAGATCTGAATGATAGAATCATAGAATACCAGGTTGGAAGTGAAGTCTTATAAGCATTTGCCATCACTTTCATCAATTAAACCAGCAGCATGTATAATCTTGGTTTCTTAGAAAAGCTAACAGCTGGTTTTAATAGTATCCAGGGAAATAAATTATTTGGTTTTGCTATTAAAAAATTAAGTTTTTGCTGCTAGTCCCTTGGCTCAGGGCAAAGAAGAGGAAGAACTTTGCGTCTTTAATGATTCATTGACTCAGCTGTTTCAGCCAAGGTCCTGGCAGGCAGCTGCTGCATCAGAGCTGGCACCAGTAGCCTTTGGACCAGGCTCCACAGAGGGAGTGCTAAAGCTATGGATGGAGCAGGAGCTGAAACACCTTTCCACCCTTACCAGCTCCCATGGGAAAGAGTTTGAGGAAGGTCATAGCATGTGTGGAAAACCTATAGTAACCACACAGAGAGTGTAAATTATTTAATAAACACATTTTTTTGAGTTGTCCAATTTAGCATCTTTCTCCATCATTTAATGAATCCACTGCCTATAAATAAAACACATTAATAATCTAATATCAAAAGGAACTATTTTGTTCTATGTTTTGCTACTGGTAATGCAAAAAATCTTTTTTCTTGTGTAGTTTACATAAAATCTATATTTACTTTAAAATCCAAAGCAATGTAGCTAAATCTAATACTGGATTCTTCTCTCAAAAGTTTAGATTTGCATATCTTTCTTACACTTACATATTGTGTTATGAAGTATGATAAAACATCTTGTTTTCTAACCATGTTTTAATTTATGAAGATCAATGATAAACAATTCACTTGAGACGCTTCCCAAGAATATCTCTACTCTTATTAACTGGATGTAAATAAATTATGCAAAAGTGTCATTTGATAAATTAATATATCTTTTTCTGTGAAGCTAAAAATTCATTTGTTTATTATGTTACACCAAGACACTTTTAAAGGTGTGACATTCTGAAAAAAGTATAACCTTGCCAAAGTTGAATCTCACGGTATTTCAAATGACTGTCTAAAAAATACCAGACCTCTGCCAACCACTCTTTAGAGCTGTTTCTTGTTCTCATGACTCCCATGAATTTAGCAAAATTCTGTCTTTCACTTTAGTTTCCCAGTGAAAATGAAATTGGTTATTGTGAATGCATGTTTATCCTAAGTATAACTTAGAATATATAGATATATATTGCAATTAAATGTAAAATCTCCACCTAGTGGTCTCTATTTATTCTGGTATGCAGATTCCACATAAGAAACGCCAATGTATTAGCCTATTATTGTTGAAATGGCTGGTGAGCTGGGCCATAAATAGAGACAAAATTACAACAAAGAAAAGTGTAACTAAAAATATAGAAATAGAGAAGAGGACAAAATAAAGCAAAATAATTTGCTTTATTTGATATTTAGATTCATATTCAAAACTAGGTAATAAATTTGGGCTAATTTTGGAAGAAATAAATTACAGAAGGTCAAAAAAAAAAAGATAAGCCCAGAGCTTAAACTCCCTCCTGCAAAACTATTACACAATACATGAATAAAAACACTTTCCTTATTGTTCTTCAGGGATTCTGAAGGCAATCATATTAAGGCCTTAACTAATACCACCTTCCTGGAATGTGATGCGCTCACTGTATTGTAAGTAAAAGACGTATGAAAATAAGGCAACAAAACCCTTTTGAATATGCATGACTTTCAGTCCTCAGCACAGGATTTGTCTCAATGCATAAAGACTCATCAGGACAGTTGTGCTATTGTCAAGGAGGTATTCTTTACAATTAACTGAATTATTGCATGTGCAGTCACATGGCACATCTTGGCAATTGTCACAATCACGTGTTTCAACAAATAGACTAAGAAACAGGCATACTGTATTATTTCCTCTTGTGATCAGATCATGAGCACCGGGGTGCTTTTTAAACTCCACCAGATCCTGGGACTTGCAATGTGATCATGAAGCAGAAACAATATAGTATGCCTGTATCTCAACCTGCAGATATTTTTTCCTTGTTGAATCCATTCCTCCTTCAGACTGGATTTTCCAAAACATTTTGTTGCTGCTAAAATCAAATATATTGGTGTAAAGTAATAACTCACATTTATATATTTTTTATATTTGGCTATATCTCCTATAATACATAGGACAAGAATAGCAGAATCTGACAGAGGATCACGTTCATAAACAAAAATTCTATGTGTTAAGAAATATAAAATGTTTCTTGGTGTTATACATGTGGTGTCTTACTAGTGAGGAGCAGGATTTCCCTTCAGTGGGACTGTATCAATCGCAATGAGAGCAAAAGCAAAAAAAGCTAAATTTGAACATGTAAAACTTCTGTCTGGGTAACAAATCCCAGAGCCTTTAATCAAACAAAATTCCATATTTCTCTTTTACTTTGTAATTTGTTTAGTTTTAATTAAAACTAAGGGAAGTTTTACTTAACTAACTACTTAGTCTTGTGTAGGTTTCTTTTGCACTGACTACAGTAACACAACTTGTTACAACCTGGAAAAATTAACCAGGGTCCTGTGTAACTTCTAACCCAACTAGAAAATTAAAAAGCCAAGTAGTCATACTGAAACATGAAATTAGCGCTCCATATTAAGTTGAGTCATTAAGCACTTATTCTAATATATATTTTACTTTACAGGTTTCTTCATGGAAATCAAGTTTGCTTCCTGCCCGCAAACACCTTTTCCTCATTAAAAGATTTGGGGGAATTGTGAGCTTT
Organism: Strix uralensis; assembly: GCF_047716275.1. NCBI lineage: Eukaryota > Metazoa > Chordata > Aves > Strigiformes > Strigidae > Strix > Strix uralensis. The sequence continues at coordinate 113,411,793 of NC_133973.1, read as the reverse complement.
CTAAAATCTATTTTTAAATTCTAGAGTGTGAGCTATTACATGTCTGTAATCTGTGAGTGTACTGCACCTTTCCTGCCAAAGGTGAGGCAGGAGGCCATGCAGAATCAAAGGTGGAAGGATAGAAAAATACCCGGCAAGAGGGAGCTGCAGGTAGTGCTCAGGGCAGCAGCACAGGGAGGGGAGGAAATTTACTCCAAGATTTGCCAGGTTTTACAACAGACGTAGTTGTATGGTCTGCAAAACAAGGTCTCCATCTGTCCCAGTGACTGCCAGGCTCCCTTCCTCTGGGCATACGAGTGCTCAGCTTCACCAGGGTCCTCTGGAGCCAATAGTACATTTTTCAGTTGCTCACACACTGAGGGTATCTATATTCCCTGTACAGTCTATACAAAGATAGTTAGGGCAGCATCTCTGTGCTGTGAAGGTCAACCAGCCTCTCCCAGTAGCTGTCTGGGGAACTTACGCACCTCCTTTAAGATTTGAGACTGCCACTTCCCCTGAGGATAAGCATGTACGCATTAGGCTCATCTGCATATAAAGTAATCACACTGCATCTGGGTTTTGGTTGCCTCATTATCTGGCATGACATGTTTAGGCAGAAACATAAAACAGCTGCAGAAAGTGTAGTAGAGGAAATGAGAAGGGAAAGCTTGAAGGAGAAGGGGAGCTCCAGTCACTGGAGTGACATGAGCAATTGATACAGACTGCTACTGGCTGTGGAAGGAGAGTAGCAACTAACATTATTTGTTAAAGATACTGATGTGTTGGCATTGTGAAAACTCATTCACTAATACCAATCTTCAGCATTGAATTTATTGTGAGATTTTTTTAAATGTGTTTTTTTTCTTTTGTTTTTCCCTATATTAAATGTGAAAGCTTCACATCTATGTAATTAGGCTTTGATTCATCTCACCTCTCAGCAATTATTAAGTTCATAAATTACAGAGAGACCCTCAGGCAACCAGGTTCCAAAATTAGATACCTCAGCTGAACTAGTTATGATGAATTAGAGCTAAAACGATCCATGTTTAGCAATCACCAAACATTGGTGTCTGTGCTGACTGGCTTCAAAGTGACTTATGGATAAAATCAGAGCAAGGAAGCATTGGATGAACTGAAGTAATGATAAAAGCTAATTTTGCTGCTAGTAAAATTTTAAGTAAGATAGCATGCCTCCTCCCCTGTAAAAAGGAGAAAATCTGAGTCTTAGAGTTCTTAAAGTTTGTGTATTGAAGGGACAGGTGAAATAGGATGAATCCTATTGCTTTTGTTCTCTGTATTTCTCAGAGGGATCTGTCCAGCAACATGATTACAGAATTGCCACGTTATCTTTTTAAAGACATGAATCACAGAATTGTCTAGGTTGGAAAAGACCTTAAAGATCATCCAGTCCAACCATTAACCTCACACTGACCATTCTCAACTACACCATATCCCTCAGCGCTATGTCAACCCGACTCTTAAACACCTCCAGGGATGGGGACTCCACCACCTCCCTGGGCAGCCCATTCCAACGCCCAACAACCCGTTCTGTAAAGAAATGCTTCCTAATATCTAGGCTAAACCTTCCCTGGTGCAACTTGAGGCCACTACCTCTTGTCCTATCACTTGTTACTTGGTTAAAGAGACTCATCCCCAGCTCTCTGCAACCTCCTTTCAGGTAGCTGTAGAGGGCGATGAGGTCTCCCCTCAGCCTCCTCTTCTCCAGACTAAACAACCCCAGTTCCCTCAGCCGCTCCTCGTACGACATGTGCTCCAGACCCTTCACCAGCTTCGTTGCCCTTCTCTGGACACGCTCGAGTAATTCAATGTCCTTTTTGTAGTGAGGGGCCCAAAACTGAACACATTAATCGAGGTGCGGCCTCACCAGTGCCGAGTACAGGGGTAAGATCACTTCCCTGTCCCTGCTGGCCACGCTATTTCTGACACAAGCCAGGATGCCATTGGCCTTCTTGGCCACCTGGGCACACTGCTGGCTCATGTTCAGCCAGCTGTCAATCAACACCCCCAAGTCCCTCTCTGACTGGCAGCTTTCCAGCCACTCCTCCCCAAGCCTGTAGCACTGCTGGGGGTTATTGTGGCAAGTATTTACAAAATCTGTAAGTTATAAATGAGAATTCCCAACTGAATTTAAAAATGTACTAATTTAGCTTTGCTTTTTCCTGAAATAAAATAAGAAACAGTTTTTATTTCTTTTGGCAATCTGTCTTTCAATCCACTTTCTCACCTCTCTGAGGATCACATTAAAAGTCTTCAGCAGCTTCAGTCATTTTAAGTAAAACCTGAAACATTTTACTGACGTAGTGCACTAAATAATATCCTTTCTTTCCAGGATAAATATTCCTTAATTACAGAAGGCTTGAAGTATTGAATGACATTCTATAAGATGCTGAATGTACTTCTAATTTCTATTCCTTCAACACCCTAAGGTAGCAGGCCAAAATACACAAATAACAGCCATACAATTTGCTCTGTATTTCTGCTATTCACAAATAATAATAATAGGAGCAATCAAAATATAAAAATTAAGAATAAATTACACAAGTACAGCTAGGACACCTGGGCAGATAAAGACATAAATAAATGGTAACAAGTATTTTCGAACTTCTATAAACTCTTCTTTGGGGTGGTTTATAAAATACATTCCAGGGCTCAGGATTCAGCCACTTTTTAAAAAATTATTTTACATAAAGCTTGAATTCAGAAGCTTTCTTATTTCTTCTTTAATTTGCAAAGATTCATCCTCATCTAAAAGTACATTTTATAATTCCATTGGATTCAAGGTTGAACAGCAAGACTACAACAACTTTTTTTAAAATTTTCACTCTGTGCCATATGGCTTTTTTCTTAAAAAGCTGTCCAAAAGAAGAAGCAAATGTTATTTTTAAATTCATGCTATTTTTTTGTTAAGCAAAAGGAAAACATCCTGAATTAATCTGAATGATTAATCTGAACAGCTTTCCTGCAACGCATTGTTTGATATTTTTCCCTGTGCTATACAGTGAAAAACACTGTGAGGAAGTCAACACACAGGGTAATATTCAGTTCCTTTTTGCAGACCCCCCCTAAGTGTCCAGGGGTAACTGGGTGATCACTGTGTCAAGTCATAACAGTAAGGGCAAAATTTAGGCAATGGGTTCAGTTGCTGACAGGTCAGATGTCTAGTTCTATTTGACATCTGCATGGTAGCCCCGCTCCAGAAAGCCTTTGGTCTCTCATGGGTCCTGTGTCATGTCTACCTGCCCACATAGATATCTCAGATACCACAGGACATGCCAAATAATACTAGATGGAGTATTAGTCTGGAGAGCTATTCAGCAAACCAAAAGCTTATCTAGGTTGAGATAAACCTTTCTCCAGATCTCAGTGACTTTGTTCACCACTGTTTTATTCAGTTGACTATGTATAGAAGTCTGGCGCTTCTGGAGATACCCTTAGGTGTCTATCCCACCCGGCTGTCACCTGCTAATCCATAAGGCCACAGGTCTCTTGTAGGTCTTATTTCTGATCAGACAGCTCTACATGGGCATCTCAAACAGGTGTCTCCAGGGCACCTCAGTGGTTTTTGATGGATAACCGAGTCAATCATGCAGCAGCTGTGCCAGAATAATTTCCTTTTAGATTCTTTTTAAAGTTGAATTACAGCTCTTTGTTTCATTATGATGAGATGCATCTGTGGGTCCTGAGGGAACTGGCAGATGAAGTGGTTAAGCCATTATCCATCACATCTGAGAAGCTGTGGCAGTGCAGTGAAGTTCCCACTGACTGCAAAAGGGAAAACATAACCCCCATTTTTAAAAAGGGAAATAAAAAAGGACCCAAGGAACTACAGGCTAGTCAGTCTCACCTCTGTGCCCAGCAAGATCATGGAGCAGATCCCCCTGGAAAATATGCTAGGGCACAATGAAAATAAGGAGGTGATTGGGGACAGCCAACATGGCTTCACTAAGGGCAAATCACGCCTGAAAAATTTGGTGGCCTTTTATGACGGGGTTACAGCTCTGAAAGATAAGGGAAGAGCAAGTGGTGTCATCTACCTGGACTTGTGCAAAGCATTTGACATTGTCCCACATGACATCCTTGTCTCTAAATTGGAGAGACATGGATTTGATGGATGGACCACTCAGTGGATAAAGAATTGGCTGGATGGTCGCACTCAAAGGGTTGCAGTCAACAGCTCGACGTCCAAGTGGAGAGCAGTGACACGTGGCATTCCTCAGGGCCAGCCTTGGGACTGGTGCTGTTTAACGACTTTGTTGGTGACATGGACAGTGGGATTGAGTGCACCCTCAGCAAATTTGCTGACAACACCAAGCTGTGTGATGTGGTTGACACGCTGGAGGGAAGGGATGTGCCATCCAGAGGGACCTGGACAGGCTTGAGAGGTGGGCCTGTGCAAACCTCATGAAGTTCAACAAGACCAAGTGTAAGGTCCTGCACATGGGTCAGGGCAATCCCATGGACAAATACAGGCTGAGCAATGAGTGGATTGAGAGCAGCTGTGCAGAGAAAAGCTTAGGAGTAGTAGTGGATGAAAACTGACTAAGAGCCAGCAGTGTGCGCTCGCAGCCCAGAAAGCCAACCGTATCCTGGTCTGCATCAAGGGAAGTGTGGCCAGCAGGTCAAGGGAGGTGATTCTCCCCCTCTACTCTGCTCTCGTGACACCCCATCTGGAGTAGTCTCCAACTCTGGGGCCCCCAGTATAAGGACATGGGTCTGTTGGAGTGAGTCCAGATGAGGTCATGAAGATGACTTGGGGGGCTGGAGTACCTCCCCAATGAGGACAGGCTGAGAGAGTTGGGGTTGTTCAGCCTGGAGAAGAGAAGGCTCCAGGGAGACCTTATAGCAGCCTTCCAGTACTTAAAGGGGGCCTACAAGAAAGCTGGAGAGGGACTCTTTATCAGGGATTGTAGTGATAGGAGAAGAGGTAATGGTTTTAAACAAAAAGAGGGTAGATTTATATTAGATATAAGGAAGAAATTCTTCACTGTGAGGGTGGTGAGGCACTGGAACAGGTTGCCCAGAGAAGTTGTGGCTGCCCCCTCCCTGGAAGTGTTCAAGGCCAGGTTGGACGGGGCTTTGAGCAACCTGGTCTAGTGGAAGGTGTCCCTGCCCATGGCAGGGGCGTTGGAACTAGATGATCGTTAAGGTCCCTTCCAACCCAAACCATTCTATGATTCTACAATTCTATGGTTATTATTCACAGAATTAAATGCAGCAAGTATCAATATTCTAGTCCATAAGCCACCACAGGAACAAGACAGTAATCATAAGACAGGACATTGCTTTGAAATATGGATGCAGACATGCTTTGCTGCTATATAAACCTTGACCAGCAAGGGAAAGTGTAGTTATTTCAATCTGAGAGCACATTAACCATGATAGATATGATACTGCCAATGTAATAGTACCACCTGCCTGCCTGTCAAAATGATTGTCTGATCTACATTTCCAACTGAGAACACCCAGTACAGAAACAAAGAATGTAAGACAGACATAATGTCATACACACACACCCCCCCCCTCCTGAATTCTAACTAGGCTAGAATTAACCAGAATAAAGTGATTTCAGCAATCATTCATTTTTCCAGAAGCCTTGCTGACAGGATGACAGGCATTTTATTTCATTAGATAGACAGCAATAATCCAAAAAAGAGTTTTTAAATTTTAAAATCTCAGGGCAAAAAATGCCTCTTGTCTCAGTCGAGGACAAAGGACAAACTAAATCCTGAAATAAAATTTTAAATTATTGTCAGAAAGAATCTCCTGTGTCTTCCTAGAAGTGAAACAGACAATACAGCTGGGAATAGCTGAGGCAGGAACATCAACTAGGTTCTTTGGAAATACAGGAATCCCTGATGCTGGATTAGGTATCAAAGGCATGTCTGCCCTAGGACAACTTGGGATTTAATCTTTTCCTATAATGGATGTGAACACTCATAGTCTTATTCATAGAATTGTCTTATTCATAGAGTCATAGAATCCTAGAATTCTTTGGACTGGATTGCTTCTCTGAGCAATCTTGATACAGCCATAGGATTAACACTGTGTTGGTTGTAAGGCCTGGGTAGATGCTACACACACATAGTCACATCTGATAGAGATTCCCTGCAGTTCCGTTTGTGGTACTCTTTACAAATGCAGAAGTCATTACTCACCTCTTCTGTCAGGGATTTCAAATTCAGGCTTTCCTTTCCCATTTTATCAGATTAATATGTTCTTCATAAACCATATTTGGAATCCTTGGGATCAGTTTTTTCTTCTCCTTTCATCAAAGTCATGTCAGAGGGATACAACAACTCAAGTGCCTGTTATCTAAGCAGATCATCTGACTTGGTAATTTTGTTATTTTTCTTTTTGTTCAGTTGTGATGTTTCCCTTTGCTAAAACATGATCAAAATATATCTTTTGTACACTGTCTTGTCATTGCCGTGAACCAGTTTCAGGTTATGCCAGCTGCACTGTATGAATAGAATGGGGTTTGTTTTTCATGTTACTAGAGCATTATTGACAAGATTTCAGTTCCTGTCACTCTTCCAGTATTTCACCCCTTTCCCTAAAATATCATCTGTGCAGATATTGTACCAAATCCCTTGAAATGTTATTGCCCAACTGGTGAGGTGAAAATAATGCACTGCAGTCCAAGTATGCCAGTACCTGCATTGAGTATCTACTGCAATGGACTCACTCAGTATCACAGGTTTCTGTTAGCATTTTTGCCTCTGTCAGGTGGCCATGGTTGTCTTTGATTATTCCAGGAGTTCCTCCTCCTGTTTTAATCCCAGCTAATCAAACAACCTATTCCAGTGGCTTCTCTTCATTTTCCACTATAGCCAAATGTGCAAAATAATTAAGTTCTGTCACTGTTTCTGTCCTTTTTGGGTTTGCTAATCCTCTAGCACATGCACTCCTGACACTGAATTTGTAGACTGAAGGCTTATCGGGATGCTGCAGAATGAAGCTCTGCTTTCAGACACTTCAGGAAATGCTTACACAAAGTGTCCTTTCATGGCTTTATCATCATTTGGATTTTATCAAGTTGAATGCTTTTAAGGCTTTCAGTGCCAGTACTGGTTTTGCCTGCATGCATGTAATATTATACAAATCTTTTTCTTTCACTGATATTTAATATCACGTTTCCCTGATGTGAGCATGTGTCCTGCCCAGCCAGCAAGTCCCATTGAATCATGCCATGTCACAGAGAGGCAAAGGGCTATATTTCTCCATTATTTTGTTTTCAGGGTTCATTTTAATTGTTATCAGCATTTCCTCAGGATCTGTTCGGATAGTCACATACACCCATTGTTGTCCTGTTCTTGTCTGTATTACAGCAGAACAGAAGTCAAAATTTTGTATAACGTTTCTGCTTACAGGTGTCCCTGGTTGCCTGCCTTGTACCTCCACACCTTGTGCTTTCTTCTTGGCACATGACACGAGCAAAGCAGGTTGCCCCATGGCACTCCAGACAAACATTTTTCAATGCTCTGCATCTCTCATGTAAGGCAGTCTACATCTGCTGCAAGCACACCGCATCTACCCTTGACTATACCCTTCTCCTTCAGTTCTGTGTTTCTCTCTCACTTTTAGGGTGGGAAGGAGGAAGCTACTTGCACACTAAACATCCTTCTGTCTCACCACGTGACTGGTCCTAGTAGGTGTCTTTGGTCCCTAGGCTCCATTTATGCTAGTAAATATAACAGTCTGGCCTAACTAGCTCACAAGGGGCAAAACAATGAAGTATCATGGATAGCTGCTTATGCCCACATCTTGGCCCTCTTCATTTTACCAATGAATATATAACCTGAATGTTTTATGTGGTCTGGTTATTCAAACTAATATTTTCTAATGTTAAATTTTGTGATATATTTTAATCTTTTTTTTGTAAAGATTTCTTCTCTGTGAGGCTCCCTCTACAGTCAGCAGAAAACAAGTAACCTTGCAAGACAAGAGTCATTTGACCTAGTCATGTCTGAGGAGGTGCTTCTGCACTGACTAAAGGAAACTCAGCAACAGTGAGGAGGTCTGATGACAGGTGAAACAAAAGCCAACCCAGATGCCTGAATCTACAAAATTAAAAAATAAAATAATTTTTAAAAAATCATCTTAGTGCTTCGGATGGCTAATGGAAGAAGGCCCAGGTTCTCACCTGCAGTGATTTGTACTTCTAGTTGTACACGCTGCTGCTGAATCATTCACTGCTGCAGCTGGGCATCAAGTACCTATGGTTTGTGCAAACTCCAGAAATGTGACTAAATATTCGGCTTCCCTCAGTCTACTAGACTGTATGTTTGTCTGTCCTTCCAAAGGGAAGCTGTCTAACAGCAGCTGCTTCCAGTAATTCAAACCCAAAAGATCTTCAGCCTTGTCTTTCCTCAGCTGGCCCACAGCTACATCCCAGCACTTTGGATTTCTCAAAAGCTTGTAGGTCAATCTTCCTTTGAACAATGAAGGGGAATTCTTGCTTCCCCAAGGAAAACTTGAGAGAGTTATACATTTTGCTTTCTTGTCTTATTTCTTCCTCTCTTCTTCTGATTCTCATAGCAGAAGCAGAAGCTGTCTTTTATCTCTGCTTGTTCTGGGCTTATTAGTGCTTTCAGTTCTGTGACTCCTTTGTTAGTCGGAAGGCCCCCTGGCCAAGGTTTATAATAATAAGATTTTAAATCACACTGCTGTGAGCAGCTGAGCTTAGCACCCAGGGAAAGAGACAAAAACCTGTGCAATCACTTCTTGTGCTTCCCTTAATGGATATTGCATCAGTCGTCAAATGGCATAACTACAAAGGGAGTTCAGGCTAAATGCACATCCCTATTACAGAATCTTCCAGTAAAGAGCTCAATGTAATAAACAGTCATAGGGTCATTCCTACTGAATACAGTCAGGATTTTTCCATAACATAGTTTCTTTAAAACCTATAATTTAAGAAAAGGCTTGTTTGCGTGGTTCCAAATTTGATAACTATAGAAAGCCTTATTTCATATATTGTATTTACAGATCATAACAGTTACGTATTTTACAGATACCTGGAAATGACTGAGATTCTAAATATAAATGGAAGAACGTTTCAACATACGAGGGACCTCTCCTACATGTATGTATGTGTGCAAAATAAAACAAGGGATAATTAAGGGAGCAGGAGGTCCATATTACAATGTCCAAAACCACCCCATGGTGTTGCTTTTCCATATTAATTCCACTGGTAGCCCAATTTCTGCAAAAATAGATGAAACATTTCACTATTTTAAACAGAGAAAGGAAACATGCTCCTCGTTTTGTTCCCTCATTTCTAGATCATATCATATCTCTTCTTTTTCTTCCCTTCACACTTCTTTTTGTGGCTGAAGCAGAATAAGTAAAACCATTTGCTCACTCAGGAGTTACTGTAACCTTAAACTTAGCAGGCAGAAGTAGAATACCTCATTCGTGTGCACCAAAACTGGGAGGCAAATTAAGAAACAGAAAAGTGATTATATTTTGAACATGAATGAAAGCATATATGTTTGTAGAGAAGATAGAATGTGCACTGTATAGACATTTTAATTCACTGTCATAAAGCATGCCTTTTTCCTTCACAGTATGTCACAGCTACATGCCAGTAACACCAAGTGCCTCTGAACTACAATCCCTGACCTGAGGCAAAGGGCTTTAGGAATGTCACACTTTCACACTTATATACTCAGATGCCTCTTGCCTCTCTAAATAATTAAAATGTCATTCTTGATGAGAAATCTTCAGGCTTAGTTTTTCCAACTGGTTTTGGTCTTACACTCTAGAGTTGCTCCCAAATATTTGTATTTGCTAATTCTATGACATGAGTGTAAGCATCTTCTTCAACTGTGCAATGTTCTCTTTGACTTTATTTCTAAAGAGCTCATATTACAATCTTTCCTCCACCCTTTACTACTTCTTGAAAAATAAAACTCACATCAGCTACTGTCCACTTACTTACCAGCAGGTGGTGGATACAACCAATAGGACCACATCAACATGCAAAATTTGACATATCATTGTTCATATATTTCACAGCCATAATTATATCACATCAGAATTTTATCTGCAGATCTATCCTTCATGTTTTATTATTTTTATATACCAGAACATATTTTTAAATCTTGTAGAAGTCAATGGGATGTAAGGATACATTTCAAAACAACCCTGTTCTTGCAGGCTTTACTGTATTAGAGAGTTTATGTCCTGTTCCACAAGCCTCCTTTATGAGACCACTGCCACTGAAGCAGAGAACTATTTATGAGAATAATGGTCAATGAATTGAAACATTTAAGATGTGATAATGTTCATTACCAAATTTAAGTAATTCCACAGACATTCCACAGTCTGTTAAGGCAGGCAAAATCCTTCTGCCAAGGACAGTAAAAGATCTGCTTTTAAAGAACCTTAGCATGAAGAACATCCACCTAGCTAGCTAGTGTTAGACTACTTGCTGTCTGAATTTATTCTGTGATGTGTTGAATCATCATCATCTGAAGTGGTCAAGCAGTTGGACTAGATGACCATTGTAGGTCCCTTGCAACTGAAATTATTCTATTCTATTCTATTCTATTCTATTCTATTCTATTCTATTCTATTCTATTCTATTCTATTCTATTCTATTCTATCTCCTTTTTTTTTTGGCACAGGAACTAATAAGTGCTTCTGTTATTTTTGAATTTTATATTTCAAAATGTGAGTACTTCCAAATGATCATACAATATCCTGCCCAGCAGGTGTTCCCAAATTAAGAATCCTCAAGCCAATACATACATGGGACCAATTTCATATTTACTGTGGCCAACTTCTATTTCCTTGCAAGCTTATGGTGCAATAGTATGACACTGGTTTCGGGTGATTAAGCCTTTAAAAACATATGATACCTATTATTACCTTCCCTCTCTTCGTTAGCCAAGCCTACAAACTTCCCTTTCTGTTAACTTCACATGGCAAAGATTTTATCTTGCATGACTTCAGAGGCTTACAGTGCAGATGTCTATGAACTTTGTGATCTCTTTATAGTCAATGAATTGTGCAATTTACCTAACTCTAAAAAAAGACACCAAAGTATGCCTAATGAATCATGTCCCAAAAGTATCTGCTGACTTCATTGACTGTAAATACAGCCAAGGCATAACTGGCTCTGATCTTCAGCTTTGTAAATGGCTGAAGTCAGGTAAAATGAATTCACTTTGTTAATAGATATATATTGTGGATATGTAAAATCAGAAGAGGTGAATCCCAGGCAAGATATCAGAGCTCTTCTGTGCATTTATTATATAGTGTCATGTATATACTATATAGTGGCATAGACCTGCCAGGTCTCATACACTCTGCCTGAGATTCTTTCAGCTTGATCCTGGCTGAAACTCCACTGCTGCAGTATCTGTACCCTGAGCAGTGCCCAGACACCACTGTATCCTCTCTCCAGGGCTGGCTGCCTGTGTGCCAAATATTGCAGTGATTCAATATTCTGTTGTCTGAGTCAACATGCTGGTCACAGCGGAGCTCAATCCGGGATCATTGCATGCTCATGCGAGCCCTGTTCAGCAACACTTTCACTCATATCCTGACACCAGCTTCCACTCTTCCATTTGTGTCCAGGGAGCTTATAGCCCCATAGCACATGAATTCTAATGCCACAAACACCGGGTTAAATTATTTTTGAATGCCAGCCAGGGTTTGCCTAAATGTGTATGTATACTATATATAAAGCATTTCAGTGCTATTTTCAGTAAACTATAAAATCTATTTCTTAAGTAGATGCTGATTGTCTAATGGGGGTGTAGTTGTTCTTCACTGGATTTTTTGATGTTAAATACTGTGGACAGTATTATGCTGTGCTGTGGATAGAAAGTTTACCATGTCATATCACAGGGTTCATTGCCATGCTACCTACAGAGGTGTCAGTCCTGCTGTTGCAATATCCGACCATGGCAAAATATTTAGTGATTATCTTTCCCTTCAGCAATATCCATCCTGGAAAACAGCAGACAGTAGTGATTCTTCTATCCATATGGATTGCTGGATTTGCCATAACGCCAATCCCATTCTGGGATGAGAATATTTTTGGAAATTTTTACAGGGAAAATGGAGTTTGTTGCCCATTGAATTCTGGTTGAATAGAAGAAATTGGAGGCAACAGGTACTCATTGTCTTGATATATTTCTTAGTAAATTGAATGTTTACTATGTTGTAATTATTGATTAATATTATATTACTAGAGAAACTGACAGTCTACAGAACCTTCACTGATAGATGCACTTTTCACTACACTATTAACGTTCATGTTGTAATACCTCCCAAAGGCCCACAAAAGGACCTCATGTGCTGCGCACTGGCTGCACATTTATAATGGAATCATAGGATCATAGAATCATAGAATGGTTTGGGTTGGAAGAGACCTTTAAAGGTCATCTAGTCCAATGCCCTGCCATAAGTAGGGACATCTTCAACTAGATCAGGTTTCTCAGAGCGCCAGCCAACAAGACCTTGAATGTTTCCAGGGATGGGGCATCTACCACCTCTTTGGACTATTTGTTCCAGTGTTTCACCACCCTCGTCATAAAAAATTTCTTCCTTATGTCTAGTCTGAATAAACTTTCTTTTAGTTTAAAACCATTACACCCTGTCCTATCACTACAGGCCTTACTAAAAAGTCTATCCCCATGTTTCTTATAAGTCCCCTTTAAGTATTGGAAGGTCTCCATGGACCCTTCTCTTTTCCAGACTGAACAACCCCAGCTCTCTCAGCCTGTCCTCATAGGAGAGGTGTTGCATCCCTCAGATCATTTTTGTGACCCTCCTCTGGACCCACTCCAAGTGGTCCATGTCTTTCCTGTGCTGGAGACTTCAGAGCTGGATGCAGTACTTCAGGTGGGGTCTCATCAGAGTGGAGTAGAGGGGGAGAATCACCTCCCTCAACCTGCTGGCCACACTTCTCTTGATGCAGCCCAGGATTATTATTTTTTTTTTTTTGTCTGTGTCACCTGAAGAGTTTAGCATCTAATTTTAACAAAACACAAGTGAGTGTATGTGATGGTTTAACTCCAGCTGGCAATTAAACACCACACAGCCACTCGCTCACTCTCCTCCCCTCAGTGGGATGGAGGAGAGATTCGGGAAGAAAAAAAGTAAAACTTGTGAGTTGAGATAAAGACAGTTTAATAGGACAGAAAAGGAAGGGAAAATAATAATAATAGAACATACAAAACAAGCGATGCACAATGCATGCACAATTGCTCACTACCCATTGACCGATGCTCAGCCAATCTCTGAGCTAAGGTGCCCCCTGGCCAACTCCGCCCAGTTTATATACCAGGCATGACGTCATATCACCATATAAACAAAGGGGAATAACCCTTTGGCTTGTTTGGGTCGGCTGTCCCGGCGGTGTCCCCTTCCGGCTTCTTTTGCACTCCCAGTTTCTGCTGGCATGGCAGCATGAGAAGTCGAAAAGTCCTTAACTTATTATAAACAGTGCTTAGCAACAACTAAAACATCAGTGTTATCAACATTTTTCCCATCGTAAATCCAAAACACAGAAATATAACAATTACGAGGAAGAAAATTCTCTTTATTCCAGCCAAAATCAGGACAGTATAAAAAAGAAGAGAAGGCATAGTAGGAAATAGTAATTTGAATAACAATGAGGTAATGCAATTACTTAGCTATATTGTGTGTACAACTCAATGGTTTGAAACCTTTTCATTTTCATAAATCAGTAAAATATAAACCTTCAACTACTACTCAGTATAGTCTGGATTGCAGTAAACAGTGGTAATACAAATAATCATAGAATCATAGAATCATTTAGGTTGGAAAGACCTTTAAGATCATCAAGTCCAACCATTAACCTAACACTGCCAAGTCCGCCACTAAACCATGTCTCTAAGCACCACATCTACACGTCTGTTAAATACCTCCAGGGATGGTGATTCAACACTTCCCTGGGCACCCTGTTCCAATGCTTGACAACCCTTTCAGTGAAGAAATTTTTCTTAATATCCAATATAAAACTACCTTGGTGCAACTTGAGGCCATTTCCTCTTGTCCTATAACTGTTACTTGGGAGAAAAGACCAACACCCACCTCGCTACAACCTCCTTTCAGGTAGTTCTAGAGAGTGAAAAAGTCTCCCTTCAGCCTCCTTTTCTCCAGGCTAAACAACCCCAGATACAGTCATTCCTCATAAGATTTCATCAGCTTTGTTGCCCTTCTTTGGACACGCTCCAGCACCTCAGTGTCTTTCTTGTAGTGAGGGGCCCAAAACTGAACACAGGATTCAAGGTGCGGCCTCAACAGTGCCAAGTACAGGGGCACAACCACTTCCCTCGCCCTGCTGCCCTTGCTATATCCGATACAAGCCAGGATGCTATTGGCCTTCTGGGAACCTGGGCACACTGCCGGCTCATATTCAGCCAGCTGTTGACCAATACCCACAGGTCCTTTTCCACCAGGCAGATTTCCAGCCACTCTTCCCCAAGCCTGTAGCATTTCATGGGGTTGTTGTGACCCAAGTGCAGGACCCAGCACTGAGCCTTGTTGAACCTCATACAATTGGCCTCCGCCCATCAATCCAGCCTGTCCAGATCCCTCTGAGCCTTCCTACCCTCATGCAGATCAACACTCCCACCCAACTTGGTGTTGTCTATAAACTTCCCCAAGAGTGCACTCAATACCCTCGTCCAGATCATTGATAAAGATATTAAACAACACTGGTCCCAATACCGAGGCCTGGGGAACACAACTTGTGACCAGCTGCCAACTGGATTTAACTCCATTCACCACAACTCTTTGGGCTCCACCCAACCAGCTTTTTACCCAGCAAAGAGTACAAGCCATGAGCAACCACTTTCTCCAGGACAATGCTGTGGGAAACAGTGTCAAAGGTTTTACTAAAGTCTAGATAGACAACATCCACAGCCTTTCCCTCATCCAATAAGCAGGAGATCAGAAGGAGATCAGGTGAGTCAAGCAGGACCTGCCTTTCATAAACCCATGCTGACTGGGCCTGATCACCTCGTTGCCCCATTGTCCTGTACATGCCACATGATGGCACTCAAGATGATCTGCTCCATAACCTTCCCCTACACCGAGGTCAGACTGACGGGCCTGTAGTTCCCCAGATCCTCCTTCCAGCACTTCTTGTAGCTGGGCATCACATCTGAAAACTTCCAGTCAACTGGGACCTCCTCAGTTAGCCAGGACTGCTGATAAACCATTGAAAGTGGCTTGATGAGCACTTCCACCAGCTGCCTCAGGACCCTTGGGTGGGTCCCATCCGGCCCCATAGACTTGTGTGTGTCTAAGTGGTGTAGCAGGTGGCTAACCATTTCCCCTAGGATTATGGGGGCTTCATTTTTCTCCTTGTCCCTGTCTTCCAGCTCAGGGGGGCTGGGTACCTGGAGAGCAACTGGTCTTACTATTAAAGACTGAGGCAAAAAAGGCATTAAGTGCCTCAGCCTTTTCCTCATCCTTTGTCACTGTGTTTCCCCCCACATTTAATAAAGGATGGAGATTCTCCTTAGCCCTCCTTTTGTTGCTAATATATTTATAGAAACATTTTTTATTGTCTTTTGTGACAGTAGTCAGATTAAGTTCTAGTTATCCTTTGGCCCTTCTAATTTTCTCCCTGCATAACCTCATGATGTCTTTGCAGTCCTCCTGAGTGGCCTGCCCCTTCTTTCAAAGATGATAAACCTTTTTTTTTTCCTGAGTTCCAGTCAAAGATCTCTGTTCAGCCAGGCTGGTCTTCTTCCCTGACAGGTCATCTTTCAGCACATGGAGATGGCCTGCTCCTGCACCTTTAAGATTTCCTTTTTGAAGAATGTCCAGCATTCCTGTACTCCTTTGCCCTTCAGGACTGCCTCCCAAGGGACTCTGTCAACCAGTCTCCTAAACCGGCAAAGTCTGCCCTCTGGAAGTCCAAGGTAGCAGTTCTGTTCACTTGCCTCCTTACTTCTCCAGGAATTGAAAGCTCTATAATTTTGTGATTGGTGTGCTCCAGACGGCCTCCAACCATCACATCACCCACAAGACATCACCCACAAGTCCTTCTCTGTTCACAAACAACAGGTCCAGTGGGGCGCCTTCCCTAGTTGGCTCACTACCAGCTGTCAGGAAGTTGTCTTCCACACACTCCAGGAACCTCCTAGACTGTTTCCTCTCTGCTGTATTGTATTTCCAGCAGCCATATGGTAAGTTGAAGTGCCCCACAAGAACAAGGGCTAGCGATTGTGAGACTTCTCCTGTCTGCTTATAGAATATTTTGTCTGCCTCTTTATCCTGGTTGGGTGGTCTATATGGAATGAAACTTAAAAGCACAGCTTTATGTGCAGTATACTAGAAGAGAATAATGATTAAACATATGTAAACTGGTAATGAACAGAATAAACCCAGAAACTTCAGCCTGAAATATATATGAGATGGGCATGCCCAGCCTCTGAGCATTTACTCACAGCAAAGACTGAGAATTATTCAAACTGCTATCAAACAATCTTCTCTCTCTGACCTGCATTTGCAGAGCCATGAGGGTTATTTTGTCAGTACACATACATTTAACAGTTATTCCCCGTTTTCTGTCTTGATATAAAAAAGATTGAAAAGCTACAAAGCAAAAGATAAAACTAGTTTTTTAGAATTATACTGAGTAGAAATAAAAAAGGCAATACACATGTCAAATGAGATTCATGTAGTGATTTCCCGTCAGCAAAATTATTATGTTACGCTCTCCAATTCTTTTAGTGTGTAAGAATCCATATTTCTGAGCAAGAGCCTGTCTTCAGGTTGTGGTGGGTTGACCCTGGCTGGATGCCAGGTGCCCACCAAAGCTGCTCTATCACTCCCCCTCCTCAGCTGGACAGGGGAGAGAAAATACAACAAAAGGCTTGTGCGTTGAGATAAGGACAGGGAGAGATCACTCAGCAATTACCATCACGGGCAAAACAGACTCCACTTTGGGAAATTAGTTCTATTTATTGCCAATTAGAAGTCAGAGTAGGGTAACAAGAAACAAGACCCAAATCTTAAAACACCTTCCCCCCACTCCTCTCTTCTTCCTGGGCTCAACTTCACTCACAATTTCTCAATCTCCTGCTTCCCCAGCAGCACAGATGGATGCGGAATGGTGGTTGCAGTCAGTTCATCACATGTTGTCTCTGCTGCTCCTTCCTCCTCAGGGGGAGGACTCCTCACACTCTTCCTCTGCTCCAGTGTGGGTCCCTCCCACGGGGTGCAGTCCTTCAGGAACAGACTGCTCCAGAGTGCGTCCCCCAGAGTATCACAAGTCCTGCCAGCAAACCTGTTTCAGCATGGGCTCCTCTCTCCATGGGTCCACAGGTCCTGCCAGGAGCCTGCGCCAGCGTGGGCTTCCCATGAGGTCACAGCCTCCTTCAGGCACATCCATCTGCTCCGGTGTGGGGTCCTCCACGGGCTGAAGGTGGAGATCTGCTCCACCATTAACCTCCATGGGCTGCAGGGCACAGCCTGCCTCACCATGGGCTGCACCAGGGGCTGCAAGGAAATCTCTGCTCTGGTGCCCGGAGCACCTCCTCCCCCTCCTTCACTGACCTTGGTGTCTGCAGAGTTGTTGCTCTCACTCCTCTTTTCTGACTGCTGCTGGTCTTGTGCAGTTGTTTGGGTTTTTTTCCCCCTTCTTAAATATGTTATCCCAGAGGTGCTACCACCATCACTGATGGGCTCAGCCTTGGCCAGTGGTAGATCTGTCTTGTAGCCAGCTGGCATTGGCTCTATCAGACACAGGGGAAACTTCTAGGAGCTTCTCACAGAAGCCACCCCTGTAGCCCCCCTGCTACCAAAAGTTTGCCATGCAAACCCAGTACAGAGGTGCTGGGATCTGGGCATAAATGGCTCCTTCAATTGCTCTCAGCAGCTTATTGGAGTACTCCAGTCCATGGAGTTGCCATCTGATGAACTGTTAAAAGCCTTGCTATGCAACACAGCGCAGTGTGATTAAAATCCAAGTTGCACAGCTTGTTCTGCACGTGTTCTTCCACCAGTAATTTGGAATGGATATTTATACAGAACCAAGGAATCGAATCTGAAATTAACATATGCCTCAGATTGGTTTGTCACTTCACTGAGGAATATGTTGTTCTTTCCATAATACTTGAGAGTCCTGCAGGTGGTTTCTGCTTCAGATTTACTGCAGCATTTCTAGTCAGGAGACCAGATCTCTGTGGAATCATGAGCCCACCCATGCTGTGCATTAACTGTGTTTCTATAGTAACTTCTTACAACTTACTCACATCTCGCTGTGTAACAGATGGGAACACGTGGTATGTGAGCAGGCTGTGTGACACTAGACAATATTGAGGAGCTGTTTCTAACATAAAATTGGTATCTAAGTACTACATACACATTAATGTAAAAATTGTAACAAAATGATGGAAGAGAATGAAACAGAGAAGTGGTTGGGAGAAAGGGAAGAGAGGAAAGGCCACTTCAGAACCATTTGTTTCGAATCTTGTTTCTCCACAGGTATGAACCTGCTAGCCTCTATCATCACCGTGTTTTCATAGGTTGGCATGTTTTGTTCCATTCAAAAAACTGCCTTTCAGACATCAGAGGTAAGGAGTCACATACACAGGGATGTTTCTGTTGCCAATCAATATTTTTTTAAAATAGTATTCACTGATGCCATCTGCTGGATTCCTGCCTTTGTCATTGAAATCTCCTTATTCCAGGTAACGCTGTGTGTATGTTGTTTCTTTTGTTAAATTTCAATTTAAACCAAACCAATTCTGCCAGAGGAATTCTAGTTAATCATTGGTGAAGAGTAAGTATTGTCCAAAGTATCTGATTTTTTCTACATTCAGAAATAGAGCTTTAAACTACATACACACAATCTTCAATCCATGTATATAGGTGAAAACCAGAACAGGCTATCCAGTGGAGAGGTTCTCCTCTGTTACAGCTGCAAAACCCATGGTAATATGTATAAGTCCATTAGTTTGATCACCTGGAAAACAAAACTGCAACAGGAGGGTCTTTAAGCTACCCAGATGCCACGTTTGTAAGTGCGGGCAGTGATTTCCACGGGGTCCCGAGGAGGCTACAGGCAGGGCAGCACACATTCTCCCCTGCCAGTCCACAGAGGAGCTGTATAGTGTCACAGTTCTCTGTCACCACACTGGTTATATGCAGCCCTGCTAACCTTGCAGCTGCTAACAGATAACATGGTAATAAAGACAGCCTGCTTTCTCATTATAATTCTAGAAAATTGATACCTCATGTTTGTAGAAAATTGGGTAAATAATTCCCCATAACACAAAAGGCATTAAAGAAATGTAGTAAATTGTCAACGGTTTTATCATAAAACCTATTTAGCCTCATTGGGAGCACTGAATTCCATTTGCATAACCAGGAGAAAAGTGATTACATGTAGGTTGTGAAAAATAAAACACGGTCATCATGAGGCTGTTCAGAAGATGTACGACTGTGGCTGGTGTGGGGTGCATGATGGTCAGGCTCTATACACAGCCCAGCTCCCAGCCATCTGAGCAAGTCACTTCACCCTTCTCTGCTCCAGGTTCCCCTCTGTAAAATAATAATGATAGCTTTTGTAAGACATTTTGAAACCTACTGATGAAAACTGTCATGTGAAAAGTAGGTATAGGATTTGGATTTATATTAAATGCTATCCTAAAGAGAGATGGACTTCAGATCAGTGCTTTTATTAAATTCCAGTAGATAGAGAGAAAGACACTCTCTGGTGAAAAGCTCTTTTTTTTTCCCTTCTTGTGAAAACCCATGGTGAACAAAATGAAAACCACAATAAGCAATGTTGAATTCAAACCCCTTTCTTAGAAAAACAATACTATGGTCACATTCCACAAAGAATTATATAAAGTGACGTGACATAAAGTAAAATAAAGGACATAAAGTAAAAATTACATAAAGACATGTCTGCTTCTTTAGCATTCCTACAACAGAGCATACAAAGTATCTTACCTTTTGTCCTAGACACTGTCCCTTCCTGGATAGTGATATCTGTTCTGCCAACGCACAGGGCCTTGAACACCACTCTCTATACTCTCACAACTAATTTCTTTAAGGAGAAGTTGAAGTAATCACTGGACAGCCATTGAAGGAGGGCAATTTTCAAAAACAGTGGAAAAACTTTGGCCACTTCAGTCACGCAGACAGACGATCCCCTCACCCTTAGCTCTTCATTTATGCTTGGATTTTCAAAAAGTAACTCCTGAGGACAGTACTAACTTCTATTTACCAATCTACAAGTGGTAGTTTCTTAGCAAGATAACAGAAACAGGACCTAACTGCCTTACAGCTGCATTAATCTCTTTGAGATTCATATGTAGACTCTCTTTGGCCATTACCATCTCTGCATTCATCTTCCTGGAAAATAAAATCACAACTGTTGCATTCATCAGGGGAGATTTGTATTGCAGATTGAAACACGGGCAGACTGTGTACTGGGGCTAAAAACAGCAATACTTTTCTACTATTCATCCCCCTTCCCCAGAGAGTCAGTATATCTGCATTTGCTAGCTATAGTCTTCATAAAATCCATAAAGATTGAGGGGAAGGACCTTTGTCTCATTTGGTATGTACTACCAATTTCAGGATATATCCTTGTGGAGAGATGTTTCTCCCAGGGTTGGAAGTCCTTCATGGGAGAAGGCCAGAACATTCTATGCAATGTGTAAATCTATATTAAACTTGTAAGATTTAAGTAATACATGAGCTCTGCAGAGTGGTGAATGTCTCTTTGTGCACATAAAGTCACTACTCAGAACTGCAAGACCTAAGCAGTGTTATTACAATATTTTTAAGGTACTAAAAGTCAAGTGAAACTTCCTGTGTAAGCAACACAGCCCAGACTGAAATAAAAATTAAATAACGAAGCTCTCAGAACGACCCTTGAAAGCAGTCAATTCAGCTTTCACTGCACCAGGTTTTATGAAGCATAGGCATCCGGGCAGCATGGTAAGCACATGCTTGGGGGAGCATTTATGGGACTAAGGTACTTACAAGGAAGAACAAGTCCCCGTTATTAGTTATGTTTTCATAACCACCTTAGCTATATTTTGCCTTAGTGCATATGAGCGGCCTACCTGTTATAAATGCAAGAATCAAGCTCCTAGAAAGAGAGTAAAGCAAAACTTTCAGCTAACTTTCACCTTTTCAAAAAATTTTTAATAAATAAAGCTCCAGAAAATGTTTTAGAAGCTCTAACTCATAAATCATTCTGAAGTGTCATCAAACAAAAGGGGTTTGGAGCAATGAGAAAGATGCAGAAAGGGAGGAAAACCCTCGAGTTTATGGGCACATCACTGAAAATAAGGAGGAGCCTGAAGAGTTAACATTTCTCAGCCAAGATGCCAAGACTGAGTATGTGCTTCAGGCCCACCCAGACCATGAAATACGACGGATATATCTGAACCACCATGAAGGCAGGAAGTCAAGTCCAATAATAAGGTCACTGTACTGTGGCAATGAGCCCAGCTGTGAGGTTTTGACCCAAGTATTCACACAGCACACACTTCAGCATGGAATTCTCTCTGAAGAAATCTGAATTTCCATTTAGGTATCAGAAGATGCTCTCAGTGACCCAGTTGACCTACTTTCCAGTACTGACCAACCCACTGGGTGCCTTAATTTGATAGACACCGTCCTGCTTGGCCTGAACGGTCCCTGGAGCCTCCTGAGTTCAGCATGTGCCTGGTGGCAGCAGAGCTGGAGTCCAGGGACAGAGGAGCTAGAGCAGCTTGCTGGTTCATATCAGTGGTTTCTCTGCTCATAGTTGTGGAGGTGAAGTAGGTTCTGGCTGTTGTAGGTGCTATAGGAAGTGTTTTCCTCTCCTTGACAAAATCTTCACTTAAGGTGGTTCTTTCTCTTGAACTTTGGGATAAAGTAGAACTTGATCTTTATCCAGCCTTGACTGTCCACCCAGATTTGATTTAAAAAGACAGGATACAATTCCACATTCACTGGTAATCTGTTCCAACAGATTATTATTTCAAGTATGTCATTTATTAAAGAAACAAATTAATTCAAATTTGTCTTTTCTGGGTTTCCACTTGCAGTAACTGAATCGCCTGTGAATACGAAATAAGAAAAAAGCTTTGCTTTTGGTGACTAAAATGTCTCAAACATCTAAGTATCATTGTCAAACCTTAAAAGCTATTTGTTCTTTGCAATTCAACTACTCTTTTTTCTCTAAGTCATAAACCTTGATGGCCCTGTCCTCCTCTGATAAGATGTAAAAAAATGAAAGACAAATTGTTATAAAGCAAAAAAGGATGAATTATACACAGAATAAGAGATTACAGAATCACAAAATCACAGAAAAATTGAGGTTGGGAGGCACCTCTGGAGATCTCTAGTCCAGCTCAAGCTGGATCAGCTACAGCAGGTCTTCCAGGATCATATCCACCTTGGTTTTGAATATCTCCCAAGGATGCAGACTCCACAACATCTCTGTGTTGCCTCTTCTGGTATTTGATCACTGTACAGCAAGGAATTTTTTTGTCTTACATTTGAACAGAATTATCTGTATTAAAATTTGTGCTGATGGTCTCCTGTCCTGTCATTGGGCACCACAGAGAAAAGTCTGGCTCTGTTTCTTTACTCCCCCCCCAACAGGTATTTGCACATGTTGGTAAGATCCTCCCTGAGCCTTCTCTTCTCCAGGCTGAACAGTCACAGCTCTCTCAGCCTCTCCTTGTATGTCAGATGTTCCCGTCCTCAATGATCTTCATGGACATCCTCCTTGGTCACAGTTTAGTATGTACATATCTCTCTTCCGCTGGGAAACCTACATGTGGACCCAGCACTCCAGATGTGTCTCACCGGGGCTGAGTAGAGAGGAATGATCACCTCCCTTGACCTGCTGGAAACACTTTTCTTAATGCAGCCCAGGAGGCTTTGGCCTGTTTTAGTACAAGGGGACATTGTTGGTTCATGACCTGCTGTTCTCCACCAGGACCCCCAAGTCCTTCAGAGCTGCCTTCCAGTTGGTGGGTCCCCAGTGTGCACTGGTACATGGGGTGATTCCTCCCCAGGGGCAGGGCTTGGCTTTTTCCTTCATTGAACCCTGTGAAATTCCTGTCAGCTCATCTCTCCAGCCTGTTGAGATCCATTTGAATGGCAGCACAACCAGCTAGTGCATCAAACCCTCCTCCCTGTTTTGTATCCTATGCAAACTCTGTCCCACTGTCCAGGTCATTAATGAAGATGTTAAACAGTGTTGGCTCCAGTATTGACCCCTGGAGTACTTCACGAGTCACCGGCCTCCAGCTGGACTGTGTGCCTCTCAGTCTGGCAGCTCAGTTTTCAATCCACCTTACTGTCCATTTATCTAGTTCATATTTCATTAGTTTGTCTATGGGATGTTATGGGAGACAGTGTCAAAAGACTTACTAAAGTTGAGATAAACAGGATCCACTGCTCTCCCTTCATCCACCAAGGCAGTCATCTCATTGTAGGCTATCAGGTTGGTCAAGTGTGATTTCCCTTTCATAAAAACATGCTGACTGCTCCCAGTCATCTATTTGTCTTTCATATATGTTTGGAAATAGTTTCCAGGATTATTTGCTCCATCACCTTCCCAAGGATCAAGGTGAAGCTGGCTGACCTGTGGTTCCCTGGATCCTCTTTCTTCACCTTCCTGAATATAGGAGTGCCATTTTCTTCCTTCCGGTCCTCCAGAACATCCCCTCATGTGACATTACACAGTTTCTTAGCATATAAAATACTTGGGGTGTTAAAAAGATTTGTGGGATTTTTTTCCCCTCTTATGACTCTAATTCTTTATAAACATTTCCATGGCTATTTGTCTAACTTTTAATTTGAAAAAAACCCCCCAAGAATAAAATCAGAACAAACAGCTGTGCCTGAACAAATATTGCTCGTATAATTGCTCACCATGAAGAACTAAAAGAAGAGTTGCCTTTGTACTGCATTAAGCATTTTTACTGTGTTGTTACTGGGATCTGTTTAACAATCAAATAGGAAAAACCTAACAGCTGGCTTTACAACATCACTTTTTTGACAGAACACAGTGATGAATAAAATCATTTCTTGTCTCTCAGAGCTAGTATGTGATCAATGACAAATGAAAGCCAGAAGCAGGAACTGAAGGTGAATAGTGAAAATCCCAAGTGCAGCTGAATTGTCTGCAATGCAGGGAAGTTTTTAAGGTTATTATGAGCCTGATGGCGGCTAAGAACATTTTCCTGTACCTTTTATCAGAGAACAACTGATCAACCAATGCTTCAGCCTTGGAAATTCTAACAGGAGATACTCTAACTCAGAGCTAGATCTTTTAAATGGTAATCTTTATATTATCTCCCTACTCAAAAGAAAAAATAAAATGGATTGGACTGGACTGGCTGCAGTGATACTAAACTATGTCCAGAAGACGATGTATGTTAAAACAGGGATTTTAAAACTCTTGCAGAAACCCATTTTATTCAGCATCTTCAATGTTTTCAAGCATGTGCCCTTAGGATAGTTCTACAATACTGTGCATTATTCATTGTTTGTCCAGGATAAAAACACTTAGTTTTCCTACTCTGAACAAAGGTTGTTCAGGAGGCACACTGTAATATCAACAAAGGTCCCCTCAGGACAATACATGAATAATGGAACAGAAAGTAAAGTTAGTCACCTTCCTGTCTGCATAAATCTATTAAAAGTACTTCAGTATGATAGATGATGGTGATGGTGGACAGAATGTTGAACTATGTCTCTGCATTCAAGCACACAGATGCCTTTTAAATAAATTATGTATCAAAAGAGAGCCTCTTAATTCTAAAAAAAGGCTGCAACAAAACATATTCATGGCTTGGGCTGCCTTCTCCTATTATTCTACTGTTTAAAAATCAATAATATCAATAGCTTCTGAAAGGTCAAACAAGATGATGTGTTCACTGGTATGAGCAGTATTTCAATGTTATCTGTTCTGCAGCCTAAAAATGTAAGAAAAACAAAGCACTGGAATACCCATCCCACATAAGGTAAAATGTTGCAATGCTGGTTGTGCACACTAGTTGAAAATTAATTCTTAATCTAATGTCTTTGTTTGTAATTGACTCTCGCCAATAAAAGCAAAGGTGCAAAGTAGTGCAAGTATCTCCTACATGAAATCTCTCCTTCCTTGAAAAGGCTAGCAAACCCCAAAAACATGCTGGGAATTTTGCCTGTGCCTAAAAACAGTTTCAGGGATTGCAACCAGCCCTGCACTTCCTGAAGCACAGCATAATTGTAATGCTTGTAATGACACTATTTCATCACCTTATTGCAAGACAAGCCAGGAAACTAAAGTTAAAGAGTTTAACGTGAAGAAGGAAGATGCTCTCCTCTTTCAAGGTTTGTTATCCTTTTTTTCCAGAAAACTAAAGTTAAAGAGTTTAATGTGAAGAAGGAAGATGTTCTCCTCTTTCAAGGTTTGTTATCCACATTTTTATGCTCCCTGCTGTTTGCTGTCTTTTATCCATCTGCATTTTACACCTGTATTATTTTTCAGCTCTGTTTTGTGTGCACTGATAACAGCATCGTGTAACTGAATGAAATGCTCTTTTCACTTACTTTTACCAGTTACTTTTGCTTTGCTTCTGCTACCACACATAGAAGGATAATGACAATGGAGGAATTGGAGAGTAAATAATCTCATTTGTAAAGGTTCACCAAGCAACACAACACAAAGGAATTAACAAGATATTCATGGCAGCTTTTTAGCTCTTTAATCACTTCTCTAACATGTGGGAGATTTTCACTGCAAGGGAAAAGGTGTCTCAAGAAAGGAGTTCACTTTTACTAGAGATGTTTTTG
This sequence comes from Strix uralensis, assembly GCF_047716275.1. NCBI lineage: Eukaryota > Metazoa > Chordata > Aves > Strigiformes > Strigidae > Strix > Strix uralensis. The sequence continues at coordinate 113,385,990 of NC_133973.1, read as the reverse complement.
CCCTTCATGATAGCACTACAAAAATAACAGCAGTCCTTGGATTTTATTTCCATTTAACAATTAATGCCTTTTATACACTCCCAGAGACCACACCTCTAAGGCTGTTACAAGCACCTCCATGTCGACTGCCTGGAGCAAATCTGCAATATATTCCTTGAGAGGCCCTCCAGCACTAAAAATGTGCCATCAGGGTTTGCGACATCCATAATAAGTCCCTGCTGCCCATGGCCCTAACTCATACTTCCCCCATCACACCCTGGGATGCCACCATACAGCTGTAGGTAAGGCTGCCATCATACAGCTGCTCTGGCTGCAGTCTCTCAGCATCCACACTGATCCCAGTTGTCCCCATGTGACATACCCATGAAACTGAGAAAAGGGAGAGAGGAGACCTGGGTGCTTCAAACAGCTCCAGGCACTGGACAAAGCACCATCTGTCATTTTGCAAGGCCAGATGCATAGAATAACTGAGGAGTCATGCCACCAAAACTGACAACAGTCACAAATTTAGGGTCAGACATTTTCCAATGCTTTGGGAGCATGGCTGAGGGTTATCTGAGGGCTACCAGGCAAAGGGGAGAGGCAGGCAATTTATTAGTTAGGGAAGTGGCATAAGTCGTGTAATGAGACTGCAGACACAGCCTGTAAGGCTTCAATGTTTTTATATCAATCAGCAGCAGCTGGTCACACAGCAAGGAGAGATCACACTGTACCTATTTAAAGGGTAGCAGAGCTGCGACCGCAGCATGAAATCCCTAACAACCTCCAGGGTTCAAGGTAGCTTTGCTACATCTGACCTCTCCCCACACAACTGTGCTGGCCAGAAAAAATCCAGCTACCCAGGGACTGCTTGCTGTCTTGCTTTTCAACACAGGGAGTATGAAATTTAAACCACTGGAGGCATTTGGATTATGAACAGTATGAAGAGATAAGATGAAACTAAACTGTATGCAGGCAGCGTTTTTAAAAATAGTGTATATAGATGAACCAATATGCAGTCGAAGTGCAAAAGAGTTATTGAACACTGCACTTATCAGTATTTATTGTCACGGCAAAAAGCATTAATTCCATAAATCTTATAAATCACCCATATATAACCGTTCAGAATCCAAGTCTCTTTTCACCCTAAAAGCTACTGAGGGGATTATGTCAGGGTAAAGCACTCTTTGCCAGCTCATGCAAATGTTTTCTGACACTTCTTTCTATTACAAAATACTTATTCAAAGGGAAGGAGTCCCCCAGCTTCACTTTTGGATGTTGGGTGATCTTTGATGAGATACAGTTTCCCAGATGAAAAGGATGAGGTGGGACCAGGGCTCCACCTGTGAGAGCCTTTGAGAAAACCAAAAGGGACACAGACCCAAAAGTGTGGCTCTTGATGGCACAAGGCGGAAGTGTTTTAACTGAAATATCTGTGGCTTTTCTGTTACCATTTCCCCTCCTTCAATCAGTTGTGCACCTTCGCTAGGAAAAGAGACAAATAAGAAAATGTCCTTCTATTGCTGACTACCATAAAACTGGCCCTCGACTCTCTAAAATCAGCTCCACTCAGCATGAGAGAAATGTTATCCTAGCACAAGAATATCCAAACACAGGAGCTGAGATCACGCATTGAATAAATCTCCATTGCTTCATACCTACAGAGGAGTTTGCAGTCTTGTTTGGGGGTATAAAACTCCTCTGCTCTAATATTCTGGTGTCTTTTAGTACCACTGTATAAATCAGCTTTAGGCATGTAGGGAAGATGGTAAAGAATTGAGGTCCACTGCCTGAGACGTTCAGTTGTGGCTCTGCCAGTGCTGAAGCTCTGTCACCAAGTAGATTTGCTGGAACAGTTTTACTGATCCTTCTTACACACACACACACATGCACACGCACATGCACACATGCACACACAGGCTCAGATCATCTCATCAGCATACAGCTGCAGCAGATGGGCTGCGCATCAGAAAAACGTGTCCTGGAGGAATAGCTTTGGCCAAGATGTTTCCCTGCACCACATCCTCCACTCCTCTGTGCTGAAATGCAGCTTCCCCTTCTTGCCCTCATCCTAGCCTGGTGCCAAGCCAGGTTTTCTTGCAGGGCTGTCTCTCAGCCATATCACTACCCTGGTCCAGCTCACTGAATATCAGATTAAAAACAGCAAGGGAGAGGTCAGGAATCAGCAACTGGTGATGGGAGAATGCATGGTGCCACTTTTAGTGCCTGAAAATATTTAAATCAGCTTAAACAGGTCATGAGACCACAGTTGGAGACTTGGGTGAGACCCCTTGGAGCTGCACTAACAGAAGTTTTATTATTTGCAAGTAAGGGAGAAAGGAGGGCTGCAAACAAAGGCCTCTCTTCCCCTCAGACCACTGCTAACAAATAGCTTAAAAAGCATGAAGAAAAAAGGAAGAGACATATTTAATATGAAAATACTAAAAAACATTCTTTTCCTATGTGTTACTCTTCATCTGTAGATCTAAAAGCCATTACTAATGACTTCTTTAATGCAAAAACTTTTTTTTTTTTTATACAAGTATTTCTCTGCTATATCAAAATTAAAACTGAGTATTCACACAAGATCCCTGAAAACAGACTGAAAAATATTTTCTTTCATCAGGTAAATCTGGTGAAATAGTAAATAAGCAGCCAGATATAAATAAGGTTCCTTTCACTATTAATATTTTAAGATTATATTAGCAACACAGTAAGCAGGAAGTTTTTATAAAGTATGAGGTTTTACTGACAATGTCTGTTGAAAGCAGATACATATTATAGTATTTATTGTTCATCAATATTTTTAATTACATTTTCTAATGAAGAGACAGCTAATAACAGAATCCTCCAAAAGGCATGTGTATACTTCTGGGCTTCTACTAATGCACAAATCATTGAACCCACAGTTCATCTCAGAAGCCTTAAAATAGAAGTTATGAAAAAATTTAAGACAGTTTCAAAAAGCATATTGGCTTCCTTTCAAAACAGCCCAGAAAACTGCATCTTATGACCTTATTTTTATGTGTTAATTTAGTAAGCATATGTAAGCTTTTGGTTTTTCTTAGATTACTTTCAGCTTTTGAGAAATCATGGAATTATTTGTGAAGCCACCACGAGCAAGCAGTTAAATTTCCTCCTAATTTATTAAACAATTAATCAAGGTAATTTTTAAAATTCTGTTTCCAAACCCATGTCCTCAGTCATTGTGGGTGGGCGGACCAAGTTCTTTAGAAAACTGGACTCAGAATTGGGTCAGGATATTCTGTGAGCCAGTATCTTGGTATCTCAAAGAAGTATTGCTCACGGTTTCAGAAAGCAGAAATCAAGAAGAAATAAAATGGGGAAAAAATAAAATTGTGTCATTATTAGCATTTCCACAAAAACTTAAACTATAAATATGTTTAAAGTTATAGCGTCCCCAACAAACCATTTATAATCCAACATAAAAGGACTTTCAGTATTCTGAGATATAAAAAAAACCCTGACACTGGTAAATTTAGCTATCTAGGGTGCTGCTTTGGACTATCTAGACTTTCTGGCACCACTGACTGAAATCCCTTTAGAACTGACTCATCCTTGGTTTTCCTGAGAACGCTAAATTGAGCATAGTTATGTTCAAAACTTTTAGTCCCAGACCTTGCTCTCAGGATATGTAAAATGCCAGATTTTTAGAATGCCAAGACCCTCAAATCACATATGAAATGTATTTGCCTAAGTTTCTCCTGCAGTAAAGAAGATTTATGAATAACAGAACAATAGCTCTCTTAATTACTGATCCACTCAAAGCATCATACCTCTTTCACAAGTTTTCAGTGTCCAGAAACATTTTGTTGCATATGTTGGTGTGCTGCCTTCAGTTTTTAAAAGCAAATATTTTGTGTACAGAAAATCTACATTCATATTTTCAATCTGAGCTCTGAAATATCCCTTCAGTTGGTCAAAGTGCTAGCCTTGGCTTTTTGGTAGTGAAAAGCTGAACCAATTGCACCAAAAAGTTGCATTCTGCAACAAGGCTAGCACCTGGCAATCTATATGGAAGCCAAGTGACAGGCAAATGCAAACAAAGTTGGACAGAAAAGAGCATGCCAAATATTTGGGCTGGCATAGGAATCGGTATCTTCTGACTTTGTCAATCCAGCAGAGACCATTTGAAATCTTATATGCCTTAACTGGCTCCTTTAGGGAATGTGGTTCTGCACAGATCCATATTAACTGCTCCTTAAATCCATGGCCCAGCACGTATTTTGGCCATGAGATCTACAGAGCTAAGGGTAACAGTGATACCTTAATTTCCAAGTGCTCTACCAGTTGTGAATTCTGGTTGTGGTTATACCAGCAGCTGACTTGATCATGATTTACCAGAGTGGAATGTCTTGCTCTCACTGCTACCCTACTCTTCTCTGTCGCTCTTCAATGCCCAGCTATGTGGCCCACAGGCAATTGTCTGATCTTTTTGGGAGCCAATTCAAATTGTTAACCCACCAGAAAATGACTCATTTTTTTTTATGGATTAGTTTTCTATCGGGTTGGTTAATTAAATGAGCTTGTGCAGAGTTCAGTGAGTACCAGAGCTGGCATAAGGTTAAGTAACAGAAATGTGCAAACAGAATCTTGGAAAGGAGAACAGTGGGGGACAAGGGAGAGTCTTCTTCCTTTTGGCAGCAGCAAATCACCAGATCAGTTCACCCTGAATGTGAAACCAAGCATCAGTCTTCAGTGAATTTTGCTTCTTAATCTTTTGAGACAGGGACTAGATGCACTTGCAAACACCTTTGATGGCTCTACTAAAATCATGCACCTCAGGATACCCCAAAATTGGTTCCAAATTTCTACTAGAAATGGCAAACCACACTGATGCAGTGATAAATGTGTTGCCAAATGGACTTGAATACAAGGGGATATAAAATAGCCAGTTCTTGAAAGAATACCATAACACAAACCCAATGGATCAAAACTTGTAATAATATAAATATTTGTGACAAGAGGAGCATTTGTCCTTATCATTAAGACAGAGGGCATAAGTTGGGGATTAATTTATATGTTTATATAGGAAGATTACCATACCTGAAGTACTGTATAAATTTATGTATTTGTTCTGCACTCGCTCATATTGCTGAATATCATAGAATGGTTTGGGTTGGAAGGGACCTTCAAGATCATCTAGTTCCGACCCCCCTGCCATGGGCAGGGACACCTTCCACTAGCCCAGGTTGCTCAAAGCCCCGTCCAACCTGGCCTTGAACACTTCCAGGGAGGGGCATCCACAACCTCTGGGCAACCTGTTCCAGTGTCTCACCACCCTCACAGGAAAGAATTTCTTCCTTATATCTAATATAAATCTACTCTATTTTAGTTTAAAACTGTTACCCCTCGTCCTATCCCTACACTCCCTGATAAAGAGTCCCTCCCCATCTTCCCTGTAGGCCCCCTTTAGGTACTGGAATGCTGTTATAAGGTCTCCCCGGAGCCTTCTCTTCTCCAGGCTGAACAACCCTGCCTCTTTCAGCCTGTCCTCATAAGGGAGGTACTCCAGCCCCCTGACCATCTTTGTGGCCCTCCTGTGAACTTGCCTGAGAAGGTCCATGTTCTTCTTACATCGGGGGCCCCAGAGTTGGAGACTACTCCCAGTGGGGTCTCATGAGAGCAGAGCAGAGGGAGAGAATCACCTCCCTCAACCTGCTGGCCACACTTCTCTTGATGCAGCCCAGGATACAGTTGGCTTTCTGGGCTGTGAGCGCACATTGCTGGCTCATAGTCAGTTTTCCATCCACTACTACTCCCAAGTCCTTCTCTGCAGGGCTGCTCTCAATCCACTCATCACCCAGACAGTACTTGTGCATGGGATTGCCTTGACCCATGTGCAGGACCTTGCACCTGGCCTTGTTGAACTTCACAAGGTTTGCACGGGCCCACCTCTCAAGCCTGTCAATCTGTCCCTCTGAATATCTGAAATGATGCTGCTGAAACTGATGAAATTATTCTGAATTTTCAGTCATACAAATTAAATCCTAACCCGGATTTAAATACTTGCTTCTTAAGGGCATAGCTCTGGACAAAAAACTAAATTAAACAAAATTCCTTGTGTTTAAGATTCAGACCCTTTCCCCCACACTTAGTTTCATTGAGCAGACAGACATTAAACTAGCAGTCACTTGAAAAGAGGATGACAGTGGACAGCAATGGAACCTCTGTATGTTGCTGAGAAAACTCCCACTAAAATTAAACCCAAAATGAGCATTAGGACTTCTAAAGCTTGGAAATGTGTACGAGGGGAATTCTGCCAACCAAGTCCTTGCCAGAAAGGGGAAAATTCAGCTGTCTAAACATAGCTGTCTAGTGCCATTTGAGAAGTCTAGGTATGGTCACTGGGGGAACAGGGCGTCTCCACAGGTCCCCACCCCACGCAGATGCCTTAGCTGCCCCAGGGCTTCTCAAAGGGCACCAGGTGTCTGTGCTGAGGCAGCTGAATCCCACCCAGAGTGTCCACCTTGCAATTAAGGACAACTTAAAATTCTTCTTTAAGGAGGCTCTGGAATGAAAAAGGTAACTATTGTTAATTTTATCCCATAAACAAAACACGTCCAAAGGAAGCTGCCCTACCTCCTTTTTAAAAGAAACTAATCATTTTTAATCCATCTAAACATACTCATGAGTTTTTAGGTTTGTATTTTCTGTCAATAGCTCTAAAAACTATGAGTCCTATGTCAAAGACTGTACTGCATAAGAAAACAGAGCCTTTGATAATAAGCAGTTTCAATTTAGGATGGTGACACACTAAGCATTTATGTGAAATGAGCATAAGCAACAGAGAGCATGAGATTATTACAGCCCTGTGCATCGTATGGTGACTTCAGGTATAGAATTAAATGACATCAGAAAGGCAGCCTAGAAACTTCTGCTGCATGTTTGGGTCTGAAGGAAGAAGAAACAGGAATCTGTAACAATTTCTAAGTCTAGAGGTCCAGGAAACATGTGCAGTTCTGCCTATCTTTACTTGTTCATAAAGGTTAAAACACTGTCTGGTGATTTATACTGTGTCATCCTTGCACTTACAGTCAACTAGCACACACTTAGCAAAGGTGAGATTCACTGCTGTCTGTTTTATACTGAAAGGTATTGTGCAAGGACATAATTACTTTACACCAGAGGGATGTAGAGGAACAGGAGGCAGTAGGACAGAGGGGGCTGTAGAATTAGTTTTCCACTCACATAAACGAGAAACAAAGGCTACAGCAATTGCTGAAGCAGACTGTATTAGGCCTTCACCTTCCTTCCAGCCCGGAGGACTCTAGAGCACAAAGGAGGATCTGATGCTCTGTGTTACAGTTCACCACAAGCATAGTTAGAGAAAAAGGCTGAAAATACACAGGGCTGTGCCTGTGCATGAGTACATACATATGCCTGTGATATATGCAGCCAACATATTTCAAAGTCTAGGGTCTAGGGCTGAAGTCTGTCCACTTTATGCTACTTTTCCAACTTTTACCTGTTTGTCCAACTGATTTATTGGGAATAAATGTTTTGCCCTGAGGTGAAAAGCCTCTCCTGCTTATTGCTTCACTATTTAGTATATTGGCAAAACAGTTTCATCATTCATAATAAATAGAAAAAATGTAAGCAAAGGGGCAATTGCTTAAGTCACCTGGATTCTAAGCACAAACATCTAAATTCTTTCTACAGTTTCTAGAAATGCGATGATTCAGGCAGCAAAGGGAACTAGTTTTACATGAGTAGCACACACATACAGTTACCTTCTTGGGCCCTCTTCCTCAGGTAGTTCATACCTCAACATGTCACCTCAGTCCTGTATTTTCCAATAAGATCACTAATTCATTAAAAAGGGTCTCACTTCCCACTTTGGAGAAACTCAGCTTCCACAGATTAACACCTATGAAACCAAACAGTATATGCTGCAAAATGTGAGAAAGGTCTCTTATTTGCTATTTGACTCATTATGCAGTAATATCCAGCCAGCCCTCGCACTCCTGAGACAGCAGAACATTTGATATGAGATATAGTAACAGTCAGAGATAGTGGCTGTTTCTACGAGTTTCAAAGAGCCCATGTGTTAACACACACTAGGCTTATTACCGCTCTTGACAGAGTCTCCAGGTGAGTATGAGAAGTCTTAGTTCTAAAATCAGGGCCTCTGTTGTCTCCAAAATCTTAACAAGTAAAACACACTGGATTTGTGTGTCATTACCTTGGTCATGCTACTACACACAAATCCAAGCATACATCTCGTTCAAGGCACAGCAATGTCATTCACCAGTGCAGATCGGGAAAGTAGCATAGAAGCTGGTGTAGTACATATTTACTGAGTAGCATCGTCTTACTTATGCTTCATGAAATGTCCTAACATGGGGAATATAATTTTAGCGCTTGGTCTAGTATTCTAGTTCCTGTTAAACAACTGTAATTAATTCAGTAAGGCTTATTTCCCAATCAGCTATGACCCTATTCACAATTGCTCTGAATCAAATCATGCTATTAGAGAAGTTGCTTGTGCGAAGTGTCATAAAACAAAACCTTTTTGCACCCCCTTTTCACTGGTAAAAATGACAAAGAAAGGCAAGAAGCACAGAGAACTGCACTGCACGCTTGGTTTTTTTAGAGGGGACGAACAATTACAATAAATTTTATTTATTTAGACTTTGGCAACCAATTTCTACCTTCTGGTTCCCCTGCCAGAAAAATCACTATAACTAGATGCAAGTGCTCAGCAAGCAGAGCTTGTGGAAGGCATCTGAGGGAGTGTAGACACCTGAAGAATGGCGAATGCGAGTACCTCAAGATAGTGCCTCCCTCTATGAAATGATGAAGGCTGTTATCAAAATGCATTTCCTTCATTATTCTCCAAAAGATGAATCGCCATGTGGCAGGTGGTGTTTTGAAGTCATCAAACACATCCCCTTCCCTCCTCACAGATGCTGAAGTCAGCTCCACTACCACCTCCCATTCAATCTGTCCACACTTAGCCCAACTAACAGAAACTGGCAGAGGTCAGTTCACAAATCTGATGAGTTAGTAGTTGTCAACGTCCTTCCTGAAATCTCCTTGTTGGAATAAAACACTTCTGGACTAAAGACTCTGCTGGGGAAATGCAAATTTTTAAAAGGTAAGACCCATTCCAGTCACTGGAAATAACCAAGACTGTATTTAAGAATGTAATTTCCATGATCCTGGTCTTCAGCGAATGGAAACAGGATTTTCTTGGACTGTCCTAAATGAAAAGAAATGGGCAAACTCTGTCTAAGATAAAATGATGTAATTTTAGATATTTACACTTTACTTAAAAATAGTTCTCAATGTCAGGGAAGAAAGGAAGTGTCAGCTCTTAGCAATAACAACTTCCTCTTTCATCTCTCTGCTAATGTAGCATTTGTTAACATAGGAAAAGGAGTTTGCAAAATCATGTATTTGACAGAACTTGTCACAACTGAGCAAAAAGTGTCGACCTCTGAGTGCTACCAAAGTGTAAGTAAATGTAATACAACAGCTGAAGAGCACTTGTACTCTAAGCTTTGAAAAAGCAGGGAAGAGCCAAGCAGAAAGGTGCTTAATGCCTTCTCTCTGTCATCATATCAAATCATTTGAATTTGATAATTTTGAAATTTTCTGAAGGTTTCCCTTGTCCTTCATTGTTGGTAGGGCATTAACTGAAAAAGTGGGAAGAAGCAGAAAAGTTGGGAAGTTCAAGCCATGTTAGCTGCTGTGAGAGTTGCTCTCTCTTCCAAAAAGACACTGTAACAATATTCTGCTCTTAGGTGTACCAAAATGCTCAAACTAGGAAAACTATTTATTAATTTCATCAAAATGATAAATTGGTTGCAACTCTGATTTATTTTCCCAGACATTCATTTCAAGCATGTTTCCTTGGAAACTGAGAAACGAAGAAACCAAAGGAACTCAAACTGCCATAGCGTATCACTCTTTTTGTCAGTGTACAAAATTCCTTCCCATTAAATGTTGTGGTATAAAATTTCTGTTATGTGTGGCTTCCGAATATTTGTTAAGTCATCAAAATATGCAGTTTTAAAGCCAAAAGACAGAGAGATAACATGTTAAAAAACCCCCAACTTCCTACTCTAAATATACTGAGTTTTACAGAGAGCTTCCAGACAAATTGTGTGATCTTTAAAAGTGTGCAGGCCAGTTCATTAAATGACAGCCCAGCTCCCAGCCCTTCAGCCAGTATGCACACCTTGTGAGTAATCATTTCAGGCTGGAAATTCAACCTTCAGTATCCTTGTAAGAACACAGGTATCCTAATTTGCTTGCAAGGGACTTAAGTATCATTACTTAGTATTATGATGAGTTGCCACTGTTATTAGATAAATAATAGAAAATAAGGCCCAAAGAGTTCAGATACTCCATTCCCTTCCTCTTCCATGCACTGACCTTTCTTGCACAGATTCCAGTTCAATATTTCCCCCATGTCAGCTTGTCTCCTTTACAATGTCCTTCAACCTTCCACTTCATACCTTTTTGTCCTGGTCCCCACATTCAGTCACCCAATATTTTTCCCCAGTATCCCCCCTTAAGATCTTCTTCTTTACCTTCCTTCCTTGTTTCTCCTTGTGGTGGTTTAGCCCCTGCCGGGGTCTGAGACCACGCGGCCGCTGCCCCTCCCCCACAAAGGGAGTGAAATACAAAGCCCCAAGACTGAAATAAGGAAAGGTTTAATACAACAGTGCAATAGCAACACAACCAACAACAACAATAACAATAACAGTAATAGTGACAGCAATGAACAGAGCAAAATAGCTACCAAATACAGCAGTTTGAAGCACGATGTACAAAACCACGAGTGCACCGCGCTCCCGCACCAGGAAAATGTGACCTGCCAGGATGTGATGTCCCATGCTATCTGAATAACCTGGCTAGAGCTCCCCCCCACTGCTGGGGAAACTTAACCCTATCCTGGTTAAACCAGGACACTCCTTCAAAGCATTTTTATTCCTTTTCTTCCTCTGTATACTCTCAGTCCATCTGTCTCCCTTCACCCTCCCTATCATTTCAATCACTTTCCAAACCATCTTCCTGTTCCCCTGAGTTTTATTGCTGCTTCCTCACTTCTAACGGACTCTTCCTGCTCTTTGAAAGTCTTTCCCTTAATTTCTTTCATGAAGCATATACACCAACACCCGATAGTCCTTCATCACTATACACTCCTTCAACATCATGTTCCTGTTAATCCACTTTTTCTCCTTCAGCTTAGATTGCTCTTGCCTTCTAGCAAGGTGTTGATCCACAGTTTAACAAATTACTGAATAGATTACCTGATAGCTGAAATAATCACCTCTCACTCTTTCATTATAACATATTTTTTGTGTTCATAAAAAAGCCGATCATGTTTTACGGGCAGGATGGTGAAAGAAAAAACCACCCTGGATGATGCCCATCTGCATTTGAGGAATAAGATTTCCTAACTAAGTGAACAATGAAAATAACAATACCTGAAATAAGATCATCGTAACCCCATCTGAAATAGTTCTAACACAAAAAAAATAGAGCTAAACTCATGAATATCCAGCTATACCCTTCCAAAATCTTTTAAAACATTCTTGGTGTGAAAATCTCATGGTGGGGGGACACTTCAGTGACACACAATTAATGCTGGCCCTTTTCTAGTCACTAACACATCACAACTTGATAGTCAACTCCCTATTTGTGTCTGTTTCTAGTACTTGTCAAATATGGGACACAGGGACATAGGACATAATGGGTTTCAGTCTCTTTTTAATAAAGTCAAGTATTTCAAAGACTAATAGATAAAATATTATGTTGGCATAGCCCCTTCCTTCCATGCCCAAAGAACAGATGGGATAGAGTTGCCTTCTACAGGAAGCCACTGTTTCTCAAAACTGATTTCTACAAACATTAGAAATACATTTAGTCTAACCTGTGGCTTTAAGAGCAATCCTAGTTAAATGTAATTACAACTCCAGCTGCCCTGAGGGAAAGGGGGCTCACCCAGTCCTTTCTAAGTCACATTTTCCCCTCTGCTCCTCCTTTTTTTCCAAAGGGTAGAAATTTTGTCCCAGTATGCACAATCACAACCAATCTCGTAGTGGTTCAGCTACATTGGTTAGTGTACTCTAGAGAATGAGCCATGATTTAACTTCTTGCCCACACTACTCACTTAAGGAGATTAGTATTGTGTGTGTAACCTTTACATTCTTGGGTCCCAGTGGCTTTTGTATGTGTAGAGATTTATTTGGGGTTCTCATGCAACCTCACACCCCTACAAAAATCCAAGATGTTTTCCAAGAGCTGAGTTTCAACCTACAAGACGCCACAGCTTGCAAAGACATCATATTGCTAGAGATAATAGCAACACTTTTCATGTATCTCCTTAGAATATCCTTCTGTTTCTGCTAATTATACTTTATCTTCATTAATTAATTGTTATAAAGGTCAAAGTCTAAAATGAAGATGCTGATTTTTCTCATAAAATAATCCCCGAGATACAGGTCTGGGGAGATGAGATGGCTCCAGACCAAAACAACCGACTTCCCGTGCAGAACAGAGGGATGCAATGAGGAACACTGTAAATCTGGTTAATCGGGAAAAGGGAACAGAAAACGCAAACCCTCAGTAAGGGGAATACTGGTTCTCAGATGTAAGCATGTATCATGCAGTTTTCCTATAGAATGTCAAAGATGAGATTTTAGGGAAGGCTGAAGCACTGAATTAGCTGACGGTGCAGAAAACACTGTCTCTTACCTCCTCACTCTGAACGCTCTGACATCGACACAAAATATTTAGGAGCTTGCATTGCAGAATGCTGAGCAGCACTAAAAGGCAGGCGGAGGGTCTGTGCTGCCTGGCAGTAACATGCAGCACAAATGGTGTATGGATGATGTAGAGACAATAATGCCTACTTTTTCATCAGTCTGTGACACCACCCTGTTCGATACATCCTTATTGGCTAAAGAATTCCCATTCATATTTACTCTCTGCGATCAAGAGTTTTAATTTCCAAACTAATTGCAATGAGTTATATGAATATATGTTTTATGTCACACAATAGTTTAGTTGCCACAGAGGTGTCTAACTGTAGCATAGCATATGGTTTATAATTGATGACCAACTAGCATGAGTCATATATGGTCTGGTTTTAGCCTGGAACCAATCCTAAACAATGTGAGGCTTATGTTTTATTTTGTTATTCTGCCCTTTGGCTGTTAGCACATGCCCCTAACAAATTTTTAAGCCTTTGCCAGTTTGACAGGTCAAGTGAGATACAAGTCTCAAAGGCACTACATTCTTTCAAATGTCATGACAATTCAGATAGAAGTATAAAGGACACCCCAGTTAGTCTCTCTACTAATTAATGTCGCCACTAATTTCAAAGGTTTAGTTGAGCCTCTCATTAATTTGGAGAGATTAATGACACATCTCCTGACCAGCGGCTCTGCACATGGATGCCAGCCCAGCCACAGGAGGAAAAAAACTACAGGTGACTTTGGCACGAGGGGGAGATGCAGAAGATTCAGTGGAAGTATATGGGGAGAAAAAACATCCCTGCCTCGGAAACCAGGCCTCATCACCTATGCTGTTTAAGGAACAGCGTGTTTCTCATAGGAGAAAGACACCAAGCTGCTTTTACATGCCAGTTTTCCTAAAGCTGTGTAGAAGTTGGTATATATCTTAGTATCTTACAACTGACAAACTTTTTATTTCCCAAGCCAACACATTCACCCTTGTAAGAACAACCTTCTCACAACTTGCCTGTATTCCTAGCAGTATTCCTCAGTATTTTTTAAAATTATCTAAAACATGGATGGGTTTAAGTCTTTGCTGGTTGACTCCTTTCACACATACTGTCACCTTGCAAGTCACTGCCACCGCAGACTGAAGACCCCATCTTTCACCAGTGCCCCGCTGGCTCGCACAGTCAGCGGCCAAGGAGCACGGTCTCACCGGGAGCCTCTCGGCAGCCGAACCACAGTCCCGCTCCTCTCCCCACAGAGCAGAGCACCGATTGCAGCGTCTCCTTTTTCTGCTTTACGATTTCACGTCACCCTTCTGACTCATTATAGACCTGCACCCCGAGCTAGGATTCGGGTTTAAGACCTCCTTGCTGGCAGATACTACCGGCACTGCACGTTTCCCTGAAAATCCCAGATTTTACGTCCTTCGATACTCTCCATTCTTCTGTTTCACACCCCGAGCATCTCCCCTCCCAAGCGGGGTTACGTGACCCGCGACACTTGCTGCCTGTCCTGGCGGAGATCGGCCCCGGCATCGCGTAACGCGGCGCCCAGGCCGTCTCCGAGCACTCGCCGCCGCAGCGGGAAGCGTCTCCGGCCGGCTCGCCCGCCCTGGGCCGCTCCCGGCGCCGGCAGCCCGGCTTCACCACCCCAGCGCCGGGGCCTGCCCCGCCCCACAGCGCGGCGGCCGCCTGCCGCCCCCTCCCCACGGAGCGGCGTGGTGCCGGTGGACCCTCCCGGGGCTGCTTCGCTTCCCTGAAAGGCTGAAGGCAGCCGCGCCCGCCGCACGCGTGCCGTGCCGTGCCCGCCTCACGCCCGGCGCGGCGCGGCCCACCGCCCCCCTCGCCTCTCGGGGCGTCCCGGCGGGGAGGAGCCGCCCGCCCCGCCCCACGCAGGGACCTCCGGGCGGGGCGGCGCGATTCCGCGGCTGAGTGGGGCTGCCCGGAGCCGCCTCCGCCTTCCCGCTCCCCCCGCGGCGGCGGCGGCGGCAGGACCCAGGTGAGAGCGGGGCGGCGCCGGGCGCCGCTGAGGGAGGGCCCGGCCGGTTGCGGCGGCGGCTCCCGATCGCGAAGGAGGGGTCGGGCGGAGGGAGGCCGGGCTCAACTTGACAGGAGGGAGGGAGGGAGCGAGGAGGGAAGGAGGCGCCGGTGGCTGCGCTCGCCGGGCGCGGGTGAGTGCGCTGAGCTGGAGCGGGCGGCGGCCGGCGTGGGGAGGGGAGCGGGCGGCTGAGGCGCGGCGCGTCCCCGGCGGATGGCGGGCGGCTGGGGCGGGGAGGCGGCGCTCGGCCGCGCCCCGGTGAACGAGGAGAGGCGGGGACACCGGGCGATCCCCGGCTCCGTTCCGGGGGCTTGCGGCGGCGTCGTCTCTTCCCTCGCGGCCCGGAAGAAAGTTTTGGGGATGTCGGTGAGGTGGGGGCTCCCCCATCCCCTCAGCCGCCCGCCCGCGCCCCTTCGCCTTCTCCACAGAGCCCGGCCGCCAACCGGCGGGCGCCCATCCCGCCGCCGCCTTCGCTCAACGCCCGATCGGAGACAAAGCCGCCGCCCCACCTGCCGCCCCGGCCCCGCTCCCCGCCGCAGGGCCGCCTCAGACGGCGGGGAGCGGGACACGGGCCGGCTGCCCTGTCAGTGACGGGCGTGCGGAGAGACAGGGGCCCGCTGAGCGCCAGCAAACTTATTTTTAGATGTGCCTCCCATCTCAGTGCATCTTAAAAATAGCATAGTTCTTATTTAAGGAGTGGGAAAGAAAGTGGTTCTGGAGGCCTCGTGGTGGTTTTGTCTTTTTTAAAAGGCAATTTTTAAAGGAAAAAAATCGTTTCAGCGGTATAAGCAGCTGTGGGTTGGTTAACACCCACAGGTGCACGCAGGATGCTTTAACTATATCTTCATTAAGGTCACCCCGTAAGCACGTGAACAAAGGTACTCATGGCTTTGTCCTCCGCAGTGTGTCTTCAGCGTGAGATGCAAGGTCTCGCGCACATGCACACCTGATCCACGCAATACTTGTTGTGGGGTGACTCGAGCTTTTTTCATCTGTTGTTTTCTTCGTTTTCTGTCCTGTCACTTCTCTCTGGAACGCCTTGCAACATGTGGGTGATGCAGGTTGAAGGAGTGATAGCAGGCTGCAAGGATCAGGACTGCTTATTATGTTGTAAATTAACCTTTCGGTTTTGTTTTAGTTACTGTATCTCAGCTGATTCTGGTGTCAGAACTAGCATAAAATAAGCGGGTCTTACTGTGCCAAATGTGTAAAAATACATAATTTGTATCAATGATCTCATCATGACTGCTCACAGAGGAGAATTCTGATTTTTATTTTAAAACCACTACAAATATATGGGAGACTTGTGTAAATGAAAAAGGAGTATCTCCAATAGAGAAAGGAATTTTGAGAAAAAAGAATTGAACGGTAGAGTATTTTAGATTGGAAAGGACCTTTGAATGTTCTCTAGTTCTGTCCCCCCACTCAAAGCAGGTCCAGTTCGATAAGGTTGCTCAGACCTTGTCTGGGTGAGCTTTGAGCATCTCCAAGGATGGAGATTCCAGTCCCACTGGTTATGGTGGTGCCAGTGTCTGACCACCTTTGTGGTGAATTTTTTTTTTCTTAATCTAATGGCAATTTCCTGTGTTGCAGTTTGTTTGTGTTTCCTCTTGTCCTGCCACTGTGCATCTCATATCCATCTGTGGGTGATCGTAGTCATGTGCATCTGTAGTTCTAGAAGCTAGTAAAAACCATGTTAGTGTGCTGGACCAAAGGGTGGATTGTTTCATGACATTGTTCTAAGTATAATTGCTAGATTTTATTCTCATGTATTGGAAACTTATTCTTCCTAAGCATTTGCTTAACATTTCCTATTTATTTGAATGTGGTTAATAGCAGATTAGCATATTAATTTAAAATGCATAAATACCTTATGAAGACTATTTGTTGTTTTCTTTCTTTAATCAAATAAATGTCTCAATTTACCCATCTCTGGGTAAATCTCTGTTTTTTTACCCATCTCTGTTTGTCCATTGGCCTTGTGTTCCTTAACGTGACTTTGAGACAGTTTGCTCCCAACTTTTGCTAGAGTGTTATATTACATTAACAGTGTCATATAGTCTCTTGGAATGACAGAGTCTACTCATTTTAATAGAAGGAAAGCTTTTTGACTTTAATCTTGAAATAGATTTTCCTTGTGAAGGGATGTGCCTTGAACAATACAGTACAACCTGTTATTACTGGGAAGTTGCCTTTATACTACATAGGCGTTGTTTAATGCTCTGAAGAAGCCTTGGCTGATATTTATGATGCTGTTGATGTGGTAAATGATGCGGGCACCTTTCTTCATTCAGCAGAAAAAAAAATGTTTTTAGGCTGTGCAGAATAGAAATCTGCATGTTCTTCATCATGACACATGACTGCCAAAATTACTGGTTTCTTAATTTGTGTAAATTCTTGGATGTTGCTGGTAATATTTCAAAAGCAGGAGAATATATTTGTAATGTGGTTCATAGTATGTCACTTCTGGATGTGTCTGGGTAGAATTTCAAAACATTAGTGTGATGCTGCTTAATAGCAAATGCTTCTGAGTAACTCATGCTTTCCATTAGAGCCATATCAAATCATTTATTAGAAGCTGTTTGAATGGCTGGCTGCACTGAATTTGATGATATTTGGAATCATTTGATAAATAATTTAACTTACTCTTACAGATAGCATCTGCCATTTTATAATGATGGAAACACCTGACAGTTATGCTCATTGGCTTGTATTAATTGTAGTGAGCTTCCACTCAGGGAGAAATCAAATGTGTGGTGTTTTTTTATTGCTGTTGGTTTTTATTATTTTATTTAGTCCTGTAATGCTTATGTGAATCTTAGATATTCTTGATCTGTATGAACCTCTTCTGTAGGCTTACTGAACTCTAGATTATATGTTTGAGACTTTAGATTTTACTACTAATATTTTAGGACTCTTAAGATAATATTTTCTGTTTCAGAAGTGGTCTACTTAGTTTATTTATGTTTTTCCCAGTCTCTATTGATCTCCTGTTAGCATGTCATTATGGCAAAATAAATAAACTAATGACACATTTCCCTAAAATAAAACTTTTTGGTAGGGTATAAAGGGTTTATTTTATTTGACAGTATTTGAGAATAATTTGCATAGTTGCTAAACCAGTTTATATTGGACTGTTAAGATCAAATTTGGGAAGGGGAGATCATCATATATCTGCAAGTGAACCAGGATAGCAGTGATTTATATAAATTTCAGTCTGAATTTGGACGAGAACATAAAACTGGGAATGCACTTGTTAGACTCATGAATGGTTTGCTTATTGTAGTGTGTACAGAAGGGCTTTAACATTGTTGTTATAGAATAGAATTTCATAATGCAGCTCATATGCTTTTCAGTTTTATGGCCTGGAGGACTGAATCTTGGAACGGCTGTGCTGAATTAAACCTGGGGTCTGTGACAATGACTTAATACCAGATGCTTCAGAGGGAATTGTAAGAACAAATGTGAGATAATTTGCATCCCACAATCAAGGTGAATCCGATGCGTTGTGGCTTTGGAATTGGCTTAAAACCCAAATAATGTTTAATAGCTTCTTCAGATGTTATTATGCATAATTATGATAATTTTGGATATGCTTGTTGCTGATATGCGTAGCCAGTCTAGATCTATGATTAATTTGGGGGGCAGCTAGTTTATGCAGGGGTTTTGCTTGCTTGCTTGATGCCAGACTGTTTACAGACTCAGGCCAAATTCACTGAATATTTTCCACCAGATTCAACGATTCCGGCTAATGTGACATTTGGGAAAAAGAGGTGCTTCTGCCCACGTCCTTAAACTTCAAACTGCAGTGGGGACAACACTCATCTGGGTATGAAACCTGCCCAGTTGCAGATTTCTATTCTGTTTGTTTTGGAGCAAGGTCTGGAACAGAAACTGCTTCCCATTATCACCAGTTTGTAGGATGGTCTGGGGTGTGTATCTCTCAGCTTCTCCCATGGCATTGAAATAGAGACCGTGCCCATGCTTGCTAGTCAGGTCTTTTATTTTGGACTTGGGAAACTTGTGAAGTTTGTGTTCCAATGGCTGTCCTAGTGGGTGTTCAAGTATTTTATATATAAACAGCATCATCAAACAACAAATGACCCTCTAGCCTGATACGTACTTAGTTGAGTCTCCTGAACTATGGGCTTGACTTAAAAGCGGGGGGGGGGGGAAGTGTTGTTATAGTACAGGCTATTTCTGAATATTGCTCAATTCCAGTATCAGTATCATCTTGTATGTGGGATGCTTATCATCTCACATTTATCCTTAGAGTCTGTTTCTGAATACTGTTATATTCCTGATGTTGATGGCTTCTGGTAAAAATAAGTTGTGTGCTGTCTGAATATGTATTTATGAACATGTCCAAATACTACGTGGTAGAATGGTACCAGTCAGTGTTATCCAGTAAACACCTGTGAACCTAAGCATAGATTTCATTGTAGTATTGCTTAGGAATTTTTGCTGACTTTTCTGAACTTTATAGTTCTTGCATGCAGCCCTGTGGAGGCTTTTGAAAGGTTTGCTGGTGAAATTCTGCAGTACCTTCCAGGAGCTCCTGACAGGCTCCACGCTACATTTGAGGACTTAGGTGTTTGAACTTTGATTGAAATTGCACAGAGTGCTGTTCCAAATCAGTGTTCCTTCAACTTCTGTGTGAGGTGGATGACTTTACATTTCTTCTTTTCTAGAAAGAAATCCATGACTTTATATAAATGTACGCACACACCAAACTGGCCCTGAAAGGAGTGCCATAGCTCCTGCTCGAGGGTTATCTCTCCTAGACTAGAAATCAGTAGGCCACTGTGCTCCACCAGTTTAAGTGATTGGTTGCTAATATTTATATTAATGTATCATCCAAACCTGTTTTTCACAGAACACTTTGTGTTTGCAACACAACCACTTGTTCTGTGCTAGTGGCATCGTTGCTGCAAGCATCTATAGCAGGAGACTGCTATAGATGGCAGTGTCAGGCAGGAGAAACGAAGGGAGAATTTTTGGTGACTACAGTCACAGGAGGTGAGAACTAAATTTAAAACCTGGATTTCTGCCCCTGATAATTGAAGTTTTCTTTCCCAATATAGCCTTGGTAAAAATCATCGCTTTTATTGACTTTTTGTTATGTTATCCATGTCAACCAAGAAATCTCCTTAGATATTTTAGGCAAATCTCTAAAAGCATAGAGGTAAAAACATAGTCCATGTTCACTCTCATACTTAGGACTCTGTACTCTGTCCTGATCCAATGTCGGGGGAGGTTTCCATATGATCCCAAGAGCGAGACTAAGATACAAACGAGGTCAAATGCCGTATACTCAAAAAAGGTTTTATTATTAAAAAAGTGAAGAGGGATAGCGATAGGACAGAATGGAAGGAAAAGACAGAAATAAAGCAAAGATGCGGGATAGGGCTGCAAGAATAGTCACCGCCATGGATCCAGCGATGTCAGGTTGGTCCTCAGTCTTCAGTTCTTCAGTGGTGGGTGCACACCGATCTGGCTTCGATGGTGGATGCACACTGAGCAAAATTCTCTGCTGCCTTTTTAAGTTCATCGTATCTGCTGATTAGCATATCTGCTCACCTTTAGGTTTTTTTTTTCCTCTGGTCCAACAGGTTTTGTTGCATCTGGCTTCAGGGCAGGAACGTTTGCCTCTTGTCAGTTCATTACCAACGCATGTATGGGGTCTGGCCTACACAATAGAGCCACAAATGGCTACAGGATGGGGCCAGCTCAGTACAGCTCTGCCCCTTTGAGGCTTGTCTAAAGAGTCTGGACAATGCAACCGCAAAGAAGTGGGGGGGTGCATCCTTCAATACACTCCCGCTTCTCTGGGCGACATCCCCCAGACCAATTCACAGGCCGCAGCAGCATCTCTTGGAGGTTTGCACTGACACAAGCAAGCTTTGAGGCAGTCATAGGACATTTCAGTCTCTCACAGACTCGTTTCTTGAAAATTTGTACTTTAGAAAAAAAAAAATTCTCATAAATCCCTCATGCTATTTTTAAATGAGCTGGGACAAAGCATGTGATAATACAAATAGTGTTACTAATGTCTATAAAATACTAGCTCATGATTCACGGTAGAGCTTTTTTTTTTTATTTTAGTTATGTAAGGGCACAGATAATTAGAGTACATTGAAAGGAGTTTAAATACAAGTGTCAGTCATAATTGTAAATGAGTGATAGTTAGGATGTGGATTTATTAAATTCTTTGCATCATAGCACGTGGTATGTCTTGGAACAGAAATTGCAAGGCCTCCAGAGCAGGCCATGACAGGGCATACAAAGTTGGCTTAGGGTTCCATGTCAGAACACCTCTCTGGAGTGAGACTGGAACTTTCTGTACACTACATACGTAAGGGAGCGGAAGACATTCAGCAGTGCTATAGGATATTGCTATCTTCTAAGTTGAATACTAGGTGCATTCTTATTTGGGTAGGAATTGGTTGTCAGAGATAGGCTCTTTGCACAATAGGTCTCTGAAAAAGATTCTTTATCTCAACTTGTGGCAGACTTTATTTAGGAACAGAGCACCTACATTCATTGCAGGACTTTCACTCTGATCAAATGTGTACTGGACAAGTTGTATAAAAATAACACAGTGGAGTTCTGGTGTTTTCTTTTAGGGATTAAATCAGCTACTACATCCTTTTTATTAATATTTTCTTTCAGATGTCTTTACAAAAAATCTAATTCTATGCAAAAGCAAAAATAATTTGAATAGATGCTATTGTTCTTTGGAAAAAATGCTACATAGTTTTGTACTTGGTATAAAGAAAGTACAGACTGATGCTTCCAGAAAGCAGCTGATTTTCTCTTATGGTAGAAGCAGGCTTACTTGTTGAGAG
This sequence comes from Strix uralensis, assembly GCF_047716275.1. Taxonomy (NCBI): domain Eukaryota; kingdom Metazoa; phylum Chordata; class Aves; order Strigiformes; family Strigidae; genus Strix; species Strix uralensis. Next base: position 113,364,404 of record NC_133973.1, on the reverse strand, counting down.
TGACAACCTTACTGCTGCTGGGCAAGAGTGTGATTTTAACCTCTGTGATGAAATACCACAAATGATCCTGCAGTTAGTGTTGGCACTGAGGGTGAAATGACAGACAAGTAACCTAATAATTGTTTGTAATTGTACTACATCAGTGTAGACTGCTGTTAAGCGGGTAATTCCATACATTTCTGTTTTAACAAGTAATTTTAACAGACTTCACAGAATTCATCAATCTCTCCTTTTCTTTTTGCCCCAGTGTGGTGAGTTTTGGAATGAGTTAGAAGGAAAGCTGTATGCATTAACTTAATCAGAATTTGTTCTGAAATTGTTTAATGGATCCCGATTAGTCTATAGATGCACTTTGATCTTGGTTATTATTAAAAGAACATTTGCAGTACCTTAAAATTCTACATTTTATATAGATAAACAGTTGTATGCATTGCTTATTTGAGATATTTGTAGCAGTACATATTCTGAGAGAGGTTGGTTTGTCTGTTAAAAGTTTCGTTAGACAATCTTTGTTAGAAGATTTTAAATTAAAAATAAAATAACATGATCTGCATCTTTCATATTATATTTGCCTATTTCTTCTGTCTCCTGATTAACTGTAGTGCAAGCCTGTCCTCATGTGACGTCTGGAGCTAGTAAAGCTCATTTTCTTAGAATTATTATCTTATGGTTCATCTGATGATTATGATCAATGGTTTTACTATGTTGAAGACATGATAAAGTTTGTCTCCATGTATGCTCTGCTAATGTGTAATATGATGTGAATCCATACTCCAGCCTTTATCTCATTCAGGGCACTTACTGGAGCTGTTCATCAGAAGCTTGTTCTTCACTTGGCCATCTGTTTCTCTAAAGCATGTAGCAATTTAACTACCTTTGAGGTTGCTATCCTGTCAAAAATCAGTAATATCTGCCAAGTGGTTGAAAACTACTGGGAGGGGAAGAGAGAGATGTTTGCAGACCTTGTGATCACATAAGCTTCTTAGCTTTAGCAAAGCAGACTTGAAATCTGTATTTTAATTATTCTGCAGCGCTTGGGATTCTGATGCTCTCCTTAAAGAGATATATCTCAAAAAAGAAAATGGTTTGTGTATGAGAAGTTTAAAAAATGTGCTGAAACCAGATAATATTTCTTGAAATGCCTAGTGTCAACAGCAGACTCAAAAAAATCCTGGTTTATTTTTAATAAAATATCAGACATACATTTAAAATATTTTTTCATGAATTCTAAGTTTCCATGGATATTTTGAAAGCAGTAATAGCTACAATTTATTCAGGCAAGACGTTCTGATGAGTGTGTGTTTTACAGCTTAATATCCTGCATATCTTTGCAAGAGTTTGTACAAGGAATGCAGAGTCACTGCATCATGTGGGATTGGGGCACCTGTCAGAAATTATAGCTTTAACATATGCTACAAATATAAAGCTCCTGCTCCTCCTATTAGAAGTACTTGTGGAGTCATATACTCTTAACACAATGTTTGACTCAGTTTAAGTAGGGATGGGTTTTATGATATGTTATTTCAGTCTGGCCTGTTGCAGTGTTGTTTAGCAATCTTGTCTGGAAGTCATATTACAGAAGTTGTCTTGAAATTAATCCATACCATGCAAATAGGAAATTGTCCCAACACAAATGAAAATCAATATCCTGGTTTTTTTAATTGCAGAAAGAAGAACATAAAACTCTTTTCTGTTGATAATGATTAATCACAATTAAACCTTGCAGCACTGAGAAGTGTGCTATTGGTACTGACATGCTGTACGTTCTCAACAGTTTAGTCATACTGTATAAACAGGAGATGAGAAGTGAAATCCCGGAGAGATAAAAGGAAAAGCAAAGATTTCTAAAATAAACATAATTTCTAAATTAAGGAAAATTGACTGATTTGAAGGCATTGTAGGAAGTGAGAATGAGATGGGGATGGGGTGAATGAAGAGCATAATAAAGGATTAAGGGGGAGAAATTGCCATTTACGGAAGAAGAGAAATGAGGGCAGGTGAAGCCTTTTGAAAATCAGCAGTGTCCCAGTTGAAGTACAGCATATAACTCTGCATCTACTAATTTGAATACATTCTTCAAAAGAGTCTGTTACTCTATTTCATGTCAAGATGACTTTTTGAGTATCTTCATACATTTCATTGCACTATTTATTAGCTGTAACCAATTTGTTAGTCATAAATCACCTAGGACTGATTCTTCACTCTTCTCAAAAGTTTTCTACTTTTTCTTCTCAGTAGACAAACATTGTTAAGTCTGGGCAGTCAGTGTCAGAACCACGTGAAAATTCTGTAGGGCTGATTTTCCCTGTTTAGGGACAACACTGGAAGGTGTAACTAGGACTCTCTGTGACCACATAAGCTTAGGAAAGTCATGCTGCAGTAATACTTCTTCCCCAGTCTAAGTGTGGAAAGCAAATAGACTATGGCCTTTTATAGTAGTCTCATGAGAACACAGCAGGTGCCCTTCAGAACAAAAATAATTGGTTTATGTTGCTCTTGCAGTTCATAAAATGCTTAATGATACCATCTTGTAAGGTAAAAATACATAATTTGTTTCCATTTTTTGTATATATACAGTATCTTGTATACTAGATGGAAAATGCTGCCATCATAAAAGGAAGAGAGAACAGCTGCCTATATATTTAGCCCTGACTGTTGTCTTTTGGGTCATATTGAATGCTTCTGAAAGGAGGAGGGAAGGACAGTTACCCTCCAGGAAGTTATGATCCAGCTTATGATGAGCAGCTTCTGAGGTGTAACGAAGAGGAGGAAGGGGGGAGAGAGCCAGAAGCTGCAGTTAAAGGCTGAGACAGAGGAGCATGGGTCTGCCTCCAGAGGAAGCCAAGTCCTCAGTGGCTACTTCTGTACCACTATGTCCGCAGGTCTGGATCTGGACACGATGCTAAGCTGACCTCAGTCTGGAGCAGCTCTGTCGTAGAGAGAATGAAATCAGATCCAAGGGCAAGCTGACTGGTGAGCGGTATAGTCAGCTGGGGTTTGGTGTTTGGGCTTGCTTCGTGTCCTTCCTTTTCTTCTCCAGTGTAGACATGGCTCAGAAGTAATGGGAAAATAAAAGGTTGGGTTTTAGGGAGCTAAAGCTATACAAGCCAATTTGTTAGTGATGTTATTTGGAAGAAGTTGTTCTAAATGATTTATTAGTCCTTGGAGGAGACTATGTGGATATTTTTCTCCCTAGGAAGTGGCTGAAGATTGGTGGGTTGGAAATAAGGTCCAGAGGAAAGAACAGTTCCTGCATGGACATAGTTATGGGTTAGATTTGGTTTTGAGCTTTTTAAATAGCGTCAACAGGCAACAAACCAGCTTGGATTCTTCTTGTGTGCAGTTACATTGCTTAAGGTTCCTATTTTTGTATTGGAATAAAATACAACTTTAGAGACCAAAAGTTGTAGTTTGGGGGCTTCTTTTCTTCTTTTCTCTCTTTTTTCTTTTTTTTTTTTTTTTTTTTAACAGTCTCACTTAAAAGTGGGATGGGGAAACAAGACTGTTCCATCTGAAGTCTGCATTGGGTTTCAGCTGCAAATGCTAATGCAGTTAACACAAATATGAGGCAAAATGGAATAGTCAAGAACATGTTCTTATCTCTGACAGATTGAACAGTGCACAAAGTTCTTTGTAAATGCAGGTATTTAATATTATGACATGACTAGCTTTTGCCAGCTTTCCACTGAATTTTTTGAGTGAATTTACAATTTAAATTTATAAGCATATTTAAAGAGTTCTGGTTTTCTTTAAGGCATTGTTAATTATAAAAATGGAAAAGACTAAGATTTCCTTAGTTCCTACGGTCAAAGTTATTAGTGGAGGGAAGCACACTGTGTAGCTGCCTTTTTTTCATTGTCTTTAAATTGCTATGCTGTCTTTTTCCTATCACTGCTTGCTTTCTTCTACCTTGTAAACATTGCTGTGGAGTCTTTTTTCCCTCAATAATTCTGGTCAAGCAATTCACATGCTAATACCTAGCTTTGAGGTATATGGTAGCAGTATCTAAGGTCCTGGTATTCACAAATGAGTCTCCATTCTCTGAACAATCTGATTATGTTCCCCTTCCCTTGGGAGGATCCACGCAATGCCTCCAGGACTCTAGAACAATTTGTGAGTGATGAAAGTCTGGTGCTACTTAGGCCACTGAATCCATCTGACAAAGAGGAGTATTGAAATGATGTTCAAAGCAATCTGTAATATTAAGACTCTGCTTCTTACTTCTGCTACTGTTAAAAGGTGAAGGAAAGGAGGAAATGTCTGAGCTGGTTTTCTGTTGTTTTCAAAGATTTAGATAAATTGTATAGTTTGGTGGTGGTTCCCCCCCCCCCCCCCCCCCCCCCGGGAGATGGAGAAGAATAGATATATCCTTAATATGCCACATAAGCCATATTTGAGCCTTGCTGTGGCAGGTAAGTTCTTTATATACAGTTTGTGGGGCTCTGGAATTACTACAGTAGCAGTTATAGATTAGTGTTTTATTATATCATAAAAACTGTTTGAAAAAGTGCAAAAGGCAATGATTAAACTGCTACCTATTGGTAGAGTACTGTGATATTGTGCTGGTTGAAAAGTTAACATCAGTATGCTTGCAGATGGCAGGTAACTTTGCTTACTGGAAATTACAGAAGATTCTGAATAAGTTTGTGTTGTGTGAAATTCAGTGTTGACATGTATTTGGAACTACTTCTTCAACAAAAGGAATAACATAAAATACAGATACACCATTGAGACATCAGAGTAAATAATTCTCTGTGTTGCTGGCTTAATAGATAAATTAGGCCCCAGGATTATTTTTTTCCTGACCCAAACATATGAATAAGTTGTCAGCAAAGACATTAAGATTACTGTTTATGTACAGTCATTTGCTGTCCAGAAAGAGAGCAGAAATAGAAGTCAGAGACTGGCAACAATGATAAATAGGCTTTGGAAAACAGTCCATATAAAACCAGATTGAGAAGATTGGCACTTTTCAACTTTTTCCACTTAGAACTATATGCAGAATACTAGCCTTTATGAAGAAAGGGAATTGTGTGTTCTGTCTACCCTTTTTGACGGAAGAGTAAAGACTGTGTAATAAAGTAAAAAAACCTCAAGTATGCAAGAAGTTCTTTTTAGATGGTGTGTCATTAACTGACAAAAATATCCGAGCAATGATAAGATGCTGATATTTCTACAACAAAAGATTAGATGTTTAAATGTAATATATGTATGCAATATATAAATTACTTCAGTATTTTTCAGATTGCTTCTGCTATAAATCCTTTTGCTTCAAAATATAAGCAAACTAGATGGAGCAACTAAAAAAAACCACTTTTCCAATCCAGAATTGTCCACTGACGAATTTCTTGCACCTTCTGTCAAACCATCTGCTACAGGCTAATGAACAGACAGCATGCTGGATTAGATGAAGCACTCGTATGAGGTATTTTGATAGCTCCTGTGTTCCTTTCAGTGGGAACTCTGTGGTTAATGAAGCTTAGAGTTAAATTTTTGGGGGGGGGGGGGGGTGGGCAAAGTGTTCTTGCTATGAGCTTCCGCACTGCAGGGTGCTGTTGACAGAGAGGGGTGACAAACCCACATCACTGTTTTTGAAGCACATTTCAATGTTTTCTTATAAGCCTTCATTTAGCAGAAGAACATCTCAGTAACCCCTGTCAGGTGCCCATGGGAAGTAATGACTGAATTGAGAGGAGTGCAGAGTTGTGCCCATTTTGGGCTGGGGGATCTGCATAATTCCAGACATCATACATCATTCCATAGTAGAAAGCAGGTATCGCTGCTGGAGCTACAGCCTAGCTAGAATAAATACCAGCTTCATTTTGGGATGTACCTGAGATCTCTGTCTCTGAGGAGGCACCACCATCGCCTCTTAGAGTTTCTTCCTGCTGCGGCTCTAGACATGATACCACACAAACATTTTTTTCCTGCGGTGGCAGACACAGATGTGTTTGAAGCTGTGTACAGACTAGCAGAGAAAGTATTTATTTCTTTATTTAATTCCAACATCTGCCCTTTTGAAGTATTCTTAAATATCCTTCATAGGAGTATTTGTGAGGTGTCCAATTTTACTTTGTAACTTAATCATTCTTGTATTTGTCAGGATTAAAAAAGGTTAATGATGCCATTTGGTCACTAGTGATTCCTATGGTTACTGTTGAACTATGAGCTGCTTGTAAGGATCAGAGGTCCAGTACCAACAACAGTAGGGTGGAAGTGACTGGCATCCAGGTGTGTTACCATCGGAGCTGTCAGCACTGCTGGTGGCTTTCAGTCTCTAGACCAGCTCATGATCAAAGCAGAAGGTGGTCACTGAACACTGGTGGTGCTCTTCCTGCAATACAGTAGCTGTGGGTTTGCCTGCTAACCCAGTGTTATAAGCAGTTGGACTGAATCTGTGTTGGCCTATCAAGACTCCTTGCTGGAGTCTTTTGCTAAATTACATTTCCTCTCTTTTAGACAATAATATTTGGTCATTGTTATTGGCATTTTGCATGTACATCAACAATGCAATTGTTTTCTTTTGTTTGATTGTTGTTTTTTATAAAGGGTTAGAGAGTGAGCATGTCCAGGTGTTCCTCAACACCACAGATACACTGTGTGCTGCTTTGCTAGCAGCACTTCTGATGGCTTAAAACTTTTGCGAAATCAACTGTGACCTTGCAGTTATGCCACTGCGAGAAGATCCACAAAGTGAAAAACCATTATGGTCATATTGGAACAGTCTGTGCATTATGCCCACGTACACTGCATTAATAACCAAACTTTGGAGCAATTAATTTTTCATACAATCTGATATTCAGCCTGTTCTCTTTGATGTATTTAATGAACTTCCCTAATACAGTAAGTTTTATGTGGATAGCACACAAACTGAAAAAAGAGCTACAGGTATTACTGATAGATCAACCTATTTCAGTCCATGTTTTCTGTCCTAGCATAACTTGAGTGACTTCATATTTTCAATGTGCCTACTTTCAATAAACTGACCAACTTAGTTTACACCACTCTCAAAGAGGGCAAGAGCTGTCGCAGCTCATTTGTCATCCCTCATCTCCCATAGCTGTGCATAAATCCATAGAAGTTAAAAGTAGATTTGGGGACTTCCTGTACTTAATGTAACTGGGTTGTGATCTCCATTTTGTAACTGAAAAGGCTCTGACATCTCTGTAAATACTTATTTTAATTGTTTTATTTGAGGGGATGTCAATTAAACCCAGAAACTAAAGTTGCTGATCATAAGCATTCTGGTGATTAACTAGTGATATTGTATAATGCAATTCTGTAGGGAGTCTGTTTAATTTCTACACAAAATATAACCAAATGATCTAAGACCAATCTGTTCAAATTTCTCTTTTTTTATTTTTCTCACTCTGCCTCTCTATTTACCAGTTTAGATGCTTTAAAAACATTTGAGTTTCCTGAAGCATGTCCAAATTCCTTCAGGATTTGGGGGGGGGGACATGACTGATTTATAGGTCTTAAGTAGGTTTTCTGTCCCAAGCAAGGCCATGTAAAGGGTAACTGTAGTTTCACCTGTGTGAGACCTGGATCTTCCTCAGTTCACACCTGGGGACCAGGATTTGCTGCAGCATCTCAACCGGCACTAGATGCTTGTGTGTGGGCAACTGAATCAAGCCCCTACTGCCATTATCAGCGGCTGCAAAACTGTTACAGTATCTTGGAGCTACAAAATCCTATTGATTTATGAAATAAGTCCTCAGAAATATCTCAAGGAAAAATACTAAGGTCAGAAATTTTATAGCATCAGATGTTTTTAATGAGACTAGGAACATCATTAAATGAACTTTTAAGATACAGGCTGCTATACCGTAATTCTTTTAAATTTGTCTGTATCCTCACTGCTGCTGGAAGGAGCAGTCCCATTCAACGTCACTAAGTGCATTAAGCTTTAATAGCAATTTGGGCCAGATCCAGTCTATCATGACAAGTAATCTTCTAGATCAAAAACATCTTAAAATTTGGAGTGTAGTTATATCTGTCTTTGAATAGATAGTGTTGCTATTTTTAATTAAGTTTGAACTATTTTATTTTGATTTAGCTTCCATTTAATCTTAGCAGTCCGAATGAGGAGGTATTGCAGCCAGTAACTGCCTGGAGTTTTCTTTTTTTGTTTTCAGTTTAAAAGATTTGAAAACTGTTTGTTAATGTGTATAGTGCAGATTGTGGCAGGACAGAAAGGTGGGTGGGTTGTTATTCTAGAGTTTTTTTCCTAAAGATTGAAAATAAATCTACTCTAGCTTGCTTTATTTGACCTCACACTTATGAATATCAGCTGTAGAATATTGCTGTACAATTTGAACAAAAGAATGCCAATAGTGAGTCTTCATCATGCTACATATGATTCAGAAAGCCCTATGGATTTTGGTCAGAGGGAAAAATATGTTAGATGGGAAAATAACCGTATCCAGCATAGCCTTGTTTAATATTCATCATAGGAGTTTGACCACTTAAACAAAGACATTGTTGAGACTTAGCTGGCGGTCAAAGTGAAGGATAACAAACATAGCATTTTTTACACAACAATGTCAAAATACCCAAGTTTGTTCAAGGAAAGATTTTCAAGTAGCAGTTTATTTGCTGTTACAAATAATAAACATTTTATTCTCTAAAGAAGTATTTTCTGTATTTTTTTAATTAACGCGATCTAAGTTTTATGACAAGGCTTAACAATAAGGTTTCATTTCAGGATGCTGATAGTTTTCAGTACTTCCAGCAGAAATTTGTTAGTATTATCAGTTTCTGTGGTTAGGCTTTTATAAAAAAATTCTGCTTATTTGCTTGAATAATTACCATTATAATTTAATTAGGAAGTATAATTCATGTAGGTAGGCTTATACTGTTCTCCTTTTGGATCAAAGAACGAGAGCCTAAACAATTGCAAGTTCAAGCTCTGAAATCTTATTATCTTAATTTTATGCCACAAAAAGTCAATTAATGCAAGATATATTTCAGTCATGCCCTATTTATGGAGTTGTTCATAGCTTGTATTTAGGAAAGTGACTGAAGTTTGAGGAAGAAAACTTTCTCTGTGTAGCATCCATCTTATGACTGGTACCAGATGCCGAGAGCAGATGCAAACGTAGGGGTTGCCCATCATATTTATGCAAAGAGGACAGCATGTGCACAAGTGCTCATTCAGTTTTATTGATAAACCTCCAGCAGTGTTTCTACAAAAGTGTCATAGGAGACAGTCTCATGTTAGTGTATGACTCTTTTTCTCCTCTGACATTACTTGTGAAGCCTCTCTGATGGGCCCTGTAATAGCTGCAAGGCATTAGGGTTAACGTAGTAGCCTCTGGAGCAGATTTTAGTTGATTAGCTTTGTGCAGTCTGTTTGCCAGGTGAGCTTGCCTGGCTGTGAGACCGTCTCTTCAAACTATTGTAGTCATAGCAAAGGACTGGGGTTTTTTTCCCTGTTGAAATAATTGCAAATTGTACTGTGATCTAAGAGTACTACACTTCATTACTGAGGCTGTAATCTACATTTCTGCCTAGTGCAAATTGCATGGTTTATATGTGAGGAGTAAGAACTGGCTCCTGAGGTCATTTGGTGTAGGTACTACCTAGTGTATTAATGAAGAAATTGAATCAAGAGTGTAAGTTTTGCCTTGTGTGTGGAAGGCGGTCAGGACTGTGCAGTTTCTTAGTTAGCTCTGAGGAAAATTAGTGACTTAGCCAGTGCTTGAGCAGGAGCAAAGAAGCTGAAGGAGGAGGAGTGGCAGTGTGTTTGGCTGAACTGAACTGTAAGTGTAATCCTAGTGCCCTCTGTTGCTGGTAGAGCAGCTTCTGTTGTATGAAAGAAGTGCAATGTACTGAAGGCTGGTAGTTTTATTTCTGCATATGGAGAATTATGGTAAACTGTGTATTGTGAGTGTGTGCATCCCTGGGGCTGACTCAAAATACAGTAAGGAGGTGTGAAGACCTTGTCACTGATGGATGGGAAAAAGTATTTTAAAAAGTGTAACTACATGCATTTTTCAGTGGTATTTGAGGCTGCAGCTTTCTTAGGCAGGACATTAACATCATACCTTACTGGGACCTTAACATTTTTCTGTGTTTGAGCCCAATTGTCAGGGAGCAGCAGGATGAGATTGGCTTGCAGGGGAGACTGCTGGCACACAAAGGTGACAACAAAGAACATAGTGCCACACTACCCAAACAAGAAGAGTGGAGCAGTCTGGTGACAGTATTCAGGGACAGCCAACAGCCCCATTCACCAGACAGGCTTGTAGTTATGAAGCAAGTCCAGGGTCAAGTCAGGACACGTGGCCGCACAGGCATACCTGGAGCATGGCTCAGGCAGGGACCAAGGGCAAGACTGAGCTTCAGTGTAGCTCCCGAGCAAAAGCGGGCAAACCTCAACAAGGCTTTTCATAGCTCATTCCCACACAACTCTTCTCACAGCACTCTGGAAGCATCACAGTGGAGCAAGCTTTGAGCACAACCAGCTGATGCCCTAAGAAGGGGTGAAGAGGTAGTGCACAGAGCCTTGACGCTGACCTTTGAGTATCATCTCTTTGCCTGGAGGAGGTAACTTCAGTCAGCTTCTCTTGTGTTCCTGGACATATTCATTGACAACTATGAGGCTGTGAAAATATTAATAAACTTCTGATCCAATTTGCTTACAGTTTACCCTGTTATCTTCATGTGTATTGAGCTGGGTGGGAAGAAGGTGGATCCCTATGGGACTCCACAAGTGAAGATTTTGGAGAAAAGAGCAGCACAAGGAAACCAATGTGACTTGCTCAGCTCTGTCACAAGACGACTGACACCCACTCAGTACAAAGCTCATAATTTCTACTTTCAAGAGGCAGTAGGAGTCCACTGATGATCAGACCAGACCTGAGGGAATGCTCACCAAGGCTTACAGATCTATAAAGGAGAGCGGGGTCTCAGCCAAGCATAAACCACTAACAGTTTTTCTCTCTAGGTGATATCCATCCTGCTGCAAGACTGAAATGTCTGATATTTTTGAGTTTTTGTGGTATGATACCTCCTTCAGAAAAGTGAATTCTACCTTTTTTTTCCTTTTAACTGTGGGGAAGATAATTAATGCTTAGGGAAATATCACACGGTTCATCATGTTAAAGAACAACGAGGGAACAATATTAAGCACTTACTGGGAAGGGCTACGAGTTCTCTGTATATCACTGTTTCTGTGCTGGTAATACTACAGTTAGATTTTTACATATTAAAGAATCCTTAGAAAGTATGATAATGATATGCTCAAATGCACAACTTGAATCAGTGCTCCCTAGAGATCCCAGCAGAGATATCACAAGCTGAACACCCATGTGAAAAAGCAAGTGTAAGACTGGGGCAAACAGGAAATGTTTGCTGTTCTGCTTTACAAGTTGAGCAAAGGAATGGTGCAGCATTAAAACATTAAAGATGTCTCTTTTGGATTAATGAGATACATGAACAATCATCACAAAGCAGAGGGGAAAGGACGTATGATTGTGTGATGGAACAGCAAAAGGAAGGTGAGAATTAACAAGATCAAGAGTACTGGAGAAACACAGGAAAAAGGGGTGAAGAAAGAGCGCATCAGAAAGAAGAAACTCACTGGAAAGGAGAAATAGCTGGGCCAAAAGCTGCTAGAAAAAGATGCGTTTATTTTGAGGAGACAAAATGATACGTTTAACAATGCTGGAAAACATGAAGAAAGGGAAAGAAAACATTGAAATATAAATTGCATCTTTTGTAGATTGTATAGTACCAAGAAGACTGTCAGATAGGAAGATATTTTTAAATTAAGGTACTTGCTGAAAACAAGTGATTTAGTTCTAAAGCTAAATAGTGATTTTAAAATGTATAGTTTTTAAAGGTGGACCATCTCCCAGTTTGTATAAGGACCATAGGACAGGTAGTGCATCCACACACTAAAGTCCACTCTGAATTTTGCTGGTGGTAATTCAAAGCTACATATTTATACTTAGCAGTAAAAGAGGAACTACCTAGTTCTTAGACACGTTACCGTCTCAATATTGCTGAGCAAATAAAAGTGTATGGTTGATGATGTAAGGAGAGAGGTGTCTGTGTTCATGGTGTAATAAGTAGAATATCAAGTAATCCAACAGCTAAATCTAATATTAGTTTACAGATTCACTGATTAAGGCTAGGAAGTGAAGAATAGCGTTGCCATGGTGAAGTCTATACGATAAAGCACAAGAAGAACGAGCTAGTGAATAATTGATACATGTCTAAGATTAGAAACGATCATTTACAGTGTGCTCTTTGATATTCATGCATGCTTTTTACTTGAAAAAACCTCAGAGAAACACATTAGCATAGACTGTGACAGGTTTTTGCATAAACTTTTAAGAAAAGTACCAATGACTTATGTGTGCAAGAACACACAAATACACAGTTACTGCAGTGCCAAGATTGAGAATTCAGGCATAAACAAAAAAGTTCAAAAACAGAAGGCTTTTAACATGGGATGTATTTGGCCAGGCTGCATGTTACTATATTTCTTAAAAATATAATACATAAATAAGAATGTGCATCATAAGATTCATTAAGACAAGTTGTAACCTTGTGCCTGTGTACTTAGAAAACTACAAAAGAGCTCATAATTTAATTTTTAAAACTTTAGAAGTAATTTAATAAGGTGTCCTAGGCCATCCTGAGTTAAGGAACAGTACTTACAAGTGTCCTGATAAAGTTTAAAGACATGGTTTTTCAAAACGGATAAAAATTTGACTGTTGTTGTGAAGGTATCTATCTCTGAGTAAAGTAATGGAAAGCTGTTTTCTGAGGTAAACATTGTAGATCTGCTGGATCAAAAAACTGAAGGCATCATGCCTTTATAAACAGTTTTGCTTAATAAATGTGTCATTTATTTTTATAAATGTATGATGGAATCAGTGAACACAATAGTTCAAAATACAGTCTAGCTGCCCTGTAGTAAACTTGTATTTGTCATAAATTCCTTTTTAGCAATCCTAGTAGCAAGAGCTATTTTTCATTATTAACTAGCCCCATTAAAATAAATAAAATATGTGCAGTTGGCTTGTATACAACAATCCTGAGGTTGGGGGTGTGGTTTTTTTTTTGTTGCAAGCTGAATGAAATCATTTAGGGGGGGGAAAGAAATTACTGATATGAAGTAATCTCTGCATAAACATTGTGCACTTAATTTCAAATATTTTTCACTCTTAATGCTTTAAGTTTCCAGACCATCTTACAGTAAATGCCTATTAAAGCAAGCATCTCTTCATGTTCTCTAACGTAAATTAAGTTATAACCAGATTATGACCATTTATTTAGAACTTTAAAAAGGACAAATCAGAACAAAACAAAACTAATTCAATAGTTACTGTAAAATAGTGATGGCAAATATCATGGGATAGAATTGAGAGAAGCCTTAAAGAAGGATGGCAACCTTCAGCATCAGGTTCAATTTTAGTTAATTTGCTGCCTAGAATAAGTAGGGAGTCGCATATAGCACATAACAAAAAGTTCAAATTTGTATTACATCATGAGGCACTTGATTTCCTTCATTAATTTCTAACGCTGCACAGGCTTCCTGCGCATTTTTCTGCTTAAAAATAGGCAAACTGCCACTAATGGTTATAAATGAACCAAGACATGCAAGCTGAGAGGAGAAGGAGCGGGGTTGTCTTTCTTAAATGTAGTAGGGATAAAGGATCATAGAGGTACTAGATATGTATAAAAGTCATCAGCATTTTTGTCAGCCGATTTGTAGGATGCCTAAATATTCGTATTTCCCACAGATAGACATATTCAAGATTGGGTTTTCAGACTTGATTTTTGAGGTCTGTCCCAGAACCGACTCAAATGTACAACTTGCATTGGTGTTTTATACATTGATGGTTTTATACAGGCCAATCATGGTCTGTGTAGAAGAAACTGTATTCAAAACCTGTATGTTTACCATACTTGTATTATATGCACAATGCTTTAACAATGGATTTGTACTGAACAGGAAAGAGGCTTTGTGTTGTCTGAAGCAATGATCCGTATATATGTAATAGTTAATACTTTGTGGTGTCCTCTTCAAAAAGATCTTGATGTAGTTGCTTGGTAGAATGGTTGTTTCTTCCTGCATTCTTCAGTCAACATTACATTAGATATTAAAAAAGAGCCTTATTAATTGCAAAAAAGGGTAGGATTTTCTAGTACATGGTACCTTTGAGAAAAGACTTGTGAAGTTTTATTTTAGAGAGAGGGGGTTTTAGCTTGACAGTTAAAATAGATGTGAAAACGATACAGATCAAAAGCTAATAACCGTAACTAACCTCAAAATTGAACAGCACTTATCTTTTAGCATGACCCCATCCTTAATGGGAGATTTCAGTGTATGCAGCTGTTGTCTGGTCCTTGCCTTCCTATTTGTCCCTTTGAAATGAAAGTCAGAGGTCTGTGAAGGTTTCCCTCTGGATCTTGACCTCGGCACTTCCTCAGGTGCTGCACAGAGCTGGGGTCACCATGCTGGCAGCAGAGGTGCATTTCCTGGGACGGGCCCTACACTATGATGTGAAGGTCTGTTGGGTGGAGCTGATGTGGGCTGGCTTTTGAGGTCTACTGATCAGTTAAAATTGTGTGATAAAATTATACACAGTGAAGGAAAGCTGTGTTATTTCATGAACATTACAGACACAGTTATTTTCCTTAATTAGCTTTTCAGAAATTTTGAAGTAACATCTTGGAAAAAATGGCAGCATCAAAGCCTGTCTGTTTATGTGCACATGCCTCCAAGAAAGGCAAAGGGGATATCTTCTTTTTAATAGATCAGTGAAGGGTTAAGCCTGTGTTTCAGCTACCTGGTATTTGCTGTTCTTCTGTTATATTTCCATGGAATTTAGATTATTTTTTTCTATGCCTTATTTCCCACATAGGTTGCTAAGCATCAGCAAATGAATTCTGTGTATGTTACTATCTACAATTTGCATATGGGAGAACATTAACGTTGAAGTTGCATGCATTCGTTAGTATTTATTTACATTATTTCCTTATACGTGATTTCTTACAGAAAAGCCGATAGTGCTGAGTATTGTAAAGCACAGATATTCTCAAGTTTCTCTCTCAAAACTAAAAACTGTATTATGTAGTTTTTCCACTTGTTTCTTTAATAGAGTGATAGATGTTTGTCAGAGACTTCAGTGTCAGAGATGAACAGATCTGGATTTTGCTTTGAGCACAGTGGAGAAGAACGCATCAAGGGCTCTGCTCACTCTTAATACTTTTGAGAAGAGGATGTTTAGTCAGGATAGATGTTCATCTTGTTTTGTTAACATAAGTTTTGAATAAAGTGTTTTCTGCTTAATTCTGAAGCAGTTTGCTGGCAACATGATTAACAGTGGTTTATTGTATGACCGAAGAAAGCAATATTGATTGCAAGTATAAAGGCGTCCTTACAGATGCTTTCTGAATTATTTCATTTTTCTAAATGAAGTCATCTTTTAAAGAATTTTGCAACTGAAGATCTTTTCTTAAAATTTATCTGTTGTTTTGGAGGTCTTCATGAGTCTGATTCTGATTTCGTTTTTGAGATTGTCATATACATGACAGCTAGAAAGTGCAGTTGCTAAAGGTATTATTCAGAACACTATTATTGAAAAATTTGGTCACCTGGAGTTTGGGTTTGTATTTTTTTGGCGGATTACTCATATTTAAAAACTTCAGCTCTACTAGTTCAAATTTTTCCCTTCACGTTGGGATTGGTATTTCTTTTTTGTCTTTTTTTGGCATTAAATGTCTTAATAAGTAAGTGGTCAGCAAACTGATCGGTATTCCAAACTAAAAAAGTTACTTACATGCTAATTCTGTTAGTCTTTCTTCTTAATTAGTCACTCTAAAGGCCTTTATATATAAAGGCGCATAACAGATGGATAAGTCAACTGTAAGTCAAGGGGAGGCCTTGCTTGGTTGTTGTTTAGATTTATATTCAACTTCTGCTCTTTTTTATCTAAAATAATAATTACTTGAGATGGAAAAAGAAAAAGTAATGCTGTTCTACAGAATTTGCCTGTTAATTAGACAAAGGAAATTTAAACGAAATTAAAGAGATGGCTAATTTTATAACATGAAGGGAAGATATTGGCTGCAGTGGGTGTTTAGTTTGTTTTTATCCTTAAGCTACTTAGCTGGGGAAAAAATTTATGTAGATCATGACAGGAAAAGGGTCTCTGGAAAATAGATTTCTGTTCTACAATTTTTGATACCTGTCTTTCAAATTGTTCTTCCTGCTTGTGCCTGCAAGAAAAGCTGAGAAAGTTCTGGTCTAAATCTTGTTCGGGATTCTTTGTACAGATTGTGTAAGAGTTTAATCCAGAGTTTATTTATTGAAAATTGCAGTGTCCGGGTCACTGAAGTGGCTTGCATATCTAATTAATCAAAACAGAGTGTGGAAGGAGATCAGAAAAAGGAAAGCTATTTAATGAAATGCCAGTTTAGAGATCAAATTTAATTAAAACTGGCAAAACAAAAGTAGTAGCTCCTATCTGAAAACTATTGCAGCCAGCCACATCACAAACGCCTACTAAAATAAATATCAGATTTTTGGCTCAAATTAAAAATCCAATTTTTTTTTATAAAAGGATTATTTTTCATATTTTTGTTCAAGTGGACCTCCACTCCTGCTGTAGTCACCAAAGCTACACTTGATGCACGATTAGAGATGCTTGCAGTAGGACAGCAAGCCACAAAACTCTTCTCAGAATGCGGCACTGTCCTGCTGGTGGCAACACCACCATTTACCTTCCTTTTTAGGCATGTGTAGAAAACTCCTTACCTTTTAAGCAATATTTCTTTGACTCCCAATGAGACCATGGTTATATGATCACTTTCACCAGGAGGAAATTAGTGCTGATGCTGGAAAATGAGATCACTTCATCCTATATTGTGTTCTGTCCTGTCAGCTCTCTCATGTTGGCCACGCTCAAGTCTTCCCAACAAAAGTTAATGTGAAGTAGCAGGAGGGTTGGGGTTTTTTTGTTTGTGGTTTGTTATTTTCAATCTTCTACTTCAGATGTTAAGGTCTTTTAAAAATACCATCTGATTCTGTCCTTTTCACTTTTGAAATCCTTGACAAATACAAGTTATTCAAGACTGATGGGCTGTTTTGAGGTGAAATTTATGTAGAACGGTGGTGTTTTGAACAGCTCTCTTCATAAAATAGCCAGAGACACAGGAGGTTAAAACTAGAATGGGATGGCATTTATTGATAATAATTTTAAAAATTTTCATCAATGTGGAGCTCTCCAGAGAGCCAGCATGGAGCTATGAGTGACCATGGTGGGAGGCAATAATCCATGTACTGCCACCCTGCTGGCAAGCAGGGTTGATCCTGGCCTTCACTTACCACTTTTTAATAGTTAGGGTGTTAATTTTGTATCACTTTATCTTCTTTTCTACTAGTGAATTAAGTAAATGTTTTTAGGACCACAGAATGTTTCTTAGAGTACTGCTTTTGCTAATAGCAATCAGGTCATGTGGGTATACAGTCAATTGGTAAGGTGAACATTTTGTCACAAATCATGTAAATGTAAAAGAAAAACATGACCTTATGTATGTTTGGTAAGAAATGAGCTGCTAATTTGAGCTCTAGAGACAGTATAATAACACATCAGAGAATAGTGTCTTCCAAGTACTGGTATGTTTATCAATCTGTTTCAGAGCATGAAAGATGCATCTCAGACTCTTCCTTTAGTAAATGCATTTAGTGCATCTCCTTACTGTGTAAAGCAACATAGTTACCAGAAAAGGCTCCTGTATAAGAGACCAGTATGTTGGAATAAGAATTGAAGTATAAATAAAGACTAATACTAGTTGTCTTTGATAGCATGAGGAGAAAGCATGAAGAAGAGGTGTGTGTACAGTGTGAGCAGTGTCACTGTGCAGAAATGCTCACGCTGCCTTTCTGAGCAGTTTGCACCAATTCAGACCTGCAGACCGATCAGGCCTGGCCGGGTGAAACCAAATGAGAATGCAGTTAGTTGGGTAGATGCAGGCAACTGATAGAGCTCTGCTCCTTCCAGCACCCAAACCAAAAGCTTTATGTTGTGCTGCACAGCAGTAGCTGGTCTGAAGCAAGTGCAGATGTTCTGGGTGTGTCATTGCACTCCATAGACTGGATGAGTGCATCCCTGCTGCTTGGGAGGTAGTTTCTCCCCTCTGCATTAAATGCTCTAAAAAATGAAAAATAAAAGTTCTATATGAATATAAATGGATAACTTCCCCAGGTAAACTTATTCTCACTGTGGTACTTAGTTTCTGGGCAAACCCATAGGAAGGGAAAGACTTTCAAATTGGGGAGGGTGGGGAAATCATCAAATGGAATCATTTATTTGAAGAATTAAGTAATACATGGCCAAATAATTGTGGGTTCTTTTACTCATTCACTAATGTTTGAAGTACTGGTTTCCTTGATTCTCTCACAGAATATTTATAAATCTCCAAAATAATGTATTTTATCCTGTGATTTTGCCAACTTTTAACTGACACAAACTTAGTGAATGAAATTAATAAAAACTCAGTCAACAGTAATTTTGTTTGCCTTTTTTTTTCAATTTAACATCTCAGCATAAAGATATTAATACTGAACCTTTCTCTGTAAGTATTCAGAATATCCATCTATTTTACCAGTAATGTGTTTTAGCAAGAATTTTTTGAGTGAAGATTGTTTCAGTATTCAATGGAAGGGGGAGATTAGTGCCAGAGTAGCAAAGTATTTACACGATCCTCTGCAGGGATTAACGTGTTCTCTGCATGAATTATTTCTCTTAATAATCATTATCATGTTATGATCTCAGAATTAATTACAACTTGGGGAAATATTTTAGCTGCCTTTGATTCATTCTTCTATGTTGTTTGTAACCTTCTTTTCTTAGTAAACTACATTTCTTATGAAGAAAAGCAGTATTTCTTGCACTCCCCATTCCTGCATCTCTTTTTCTTTTTTCCCTCACTTTTAGTTGCAAAATGTGACTGGTGCAGTTGCTGTTTTGAACCCCACCCTTAGGGTTGCTAGGCAGAGGAACTTCATTGCGTAAGTAACCTGTTACTGAACAGGCTACTGCAGCCCTAACCAGCCATCTAATGAACAGCCAAGTCTTAAAGGAAATAACTTCTACCATTTACTGTTTGGAACCAGACCTTTTAAACATGGAAAAAACAAAGCGGTAAATTTCTTTTAAAATAACAAAACAGCTAATGTGAGAGAAATCTTTGCCAGCACAAACTAGTATAAAGTAAGAATAGATGCCTGAAAATAACTTCCAGAATAGGAACTCCTGAGAATGGATGATAACATCTTGCATTGCAAATGCTCGATTGCTTTTTTTCAGTTTTGTGGTTTAGGGATGTGGATTCAGTTTGGGTCCACCTCTGGCTTCTGGACTGGTTAGTGAGTGACCTCAAATGAACTGCACAGATTTTGTGAGAGAGTTTCTGGTTTGTTCTGTGCAATAAATATTTGACTCCAATAATTCAGATCTTGACATTCCAAATCAAAGTGATTTCTCCATCCCTGTTAAGTGGTAAAATATAAATTACCCAAAGTAGAAGCATGTGTGTAAATATTTGAAATAGGGTAGTAATGCTTTCTGACAAATAGTGCTACAGATTTGGTTGGCAAAAGTTTGTGTGCATTTTAGCATGTTCTGGATATTATTATCTGACCATCAGTTTTTATTAGCACTGTCTTAAAGTTGATAAACACAGAATATTAGGAGAGAATAATGTGAAGCTGTATGCGGGAAAGAAGAGAAGCAGAGAGCAGACCTTGGAAGGGTGGTGAGATAGTGGGTATGAATTTCAGGTGAGCAGACAGGTTGCTGTGAAAACAAAATTAAGCAGGTACAAAACTGTGAAGAGCTTAAAAGTGCAAAGTTAAGAGACAGCAGTAGCTGGTGACATTTCTGAGACTAAATTTTTCCTAAATTAAACTTGAGGTCAGCTAATAAAAGCTCTTTTCTTGGTTGTTTGGATTCTGGTCACTCTTGCCTTTAGGGTTTATCTGTAGGTAAGTAAAGTAGGCAGTTACTTGACCATTTGGCTGGTGGAAGCAGCCGGACAGCTCAGTAAGACCTCCTTTGGTCCTGGCTTTTCTTTGCCTGTGGCTTTTTTTGAGTGGTGGTTCAAGGACTGCAAGATGGCCAGGCAGCAGGTCTTTGCCTCCTGCTGCACAGCTGGGCATAGGCTGATTTCTGCTGTTCTCACCCTCCGGGGGCCTGGAAAGGACAAGGCAGTCCCAATAACACCCTGGGTGTCTTTTCTCAGAAGAAGCCTGTACCACCCTTACCTCCCCCAGCGCCATGAGAGCACGCTTGCTTCTCCATCTCAGCCCTACCGCTTCCCTCTCCTTCTTCCTCTCTGCTCCCCACTGCAACTTTGCATCTGCTGTTGCAAAGCTGTGAGCTGGCTTTGTGAAGCAGTCGTTGGGCTTACTGGGCTAAAGGCCTTTGCTTCTGGAAATTTCACCATCTGGCTGTACACCAGAACGCAGTGTGTGGAGTTTATATTTAGATCACCTTGTATCTGGCATCTGGACTTTATTTATCTGCGTGCTTGATGAGACATGGTTTGAGCACTTTCTTTTGTGGATGATATTCTACGTAATGTATGTATTTTCAGTTCTCAGTTGCCACAGTGAAAGATGTTCCATAAAAATAGTTGTTCTTTCTGTAGAGCTGTCATTTCTATTAGTGGGAGCTGCATGTGAGATGCCGTTTATTATTGGTGACTATTAGAAATAGCAGGCACAGAGAGAACTGATAAAGAACACTTTGCCCTTGTAATTAGATCAATTCTGACCATCTGCAAAGATGGGCTAATGCACGACAGGTCCAGCAGTACTGAGTATTCTGATATTAAGCTATGCTATATATCTCAAGTTTCTATCAGTAGGGCTGGGTTGTGGGGTGGCTTTTTTTCTTTTTGCTTTTCATGTGTGTTTTTGTATAAAGGAATCGTTGTCATAGTGTCATTTGTTTTGTTCTTAAGCTAAATGAGTACACAAAGTAACATGCTGCAGGAAGGCCAACAGAGGGTGCTGGAGTGATGCAGCTCCTACCTTCACTAGGTTTTTTTTTGTTTTCTGGAGAACAATGTGTATTTTGACCAACCTCCTTATTTTTGGGATGTCTTACTGTACAGCTGTGGAGTTACTGCATTGTTTGTAGATTTAATGCCATAATTTTCATACTTTTAAATATTGTTTTGTGTTATGAAGATTATTTCAAAAATGCATGTTAAGCAATAATTCTTATAATAGCAATGTGAACCTACTTAGGGCATTTATTAATTTTCTTTACCTCTAAAAAGAGATACAAATGAAAATCTTGCTTTTTCAGAAACAAAAGTTGGGCATAGTGGAAGTGGCAGTGATCCCTGTGACTTACACATGTTGTATTGAACGTATTTTGAGACTGATGTAACAAAGCATTGATCTGTGAAAGTCGTAGTTTGGTGTAAATAACATCTGTGTAGAAAAAACATACTTACCAAGAAATGTCTCAAGGAGGATGAATAAAAAGTTAGACAGCATTTGACAAATCGTTGTGAAACACTTGACTGTTAAACTAATTATATCCATACTTTATTTGAAGTTCCTCCTTTTTATCATTGTTCAGGGTCTGGTTTCTGCTCTGGTTGTAGAGAAGACTGTGGGTTTTATATACTGGACTGAAAAGGTGGTGTGTCTGCACATGGTTGTAACATTTGGCTGGAGACTGCTTGATTCAGCTTGCCCAATTCTTTGAAGTAGTGTGTGTCCATGAAAGTCAGTATTTACAGTGTTGCCTGACAGTCTGTTATGGAAGCACTCCCTTCCTCTCCTCCTGACCCTCCTTCTCCCCCCAAAGTGGAGGGTAATGACTTCAGGCTACCAGAGATTGGAAAATGCAATTTATCACAAAGATATGCAAAACCAGGCAATTGCGTTTAAGTCTTTCATTACTGCACAGATGTGATGTATGACAGACTAAATCCACTCTGTTGTACTGTTGATAACCTGAAGTATTCTGTGTTATTGGGATTTTCTTTGATGAGTTTAAAACATGATAACCCATTTTTGTCCAGAAATTTTGTCTGTCTCTGACAGCACCTTGCAGACATGAAGGGACATCTCAGCAGGGAGATAAGGAACTAGAGTCATTTCAGGAACCTGTCAGATCAACTATCTATTACTTCTCATTTTCCAAAACCAAACAGCACCTAAACAATGAGGCCTTATCTTTAAAATGCATCTGGAGTATAGCATACAAAAAGATTCCCAAATTTGCAGAAAGTTTGAAGGGGCAGATCTGAGCCACGACTGCCCTGTCTATCTCAGTGACTTTTGACTCAGATGCCACAGTTTGATAGTTCTCTTAACGTTCAGGAAACCTGAACTCTTGCATAAACATGCAAGAAGAGAATTATCCAGACTTACAGTAGTGCTGCTTAAAGTGTGGGCAGAACTACTGATGTGTTGTTATGGAAAACAGCTGCAAAGGGCTATGTAGAAGGAAAAAGGCACTGGAGAGAGAGAAATAAAAATGTGTAAGCCCTTTAATAATATGTGGTGAGGGTGGTTCCTGTTAAGGGAAGGGTGGGGAGAGGAGACAGGGATGTAAAACACCGCCTTATGAGACAGCAGAAAACTGAGTATCATTTGCTAATATTGACTCCCTCTGAAGTGTGGTACCCATATCTGCCGCTAGTGATTTTGAACACAGACATAGTGCAGGTGGCAGTCTCAGCTTCAGAGCCTTTGTGCATGACAGGATCTGCTCAAAAACTCTCAGTTTCTTTTCCGTCACCACCTTTTGAAACAGCATTAAAACCTAGGACACACTGACAGTAGCATGGCATCATATGATGAGCGTGTTGTTCCGGGGAGGAGCACTAGAGACAACTTCATGCTCCTTTGGGACCATGACCAGGGAATCCAGGACATAAACCTGATATACAATAAGAACAGTCCAAAAGCCATCTCTGTGTTGGGATTTTTAGGGGCTGAGAAGATTTTAGCCAGTCTAAGTGAGGAAATGCTGCAGTGCTAGTTTTGTGCATCTTCCACATAGCGTAAGAGGAAATGTACATAGCCTGGCTCAAAGAAAGGTTATGCGTGAATAACTTCTGTTTCTGAGCCTGCAGCTGTTATTAGACTGAATTAAAACATTGGCTGCCAGATGCCTCTAGTTGCACCAAATAAGAATATAAAGTTTCCTGTTCTAATAGGGACCTTGCAGTTATACCAAAATAGTAAAAGTAGATTCGTGCTCTCAGCATTTTTGTTTTCCAGAGGCACCACTGTTTACTTCTGCTTAAGGAATTACAGCATAACTCAGTTTCTGCTGTTGCTTATGGTTTCTGACCAGAAATCTACAAAAAAAAAAAAAAAAAAGTCTAGTTCATATTGTCAGCATAAAGGCAAGTTGTAATTTAAAATTTTCCCACTTGTTTTATATCTCTATCCAATAGCATTAATTCCTGGTAAGAAAGTATGCAACAATTCTTTTAACAGTATAATTATGAAGTGTTTGGTAGGTAAATACAATTTTTAAGGTCATATTTTAAGACTTAGATTTTGTTTAATCTTTTGCTTAATCTGGGAGCAGTAATATATCATGTTGTCCAGGTGATTGAAGGTTAAGATGACTGTTATTTTCCCTAGGTAGTTGTGATGGCTCACAATGCCAAACAGTGATCTCCAGGAAGCAAGCAAGATAGCATCCAGACTGCTTGCAGTTAACCCATCTCTGCCTGAGCTAGAAAACTATTTATGAAAATTACATTGTAAAATTAAAACATTAGAAGAGATCACTACTGGAAACTGTCACTTCAGGGAAAGGTAAGACTTTGCATTAATTACCTAGAAATTATAGATTTACATGAGATTTCTCTGTTGGAATGATAGTGAATTTTATGTATGAATGCATTTCTTTTTTGAATAAATGTGCAACTACTATCCTTTTTTAATAAATAGTTAAAACTCTTTTGCATAGGTGAAAAATAGAAAACATGCATATTGGGATTTGGAAGCTCATGTATATATAGTTCTTAGTGAAGAGGACTGTGTGCATAAATTAAAATATTTGGCAATGACAGGTTTTGGTTTCTTAGGACCTCACTTTAAATATGAATTACAAAGCTATATTAAGACCATCACATGTGACATGAGATTGTGCATATACTTTAACTACAAGTATTTATGGACTCTTTGTCTTAATGTTAGTGAAAACTGGCAAACCATTGCCAGAAGCTGAAGAAACTTGTGGGTTTTAACTAATACGATACAGTGCAAGGGTTTAGTTAAAGCCTTCCTGGGACTGAAATTCCTTACGGAAAACAGTTGGCTATGTTTGGTTTTGTAAATGCTGATACATGTTTGAAAACAGATGAATAAGCATTTTGCATGTGTACTAAATAACTACTGAAATAGCTGCAATTGCTGCCATGCATTTATATCTCAAGGAACCAGGGGAAAAATAGAGCGCAACACGATAGAAATTCATTAGTGTCCTCCTGAACAAATCAAACCCTTTTTTCCCTACTAAAAAAGGTTGGATGAGTTTTAACCTATCATCATTAAGCTGTAGTTAGTTCTTCTGTCATATAAAAATAAAATTTCTTGGAGTCAATTAATTTTGCTCTGTAGTCGGCTGTAAGTCACAGCACATTATATTGTTAGCAGTATTTCTCCTGGAGTACTGGCTTCCACAGTGGTCCCAATTCTATTCCACTGAAGAGTGAAATATTTTCTTCTGCTTTTAAGGAGCAGTACTATAAAGGCTCTTGACAGGGCCTCAGACATTTCATTCTGAGTAGTTACTTTCATGTTCTTTGATTGCTTAAATACAGATTTATCAGTTTCAGCTTTTCTAGATTTTTGGATGATGGTTTTCAGTACATTGGGACAATTATTATAATACCATTATATTATTATTCAGTGCCTATTTTATTTCGATATAGTCTTTTTTTGTCCAAGAGAGTGCAGATCAAAAAAGGAGAAGGATTTATATATGCAGTAGAGCACAGAGATCTGTAAATGTGACCTACATGACCATTATGAAGATGGTGATTTTCATAGCCTAGAGATAAGCTGTTCCATGCAGCAGTGCTTTGTACATGCATGCTGACAGGAAAAGGGCTCCATATGTCCCAGTCTGTAAGTTCAGTTTGACTTTTGGTAGGGCTCTAAGACACACCTCTGCAGCAGCATGTTCAATTTCAACCTGGTGTACCATTGGAACATGCTGAAATTCCTGTGTCAGTCACTGAAGGGTGTAAGGGAGACGGCTAACCCATATAAAATAATGCAGCCTCAGGAGCCTGGGGCACGGTCACTAGTGCTCTAGGCACAAGATTGAGCACGTATTGTTGCACCACGTGAGCCAGGATGGAATTCGTGATGACTCTGGTCTGGAAAAGTACAACTATATGTAATTACAGGCTCTAAACTGGGAAATGAGAGCTGTTTCCTAGAATACCTTGTGACTGTAATTCTAGGACCTCCTATGTCCTGGTTAAGTAAACTCAAAATGCTAGATTTGACCACTTCTGGGCTAGTTTACCTGTTTTGCTGTGCCTTGAAACAACTGCTTATATTAATGCTTCTTCTTCACAAAGCAATTTAAGAAGATAAAATGTCTCAGCAGTTAAGCTAATGGCTTCTGAGTGAAAACAGTATCTCATGGCAGCAGGCTTCCCACTCCAATGAATACAAATTTGGCATATTAGCAGGTGTCTTGTAAATGTCCTTGAACTCAGAGTTGGAATTACATGAATATACAAACATTATTCATGGGCTTTTATTTTCTAAAAGGGAGATGAGACCAACTGACATGATGTGCTCTTGTGACATCTCTTGACTTTTACAGTTTAGAAAAAATCCCAGGGCATGGAGGGAGTGATTTAGTTCCACTTAACTAGAACAGTGTTGGTTTTTAATTACGCTGGTGGCATATCAGAAAAAAACAGCAGTACTAAAGTCTGATGAATGTGGGACCTGTTATCTTTCCATAGGTTCTCTCAGGTTTTGGAGGATGACCTTGCTGGCATCGGTGAGAGAATGCTAGGGGAGATCCTGTCAGTTGCTAGTCATAAACATAACTGCCTTATTTCCTCATATTTATTTTAATGCTGCACTATAAATTTATGCTCTTTGATTTATTTGATCTGATGATATTTTAATAGTGTATTTGTCCAGCTCTAAATGTAACTCAATCAGTTCTGTGCCTTTGGCTTTTGGAAGTAACAAATGAAAACTGGCTATTTAGACCCACCAAGGCATGTGACAACCTATCTGGCACTAATCTAGGAATGCAATTAAGCATGTTTAATTATGCACTTTGTTTGCTAGGTTAGAACTTTAAAATTTTGCAAGGTGGGGGCCTCACAGGACATAAAAACTCAACCGTTTTATTTTAGTGATTTGACATAATTTTTCAAAGTTTGAGAAACCCCATAATTTCTTCACTCAGTTAACTGTGAAGCCTGTGTTACCTATGAAGGTCCTAATTTTTACTTAAGTTCTGATAGCAGGCATGGGTTTATTGAGTGTCAAAGAAAAGTGCAGATCCCAGCAGCTGTAGGTTCAGGAAGTTGTTCTCCATTTTGATCTCTGTTTTTGGAGACACTCAAGCCTGGCTGTGTGGAAGAGTCCAATTCTATAATAGCCTAAGCTATGTACATGTATATATGGATTATAGTACTTCACAAGCTAATGGATGAGATCTTTAAACAGGTTGAACTGGTACAGGGGAATAAATGAGAGCTGGGTCTCCAAGAATTGAGACACCATGAATAGACTGGTAACTTAAAAAATAACACAAGATTTAAAAAAAAAAAAAAAAAAAAAAAGAGAAAGAAAAGAAAAGGAAGAACTACAAATAGATTTGTTTTGTTATTTTTAGGGATTTTGGCTGGTTGCATAAAAATCACTGAACTTAAAAGGTCATACTGCCAATGCTCAGTACCTTTCAAACATTCATTTTAATCTAGTGCAGAGATCCAAATGAAGACTGACACTTGGAATTTGGGGGAGGCAATATCATTTTTTCCTAATTAAAAATATCAGTGTTCTAGCTTGAAATGTGTTCTGGGAAACGGGTCAGCAACATTCAGCATGTTGTAGCCAACAGTATTGATATTGACTTGAATAAGGTAATAACAATTTAGGGCTGATAAGCATCATTTTATATTGCCTAAGAGTGGTTTTTGTTTTTCTGATCATGTTAAGGTACTGTAATAGTTCATGAAAGGATTTTGTCAATATTAGTCCCAGAAGAGTTCTTCAGAATCTTTATAGCTATAGGATGTGTGAGTGTTTAAATAAATGTGTGAGTATGTGTTTACTTCCTTAAAAACAGGGGGGGGGAAAAAAGAAAAAGTGGGAGACCTGCATCTGGTATTAAAGAAAACATGTTTTGTTTAGGAGTGTGCATAGCATGAAAAATATTACAAAACGGGCAGCAATTCTTATTGAAACAGCAAATACTTTTAGAAAAAAAACCTCACAAGATGAACAACAAAATCACAGAAAGTATGCCGTTATTTCCAAAGTAAATATTTTACCAAATAGGTTTTTGATACAAGGAACAAGATGTACAAGGAACAGGATGTGATATAGCCAGTACAACTTTTTAAACACATGTTAAACTTCCTGGCTTTTCCGTTGCTTATATTTAGATAAAGCTTAAATGGTTCCACTCAATGCTATTTTGCTTTGATTAAAACAGATAGTATTTTCCCCATGTAGGTGGCTGATTTGGGGGCTTTTTTTAAGTATAAGCAATTTTTTCTTGTGTGTGTTCCTTCATATAGTAGAATAAGGAAAGGGTTTCATTCTCCATTCCCCCCTACAGAGAAATGAGCTAAAAAGTCCAAAGATACAGATATACTACTTTTTTCTCTCAGTGCTGATGTGCTATTTTGGGATATGTGCTGACCTACTTTCTATGTTTCCAGAAAGCAGGCTGAAAAACTTTAGCTCAGGTTGCAGAAAAATTTGGCTTTATTTTTCTGTAGAATTTTGTACATCCTTTCACATAGATATGCGCACAGACACACACGTTGGCTAATGTGGGGGTTGATGTACAGTAGCAAATCAAGATTGCCAATTTTGGTACAATTTCAACATTAATAGCAGCAGGAATCTGCTGTTAGATACCTTCCTTTAGAGGATTTGAGAGGAAGATGTTTCCAATCTAGTGGTGCCGTTATTCAGAGTTACATGATAAGAAAGCTTTGAATAAATTTGATACTTAAGTAGAAACATCCAGAATTGCTGTAAGAATCTCGTTATTATATTTTTTTCTGGTTTCTTCAGCATTGTCTTAGAGACTGGAAGAGAAAATGCCTTTGAATCATTTACTTTGACTCCATGCATCTCTTTATTCAGCACTCTGACCATCAAAGAATGTTCATCCCATTACTTTGCCATTCCCAGTTAAAATAATGATACATAGAGCTTGGGAATTGTATGAACAAATTATGAAAGAGCAAATAATGAGAGATGAAGACATGCTTCTGCCCTCTGCTTAGGGCAGAAAAAATTCATCAGCTCTGATAACACTGCTCTCACATGTGAGCTCTTCTGAGCAGAGCAGCTCTGCTGGTGGAAGAAAGTCCTTTTTAGTTTATTGTGCTTCACTCACAATGACTGTAGTGCAGAAGGCCTTGGTGTGGCATTCCTCTCATGTAACCTGTATGAGCATACAAAGGTTGAGCATCTGTAAGTCTCAGTAAAAGTCTGCAGTTAAGCCATCTCAAACCAAGGAATTTCTCAGTTTCATAAAGACACCTGGAAGTTGAAGCTGAACTAGCTCCATCCAAACCTAAATTTTCTCACAAGAAGGAAATACTAACATTGAAACAGATGAGTTGTAGCATCTTCTACCAAGGAGGAATAGCTTTAACCTTGTTAAAAAGTAACTTTAACCTTGCCACTATTCAGTACAGTTAGTGGAGAGGCAGAAGTTATTCCTAGCCCTGATTCAATGGGTCTGTCCATTGGCTGTAAAAGAGGTATGGGAGACTAGGCTCCCAGGCTGAAATTAGGTGTTGTGATTGAATTCCTACAAGTCTCCATTACTTTCCAAAAGCCTATTTTTAGCTAGGAGAAAAAACTCTGCAGCCTTCTGTACACAGTTGGTCTGGATGACCCTCACTTACACTTACCTCTTGTTTTTTATGTTCTTGTGCTGTATTCTTTCCCATGCAAGCAGGTATGTCCTGCTTGTTATACTTGAGAAACGTATCTGGGAATCACATTTCTGCTGAAATGTGATCTGTACTTCATCCATTTCTCCATGTGCTTCCAATCTGTGTAGGAACCAAGGGGATCTCAGGTTATTTAGGTCCCCTTGGGACCCCCTATTAGTTTCTACCCTCCCCCAAAATATTTATTACATTTGCACACTATGCTGAAAGAGCTGTTTCCCTAATACTCTGCTGTTTGGAGTCAAGACTTGGAAGAATAAGTCCCAAATAATTTTCTGCACCTAAGATAGATATATGCCCAGCGGTGTAAAGCGCCATGAGTAGGTCTGATCCTCGCTATTGTACTTTTTCACTTCCATAGCTGGAAGTTGTTCTCAGATGCAGAGTTGCTTCATCAGTTAAATTTATAGCGCTAACATGACAGTAGTGCTTAACTACAAAAAATGTAAGGATAATGATTCCTAACGCAAATTGATTGAATGACTTATCTTACTGATATATGTCTTCCTGAAAATAATTAGTTTCTATAGTATACCACTTTTTCTTGGGATGTTTGCATAATTACAGAAGTGTTCAAGAATGTAGTTTTTATCGTTGCCTGTCCTAGAGACTGGTAACAACTTGACTTCCCACAGATAAGCCAGATCATGGTATTACAGACATTAATTCTTCAGATTCTTCTTGAAACTAATCTGAAACGTCAGGAAATTATCTGAGCTATGTGAGGATACTGCAGTAGGGCTGCACAGTCGTTCAGTATCTTTGAATCTAGATTAATTTCAGGATTATCATCCTGAGTCCTAAAAGCCCTAAATGGCCTACAGTCCGGCTGGAAAAC
Organism: Strix uralensis; assembly: GCF_047716275.1. NCBI lineage: Eukaryota > Metazoa > Chordata > Aves > Strigiformes > Strigidae > Strix > Strix uralensis. Next base: position 113,334,370 of record NC_133973.1, on the reverse strand, counting down.
CCAGTCCTCAGTATTTTTGCCACTCATCTTAATTTTGGTGGTTATAAAGCCTGGAGCTGAACTTGCAAGAAGCAGGAGAGTAATGGTGTTCATGTACCTCTCTGGACTGTGGAATGAATTACTGGAAGAGTTCAGAGGGAGTCTTGCTATGTTTTGGGAGTGTTGCTGGGTTTATCTCCCTTGGCAAGCTTTTTTCTCTCTAACTAAGCTCTTAATTGACTTTGGGTAAAATAAATTCCCCAGTTCTGAATCCCTGTATAGAGGTAATGGTAGTAGACAGTAAGGAGTGGAAGGGTGTTTCCTTTTCTTGAGAGTTGATATACGTGTCGATTAATGTTCACAGTCAGTGGACAAACAGGTGTCTAAAAATATGTACTTGCTACAGGGAGCATCTGACCTAAACTAGGTGATTGCACTGTTTCATTTAACGGTAACACTATGTTTTTCTCAGTTATTTTCATACATGTTACTAGTCTGAGTAAGGTTGTGTTGTCTTAGTTTAAAATTTACCAGTTGCACAGCTGACACTCAGAGAAGTAACTCTCCTTTTCTGTTCTGTTGAGTGATCTTTATTTCTTATTTTCATAGTGTACAATAGTGTGTGTGTGTGTATATTTGGTGTTTATCTGGTGAGTCTTGGGCCACTGCAGCTGTGTGCAGGAACACACTTTCAGCAACACAGTCCGTAAACGGAGCGTCTGTTAAACACATGATCTCTTTTGCCATTTTGCCTGTATTACAACTCTTGTAAAGGGGACACAACTACTCTCTTCTGCTAATACTGTTTTGAATGCATCTACCGTCATTCCTGCAAATTGACTATTGTCAAATTAGTCTACATTGTAGTTAACTCAGGCCAGTACATAGTTGCAAAGAATCTCATCCAAATCTTTAAATGTTTTTCTAATTCATTCTTGTTCTGCTTGTATTAATAATAGCTGTGATCATTGAGGGTCCTAATATGAATAATCATATGGAAATTGAATAATCAGTATACATTTGTACAGTTTTATTAGCTACATTAAAAATATGTAAATATATATATCTATAAAAAATGCACAGGCATACTCCCTTAAGTCTAACATTGGTATGCAGGCTATATAAATTGTGTCAGGTTTGTAGCAGTGTAATATAGCATGATGTTTTTCCAGTCCTGTCCAGGAATAGTGTTTCAGGCATGATTTGGACACCATCTTGTCATGCAGCTGATGCTTTGAAAAGTCAGAGGAAAATAATCAGTGAAATTGGGATCTTTTAATGTAATTGTTTTAAAAGGTGGTACTTTTTAACTAGTTAGGTTCTCATATATCTTCAGGAAACAAGGTGGAGGAAAGAGAACCTCAAAATATCTCTTACTTCAAGTAAGTCTGTACAGGGAATCTTATTCTTCCTTTTGTGTTTTGTGTTTTTTTTTCCCCTTTTTCAGTCTTTAAGCACTTGGAATTTTTCACTTACCTTAAAGCTTGCTTTAGGGGTCAGCCCCTGCTTGTGCTTGTCAAGTGGCACTTGCTGTTGTTTGAGGCACCACTGTCTGTCAGTTACTTGCTGTTGGCCACTGCTTCCTGTGGTTTGGAGACCCCGAGTTTCCTCACATCCTCTCATTTTTCCTATTTTTTGACATGTATACTGGCTGTCATCTTTTATCTCTGAGTATGGGGGAAAAAAAAAAGAGAAGAAATTTTACATTTAATATTCAGGTAGCTGTTCCTTTCCTTGCTTTCTGTCTTTCTTTCCATGACAGTGTAAGAGGAGCTCCAGACTGGTTCTAAATTCACATTTATGAACCTTTGTAGAGAAACTTTCCCTCATCGACTCTCATTTTACCCAGGCAATGCTTTGCTTACTACAAATGGAAGAGGGAGAGGGGGAGAAGAGACGGGCACAGAGAGAGAGAGAGAGACACTCTACTTATTTGCAATATGAAGTTCAAATTCATGAGTTTGTCTAATTCAGATGCAGTTGATAACAGAAGTGACAGAACTCTGTTATAAGTCTCCACAGAAAAATGCTTATTCTATGAAAGAAGTTTCATATTGTAGTGTTAAATGCAGTAAGTGGGTTTTATTAATACCGATCAAATTCAAAACAAATATTTATAGTAATACTGCAGAAGTTGAATACTGTACTATTAAACGTGTAAAAATCAAGTGTGGGGTGTTTGTGTCTGTATCTGGAGGCTTTAAAGATAATTTTCACATCCATGCTTTACAATGCTGTAGCAGTGTCATGTTGGTTTTTGTATACTGCTGACTTCTGTGTCAGAAGCTGAAAGTCATGTCCTTGGGGTTGTGCCTCAATCAGGCATTTAAAGTAGCTGGTAAGATGTGTTCTTGTGTTTTTAGAGCTCTGGCCTCAGGTGGAAGACCTTCATTTTTCTATTGATTGGTCTCACAGTTGGAACAGTTTTATAGGTGGTTCTGAGGAAGCTGAAATACAGCAAAGGATATAGAGAGCAAATTGAGTATTTCCCTAATACTAGAGAGAGAATAAAATGAAGTCAGTGTGTATAAATCTGTATGTTACACTTCCCATGAAAGGGGATGCACTGAAAGCATGCCAGACAAATAACTTTAAACGTATTTCTGTGTGCCAAACATCAAGAATATGTACATGGTTCTGACTCCCTTGCAAGTGTGACAGCTAGGAAGGAGGATGATTTGCTGACTGATGGAGACAGAAAGCATTTGTCATCTTAGGCAAAAATTTAAGATGCTTTTGTAGGGACTGTTTCTGTCTCTGCGGAAAACTGATGGATAGGCTCGTACCTTGCAGTTTGTGTGCTCTTTTGGCCAGTACTGTTGCTTTAATAGATACCTTTATGATGGCTAAATGAAACTGAGAGCACTAATTTAGAGAATCAGTTGAATAAAACTAGGTTATGTTTCTATCACTGTTAGGGATCCATCTACATTTATTGCATTGTTATTAAAACTCTAGAATTATCATAGCTAAATGTGGCTTTTGTATTCAGTGCAACATGCCATTCGTGAAAATGAAGTGGGCTTTTGGGGAGAATATGGAGAAGCTGGAAAGCTACAGGCTCAGCATATAATCAAGCGTGCTCTGAGCTGATACTGAACAATAAAACTTTCTATGCTTCAATTCCTTTAATAGTAGTTATGAGTATGCTTATTTCTGAAAACAGTGTGATTTGTGCATGTGAATTTAGGTGTGGCCCGAGTACACATAGAAGATCCATCTGTCTGGGGACTCAGGCAAAATATAGGTACTTCACGTATTTGTCCTAAATGGAAAAGTAAAATATACCTGGCTGGTTGGACTGCTAAACTTCTGAAAATGAGCAGGTGTCAGTGTTGAGGATCTAGGGAACAGTTTGCCCCAACACGAGGGTACAGGTGAAGCTCAGACCAGTAGGAGCCTGGGCAGTAGTCCTTTGTGCTGTTCTGGAACCCAGTCCCACTAGAGGCAGCACAGTACTCCCCCATTTGAGGAAGGAAGATCATGTTCTTGGGAGGCTCAAAAGATATTTTTTTTTTTTTTTTTTTTTTTTTTTAATCCCACAACCACAAGCAAGTTAGAGCTCCTGGCCTGCATGACATGTGGGATCATGACAGCCTTGATTCAGAACTTAAAAGGTGCTGGAGGGAAGGCAGCCTTGATCCCTAAGATTTGGGCACATAGATTTCACTCGAATCTGAACTGAAGTGGAAGTCAAATGATCTGAATCTCACCCTTAATTATTAATAGATGATACAAAATGTGTTTCATTATGTGGATGTAGAAGTAGTATCTAGACTCAGAATAGGAAACACCCATTAAAGAGTTAAATATTGTTACTGGATTCAAAGACTGGTGGTAGTTTGTTACCTTGTTTTTGTTTGTGTGAGTAATGACACAACACTCACCAGGTACTAGCCCAGCAGTTCAAGACCATGTGCTTGCATCAAGGTGTAACATACAGCCTAGTAAGACCTAAGGCCTGGATATTCAGGGAGGATGTGATGGAAGTTAAGTGACCATGAATTAAATAGAGTCTAACATTATAGGAAGATGTGGAGGGAGGGAAAAGATGCGAAATCAAATCTTCACGAGGACTCAACAGGACTGTATAGCTGAATTTTCTCTCCTCCTTCTTTTCAGTCTGGTACTTATTTCAAAGTGTTTACTGATACACTGTTCCTGGTTTGTTTGGGTTTTTTCCTTGCTACATAGGAAAGACATGTGAAACCTACTTCAGGTCTGTCCCATTACATTGCATAGGACGGGTATACTGAAGGGTGAGATAAGTTTTGGGTTTCTTGCTTCCTCATCATTAACAGAATTTCATGTAACACAGGCAATACAGAGTCTTGGGCAAGGGACTATTTCTGCCACAGGGCAGCCTGCTTTAGTATGTTGCATCTCATGTAGTACTGAAACAATGCAGTTTTAATATGTTGGTTATTTTTAAAAGTCTGTATGTTATTAATAGGCTGCATATATATATTTGCCTGTCCATGAAAAGCAGAATTTTCATTATCCTTTAGTCTTCATGACAAGGAAAGGAAGAAGACTGGATTTCCTAAATCTCTGTGATCACTTTGAACAGTGACCTCGCTTAACAGCAAGCATAGAATAAACTCTTTGTAGTTGATGGAAACTTGCATTAAAACAATTCTAAAAAGTACTTTCAAGTTCCAAATGTTCTGAATTTTTTTCCTCTATATCTGTAACGCTTTTTTTTTAAGACGTTGAAATGCTTAGTTATTATCTCACAGTTATGTGCTAACAAAATTTAATTTATGTAAAATACTGAACACTCAGAAGTGGTTTTAAATAGAAAATTGTCTCGGAAATCTGTAACCTTTATATTCATAGGTCGCTCACAGTATTCGCTTTCTGCTGTGTTTTATTCAGGACTAACGCTAGAGCCTACCAAATAAAATTCCTGCATAGCCTCTAGGTCTTTCTCTAACCACTGTACCCAGAGTCCAGGCCTGATGTCACAGATTGCAATGGAATAGTAGCAAGCATGATTTTATAATTGCGAGTGTTACCGTTGTGCAGATTCTGGCAAGTTCCACCCTCAGCCTTTGATCTTTGGAAGATGTCCAGCCTCTGGGCTGCCACTTGGGCAAAGTCGTGTGTCCGGACAGCTCTGAGGCCATCTGCGAGGAGCCCTGTCGGCTGGCTGGGTTCCTGCGCTGTGCCTCTACACTATGCGGCCAGAAAACGCCTGTTTCCAGGGTTTGGGCTGCTTTTCTGTCGGAGAAGGATCAGCTTTCAAGTTCGTGTGAAGATAAGGATGCGACAGCTATCATGTAATGGGAACATCACCATGAAGTGAAATTATTACAAATGTACATTAGCATATGAATTGTTCTGCTTATGAAATGCTGTGACATGAGTCATCTTCCCCTCTTAATATGGGAAGTGTGCATTATGGATTATCAGTAAGGGACTAATATTATTTTAGAGCCAGATTACAGCTTTAGCCATATATTTTGTTTATTGTTAGCAAACAAGAATATGACTACAAATTAAAGGTGCTTATCTTCTTTCAGCTGAAAGACAATACAGTTGAAACACTCAGCCAAATCTCTTGTCAATATTCATCTATTAAAAACAGCATGCAAGCATAGAAAGCAACTCTGGAAAAATTGTATTCTCTTTTTCATGTTTTATCTGTTTGTATTTGAGGGAGGCGAGGGATTGGCTGGGCTGAAAGCTTATTTCTCTTTTCTGTGACTGTAATTCAATATTAAGTTATCTATCACAAATTAAAATTGTAAATGTGGTGCATGGTATGACTAGCATCTAATGCTCTGATTTAGCTTGCTCTAAGGTCAGGTGTAGCCTGGCAACTAAGTCCTAATTGCACTATTCTATGAGTCAAGCATTTGCTACAAGGGTAGAAATTAATGTGAACCTAAACTGATTTCTCTGTTGTCTTTGAGAGTATGACCATGACTAGTTATTTGTTGACCTTTTCCTCCTATACTCACTTCTGAAAAATGATGCTTGACTAAAGAGAGATTTTTTGGATGCCAAGACTACATCAAATCCAGGCTCTTTGCTTATAACAGCATTAGACTGGAAGAAATAGGTTAATTCAAGCAGAGAACGTGTCAGATGTTCACATTCTATGGATTAAGGCAACCAGGTTATTCCAGAAAATTAAACAAATCGTTTTTGAGTAACAGTTGGAGGGTTTGAACAGCTGTATATTTTCCTCACTTTCTGATTCCCTATTTTATCTTCTTGTATTTTTTAACTTTCCTATTTGAGACTCAAAACAGAAGAGGTTAGAGACTTCATAGTACGGATAGGTTTGCAGATCTGTGACTGTTCTGCTATGTATAGCGGGTAAGACCAAGGTAATAAGTGCTTACATGAAAAAAAAAGGAAAAGTTTTCTAAATGGGTATGTACTGTTAAACAGTGTCCTAAGCAAGCAGGTACCCAAGAATACTCAACTTGGTTGTTACCAACTTGATTACTTCAGAAACACTTCTGAAACACTTCTGACACCTGTAAACCCCACCCAAAACACAGTAAGTAGCCTGAACACTGCCTTTGTAACCTTAGTTTTACAAAGATTTTAACTAAGGGTAACCTGGCAAAGAAACAATTCATATATCCCTGTCCTGGATGCTTACTCCTGTCTTTTTGTCCCTTGTGGCAGCGTGGCTACAAATAAATAAATGAAAGGTAACTTAGTTTTGTGCCATGGTTTGCTGTGCAGCATCATAAAATGAGTGCTAGTGCAACAAGGAGGGAAGCTCCATGGGCCACAAGCAAGAAGGATGAGGCTTTAAATGATTGATTGATTGATTGAGTTGTGCTGGTTTATAATGTAAGTAAAGCTCAAACTTTCCTTTCCTGCCATTGCAGTTCCTCCAACATACATGGCTAAGAGGCCTTATCATCCTCCCTTGGAGGTATTTATGTATCATTCTACTCTGGTATGTATAGCATGGTGGGAAGGTCCATGAATCAGTGTACACTGATACAGAAGTTACTTTACCAAACCAGACAGAAACTCATTGTGGTGTGGGGTTTTTTCTTCCATTATACAGATTTTTCTGAGCCAGCCTGCACTGGCTGACACACAGAGAGCACTCTTTAGGAAACCTTTTCTTTTTTCTATCGTTGATAAACACAAATTTTTCCTCACTAGAAGATGAGAGTGACACTCTGTGCAGTCATAATAACACGTGGCTTACTGCACATGAATTATAAAAAGATTTGCAGCTGTATTATTAAAGAAAAAAGCTAACAATAATTCCTCCTGCGAGAAAACTTCTTTTTCTGTGACCTGGACCATGCTAATTTTGTAGCCTTAAATGTGTATTTCTGCATTACAGAGTATCGTCCAAACACAAATCAGTTACCAAACATCAGTTTCCTTTATCTTTTATTTACTAAACTTTAATAAAAATAAATAGTAATAGAAACTGCTGACACTACAATTGGGTAGTCTGCTGGAGGCAAGGGGTATGATGTTCTGATTTAGCCTTTGACCATAATGGCTAAATCCAATAATTATTATACTGAGCTTTCAAAATTGTAAAAACGTACTGAACTACACAGAACCTACCAGAGAAGCCTGAAGCCGTATCGACTTTCGCCAGCCTGAAAATGTAGCCAAATTATAATTCCTCTGCTTTGAGCACTTTCATGATTCAGTTCTGAACGTAACACAGTGATCACTTTCTTGTAGTAATCTCTTCTGAAGGATCTACAGATCAAACAACTGTAATAGGTTAATGACACTTTTTTTTTCTTTAGCAAACATGTTGATTAGTTCTATTGTGTTGTAATCTTGACATTTTACTCAATTCTTAATTATCGTTTTAATCGCACTGTCAGATAAAAGGCTTGGTGAAGTGTAATTCCTTAAACTATGCTATATCCTCCAAAAAAAACCCCAAGGAAATATTTCATTCTCCAGTCTCTATTGTAATTTTCTATGGTTTACTTAATTTTGCAAAATACTTAAACCATTTGATTCTTGATTTCCGTCTGGATTCCTGGATGGACATGATAGGAACCTTGTGATTAATCGCATATAAGTTAACAAGTTTATTTCCACACATCATGCTTGCATTCTTTGTTGGTTGGGGTTTTTTTTTCTGGTTTTATTTCCATCTATAAAGGTGCAAAGCTTCCATCTTTAAGTAGAAAATAGGAGGTCTGAGAGTGATGTCACTGCAACCTCGGTGGAGAAGAATCTCAGTTTTTCTTTTTGTGCTGAATCTTAAAATCTTTTTTAAATGCTCAGTGCATCTGCTTTATTTCTTTGGTATTATAATTAATAATCAGCTATTCCAAGTCCCTCTTGCTCCTCCCATTCCCAGTTTTGTTCTTTGTATTGTACTGTTACTTAGTGGTCTCACTTGGGAGTAGACTGTCACGTTTTTACACATAGGTCTCAAAGATGAGAAAATGACGAACACGAGATACATAAACTAAATCTCTAAAAGAGTTAGGCTACTAAAATGGCACTTTGACACCTCACTCCAACAACTTTCAGACACCACCAGGACCCTCAGATTCTGTTCTACTGCTGCATATTCCTTTACTTTACCTTTTCAGTTTTCAGAACAAGTATTTGCCTGTCTTGATTTTTAGGTCTGAATGAATTTTCAGTGTGTTCTAGAGTGGATCCTACAAAAGGCAGTTTAGTGATGAGATGTTTGGGGTTTTCATCTGTCCTTTTCTGGATTTCCACCTAAAGGCCCCTCAAGGGTAGACTCTTCTTAGATTCCTGGGTACCGCTGCAGGGTATGGGGCTTGCACCCTTGACTCTGAAGGAGTGTGATCACTATCGCACCTTGACTATAACAGTGACGATTTCTCTCATTGGAAATGTTCCACTTGGCATGAATATTCATTGGGCTGGAGAAGGTAAGATTGTATAGTGCAGCAGTTGTATCACTCAGCTAGAATATGGGACAGTCATTTTCAAGTCACTCTTCTAATGAATATTTAATTATTTATACATGTTGGAGTAGTTTCAGCAGGAAAAGTTAAGAGTTACTTCCATCTGTATTCTGTACAGCCTGGTGGTTAGGTCACTTACTGAACATGTTGATGTTTTATTTAAAGCTTCTGTCAAATTTCAGTTTAAAGGTCCTCAAATGTCAAATGTACCAAATTGTGCATTTGGTATTTGTTTTTTTTCAGTCTTCACACATGGTTCAAACATATTTATATTTGCTCAGATTTAAGCACTTTCTGTTGTTCTGAAAAATTTTTGATTCAGTTACTTTGGTTTAGTTGGACTATCAGGAATGGATTGAATATTTTTATGTTGGTCTTAGTCAAAGCTGAAAAAGCAAGTGGAGTTGGAAGATACGGGGAAGAAAGGAAAGCTTCTCTGACCTGTTTTTTTTGTTAACTGAGGAAAAAAAAGAGGATGAGATCAATAGATCCTACAGATTCGAAGGGCGTGAAAGAAGTATTTCGGCCTCTAATGATGAAGACCTTGAGGAATTTTTAAAAAGTACTTGAGCAATTTAGACATCTAATTCCCTTTGGTTATAACCAAATTCCCACCACCTAACCTATATTGGAGTCCAGTGGGATTTTCAAAAGCTTATTTCTGCATATAAACAGAGCTCATGATCATTTGAATACTCAGCAAGACCAGAAATAATCAGTTTGCTATCTACTGTTAGTGTTCACTTGGTTTAAATAACTTTGGTTTACATAATCAGTTTGTTCTAAATGCAAGGTATGATTTGTGTCCAATGTATTTAAGACTGGATTCTTACATTCATAATTTCAACTTCTAGCCAAATGCAATTTAATTTCCAGAGGAAGAAGACAAAATCTAGAAGTCTATTTGCATCCTTCTGCATTTCTAACACAATAAAATATTTAAAAACTTACACAGATATATATTAAGATACATCATTTTCCCTCTTCCCTTTCAAAAGCATGTAGGTGAACAGTTTTTTTCTTGTCAGCAATAATAAATGTTGTACTGAATTTCATACAAAGACTATATTTGGAGCAGCCAACCTCTTGATCATCACACCAATTACATACTGTACCCTATCTTTCGAAAAGTAATTAAACCATGAATGCTTTAAGTGTTTTAAATGATTTGGAGAAATCAACTTTTGTCTTCAAGTGTTAAAATCAGTTTGCCCTAGGTTTCCATGGTTGAAACATTAGTTACTCTCACTCTGAATTACCACTCTGCTTAGTCACTTTGCCATATTAAAAGTTGTTATTTAACATCAAATTGTATGTAGTTAGAAGATTGTTAATTTTAATTTGCTGATTCCTTTTGTCTCAGTTATGATAGAATTCAAGTAGAAATTAGCAGGTTCATAGAAAATGTTAGGAATTGTCCTTTCTTCTTTCTGAACATTTAAGAAAGGAAGATCATATCCCATGTAGGTCATGGAAGATCAAGCCCAATGTAGGAAAAGATCAGATTCAAGGCCATCTACGGAACCTGAAGGTTCACAAGTTCATAGGACCTGATGAGATGCATCTGCAGGTCCTGAGGGAACTGGCAGATGAAGTGGCTAAGCCACTATCCACCATATTTGAGAAGTCTTGAAGTCCAGTGAAGTTCCCACTGACAGGAAAAGGGGAAATATAACCCCCATTTTTAAAAAAGGAGAAAAGGAAGACCCAGGGAACTATAGGCCAGTCAGTCTCACCTCTGTGCCCAGCAAGATCATGGAGCGGATCTGCCTGGAAACTATGCTAGGGCACATGGGAAATGAGGAGGTGACTGGTGACAGCCAACATGGCTTCACTAAGGGCAAATTGTTCCTGACGAATTTGGTGGCCTTCTACGACAGGGTTGCAGTGTTGGTGGATAAGGGAAGAGCAACTGACATAATCTACCCGGACTTGTGCAAAGCATTTGACACTGTCCCACATAACATCCTTGTCTCTAAATTGGAGAGACATGGATTTGACGGACGGACCACTTGGTGGATAAGGAATTGGCTGGATGGTCACACTCAAAGAGTTGTGGTCAATGTCCAAGTGGAGAGCAGTGACGAGTGGCGTTGCTCAGGGATCGGTGTTGGGACTGGCAATGTTTAACATCTTTGTTGGTGACATGGACAGTGGGATTGAGTGCACCCTCAGCAAGTTTGCTGACAACACCAAGCTGTGTGATGTGGTTGACACGCTGGAGGGAAGGGATGTGCCATCCAGAGGGACCTGGACAGGCTTGAGAGGTGGGCCTGTGCAAACCTCATGAAGTTCAACAAGACCAAGTGTAAGGTCCTGCACATGGGTCGGGGCAATCCTAAACACAAATACAGGCTGGGCAATGAGTGGATTGAGAGCAGCTGTGCAGAGAAAAGTTTAGGAGTAGTAGTGGATGAAAACTGACTATGAGCCAGCAGTGTGCGCTCGCAGTCCAGAAAGCCAACCGTATCCTGGACTGCATCAAGGGGAGTGTGGCCAGCAGGTCAAGGGAGGTGATTCTCCCCCTCTACTCTGCTCTTGTGAGAGCCCATCTGGAGTTCAGCTTTGGGGCCCCCAGCTTTCTCAAGGACATGGACTTTCTCAAGCAAGTCCACAGGAGTGCCACAAAGATGATCGGGGTCTGGAGCACCTCCCTTATAAAGACAGGCTGAGTTGGGGTTGTTCAGCCTGGGGAAGAGAAGGCTCTGTGAAGATCTTAACAGCAGCGTTCCAGTACTTAAAGGGGGCCTGCAGGAAAGATGGGGAGGGACTCTTTATCAGGGATTGTAGTGATAGGATGAGGGATAACAGTTTTAAACTGAAAGGGTAGATTTAAATTAGATATAAGGAAGAAATTCTTCACTGTGAGGATGTTGAGACACTGGAACAGGTTACCCAGAGAAGCTGTGGCTGCCCCCTCCCTGGAAGTGTTCAAGGCCAGGTTGGACGGGGCTTTGAGCAACCTGGTCTAGTGGAAGGTGTCCCTGCCCATGGCAGGGGGGTTGGAACTAGATGATCTTGAAGGTCCCTTCCAACCCAAACCATTCTGTGATCCTATGATTCCATGATGTCCTTGGGAAGCTCAAAAGATTTCATTGGGATAACTGAAACAAAACAAGAAACATACCTTGGCTTTTAATTAAATGCAGAATTTACAGACCATCTTTGTTATATGCATATTTAAATGGCTTATTTCTATTAGTCAGCAGTTACATAGAGAGAAAATCAGTCACACTGACAGATCCTTGATTCTGACTCCAGTAGGAAATAACATTATTCCTTCCTGAGGAAAGAAATCCCAAACTGATAGTTGTGGCCATAAAAACCTTTGAGGTTTGGACTGTCTTTGAAATGTAACATTGTCAAAGGACAGGACTGGAAACCCAAACATCCTGTTCAGGTTGTACCTTTCCCTAGACAGGTCCCAAGGCTGGGGACTGGGTTGGGGTTTTGTTGTTTGGTTTTTTTTCTCTCGCTCTCAGTCTATTTTCTTTTTTTAAGGTTTAGCAACACTTGTTTAGCTTGCCAAGTTAATGAACTGTTAATGAACTGATCTGAGAAATGCTGCTGGTATAATATAAACCATAGTAGCCCTAGACAGTGCCTCATATTAAATTGTATTTTCCCCCTTGCAGAGATTGTGCTGCTGAGCTCATGTGTTGAACTTCTTAACTACCTCAAAACTTTCAAACGAATGATTGCAGCATGTCTCCTCCCTGCGCTGTTTCACTGATGCAAGGAGGGGCGATGCAGTAACTCTACACCTGTTCCAGCACACGCCTATTAACTTGCTCAACTTCCCCAAAGAGTGCCAAGTGCCGAGTTGAGCATGAGAACATCCGAGATTGCTTGGGTCTGTAACCACTAGTCCAAATACTTCTGGATGTTGGGATTGGCTTTGTGCTGAGTGGCTTTAACAGTTAGTGTTCTATAATGGCAGTTGATGACAGCAACTTGTACTCTAGGACTAAGAGTAAACTGAATTCCTATCAGACTCATTTTAAATCAACAAGACGGAGAAGCCTACCACCAGACATCCTGCTAGAAAATGATTTTAAAGGAAAGTTTCAACGAAATATTAGGAATATAGAGCCTATACATCCAAGGCGCCCTAAGAAAAGACCTTCTATATTTTCAGGTAGGAAATGCTATGTTAATAGTGTGTTGTTGCAATATCTTTTAAACTTTTTTGGTAATATTTCAAGGATTCAGTAGCAGATTCCAGTCAGAATTTGTCTGTTTCAAAAACTAAGACAGTCTTCACAGGTAGATTAATCAAATGGCATTTATGTTATTTTATGTCAGCTATTAAAGTGATGGAACCAAAAAGAGAGACTTTCTTCATACTTTTGATTTCATGTCACTTGCTGGTGGGGATTTTTTTTTTTTTTTAAATACTTAGCATTTAAAGAAAACCATTTGTTTTTCTTGAGCTTTAAACTGTATTTTGACTAACCCCACTTATAAGCAATGCAGTCAATAGCTGCAGTATCTCTCTTGCTGCTCTAGTACTGTATCACATTGCTTTTCTGGAGGAGAGTGGTTTGGTGATATGCAGACTTCTTCAGTGTAGCTGATTTTTTGTGTGTATCCAGAAATTAACATCACTAAGTAGTCAAATGCATGCTTTGAATTCCTGGCTTGCACTGGAGCCTGTAATGTCTGTAGTTAATCATTCAGTTTAACTCTCTAGTTGTTAAGAAGTAGGAACAAGGTGTAAGAGTGGATTTCATCAAGCTAATGGCAAGTCTGGATTATTTTCTTGAAGTTTTTTTTACTATTTGAAATATGCCTAAAAATAAGCAGCAGATTAGCATGACAGCATAGGATTTGTTGCAAAACAATCAGGTCATCTTTACTAGGAGGACTTAAAAGGTTTTAGGAGGGAGAAAAATCCATACTAGCTCATCCCTACTGAAAAAAGATGTGTTTCTGTGAGGCGATCAGAGGAAATGAAGTCCTTTATAGAAAGAAAAATATACTGTTTTTTCAATTTAGGTATCTCCATTTCCAGATGAAAATGAGGATTTTTAAATTTCTAGGGGGAAATAGTACAATCATACAGATCTTTAAAGAGCTATGAAGTATATAAAAAAGTGTTATTGATCATATAAATATTAATATAATATTTCTTAGTGATTCTTTAAAACTTACATGGCTACCTTCTCTTGAGCTGAAACACTGCTGAAGGAATGGGAATACAATGTTAAAAGATGACACTGGGCAGCACTTCTTGTGTGGGATTTAGAGTCCCCATTGTACCTTTGTTAAGGTATTTGAAATATTTCAACACCTTAGGAAATAAAGCTTTTTTCCTCCTTCCTATTCTACTTCCCCAGCTTAAAAAAAGGCAAAAAGCCTTATCGGATCTTAAATCAGGTGACTCAGACATGCTCAAGGCTCCTGTGCTTCCCAGTGCCTGAACAGGCTGTTGCTGAGGTGATGTCTGTGACTTGTCAAAGCAAATTATTTTGGGCATGATAGGTCCTCTGTATTGTATGCTTTCTCAGTTGCTGCTTTTTGTCTTCTAGCTACTTTTTCTGCTCCTTAATTACTTCTGTGTTGGTTTTTTTCTTCTCCTGTAACTTTTCACTTTTTTTTTCCTGAACATCAACTTTTTTTAGAAAAAAACATATTAAATAGTTTGGTGTCCCAACACCTGTACTCTGTTGTGCCCACCCAGATTTCTCCTTTATTTTGTTATCTTTTTTTTTTTTTTTTTAAATATAATTATTTCTCTCTGTTCTCTTTCCACCCTCCCAAATTGCCACACTAGCCGTAATACTCCATTATTTGTGCTGCGTCAGATATGAGCACTTTAATGTAGTTTGTGTGTCTGGAACGCTGCCATTACACTTATGAAATCCACAGCGGCTGTGTTACTGTACACTCAGGGGCACTTAACTCAAAGGTAATGCAAATTGCTTGCTATAAGCAATTGATGGAGCATGGTGGAAAGATGGGTGTAGTCTTTCATTTGGTAGGTCAGCAGTATACATGGGAGAAGCTTTACTTGATTTGCTTTTGAAAACAGGTTAACAAAGTAAGCTTGAAGTCCTCTAGACCATTGTCTTTTGTGCTGTAAATGTAGGTTAGAATGGAAACAGAGCTGTATCATAGACTCATGAAATGGTTTGGGTTGGAAGGGAGCTCTAAAGGTCATACAGTCAAACCCCCCTGCTGTGAGCAGGGACATCTTCTGCTAGATCAGGTTGCTCAAAGCCCCATCCAACCTGACCTTGAACACTTAAGATAGATGGATAGATATTAAATATATATATTAAAAAATATATGTACATAGTGATATACTTGCTCTGCAGTCTTTTGGATCACTGCTGAAGCCCTCTGAAGAATGTGTTAATTCATACTTCCTTGTTTCAGCCTAGTCATCTATTAATATAAATATTTTAACTCTATATCATTTTGACTCTTCCATCATCTTCTAATCTCTGTATCTCTGCTTATTCTTTTATATCACCATGAACCTGTCTTAGTTTTAGGACATGCTTGCAATTTAGTCTGAAGTCACGCACATCTTGTTTTCTTTCCTTTTACTCTACCTTAAAGAGCTTAACTAATAAAATAATGAATAGTGACACATCAAGGTATCTAGGTGCAAGGATACAAGTCGGTTCCTACATGGGGGTTCTTGTTTCAGACTTGGTGCAGACTCAGGGAGGCATCTTGCATTCAATAGGCTTGTTTTACAATTTTTTCTTAACTGTGATAGCTAGAAGCTCACTCTTTAAAAATGAAAGCTGAAACCTGAGAAGAGTGACACATCTGTCTGTCCTGTCACCATGAAGTTACTCATTCATGTATGCCTAGGCAGGACTGTCCAAACAGTGGTATCACTGGGTTACTGTGTTCATTCCTACATGGCAAGGGCAAGACAGAAGCTATGACTGTGAGGAGAAACCATGGCATTGCCAAAGAGATACACTGCACAGAGATACCTTTTTCTTCTTTCATCAAAGCACTTCATTTTTTCTTGTTCTTTAAATTCGAAATGTTTAGAGTTGTTGCATACTTCAGGGCTTGGTTAATATCAACTGCTGATACCTAAATTTTTGTTTTTACTACTTCATGGTTACCCTTTTTTTTTTTGAAAACGACACAGGCACAAGTGATCATAATCAACATTATAGGGCCATTTATTGTCAATAGAGAGGTTCACTACCTTAATTACTTGAGTTTATACAGAACTGCTGATGTGCCCTCAGCTCAGCATACTGTCATAGCCATGACTGAACCTTACCCTGGCAGGACCATACAAAAAAAAAAAAAAAGGTATCTTCTCTTAACCTGAAGATAAACCTGTGACTTGTTAATGAGAAAAGAAAGAATTGTAGAAAGACAGAGTGGGCAATGAAGGGGCATTAGGAGGCCACGTCTTTACAGAGGTACTTAGGAAAGGTAAACTGAACTAACTGAAGGGACATGAGACTAAAATGGATTAGCTAAACATCATTAAATGTCTATGCTGACTCACGTTCAAAAGCACAATGGCCTGAAGAAAATTAGTCTGTATTTATTAATTTTAATGTAGGGAAGCATAGGGTGAGTTTTTACTCTCATTTCTTTTCAAAAGAAGGCTGCTGATATTGTTGTTTGAGTTCCCTCTCCATACATGGCAAAGATATGTGAGATTTTGGCTGGGATTGTTATTTTTCTGAAGAAAGCAGAATAAACAATACAGAAATTACAAAGGTCGAACTACTAAAAAGAATATAATATTTAAGTTCTACTTGGAAGCCATTCATGTTGTGAGCTGGAGCTGTTCGTTTAAGTAAGTACCATTGAAAATCCACTTCTTGTACTGTTATTATTATCTATTAGGCTTTTTTCTTCTCTTTCTTCATTTTCATATGCAGGTAGCCTGTATTACTGTTGAATAATGCTTGTTGATTGATGTGTCAGTTTTGATGGACAGAAGGTGAGAAAAATTTTTTGGATTTTCTGCCTCTCCCAGGACCAGGCATACCTCCATTTCATGGCTGTATGCCTGTGAGTCACGCGTTGTTTTCACAGCCAAAATAAGCTCTTACGTATTCTGTGGGACAGCAAGTTATCTCTACTTTTGTAAAAGCATTGTGGTGTTGCTGTGAGTTAATGTAATGAAGGCCAGTGGTTAACAGTACTGTATATAGCTACTCAAAGTAAGAATGTACGTTGCTGGTCTGTGATTTTACAACAGAATAGCTGGTATTCTGTAACAAATTAACTGCTTTTTTTTTTCAGTGAAAATATTGTCGCAGTTAGAAGTCTTGAGGTACTCTCTCAAAGCATTTCTGGAGTTCAGACCAGCATACAGTCTAGCAAAGTCACTTTCTAAAATAAGTAAGTTGATTTGACACCATATTTGTATGTAAATTAAAATACTGAAAATAATTAAAGAGATAAGGGATTTGTATATAAGAAAAATACTTAAAAGTTATCCAATAGTGATATGAATAAATTATTTATTTTTTCATGAGACATCAGGATAAAACAGCCAGTATGTATGATTTATTTTTTTTCTTTTGACTGGCTCCATTATTTGGGAAAGACTTGCCAAAATCTAATTACTTTTAATAAGGATGCTTAAAATCATGGGTACAGTATGTGTCTTGATTCGAATGAGTTATAATGAAGTGTTCAGTATTTTAATTTAGTGAAGATTTGAATATCCTACCTCCTCTCTGAATAAATTGTACTGCATGATAATAACATGTGCTTGTAATCTGCATAGGATAATTGCTGTTCACTTATGGTACCCCTAGTGTCACCCTGCACATTGAAGTTTGGTAGAATGGCTTGTGTTGGTGCTGCATCTTACAAGTATCCACTGACAGCAGAGGGAAGGCAAGACTGGCTCATGCCAAAGTTCTTCTCTTCCTGACTTGAAAAAAGATTGGCTTGGTTTCCCCTTAATACTGTTAGCAAGACCTCCTTTGGAGTGAAAATGCAGGGGGAGGGGCATGTTGCATCTTTTTGTTTACTGTTCATATTGCAAACTGGCATTAGTTCTGTATGTTACTGTGTTTTATTGAGTTTTATGTTAAGATATGCCACCATGCTATAAAATTGCTACATTGCTGATTGAGTGTGTGTCCACCCATTGATCTGGTTGAGTGACCACTGCTTTATTAACAGAAATTATCAAATTGATAATGTCTTGCTTTTCTCTCAGCCTTCTGTATTTTTATGCTCACTTACATGTTTCTACATATATTACTTAATATACTCTTCAGCATTTTAGTTCTTGAATGTTTTTTTAAAGTGTTATTTTCTTCAGAAAGGATGGGTTGGTGATTCAGAAGACTGGATTCTGCATTTTGAAGTCTGATGTAATATATGCATGTTGTCAAACTTGTTTTCTTCTTGGGTTCACTGATATTTTATGGACTGTGGAGATTGATTTCCTCATATTCTTGTAGACAAGGGATGAAGATGCTGCCTCACCTTTAAGTTGTATTTAGGATAAAAAGGAAGCTCTCTATGTTCATTGGAGAGTGACTTAAGCATGAAGATGAGGGGGAAGATAGGGACAACGATGAGGTTAAGATAGGGAAGGCTCCTTTTGCTATTGTGGCTTGGATTTTTGTTTTCTGATTTGTTGTTTGTTTTAAAAACTGTTTAGTTGTCTCTTAGATTTAGATTGCCACCATCAGTTGTTATAGATGTTAAAACTCCACTTTAAAGCAGAATCCAGTGTTCAAGTGAACAAAACCCATTGTACACACAGTAATATACCTCAAATCTTATGAGGTCTAAGGGTTTATAGACTTCACTATGCTGAAAGACCTTGTGAAGCAATTACAGCCCTTGCTTCCTGATTTCAGCACAAGTTTCTGTGTGTGCTGCTGTAGAAACAGCATGTGAAAAAGAATCTGGTTTAGTAACATGGTTTGCCAGTTTGGCCCTTTGGTTATCTGCTGTGTCCTATCTAGAGGATAATGATTAAAGTGTAGAGTGAAATCTTAAAACTTGTGGTCAATGCTTGCCTTCTGGGAAACATAACAGGCTCGCTCTTTTGTACATTGTGCATAATTTTCAAGAAAGAGCATTGAATTAATATTCAACACTGGTTGTATCTCCAAAAAAGTATGTTAATATGAAATGTATTGACTTTCAAAACAGAAAATCAAAGTCCTGAGAAATGTTAGCAAAATAGGAAACATACAAAAATGTTTTAAAAGATTTAAGAACAAGGCAGTCACTCTTTACATCAAATGGTAGTAGCCTTAACTACATTTCATGTGCAGTAGATCCAGGAGGGTTTGTTGACATTATTTTTAAGTAAATCTTTCTTTGGCTATCATGAGACAATAGAATCTTCTATTCTTTTTATCTGATCAAGATGCATCTTAAAGGGCAGACTCACCATAAAAATATGTCCATCTTTGGCCCATAAAGGATTATTTTGTGCTAATGGACTGGAAAGATTGTCTACAGGGTTTTTTTGATAGAGTTGAGAAATACCTATCATTTAATTACATGAAAGACAGACATTACTTTCAAAGTCTTACAGTAGTGCATCTACTGTAATCAAAAGCTTATCAACCAAGTAAAATGTTTTAAAAGAATTAGACTTAAAGGTTATCATAATGGCCTTGATTCAACCTTCTTCCTGATGTATATTTTGTTCCTCTTCTGAAGTGCAATCTTCACATAAGCTAATGTAGTTAATGACATTGAGGTATGTTCTTTTGACAGTCAGATAGGTTTATGGACTGCATATAAATCACTCAAAATATGTTTCTTCTGTAGGGCTTGTTTACTTGTAGATACTTTTGTAGACTTGTTGGGTGCACTTGGTAGGTAACTAGTTTTCTTTCAGCTATTTATACTTTACCTGGCCTTACACATTTAATAGCAGCATACTATATCTAAGTTAAATCACCTGATAATCTTGGAATCTCTGAAATAAAAATTCTCAATGTTTTCTTAATTTTAATTTATTTTCTGTCTTACTGTACCACAAAAGTTTAGGAGTTTCTGAAAATACTTGCTTAATTTCAATAAGAATTTTTAAAAAATCAATATTTTATTAATCTGTTTAGGTTCAGAGACTGTTTTGCCTGAAGATGGGTGTAGATAATAAAATTTATCTTAATTGCAAGAGACCACCTAATGAAAACTCTTTGAATGCAGCTAAAGTTAGCTGGAAGATTTATTTTGTACTGCTTCTCACGATGAAATATGCCCTAATAGTGAAATGAAATCCTTATGGCATTTCTGGTAAATCAGCTGTAAGCAGATAGATACTGAGTTCATATATTTATGTTTTCATAATGAATTTCATCAACTGTGTCTCTCATATTAATTTTATTTATTGCAACTAATTAAGAGTGGTTAATTTGGAATGTGATTTTTATTAATTTTGGGGATTGGATCTTAAATTAGGAACTTGAGGAGCTCAGGCCATTATTAGATTCGGGTCTTCTGGGAAGTTGAAATTGCGCAGTGCTTCACAAGATCAATTTAAATTCTTCTTGCACAGGATATACTAATATCTAGCTGCTATACAATGTTGCAGTGCAGTTTTATGATCAGATACAATTTTGAAGACCCAACAAACGGCTGTTCATGCTTTTTAATCATATACTTAAGTTGCATTTAAATTTAAAATTTCTTAAAATAAGAAATCTTTCCCATCTGTTACTGGAAGACATTACTG
Organism: Strix uralensis; assembly: GCF_047716275.1. NCBI lineage: Eukaryota > Metazoa > Chordata > Aves > Strigiformes > Strigidae > Strix > Strix uralensis. The sequence goes on along the minus strand of NC_133973.1, from coordinate 113,313,823 downwards.
TTGCCAGGAGAAATTTTTTGTAGATAAGGAATATATATTAAGTGTGATACAATCAGGTGGCTCCTTTTCCAAGGACCTGGCTGTGTAGTGGGGTTTTTGTTTGTTTGTTTGTTTTAGAACTGCCTGAGGGTATTTGCTGTGACTTTCTGTGGGGTTTTGCTCTGTGTCTTTGGAGTTACTGGTTTTGTAATTTCACAGTGGCTATAATGACAACATGCTTTAGTTGCAGAACATGTTACCGTGCATCCCCATGCCTACTTTGTTGTGAATTATCTGCTCGTCCTAATAAACCTTTTCTGGGGTAATTTGTGATGCAAACAATAAAGGGTTGGCAAAATAATTTTTAATCATAATGTTTAGTCTGCATACTGGTAAGGAGAGGGGCAGTCAACAAGTGTCATCTTTCTTACTGTAACCTCAGGTGTTCTGTATTTCCTACTTTATTTAGGATCTTTAAACTAGTCGGTCTCTTGCCAGCCTGTCTGTTCTCTCCTGTTCCTCGTATGCAAGTCAGAGAAATCCTCCCTAGCAAAGGTGTTCCACTTCATCCCTATTTTGCCTGGACCAACCTGCAGCCTCCCCTAACAATGCTCAGGCACAGTTCAGAAGTTGGCAAGAGCTGAAAAATTGAGAGACAGTTGGGTGTTGCCACCAGCATTTAGATAATGTTTTACTGTATGCTTGTAGGCTTGTGCTGTCTGGCCTTTTGGCTAGAGAACAGCCCCAGGTATTAATATATGCATGGCATTCGTGGTCTAACGTAGTTGAAACACCAGTCTGTCCAGCAAGACATAACTTTAAGACTATAAAAGTCAATAAAACTCAGTACCAGTTTGTTCAATGAGTCACCTTAAAGTACTTCTGAGAGGACTTGTTTAGATTTATCATGGACAGTCACTGCCTCCTGTATGGAGAGTCATTCAGACATACTTCCCCTATGTGCAGAGGCTCTACCCTGAAGTAAAAAGTCTAATCTGCAGCAGAAGTTTTATTATCACACAAAGATGCCAGTGCGAAAGAACGATGACAAGAAAAGCAGAATACCAGAAACTAAATTAATCTCACAAAGTGGAATTTCAGGGTCTGAAATATATTTCATTTTCTGCTGAGTGGATTGATGATAAACAAAGCATATGTACGTCCAATTCTAAATCCATCCTGGAACTAGAAAATAAGCAGTTCTCTCTTTAGAAGCTAGTAATAATGTAATTCAAGTTTAGATTCATCATACTAAATGTTATGGGACTCTTAGCTAAGACTAGTGTTACAGTTTATCCTTTATCTGGTTTCAGGATTAAGAATACTTCTGCATAATCTGTTGTTATATTTTGATCCCTCCAACTTGAAAGCCCATTCTGAAGTCTCAGGGACTGCGTAAACTTCACTCAAGAGCAAGAATGATGATGGTGGTGGAGGTGGAAAGGGCCGAAGTAGTCAATGCCTTCTTTGCCTCATTCTTTACCTTCAGGAGGCCTTAATGAATCCTGCGTCCCAGAGACCAGTAGGAAGGCCTGAACTAAGGCAGACTTACCCCTGGAACAGGGATAACAGGTTAGGGAACATTTTAAAGAAACTGGACATACATGAGTCCATGGGACCTGATAGGATGCAACCACAAGTGCTGAGGAGGCTGGCTGACATTACTGCCAGGCCAGTCCTGATAGTCTTTGAAAGCTCATGGCAACTGGAAGAGGTTCCCAAGGACTGTAAGAGAGCAAAGGTGACTCCTTTCTTCAAGATTGGCAAGAAAGAGGATCGAAGGAACTACTGTTTGGTCACCCTCACCAAAATCCCTGGGAAAGTGATGGAGCCAATAATCCTATAACCCATTTCCAAACATAAGAGAAATAGATGACTGGGAGCAGTCAGCGTGTTTGTTTGAAGGGGAGATTATGCATTAACAAGATAACTGGCTTGGTGGATGGTGGGAGAGCACAGAATGCTGGTTATCTCGACTTTAGAAAGGCTTTTGATATTATCTCCTGCAACATCCTCATAGACAAAATGATGAAATACAAACTAGATGAATGGACAGTGAGGTGGGTTGAGCACTGAGCTGTCAGGCTGACTGGGTTGTGATTAGCAGCACAAAGGCTAGCTGGAGGTCAGTCACTAACAGTGTAGTCCAGGGATTGATACTCAGGCCAGTACTGTTTAGCAGGAATCTTAGGAAGTTCAACAAAAAGAAAATTCAAGTTAATATGATCTTACTACAGTTTTGTTTAGTATTTCCCCTACTACTTCTACAAGTACTTTGGTTCATAATCCACTCTAAGTATTTGTAAATGCATATGAGCAGTTAGGAAAGCTATTTAACCATGTAATACCTATGAAAAGTATTGCTTCTTCTCCCCTCCCCAAACACCCATGCAGCCTCCCTTGTGTTGACCATGTGCCTCCATCTGGAGACTCATAACCTCATTCATCAACTGAGGGTAACACTATCCCCAACCGTATTCCCAAAAACACACATACACCACCCAAATCAAATTTCTGCTCCTAACTAGTGCCACTGTAAGGAGACCTGATTGAAATTATGGGGGAAAGAGAGAGGATGGAAAAATTTCACAGCTTTTCCAACAGTAGCACAATCTTCGATTAGGTTAAGTCAAACATAGAAGCACACCCTGAGTCAAATCTATTGTATTATCAGAAGGGGAAGAAGTATCCTTATATTGTTGAAGTTTCCATTTTATAAAGGATTCTGTCTGTGCTGATGCTATGTTTTTAGTTCACTGAATTAGTCAGTAGCTAGCGATGACCTCCCTTGATCTGTGGAAGAGTTCAGGCAAGGTTCGTGCATTTGTGCCCTGTGTGAGTCAGGAGGATACAGTGTCACTGAGCACCAGTACCCGACTGAGCATGAGCTCAGGTTCCACACCCAGAACCGCAGCTCAGCACCGCTTGCAGCTCCACTGCAAGATTTCAAAGCAGGTGTATCCCAGTTGTTACTTTTTATGATCACTATTCCCTTTTGAATTAGGTTGTTACAGAAGTTAACTGGGTTTTCTCCATATTTAAGCATCATACTCAAATACTTGAAGAAAAGTATTCTGTATCCGTGTATTGTTTTTGGTTATGTGTCCTTTATTTTGGATTTCATTTCATGGCTGAGAAGCCAATCCAGAGATGAAAAAGAAAGAACCCGTTTTCTGATCTGGTTAAAGAAAAAACATGGGAGAGGATGAGATCTATTCATTTTAATAACTTTTAAAGAATTGAATTTAGATTTTCAAAGCCTTTAATGATGCAGTGGACAAACAAGTATTAGGACTTTGATACTTAAGCAGATTAGGCACTTAAAAATCTACAAAGCAACTGTTAGATATTTCAGGAGCTAAATACCTTTGAAAATCTAACCTGTGGTAATTCAAAATCATGAATCATTTTAAGTGTAGTTAAAGTAACTATAACTATTATGGTCTTTACTAGGAAATCATTCAATTTTAAATGTGACTTATGTTTTTGTGCCTTCTTCCTTGGGTACTAAGCCCAAAATAGTGTTTTTTCTTTTAGTTAATAAAAGGCAGATTTTAAGTTTTGTTCAGTACATTTTTTCACTAAATTGCAATTTCCATTCAAATGTAGCACGAGAGAAACCTTGAGTAGCATTACCCTTTTAAACAGGAAGAAGGTAATATGCCTTTTTCCAGCATAAGCAGGGAGCTGTGTTAGACCTTGTACCTCTCCGAAAACCAAGATGTTTTTCAGGTTAGCAGGAAGGGATGGACTCTGAAGGATACAAAGGACCCAATTAGAAAGACTGCATGTATATTTAACTTGGCCTCTGTGAGGACTCTGGTGCTTCTATAGAGAAGCAGCAAGTTGGAGGATGCTGGAGCTCTATTAGTCTATTGCGTGTGCCCAGGTGGATGAGTTGCTGTTGCAAAACCTTCACCACAGCAGGGGAGAGCCCTTGCACAAGTGCTCATCAGTTAAAAATTACTATGTTGACGGAGGAGGAGGAAACAGCAAAGAAAAACCCTATCTCTGAAATTGAGATCTCTCCTGCCACAGGTTACTTCAAAAGGTGAAACATCCTTATAGATAACATTGTAATTAAAAAAAATGTTTTGCTTCCCTATACTTTAAAAAAATGCAGAAAAGATTTTGCAAGTCAGAACAAGTGTTCCTATGTAAGACTGGCGAGATTTTTTTTTTTTTAAACCAAAGTGTTACTTCCTCTTTAGCCAGCGCCTAATCACACCATTGGGCAAGTAAGGGTATTACATAGTAAACCCTGTATGCTGTGTCTCACGAGCACTTGCCTAGGGAGGGTTATATGGAAAGGGACCTCAAAGCTACATAAACCAAGAAACTTTCCCTTCAACAGCTGATTAGAATTGAGATGGTTTACTGGCGTTCAGTTCTTTGAAGAATATTTTGAGTAGTAACAGGAGAGAGCTAAGGCAGAAGCTGTAACTGAAGGGTCATCTGCACATAATGAGGAGAAATGCGATGGAAAAACTACAATGAGAAACAGAAATTTCACTGTAAAATCATATGGCCTGATTTTTCCTGACACTGCCTCACTGCAGTCATTTATATAAAGTTGCTGTAAAACAGCCAGTGGTTTCAGTCATGAAGATTTTTGCTGATAGCTATTTAGTTTTACTTTGGATATACAGAAATATGTTCAAAAGGATGAAGAGCATGGTGATTGACAGCCTAGCTACTGAAGGTATCAACTGAGCTGAGAAGTGTACGTTCATGTGCATGCCCTATTTATAAACTGCAGTCAGTGAAAGAAAGAATTTTTTTTTGGTCTACCACCTGGCATGACTTCTTAGGTAATCCCGATTTTTGAAGCATTACTTCTTCCCACCTCGAAACAAGAAAGAAGCTTTAGAACTTGTAGATGTTATCCAGCTGAGTCATTAGGTCCTGGTCTAACTGGAGGTAGCGCTAGCCTGAGCTACCAGAACCTGAACTTTGGATCTTTCTGTTAGCACTTCTGAGTGAAATAAGAAAGCTCCTTATCCTGTAATGAGCCCAGGCTCCAGCTATGCCAAGCACTTCACTCACAGAAAGGGCCTGAGTCCTTCTCTGAAGGATGTACGGTCTTGTTTGAGATGGTATGTGGCAGTATGTGTCAGGGAAGTGGGGAAAGTTAAGGCAGTGATACATACAATTTGATACTTCATCATTTGAAAGAGTGGTAAAAGGTGGTGTTACTTATCTAAGGTCAGCTAATCCTGACGGCGCTCAGTTTCCCTGTTTCAGACAGGTAATTCTTACACAGGTGTTGCAAGAGGTAGCATTTTTTTAATAATTCAGAGTGAATGCTGTATGCATAAGACCCATCTGAGGGAACTGTGGAGGTGTTTGCGTTACACGGACACGTGTGTGCCAGCTCAGACCCAATGCCTGGCTGGTCTGACGGCCTCTCTCTGGTAGCAGGCAGAGCACGATACCTGATAGGAAGGTGTAAGAGGCAGCAAATGTAGTACAGTCTGATCCCATGTCCATCTCATCTTGATCTGTAGTAGATGGAAGTTGGTTGAAACCCTTCCAACATGTTTATTCTAATTTTATGAGAGGTAAAAAATCAACTTCTAAGGTTCATGTTGCTAGTGGAGCAAAGGGACATAAGCAGAAGGATACCTTTCTACAGAGTAATGAAAACGTTGAGGTGTGAGTATCCAGATAGGTCAGCCAGAAAGGAAGAAGTGTTAATAATTAAAGACAAAACTAGAGAATGGAAAGGAAAGTTTAAAAAAAGAACAAGTAAGCAAGTAGCTTATCACAAGAGCATCTTATTTAAAGTCACAGAAAGCTTTAAGAACTGCTGTGGCAGAATTAAGAGAAAGAAAATACATCTGTAAATGTATTTGAGATTCAGGAAAACATTTGTGTTTAAAAATCACACTGCAAGAAGTGCATACAGTGAGTTAAGAACTGTCTGACGGGTGGACTAGTATTTGAGAACAAATTGGAGCTACTGCACTGAAAATTCCTCCTCCTAATTAGATGATCAATGAAAACATCATAGGTGTGCAGCATGTTACAGGGACGTATCTTGTGGAAAATGAGCATTTTGAACACGTCATTCTACAAGTGTGATGTGGCTTGTATTTGGGTCAGGGATGCCTTGGTTTTGGCATCAGCTTGCCACTCTGAGTGGGTACAACCCCCTCCTTGTCTGCCTCCCTCTGCTTCCCATCACATCTCAGGCACCTGTCTGAAGAGTTGGGAGCTTTTCCGTTTCCAAGGCAGGTTCCCAGCTGGCTGCCTCCTGCATGCCTGGGGAGGGTGGTGGAGAGGGGGTTTGACATGGTGCCTGGCCCTGGGAGAAGAAAGGGACATCTGTTCCTGAACCTCACTAGCTCACCTGCTAATGGCAAGCACAAGAATGAGGAGAAGAAAAGCTGAGAAGTCTTATGATCTCAGCTATAGTAACATGCAGTAATCGTTAGCCATCCCTAGAGACCCTGTAGAAACAAGCAGGTTGCTTTGGGCAACCTGATCTAGTGAAAGACTACCCTGCCCATGGCAGGGGGTTGGACTAGATGATCTTCAAAGGTCCCTTCCAACCCAAACCATTCTATGATTCTATGAATATCTAGTGATGGGCATGCTCCAACCCTTCACCTTCCTGGCTTCCAGTTTTCTGCCCTCCTGCAGAGCTTGCTGTGAGGAGAGTAGAATAGATACGACGACATCGCAGAAGGGAAGTATTTGGGCGTTCAGTCTGTGCATTGTATAATGAAATTTCATAACTTGAGGAAAAAAGGGACAGCTACAACCCCTGCATTCCCTCTGTCCTAGGCTCTGTGTGACCTAGTACCAATCTCTTAGGCATAAGTTACCTAGTACAAATTACACTTTCAGTGCGTGAGTGGGGTTCAGTTACTGAATCTCATCTCTGAACCAAGCACTCAGAATTAGAGGCACCATCAGTGGCCATTTGGAAATTTACTGCTATGAGGAAGTTCTGACACATCATGCTGGGATGTTTGGAGAGTATGCTGTGTAATCTTTTATCTAAAATATAGGTAAGGGTTTGTAACAAAACTGAGAAGAAAATAAGTTTATAGGATTCCAGTAATGGAAAACAGCTAGTTTAGGGATGCTTCCTGGAAACTAAGGTGAAGAGCAGGAAGAAAATACTACTCAAGTTATTCTTCATGCTAGCTGATGCCTGTAGGCTGTGCTTGCAGGACTCAGGCTGCATTTTGGCTTGCACAGCAGTATTTCTTGCATCAGTGTTGCCTGAATCCATGCCCCAGTGGTAGATGTGCAGATTTCAAATTGGCTCATAGGTTGGTATATTCTTAGCACATGTATGGTAGGTCTGGGCAAATGAAATTTGTTCCTGGCTGGCTGATGCTTCCAGGGACTGTTCAGCTAGGGAGAAAATCAGAGGTGAATGGCGGAGTCCTAAGAGGACATGTCAGTTTGACAGCTCCAAAGCAGTCAAGGAAAGGATAATAGTACTTTGAATCTTGAAGGCATAATTCCAACATTAACTAATTAATCCTCTGCAAAATGCCTAGTAGGTAGTTATCATTTGTAATTTACAGATAAGTCACAAACCCCTTACAACCTATTTAGTTACTCTTATGAATTCACTGAACAAGCTGAGAATGGGAGCTGGGTGATACACGAATCTATCATGTATCTATTAAAATACTTTAATTTTGCTCTATTAAATTCTATTTAATAGGCTGCTATTAACATATTTTATATAATTGCACCCCAATTACCTGATATTCTTTAGAAATACAGACATGCGCTTCCTATCTTCCGTTCTGACACAGTTTACAATGTAAACATGTATTCCCAATGCATTATTTACTGTTCTTCTGCTTCCGCTTGTTTTGCTTTTCATCACTAGGTGGCAATATTTTAACAGTCAGTTACAAACACAAGGCAAAACAAAATGGTGTAGCAAAACTAGTGAGACATAAACTAAGAAGGATTTATGTTGTTTATTTAGAGCTTATCACATTAAATTAGGTTTGCTTAATGAAATCTTGTTTTGTGCAGTGCTTTCTGTCACTCTGTACTTTTAATTTGGACCCCAGCAAGATATTTACCTTCTTAAATCAAGGGACATTATAGTACATAGAGTACAGTCGATTCAGGTAATTTTTTATTTTAACAAAGGACATTAGTAAAGTATGTGTACAAGCTACTTTGTTAATGTTTGGCTTGAATTGTTTTGTGTTATGCAAGCTGTAATAAGAAAAGTAAAAAAATCTTGTAAATATTTTAATATAAGGAAAGAAGAGCTTAAACTCAACAAATGCCAAGTTGAAGAAAATAAATGACATATAAATACTATGGGGGGTTTTCTGCTTAAATATAAAAATATTATTCCTTTTTATTGCTGGCTTATACATGGACTTGTCACTTCACAAATAATACATAATTTTTTTCATTGTTCCTTTCTTTCCTCCTGAAGCCAAAGGGAGCAAATCAGATACCTCAACATAGGTGTCTAGGAGAAAGCCTCTAACTGCTGTGGATCTAATGTAGGTCTTAAGTCATATCTGCCAGTCTCTGTGAATAGCTCACATACCTTAAGGTATCTATAATCACACTGAACACCATATTTAGGCACCTGAATACCATTTGACTATGACCAGTATCCATCTGAAAGCCAGTGCAGTCTTTCAAGAGTAGATTATAAAGAGGTTCCAAGTAGTTTTATTAAAGAAGAGAATGTGAAATCATGAATGCAATGCAATCTATCCCAGTGATAATACGAGTGATGTATTAATACAATACAGTGTATTAATACACTACAGTGATGTGATAATACAATAGATCCTTTTTGTTTTCTTCTGTTAGGTGTGTTCTGCGCTAGAATCAAATAGATCTGGGAATCATTCTTTGTAGGGTTGCTTTATTTTGCCCAAAAGGACTAGATCATATCAAAACCCCAGAGACCTTTTTAATAAGCAGCCCTTGCTTGCTCCTTGGGGGAAAAACTCCAGACAGCCAAACTTTTACATAAACTGTACCAGTGTAAATCCAAGCTGATTCCATGAAAATCAGAGACACGGGTCTAATTCAGTATACAGCACTATCTGGCTAAAAGAACATAGGAATTGACCCAAATTACAAGGCAAAGCTGTATGACTTGGTGAAGCCATAGAAAATAAAAAAGCATGTCAAAAGGTCCAGCAGTTCAGTAAATCTACTTTTGGCTTTGGGATCTGTGTCCACATCACTACCTGGAAGCTGAGGAGAGCTGGGCAGGAGCAGAATGATTGACGCCAGCAAAGATAGAAACAAGGTATTAAGCACAAGCTGGGCAAATAAAAAGTTGTGTTTTGCGTATGTTTTTTGCTAGATTAGGGCTGAAGTGCTCCTGTCTTGCAGGATGACAGTCGGAGAGATTGGATTATAAAGATCTATCACTGCAGACCAAGGAGAGGCTTTGTACTGTTAGCAGATATTTGTGCACTTATAAATACAATCACTGTATTGATGGAGTTTGAATAAAAGTCCTCAGAGATCAAAAATATAATCACCTGCTACATAAGTTAAAAGACTCATTCTGTTAGCAGCAAATACAGAACACACTGTTATACTTACTGGTTTCTGCAACTAGAAGACAGTAAGTGTGTGAGAACTAGGAAAGAAATTATGTGCACAAAATTTGAATCTAGAGTTTATACTTGCTTTGTTATTGTTGTCATCCCTTAGAGGCCTTCAGCTCCTCTCTGCATTTAGCCTCAGATTCTGAAGAGTTCAGATTGCAAAATCCAAACAGGTCCTTTCATACCAAGCTAAAATGAGCCCTGAAAGATTGTGCAAGGACAGTGCTATATTCATATCTCCATGTGCTTTTTTAAGGATTCACAGAATCATCAAGGTTGGAAAAGACCTTGAAGATCATCCAGTCCAACCGTTAACCTAACACTGACAGTTCCCAACTACACCATATCCCTCAGCGCTATGTCAACCCGACTCTTAAACACCTCCAGGGATGGGGACTCTACCACCTCCCTGGGCAGCCCATTCCAACACCTAACTACCCGTTCTGTAAAGAAATGCTTCCTAATATCCAGTCTAAACCTTCCCTGGAGCAACTTGAGGCCATTCACTCTTGTTCTATCGCTTGTTACTTGGTTAAAGAGACTCATCCCCAGCTCTCTGCAACCTCCTTTCAGGTAGCTGTAGAGGGTGATGAGGTCTCCCCTCAGCCTCCTCTTCTCCAGACTAAACAACCCCAGTTCCCTCAGCCGCTCCTCGTACGACATGTGCTCCAGACCCTGCACCAGCTTCGTTGCCCTTCTCTGGACACGCTCGAGTAATTCAATGTCCTTTTTGTAGTGAGGGGCCCAAAACTGAACACAGTAATCGAGGTGCGGCCTCACCAGTGCTGAGTACAGGGGTAAGATCACTTCCCTGTCCCTGCTGGCCACGCTATTTCTGATACAAGCCAGGATGCCATTGGCCTTCTTGGCCACCTGGGCACACTGCTGGCTCATGTTCAGCTGGCTGTCAATCAACACCCCCAGGTCCCTCTCTTTCCTGCAAGCATTGCTCAGAATGTAGAGGACTAAACTGCCTGTATGACTGTTATAAATAGTAGTCACTAAAAATGTAAACAAAATGGGTATATGCTACTAAATATTAAGAATCTAAATAAAGAACCCAATTTACAAAAGTTGTTACCCTAGTTATCATGTATAGACAGTGAGGAGAAATAGGCTGCTTCGGAAAATGATTGTGGGAACTCTTGAGTCATGCCGAAAGCACTCACCTCCCAGCATAGGCATCTAAGCTGGATCCCTCAAGTTAGATATTGTGAATACCTCCAGTGGTATGTATTTGTGTTATTCTTTTTCTTTTACTGAGTGAAAGTTTTGGAAGTCTATTTTTCAGATATTTTGCAATAAAAATAGCTGTTCATGCAGTGTTCACGAGAACACTTCTGAGCATGCTGACAAACAGCTCCTCCCAACCTGTTTTTTCCAAAGTTGGGACATGGAAACTCCACAGACTTTGTTCAGGCAGAGAGGGTGTAAGCCAGGTACCCAAGGGTCCTGGATATGTGCTACCTCTGATCTCAGAAAGCAGATGAGAGAACAGAAGGTGCACTGCATGTAACAAATGTGGAGTTTGAGTTACATACAAATGTTTATAATTGAAACCATGCTTCTATTATCATCGTAATTAGCAGGTGCTTCCTCATGGTAGATCTATGAAAAACCTTACATTACAGATTATGATTTTTTATGGTGAAAAAAATGTTACATTGTCATTAATTTATCGTAAACTCCCATGTAGTAATATCATAAGAAGAAGCCCACTGTATTTCTAAATATAAGACTGTAATATCCATCATCAGAAAGCTTACTTACACTGACAGATTTTGTATGCTTACGCCTGTCTATCTTTCACAACCTGGAATATGTAATTAAATTCTAAATACCATAAAATCAACAAGAATTAAAGTGGAAGCTGTATAATTTCAACACTTCTTAGACTTGTCAGCTTCCCTAAAATAAGTTCCGATTAGAATGCTGCTGTTTCTGCCATTTCAGTGCATTATACCTGTTTTAGAAGTGTTTCCAAAATGTGAGCAGAACCATGGTATTATCTGAGGAATGTCCTATTTGAACAAATTTAGACTGGCAAATATTTAAAGGAAGTTTATAATTTAAAAGGTTTTTTAAATATTTTATGATTATTTAATGATAGAAATTAGTTAAGATTTTAATTGGTTATACTTTTAATTTTAAAGATGTTATTAGGGCAAAAGTTAAATTCAGAAGCATTTATGTTCAGGGTGGTACTTTCTAAAGCAGAACTGGTAACGGAGGAGTGTCAACCCTGCAGTAAATTTTAACAATAGTGTTGAATACTGTGCTGGGAACACCTGTATTAAGTAGTGGGGCAATTTTTTCTCTTGTAGCTGATGAGGCTGCTCTGTAGACTGAAAGCAGTTCATTAGTCTCTACATCTCCTTAGTACAGTTGTGAGATCAGGAAGCATAATGTAAAAGTTGTATTCTGTATGAACTCTTTCATACAATGCCAAAAATATAAAATCTGAGAGTGATGACATTTTTCTTTAATCTGTTTTGTCTTAGAACATCCGTTCGGTTGTTCAGTATTTCAGTGCAACAGCATATTGTCAGTGGAAGCGCACAACAGGTAAATGTGTTCTTCAGAAAGAATACTAAAAGGTGAAAGCAGTGAGATTCTGCATTGTATATTAATGTTGTGATGCAGTGTTAAAAAAAGACTACTATACATGAAATGGAATTACTTTGGCTCCAGATCACTTCACAGAAAGTAAGTAAAAAAGGTGCTATGGAATATGCCACTCCTAGACAGAGGATGAATGTAGCTATAGCCTTTTTAATGTTAGGCCACAGGGAAGTGCAAGTAGGCACTGGTTGATACTTTAACATCCCAGACACAAACTCCACTTAAGTAGTCCAATCCAGATATCCTTTGATGTGATAGCCCTTTATTTGTTCGCCAAATGATCACAAAGCCAAGAAGAGATTGTGCTGGTTAGACTTGATAACTGGTGAAGACCAAGAAGGACAAGTGACAGGAAGATTATGGGATTGTGTTTGCACAAGCTGATTCAGGATAAGCAAGGTAGGCCTGCAGTTTTGAAAAGACAAACTATGAGAAATAAAAGGAATTGGTTAGTGACAATGAAGAAATAAAGTACTTGCCTACAGGGCATGTCTGAAATTTCTTGAAAGCACCAAAACCAACCAACCAACAGAATCTTGAACCATTCTGCCTGGGAGGGAAATGTGAGACACTCAGGAGCACCCCACAGAATCCCACCAGTCACCCATCTCACCTGGTGTTCTTCTCCCAACAGCAGCAGTAGAAGATCCTGTTTGGGAAGAGTGCACATGGGCGTAGCCACTTTCTGCAGCCCATCCCTCTCATACACCCCATCCCTCTCATACACCCCAGCGCATGCATTGCCATATTGGAGATGTTAGAGGGGAGTACTCTTTGCCTGGTCCTTTTAGTATCCTAAATTTGTGTTTATTATCAGCATCTTGAAGCTGCTGATGCTGTCTACCTCTACAACCTCCAGTAGCAACAAGTACCAGAAGCTCACAACTTCCTGAAGAAAGAAGATACTACCTTTTGTTTGTTTTAAACTGATACCCCAGTCATTTCATTGAATGCTGCACCATTCTTGAAAAGGACTGCAGAGTTATTGGAAGAGTCCCCATTGCATTCTTAGCAAAACGACAGTTGTGGCTTGGATGTTAGAGGTTGTTGATTTAAAGTGAGCACTATCAGAATTTCAGCAGAGTACGAATATGTGAAGGAAAGAAAAGCAAATTGTTAAAAGTCCTTGGTCCTTTACAATTTTGAAACAAAAACATCAAATTTAAAGGGTTCAGTATCCAGTGAGGATGAGAGATAGAGTAAGAATAAGATATGACCACTAAGTGAATGCCTTGCCTTTATTTTCCATGAGGATGGGGCCTTGTAGAGGAACAGAGGTAGGAGAAATAATACAAACAAAACAAAAAATTAGTTATGAGGTGGAAAAAAAACCTCAAATATCTTCAAATTCATATTACAAAAACCAGATAACTTCCCACTGATAATAATGGAAGAGCAGGCATATGAAATTGCAGCTTGGGTAATAAAATTTTTGTTGAATCTATCAAAACAGAGATTCTGCCTTATAAATTAAAGCACAGAATTTATGGGGGAAAAGGATCTGTATCAACAGAGAGGCTGCTTGACCTCAGCCACACTCAAGGCTTTGAAAGAAAATTTGGTGGGAGATTAAATTTAAAGGTTTGGATTTAGTTGAAAACTGGATAGAATCCAACACAGATTTAGGAAAGACAACTATTTGCAAATTAGCCTTATATTTTTATTTTCAACAGGAGAATTGTGATAAAATATATATATCGGTCATCTTCAGAAAAGCATCTGATGTAGCACCACAGGGGAAATTATTACTTAAATCCTTGAACATAGGAATTTGCATTTGTGAGGATGAATAAGGACTTCCAAACCTACCTGGCATTGTCTCTGCTGAAAAAATCTATTAGGGGGATGGTAGGTCTTGGGACTTGCCATATTTGGTATTAAATTTAACCTTAATTGTAAAAAGTTGGAGTGTGCTGGTTAGAACAGGATTTTATGATGAAGAGGCATTGTCAGTGGATGGGGACAGGGATGGGGACAAGGATGGGGGGGTCTCGGGAAAGAAGTTGAGGGCTCAGAGTGACAGCAGTGGGATAATATTTAAGAGTATAGGGAGAAAGAGCTGATCAGATTTCTTTGATAGCTGGTGAGACCAAACATGAGATACTCAACATTTCTGATACTCCATGTTCACAAAAGGGTGTAAACTGGTTTTGAGTAAACTTCATTTAGGAACTGGAAGGTTTATAAAATCAGTTTCTACAACAGCTTTCCCTTAGTGAAGACACAAAACCTTATCTCTAGATGAGGTATGTTTACAGAAGACATTTAGCATATTTTCAGTGAGAACCATGGGAGTTTGGCCTCAATGATGCTTGTGTTCTTCAGTTTCCAAACCAAACATCAAATATTCTGCATACTGAAACTAAAAATAATGTGCAAATATAATTGCTGACAAAGTTTTTAGAAGAATCAGCAGCAGACAAGCTCTATTTTGGCTCACATACTGTAATTATGAGAAGCTGCAGGAAATTTATTCCACTAAGTGTGAAAAGAAGTACTGTTATTCCCAGGAAATAATATGTGAAAGGATGATACCAAGAATATATGGAACTAAAAATATTTGGGAAACTGATTCTTCATATTTTTCTTCATTACCGTTAAAATATGCATAGTGATGTACTGTGATTATTTGAATTTAGGAGTGTGGAAATTGTAGCTAGCAATTAAGTATTTTGCAGAAAATACAGAGAGATTAACAAGCAGTGAATTGCTTCTGCCTCATTTTCTTATGTGAATGACTTATGTGAATTCAGTTTCTTTTTAAAAAAACATTATTCAAGATTAAAATGACATCAAACTGAGAATTTTCTGTGGTTCTTTTGGAGGTGAATACCAAGCACTGACCTCTCTGGTTTATATGCCATTATGAATTCAGCTTGCTGTCTCTCATCTTTGTTAAGAGGGAAAAAAAAAAGTCAAGAAAAAAATGACAACACGTTTTTCTGTAGCGGTGAAAGAAAAGCAGAAGCAGCCAGTCTGAATGCTGTGTTTTTAGTGCTTTGGAAGGGCTTCTCTTGTGCAACTGGGCTGAGGGAGAGCCTTTTTTTTTCCAGCGTCACTGCAATCAGATATATGGGTGCAGCTCTGCTTTACCGCAGCATGATGCAGTTGTGTATAGTTCAGCGTGCTCTTCTTGGAAACAGGCGGAAGGAGAGCAGCTGACCAGAGCATGCAGAGGATATTCATTAGAGGGTGGGTTTTTTCCTAAAGCTGAACAGTACTTGTGAAATTCCTCCAGCTGCAGAAGAGACTGTTTCAGCGGGGCTTCAAGTTGATACTCAGTTCGCAAGAGGAGGTGCATACGCTCCGGCTGTCAGCTTCTGATGGAAAAAAAGCTTCAGACAAGCAGACTGCACGTTATTAAAAGCACAGCTCAGACACCCTTCGGGAAGATACTCTAACCGTGCTTATGGAACAAGTGCTGTGGTACTGCATATGCCTTAACCGACCGGAAGAAATTTGCCCAGTTGTGGAATGGAATAAATGAAAATACATACTGAGGGGGTGGGGGAATAAAATACTCTGCAGATAGAATTAAGTACGAGCCCTGGAGGAAGAGCAAAGGACAAAAATCTCATGGTGTGTTTTTGTTGTTGTTGTTGAGCTTTTTTCTTTTTTAATGAGCTTACCTACCATGAACGGAAGAAGTGGATCTGCGGAGACTTCATTTCCTCCTCTGACCCCTCGTTTACATCACTAACTGGTGACAGTCACATCTACATACATAGTACCTGCCACTTCAGCTGCTCAGAATTATAGAAGCCTCTTTGTATGCAGCAGACATGGCTAGCCAGCAGGATTCAGGCTTCTTTGAAATCAGTATCAAATATTTACTGAAATCCTGGAGCAATAGTGAGTAGCAGAAGAGTAATCTTTTCATATTACGCATTGCTTGGTAAATAGCTAGGATAACCTAAAGGATAAAATCTTATATTTCTATATGTTTGTGTTATAGAAACCAAATAATTTTTTGCTTTTGTGAGCTCTAAAAATCAGAATGTCAGAGATTTAAATAGGTTTCATTAACTGCAAAGGCTGTAATGAGATTATACTAGGTTTTGCTTGATTGAATTCTGAAGTTAGGCTGCTTTCTGGCTGTCTCTAATAGTACATTGCAGGGAGTGCATTCCAAACAGTGTTTCCTGCCTACATGTTTATTTGATTTGTTCAGGGTTTATCTTAATATTTGTGGAAATGCTGTTTAATCACAAGGGTGTGGCATTGCTCAGAAGTGGGTTTTTATTAATTGTGCACTGAGGACAAAAATATAATGATTATACTTAAGGTCTGAAAGTCATTATTTTAATATCATAAAAGGAAAACATCAGTTGCTTATAGCTGCACTTCCCACTCTCTATGCTTAATTTCAGAATCTTATGCAATATTTCCATCCAGAAAGAATCCATCTGTTTATCTAATCCAGGCTGCGTTTTGCAGAATGTAAACAAATAGCATTTTAGTCTTCTTTGGTCTTTTCAGTATTGCTGTTCCTGATTTCCATTGCTGTTTAAATCAGTCACTCTTCAGATTTTTAGCAATATTATGTAATGAAGATTTCTGAATAAAATTTAGTGCTTGCAAATACATTGAGATTAGGTAAGGCCATGGGATAACTCTGGCAGAAATCTGCTTTTTGATTTAAAATACATGAACAGTATATTCCTTTTCGATAGAAGCTGTACTGACAGTGCTAAATCTCTATAATTAACTGCTTTTAAAAGATAAAACACAATGTCTCTGGAAAAATCCAACTTGGCTACGTATGCAGTAAGGTTCTGATCATCCCACTATCTTTAATTTAATAACTTCTGCATAAAAGACTAGTATTTTAAAGTTCTATGGTATAAAAAATTTCAAAATCTGCTTAATACAAGATATGTATTTGAATACTTGCAAAGAAATAGAAATAACACTATATTAGATGTGTGACTTGTCTTCATTAAATGATATACACAGAAACTGTATTTTTCCAGGTCATTTGTAACCTCAGTAACACTGTAGTCCTTGTTTGAATCTATTTTTCTACCACAAGTGTGAAGCCACCAGGGAATAATAGTATTACCTAAACAGCATTGCTTATCTGCCCTCCTTTGAAAATATTTAGTGCATATTTATTCAAATCAGTGATCCCAAAAGGACTGGAAGAGAATTTTATGATTTAGTTACCTTTTTGGACTAATGTTAATCCAATACTGAGAACATAAGTGTGTATTGTGACAACACATATTTTATAACAAGCTAGTCACAGTTTATGACAGAATAAAAACAAGTCACTTCATGGTGCAGAAATCAAATCACTTCTGGCATTACTTTTGCAATAGACTACTGTAACTTTAAGACTTAGTAAAACTAGCACTTAAGAATGTAAAAATGTCTACATTATGGAATTAAATATAACATTTTAATATTTTTTTTCTTTTTCCTCTACATTGAAGTATATTGAAAGTATTTCCAAACAACAAAGGTGTTTCTGGTCTGAAATTAGAAGTCCTTAAACGAAATTCTGTTTTAGGAAAATGGAAATAGTAGATGAATAATTGGTATTTCTGACACTCTTTTAGATGATAAACACACTTTCTACTGCATTTGAATAAAAACTAAGGAAATACAATAAATTAATCCAGATTGACTTAAACTTGTTACCAATTATATTTTTTGCATTCAATCTGGAAGGTTATGTTCATAAATCTGTACATATCCTTTCTAGCTGAAAAACAATTTGATAAGAACACAGTAGGGAGTTCAAAAGACCTAGGGCTTTCTTCAGCTCTGCTATGTGATGGGTGGAGCAGAGCAAAACACTTCCCTTGCTTGAGAAACTGCTGGGAAGCCTGTACATGCATGCACAGGAACATGTTTTTAAGAGAATAGGTGTTGTGTCTGCATACCCAAGAGCAGAAGTAAGCTATAAATTATGCTGGGGCATTTTCCTAGTAGAAAGAGGTCTAACATACTGTTTTAAAAGAAAAATAACTTTGGATCCTACAGTAGATATTTTGTTCAAATGGTAATAGTGTAGAGGTTCTGTCCATGTATGTTTCTGTAAATGGACACTTTAAAACAGTGCCTGTAAGTAGCATTTCTAAGTAAGTAAAGCCCTTCCCAGTCTTTATAGTCCCACCAGACCCAGCCCTTTCTATTGATTTTTGTGTTTTGGCTTACACAGAGCATTAACATTTTCTAACAGACTGCCAACCGTGCCCATTGCCCATACCATACCATGAAATATACTCTGTTATTCTACCTAGAATGACAGTTTTCTCTGATTTTGCTATCTAGGGTGTTTAACATACTAGCATTCTTGACATGCCGAGCAGAATTTCAGTTCAGTGTCACACAGCACTTGCAGAGGTGTTCACGTAGCATACTGCTTGGATTTTCATGTTCGTCAGCCAGCTAAAGAGGCAGGTAGTTTATGGGCCCTGGAGTCAGTTCATTTTAGGTATCTGTTAACTACTGTAGTCAGAATGATATGGTCAGTGGTGTATTCTCAGTGAGCGTGCACTCTTATTCCTAGGGGACAAAAAAAGCCAAGTCACAGTCTGGCCTTTGAATTGTCCCACCAAACTGAGAGACCTCAAAATGCTCCTTTGTGCAGCTCTCAAAACAGACTTTTGCTCTGCACATGTCAATAAGATACTGTGCATGTCATGCAGTTCTGGAAAGTACTCCTGTAATGTGTTGGAGATGGGATCAGAATTGGGATTCACTGTTCGGGAAATAAGAATAATCATCTTTTTGTGTTCTGATGTTTTCTTAAATATTCAAGTATTTTTGATCAATGCTGCATTAGTCAACAACTGCATTAGTCATTTGCATTACTTCTTTTTGAAATTACTGCTAAAATGGTCATGCTTACTCAAGGTGAGTAGTGCTCACTTGGCCCACTGAGGTCAGTAAGATGACAAGAATAAAATAGGGCTCACCAACAGTAGGATGATTAAGAGTCTTTTCCTCAGATTTGTTATGGAAATATTGCAAAATACTTTTCGTAAATAAATATTTGCAATTTATTTGAAGAATAGCATGAATCCAAATGATAAGAATTTGAATCTGCTCTTTCCTTAGACTGCTTTTACTTTTTGAATGAATCAGATAATTAGATTTATTCTGAATTTTATTTCCAAATGCATTTTTCAAATTCATAGTTTCAAAAAAAAAATCTGAATAAAAGTTTAAGAATCAAGCTACAAGAAGCTGGAGTGCCATCACTATAGACTGCAGGAAATTCTATAATAAATTCCGGTTTTTGCAGTTTCTAGATCAGATCAGCAATTAAGTTTATTGGAGAAAGGATTCTGTAGAAGAATCCAAATGGCACAGGTGGATGGCTCACTTGTGCTCTCACAAGTCAGCTCTTAGGTGGGCTAGCAGAAGCTATTTCATTGTCTCCCAGTTACTAGAAATAAATTCTAAGGTGTCTTTTTGTGTAATGAAATGAGAGTGCACATTTTGCATAGTGAACATTTTAATTTTATT
This sequence comes from Strix uralensis, assembly GCF_047716275.1. Taxonomy (NCBI): domain Eukaryota; kingdom Metazoa; phylum Chordata; class Aves; order Strigiformes; family Strigidae; genus Strix; species Strix uralensis. Next base: position 113,294,171 of record NC_133973.1, on the reverse strand, counting down.
TGCTACTTCTCATAGTTATCTTCAAGGCCTTATTTTAAGGATTACAAAACTTGTTTAATCTACCTTTGAATGGCAAGATTTTTTTCTGCAGACTTGCATTTCATTCAGACTCGGAATAAGGCCTTGAACTTCAGGTCTCTTTCCCATGGCTCATACTTCCCTGTCTTCTTCCACAGTAGCCACCATCCATATCAAAATCCTCATACCATCATCCTCTTCACCTTTGTGCTGTGCAAAGGCTTTTAAGCAATCCTTCTACTACTACACAGGTCTCTTCCTCTGTGGTCCTGTGTGCCCAGTCACTGTAGCAGTGGCTGGCAAAAGCCACTCCATGTTTACTAGTGGTGGTAACTTCAGAGGCAGCTTAATCCTGGCGGCACACAGGCACCCACATCAGCTATTGCCTGCATTGCTCAAACACAGCAGCATCCCACAACAGTCCCAGGAGAACGTCTGGCTCCTCCTCGGCTTGCTGGTCACATACTGAGTTGAACACAGTGCTGGTATCGTAACAAGTTACGTTGTCAGAAGAGCATCGGGTATTCGAGAAACTTCTCAATGGCCAGTAGGAAGCCTGACGGGTTGTTGGCTGCCAAGTGGTTTGCCATATTCTATTCTGCTCTTCAAGATGTGTTTCTACCATGTCAGGAACAGAAATTAATGAAATACATTTAGTCCTTCATTAAATGAATGTAATACATTTAGCAGTAAAATTGAACCTTTTTACAGAGAATATTCGTGAAGTCCTGTGGCCATGAGCAAGAGAAAGAGAAGCCTGTAGGCAGTTTCTTAGGTAAAAGTCTGCATTATGTCTTAAGTTCTGTGGTGCACTAGTTTGATATTCTAGTAATTTATGGTGCAGGAAGATGATAACAGCCGTTTTGCAGGGCGTCACTTAATCTGCAGGCAAGCATGCACCTGTTTTAAAGTTGAATATGCTATGCACACTATGCTATCAGGCTTAGTGATTGTAGCAAGATACCAGTGAACGAAAGAGGCTCCTCCTTCCTGTTTCTCAGTGCCCACTTAAACACAATCACTGAACAAGAAGGACCTATCCTTCCCTGACATGTCTTTTACACTAGCATTCTACTCTTGCAGACCGGAAGTGAGCTGATTCAAGAAGCTGATGTGTGGCAAACTCACCCTGCAGGGAAAGGATCAGTTCTTGCCTGAAGCAAGTGGGTGGCCTGCAGATGGGGAAGGGACAGGGGCATGTGGCTGCGGTAAGCAGGAGAGCAGGCTGGCACTGCCAGAGAAACTGCAGCCTGGCTGGGGCCACGCTTGGACCTGCTCCTCTTGCTTGCTACTGAGGTCTCACCCTAATACACCTGCAGAATGCTGGCCACTTCCACAGCCTCTGCCTTTAGGGAGCCCTGGGGACAAAGGTTAGCATCTGCTCAGGCCTTGGCATGTGACCCTGCCTTGGACAAAGGATGCTATTAATTCAAGCTGTCTTGCTACATGAAGGGAATTGAGTGCTCTATCCACTGAGCCTGAAATTAGGGTGCTTAGTGTATTCTTCATCTCTAAGTAGTCTGTGATTGTCAGCAGAAAAGTGACTTTCTTGATAGTTGTGACTGTAATCTCCCAGGACAAATTTCTTAGTATTTGTAGCTCTGATCCTCTTCTCCACAGAGCTGTAAGGCGAGGCATTAAATCAGAGTGTTTGGACTCTGTGTTCTAGTGGTACCCATTTTAGAACTTGCATTTTTACATGGCTCTTCTTAGTAGTCAGGGAAAGTGGAAGTTTTATGACTTTGGGGACCTGAGAGCTCTCAAAAAAGGATTTTTGTTTGGTTTGATGTTTGCCACTCTGTTCAGGACCTTCCAGAATCATTCCTACCATATTGGGAGGAAAAAAGGATGAAAGAATCAGAAATGCTCTGTTGCAAAATTCAGTTTATTTACAGAATGAGTTTGCTTGTCATTAAGAAGTTTGAATTACTGTAGTAAAAATCTAAAGATAGTTTGAGTGCAATCTTAGTACATAAATTTTTTTGGTAAAACTTCAGTCCTAATCTCAAAATATAAGATAGTCTGGAAACTAAGCATAAACCAGGCATAAATAATCACTGGTAGGTATTCCACAAAGGTTCCAATAATTTTACTTGTGGTAAAAACAAAACTATTCTGTTATACTATTAGTATCCACTTTGAGTGATTAATTTGTGAATATCCTTGGTTTTATCAAATTACCAGCAGTTTGTTTTTTTCCAGTATAGCTAGTTACTATTCAAAAGGATCAGGAAAAGATCTAACAGTCCTTGTGGTTTCCTCTATGCACATAAAATACCATTGAATAAGCTCTAGTATCTTTTATTTTTATATGTATAAAATTATATACAAGGGAATGTATTTAAGAGAAGTGATAATGTGCAGGTTACCTTAGGTGTATAAAATGTACAAAAATGTTCCAAGTTTAGTAATGGAGGATATAAGCCGAATTGCTACTTAACATTCCTTTTGTATTTTATTCACTTTTTATGCACTCATTTCATTAATAGCTTAAAATCTCTTCTCTATATTGACTTGTGAACAGTGGGAAACAGTCTCCACACCTCCAGATTTATGATTTCATGTGTTTGTCCAGTTTTATTTTCTGTATTCAATTCCTGAGTTTCTAAGCAATCAGTAAGTTCTCTGACACTTGCTATGGGTTGGGTACATGTAGCATTGCAGTAGCTGTGCCTGGGAGGGACAGTCCCACACCAGCCCCTTGTCCCTGTCCCCATGCTCCTACCCCTTCTCTCCCACCCTAATTACCCACAGAGTTAATATCCTTCCAGTTAAACATTCTAAAATGGTGTAGATGCTGGTGTCAGCATAAGGAAGGGGACAAGGATACACAACTACAAGTGAGAGGCAGTTTTGGCTGATTTCTGCTGTTAGACTGGTGGAGCTGTATGGTAAATCGTACTTTCTTAATAGTGACTCCTGTACCTGTGCATGCATTTAAGTATCAGAGCTAGTTCCTTCTCCAGGCCAAGCTAGCTTTTGCATTCCTCGCTTCCATGCTTCAGAGCATCAACAGGGAAGTTGTTGTTGCTATTATTCGCTTCCATGATAAATTTGGACTGCAGGATAACTTCACAGAGGTAGGTAGCTGAGTTATTTGTGAGTTGGTAATTTTTTATTCACTGTAGTTACCTAAACTAGATTTGAATCAGTTGTCCATAGAAAGAAAATCTTTTCCCCTCTAGTATACTTTCTTCTGAAATCATCCAATCCTTTGTGTATTCCACCAGCTAAAAGGAATACTAAACATAGTGTTCAAACTTTGCAACAGCTCTTTCAGCCAGATATTTTAAGTTCTTGTAGTATTTATATTTTTCAAGAATATGAATGGAAAGATGTTCAATAGTATGACAAAGCAGGGCAAGACATCTGCCAACTGGCTCATCAATCTGCTGAGAGCTTGAAACTGGGAATGACAATGGAGGGACATTATGACCCACTTAGGTAGCAGTGAACTGGGGTGGAAAGCAAAGGGTGCAGGGCAAAGGGAGCAAGAGAGACCTCAGGAACCATAAAACAGGATGAAGAGACACCCACCTTAAGTGTATGCATACAAATACATGGACTCTGGAAAACATGCAGAAGGAAGTCACGTGCTGCATGTGGTCACAAGACTGCAGAAGTAGCAGGCTTGGTGTTAACAGCTCACACAGTTGGAGTGCTGTGATGGATGGATACAAGCTCTTCAGGAAGGACCTGCAGGAAGGTGAGGAGCGAAGGTTGCTGCCTTTTGAAGGAGCTACTCAAGTGTATGGAGCCCTTCTATGGGATGGATGGGTGAACATGTGCTTGAGAGTCTATGGGTCAGGATCAGGAGAGAGTACTTTAAGAGTTACAGAGTGATAGTGGGAATCTGTTACAGGCCACCCAATCAGGGTGAGGAAGTGGACAAAGCCTTCATTAAGCAACTTGAGGAAGTTGATGCATTACTGAGGTTGGAGTTGAACCTCCTGATGTGTGCTGGAAGTGCAACATAGTAGGACGCAAGCAATCAGGATTTCTTAAGGGTGTTGGAAGTAGCTTCTTGATGCATGATGGACCAACCAGGGGTAAAGTGCAGCTGGGTCTGCTGTCCATTAACAAGGAAGAACTGGTTGGAGCTCAAGATCTTGAGAAGAGTGAGTAACGAGGGTGGCAGAGGACTTTAGGAGAGCAGATTTAAGTTTTTCAGATTTCAGAAACTGTTAGGTGGGATCTCATGGGGGGCAGCTCTGAAAGGCAAAGTAACTCAGGAAAGCTGGCAGGTCTTTGAGGTCAGCATCTTCCAAGCATGAGGGTGGGACACCCCGATACTCAGGGGAACAAGCAGACATATGCAGAGACCAGTGTGGCTTATCAGGGACCTCATGGCTGAGCTCCAATGCAAAAAAGACCGTATATTGGAGGCAAAATCAGGGGTTGGCTCCAGAGGAGGAATTTATAAACATTGCCCAGGCATGCAGGAATGGTACTTGGAAATCCAAAGCTCAACTGGAGATGGGAATTGCAAGGGATATCAAAGGCAACAAGAAGAGTTTCTCTTGCTTCAGTAGTGGTAAAAGGCTGAACAAGGAAAATGTGGACCCGTCGCTGAATGGGGCAAGGTATTTAGTGGACTGAGGTACTGAATGCTGCCTTTGTCTCAGTCTTCACCAGCAAGGTCTCTCCAGTCTCTGTCTGCCCAGGTGCTGGAGTGCCCCTTGATATGGCACTTCTGATAAGGGGGGAAGGTAGAACTTTTGCAAGTCCAGAGTGTGGGAGCACAGATTCATTTCTTTGCAGGAACTACTGAGAAGCCTGGCAATTCCATATATATTTATGGTCTTTTATCTATTGCAAATTATAGTCACATTCAAAACTGAGGGACAGCAAAGGTTTTCTATACACAGCAGACAGCAAAGCTTGCTAAAAAACAAGTGGCTGAATGAAACACATCTGGGAAACACTGGCTTCCTAGTTTGCTCTCGGCCAAGAAGCAGTGGTTTCACAGAGTTGTCAAATGCTGCTTGCTTCCTCCTCTGCATGAAATACAGAGATGACCAGTAAAGACAGGCCACCAACAGTGTTGATGTTTGTGCATAGTATCAAGGCCACTGATGCAACTGGTATTACAGAGCTGCCTGAGAGATTCAGCTCTGTCATGTCCCAGAAGAGAGGTTTTGGGGTGCTTTTCAGGCCACTGGTTTGAAGAGAAATCTGAGTGTTGTTTTGTAAATACTGTGGGATTGCTGTAGTGACACGTTATCATGTGTCTCCAGGGGAATGTGTTGCTGATAAAGAGCTTAATTAGGTGGTTGGACCCTTAGCAGAGAAATTTCACACACACAAAAAAAATGAGACCCTTCTGAGAGACATACTATAAAGTGTTTATCCTGAATATTTTCTATGCTTTCAGAAATTTGCTGTCATCAAATGTAGCACTAATGCATACCAGTAGAGAGGCTGCTGTTGTTTTCACTGGTCAGTGAGGGGGTCAGAAGTCATGATTTGTGTATGGCGGAAATGTTAGATGGATTGGCATTAGACAAGGACTGATCAAAAGAATGTAACAGATCTTGATTATTTTTGTTCTTGTTTTTATTTATAATTGTGAAGTTGCAGATGGTTTTAGTTTTATTTTGAAAGGCTTGACTTTGAAAGATTCGTTTATATTGCCTTGGATTCTTAAGTAACCAAGTACCTGGCTCAGCACAGTAGCCTGCCAAAGGTATTGTTTTGCAGTAATTCTGTAATTAAGCAATCATTATACTAATATTTATTCCTATTCTCTATCTATCTTCCCTCGGTCTCTGTAACTTTGAAGAGTCTTAACTTAGATGTGGAGTAAATTAAACTTCAAAGGAAGTCCGTTTATCAACTTGTTTGTTTTGGTATTGATTCCCTTGAACAACTTTTGTTGAACAGAACAATTACCTTTTTTACTGCATTTCTGATTGTTATTTATGAATGGCTTAAATGTCTCAATCACTTCGCCTTTTTAGTCAGAAGGATACCTATATAGAGTTCTAGACAAAGTTCTTCCTTGAGAAGTTTGTATAGTAGGTTTCTGCATATACTCACAGTAATAAATTGTTGTATATTTTCAGAATCAGGTTTATTCTGTGTGTATTACAGAGATACCACGTGTTGAAAGTGGGCTAAGCTACCTGACATCAGGTTTTGCGATTTGTTCCCTTGTAATTGGAGCTATTTTTAGTCGGCTTTCCAGTGGAAGCAAAGCTTATTCAGTCTGCCTGCCTTTTTTAAACATGTTGACCAATTTCAGAACAATTCAGAGAAGGGTAGAGTTCTTAAAGATACCTAAGTTTCTACAGAATTTGTAAAATAAGGCTGTTAGGTAGTGAAGAGGAAGGTCCACCTGATGAAAAATGACAGCATAAGCTTCCCATTGTCTGAGACATAAGAAAATCCTTGCTGTGACAGCCTTTGTAAATACCCCAGCTGTGAGACAAGCTTCAGTCACACCTTTGAGAGGAATGCACACAAAACTCATAGTGTTGCTTATTTTGAAATACATTCACAAGATGCAAATTGACATTCATTAGTTCAGATGCGGGGAAACTGCTGCAAATACCTTGCTTGCAATGGTCTACATTATGATGGTATTCATACAGTGCTTCCCATCTGGAAGCTTTACAGACTTAAATTCTTTTAGCATTATTACATGAATATGAAAGATGGAAGTATTATTCCTTTATTGCTACTACTGGGCAAATTGAAACAGATAAATTAACTGAGAAACACAAGATTACACATGAAACCTGTGTTAGAGCTGGAAATGAAACCCTGTCTTCTATTCCTTTACTGGAAGAAGCTTTCTTCCTTCACATTCTTGGTAGCCAAATGACACATGGTGAATCATAACTCAACTAGTTATTATTTCTAATGAGATTTTTAATTGGCGGTAAGTAGTAATTTTAAAATGGAAATGTTCTTGGATTATTTTAAATTCCACAGGGTGCATATTTGTTGCTACTGATGCCTTAAATGAGGAGAAAATTACTTAGCTATAATTCTTTTTCTTTGAAGGCAGATGTTTGAAACAAATAACCTCACCACACCCTTTACCTGTGTGCCATCTGAACCAAAGCTAGGTGGTTATTTTGATTTTTGTTCTATTACTCATAGGCAGGAAAATGTGGCAGAGCAATGTATGTATTCTTTACCGGGATGCGTGCTTGATCAAGAGCAGTAGCTCTCTGGGAATCACGAGTTGGAAATTATTGCTTTTGAAATGCAGAAGTCACTGGGGTTAAGCAAAGTCTCAGCTTGTCCATAGTGAATCTTTAACATGTATGTCATAAAATAGAAGATGGAAAGTTTTTCAAAGGGAGAGTGAAATTTAAAATTTTGATTATTTTTACTCATTTGTCTGTCATGTGTTCAAGCAGGAGGGGACAGGGCAAGTAGAAGTGGATGTTATAGGGAGCTGCAGAAATCTACGTCAAGAAAGATTACTGGAACCATTGGAATTATTATTTTAATGAACTTTTAAAACTAAATTATTAATATAGACAGGTTTGAATTTTATAAAAAGGTAGGAAAGAAAGAGAATATTTATTAATGATTATGACTGTATATTGCTATGCCTTATTTATATAAAAGCCCTCTTTCTATTGCCAGTAATTTTTCCTGAGCTCTGCAGTTTGGGCTAAAGCATTTCTAAACTTAATGTCCCTGAAGGTGAATTTTGTAATTTTCAGCAGAAATGGTTCTACTCTCTCTTAAGGATGAGAAAATGCAAAAGCACTGTTGTTTGTTCATGTTAAGAATTCTCTTGAAGAGTATCTTGGGGGTGGGTGGGGGACAGAGACACCTAACAGCCAACTAACTGCCTCTGTACAGTGCCTGCAGTGACTGCCTCTGTACAGTGAGGGCGGAGGAGAGAGTGAATTTGGAATAAAAGCCCAGCAAAGAGCCAGCAGGCATGAAGGGAGAAGAGGCAGGGGAGTTACTGTGGGGGAGGAATCAGAAATAGGGGAATTGATACTTGCTGGACAGTGGGAGTGGAAATGAAGAGTGACTGGTAGGAGACAGGGCCAAGGGGGAACTGGAAAGGGTTGGGTGAAGGGGTAGGGATGGGAAAAGTGATGGAATGGGAGTGAGAGGACTGGATGGACGAGATGAACAATATTTGGCTGGGCAAGGGGAACAGTGCATGGGAGTCTGGGACTGAAATGGGGAACCTGAAGAGTGGAAGACACAGCCGTGAGGAGACACCAGATTGTAGAACTGAAGTAAGAAGAGAGCAGCTGGGGAGATGGGGGAGGTGAGAGACAGAGAAATCCCCTTCCAAGCACATAATACAGTGCAGGAGTTCCTTCCTGCATCCTTGCTTTATAGCAGATCCCTCCAGCAAAGGATATGCCTTGCTTTGCCTTAGTGCTTGGGTTAGGTGGCAGAAAGTGTTTGCTTTTATCAGGTGAGGAGAGCAGCAAGTGCGTTGTGTGGCCATTAAGGTAACTGGGTCAAGAGTTGATTCATTTGGCATCAGATTAATCATACGTCCACTATCTTACCTTGCTTATCATTTTCACTTCTGAAAGCCTGAGTCCAATGAGGTAGTGCAGCACACAGTGGAAAACACGTAGATGTACAGATACTCTTATCAGGTTATTCCTGTATTTATTATTACTTGTAATGCAGTAGCAAATAACTTCCAAACGCATTTCTTCTCCAATACAGCAGGTAGTGTATAAGCTAACAATGAAAGCTAGACTATCCTAGGATCTCCTAAGGGAGGATGTCGGACAGATCCCAGATTTTGACAGAGTTCTCTGGTGAATGAAGAAACAGACCATGTGTTTGGGTATTAGTGAGTATTTGAGTGTCACTCAGCATACTTTCAAGCATAATAGTTCTATGAGCAATGTGTTAAAAACTGGCAAGGGGCACTGTAATAAAGTATCCTTGCTGATGGTTTGTTGTCACATTAGATTGAGCTAAACCGTTGGGTACTGCAGGGATGGACTCTAGGCTTTATTTTATTTTATAACCTTGTTAGGGATTTGGAAGAAGGTAAATAACATGTTAATGACATTTGTGATAATCCTTACATTAGAATATGTAAGTATCAGCAAAGAAAAAGGAGGGAAAAAAAGAATAATCAAATGGAGGGTTATTCTGAGTAAAAATATGAAAATGTACTTAGCAAGGGAATCTGTAAATTACTTTCAAGACAATTCATTTTTGAAACATGAAAAGCAAGACTGGCTACATGTTTAAACTGTAGTGTAAGGGCCAGCTCTTCACTGGAGGAAGAGGCATAGACTTTCTTCTGCAGCTGCAGTGAGAGAGGGTCCCTGTACATTCATAGCTGCACCTGGGCCAATTCCCAGCACTGTTTTGCCAAAAGCGGGAAACCAGAGGTCTGTCTATTACAGCGGAGCTGCTGAGAATGGTAATTACAAATAAGGGTTTTTTAATTTCTTTGAGGACAAACAGTAGCCCTTCAAGCAATAAAATGGAAGCATCACACTACTGGCAAGTTAGATATTTTTTAAAATTTATTATGTGCTTATGATATTAATAGGTACTTAGAATGGCTTTCTGCTTAATATTAATACCATTCTTTCTAGTTCACCATAAAGGCTATTATTACTTTTTGCAGTCATTTTCTTGTTACAAAAAGGAATCTATTTCTGCAGAGTAATGAGTTTCTACAAAGTTACTGCCACTGACTTTAATCAAGCATTTTTCTCAATTAAGTACAAAGGGATGTAAAATACTAGTCAGATCGTCTTACACAGCTAGCACATATCCTAAACATTTACATACCAGATTACAACCTTATTGGTAAATTCTCCTAAAGCCTGCCTGACTCCGATGTCATGCATTTTCAAGATTACATTTATATTATGACGATATCCTCAGGGCATGACTTTTCTTATAAAGTTTTCATTTTTATAATATTAAATCCAGAAATTACATTTCAAGTTGATATAATTTACATTTATTATTTTGGACGTGTTTACCTACTTTATAGAAGCAGAGCTTGAAACATTTGGCTGGGAGGTTTGAATCCATACATTACTGTTATATATGTGTGTGTATAAATATAACAAATTATGTCTTGCAAATTAATACAGATAATTATCTTTAGTCATTAAACTTCTTATGACACAAATGATCAGTGTGATCAATGACAATCTTTTTCAATCTCTTTTTTATGTTTTGAATCAGAAGCATCATATGCATTGTGGATTCAAATTATAGCTATGGTTTTCCATAAACTGTACAAGAACCGGCACAGTGTCATGAAATTCTGATAAATAACTGTGTTGGTAATTAAAGTAAGTAAGATATACTGAGCAGCATTTTCTGAAAGATGAGCATTGTCCTAAGGTTTTTTCACTGAAGACAAGGGAGTATTTAACTGTTTACATCAGTGGAATTGGAGTTAGACTGATTTCATGTGTGTTTTTTAAAAACCTACAAACTATATTTTAAAATTATTGTATTAAGATATTCCACATAAAGTTTTAGACTGTACTTTTTTCAGGAAGATTATATTTGATTTCTTTTTACAGAATCATAAAATACAACATAAAGTTTTTTTAAAGCACATAATACAATTTTTATCAGTGCTTATGCCTGATGTTTGCAATTTCATCTACTGTAACTCACTTCTATGACATCATCTTTTGTGAAATACTGCATAAAAGATGACCCTATAGATTTCAGCATTTCAGGATGCTTATCCAGCTTTACCTTCAAGTAATTCATTAATTATGTTGCCTTTATGGTAGAGTTAGACAGCTGCATGAAATAGCTCAATTGGTTGCTTCTGTCTGTGCTCTTCTGTTGGTCAACTCAAAGTAACTCAGAATAGCTTGTGTCTGCTGCATAGTTAAGGTGGCAAAGAGCATACTGATTTTAGTACATAAATCAAACATTGAGACAGTGTGTGTACCTCACAGACATATCTGAGATGTGTCTAAACATATGAACCAGGTAATCGTGTTTCTTTAAACAGTGACTTTTCTCATCTGTCCTTCCAGTTCCTCAGGAGTGTTTCATTCTCTGTCATGTGTCAGATCTGAGGCTCAAGTGCTTATCTGCCCAGGAGCTAAAATCTATTGAAGTGGGCCTCTGTACAAAGTGCAGAGTCCTGGGGTTTTCACTCCACCTAAAGAGAGAGTGGGTGACAGTTAGTCTGGGTCTAGCTGCAGGAGAGACCATCCATCCCTGTGATTTTGGTTAAGTGCCTAGTATATGTGAGGGTCATATTTAACATACCCAGGGTCTTTAAAATAATCTGATTAACTGTAAACCTTTCACATTTTTATCTTACTTAAAGATGTTAAGAAAATTATATGCAACAAATACTACTGTTACAAATCAAGCTTTTACTGTTAGAATGAAGTAGAAGAAAATAAATTGGTGTAAGTGGACATTCATTCTATTGGTCATTATCCTGGCATCTTTTTATCTCACGTGGAAGTAATTTATTTTAGATTAGTAGCCTGGTCCTGATTTGTCTGAACTGGGTACTCAGAAAGCATAATGTCCATTTTATAGCATTTAAAAGTTCCTATATGTTTTTTGTGCAGCTATTACTTAGTGACATTTAATATCACAAGGATACACTGTGCCAAACCAGAGATGTCTTTACTAGGAAGAGAGGGGCATTTGGAACAATTCTTGCTTTGGCGGCTGATTCTTGCCCTACCTGTTGCTCTGCTTTGTAGGACAAGAAACTGGGATTAAAAAAAGAAGCCTAGATTAAGGCTGAGTATGACAGAAATGATTTAGCATGGCTCAGACTCAGGCAGAAAACAGGTAGGAATATGAAGCTTCTGATTCATGAAGCATATCTAACACACAGCGACGAGAACAAGAGTTAATTTACCAATGTAGGCATTCCCTTGCCCAAATACCTTTATCGTTTAATGTTACTTTTTATTATAATTTCATCATAATTTTTAGTAGTTGTCACTCATTGATTAACTAAGTGGCAAGTACTGAGCTAGAGCCATACTTGTTGTTATATTGCATCTCTAATTCAAAGCACATTGAATTCGTTCTTCAAATTTGTCAAACCTTGAACAAGCAGGACATGGGTAATCCTTACTGTTCTGGCTGATAGCCAGAAAATGAGAGTGCTCTCCCTAGAAGGTGGGAGATGAGAGTTCAAAACCCTGACATTTAATTAAGCATTTAACCCAAAGCTAGCACATTCTGGATGAGTTCTTTAGCCATTATGCTGTTACATAAAAAGCAGTTACAGCCAAATTGAAAAGGAGAGGAGCTGCTTCTCTGCTCTGCTTTGTACATCTGAAGTGGCCCAAAAATGTGGTGTATCTAAAGCAGTGTCGAGCCCAGGTTGGCTGTTGTGGATTCTGTTCTGAGCTGCTGCCTGACTCACCCGATCATTTGGGTCGGTTTTCTGGTTTCTGTTCCACAGACTGGGTCTAAGCACCCAACTTCTAACTGGCTTGAGCCCTGTGTGAAAGTGTCTTGGAAATGCCAGGTCCCCACAGTGGCGGTGGTTGGCTGAGAATATACTGAAAATTTCAGTGCCTCTTTCCATGTATATATGGAAAGAAATGTCAATGCTGGTGTTTAGATTATTAATTTATTAACAGCCTTATGTACCATTTCAGGTACTTGAAGTTCGTGCTTCATATAGTTTTGTACATGCTTTCTTACTGACAAAGCCATTCATTATCATTGGGTTGCCATGGAGTACTGATCACACGGATCTGGGAATAATAACCCATTATGCTAATATAGCTTGTCATTGTGTTTGATGCGAAGTGATGTCCCATAACAACAGCTGATGCTTGTAACTAATACAATTTATGGTAAGATCACAGTTTATGGAACAGCGTTGCCAAACATTACCTACCCTCTTTTCTTTGAATTATCTTTTTTATTCCATACCTATTTACAAAACCACTTAGGCATTTTTAGATCAGTATTGTTCTGTTTTAGATTTCCTTCTACATTGAGAACCAGGGGTTTTTTATAGAACAATTCTGGCCTATTTGCTTAATGCTTGAAATGTATTTTACTTCTGAGCTCTCCTGCCCCCTTGGAGCTTCAATTTTGTGTTATAAAGTTCCCTTTGGGCCAGAGGCAGGACAATTTACTGGATTTGCTGAACTTCTTAGGCACCACAAGAATGAAGAAAATTATGTCCAATAGTTGTAATACATAATTCAGTAATACATACAGCATTACCACAACCTTTCTTATACACCCAAGTATGAAACTGAATTTTATTTCAGACTGTGCTACTATATAAGGAACAGACCTTGAATCTTTGTACTGATTCAGCTTTGTTCTGTAGCAGATGACCAGGCATTTGTTGGAGGTCTGTAACATGCACTAAGGTGTCATTTTAGCCTTTTCCAGATTCTCAGGACAGTCCGCCTTCATGTGCTTGTGAACATACTTTCAGTAATAGCATTTCAGCCGTGGTTCTTATGTGCTCCTCAGACCGTGGAATATGGCTTCCCTGGAGTGTATCACTGTGTCATCAGAGAGCTTCACTTTTCTATTCAAGCCTTCTCTTAAGGCAAACCTGTTTTTTGTATGGTTATTACTTTTACTTATAAGGCATATTTATAAATTATTCTGGCAATGTACTTTTACTTTAAAATATTCCCTGAAAATCGAATCATCCCAGTAAGTTGCCTCCACTTTCATGTTCTCCCAAGGTGTATTCTATAAAACCCTTAAAATCAGCTTATATTTTGGCAAAGCATGTTTGACAAGCAAACCATCATGACAGGAGATTATTACATATATCACAATGATAGCCTGTTCACACAAGTTACATTTGTACCTGGATGTGCAAAGAGAAGTCAAGTACTGATAGGCATTCAGACTTCTGCTTCTTGATATTATCAAGATTAGAGATAGAAGAATTCTTCTTAGAACATCTGTGTCGTACTTCTACTAATGAAAGATTGTTCTCAGCAATATGTTTTCCTCTAATGTATTCAACGAGTCATAAATTATACAACCAGAAAAACCATTGTGTCATCCAATCTGTTCTCCTCATAGAGCACGCTTTCTGGCTTCTCTGAATTAATTTCTGTTTGAGCTAAAGCACATCTTAAAAAAAAATCTTAATTTAAAATTTCCACTAATGAAAGAATCAGCACCAGCCTTAATAGCATTCTGGCAGTTAATTTCCTTCCATTTGTGTTTAACTTCTTTAATGCATTTGTCTAGTTTAAAATTCCAGACATTGGATGTTACTGAACGAATCACTGTCTGTTAGCAAATTTCTGTTCCTCATATTCATGCTTAGCAGGCATGGAAGTCATCTCACCTAACTTTCAGGCATCCTTGTTGTTTATATTACATCTGACATAGTCAAGCCTGGCTTTCCTGATAGCCAGTGGAGAGAAATATGCACTTTCAGGGTACAGTTCAGATGAGCTGCTTTAGATGTGTTTATTAGGAGGTAATGAATCACACCTTGGAAGTGCCTGAGTACTTGTATTGTCTAAAAAGGCATTTTTGGGTTGAGTGGCTCCATGTAAATATGTTTTGCAAATAGATGGAGATTCCTGCCATTAGAGGATATGATTAAATGACTGTGTAAGTTTCTCATGGTCAAACTAAACTAAGCTTTAAAGCAAGTTTTCCAGTCAGTATTTATAGTTGCCTTTCCTGAATGTCCTCTAGTTCATCAGCATCTTTTTCAAGTTGCAGACACCAGAACAGGACTGAGCATCCAGCAGTGGTTGCAGAGACACAGGCAGTGAAGCAGTAGAGCTTTCCTGCTTTTCCTTTTGTTTATCCTGCTTGAACAGGCTCTCCATAGCTCTTCAGGTCACAAGGATAGCAGCCTGTTTTCGACACATTAGTCATCCTGGTCTCAGGACTTTTTTCTTAATCAGTGCTTCCCAGGAATAGAAAGCCTTATTCTGTCCATGTGCCATGCATTCTTTGTCTCTGGCTATGCAAATCTCCATAGGCTAGAATTAATATTTCATATGTTCTTTGCTTGCATTTAGTTTTCAAAATGCTATTCAAAATAGAAGGACCTTTTTACTATTTTTTCTGTCTTACCACTCTTAATTTGTGTTATTCCTCTAAACTTTATAGCAATTTTTTTTCTTTTGTGTCATTAACAGTAAGGTACAGGACCGAGAACTGATTTCTGTACCTGCACTAGAAGTACATTCTTTAGGGTATGATTCTCCCTTAACCCATGTTGAGAATATCTGTTACCAGCTTTTAATCTGTTCTTGTTGTGAACATCGATTCTTTGGTTCTCATTTTACAGTTTGGTAAGATACCAATCCAATTGCCAAACAGAAATGTAAGACTACACTTTTAACCTTGTTAACCAAATTTATGATTGCCTCAAAAGATACAATTAGTTTAATAAAATCTACTTTCCATAAGCCTATGCTTATGGCATTGTATTATACTTCAGTTCTTTATTTATCAAATGCAGCCATTCCTGAATGATTATGAGGCCAGCTGTATTGTGGTTGCCTGGATTGTCCTTGCTGACACTTCAAGAAAACCTGATACATTAGTTTTGTTCTAGCCCTCAGGAATACTGAATTTCCCTTTGAATATCCCATAAAAGGAATGTTTCAATTATTTTCAGATGTAATTAGGCTCTTTAAGTTTTTCTAAGGAGTTACTCTGTTTTCTCAGTGTTTAAGCTGTTTATTTGGAAAATCCAATTTTAAACTTAGGGTTCCTTCTTTATTTTCATAACTAGCTGATGCAGAGTTCATCTCTATAGGTGCCTGTACCTCTCCAAATTTAATAACATATTTCTGGAAGTCACTTATTCCAAAACATTTAGACATTTCAATATATGGATGTTTTCTGTCACGGCCCACTGGCCAGCATGAGAGCAATGTCCTGTCTATGTTGTGTTTGGTACTTGCAACTGTCTGGTCATGCAGAAGGTCCCTTGAACAGCAGCAAAATTCCGTGCGCTTCACTCATCTCTTCAAGTGAAAGTTTTTCAGTAGGCAGCTGTACTCAAGCCAAACTTTCAAAAACCCTCACTGAGCTCATGTGGATGGTAAAAGTCATTATCTTGTACCTGCTGGTTTTATATTTCAGAGTCACCATGAGAAATACTTATGTCCTGGATTCTGGGTCTAGCAAAGCAGCAAATATTTACATTTGCATTTAGGTTTGTGGCTAAGAAACAAGTGAACTCCACTTTCAAAGAAAAGAGTTGTTAATGTAATGTTAATAAAGGGTTATTAGATACTACACCATCATAATGGTCTGTAGCTAATAAAGGATGACACATCCTGTGTTGGGTTGTCTGTAAGCAAAGAGGCCAAATAGCGTTTAATTTAATATAGAAGATAGACAATGTTGTGAGTGTGCTGCCACAGCCAGCAATAATGATTCAATCAGACATAGAGTAGGGGATTGGTAATGATAATTATTAATCCAGATTTTGGCTGCAAAATTTTTTCTGTCATTTTTCTTTGTATAGATGTTACTTTGTATGCTCCACTGCAGAGGGAAACATGAATGGATATCCGACTTGTTCTCATGGTAGTCTTTATTCACAGAAATCTCTCCTGTGGTTTCATCATAGAAAGCTTCACAGAATTTTGTAAAAGTCTTCTTGGTTTGTGAAGGTTTAGCTTGCCAGTTCACAGTGCCAGCTTGTGGCTTGGTTTACTCCTGGTATTGTGCCATTTTCCACCCACACGAGCAAGGGTATGAATCCTAGCCAGCAGTAGCTGAAATGCACCACGATGCAGTTCAATCTGTACAAGATGCTCTTGAAGAGGCTACAGACTTGAGAGTGACAGTCATCTCTTATAACCTTGGATGCATATCTTTGTTGTCAGTTCTCCTTCAGTAATCACTGACAAGTGATAGGCACCTCTAGAAAGTGATTTATTCTGTCTTAAGCTAAGAAACTAAGAAGGATATGATGAATCACCTAGAAATGTCAGTCGGTCTTCATTTATTCTACTCGGAGCCTAGATGGCTAGATTAAATTCAATATTTAGCCAGTAGGTGGCTAAATTTGAACCTTTCCCTAAAAGGCAGCCATAGAGTAGATCAGGTGCATCAGAAGATGAGGTCAAGGAAGCAACTGCAGTTTCAAAGACTTTTCTTCAGTGTAGTACTACACTTTGAAACGTAACTAAACATGTCATTGTATTTATTATGGCATGAAGTAAGCAAAACTCTTTAGGAAATCAACTTTTAGACATTGAACAGTGTTAGATCAGTAGGACTGACCATGCAATTTCAGAGGGATATGAGCTACAGTCTCTTTCTTATTGTGCATCAGCAATAAAACACTGCTTATGTTTGCACAAGTGCGTTACAACACACTGGGGTTTTCATTCACATGTGTACAATGCAGAGAAACCACATCATCCATAAGTGATATGCCATTTTCATTCCAATGAAACACATGAGTTTTTAACAGCATGAACCAACATTGTCAGTGGTTTGGAAGAGCAAGTGTGGACAAACAGACAACAAAAATTCAGGGATGGGTCCTGTTCTAAAATCTGAGGTACCTATTGAAATTGGAATAAGACTCAGATGCAAGCATTTAATGTCCTTCTGTAGTAAAAAATAAACCAGTTTAACTATCTTTTTAAAATTCCATCTTATCCAGACTCTGACTGTTTTACTGTAAAACATTTAAGGAAAAAAGGAAAAGTATACTCTCTTCAAGAGAAAATGTGTAGGGAAGGACGATGAAGGTCACATCCTCCCTGTTTGCTGGTCCCTCTTTTGAAAGTAACTATACCTTCTCTTTTGGACTCTTTTAGCCTTGTGCTTCCTTGGCACTTTTCCAAGTTCCCTAAAAATAATTCTTCCGCAAACACCCATCAACCACAAAACGATGGGACTATCTTCATCTCCCTGTCCCTGAAAAAGAAAGCAAACCCAACAAAATGTCTGTCTAAAAATCTTACAGAAAGCTGTTTTCTGATAAAACAAAACCAAGGTGGAGGCTAGCTTTTTCCCCTAGTACATAAAAAAGTGTGAAAGAAGAGTATGAAAATCTTTATTTAAAATAAAATGCTTTTGAAGCTCTATTTGAGCCCAAAGAAATTCTGACATAGTTTCAGAAATAAACTTTTTCTTTGTTTTAATGTTTTAAAAATCAGTTAATCTACTCATCTGAAAATGATGGTCAGAATATATCTTTCCACCCTTATTTGGAGTTTTTACTTTTGGAATAACTGGGAAACCTGACAAAACTTTTGAACTAATCTAGAAAAGATACCAAGATTTCGAAAGTATATTGATAATCTCAAATCAGCCTTCAAAGAGGCAGCATGTCATTACCATATAAAACACAGAAACTGAGAATATTTATCTTTGATTTGGATCCCATCAGAAGCAACACAAAAACTTCCTTTAGTGAGAAGTTGCCCCGAAATGGAGCACTCGGATGGCAATTGTAAATTGTTTTGAGATTGTCCACAAGATTTCCCATGTCTTTAGCTTTTGCAGTCTTTAACCTCATCAAAACCCAAGCAAATTCTAAAATCAGTGTAGCTAAAAATCTTTATATTAAATGCCTAGATTGTCATGTATCTTCAGCGTGGTGGTATATGTAAACAAGGAAGTAATGATCTCGAGGAAAAGGAGCAGAAAAATAAATGGTGAGCAAAGAGAATGGGCAGGAAGGAGAATTGCATTCCTGCCTCACTCAGATGTCTTGCAATGATCTGAGATAAGAACCTAGGAAATGTTAAGCTGCTCAAACCCTGACCTGCAGTTTAAGGAAAGAGAGAGGGAAAGTCTACATCTTAAGGGATCATATTTGCTAGGAGCTTTGCCAGGTTGGTGAAAATGACTTTTGAAAGCAGAGGGATGTATATGACAGGATTTCCTGTTTGTTTGTTTGTTTTAGCAGTCATCATTCTTGAATCCCCTGCATATGGAGACACAGTCTCTCGCAAGATGAGAAAATGTGTTCCACTGACTGCTTTCCTCTACAGGGTCTCATATCAATTACCCCTCTCTTGCACAGAATTGCAGTGCACATCTGAGGATTACAGAATTTAACACCTACCTGCCAGCAGCTGGGATGTGAGGGATGGAAGGTTGCTAGTGGCTAATAAAGCCAAACCAACAGTTTTAACCTTTCGAAGGTGCTAGGCTGAACAAGATCCTTAGCTTCAAAGCTAGCAGCCACTTCACCACATCCATCTCAAATAAGACCTGTCAGTGTGTGTAAGGACTGTTCTAATGTTTCCCTGAACTTGGGCAAAGATACCTGTATTAAACTGGTTATTTCCTAATGGGGTTCATCTCAGAAGATGGCTGCTTCATAAGCATCTCTGAGTGAAATGAGCATTTGAGCTCTTCACAGATGTGCAGAGAAGAGCATCCCCCACAAGTGGTATTTTAGCATCCATCAGGCCTACTGAGTGGCCATACACTTATTTTCATGGATGGTGCATTTTGTTTCTATCCTGCAGAGGACTGGATCTGATTGTTAAGAAATTACCACATCTGGGATTTGTTCTGAGGCTCTGTTCTGCAAATGGTTGTCCACCCCTGGATTCAGGGGAGGGCAGAATGGGCTTGCTACAAGGAGTTAAAGCCTAATGTCCTGAAATGTTCAATCTTAATGAGGATACCATACAGTCTGTTTTAGGCCTGCTGTTTTATAACATCCCTGAAGATACTGAAAAGAAGTTGAATAATGGCATGCATAGGCACATGCACAAACACATACATGAAGTTCAAGTCTCCTTTTTCTTGGCTACAGTAGTTGAGTTGACCAAAGCTTACGCTTTATCGGCAACTCTGCCACTTCTTAGTGGATGCACTAATTAGTCTCCTGTTTTCTGGCTTTGCTGTTCCTTGTGCTCACATAGAATTTACACTCTCTTGTTGTGGTAAAAGGAATAGAAAGTTTGGAGAAGGATGGCCCAACCACGTCTACAGGGGTTGGAACTGTCTTCTGTAGTTCACAAGTATTCTGAAAAGAGTGGAATAAATATACCTAAAGCTGGCAACAGCATTTTTTCACTAAGTCTTCAGGCAGAAATAATTTAAAATGTTGGTTTTATCTCAGTTAAATCTGTGACCAAGTCCTGTAATGCCTTTATCACTGAAGATACCTCCTTCCTTTCTCTTCCCCATGCCATTTTACACAGATGACTCTCCCTGGGCATATCTTTTTAAAGAAATGAAGGAATATGAAATTTATAAATTAGCCTTTTCTCCATTATAGTTTCAGCGTAATCAAGTAGTTTGAGAATTTCCATTTGGAAGAGCTTAGGTCATTTCTCACCACCTTTTTGGAAATCCTCCCAAATCTGTTACTCCCTTCAGACCTGTTTTCAGAATGAGCCGTTTTGCTCCAGAATCTTGAACTTCTTTTATACTTTTTCCAGCTGTCCTCACAGCCCCTTCCATTTTATCTTCTAGACTAGATAGTATTTCCTCTGGCATAGGGATTTGCATGCTATGCCCAGGCTTTTGTTTTGCATGGAATTGTTGGGTTTTATCTTTGTTGCATTGCAGACTATCTAATTGTTCAACCAAAGCAACTATTCCTGAAGAATCCTGTATTTGGATTAAATAGGCTTTTGAAAGACAGAGTTGGGATAGTTTTATGTCATGTTCTTGTGTCAAGACAGTTACACAGAATGACCTAGTGTTTTCTCCCAGTAGTTGCTTGAACAACAGTTTTAGACAGAGTCTTCAGAGTCTGGAATTTTAAAATACAAGTTCACTGAGATTTCTAATATATGTAGCGTTGGAGACAACTTTGTTCTACTAAGAGGGAAAAAGCTTGAACTTTTTGCCGTGTAGACTTTCATACATTCTTACCATCTGTATGTGCCTGTATCTACTGTCTGCGTCTACATACTGCTGTCAGTGAGTGAATTTTTCACTGCAAAGAATTCCCTCACCTGCAAATGAGCCTTCACAGGGAATAAATTTCATGCAATATGAGCATTTATCTACATGTTTTGTTTACTGCTTATTTTAAATTTTTTATTAAAATAGAGGAACTTTGCAACAGTATGTTCAGTTAAGTGTAGTATCAAAGCTCCACAGTTGATACTCGCTGCCAGGGACATACATATGCAAAAGGTTATTACAGATCTTTCCAATGTATGCCAGCCTCACTACAGTTGGAAGTGTAAATGGTTTCCAGCACTAGAGAAGGAAAGTTATGTCTGCAATGCCGTTGCTTATGGCAGATTAATACAGCAGCTTTTATATGGACCTTAAAAATTGCTATAGACCATGCAATCATACAATTCTTACATTTATTTTAATAATAAAGTTTAAATTATATTTAGATAAGCATGCAGTTGAGAAGAGGGGAGAAGTATCTTAAAAAAGGTATATTTACTCCCTGGTTTATCAACTCTTTTAATAAAATATGGAAAGGAAACAGTAAACAAAACAGGTAGGCAGATACTCATATTGCATGAAATTGATTCCCTGTGAAGAGCAAGGCCAACACCAGTACCACCACTTTTACTTTCCAAATAGTCAAGATGTGGGACTCAGATATCCTCTGAATTCTTCCTGGTCTTGTTTGACTACATTTTTGACTATAAATCCTCCTAAGAGAGGATCAGAAACACAAAAAGATCAGACATTAGTACCATCAATTGCTCATCATAAAGTCCTGTATTTTAAATAAATTTATTTCCTATTATATATATTGCAAGTCATTAACATTATGTTTTATTGGTTAACTTTATGCTTTTATGATTATTTTTTGTTGAAACATGCAAATGAATTATTAAAATAATGTTTACATTAAAATAGTGCTACTACTGTATCTTACTAATGTGCCGGAATAACATTTTCCTTGGGAATCTTACAGTTTCTTTCAAGATAAAAGTGGATCTGCTGGAGTTTTAGTTTGTTTCTTTCAGCAAAAGTTGCTTTTGAATTTTATTCTGTCTATCAAGCTCAAACTAATTGGGAATGTTCTCCTTCAAAGGGTGAAAAAGCCACCTTTTGGTAACCTTGGCACATGTATCATATCCTTGTAAATTCACGCTTTATTTAATAAAGTGTTTTCTTTTTAATATTATAATTGCAGTTTTAAACAAAGCAAATTTTCTTAGGAGTTATTTCAGCAGATGTATAATTATCCTTAAGGATATGTGGTTTCTTGCTGACTCTTGGCATGGGAAAAGACAAGATACTGCATTGGTTTTATCACAAGGAATTTAAACTGTAAATTTGGCCAAAAGACCTTAGTTACAAAACAAAATCCATCCTGTGTTGTCTCTGTGCCTTGCATTTCTATACTAATTGCTTTCAACTTGGATTGTATGATAATACATGTGTTTGATATGCATGGTTTGTTTATGTCGAACTCCATTATCCTGTCTCATGTTCTTGGAGTGCCTGAAGTAGTTTCGCTAATCTGTCAGCATAGTATGTACTTGTGGATAAATATAGACATGCAGCCACTCCGTGAGTGGTCATCATCATATGCTGAAGCTAAAAATTACTCCTTTGGTTATGGAAAGGCTGATCTGATCCGGAGGCCTGCTCTAGCTCACACATTGTAGGTCTTCAGCACTTACGTATTAAAAAACAAAACCAAAATACCTAAAATAAATGTCTGCCTAAATGCTGAAAAATTTATAGTGAAGTATGAAACAGGATTATGAAACAACTAATTTCCTTTTCGATTTTACTTAGAAAAGTATTCTAACTTTTCTAACTGAAGGAGTGGAACATTTCAGGTATTCACAGGCTCATGGATATTACAGTAGCATGTTGGAGAAAATCCAGTGTGATCGGCTTTATAAAGGGGCTCGGTAGGTATGGAAATACTGCAAATACATGTTTGGGTTTGTGTTATTAGTTTGTTCGTTGTTGCTAAAGTGTAAATTTGGCACAGTTAACTAAAAAAATTCAATCTCTGTTTCTTCTTAAAGATACTGAAAATTCAGTAACTGTGTTTGGCTGAAGTTGTATCCAGTGTAGCACAGACTCTTGGCTTTTGCGTTATGATCATTCTGTTGATTTGCTTCACCTTAGAGCTTTAAGAAAAATGCTTGTGGTGTAAATTGTGGCAGAGATCATATGATAATTTAATTTTGTACTCATTCCCATTATCAGCTTGGTGACCGTGACTGTGTTAAAACTACTGTGCTTTTTTACAACTATTTCTGTGATCAGGGAAATGATCAATACAGGAAAAAATTTAGCAGTGATTTTCATTCAGTAATCCTTCCTGTGCCAGTAGTATATAGTTGTAGTGACAACCATATGTGATATTGCATTGCTACTTCCATATTTACTCCTTGTTTTAAATTTTTAAAAAATACATAACATTGAGAAAATCTTATGGTTATAGCCTGAACTAAACGAAAGTAATCTGTAGGAAAAGAGTATCATTTGAAATACAGTTTATGACAGATACAGTAGAAAAATAGGGAACATGTCTTGGAAACAAGAAAATGGGTTGCTTGAGAGAAGTAGCCCTCAGACAGAATTTCACCCCAGAATGGTACAGACGTCTTATAGTTAATCAAGCATAGTTAATCTTTTTTACAGATTTTCCTAGGATAGGAGCTTTAAATATGCATTGAACTTTATAAATAACATTGACCTATAGATTCCCTGCTATTGCAGGGCCCTCGGGCATCAGGGTTACCATGGTCTCCTGCATGTGCATCACCATTCATTCTCCTTGGGAATGAGCTGCTTTTCTCTAGGTGAAGGGTTTAGTTCAGTGCAGTACTTGTGTAGTGACTGGTACCCTACAATATGTTAGGAGTTCAGACTAAATGTTTCAGTGGTCTATTCTGGTACTTCTCTTTGCAGAACACATCTTTAAATCAGGTAGTAAAAACTTAATTTGTCCATGAAATAAATATTAAGAATTGAGTATAACCCCTTTCTCCCACCCCACCCCCACCAGATATCTTCTGTGTAAACCCATACAAAGTATATGTCGTGATTTCTCATGTAAAAAATATGTCTTTTATTTAATGGGGCAGTGTTTCACTGGCATAGATGGCAAAAGTGGACACACCCTTTTTAATCCTATTTTTAAGGCCCACATTATAATGTGTCAACATAACAGGACCAGTCATGGATGACTTTAATGCAGTTATTTCTTAAATTTTGAGGCCTTGATATGCAGTTTTATGTCTCGGAGACAACTTTTTTTAGTGAGCTTTTTAGGGCTCTCAGTCTAGGAAAAAGAACTATATTCTGTTAAAGCTCATGCATCATCCGTATAGATGTCGGTGATGGTCTGGTCACTGGGCCAGATTTTTGCAATGCAAGTATTAAGCATATGCAGATACTTGAGATAATGGACTGAAAAGATTCATTAGAAACCCAAACCTTTATATAATAGTTCATGACCAGCTCATGATCAACTCGGAACCCTCACACTGTTGGCAGTGTTAACTTCCACACTGAAGATGCTTAAATGGAGTTAGCAGCTACAAAGTGATCTTTTCAAAATTTGAACTAAATCAATGTCATATGTCAGTCATTTCTATAACTGCTGTAATCATTGTAGTAATGATAGACGTTAACCCCCAGGATATCCTTTTTCTTTCCTTTGGGGGAAAGGCTGTACAATTCTGTATTTCAGAGAAGAGCTAGAATAAAAATTTTTGGTGCAGTGACAAATCTCACAAATAACTGCATTTCTCTATTACATCGTGCAAATAACTGATTTTTCAGTTAGATGTCTGGAAAAAAAATGAGATCAGTCTGTGTCACAAACCTAACAG
Organism: Strix uralensis; assembly: GCF_047716275.1. Taxonomy (NCBI): domain Eukaryota; kingdom Metazoa; phylum Chordata; class Aves; order Strigiformes; family Strigidae; genus Strix; species Strix uralensis. Next base: position 113,269,494 of record NC_133973.1, on the reverse strand, counting down.
CATCGTTGTTAAAAGGCTTCCTACTAACAATGACTATGTGGATTTAAATTCCAGTCTCAAAAGCCTGGCTGAATGCCATGATGATTGAAGATAAGGGTGGCAGCTCCCAGGTAGTGCGACTAGGGTTTCTTAAACTTAATTTTGTAAGGATGCGAGGCGTGCGTGATCTCACACACTGCCTTCCTTCCCTCCATCCCTGCTGCGTGTCCCTTCATAGTAAATTTTGAACTTAGTAGCCAGTTTAAACCAAAATTGCCCAAGAAACAGAAGGCAAGTTTGCATTTGGTTAGATTCCTACAGAATCCTTCACGAGGGAGCCCAGGAAGGTTGCGCTAGCCAGAGAGAGGCAGGCAGCCCAGTCCGGGTGTGTTTTGCTTGGCAGAGGCTGGCTGGCAGGCAGCCTGCCTGCCCAGCCCCAGGCACAGAGCTCCGGAGGGAGCTTGGGAACGACGGGGGGGAGCTTGGGATGATGACGGGGTGGGGGCGGGGGGGAAGGATAGGGCTTTTACTGCACAAAGGACACAAATCCTTAAGAAAATCAGTTTTACTGCTCACAAAAAAACCATTTTTCCTAACTGAGCACTTGGTGATCAGATTGATTTCATGGATAGATGTGAGCCAGTGAAAACCAGACATTTGGCAAATTATTAGTGATTGTGAAAATATTGTCTGACTCCTTCCTAAAGCTATTTGTGGAGAAATTTCCATTATCTAGTATATTTGATAGTCCATATAAATTTGCATCTGATCCTTTGCATCCCACTGTCTTCATGCTTAAACTTTAGGAGACCCTAGGTGATGACAGGAGAGCAGTGACGCTTACACTCTTCTCTGGTGGCTCTTTTTTTCATTACTTTGAAGTAGATTATTATTCAGAACAACAGTGTATTTTTGGAAACAGTTTTGTGTAATATAAATGTAGAACTATTCTATACACTGTGTTTTATGCTAAGAGTCATAAAGCCAGCAAGACTCTGTGATTATGCTTTTGGCCTCAAAAATCAAGTGAAACTTTGTGGGAAAGAAGTTTAGCAGCAAACATCTCCTGGAGGGGAAGAAATGATGCTGCTGTTCTGAAGGGTGATGGCATACCTTGTCAATCAGGGGAGTTACTTTCAAAGTGAAGTATAGATGTGTTACACTTGCAGAATAATAGCTACATGAACAAAAGCATTTCTATCTTGCATTATAGTCATATAGTGGACTTCTAAACTTTGATTTTTCTAAAGGAAAACGTGTTCTCTTTTCTCCAACGTATCTTTTTTATTTTTCAAGGCATGAATTTTTCAATGCATGAATTTGGGTTCTGATTCTGCCATGTCTTGAATGCTCTCAAACAATAATGTAGTCTTTGGGATTTAGTTTTTTCATGTTTTTGCATCAATGAATTTAGGAAAGATCTAAAATCTCATTTATTCTTAAAGATATCTCCTGTAATTAATAGTTGACAATTACTTTCAGTAGTAGTTGCAGTTCTGTTCCTCAAAAAGAAAGGCTAAAGATGTGTGTCATCCATCACTGTAATTCATTCTTCTTTCTTCTTCTTTCTTTCTTTCTTTGCAACTTGGATGCAACATACAATGTAACACTGGAATACAATGCTGTGGAAAAATGCTGTAATGGTATTAGTTCACAATATTTTCCACAGTTTATATTGCGTTAAAGCACCTCTGTCCCAATCACCAGCAGTGTTCACGGGTGTTACAACACTTACATTGCATTCAGAGTGAGTAATGGCTGGTCTTCTCAGTGTTACTTAATTTGCTGCTTTTAAAGTCTCTGGCAAAGCTAACAGAGGGTGCTACGAGTACCTGCCTGAAATCAGACATGACTTTTATTGCCGATAAGAGCTAAGGAAATTTTATGCATAGAATGGTAACATTTCAATTAATGAGGTTTTGTTTCATAGTACTTCAATTTATTTTTCCTTCAGTTTCCCAGAAAAACAGTAAGTAGAGCTAAGCCTGGTACATAATATCTTGATATTGGTTATGGGGAATTCACAGAATCATGGGATAATTTAGATTGGGAGGCATCTCTGAAGGTTGATTAGTCCAACCTCTGCTCCCCAACTAGAGAAGGTCTCTCAGGGCCTTGTCAAGTCAAGTTTCAAGTTATCTCCAAGAGTGGAATTTGTGCTGTATTTGTGGACAACCTGTACCAGTGTTTGATCGGTCCCTCACTGTGGAAGTTCTTTCCATATATCTAATTGGAATTTCCCACATTCCAACTAGTGTCTGTTGCATCTCATCCTGTTACTGCGCTCAAAGAAGAGTCTGGCTGCATCTTTGCTTTTACCATTAGGTATCTGAAGACTGAAATAAGATCTCCCCTTAGCCTTCTCTTCTTAAGGTTGAACTGGTCCAACACTCTCAGCCTGTATTCATGTAGGAAGCATGTAAGCCCTTGATCATCTTTGTGGTCCTCCCTTGCCCTTGTTCCACAACAGCAATGTCATTCTTGTATGGGGGAGCCCCAAACTGGACACAGTACCCCATATGTGATCTCTCAAGTGCCAAATGGGACTGTAGTGTTTGGTTCATTCAGGAAAACTAATACATAATGAATATTTTTTGTCCATGGAAAACATTTCATGTCTGACTCTTCATATAAGATTTACACTGGTGAAATGTCACTGTTTTTAAAGGAGTCATTCTTGATTGACCTCAGTATAAATGAGAGGAAAATCAGGCCCTTTACATCTCACCTTAGTCAAGAGACCAGACTCCTGACTTTTGCAAGGATAGGTCAGTTTGTATAGCAATAAATTTGTTACTTGACAACTGAGTTACAGATCTGGCCTGCAAGAAAAAAGATAAGAAATGAGGATGTTATTCAAAGAGTAATGTATCAGCAAGTCTTACCATGTAGAAAAAGAGGATTGAGTGTGCACTGCGTAGTAAACACTAGTCAATTTTAATACATAAGATTTCATCTTTGATTTCTTTATCCAGTCTAGATTATGTACATTTTACCTATAACTATACAATGGAAATTGTGTTCATGTGTTGTGTATTTTTGTTTATCAACTAGTCTCCAGTTTTGCTTTGACAGTATAGTGGGTGATTGGGATGTTCTGGAAAAGTTAAGACATGTTGAATTACCCAAAAGTAAATGTGTTTTTTCTACATTTCAGCTTCTCCAGTTGGTAACGGATATATCAAGCCACCTGTCCCACCTGTTTCTGGTACACAAAGGGAAAAAGGACCTCCAGCCATGTTGCCTATCAATGTTGACCCAGACAGTAAACCAGGCGAATATGTCCTGAAGAGCTTGTTTGTTAACTTTACTACTCAGGCTGAACGCAAGATTCGCATCATCATGGCAGAACCTCTTGTGAGTAAAAAGAATCTCTAAGTATATATGTACTTTGCTTTGAATTTATTTTCAGATCGGGCTTGCTTGCCGTGCAATGAAGAATATTTTGCTTGTAATCTGCATTGGAGTTTGATAGTGTTTCCCAAACTATAAGATACACTACTATGGCAATTAGAAGGTTGTGGGAGAGGACAGAGGTATGCAAGATATGCCAAAGGGGTGACATGAAAAGGAATGAATATTTTATCTCTGTTTGCAATACGGGCACATGTTAATGTGATGGAGAGGCAGAAAGGGTGTCAGCATAGATTTCACAGCTGGCAGAGCAGTCACTTGAGTCAAAATAGGTCAGAAAATGCTGGAATACGATAAAAACAGTATTTCTGAACATTATTGTTTTTCAGCTAAAACATTTAAATTAATAGTACTGCTGATTCCTGTTTTATTTCTGACAGTAGTAGATTTAATAATCTAACAAAGTGCTACAGCACCTATTTTCCAGATACAAAAAAGCATGCAGCATTTGAAAAAGGAGCTACATTACAAGGTCTTGCACAGTCAGTGAGAGAGCCATCGTTATTTATGGTTTAGGCAAATTTAACATACAAGTATGTCTGTTGCAAATTGTCTTACGTAACTGAACTTCTGGGAGTCTGCCGTTTTAACTTGAGACTACATTTTATATACATTCTTGTTAGTTATTTTGATTAGGGAAGAATAGTTCTGTAACCTATATTTTAGTTTTGACAAGGTAAAACTAAAAAAATAAAAACAACCAGGAACCTGCATTCCTGAGCTGTAATGGAATTTTTATAAAATTTTGTAACTTTTTTTTTTATAAAGCACAGTATAGAATACTTAGTTCAGTTCCTCATTTTCAGATCTGTTTATTCTGAACAGTAAAATTAAGATTGTCTTGATTCTGGTGGCATCTGTTTAGCTTTGTTTCTTGATTTAGATTCAGAAGCATTTGATGCTTGGAAGGTTTTTCCCAACTTTCCTCTGAAACATCAGGTAGATGCAAGATGACAGAAATATCTTACGTAATTTGGAAATAACACCAAAAAAAGCTAACAGGAAGGAATATTTTGACAAAGATCCATTTTTTTCTTCTTTCATGAGTCCACTCTAAATCACAAGTAGAATAAACTGACAGTCATAGTGCAGGTCCTTTAAAAAAAAATGCCAGCAGCTATTTATTACCATCCAGTCTTCATGTGACGCACAGTGAACATTTTTAAAATTTTAAGGCAAAATGTGTTGTAAAATTACTTGACAAGATCAGGGAAACAAGAAGACCAGAACTGAGAACATAATTTCCTTGCGGCACCTCTGTTATTCTTCAACACTAACCTCTGCATTTTCATGTAATATTTCAGACATATATATGAACCAGTGACCCTGATTTATTCCAATTTCACCTTGTATTAAGATGATTTTGAGTTTCTGTGTGTTGATACATTAGTTTTGTCACTTTGTGAAACTATGAATATCTGAATGTTGATCTTTCCTTATTCCAGAAGTTGTTAGTGAAATTTTATCTGGTAAATTCAACATAGAATGTGAAAATATGACAAGAGACTGGAATGTTACCTTCTTGTCAACATTTTCAGAATGTATTTCTTACAGGGGTCTAACCATGAGACGCTAACAATAATTCAATGACATACTCACATCTTATTAATACTAATACGATTTACAAGTCATGGCATGCTTCTGTTTGAGGGTGACTGTGACAAATGTGTAAGCAGGATTTTGTAGACATTCAGTCAAAATGCTCTTGAAATAATTAGGTTGTAACGAAAGAAGTGACAAGGGAAAATGGAAAAAATTATTCTGGAATAATGACTAAGAATTTAAGTCTACACTTTTTGTGGGGTAGCTGTTGGATGTTTAGCAGCTTTGTTCCCACACTTCTACTCTCCTGACTAGAATTGTGACCAGGAAGTCCCAGGGATTTGCAAGACAAAGATTATAAATTGATGATGCAGAGCCACCCTTTGGCCTTTTTTCACAATAGGTAGTCAAATGGTGAGCTCTTTGAAGATTCTGTTCTAATTAAACTCAAATGTACTTCAAAGAAAATCAGACTTGCAAAGTGCTCTAACACTGAGATGTTTCTACTTTGAATTCTCTAAGTCATTACAAGATATGACAGTTTAATTTTATAATGAGTGATGAATACTTAAGATTTCTTTTAGAGAAGCTAAAATGATCTGTTTATAATATAATTGCTTTTTCCTCTCTTTTATCACAGTCTAGCTCACATTCAAGCTCTGACGTTAATATGGGATTAAATTAAAGATTTACTGATATATTTTTTACCTGGATATTTCTTTTCATACACACATTTTGCCTGCTTATCCTTTCTGATTATCATTACTGTTGTTTTTATGAATTTTTCTCTCAGTTTCTTTGGGTTCCATATGCCTGTTTGATATATCTATCTCTTTCTTTTGTGATGTACACAGAGCCCAACTGTACATTACAGTGTTCTGACAACTGTGGTGGAAAACCAGGTTTGTGTCCCACCATGCATTGCAGATGCTAGCAAGGCACAAAAAATTTTTGCTGTTCTCTAGGGCAGCGGTGAAGGGCACACCACCCACCCCCTCCTGCAGCCCCATGAAATCTCAGCTGGGATAGCAAGTTTCCAGCAGCGGAGAAAGCAGAGGGCAATGTCACCTACTCCTCCTTCTGCCTTGGCTGTCAACCAAGTATGATTTGACATTTTGGTTAATGGATCTGGCAGCGATCATCATAAAAAAACGCACTCCCCAGTTAATACGTTTTCTAGGCATGAATCTAATGTCGTCTATCCACTGCTAAGTCTTTAATAACTTAGAATGGAAACCTTTTGTTTCCAGATATGGGGTTTTCTGACTTTGCCTGGAGAATATTTTATCTGGAATTTCAAGTCAATTTTTTCACCTTTTTAGGGTCTCTGAAATATAACAAACATTTCAATAACTACGTTAAGTTCACTATTATGTGACTAATTTTTAATGATTAAACTACCCAGATCGTCAAGTTATATTAATCCAAATTAAAGGTATTTGATGGCAGAATTAATTAAAAGGGTTTTTCCAGTTTATAAAATTAAATTTACATAAATGAAATGTAAATAATTTCTTCCTGGTAACCTTTAATAATTTCCTGCTTCTTTTCTGTAAATAATTGTTCCCTTTATAATGAATATTAAGAATTTTTCTGCAGACCTTTTTCCACAGCTGATTGCGTTCATATTTAGTTTTTATCAATTTATATTGTAAATCTTCTCTGCATTGCTTAACTTACAAACGCAATTTGATATTTTATTTCTACTGATTTTTTTTTTTTTTTTTTTTTTGAAGCAGTGGTGACCTTAAAACAAAGCTAGAATGATGAAGCCAGGGAAATATTTTTGCAGTTCAGATGATAAAATGTGTTTATGTATCTTAACACTGTAAGGAGAAAACCCAGAAAATAGTTTCCTTTTTAGGACTGTTGATTATCACTTAGGGTAATAATTCATCCTGTGCATACTGATCAGGCTAATCTTTAAATACGGCTTTCAGCAGTACTTACACACAGCTGTAGACATTGATAAAACATAGTGAGCTACAGGCTTTGACAGTGGTTAATGGTTAATTTAGCTGTTGGTAAACTTTCATTATGCTTTTCTCCTGCAAGCATCTTCTTTTACTGAGCTTGTCTAAATTCAGGATCTCTCTGAATACTGAACTCTAGAACAGAATTTACTTATTATAGGATCAGGACTGTAAGCATAGTCATGTATTCTGCTCATAACTTTCTCCTTTGATTGAGTAGGTTTTATCTTGCCATTGGAAAAAAAACTGAAAGCAGTGATGTGGTTGATACTAGTGTATTTATTACTTCCATTTCATTAGAAGCTCAAAGACATTAAAGTACAGACCTATTTCAAAACAGGGCTGGTGATAACAGTCAAGCAGGTGGTTAGGAAGACTCTGAAAGAGCAAGAATGATGCAAGTTTGTGTTTGCAAAGACTGACCAACCAACATGTATAGTGGCACTGCTGTTCAATTAACTGTCATCTAGGCTTCAGTTTCTCTAGGTGAGAGAAGAAATATGCTAAGGACAGACTTGGAAGAAAAGGAGGTAGAAGGTTTTTTGCTTTCTGAGGGCTGGGCTGTGATAACTAGTAAGATTTATGTAGGCTATAATAATACCAAGCAGTTTTATCCCATAGCTGTAATGTAGAATTTTCTGGTTTACATGGACTAAAATTCCAGCTGCATAACATGAGGAATGACTCCTTTGTTCTCATCTATAATGAAACACATTAGCATGACACATTTTTTACATTTGAAGTCCTCATGAATAGTTTGGCATACACAGGGACTTTGGACCCCTGATATTCACAGTGCACAGACAGAAGTTACTGTAAGTAATTTCATGGAAAAGAGGAAGGACAAACTTTGTCTTGCTCTGTTCTAACTATCCACTCAGTATGTGTATGCCCAGATAAACTGAAGACAACTTTATTTGAATAACTTTATGCAAGTATTTATTGAAAATGTTCTTTTTTCCCATACAAAAAATATCTTCCCTAGGACTTTCCTCTATAAATGCTACAAACATGCCAGGTTCCCATTGCTGTCTGTCCCTATCCACCTCTGTGTCACTCAAGGATTATGTCACTCATCATTAATATAATTGTTTTATTCCACTAGTGTTTGTGGTAATCAAAATTCTGTAAAGCATGTGGGCAGTCCATCCCAACTCTGAGGAGCTCATAGTTCATAATATCATAGCTCTGTATCTAACATATCATAATTCTTTTTTTCTACTGTATTCTTCATTTAGTATTTCAATTATATAAATAAATACTAGTAGATTAGGTTCTTTTAGATCCATTTGTGATGAATAATGTGTAGGACATTAAGAATAATTATCTATTGTTTCACTAATTGTCTCTGAAGTACTTAAGATGCTTCTTTATGAAATTCTGCCTCATTTTATTATACTGTACTGAGGACTGTCACCTGTTCATAAGAAAGTGAAAGCATCTATGCACCATTTTACTTTAACTACTTGATATGTAACCTGAATATACTATCCTTTTATTGTAAGGAGCCCTACAGATCCATTACAGTGGATGAATTAAATGTCTTGGTAAATGGGCAGAATGTGTCTGTCATAGGACAGTCTGGAGGACCAAGGACAGTCATTCTCCTCAGGAGAAGGCTCCTCTTCTGGTGCTCCCAGCAAGCGTCAGTTCAGCAGAGCTTCTTTCCTGCAGATCATTGACTGGATCCCAGGTCAATATTACATATCGTAGAATTGAAACACGGGAGTTGAGGGAAAAAGTATGAAGAAGAGTTGGAAAAAGAGTTGGAGGAAGAGGCAAATGTAGGGTTTTGGAAGTAATCATGGGAAGTGCAGGAGGATGGAGACAGGATGCAGCGTGGGTCAGACTCCAGCATCCATATGAGATGGAGGGAAAAAGTTCATGCCACTTTAGCAGCCAAGAAGGAAAAGGACACATTTTTGCATAGCCACTGGCATAGGCATTTGCAGCTAGGTACAGCTCTACAAAAACACACATTTCAAGAGGCAGGCAATGTCAACAGGAGCTTTCTCAGTGACCTCAGGGTTTCCATAGCTGGACGTGTGGGCAGAATGCTCTTTGAGGCTTCAGATCTCATTCTGATGGCAAAACTCTCAAGGATGCTCGCTGTCCCTGGACCTCACTACTGCATGGATACAGTTAGAGGATAGTCAATGGCACATATGGTTCAAATCGCTAAGAGGATTTAACATTGAAAGGCAGATTCAATCCAAGGTTACCGGGGCTGTCACACTATATCATTGAGCGTTGGCCAATGCTTGCAAATATAGCAGAGAACCTACCACATGCCCCTAATCACATCTTTTGTCATTTAAAAATACTGGTTATTACCGCTATCAAGAAAATGAAAGTCATGCTACAGTCATCTCAGTCTTATCACTGGTCTGTCATCATGAAGGACAGAAAGAAAATCAAGTTTATACTTCGGTAGCATTTTGCCAGATAAGTGGCAATTAATTGAAGAGATATCTTTACATATTTTCGCAACAACTTCATCCTTTGCATGCTTTCAGAGTCATGTTTGAAGTCAGTGAGGTACTGCTTCATCAGGATTGCTATATGTTTTTAAATTTGATTTTATGTGCTCTTTTCTGGGCCTGATTCTGCCGTGGTATAGTTTACACATCAGACAGCTTGAATTATGCCATATTTGACCCTGCATATCTGGTGACACAACAAATATGAGAAAACCTTAAATACGTCACATAGCTACCTTCCCAATTTGGAAATCCACCCAGTAAGGTCTTGTTTCCTTAGCTGGGCATGTAGTATGGATGGAAGCTATGGCTTTTATGGCCATCATACTTGTAGCAAAAGAACAGTGAAGGCTGATGTTAGCTCTGCAAGGGCACCCTGTAATCCTCCTTGAAAGTCTGTCAGATCAGTACCAGTAACTGGGAGAAAAAGGGGGTTTTTTTAAAAGGAGGAAAAGGAAAAGGAGTCACCTGGGGACACATCTGTTACGGTATGGTTACAGCCTTTGAGATAAACACATAGCCAAGAAAGTGCAAAATAAAGGAAGTTTTAAGGAAACTACTGAGTGTCACCAGAATTTCTCAAGTTCACTTTAAAAATATACCTTTCCTCCTCTATTGGTCTATTCTATGAAAATAGGTGCATAGTTGGTGACGGTAAGTAGCTACCTGATATTAAAGCAGCAGTGGCTGTAAAACAGCAGACCATTACCGGGGTCAGTAACTGTCGTTTATTACCCCCAGCTGTCTGAGGCTTAAGAGAAATGTCGTTCTTGTTTATAGAGCTCTCAACTGTTCCTGGAGCAGCCCTGCAATTACAACTCTAAATTTATTCAAATCAACTGATAAGGGCTTCCTATAGCTTTGATTAAATTAGGTCACATTACTCTGAATAGGTAACCAGCGGTCAGGGCCCTGAGGGCACCAATAAGCCTTAATGGCCTCCTCTGGGCCTTGCCCACCTTTGTCCACAGCCCAGAGCCCCATTACAGCCCCCAGGGTGGTCAGTCCCTGCCACAGTAACACTGCAACAGGGCCAGTCTCCAGCTCCCCACTGCCCTGCCTGGCCTTGGCCCATCGCATAGCTTTCTGTGGGTGTCTGTATTTTGAGCATGTTCTTGTTCCTCTTATGGGGAAACATTTTTATGAAAATGCATTGTAATGGATCACAGCACAAACAACAGAAGAAGAAATCTGTATTTGCTTCAATTGTTCCTGGGAAGTAAATCCTATATATCTTGCTCACCTTGAAGAAAATGCATCATATAGGCAAAAACTGCCTTTTTTTGTGTCTTGCTGCAGTAAGGCTTTGCAATGTAATAGCCATGCTGTTTTCCAACCCTGCCACAGTTTATTACTGCTGCTTCCTGTAACAGGCCTTTCTCATTTCATTAATACTGGTTTAGTTAATTTAGCAATAACTGACTTAAAATGGTTTAGGATTTTTTTGAGTATTCAGATTTACAGTCAAATATCAGTTTAGTCGATAGCTTTGAGGAGTGTAAATCACTGAATCTGTAATAATTGATTCTAGGTATAGAAACTGGGAATATTGATAGCATCAAACTTAACATGTGTAAATCATTAGTTGGACTTGGGACTACTAATAAACTAAACCCCGTACCTAAAATTCAATTAGCACTGTCTTAATTAATCCAATATATTAACTTTATAGACCTTCACCAAGCTGTACGTCATGGTCCTTCATGAATTTTCATCATAAGTAAAGGTGCCACTAAAACTTTATATACTCTCTGCCCCATCAGATTATGTTCCAATTAGCAAAATTTTATCTTACTATATTAGAAGTTTTTAAGTCAGAATCAGTCAGTCTACTAACACAGGCCTATGATGGAATTATGGTGTCAGCATCAAGTGTCCACACTTCATTTCTAGATGCTCTTTTTAAACTTATCAAACTTACAGGTTGTAAAATTCACCTCTTTTTCCGTACACTGTAGTAGTGGGGTAATTAAAATCAGGGAAGACCAAGGAAAGTATTCAACTTGCATGTATTCAGACAGATGCTTTTGATGTGTTTATTAAGTTACAATTTTAAAAAGGCATTCCCATTAACACACAATTCTGAAAATAAACAGCCAATAGAATTTCCTTTCTCACTTGTGCTAGTCTATCTCAGGTTTCAGTGAAGTCACCCTTAATACTCCTTTCAACTTCGGAGATTTTACAAAAGCGTGTTTTTAAAATACTTCTTTCGGAAGTGGTAGACATCAGCTTATTTGGGCTTAAAATTCCTTATTTAAAGGAATTTTTTTTCTTCCTGCTTACAAGAAAACACCTTACTTCACAATGGAAAAATGTTAGAGAAGATGGAAATGCTGAGAGCAGTAGGTTTTTGTTTCATTGGTTGGGGTTTTTTGCAGTTATTCATATATCTGTAACAGCATTTAACCTTTGTTTAAAGTCTGTGACCATTTATTATCAACACTGAGTTGAGGGCATGTCTGGGAATTTTTTTACTGATCAAATAAGAATGTCAGAGTTCTTGAGTTGTTTGCTCGGGGTAAGTGAAAGAAAGAAAGAAAACTTCCATATTTGTTTTATGTGAGTTTCTTTTCTTAAGTTCTGTGTTATTTTGGGAAAGTTGCAGTGCTAATTTTTGCACTGTGCATCTAATAGTTGGAAAGCAAACTCTTAATTCAGTGGCTTTTCTTCTCTCTTCAGTCTGCTTGGAATTTATTCCACTAATTAATTTGCTATTTGTTTGGCTTGTTGGGCCATTTTTTCTGATACATCGGTTACTTCAGATTAAATATTCTCATGACCAAATTTTCTGAGTGTCCACATTTTAGTTTTGTTAGTAGACAGCATAGGTAAAAGATGCCTTTTGCAGAGAATGTGATAATCAGACAAAAATTAGCCTGTAATACCTGATGTGATGACATAAGCTATCACCAAGTCAGAACAGTACATGACGTGGATGCCAAAGAGGCAAGAGTCAGAGCCAGTGAGTGAAAACCTGTATTTGAAGCTGCACTGATGTTTTTTCATACAATTTTGTATTCCGCAGTACAGCAGCACTGGGCACATCCTTTTCCACATGAATGAAAGAGAAGAGCTGTTACAAAGAAAGAGCAATTGCATGAAGAAAGAATGGGCTGAGTAATGCTGAGCCTGTCTTCTAAACACACCTTTCATTATTTTTGTGCAATACCTCTAATGACAAGTAGGTTTTTGACCTGAGTTTGTTAAAATAAAAATTTATGGGAGATGTAAAATATTTTTACATATATTTCATCGCCACTTGAAATACGCTTTTTTCCTCCATATGAAATACCATGTACAATTAGCATTGCTTTTTTATTTAATCTTCAAAAGTTACATGAAGTTCATCAGAGTTTTCTTTAACATTTTTGGAGTTTATAATTTTGTCTTATGCAGAGTTGTGGTGTTTTCTTGAAGCTGTATTATCCTATCTTTTTTATTGTGTTTGCATTTAGAATTTTCTTTTGGTGTATGCTTAGAATTTCAAAGGTTAATATAGGAAATTCCCTTTTCTGTTTATTTTACTATCTGTGTACCATGGTCACTGACACAGTCTATTAAAAGAGGTATCTAGCAGCTAATGATGTTGAGCAGAGCAGTAAGAGAAATCAAAAATTCTGTTGTCATCTACTGAACTGGCAATTTATATTTTTATGCATGAGGACCTGCTGACTTGCAAAGAACGGCTGTGAAAACAGGACACTAATTGCCTGTTTCATGGAAGTTTCAGATGGGAGACATTTGGGAGACTATTAGAGTAAACAGATTGTGCTTTTGAGTCAAAAAGCTTGGCTATCTTAATTGCTTAGGTATAAATTAACTAGGTTTCCTGGGGAATTCCCAAATAGTAAAAAGGTAAATAGGAGATGAAAATTACTTCACAAGAATTTCAGAATTATTTTCAGTACATTAACTTTTTTATGGGTCCATAGACTGTTCTATCCATTTTTTAGAGGGCAAAACAGAAGTAAATAACTTGCAAGTTCAGCTGCATGAACCTGCTCAATGCAGGATCAGCATAGATCCATTCTGGGAGGCAGGAGCACACAGCCAAAGTGGAGGCAGGAACCAGACAGACAAACTGCACCTTTCAGAGGCAACTGGCTGGTAGGTCAGCTGCATCTAAAGGGTAGGTGCTCCTCTGTGGAATAAAGTTTCACACAGCCAGCCTTCAGAGGCAAATTGCCATCATGGCATTTTCTCCTAGATGATCTAGAAAGGTTTACACACCATGAGCGCAAGATTTACAGGGATAAGGTTTCCGATCTTTATATGTAAAAAATAGCCCATGGCAAAATTAAAAATTTAGCGTGTTTGATCCAGCTATTTTTGGAGCAGACCTTTTCCTACAAAACACCACTTTCCTGCTGAAAAGAATATAAGACAAAGATGTTCAATTTGGGGGGGGGGGACTTACCTGATGATTCATCATAAGCAGGAAAGAATTACACTTGGGGATTCTTGTTTCTTAAGACTGAGCTTACATGCATTTTATATATATTGTAGCTGTAGGAGTTGAGCGTGGTCTATGTCTACTCCATTTTATGTGAAAAGGTCCCTTCTTATGCTCCTCTATCCCAGCAGACTACTCAGTAGAGTATGTGTGGCTGCTTTTTAAGATGCAGTGCAAAAGTTATATTTTGTATCAAAATATCCTTTCATCCTCCATGCTCTTAGATCAGTTTTATCTCAGTCAGTAATACAGTGCCCTGTCAGTAGGAATAACATGCCTAATGGTCAGTGAGGTTAGAAATAATTTTGAGGGGCGTTGATATCATTAGAACATGGTGACATAGTGAAGCTTAATAGGCACTACAACATCCTTTTGTTTTCATGTTTCTCTGAACACTCAGTTCCGTGACAGGTGGTCGAGAAAACCTATTCCTTTGTAAATTTACCCAATTATATTTGTGTAGCAGCCCTGGAAAAGCATTAATATAGTAACCATTAGAAGTGTCTGACAGTCTTTGGAGAAATGTTTTAGTGTGCCTATGTGAATAGAGGGTTTGACTGATACGTTATTTTAAAGATAAATTATAAATATTATATTTAGGTGATGCATGCAAATGTGATAAAATATATATTTGCATATTCAACATATTCTGTTTTATTATATTCTATTAATGTTTTCACAACAGTAATGAGGCAGAGGAAGGAAATTAATTTTTAGGCGAGCATTTTGTTTTGTAAGCATTGGCAATGCAAGAAGTTTAGATAGTTTCATTGAAAAACAATAGTTTCACGTATTAAATGCAAAATTGTCTTTGCTGATCTTTACTGCTTATCTCTAATGTGTATTCACATCATGGGAGTTTCCAGCATGAACAGAGTATACAGTTGAAGGCAGCACTTCAAAGAAGAAATACGGATGTTTAACTTAGTGATTAAAAATGGAAGTGTTATTATTGAGAGTCCATTCTTCTGAAACTTTGTGATGTTTTTTTATAGCCCAGAAAGCTATGGGCTCTTTTAGATTAATCAAAACTTTCTTTATTCATATTTTGTGGTTGTTGGCTTTGGCTCCAAATTCAGCCTACCTATTCATCCAAGATTTGGAAGACATTTCTGTAGAATGTATTACAGCTACAGAGACTCAAACAGAGTCAACTCATAACATAAAAGGGCCTCTTTGGCATTTCTGAATTGGGTGGGCAAGAAAATAAATAAAAATAAAATAGTGCCTTGAGGCTGGAAAACATTTTTAAGATTTTTTAAAAAACTTCTAAATAAGTGTATCTCCAGGGTAAATAGACTGCTATGGAATCTATTACTGAGGGGCAATTTCACTTTATTATATGTTTTAACCTTACCTTTGCCAGTCCCGAACCTTTGGTATGTAATGAAAATGTCTAACATGAGTATAACTACATAGTAGCTGCCAGAGCAATCATGTTGAAAATACTGCATAAAATGAAATTATAAGATTTGTAAGGATATTAGAACTAGGTGGTACAGAATAGGCAAGTTGTTTGCAGTAGATGATAAGAAATTATCTATTGCATAAAGAAAAGATGCTGTTTTCAAAGGATACTTGAAGCACCTGCATGTAGTTGAGCTGTCTTTGAATTTATGCATCAGTGTCTTCCTGTTACTCTCACCGGGCAAGCAATCACCCTTTCATATTTTAGGAATGCTTAGGCACCAAAAACCATATTTGTATCTGGCCCTTCACCTTTATTCAGTCCATTATATATTCAGTACTCATCATTAGTAATAAAGTAAATAGTAATAACTTCTACTTCAAATTTTCTCAAATCTCCAAGCCCCAAATGTAATTTTCTGTGGTTATTGTCATTCACTGCAGGAGGACAATGAGTCCCTCTGACATGGGCACCCCAGTCCCAGAACAGGGGGGTATGTGCAAAGACACTTGGCTTCACGGGGTCAGCTTGGGTCCAGCCAGGCTGAGCCATCGCTTCAGTCGCTGCAGGCAGAGTCAGTGGCAGCACCGAACTTGGAAAGAGTTTGAGGAAAAAGCAGCAACAGCAGCAACCTGAACAGGGGGACGAAGAAGAGGCAGAGACAGCTGCAGCAGCAGCTGCTGCCTGGCAAGAGCATGAGGAAAGGGGGAGTGGCAGGAAGCAGTAGGTGCAGGATGGGATGAAGGGAAGAAAAAGGCCTCAGTTAAAGCCCTAGACTGGACACATTGAGAAGTTATGGCAACACAACCCTTCCTGACTTTTGGTAGGTGTCCTTGGCTGGTCTCCATCCCAGGGCTGCCTTCTGCTGCAACCAACTCTGTGACATGGCCTGTGAATGGTTTTTTAGGTGAACGTACCACGGTTTGGGAAGCCCTGATCTAGTTGCCTGTAAGAGGGCATGAGTTGAGTTATATTGCCTTGTCAGAATGGAGGGATCTTCACCAACTCAGAAGCACAGCCCCTGGGGAACGTCATCATCAGTAACTGAAGTATTTGTTAGGTGTGAGTACTTCCAGAGTAGGGCAACAGGTAATAAGGACATTTTCAGGATTGTAGTTCCAGACCTGGGTTCCCAGAGCATGTTTTGTCTCATTTAATTGTGTCCACCTTACAGATAAGCATGTGACACGGAATTCCACACTTCATTTCTGCCTGAAACACTGAATGCATTTCTGCAGGATTTTAGATACTACTCTGAAAGCCAAGCATTGCAGTGTCGGGCACGGGAACACAAAGCTTCTGCATGCCAAAGCTCTTTGTATTGAAACAGACCTTAAGAAATTTCTCTGTGGTAACACAAGTCTTCTGCAACAGAATCAGAAATTTAATTAAAAAGAAAAGGGTTGTGAGTTGTTTTCTAAACTGCACTAATTCTCAGTACAATGATTTGTCCATGATCCATGAAAACTTAAAAATCTTTTTCCTTTTAAATAAGTTGAACAGAACTTCTGAAAGATCATCTGCTGTCCTTTTCAGTGTGTGGCAGCAGACAAAATAAGTATTGTTCTCCCATAAGACACAACTAGATAGGGTAGCACCAAGTGACTGATTGAGGAGGAGGACTGCGGGTGGGGTAGTATCGTGTGTCTGTTTCTGAGCTACAAGGTTTTATTGTGTCTGTTGATTACCAATAATCTATCATAAAGTTCTAATTAATAGTTTTTGTGCCCTTAACGTAACCTGGAGGAGTCACTTTAGACATTAGAGATAACAATGAAAAATATTGATGACTGTCCTGGATAAATCAGTGACTCAGTAGAACACATTTTGTTGATTTTTCTATTTGGTAGGTAGTCAGGGGATACTGTGGTCACCCTCCAGCCAGCCTCCTTGCCAGCTGGCATTACGAGTGGATCAGCATAATTAATTTCAAAATCAGTCAGCGGATTATACTGGACAACATTTTCTCCAGAGAGAAGCATTAAATAATAGAAATCTTTGGCCCGCCTCAAGTCTCTCCATTCCATTATCTCAGCAGCTTTACAGATTTCTTTGTTTTGCATCTCACATCCCCTGGCAGTGATGGTATTTTGCCTGATACATTAACAGATGATGAGTGTAATAGTTTGCTGAAAGCTAAACTGAAAATCTCATGCTGAGCTGGTGGGAGAGCCACTATCTTGCAGCTGTAGAAGATGCATGATCTACAGAAGAATAAGGCGCTGGCACATTTCAGACACCAGCAACAGTAGTACAATTCATTGCAGAATTGTGATGTGACTGACATGTTTTTCAGACTGTCATCTGCCTTCACGTATTGTTCATTTTCATTGTGTTTTAGGAGATTCATGTTTTCTATACTGTTGCATATATATAGAATACTGGACTATGTACTTCTACATGCTTCAGTAATTGAGCATGTTTGGCAAGAAGGCCGTAAATGTGAATAGATGTTCACATGTGGGGACTCTTTCTGAGCTGGTCAGTTGTCCTTGGCCTTCCTAGGTACTCTGAGAACATGTCCTGAAAATTTGCTTCCATTCCAAAAATGCCTTTTTTATTTTTTGAGTAATACAGCCATTTTTTTCCACAATTATCTTACTTAAAAATGAACTCTATGGTATTTGATTCTTCTAAAATCACCTTCCTTTCAGTATGCACTGCATGATGCACTACATCTGTGGACATGTTTGTATTGCCTGCTAGTATTATAACAAGAAGGTATATCTTGTAGCTAAATAGAGGTCCTTTGTTATGTATTAGAGGAAATACCACGTGCTTTTTAGTATTTTGAAAGAATTTATCATCAGTGTGAGCACCAAGTAACTTAGGTGTAATAAATGGTAAATTCTTTTCTTTCTCGGAAAGACACTAAAGGCACTCTGTCAGTATTAGGTCGTATGTATACAGAGGCCTCCCTTGCATATGAAACAAACAGTATCTCCAGCATGAAACTAATCAGGAGGCATATTACATGAGTAAAAATCTAATAGAAAAATATTCGTAGAGTTGATAGAATATATCATAGTATTGATCTTAAGTAATACATATTTAATATATTTTCTTTTAGGAGAAGCCACTGACCAAATCTCTGCAACGAGGAGAAGACCCCCAGTTTGATCAAGTAAGACACTTGAGATGATGTTATTTCCCTTCCTCAGGCTGTAAGACAAATACTTGGAAGGCAGTCTAGTGTTCTTATGCTATCATTGCATACTGCAAAAGTGGTATCTCTCAATGTGCTTTCGTACAATGATGGGTGCTTTGCCTTACCATTCTTGGGTTTAAATTAGGAGCATTTTTCCACTGTTTACAAGGTCAATATTTTTTTGCCATAGAACCTCTTGCTTTTTACAGTGTATTAGGCACATGTATTATTTCCTGACTGTTTCCCCTGATGGAGGTTTCAAATCAGACTTTGTATCTTTCCAGACTATCTGGTTTTTGAAACAGGTGCATGGCCCCCAGTCTTTCTTTTATGGGGTTTCTCTTACGGTTAACAGATTCATTGCCTTTAGAATCATTGTCATTGCCATCAGTCTCATCAGTCTGTCTCTGTAGCTGTGACCCCGCATCGCTTACATGTATGCTGCACTTCACATAGGCTGAGCCAATCTGTTAAAATTAAGCATAAATTCAGTTGTCAGGATAAATGCCTCTATATGACAAGGTAAATAATAATTAGAGAAAAATGGTTGGCAGGGAAAAAGAATTAAAAGCTAAAATAGAATTTATATTATGAATTAGATTTCATTTAATAAAACAATGAAATTGTAATTAATAAAATTAAATTTATATCTGGCATTAGTTTAATAAGTTTATTATGTAAGGGAAATGGGACAAGTACAAAAATAAAACCAACAGCAATATACACACTTTTTAATAATGGTATAAGAATTAATTTTGTCAGCAGTCTTTCTTAAAAAAGAAAAGCATCTAGAAAAAATTCCTGCATAAGTAGCCTATTTTGAAATAAAGAAAGATAGGTGCTAAAGAGTTTACGTTGCATAAAGGATACCAAAACTCACTCCCAACAAAGAGGAAGGATAAACTCAAGGTGTATCATAATCAACAAAGTTATTTGCTTCTCTGCCGTTCCTGCTTCAGCTGCCATTGCTGTCACCATTGCTGCTAATTCCATGGCTGCCTGCACCACTGTGCTGCAAGCGGTGCCAGAAATACAGGACAGAAGCAGCAGCAACAGACAGCAACTGTGGTTAATGCCCTAAGCTGCAGGTACCATATTGATTAGCTTAACTTTGGGAGAGGAGATAGGTATGAGTAGGACTTCAAAACCTCAAATGAATGTAACTGTGTTTTCTGGGACATTAGATACGTTGCACCTGAAACGAAGATGCCTTGTGAGACCCCACTGGCGTTCACAAAGCCTCGCTTCATAATTTTAACGTGACAAAGTGACACTCTCTAGGTTGTTCTGTAGCTGTTTTTGGAGAGAGGTAGCCTGCTCAGAGGGCTGTTCAGAGCAGGAGGTGAACGGTGGGACTTCTGCGTTGCACTGAGTTGCTCCCTGCCTGCCTCGCTGACCACAGAGAGACCCAGCAGGGGATCCAGACACTGTAAGCTAAAGGAGGCTGCTTTGTGAGTACTCACTAGCTATCTAATGAAATTTCTTGTGGTATTCTGACATTAATTTTACATATTTTTTTTTCCCTCCTGTGGGAAGAGTGTCACACATAAATGGGAAAGAAAAACAAATTAAGCTACCCATATGCAAACTTTGTGATACTGTTCCTGCAGTGTATTAAACAAACACGTAATGGGTGGCCATGATTTGATTAAATATTCATGGTTAAGCAAACTGTGGCCCTTTACAAGGAGGAATTAGAAGATACACGCTTCTCCTAGTTATTGGTAAGTAGACAGAAAATTGAACAATTAAGTCAAGATCAACTGAGAACAGTGAATGCTTCCTAGAGTGAAACAACTGTGTATTTCCTACTGTAGCAGTTTACTCTGAATGCTGGGGGGAAAAAAAAACAGATGCAGACAAAAAACAAAGGCAAGTTTTGTTATACACAACATTTGTATTCTAACTGCTTACCTAGAGTCCTACTTATGTGTAGAGTTGATAGAAAAGTATAGAGCTGAGATTGCCTTAGACATCCTGTCAAAAAAATCTTCATTTGAGTTCCTTGAAATTTTCAGACTGTCTGCCTCAGCCTGAGTTGGTGAAAATGTTTCTCTTTTCAGATTTCACATTGTTTTCTTCTTGAACAGCACAATCCTTTTGAGATGTTCTAGTGCTCCTGGGATTGATGTATGCCTGTGATTGGGAGATGGGACCTGAACCTGGCTGATGAGCCTGTATTCAGGAAAATAGTTCATTCTTACCAAAATAATTTTGGTTTGGCTAAATTGTAGTTAGATTTTCATTGAAAAATTTGTAATACACAGCAGAGATTTGATAGACTCAGCTAGAGTAGAGACAGGAAGATAGAGCAAAAAGTCTTTCTTTTCACTCAGTAGATTAAGTTAGTACATCGGAGTATTATAAAACTGTTTTGCAAATGATAACATGTCAGTATTACAAAGTTGTCACAGAAGTATGGATAATTTTGCTGATATGAAAAAAAAAGGTGTGGTCTACCTGGAAAACTCTGAAAAACATGATTCCACATGATACTAAAATCCAAGTAAGAGGGCATGTGCTTTTAAGTAAAACCATTTAAGTTTTATTTTTTAAGTTAACTCAAATATTTAAACAGTCTATGGGATGAAGGAAGACCAGGTTGATAATCCCTTGCTTCTCCCTTCCAGATAAGGTGTGGAAAGCTTTGCTGTTTATTCCTGGAACACATAAAGTCATCTAGCAAAAACAGGAAAGGCCACACATGACATTCGTGACATCTTTACTACAGACATGAAGGAGAAAAAGAGGGAAAACCCTCGTGAACAAACATTTTCAAGGGTTGTCTAATAATTTTGACTTCTAATTTTAAGGCATCGAAAGTGACACACTGTCAAAAGAACCTAATTTTCTTTTTTGACTTTATCAAAATTATCTCTGTTCGATTTGAGTGGAATTGATAGGTGATGCTGAAGTGACCAGGTCACTAGTCACTTTAAAATATATGAGCTGCATCTTCTAACTGTAAATTAAAAAGCAGCAAAAGTAAGGCATAACCTGATTTAAAATTTGCCTTTTGCAAGTCAGCTTCAGAGGTGGGAAAAAACAGCCAAAAAGCCCCCTTTGCAGTAACTTATAGTGAGCAGACTGGAACTTTAGCTACCCAGAGTAATCAGCATCAAGTTTAACATTGAAACCCCCAAACCATTTAAAATTATTATGAAAACATTGCTTACTTCCCCTAAACAGCTTTACCTCAGGCTCTTTGAGAACTAGCATTTTTTCCTGCCCATTCTCAAGCACCATTTTAGGAATGCTAGTTGTGGTGGTGGTGATGGATGCAGTGTCTAGGGACCTGACTGTGCACAGGCGGAGCTCTATAAGGAGGTAGTGTCAGTGCCTCCTGTTAGGCAGACAGTATTATCCTGTGGGCCCTGTCTGGCTGCCAATTGCATCACCTTCCTCAAACTCATAATAGTATCTTGAGCAATGTATGAAGTAATCTTACTTATCCTGACTTGCAGAATGTCTCACCATTAGCCTGATAAACTGGATTTCTTACACTGACTGTGTTTTCCTTTTTAGGTGTGCATGTATATAAAGAAAATATATACAGGAAATTATGTAGTTTTTAATATGGTTTTAAATATCTTTATAGTGTATTTAAAATCATGTTTCAAAAGTTCTTGATTAGACAGCTCTAGTTGCCTATTGGCAAAGAGCATTACTGCTCCAGCATTAGCATGCTCTGTATCCACAATTACAGAAATGTTATTAAACATTGTACTACTGAACTATGACTTAAACTTCCTATTACAGGAAACTATAAAGTTACAGTACATGAAAAGATCAAAAGCTAGGGTGAAAAAACCCATAATTATCCAAGAGGCTTATCCTCACCCAAGGAAACATTTTTATTAG
Organism: Strix uralensis; assembly: GCF_047716275.1. Classification (NCBI taxonomy): domain Eukaryota; kingdom Metazoa; phylum Chordata; class Aves; order Strigiformes; family Strigidae; genus Strix; species Strix uralensis. Next base: position 113,247,233 of record NC_133973.1, on the reverse strand, counting down.
TCTTTTCTTAGTGCCTGCTAAAGTATATTCTGTTCTTACCACGGTATATAAATGTTCTGTGAACTGACAAGACTGGAGGCAGAAAAAGGGCGCTGTGTAATCTTGGACCAACCTGCAGACATTTTTCCATATGAAAATACAAAATGTATGTAATGTTTTGGCTATGGAAGTGAAAACTTAACAGCAAGGCTTAGTTTTCATATGAAACTGTCTATATGAGGTGCCTGTTGCAGGAGTTTCAGGTAAACTGCACAAAAATTTGTGCTCATTTTAATTATACTACTCTTTTCTTAGAAGTGCGCTAGGTTGGAGAATACAGATTGGAAAGCAAAAACATTTGAAGTTTTATATACTTTTAGGAGATGTAAACAAAAAGTAGGTCAAGCGAAAAAGGGGAAATAAAAATAATAATAAAAAATGTGGAAAATACAAATATAAATAAGACACTAAGCAACATACTAATGATTAAAGTGTCCCTTTTTCATAACAGCCTAAACATGGTAAATGACATGCTGGTAATCATTCCTATTCAATACTGTATTTATTAGATGTAGTAAGTGAATAATGGTATCATCATCATCACAGTAGCACTGCAGTTGGCCCTTTCTGTGTTTTCCCTTCCCTGCGTTTTACGCATTGTCCTTCTTCACCAGCAGAACAGCACATGGTAAAGGAAGTATAAGAAATGGTAGTGATGGGGTCACAGAACATCCCTTGGCTCCTGATCAGAGGTTTGGGTTCAAACAGTGTGTAAAGAAGTAAATCTGAAGGCAAAAATAAAGGTAACACATTCAGAACTGAACTTGCTACACGCTAGAAATAAATGTGTTTTCATGTAAACTGTTATCCTGGCAGTAAAATAGTTATAAACAATCCTAATGTATAAGCAAGCTAGGTGAAATTACCCATCTACCAAATTATAGTGTAAAAAACCCCTGGTTTTTTATTCACCAACCGAAGGCCATAAATGAAAACTAGTGAAATAAAAAAGTAATGAACATCTATCTGCTGTTAGCAGAAACATTTCTTATATTTGTATTTTGACAATATAGAAAGACTTTTATGAAATTATATAAATTGTAGCAAACTATCTGGGCAGAATTTCATTAAATTTACTCTTACATGCTAGTCCAAAATAAATATTAAGCATCTACATAAAGTATATTTAATGCTCTGTCAACACAAGTTTTAAACAGCTCCCTACTTGTGCAGCTTTCTTATCCTTAAGCTATACAGTAGGTAGTTCATTTATGATGGAAGAACATGATCATTTGTCCAACAAGGACATATTTGTACATCTGTGCACTCCCTTTCAGGAGCAGCACAGAGCTAGAATTCATCTCACTCCTGGACTTACTTCTAGTAAATGAAAGGGTTGAGTAACCAACACGCTGGCTAGACTTCCCTCCCTTCCTGTTCCCTGAGAGCCAGGTCTTTGCCCAGTCCACCCTTCCTTCCTGTCTTAAAAGTGCAATGACAGAAAGATTTTAAAAAAAGCTATATTGACCTTTTATCCTTACTAAAGACACACACTGTAAATTCAGCAGAGAAAGTATGTCTTGAGGAGCTTTAACAGGAATCACTTTGACTTTTTGTGGGATTTAGAGAACAGCACTGATAAATATGTTGGTGAACATGCAGGAAGACCTGACTGAAATAACTTTTCACTTACAGTTAAATATTGTGCTCTCTTAAAAGATATTTAGGTCCATTTGAGGACAGACTTTTCAGCAGGGCCTGTTGTGATTGGACAAAGGGTAATGGTTTTCAACTAAAAGAGGGTAGATTCAGACTAGATATAAGGAGGAAATTTTTTATGAGGGCAACAAAACACTGGGACAGGTTGCCTAGAGAGGTAGTAGATGCCCCATCCCTGGAAATGTTCAAGGTCAGGTTGGACAGGGCTGTGAGCAACCTGATCTAGTTGTCCCTGCTCATGGCAGGAGGTTGGACTACATGACCTTTAAAGGTCCCTTCCAACCCCAAAATTCTGTAGTTCTGTGATTCTATTCTAGTTTTCCCCATCAAATGCTTTTTCACTGCCTCTCATAATTAACAACCAGTGTTAATGCCAGCTTCAGAAAAACTTTTGGAAGACAACAGAGAAGCAATTGAAATGTCTAAGCATCCTGAGTTGGTAGTGAATAGTTTGCACTGACCCTAGGTGATTCATGCCTTCTAAGTATTTATCTGAAGTCTTATGCATGAAGACTTTGGTATAATTGAGCCTGGGCTGCTGTAGTAATTCTTCATGAAAGGCTTCCTGTCACTGCTGCAAGCAGTGCCTTCATGCCATCTTCCACAGCAACTTGTTTCGTATTTCAGGTCATAAAATATGTTGGAAAGACTGGATTGAAAGCTTCCCTAAAATAGAACTGTTATAGGAACTTTCATTTTTACAGGGACAGTTGTTACAGTTTTCTAATGCTCCATGTTTAATTTTAGGCCATAATAACAGAACAATAATACTTTATCCTCAAAGTGTCTCATTAACTTTAGACCACAATATCACTGTGAATTAGTCGAATTCTGAGGCTGAAAAATTGCAAAAGAGGTCAGAGTTACTGATCTAAACTAACTGTCATCCACTAAAGTTCTTATTTAAGGCTTTAGTAATGTTTGGGAATTGTATGTAAGGTCCTCAGTCTCCCAGTTTTGCTGTTGTCTTAGTCACATAGTTCACACAAGCTTGGTCTTACATGAGACATTAAACTCTACTGTTGTTCCACAAGCACTGAAACGTGCTGGTTTAAATTTAAGCAGGTGGATAAACCTGACAGAGTTAATGACACAATCAGTGTACTTGACATGAAGTACATAACTTCAGCATTTTGCTCCTGCTACTCAGCACTTCGCAGGATCAAGCCTTGCTTGATCTTGAGGCGGTCACAAATCTCCAGATCAGTAATTTATTCCTATTTTAAGTAGTTGTTCTCTAGTTTATTAGAATGTATGTAAATGCTGTAGCTGTGAACATTCAGTTGCAATACATATATAATCCTCTTGTATAACAATGGCATTTTTTTTCACCCTAGCTTTTGATCTTTTCATTATTTTGCAGCTTTATGGTTTCCTATAATAAGAAGTTTAAATCATAGTTTGGTAGTAACATGTTCGGTAACATTTCTGTAATTAGTGGCACAGTTTATACTGAGTGAGCAGTAATATTCTTTTCCGGTATGCTGCTAGAGCTGTTTAATCAGGAAATTTTAAGGAATGATTTTAAACTGTTTTATTTATTTGTGCAAAGACACAGGAAACTGTAAATGTTTTCCTATATATAAAGAGATGTCTAAGTTATCAGGTGTGTGAACCTAATAGTGAGATGCATGCATCTGCATGTTCAGTTTCTCAATACATTCTGAGTTTCAGGAGGGGCATCCAGCAGTCAGATACAACCCATGAAGACAGTACCTCTGATTCATCACTTTTTCTTTCCTTATAATGTGCTCAAACTCAAATCAACATTGTAAAACAAATAAATGTAAACTGCTTGAAGAACTAGATAGTTTTCTGGTGTGTTGTAAGATGTGATACACATATTTAATGCATTTTAGTACCATCAGTGGAAAGACACTATTGACATACAGCCCATTATTGTATTTCTTCTTACATTTCAACAGGAAATGCAGAATATCAAGTCATTGCTTGCACCGTTGATCTCAAAAATTCAATGAAAACAAGAAATAACGAGACTAACCATTGAATTAGTACTTGTTTTTTAAGGAGGAGGGGAAGCTTGGACACCCGTTCCTTTGTTGATTTGTTGTATTTTTCCCATAGGTAATAAGCTCAATGAGCTCACTTTCAGAATATTGCCTACCCTCTATCCTGCGCACTTTGTTTGATTGGTATAAAAGACAGAATGGCATAGAAGATGAATCTCATGAGTACAGACCAAGAACAAGCACTAAATCCAAAAGGTATGATTTTGAATATGCATGCATACGTTATTGACAGATTCTAAGGTAAAATGTATTACATTTCACCCATCAGCTTTTGTGAGGTTACAGTTGCTTGAAAGTTGTTGTCATCTTTTTTTACTTGTTCCTGGAACTCTCCTCTCAGCTTCTAGATGGATAAAGTAATTGTATCTTCAAAATTATGCTCCTGATAGCTCAAACACTGTTTCTTACTGATGCTTTGGATGTTGTCATGTCATTTCAATAGTGGTTTGTATAAACTGTGTCTGTCTTCGTTACTCATGTGACCAGGCAATAATTCCATGACACTTGAAAGGACTTTATATACAGTGTTCTGCTTAGTCATAGAAATTTCACATACACCTATCCTCAATCCAAAAAATCGTGAATCAGTCATAGAGCTTTAGCAATATTGATTTAGCTCTTAAAACAAACAAGCAAACAAAAATAAAGACCCCAAAACAAATATATTGAGCTCTCATACGGTATCAGTAGTTCTTCAGTGATAAAGCAGCAGACTGATCTTGGTTTATATTGAGATCTGATGGTTTGGTACAGGTATATTCTTCAAACTTCTGATTTTTTCTGAATACTTTGATAGTACATTTACACACTCTAATAAAGCAGCAGGAGAATCAACACTGGCAGATCTGGTGTTTGGAAATGCATAGGCAGTTCTTCAAATTAGGATTACATTATAATCCAGTAACTACTGAAGGCAGTAGTTGCTGGGATGAAGGGGTAGGTGTTAGTTTTAGATATCAAGGTAGACATGAACCTGAATCTTCCAGACTCTCTATGTCAGTAGAAGTAGGCAATATGAAGGCATGATTCATCAATTAGATGTCTGCTTTTGGATGAGATAAATCCTTGCCTTGAAGTGCCTCTTTCTCTCAACCTGTTCCAGGACCCCCTGCTCATACATAGATGTCTTCAGGAACTCCACCCAAAATCTAGTTGAAAGTCAGTTTAGCAGTGAACCAAGGCCACTCTGTCAATTGATAGTGTTACAGAACAAGCATATAACCAGTCCTTTCTCCAGTTAATGTGAAACCAAGAAAACCAAAATGCAAATAATTTATTTCATCACTGATCAAGCAGAACTCTTAAATGCATGTTTTGTTATAAGCACATTTGAAATCACTAAAGCTCTTAATATTTATTTGTGCTGAATTTATGCAAACAAAAATCTCACTGAAGTCAGTGGTAACTGCTTCAAACAGACTGCAGAACTGTCCCTTTAATGTATAATTTTACAAAAAGTATTGTATATTTCATGTTATCTTTTCAGTACATTTTGAAACTGTGATCAGGTGATCCAAATGGATATTTTTGGTATTTGTATTGCAAGATACTCACCTGAGACATTTATTCCTCTATGTTGTTCTGCACAAGGAATGCATTTAAACATTTGACAAATGATGCTAAAGTTAAAAAAGTAACACTGGAACAGTTTTTAAAAGAGAATGTAGTTTGGTTATGAATTCTCCATTGGTACTTTTAATGCATTTTTCAAAATATATCACAAGTCTAAATATCAATTTGATAGCACAAAATAATCTATTACATTTGCCTCCAAAGTGTAATTGAGAACTGTCTAAATGGTACCATCAGCAAGGAAATTGAAATTAAATCCATTTGTTAGAATATAGAATCCAAAAGTTTTCTTGTTTTTGTTTTGGGTTATTTTTTGAAAAAGCTTTGTGTTGATCTTAAACTGGAAAAAAAGTGGGAGGAAATGGAGAGTGACATTTAAACATTTGAAAGAAAGTGAAAGTAACAAGTTAGATATGGTCTATTTATCTCAGATTTTAAGAGCGTATCAGTGCATTACTTTCTGAAATGATGAACTGCAGTTTAAAAAATAGAATACAATCCCATGTTATCTGTATTTGTATAATTAAGGCATATAATATGAATTATGACACATGTAAATATTGTGTTTCCTGGTTTGATTTTGCAGTGATGAACAGCAGAGGGACTATTTAATGGAGAGAAGAGATCTGGCTATTGATTTTATTTTTTCTTTAGTATTAATAGAAGTTTTGAAACAGGTATGGAGTTCTTAAATTATCCATTAACTAATACATGATGAAAATTCCCAATACAAATGAATTTTAGGAACCTTCTTTCGATTTCCATTTTTAAGAGTTTAAAAACACGAGATACATCCTGCATGCTTGTTCATTGCTGTCTTTCTTGCACCTGTAGGATGCATAGTATTCTGTGCTCATACAGACTCAACTTTGCCAAGTCTTTGGAGCTAAAGTATTTCTCTTCAGTACTACATACACTTTAATAGCGGGCTCATTTCAGCTGTTTCGTTAGCTAGATGCTGTTTCAGCTGGTACCATATTTCTGTATGGAAGATACCCATGAGTAATATTAGCACTAAGGTATGCAGCTTGAAGTGTAGTATAAGTGTGCTCATTATGTTTTATTTTGTGTTTTCAGATTCCACTTCATCCTGTAATAGATGGTTTGGTACATGATGTTATTAACTTGGCTTTCAAGCACTTTAAGTACAAGGAAGGGTAAGGCTTTTTTTCATAGACAAATTCTGTGAAAAATATTACTTTCTTAATTTTTTAGTAGTAGCAGTTTAAGCAGTATGCTTTCTCAGCCAATAATTCTTTCTTGTCTCTTGCTAGGTACCTTGGTCCTAACACTGGAAATATGCACATTGTTGCAGATTTGTATGCAGAAGTAATAGGTGTTCTAGCTCAAGCAAAGTAAGCAAAATTGAATATCATATTTACCCCATAAATCTGAGTTCTGCTTGCTTAGCATGTGAATATTCTGATTTTCTCACTTTCTTAAAAGATAGTGTAGGAATAAATCGTTTCTGCTCATTGGCCTTCTATTCATTCAGGTATTCTAGAGCACAGAACTCTAGGGAATCACGGGCTTTCTGCATCTAGTCTGGTGATACTGAATAAATTCAACTCGACTACAGCAGCATTATTTTTCTTATCTCAGCAATGACGTCTGTGGAAAGCCTAAAGTGCTGAAGACAGCTCTTTTAATTTTTTTTTTTTCTGTATGCTATTTTTTCTTTAGCTGGGCAAACCTAAAAATTGCTATCCTCCAGCATAGCAACATTTTTAAGTCTCTCTGCAGTTATTTCAGTTCAGAACTTAATGCAACTGCTTCTGAATTCCTTTGTCCTGCACTTCTTAAAGCAGATGACATAAAACACTTTGTGGATCAGGCCCTAAATTCTGAATCTGGAAGCAGACAGATTCAGAAACTCATGTACCCGATATAACATCTCATCATAACTTACACCACAAACTAAGCAGAGGGTGAAATCTACTGCCTCAACACAGTGGTCTCTGTCTCCAGACTTGTTGGTATTGCCGCGGGTGAGTCTGCTCTACAAAACAAGTCAATTTAGCTTGATATAGCCAAAACAGTTTGAGTTCCTGGAAATCATATAACTTTCACAGACTTCAAGGCCTTACCTGGGCTTCTAAATGGCCTGGGTTAAAGGCAAAAGAGGAAGTGACATCTGGATCCAAAGCTTCAAGCTGACTGTCAAAACATACCCATTTTCCATAAATACTGCTTTTCTTCTCCAATTCTGAAGGGCATTGCTAAGATGCCAATCTATTTCTTTCAACTCTCCTCTGCTCTCTGTCAGAGGCGATAACAAAAGGTTGTTATGTGCTACACCTGCCCATGAAAATTACTTTCTTTTCATTTTGTCTCAAAAAAGACAGGAGGTCCTGTTGGTCTTTTTGTATGTTATTTTTATGGACAGTGTGTCTCAAAAGAGACCTCCAGTAGATTCATGGGGGAGATTAAAAATGGTCACAGACCCCACCATTGCAAGTTGTTGTAGTTAATGCTTAAGTGTTACTGTAATGGCTATTAGAAAAAACCTGAATGGAGGAACAGCTTATCTGAATATTTTCATGGTTATCATTTAAGCATTCTTTTGAAAACATTGCATGTACTTGCAAGAAAACTATCTTTCATCTTGGATTTTTGAAAAACATGTGAGGGGGTTATTCTAATGATATTAGCTCTTTTCTAAAAGTGGGGCATGGTAAGAAAATAAGTTGAAAGATGTGGTTATCTAAAGGGACTAAGATCAGGCTGTACAATTCGTTTTCTGAGTTTATCAGAAGTGAAGGAAAACTAAACAAAAAGAAATCTATTCGCATACTGACTGAAATGGTATTTTACAACCAAAGTTGAATTTTCTTTAGGTTTTTCCCTGTTTATACGCCTCACAATACATTTCAAATATTAATGTGTACTTTTTTGTAACTAACCAATGTGAATTCATAGATTTCCTGCTGTAAAGAAGAAATTTATGGCAGAGTTAAAAGAGTTACGGCATAAAGAACAAAGCCCATATGTAGTTCAAAGCATTATCAGTCTTATAATGGGAATGAAATTCTTTCGCATTAAGATGTATCCTGTGGAGGACTTTGAAGCTTCTCTTCAGTTTATGCAGGTAAAATTCTTAAGTATATAACTGTAGTACCCAGACCTTTTAGAATGGACTCCCCTTTATCTTTCCTGTAATACTCCAGGAGATTTTCCATGTGACATTCCCACATAAATGTATGTGCAGCTACTTTCTGCTTGTTCTGAACCTCAGCGCTCCAGTCTCCAATCTCTGGAGTGCGTCATTCCATACCAACTTTTCATCAGCCATATACCCCTAGTCCCTACATCTTGCCCTCCAACAAAAAGAATTTTTGTTCTGTAGACCCCAGACCTTCCACCCTGCCATCCCACAGCTGTTCCTTGCCCAGTGTCCCTGCCTAGTTATGTCTCCCTAGCTGCTCACTGCCTCCAAAGTGAATCTTCCACCATTGACATGATTGCCAGAGAGCAGAAGAACTTCTGATGGAGAAGAACACAGAGGAAGAGACAAAGAATTGAGGCAAAAGTTGGTTGGAGTTTTCCTTGGATGTGTTGTTTGCTTCCACCACACCTTCACCCCCCTTCCTGTAGGGTACATTCTGTACCCAACCAGTTTGAGAGCAACTAGTACAGAGCATAGATTGACTATCATGAATACTTTAAATTAATAATTGCATCATTTTCTAAAAGGAAAGAAAACACTTTATGTTTAAACATTTTAAAAGTCCACATTCTTGCTGGTCCTGTACAATGGGTTCTGTTCCCATGAACAGGTTTATTTAGTTTAATCTTTTCATTTCCCTGTTTCCCTGTTGGAATCACCCTCATGGCTACCTGGTTTGTAGCCACTCATCCAGTAAAATACATGTTTTATATAAACCTCCATGTAAAGATCTGCTTATTGATGATGTCAGTGGAGTAAAAAATCGATGTTAGATGCCCGTAAGTAAGGATTTGACATTGGAATACAAATACACAGGCGTACAGGCATACAGAGCCATTTCTCTAAGTCCTGACCAGGAAGCACATTCTATTTCAGTTTTGCCAAGTGTTTTAAACCATATTTAACAACAAATTTAACAACACAGAAACAGCTCATTTTTCTTCTTACCTTATGCTTCATTATATGAACACATCTTAGTATGTGTTGACTTAATGTAAGTTATCCAGATCTGGCAAGATATCAAAGCAGTGTGTGTTCAGTGCACATGGCTAATATAAGTGAATGACTGTGGCACAGCTTTATGGCATGGCACTGCTGCATTCCAGTGTTCACTGCTGTTGAAATCAGTGGTAAAGCTCCCATATAGTGGAACTCAAAATTTGGGTGCAAATGATCTCTACCTTCCCTGACTACAGTATCTCATCAGGAAATTAGTTCTTATATATGCTACAATGCATCATAAGATGCACTGTGTATGTAGGAAAACCAGTTTTACTCAATTTGGTGAAATACAGTTTGATTTTTGTGGTGATTCATTTGTTAGTTTGACTATCTACATGCAGTGCTTCAGCTATAAACTCTGTCATACCAGCTCCTCTAGTAAAGAAAGGCACTTTCAGAGGGTGAGGTAATCTCAGGACTGAGCTCCAAAAAAGCCTGTCTTCCACCATGGAGTGCAGAAGCAGCTCAGGAAGGCTACTGCCTTTACATAGGGGCCTCAGCTGTGCGGCAGAAATGGCTGGAGTGACTGAAGTCATGTGGTGTAGAATCCTGATTGCAGCCAGGAAAGATTATGCATGGTCTAAAGTGTAAACTGCTCTGCATGCATGTGGAAGAAAAAATGTCAGTGGGGACCTTCCTTGTAAAGTCAGTGGCTGTTTGGGCCGTGGACCCAGAGAGGAAGAAATAACTGGAACAACATGATTTGTTGTCCTTAGAGAAGTTGTACAGAAACACACGAGTGGGTGGATGCTTATCTCCCCTCCCTCACTTCCTGAGCAGCACAGCTGTGTGGATAGTAGTTCACTGCATATTTAGGACAAAAGTACATTTTTACTTTCTCTCTCAGTCCCCAATTGCAGGCTGGAAATTCTGGTGGTTTTCACCACAGGTCTCTTCCCTCACAAAGCACAGTTCTATATTGACTTAATCTGCAATGGATCCTAGCAGTGAAGTTTATCCCAAAATATTTACAGTAAGATTGTTCCTTGCCTTGAGTGTCTTACCAGAGAAGTATGTTCCTTTTCTGGCCTCTCAGAGCATTGTGTAAAACAGTCCATGTGGGCTCTTGCTCCTGCTTCTGAAGGAGAAGGCATGAGGTCCACCCCTGAGTCCAACTCCCTTTCCATCCCCAAAACACCACCGGGCTCAGCTGGCATCAGTGGAGACTTTGTGTATTATCATGGTTAGAGTTAACAGATTCTTGATCTTGACTTAAGTCTTGCTTTGTACTTGCTGCAAAATGCAGATTTAGAAGTTAATAGACAGATGTTTTCTGTGGGATTTGCAAGATAAAAATAGTCCCTGACACTTGATGTGCATTCAGCAAACATTTAGAGGTCTTTATTCCAGCTGATATGCAACTGAAGTTTCTTTTGTTTTGTTTTAGGAATGTGCACATTATTTCCTTGAAGTTAAAGACAAAGATATCAAGCATGCACTGGCAGGACTGTTTGTTGAAATTCTTGTCCCCGTAGCTGCTGTGAGTTTATTTTTCAGGTTGTTTGCATAATTTCTTTAAATTAGATAAAACAGCTTGTGAAATAGTGTTTTATTAACATGACATTTTCTTTCAGGCTGTTAAAAATGAAGTGAATGTCCCCTGTCTGAGGAACTTTGTTGAAAGCCTGTATGATACAACACTTGAACTTTCCTCACGAAAGAAGCACTCATTGGTTAGTAACCCTAAGAAGCAGAGGCTAAATTTCTTTGTCAGAGATATCTCTGAGCAAGACTCTTGGGAAATTGCAAAACTTTTTTCTGCGTTTGGCTTTATAACCAATACATTTCTATTTGCAGGGAAGGTTATTGTGTTTGCAGAAATAGCCATGTTTATTTTACTCAGAATATGATCTAAATCAATCTGAATCAAACAGATGTTTTCAGCTTCTGGTTCTGTGATTATTAAATGGTTAGGTTTTCTCATACTTGTTATGTGTAAACATTAGGAAGAGAGGAGAAAGAATAGAGTTCACTTCTTGTCAAGCGAGAACAAATGAGGCATGTGGGAACAACTCTTTCACGGGGCTTAAATAATACATTGTAGGAACAAAAAAATGTATAACACATGCCCTTTTAAATCCGTAACTTGGCTACTGTGCAGCTCCCTATTTAATTTTTTTCTTGTGAGATGAACAGTGGCACTACAGTGTATTTTTGGAAGCATGAGTTGATCTGAATTAAATGAGGATCTGAGTCAGTTTGATGCTGGCTGCCTTAAGCAGTCTGTCTCTCCAACTGGGTCAGCGCATGTCAGCAATGCAGCGTTAGCTAATCCGTTTTGAAGTCTTGAACCTTTTAAGTAAAGAAAGTTGTCGTTTGTCCTCCCTCATTCTGTGAGAAAGTCAAAAAGACTTCCCTGTTCCCAGCAGTCTCAGCAAATGCTGGTCACTAGTGGTAGAGAATCTGCTGGGAGGACTGCAGGAGTGTCCTTGAGCTGTCTGCCAAGTTACACCAGTCCCAGGGCACCAGTTTCACCAGTGCCAGTCAGAGCATCCCCTGGGATGCAGTCCTGATCCAGTTTGAATTAGTGGGAGTCTTGGGCTGGATTTCTGATTTCACTCTGCTTGTGTTGGTGTCGCTCTGTTCCACTGCGCTGAGTTAATGAAACATTGTTGAAAATGCAGCAGGGTAAAAGCTTTGCTGTACAGTTTTTACACTAAATAGAGCTTCCCCAAACTGGTGGCTGTACTTGCCAAAGTCAATACTACGTGCTTGAGAAAGCATTGCACAGCTGGGGCTTTGCGTTTGATTGCTTGTCTACACATACCACACTGGAGGCTACATAGTTAAAAGTGACAAAATAGAAGAGATTCTTGTGAGGGTGTGATTAGAAATACAAACATTGTGAGGAGGAGGAGGAGGGGAAAGGCAAACAGTTGGCAGAAATAGCTGCAGTGCATATTTCCAGGCTTCCAGGAAGAAAGCACACTCTTTAGAGTCTGAAGAGGACCTTCCTTTCCAAGGATCAGTGTTTTGTGAGTCAGTGCACTCACGGTACAGGCAGGATGGGGGCATTCATCTTGCCTCATTTTCTATCTGAAAGTATCTCGCATGAGCTAGTTATTGAGGTTCTCTTGATAGTGAACAGAAATCATTAGGAAACTCCAGGAGATGGTTTGTATCTTCCCTCCTAAGGCTCTTCCTTAGGATGGGTTGTAACACTCTTGGGATATTACTAAGTTCTGTGATCCTGTCAAGTACTCAACTGTTACATTCTTAATGTTAGTACGGTAAGAAAGTCTTACTTGAGAAGACTTGAGTTATCTTCTCCCATATGTATTTTGGACATGAAGATTATAAAAATACAAATTAATGTACATTTGCTATTTGCTCAAGAGACTAGGTCTAACCTAGCTATAGACAATTTATGTTGTATACTACAGGAACAGAAGTTGGGGTTTATGGTGTGTTTATACTTTGAGCTGTGTCTGAAGTTAGAATTTTAGGGTTAGTTTTGGGAATCATTGGTCTTTAAGATATAAAGTTACCTTATTTTTGACTAGTAACTTTAAAGTCCTGATTGGGTATATTAGCATGACAACTGAAACAGAAATGTCTTGCTGAAATAGCAAAGTCAATTTCAAAATTAATAGGTGCATTTTAGCGCTTTTTTTAGTATAACATTTACAAGATGAGTGTCAAAGTAAGTGCTGACAAAGAGACCAAGTTCCAGTGTTTGAACTTCTGTGCTCTGCGTTCCTTCTTTTTATTTTTCAATTTGCAAGTTGTAATGACCATTGGATCCAAGCATCGCCTGTACTTCAACTCAATTCTTTAGTGTGTTTGACATGTCTCTCAGAACATATTGTGACTGCAGATTTTGGAGAGTAATAGGCATCTGAGTATTCACAAGTCCCAACAGTCTCTGTGGGTCCTGTTGTTATTATAATAAAGTTTAGTTATTTCCATGCTATCATTTCTCAGTTAACTGACAGAACTTAGCCCTGTGAGTCTGTAAAATTGTGGCCCATCTTTGGATTTATTATACTTCTATAAGTAGGCATTTGGTTGCTTTTAGTTCATCCGTAAAACATATCTGTAACAGCTTTAGAGAAAGGTTCCTTTTAAACTGTACTACTTAACAATGTGTTTATGTTGGCTAACATGTATTGCACAAAATGGAGGAGTTAGAACTTCAAGTTTACAGTAGCTCTATTAAGTTAATTTTATGTTGTGTAGACATGCAAATAATATGGTATCGACATCCATTTCCTGTTTAGGCGTTGTACCCTTTGGTAACATGCCTGCTTTGTGTCAGTCAGAAGCAGTTCTTTTTAAACAGATGGCATATTTTCCTCAACAACTGCCTATCCAATCTCAAGGTTAGTATCTTCTGGTTTTAATATGGTTTATTATTTAATTTATAATAATTTAATTTAATATAATTTAATATTAAAACTTCAGCATGCACTATTGATCTGTTGCAAATCCATTTTAGTTAAACATGCTGGATTATTGCTATTATCTGATTCCACACATAATTTTATTCCTGAATGTACAAATTCTTTAGCTGTACAGATTTTTTCAATAACAAAAAAGTATTCTTGTGCCTAGTTTGAATTTCTGCTGTTTCTCTTAACTCAAACCAAGCCTGAGTCAAACAGCTGTGAAACAGGGAAGATTGTTATAAGCTTGAGTGACATACCAAAACCGACCCAATATTAACTCGCTTTTTTTCACAAAAGGCATTCTCAAACAAAGCACTTGTTATTAATCAGAATGGAACTAGTTGCAGGATGCTGATTCCACTAACTGTTTCACTCCGTTAAGTTGCATTAAAAAACCCTAAACTGTTTTGTTTCCTCCATGTATCTATTCTTACTCCTTTACTATTTGTTAGACCTTTGAAGTTTAAGACTTAACTGCCCACTGCAATCTGCTGTGGTTCCTGGCCAGCACATACTGTTCAATACACATATGCTAGTTATCATTACTAATCTGGGAATATAGATTTTTCTGAAAATTAGGGAAATCCTGACAAATTATTTGAAACCATTAAAGAAAATATAAGTAAAGTTGCTCCTACCTTACCAGTTGAAAATCAAATTGGAATTCACCTCGCCACCTATAATTGATTGACGTATACTTCGATTCATAGGGCTCATAGGTTAATGTGGTGGCACATTCAGTCTTTAGTTTTGGGGTGATGTAGTTGAATACATGGCTAAATTAAGAACACGGGTGACCACTCTTCAGTCCAGAGGAAGAGATGCCCCAACCATTGAAGCAATCACTTTACCAGTCCAAGTGGCACCTCAGAGCCCAAACCAAACTCATACAGGTAGAAGAAGAGCTAGATCAAGAAGAAGGAGAAATAACTTCCATTAGAAGGAGAGTTGTGCACACCAGGACAGTGTATGGGACTCCACAATCTTGTGTGGGCTCCCGTGAACCACATAGTGGATCAGGTTTCTCAAGAGCCTCCACACCCCATAGAGCACAGTCTCTTTCCCAAAACCATTAAGGTCAAGCATACACTGGAAAAGCTAAAAGGTTTATATTCTAATCATATTTCTGATTTTAATATAAACTGGCAAATCTCTGATTTTACAGAAGCAAACTTTTCTCTTGAATTAATAAAGGAGACTCCTGCCAGGGTATGGAAATATTTGATCCTAGCCAAAGGGCATTTCATACTATCCTGTTGAAAGCAGTGTAAAAGTTAATAAGTATCGTGGTTTTGAAATGGAACATTTATCATTAACAAAACTTTATTTACAAAAAACTCTTCAAGACAGGAATTCTATAAACGAGTGAGTCAAAACACTGTGTTTCATTTAGAGGCAAAATTTTCAGTGGGAGCAACAGTTCCTTATCTCCAAACCACATGGGACAAGGAGAAAGCTCCAGTACAATTTGAGCTGAGAGTGCAGAACTTACTTTACAAAGAATGGGTCAAACAGTGCCTATCTCAGGAATGAATCCATGGGTACCAACACAATATCTTTTCAGCCTGAGTGGGCCAGACCTAACACCATATTATTGGAAAACAGAAAAGGAGGAATTAAAGAAAATGGGTCTCACTCCTGGCAGGCCCGTGGCTCCTCCACCAATCACAGAAGAGGCAGAGGCATTGAAATAGAAATTTCTAGAAGAGCAACAACAACAAAAGCCAGCAGCACTTATTAGTCAAGAAACAGAGCAGGTCCTGGCAGAGCTCTGTTTCCAACTGCTTGAATGTTCAAAAGGCCCACATCAACTTTGACAAATTTTTCAGCACCAACAGTGAGTTGGGCACAGCCAGCAGTGGTAAAGGAACCACATCCAGTGCCAGTATCTCCTGTTGAGAAAGTGAAGAAGATGTCAAATGTATTAGGCCAAATACTCATTGTCCTAATAGGATTACTGGTTGGGTTTTGCTTGTTGACAAAAATCCTCAAAATACTGAAGAGGCTCAATTGGTGGTAGACTTCTCTCAGTTTTCCAAAGGGAGACATGCTATGTGCTGTCCAAAGCACTGGGCACCCAACCACCATGCACTTGCACAGATCTCGCCTGTGGACATGCCCATGATTTGCTTGGATGTTTCTCAGGCTTTTTAGCATCTTCCTCTAAATCCTGCTTCTGCTATGCAGGTTGCTGTTTCTGATGGAAAACTAGTCTACTATTTTCAGAAAGCTCCAATGATATATCGGTCTCAGCCTTTTTCTTCTCCATCTCTTGGCTGCCCTCACAGCTGAACTATTTTGTGGCTGGAATATGTGGACTTTTGCTTATAGGGATGACTTCCTCCTCTGCCGCACAAGCTCTTGTTACCTTAACTCATTTAGCCACAGTGTCCTCTGTTTTCTTGAAAGCTTTGGGGTAATAATAAACTTTGCTAAACATACTCCATCACCTGTTGAAGAAATCAAATTCTTAGGACTGAAATTTACAAGGACTGACATGATGATATGTGATGAAAAATGGATTGAAAGTAAACAGGTTATTAAACAAATTAATTGTAACAAACGTTATGATTTTAAAATCCTGCAAAGCTTAATAGACCACATATACTTTGGCATTCCTTTTACTAATTATTCTATCATGTGCTACAGCCATTGTATGCTGTTATAATAAACAAAAAGGATTTTCAATTTTCTGTTGCATATAAAGCTTTATTTATAAAATGTGTTGTCAATGGAAATTGCAACCCAAGGACAGTGTTCTAAGTCTAAGGTTTTGACTGATGCCACACTGGAATTTGGAGCCATATCCTGTATCTTTAGCAAGTTGTGTTCCTTCCATTTTGCAGGCCCTAGACCAATACACGTCAAAAATTATTGATGGCATTGATCTCAGGTTTTTCAGTCAAACCACAGTCTTTGATCTGTGACTCAATATTTGCAGACAAAAATTCAGCTCTGCCATGGAGATTTGCACTGTGGGCCAGGCAAAACTTATGTCGGGTCAAAGTGTACTGGACTCCTTCAGAGTTTAACCCAACGGATGGCCCAGCATGTGGGACACCATCTGATAGGACTGCATATACTTGCACCCTACTCAGAAGCCCTTAAAACTGCCACGGAAACAGAAAACTGCATATGACGAAAGAGACCCAAAGCCAATCTTGTACTAGTTCAAAAGTTTCCAAAAATAAACAGCAATCCAGACAGATAATCCACTTCAGTCCAACTGATCCCAGATGCCATGTTAATTAGGTCAGCCTAAGCATCCACAGATTTTTGTCCTTTCACTTTTTAATATATGCAGTACATTTATTTATCTGCTGTGTTCTTCATACCAGGTCTCCTTCATAGGTCAACAGCTTTTGGACTGACAGAATTGACTGAAGATGAGGTTTTCTCTTCAGAGTCAAGTTGAGGTGGTTTTCAAATAGAGGTTTTAAATTGTATCTAATTTAACTAACTTGATACTTGGGTTTTTCAACAACTTAAGTAATACCAGGAGAGGTAGGTCAGATGCATAAGTGTCCTGCAGCTACAGGAATGGGGTACTGGGCAGCTGTGAGGCTCTATCTTTTTGTAGTGTCATTAGGAAAACTTGAACTTTAACATCCATTAAGTGTAGAACTTCCTTTCTAATTTGTGCCTGAAGTTTATTCTTACATTACATATTTGTCTAGAATAAGGACCCAAAAATGGCTCGAGTTGCACTGGAATCTCTGTACAGACTACTGTGGGTTTACATGATCAGAATTAAATGTGAAAGCAACACAGCTACCCAAAGGTAAGATGCTGTATTTGTAATGATAATCAGACCTTGTAGAGTGGATATTGCCAGTGGAGAGGTTTTATAGTTCTCCTGAATTCCTTTGAATTGAACTTACTTGTATCAGAACATTTGTGTCAGAAATAGCGTGGCCAGCAGGGACAGGGAAGTGATCTTACCCCTGTACTCGGCACTGGTGAGGCCGCACCTCGATTACTGTGTTCAGTTTTGGGCCCCTCACTACAAAAAGGACATTGAATTACTCGAGGGTGTCCAGAGAAGGGCAACGAAGCTGGTGAAGGGTCTGGAGCACATGTCGTACGAGGAGCGGCTGAGGGAACTGGGGTTGTTTAGTCTGGAGAAGAGGAGGCTGAGGGGAGACCTCATTGCCGTCTACAACTACCTGAAAGGAGGTTGCAGAGAGCTGGGGATGAGTCTCTTTAACCAAGTAACAAGTGATAGGACAAGAGGTAATGGCCTCAAGTTGCATCAGGGAAGGTTTAGACTGGATATTAGGAAGTATTTCTTTACAGAACGGGTTGTTAGGTGTTGGAATGGGCTGCCCCGTGAGGTGGTGGAGTCCCCATCCCTGGAGGTGTTTAAGAGTCGGGTTGACATAGCGCTGAGGGATATGGTGTAGTTGGGAACTGTCAGTGTTAGGTTAATGGTTGGACTGGATGATCTTCAAGGTCTTTTCCAACCTAGATGGTTCTGTGATTCTGTGATTCTATTGCTGTTAATAAAAAACTCAACTGTATGCAATGCGTTTTGTGGCACTGTCTGTTATTCTCCCACCTATTGAAATTACTGTATTAAGTGTTTCTGCTTTTGGAAGAACTAAAAATCTCTCTTTGCCTGGTTAAAGTTAGAAATATTTTTGTAGTGGCCTGTCATTGACTGGTTTATTGTTACTTGTAATGTAGTAATGAAATAAAATAATTACATTGAAAATGTAGCAAAATATCAGAACAAGATACCCCATTACATTTTCATTTCAAAGGAAATACATTCAAGTCTTTCTAAATGGAGTAGGATTTCCAACTTACATTTCACGGTAAATGAAGTTCTGCAAAGTCCAGAAATGTCTAATGATTTTTTTCCTTCTTTTACAGTCGACTTATTACTATTGTCACAACACTTTTCCCAAAAGGGTCTCGTGGTGTTGTGCCAAGAGATATGCCTCTAAACATCTTTGTGAAGATAATACAGTTTATTGCACAGGTATGGGGGAACCATGCATATGTCTTTCCAATTAATGAATAACTTGTTTTCCCAGTAACAAATTAACAAATAAGTAATCTTCTATTGTCTGAGTTTTCTGCAACCCCATTGTCAGTATCTTTCATCTAGGCAGTGATAGAATTATAGATTAAGCTGGGGTAGACTTCTTCTGAACAACAGGTTTTGATTAACTCCGTTTCACTGAAAATGGATAAAAACGTTCTCACTTCACATGTATTTTTTGTCAGTTTTTGGAATTGCCAGCAAGTCAGAAAATGCATTTGTTGACAGGCTCTGAATGTCGGTAAAGTTCAAAATAATAAGCCATATTTTGTCCTGATACTCAATCATTCCTGCTATATAGGGCAATGAGTTGCACTGCTTTTAAAGCAGTAAGTCAGAGTAAAACCTAGTTCAGCATGTAGTTGAAACATTTAGTTTTCATCAGTTCAAATGGGAATTGCTAAAATAAACTAACCTTCAGTGCTGGGAGTTTCATCTCTTTTATTACCTAAATTCAGAAAACGTTCCCATTGAGCAAAGCACTTAAGTACATACTTAGAGTCTCTGAATAGGAATGAATTAAACAGATGCTTAAAATCTTCCCTGAACTGTGCCATCTGTGAACAAGCTCCTTTTATGTAAAATACTATGTTAGTATCATAATTACCACAGTTTAAATGAAATAATTAAAAGCTTTATTTCCAAAATGGATCGTTTTCTATAAATTTTTGAATTTGTCAACATACAGCAGTGTTGAAAGCTTAGATCTGATAATATGTTCTGCATACTTCTGGAAATCTGGTTTTCTGTACATTTAAGTAAATCCTGATTAAACTAGTTTTCAACATTCTGTTGCCTTAAAATATGTATCAGAAGTGAGCAGCTTAATGATTTGCAATATTTTTACGATTTTAGGAACGTTTAGATTTTGCAATGAAAGAAATTATCTTTGACTTCCTTTGTGTCGGAAAACCAGCCAAAGCTTTCAGTCTCAACCCTGAGGTATGATGTGCATCTGCACTTTTTTGAGTTAGTATATATCGTATTTTGTTACATGTACTTTCTGGTTACATTCTAAGCATGCTTTTACCTTTGTCCAGTTTTCAGGCCAAATCTTGAACTTGGCTGGTTGGTAAAATACATCTGTGGACTTTGATCTGTGAAATGTCACATTGTTTTTGTCTATCTCATGTGTCCTTGGTGAAGATTATCAAATGTGAAGTAGTGCAAATGTAAAAAAAAAAAAAAGATAAATAAAACTATTGATCACAGTATTTCCTTATCACTCTGCTGTTGTTATATGCAATGCCTTAAACTATTTTAATATAAAAATAATTTTTCTGTAACAATTCCAATGTTTTTCAAAACAGTTTTACTGAAAAAAAGTACATGATGGAAGAATAATTGAAGATGACAAAAAAGAAAACACTCTATAAAGTTTTACCACTCTGACCGGTAAAGCTCCACTAGCATTAGTGTCATGAGTCAGCTTCCTAGTGCTTTCCCTAGAGAAAACAATCAGAAATTTGAAAAACTCAACAAAAACAAACAAAAAAGGTGATAAAATATTGAAAAAATCTCTTTAAAATAATGTATTTGCTTAAAATTTTGAAAACATTTTAATTTTAAATTTAAGAATAAACATGAAAAGTGAAAAGCATTTGTGATCATCTCATAAAATATGTCCATATTAATCTTGCAGTATTAAACAGTCATATCTATTCACTAAGATGTTAAAATAGAATGAGTTACCTTATGGAAATGATATTTTGTGCAAAAAATTATCTGGAAGAGTAGATGAAACTTCTTACTGTCTAAAGCAGCAGAAGTGAAAGGCAAGCTTTACTTTGAGCACAACTTTCATCTTTCCTGAGCAGAGTAAAGAAAAATGAAACAGAATTCTTGAGCAGGCAGTCCCCACCATGTTCTGGGTCAGTCACCTGCAGTATTGAGGAAGGTCCTGCAAAGGACATTGAGTATTAGCATTGCATGAAGCCGAGCTTATTGAGAGAATGGACATAGTCCTTAGCTTCTTGATGAATCAACATTTGAAATTTTACTGTTTCTCAACAACAATGTAAGTCCGAAAACAATTAAATAGTAAGGCTACTTTTTGATGTTCACACACTGTAGCATTCTAAAAAAAAATACCCATAATCTATGTAAATGCATCTCTGGGAGACTGTCAGTAGGAGAGCCTCTGCATTTTTGGAATACATTCCTGGGAAATTGAAAACATTCTGGTCTTTTAATCGTTGCAATGCAAAGCCTGCAAGTTTTTCTCTGGTGAATTCCCAGAAGGCATTCAGGTCACTTAGCCTCATCTTCCGGACGTTTTCACATTGCAGTTTCGGTGCTGAGCACCATTCCAGGCTATGCACTCAGTATGGTCAGCCCTGGGACCTTTCAAGACAGTTACTGATCTTTTTTCGTAATGGACCACACAGGATATTTGTGTTTAGCTGAAGGTCCAGTTAAGATGCATTGCTAAACTTCAGGTCATGTCCATGTGTTTTATACTGAAGACAAAAAGATAATGTACTAATGAAAGTACTTAGAAATAAAGTTCTGAGAGGAGAGAACACTGCTCATAGTGCAGATATGAATTCGCTATTTATTTCCTGGGCATTTTTTATAAAATATGTCAGACTAGTCAATGTAGCGAAGATACAGAAAAAAATGCTGGCAAGTGAATACTCAAAATTTCAGAGTGATTGAAGAATATGAGTAGAATATGGTTATTTGATTACGATACTCATTCATCTTCTGAACTTCACAGAGAATGAATATTGGTCTGAGAGCTTTCTTGGTAATTGCTGACAGCTTGCAGCAAAAAGACGGTGAACCTCCAATGCCAGTGACTGGAGCTGTCCTTCCCTCTGGAAACACTCTCAGAGTGAAGAAAACGTACTTGAGCAAAACTCTTACAGAGGAGGAAGCTAAAATGATAGGTCAGTAAGAAATGGACAATATAGAAACTAGGATGAGAAAGAATGTGAAAAAGTCTTCAGTACCTGATTAGAATAATTTACTATTGTTAAGTATTCAATTGATTTCTTTATTGTAAACATTTACTTTATTGTGCGTTCGAATGAAATGTATGGTTTAGTTTGACAAATACTGCTTTTTTTAATTATTTCAGGAAAGTCCTCAGTCATGCCCCACAAGTGGTAGCAACCTTGGTTTTGGAGGGACTTAAGTACACAGATAGTCGAGAATTAGCTTCTTTCGTTGCTGAATATCTGTGTTAATGCACGGATATTCATCTTATTAGAAACACTGCCTCTGTTCAGAAAATGTACCAGCTTTAAAACCCAGCAAAGATTCCTCTGATGTCTTCATTTTAATTGCAGTATATCACACCAAGTGAAACTTTCAAAATGGCAGAAACTTCTAAGTGTAAAATAGAGCTGAACTGAAGTGCCTAAATTAAAAGCACTGTTACCTTTGTCTTCCTTCGTAGTCAATGTAGAGAGAGAATCCTGTGCTGTAGAAGAGCTTCTGTATCATGGCCTGAAGGTTTCTGGTTTTGCTGGCAAAAAAAGAAAATTTGGCTACTCATCTTAGCACTTCATTAAGTCCCCAAAATTATGTGAATGAAACAAAGTCTACATATTTCTACATATGTCTGAATGAAACAAAGTCTACATATTTCACTAGCAGCAAAGACCAGTGTTGTATTGTTGCTAGATCATTGTAGTAATATCAAGAAAGCAAGCCGTGTAAGACCCACTGCTGTTGAAATGTACAACAGACATAGTATTTAGTGCTGTCACTAGTTCAGTTCGTTTTGGTTACTCCTTACGCATTTGATAATAAATGCTTGCACTATTTAATCCTTATATTTTGTTAGCAATTTCTTCACTATTTTATGACACAATATTCTAGTTTCCATGTATAACATGTAAGATTAAGCTAGGTAATTCCTGTATTTTCTTTTGCCTTCTACTCTGCCATTGAACTTTTTTGGTCATATCAGATCTGATTATGTCATTTTGAAATTCTAAGCTGACATTGTTTTTATCAGATAGGGAAGAAAATGACCGGAAAATAGATGATTAAAATATATTGTTCAGTATTAATATATAAAATTTCATTAATAAAATTAAAATTTTAGGCTTTGATGAATTAGTTAAGAGTTAATTCAGGTTTTATTTTTAAAGTGTCCATCATTAAAATGTCCATCAGCTGCTGTAAAGCTGTATGTCTAATACTGTATTTCACATGAAATGTCATGCCATTAATTTCCATACCAAATAAGTTTTAGCAGACCTCAGTCGGATTCCTGTTTTCTCTTTGCCTGTAGTTTTTAAACCTTGCTTCTGGATCAGAGCTTTTATTTCTGTCATGGAAAGTCACAAAATATATTGTAAAACTTGGCAAACTGTGAGACTTCATTTGACTATGTAGGGACATATTTTGACTAGGTATTTTTAAATTTTTTCTCCAGGAAAAATATGTGTGTTTATGTATATATCACTTGGGCTATTTTTACATAAAGTAGCATTCTTTTTGGAGAGAACAACATACTCTGTCTTTGAATCAGGATATCATTACTAGTGGAATATGCTATCTCATGAGGAAGACATTTTGTTTAATTCATGCAGCACAGCATGAGTAAGCAGCTTTCTTTTTCAAAATACACGTATCTATAAATATCCCGAATTATACAAAAATGCATATTATTGCAGGTATGTCATTATATTATTCTCAAGTAAGAAAAGCTGTGGACAACATACTCAGACACCTTGACAAGGAAGTGGGTCGGTGCATGATGCTAACCAACATACAGATGCTTAACAAAGAACCTGAAGACATGATTACGTGAGTGCTAAAGAACAGTAAATCTCATAAAATATTGAGATGTAATTTCAGAATTTTTTCTCTATTTGTGTCTGTCATGAGTCATCAGAGTAACAGCAAGAAACAGGAACATTTAGCTTAGTATACACTTTGAAAAACTGTATGACAAGTTGATTGTACTTCTTTGCATGTTGCAGTGTTTGGAATTGAACTGGTGCTCTTGATGTAGCGAAAATCGCATGCAGATCCTATGAACATTTAGGTGGTAGAAGATGAATGCCCAAACCTCTCAGCCCTGTTTTAGGGTATATTTGCACAACTGAACTTCAAAATGAATGCAACAAATTCTGTAAATCCCTATTAATAATAATGTTTCAAAATGCCCATTACTATTCATGCAAGTATTTTTGTGATAAGAGTCTTGGATTTAAGCACTACCCCACCGGAACAGAATCAAACCAGTATGTCTCAAGCAGTGTTGAACAGCAGCATTTTACACTCTCATCCAAAATTATTAATGAGGGAAGTTTCCTGGGGAAAGTTCTAGTGAGGTTGACATCTAGTAGACTTTATAGGCACAGAGACATCATTTGACACATGCAGAGTGCAGATTGTAGAGATGTCAACTGTAAGGAGACCTTGCATATCTTTCCTGTTAGAGGGGTGGGCATGGTAGTTATGCTAGAAGACAGACAACCCCCGGAAAAAAGTTTGAGGTGTAATGAAAAGGACATTGGTATCTTCAAGATTTTCTTTTTCATATACCATCAAAATAAAAAAGGACAACTTGCTAAAAGTACCATGAGTCGTAGATAGACTGCAACAACTGGCCAAATTCAGCTACCTTCTACAGCTGATAAAAGCTTTAAGTTTTAATGTCATTCCTCTGCCCTTGTTTGTTACTGTGACAGTGTAGATGAGATTGTAAACTCTTTGTGTCTTTAGAATTGTCTTTATTTATATTAAATACTAATATTACTATCTGATAATATTTCATATTTTTCTTACAGTACTATCCAGTCTAATGCTCAGTACTCACAGCCAGTTTTCATAACCATTTTGGGTATCCAGGCTCTTGAGAGAGGGAAAGTGAGTTCTGAAATTCACATTTTATTCCCAAAAGATAATTGCACAGTAAAACATTGAGCACTTAGATAAGAAGTGTACTTAACCTTAGCTGTAAGTGGTTTCTCAGGTTTCTCAGCATCACCAACGTTTTGTTTATTTTTAAAGTCAGTGAACAGATAGGCTTAAAAGAGTTCTAAATTTCAGGAATTCTTATGGTTTGGTAGTAACTTTTGTCACAGACATAAAGATTTTAAGGCTGGAAGATCTAGACATGTAAGTTACTGTACTTTTGTGTTGTACTTTATATCCAGATGAGCTGTAACTTAACATATATACTTGAAAGGAGAAACACATTAGAACACATTTTTAGTTGTTCTTCCAAGGAAAAAAAATATATCTGGGATGCTCAATTAATAGTCATCTAAAATCACGTGAACTCATGAAAAACATTATTAGCTGTTAGTATAAGCATTTAAAATGGCCCTTTTAAAAACGGCATTGTGCGTAACCAGAAAAGTTTATGTACAAAAGGTTTATGTAATTGCTTATCATTTTATTCACAGAACTTCATGCTTCACTAGAGTTATGTATTTATTTTGAGTTCTTACGGGCTTTAATACATAGATACCAACACTACATTTATCTGTATTTTAAAGTTATGGCTTTTGTCATATTTACATATAGTTAGTGTTACTGTGTAAGCTGAGTATCATGATATTTTTAATAATAAATAAAGTAAGAATCAGAGTGAATTAGCTAGGCGATGAATAGTCATAACATTTTAAAGTATACAGATTCTAGAATTTTCTTTGGCAGTGTTAGACATGCTTCTGTATTTAATGACTGATCCTTTAGGCATTTATTGTTGAAGTCGTAAATGCCACTCTGGAGAGTCTTACTAAAATCCCGACCAAGGAGCGTCCTTTGCATCGTCCACTGGGATATGAATTTCAATACTGGTTGTAATTACTTTCCAACATCTATTCAGAATAGGGCATCCATTTTTCTGACATACAAACTTGTTCTTGCTTCAAAGTACTTCAAAGATTTTTGCTGACAATACCTAACTAAAATCTGATACTGATGGTATGGAAACACAAGCTTCCAGGTGAGGACAGCTGTTGGTGTATTCATCCAGAGCTTGTCCTGTTGGGTCCTGAGTCAGCCAGAGATGACTGCAGAGCCCTGTTAGGCCCCTTTTGCCAGACACTTCACATGCTGTGCCTGGTAGCTCAGATAAGTTGGGAATCTGAGCCTCAGATTTGGATCTTCTCCTGCTAGTCTTCTGAGCAGCTGATAAGCCACAGAACACCCACAGATTTTATATTTATAAATAATTACTTATTTGCCTTCAGAAGAGTTTCCTCTCTGACTATTATTTTACATGTCTCCATTTTAAATGCACTAACTGTTTACCCTCACTGTGGACTGATAATAAGGAAATTCTGCAAAGTTCCTTTTCCATTTCAGGTCAGCAAGGAAGACTCATTGATTTGCCTGCAGATAAAATTACCAATGGAACTTTACTGTTTGCAACTATAGAAATATAGTATTTTGCACTAGTTGTTAATCAAATTAATATTTGCATTAGTAATAATAGTTCAAAGGGATTTGTTTATAACCAAATTCTCAGATGAGATGTTGTATTTTACTCTTTTTCAAGTCAGTTGCTGACACCTTCTTTCAAGTTCTATCTTTTAGGATACAGATACAGTGACAGAGATAATTAATTTTTGAAAATAGTTTCCCCTCATTGTACAATTTAAGTCACTAGATTAAAATCATACCATCATTTTATTAGTGTATTATCAAAGCTAATAAGTAGATAGGCTCTTAAGAGAAAGAATGGTGTTCACTACAAAACTGTCCTTAATCGTTGAATTCAGTAAGCCTAATGTCAGTTTATGCCTTTTCTGTACCCATTATTTCAGTGAATGCTCAGTGTTACTCTATCTTATTTTAAAAAATCTTATTTTAAACTTGTGAGATGGTATTGCATTCAGGATTTCTCTGTGACTGAACACAGAAATACAGTATCCAAATGCAATGTTCTCTGTTGGGTGGAGAGGCTAAGTAATGTAGTAAGCAGGGCATAGGACCGAGGTATAGGAAAACTAGGTTCATTTTCTGTTTTGTCACTGAATTTCAGTGTGGTGTTAAGTAGCTTACAATGCTTCTCGGTGTCTCTCTTTCTCCCCCCATTCTTCTCTAGTTCAACCAGAAGCATATTAAAGCAGCAACAGTCTTTCTCTGCATGTTTATAGTAGGGTCCCTAAATAGGACCTTGCTCTTCTGATTCCTCCAAAACATATTACAGGCTAATAATTAATAATATTGTGGGAAAGACTGTACAGTTTGAAATGCTATTATGGTTTGGTTATTTCCTCTATAATCAATTGTTAAATCATTGAGTTAAAAATCAGCAAATAAAAAAAACACATTTTGGGGTCTGTCTGAAAGACTTCTTTAATCTACATTCTTAGAAAAAACATTGGAAACAAATGTTTTACAAAATTACAAAAAACAACTGTGTCTGTTGTGAAAATAACCAGCAGCTGAAACCTGAGCTACTTTTAGAAGACTTAAGGACTCCCAACCTAGTTTTTGGTTCATGCTGAACTTTAGACTCAACCACTTTTCCAGGCTGTTAGGGAGCAGTCAAGCCATGCCATAGATTAGAGCAGGCTTGAGGCTACTAAAACATGTTTTAGCTGATCATGGTTGCTAAAGGGATCTATCTCAGGGAAGGATCAACAGACTCTCTGGCCATACCATACTCTCTGGCCACATTATGCTTCTTTTTCAGTGTAATAATGTGTGGTGTGCAGTTTCCACAGATCTGTGCCCTATTGAGGGCAACAGCTTGGATCTTCACTCTTGTTTGAGCTTCTTACATATCTGCTATTTGCTTTATACAACTGGTGTAATATAGCTGCACTGTGATGGGGAACACCCCAATTTTTTCCTCATTGCCTCATCCGAAGCTTGCATCACACAAATGCTGATCTTGATGGATGAATCCTCTTACATTATAACTCCATCTTGATATATCTGCCAGTTCCTCTCAGAAAGAAAGAAATGACTCGGTAATAATTGATTTTTCAAGTACCGTATAGATACAATGCATGAAAATTGTCAGAATCAAAACCATTCATTCAATGGAAAGAGTTAGTCATGTTTTCTTCTTATTTTATTTATAACGTCTAGCTTTCTGTCCTGATGTTCTCAGTAGGCCTCTGGCACTCCATTATGTCCAGCCCTTTTCTGAAAAACTGTAGGTGGATCATTTAAAACAGTTACTTGTTAAGCTCAGTCAAAATTCTGTTTTAATTTTTCAGTGGTGAAAGAAAACCAAAAATTGATCTGTTCAGAACATGCGTTGCTGCTATTCCTCGTTTGCTCCCTGACGGAATGTCAAAACTTGAGTTGATCGACTTGCTGGCAAGGTAAGCTGTTCAAGCATTAAATGACTGCTCAGAGGGAACAGAATGAAAAACTGAGCTGCAGAATGTGTCACTGTTTCTTAGACAAAACCATATACTTATAAAAGGTAATCTCTTATTAATGGATAAGACATAGAAGTCCTAGCATCTTTTTAGTCATTGTGTTTATGTTATAGACTCCTAATTTTAAAAGAGAGTAGATATGTCATCCAGAACTCTTTTCCATCAGTATGTAGGTTACATGTTATTCACTATTCTTCATGATACTCACCATTTATTACCTCTTTTTAACCATCATAGCATTCTGATTAACAGGAGAGGCCATCTCTTCTGTGTAGTGGAAAAACATGGAGATACCTGTTTAGTTTTGATTTATGATTCTCACATGTCTGTCTGGTAAAAAAGAATGTGCTAGATGTGGTACCTTTCTAAAAAAATTTTTACATCTATAATAATTACTTTAATTTTATTATTATTATAAGACATAAAATAAAGAAAAAGATAATATCCTCCCTGCTTGGGATCCATTGAATTTATCTAGAAAGACTTCACTGAACAAGGTAGTCTGCATCACATGACTGCTAAAACAGTTAGGTTTCAGGATGTCAAATCAGTGAATTACCGCAAATAATTATAACAGGTACTGGTCAGTACTGAAGAGTCTGTTACATTTCAGTTCTAGTATCCAAGTCAAAGATTCCAGCATGTGTTATTTATGTAAACATATTATGGTAGTAAATTGAGCCATGAGGCCCTTGCAGCGTATTGCTCTCAGGTAACTATGACAAAGCAATCTTTGCCACTCCGTTCTTGCTTTTGAAACATCTGTGAGGAATAGCAGATATACTGCAAAAGCAGTTTTTTCAGCTCTATGAACACCTGACTGTCAGTGATGTGCTAAAACAGTGAAACAATTAATTCTGCTAGTAGTAAAGAGTGCAGACAGCCAAACAAGCCAAAACTGCAGCCAGCAGTAGGTGTGCTGTGTTGCGTGGCCAGCTTGATTGCCTTGTGTTTACATCCTCTGCTGTAAATCACTTGTGGGTTGTTTTAAATCATTATATTATCATATTATACAGATACCGTATTAAATAGTTAACATCAATTCTGCTTAAGGGAAATGAAAAAGGACAGGTTTTCCTTTAATCCAATATTTCAACTAGCTTTCTATCCTTAGTCATGCCCTTAACTGAGCTGGTAGAAAGCACATACCCATTCTGGTCACAGCTCTTCAATCACACATCATTGTCCAGATCAGACCCATCAGACCCCAACTTAGGAAAGTTTGGAGACCAATGTGGATGTCTTCATAAATTAGTGCTTCCCTCCTTAAGTCTCACAATTGTCAATATAACCATTGGTCTGTCTTTATTCTATCATCAAACTTCACGCAGGAAAGGTCAGTTGTGATTCTTTAGCCACAATCAGTTTGTAAGCATTTCTTGGGTAATTTCCATGCCAGGACAACGCAAGCAGTAGGTCTGCTGGGTTATCTGACTCTGACTGTGAGAAGAAGTGAGACATCAAGAGGAGCTGAGGACAGCATCCTCAGCCTTTGCCCAACAAGGGGACCTTCGGGAAACTCTTCACATCTCCTACATGTACTCATGCTACAGCATCTCTGAGACTTTGATACCATTTTAAAAGGATTCTCCAGTATAAGCAAGGGAAATACAATTTAGGTAAAAGTAAGTGGATGCATAATAGGTTGGAAAGCAGTTAACAGACAGTTCATGGTTCAGGAGATGTATAATGTAGTGTTGAAATAACTGGGTAGGGTCTCAGTATTGCAGAGCAGGATCACAAAGTGAACACACACAAAAAGAGTGATCTTCCTATGAAAAGGCAAACCTTATTCACATGTATAAATAGGAATAAGTCTAATAGATTTTTTAAAAAGTTCTTCTGATCGAATCAGTATCAGGAATGCCTGCTTTTGAGAACGGTGTCCAAACTGGGTCATTGTAGTTGCAGAAGAGACTGACCAGAGAACAAGGGACAGAAAGATCAGTGGGTTGAAAGAATTAGGTCTATTTAGTCTGGGACAGCGTGGACTGAAAACAGTCTACAAACATACTGCTTCAGAGACAGAAGTAATAAACTGTTCAAGGAATTAATACCTGGCCTTAATATAAGTCTCCAGACTACTCCAGCACCAGAGCTGCTTCTACATTTTCTGTACTATCCCATGTTTATTTGGGTCCAGATTGACTACTTCTCCCAATTATGAAAAAGTAGTCCCAGGAGGTAAGTCTTTGCTGTTCTAGAGAACACTGCATTACAATGTTGTGTCTTTTCTGGGTCAGAGACTAAAATCAATACAAGGGTAATAAACTTCGAAGAGGTGAGGTTTCAGTTCCTCCCTGGTTTTGAAAAGAACCTGAGAAGCTGTTCTGCCAGGGATTTGTGTGGGGCTGTGTTGTTGGAATGGAAAGCTGTTTTCTTTTAGTAAAGATAAAATAACATCTTTTGGTTAGTGGGTTCTTTTATTCACAGTTTGGCTTGAATTTTTCATCCTCACAACAGATGTGTCTTTCAGCGGTTTCCAGAAGGAGTCTGTAACTCAGCAGCTAGACTTTCTTCCAGGACAGCTGTATTCAAATTATAAGCCGTAAAGCAGATATCAAGTATATACTGTACCTTTTGCCCTTTCACTGCCCACTGAAACCATTCATTACAAATTCCCAAGTAGGTCTTAAATGAATCAATGTGCAAACAAACAAACCAGCATTTACTTGCTTCCTCAAGCTGCCTATCATATCGTGGTAATACATAGATGCATTTTTATGCTCAATTTGAATTTCATCTCATTTGATAATGCCGTTGTGCAGTAACTTGGGCTTAGAGACGTATGTCTTTTGTATCCTCTTTTCCGTTACTTCTTCATGTCATTGTGGAAGTCATTTCATGGATGACTTAATCATAGTCTCGGGGGTTTTGCTGGTTTTTCTGGTTTTGGCATTCCAAAGAGGAGACAAAAATGGTCCTTTCTTAGCACAACAAAATACTGTGTTTCCAAATTTATATAGAAAGACACGTGGTTATTGAAGCATA
The DNA here is from genome assembly GCF_047716275.1 of Strix uralensis. NCBI lineage: Eukaryota > Metazoa > Chordata > Aves > Strigiformes > Strigidae > Strix > Strix uralensis. The sequence goes on along the minus strand of NC_133973.1, from coordinate 113,216,022 downwards.
ACAGTTATTTTTGGAGTCATATTCACCAGGGGTGATGTTTCATGTCAGTGGCTTTCCTTTGACTTAAATGAAATGTCCCCTGCCTTCCAATTAGGCAGATATAATGAACCAAATTTGTTATGAGTCACATCTCATCATACACTTCCAACTGAATGGAATTTGGTTCCACTCCATTTGGCTGTTTTGGTTTTTTTTCTCCTAGCTTTCTGTCCATTTCTTTATAATGCATCCTCATTTTCAACTATATAGATTAAATGTAGATAAAATACTTTGAAAGTGAGTTCTAACACACTACAGAAAATTACAGTCTCATGGGTAATTAAAACAAAGTACATCATAAAGGCAATGAACCAAAAATTGCAGAACACACTGATCTGAATTTACTCTGCCAAGCTACCAACACAGAAGTGGTTTGATAATTTTTGTGTCAAAAGAAAGCATAAATTATTTTTGTGTTGAAAAGAACTTCAACTTGATGCAAATACAAAATGAAATAAAATTTGAAAATGGGATCTAAAATAATTGTACGATCTTTGAGAAAGACTTTGAGGGTGTCCAGTGTGTTTTTAAAACTATGGGAAGTCCTGACACTGTTTTTTCCCGTTTCCCTATTCTAAGTTGTTTAAAACATAAAGCAGTTTTTTAGCTCAAATGCTTCTTTGTATTTCTTTTGAAGATTTGCTTTCAATAATTGTGATTTTCTTCTTGGCTGAAGATTTGTTTTAACTGTTAGGCAGCTGAGGTGTTGTGATTCTTTCATATTGAAAGTAAGCAAATAACTACATAAATTATGTATTAACCTGTAAGCTTTTTGTTACCATAAATAAATAGAAGTTATTTTCTAACTGAGTAAATCAAAAGTATTCTTAGTTCAGGGAGACAGCAAAGTTGCCAAATAATGTACTTTAAAGATACTGTCTTCTAGGAGTGGAACAAAGACTTCTTTTGGATCCATGAATATGTTCAGGCACTGCTGTAGCAAGAATTACAGTATAAAAACAGGTTAAGGAGGTTAATTGTGGTCAGTAATAATGAAACCATGGTAGTGTCATTGAAATTTACATTATCATTGGGAATTTTCCATCAGCGTTAAGTTACTGAGAAACATATGCTCCTTACCGCAATAAACACTCCTTAGATTTTCATTACCTGACATTTACTTTTACTTACAGGCTGTCTATCCATATGGATGATGAACTTCGACACATTGCACAGAATTCTCTTCAGGGTCTACTTGTTGACTTTGTGGACTGGCGGGAGGATGTACTCTTTGGTTTTACTAATTTTCTGCTACGTGAGGTGAACGATATGCATCATACCCTTCTTGATACTTCACTGAAGTTGCTGCTGCAGTTGCTTACACAATGGAAACTTGTAATACACACTCCAGGAAAAGCTTCTGAACAGGCAAAAACCAGATCTGCAGAGGTATGAAATCAAGAGATCTGTGTCCTAACATTTATACTAATTGAAGGCAGAAATTATGTTCATTGGAATTGCTGTGGTTTATGTATTTTGTATTTAGTCACCTGAGAAGAATTCACTGCGTAAGATTTTTTTAAGGTAATTAGTTCAGGTGGCTTTTGAGGACAGCTATGTCCTTATGTAATACAGCAGATGTTATTATTGTTGAGCAACATAAGAGAATGCATGTCAAACTGAAATATGCACATCAGCAAAAGCACATAAAGTGAAATAAGTGTATGTACATGTGGCAGAAGGACATTTTCCCAGGACTGAAACTGATTGATAATGCTGCTGGGAATGCTGAGAAGAGTGAAGTGGATCTTCCTTTCCTGTAGCCATTTCATCTCGTTGATTCAAAAACATCAAAGAACCCAATTGTTTCTACAGCCTGCTGTCTCCATGTGTTACAAACATTCCTGGGAACTGAACAACTTTGCTCCTGCTCCTCCCATCTGCACTGTCCCACAGATATTTTCATTATGAGAGATGATTTTCAGGTTTCTTATCTCCTAACTCAATCACATTGGAAATGTTTTCTTTTGGGCTAACATGATGTCTGCTTTTTATCATAGAGGACAATTAATTAATAGGTAATAATAGTATTACAGAAAATGTAGAAAAGAAATCCTCACATACATTTCAGTAAATATTGTTACTCTTTACTGGTGTAGTCAGGTTCTAGAGACCACCTACCTAAGGTGTTGCCTGTTATAGGATCAAAGAAGGATCTGAGGACGTGCTATCTAGAGTAGAAAAAGTGTGAAGTTTTCATAGTCTGACGTACCCATTCTTTTTTTTAGTGGAGGGTGGAACAAAGCAGGTAGCTGAATTACAAATTAGAGGGAGGGATTTGGCCAAAGGACTCTGCTCATATATTGGTTTTGTGGAACAATATAACTTAAAGCAACAAAACTTGGTTGTTTGAGGGAATGTTCTCAGTCTCCTACTTCAGCATTTACATGGCCTCTGCATTTTGTTTCTTTATGTGTCCTGCTTAAATAGAATGATTCTTGGACACCTGGTTTTCAAACAGCATCATTCCATTTTTCCCCCCTTGCACTGTTCTACAGTTGATACCAAATGGATCCAGCCACAGGATACAGTCTGAAAGAAGTCCCTATTCTAATGTGCTACATGCAGTCGAAGGATTTGCACTGGTTCTGTTGTGTAGTTTCCAGGTTGCGACACGTAAACTAGCTGTTTTAATTCTCAGAGAGATCCGTGCTTTATTCCTGGCCCTTGGCCAGGCAGAGGTATGATTTTCCTTTTCTGGAACTTTGAATTAAAATTTTCCAAAGATAGAGCTCAAAACTGCTATTACAGTTGCTTTTAACATAATTGCTGTGGTGTAGCAGGTATGAACTTCGTTTATAAAAAACATTTGGTCTGAGTTTACCATTTCTTTTTGCCTTAGCACTGCAAACCTTTCTGTGTAGTCAACGATGCAACATTAATAACATGTGCCCTGTACAAGAATTTGAAGGGAAACATGTACAGCAACTTAATATTTTCTCTTGGCATGATGTGAATGTGAAAGATACTTTAAAATCTCTTTTTACTGCGTGGATCGTTTTTGTATTGTCAGGATTATAAATTTGTATTGGAAATTAAACTCATTCCTGTAGCATACCATTTCATAAAAAAACACAGCATAGGACACATCTAAGATTATTCACATACATTTTCCTTGTATAGTAAAGACCTCTAAGTCTTTTTTATGGATATAGAGAGTCATGTTGTGTGTTGGCGGTCACAGCTCAGTGAGCCATCTAAATGCCTGAGAACACAAATATGTGTGTTCATGGCAAAGGAATGCTTTAATAAACAGTAAGCTAATTTTTCAGTCTTTTGATACGAGCTATCCAAAGTCATTTGGGATTTTCTGATATGTGCTTTTGTTCAGTGAGCAGTGAGCTATAACCACAAATTAACTTCATTTCAAACCACAGCCTGGAGTTGGTTCTGCGATTAATGTGAAAAAGATAAAATGCACCTATCATTACCAATGAATTTTTTTAGCCATTTTATATTCATGTCATAATTTTAAGGTGGTTCTGTTTCATGTACCAGAAAAACAAGAAGGAAAATAATTTTGTCAGGAGAGCACTTAACTTGTGTTCTCTGTGTTATGCAGGATGATGACAGGCCTATGATTGATGTCATGGATCAGTTGAGTTCTTCTATTCTTGAAAGCTTTATTCATGTGGCTGTTTCGGATTCAGTAAGTACTACTTTACTGTTACTGCTAAAGTTTACATAGTGCATGGGCATAACAAATATCAGACATGAAATACTAAAAATAAAGCTGCTAGAAATCAAAGAAATCATACAGCTTTAAGGCTCCAGCCATCTACCCAAGAGCTCCAAGGCTCCACAGTGCCCCAGACAATCTGTTCCATGAAAAAAATCACACTGCGGGTACAGAAGATACTACCTATAGAGAAAAAAAAATAAAAATAATCAAAGCTACCTAGATTCTGGACCTGTGACCTGCATCCAAAAGAACCATTAAGAAAGTCTTATTTCCAGCACCACCTAATGCTCGGGATGCTTGGAAGTCACTCACTTCTATTTTCTGTTCCAGAAGAGAATAAGCTTTAGCTTCCTTGTGTGCTCAGAAGTGGCCCTGCCTGAAAACCTAAGCCTAAATTCTAGAGTGATTCACAGCTGAGGTGAATCCCTGCTTTCAGTCTCCCATGGGTTTAATGTACCTAACATGCCACCAGAGGAAGCAGAGATGCAGTAAGCATTTTGAATGAAAAAGTATCAGCAGAACTGATATATAGTGCAGCTTGTTTTGCATACTATTTTAGAGATTAGTGCCCTTGTCCAGAGAGCAGAAACTATCAGTTTGGGGCACTCTTCAACCTGATTAAGTTTAAAGCAACAATCAGACCTTGCCACATGAGTGCCTGTTCCTGGGGTAGGAAGAAGACATCAAACTGGTGATGAAGTCAGGCCACTGTGCAACTCAGAACAGGAAAGTTGAGGGATTAGAAAATGAGCAAGCAAGAGACATTCTGACTCTGCAACCCAGGAATTAGAAAATTCGGCTGAAATAACAGCACCTGGGTTTGGGTTGCATTAATGATATAGCAAAGCCTGTGTACCTGGTTTTGGACAACTACAGCAGGGTGTGGTAATTTAGTGATTACTTTTGTAACAGTGGATGCAGGATGCAGGCAACTGTTTACACTCTATTTGAGGTCTGATAAGTGAATAATAAGAATGCCCAAATACATGTGTTTTAAGTTTTCATTTCGCAAAGTTGTTTTCTTAAGACAAAATTTAAATTACAGTAGAGAAATGGTTTGTTGATATGAGAACCCTACTTGCCACTGAAGTTAGCAGGATTTAAAGTGGATTAAAACTGCTTAAGCGTCTGCTTCAGCCTCTTAATTCCCTACACACATACTCAAATGCCCTGATGAATTCTGAAGAATATTTATGAATAGAATTGGTATTTATCATATTGCCATAGCATGCACGAGTCTTAATCATGGTCTAAGGCTCTGTCTGGCTGTTCAGACAATGAACATAAGGACAGTCTATACCTATTACAGACTGCAACGTCATACAAGAGACAGTGGATGGGCGCAGGCAGCAAGGAGAATAGAAAATAACAATGAGATTATATTAGTCAGCATAACCGTTAGTTATTTTAGAGTTTAATGACGATTTACTGTGCCTGTCACAGTAAGTAGGAGCTTTAAGGAAGAACCAGAGGGGAAATAATGAGGTAGCTCTTATCAGCATTTGTAAAAAGTTCCTCCTGAGTGAAAGGGCAATGTGATGGGAAGCATAAAAGCGTTGGCCGAAAAAATCCAACAGAAGTTGGCCATGGAGCTTGAAAATACAGACAAGTACTGAGGGGGAGCATGGCAGGGAATAAATGACTGTCACTGTGATTTTTTATATTTTCTCTCCATAGACAACAATCCCATTAACACACAGCGTGGATTTGCAGTGGCTGGTGGAGTGGAATGCTGTCCTAGTAAATAGCCATTATGATGTGAAAAGTCCTTCCCACGTGTGGATATTTGCACAGTCTGTTAAAGACCCATGGGTTCTCTGCCTCTTCAGTTTTCTTAGGCAGGAGAATTTACCAAAACATTGTCCTACAGCTCTCAGCTATGCTTGGCCATACGCTTTCACGAGGCTACAGCTGATAATGCCTCTTGTGGATCCAAAGTAAGGGCCAATCTTCATTTAACTTTCATTTTTATGGGTTGTGTGATTTTAATACAAGCTTTTTTTAGTCTCATGTTTCAGTATCAGTCCGTAAGTCCTGTAAGGTGCTACCCAGACATTCAGTTCTGAGCTTCATAATTGCAACTTTTAAGTTGGAAAACTCTTGTTTTCTACCTTCATTGATTTTTCCCATGTAGCCTGTCCTGTTGAATTGCGGCTGGTGGATACGTAATGTGTTTTATTCTCTTTTGAAATATTTTGAGATGCTGTGTAATTAAGACCGGGAAATTATTTTAATAATTTTAATTTATTTTTAAATTCTAGTATTCCTGTTAATGCAAAGAAAACAAGTACAGCAAGCAGTGGAGACAACTATGTTACTTTGTGGAGAAACTATCTTATTCTCTGTTTTGGAGTAGCAAAGCCCAGTATTATGAGCCCAGGACACTTGCGTGCTTCAACACCAGAGATCATGGCTACCACTCCTGATGGAACAGTGAACTATGATAATAAGGTGATGCATCCTATTTCAAACAAATTATTCATTTAGGAGAGTTTTAAACTGCATCTGCATGCAAAATCATATCCCGATGAAAGTATTTCAGCTAGGGGAATATTTTGGTACATGCAAACTGCTTAAGGCAGATATTTGGCAATTAAAACATCTGTATAATCTGTATTAAGATGATGTGTCCATAAATATTTGGCAAAAGCTATGGCTTTTTTCAAAATATCACTTTTTTCACATTCTGAGTGATGTATATTCAAAATACAAAAGTTCTGGACATATGTGCTGAAGTTAACTTTAAGTATGTCATCCTCTTTCTTTCGTTGTAGAGCACTCCAATTTGTAAATTTATAACATTATTAAGCAATAAGACAGATTTCTGAATAAACATTGTATACCTGTCAGACATGAAGGAATATTTTATGAAATACAGTTTCATGTAGTAGCAACCTGAGAGGAGCAGTAGCTCCACAAATGGAATTACTGGAATATTTTAATGAAACAACAAATCAAGTAAATTACAATAATCTGAATGAAAGCAAAGAGATTTCCCAGATGTGGTTGCTTGTTAGGCCTTATTGAGATGATTGTGGTGTAGCAGACATGTAGTTAGACTGCTGTATTGATATCCATAATAGTAAAATCATTTCAGCACATTTTAAAAAAACATATTGATTCTTGGACAATGGGGTTTTTGTTAAAAAAACATTGTATTTACTTAATATTGATAATCCTGACAAATGTCAATAATTTCTTACTATATTTTAGGCTATTGGAACTCCATCTGTTGGAGTCTTACTAAAGCAGCTAGTGCCTTTGATGAGACTTGAAAGCATAGAAATAACAGAGTCACTTGTATTAGGATTTGGAAGAACAAATTCCCTTGTTTTCAGGTACTTCCCCACTTACCATATTCTCAATTATTTGCCTCTAATCCATATGCATTATTTTTGTTGTAATTTAAGTATACTAAAATCTGATTTGCACTTTAGACATTTGATTTTATGTATTGAATAAAATATTGATGCTTTTCAGAGGAGACTAGATGTTGTTCACAAAGATTTTCTTTTACTTTAGGGAATTAGTAGAAGAACTTCACCCACTGATGAAAGAAGCCCTAGAAAGAAGACCAGAGGTTAGTTGCAGAAATTAAATGTACTAGTTTGTTTAAACTGCAAAATGAATTTAAAAGTAATAATTCTGTCTCTTTGAAATACGAAGATATTCTTTTGTACTGAGTAACAAGTTAAGCTCTGTGTGCAACAAGAATTTTAATAATTGTGTATGAGAACATAATTCCATTAAAACTTGGTTTAATTTAAATTCTATCATTGATGCAAAATGTGCAATATAAGAATCCATTCTGAGAAAAAATTTCCAGTCAAATATGGAGCTCTCTCCTATGGGACTCGGATGTATTGGAAATCCACTTTCTGGAAGTGTCAAAAATACCTTGTAACACAGCTGGGCTACAAGCATATTTTGTAGCAGTGTTCAGATGCCCTTTTTGTTTTCAGGGTAGGGAGGGTCATCTATTTCAACTTCAATTGACTACATTTTTTCATTCTAAATACAACAGGTTAACTGACAAATCCATCAGTGTTTTCACCTTCATTATAGTACTCTCTGTTGTTATAATAAAAGTAGTGCTAGAAAGGATCTCACAGATCATCTGATCTGTCCAAGGGAGGATGAAAAATAGTCTTGTGTGATTCCTGACAGATGTTGTCTGAACTGTTCTTAAAAACCTCTGGTGATAGACTCTATAGCTTCAGTAAGCAGTTTAGTCACAGGATGTGTCTATGCAGCTAAATGGGAAGGCCGTAGGGAGGGCTTCAGTACTGGACCTGAATTGCCATTCTGCTCAGTTTTCCCTCCCTGGCTCAGTTCTGGACCATTCCAGCTGGCTTCAGGACAGAAATCTGCGATGGCTCTGGAGGAGCCTAGGAACAAGCCCCAGGAGGCACCAAGCCGCCAGACACAGTCTTCCAAACTACCCCAGCTGCTTTTGCTCTGCTGTGCTTCTCCTCATCCTCTACCTCCCTGTGTGCAGCAGCCTACAGAACAAGTTGCAAAACCACTGCTCTGGCTGAAGCACAGCCCTCAGGTTAGAGCAGGCAGTTTGTGATAAGAAAGCAGGCAGTGATCATGCCTTGGGCCAGAGAAGCATTGCATGAGTCCCACTAGGCAACATGGACATAGCCAGCCTTCTTCAGGTCTTCTGGAGCAATGTGAATATGAGGCAGCCTGTACTACTTGCCTTTAGGGCCACAAACAGCCCCGTCTCTGTTTACCAGTGTAGACACAGCCATTGTCTCCATGCAGCTCTGCTGAGAAGTCTGCACGGCTGCATAAAGAAAGCAATGTTGTTGCATTAATACTGTCCTCTACCCAGCCTTGTTTACCAAGTTCCCAAGCAATTTCAAACAGTGTGTTCACTACTCTGTCCTCCACAGCTGTTTCAGTGGGGTATCATCACAGTGACCTGGTGTGCTGTTCCTATCTGACAAGTCATAGTCTTTGGTGCAGAATGGTGGTCAGGAAGACGTTAAATCATTAATAGGTGGACAGAGGCTCTCAGCTATGCTCAATATGGAAATAAACAAAAATTAATTCACTTGGCGGACACTTCATTCACATTAAGTTTTATGTGGACAATTCTTAGTAATTCTGTGTCTGGCAAACATTCACTACCATTTCCACTCTGTGTTGCTTCACACCTCAATTCACTTGTGTGCCTTCCATCTCTATGAAGTCATTGATTTGAAGGTCACTTGTTACTGGGCAGAAGTGGATTAATACAGGTTAGTGCAGCCACTTGCTCTGAATTTCTGCCTGTGCACCACTGAAGACAACTTAGACTTGAAAGGCCTTTTCTGGAGACATATATATCCAGTCTACCCTCAGGAAAGGAATCACAAGAATGCAGAGGTTTACAGTATGCTTGTGAGAGCAAATGTAGCACATGGAAATGTCAGTAGGGGAATATGAGAACAAGAGACTGCAATGTTAATTCCTGTATTGCTCCTGATACGAAGAACTGGGCCACCTTCCTGCAAGCAGCACCACCAGTAAACCCAGGAGTGACTGTATGAGTTGTGCGGCTGTAGAGAACATGGCAGGGCCCCCATGTCAGCAGACAGGTATCCAACACATCAGAAATAACATCCTGGAACTGACATATGCTATGACTAGAAAGAGAATTACCAACACAGCCAAGAACTGCAGGGGTAAACCAAAATGGACATTACACAAGATCCACCATGTGGGCACTGGCACAGAGCTTGCCAGATTGCCTCTGACACTGTTGCAGGAGGCAGCTGTGCCTGTTAAATACTGTGTTACAGTAAAACTGCTTTTTTCTCTACATGTGCTTCTTGGAAGCTTTAAGGTGAAAAGGGAGAAAAACAGGGCTCTGAATGGGACAAATCAAATGGCATAATGATTTGAATAAAATCTTTGGCTAGGATGCTGCAGACTGCCAGTCCTGGGTCAGAATACCAGGGAAAGTATCACTTCCTTTTGCCAAACATCTGCTACCTACCATTGGCAGAGCCAGAGTACTAGGTGAGATAAGCCTTTGATCTGACTCAGTATTGCCGTTCTTACATTCTGAAGAGGAAAATCTGAGCTTTCTCAGAGCTTTTCTTGTTCTGGCAGAAAATTCATTTGACTGCAATAGCAGCTTTTTGACCTTCTCATGTTTTTTGCTTAGTGGAGATGCAGGATACAAAGAAACAAGTCAATTTAGCCCTTCAGCAAAGAACAGGCCTTGTTGCATTCACATCTTTCAAGGCAAGATAGAAGACAGAAAGGACAGCTTTCTAGAAAATAATGAGATACAATGAACCAGTTCACAGTGCAGTCCTGTTCTGTGGGAGGAGTATGTTAACTGTGTGTACAACCACTGCAGTCAACACATCCAAGAGTGTACTAGAGCGGTGTCTGCTAGAAGCTAATTTCATTATGGGTGATCATGGAGCTGCAGCATTGCCAAGTTCAAGAATGGCTAATCACTAAAATGTTTTCCTGGGGTCTGGATATCTGTTCTGCACTTTACAATGCTTCCAGCACCCAAACTAGATGGTGTTAAGCTAACATGAATATCCTTGCTATTAAAGATAGCATGTTTTATGGCACAGGAACCTTGAATATTAATTAATTTTTACCCAGTATTTCATTATTTCATTTCCACATTTTCAGTGAAGACTAAGGTAGCTGTTAACAGTTTGTTCAAAAAAGACAAAAATTTGATCATATTTAGTTCTGTGTTGGTGCATAAGCACAGTTATGATGAAATATCCAAAAAGAATCAAGTTCCTTTATGAAGAAAATGTTTTAAGTGGAGTTCTTAAATCTCACTACTGACATTTTTGAATAGTTTTTGATGTATGCACCTATGCATATAAAAAATGGTTGGTTTTTTTAAATTCCAAGAACAAGAAACGTCGAGAACGCCGAGATCTACTAAGACTGCAGTTACTGCGAATATTTGAACTACTTGCTGATGCTGGTGTTATAAGTGACAGGTAGGACTGTATCAGAAATACTGATCTTTAAGTGAAATAATTGTCAGTGTTTACAACACTGATTTTATGTCAGTATGTTCTTCGAAGAATTGTGTAATCTATCAGATATGGAAAGATTTTTATGCATTTCTTCAGAAAGCTGTAGTATAACTATAGTGTTACTCTATATTAATGTACAACTTTCCTTTATGCTAGTACAAATGGAGCCTTAGAAAGAGATACGTTAGCCCTTGGAGCCTTGTTCTTAGAGTATGTTGATCTGACTCGCATGCTTCTGGAGGCTGAAAATGATAAAGAAGTCGAAATCCTTAAGGATATGAGAGCACATTTCAGTGCAATGATTGCCAACTTGATTCAGTGTGTTCCAGGTATGGTTCTAAATTATCTCAATGTACAATGAAATTTCATTTAATATATGGATTGAAAAAGTAATTTCCTATTTCTTTTTTTTTCTGTGCTTTTTTCACTTCTTGTGAATTGTCATATAATGAATGTAAAGGGGAACATGGACAAAAATGTGTTCAAAAGTCTATTAAGAGTCAAATATAAAACAGTAAACCTTGATGAAGCTTGTAATATTTATATATAAGAATCACCTCTTTAAAAGCCCAGCAAATAAATTGTCTGTAATCTCTAGGGTCTTCCAGATTTCTTTGACATAAGGCCTTATTTTTGTCCCTTTGACTTTATTGCCAGACTTTTCATAAACTCAGGCCTTGAAGAACGTAGGTGGTTGCAGAAAATGTACAATATTAAATGCAGTGAAAAACTTGCCTGAGGTGTTAAGACTGTATCCCATGTTACCTGACTCCAGTTGTATAGCAAAGATTTCTCCAACTGATTTCATGCTTTTTTTATATTGCAAGATCACTTCAGAAATGCAATGTGATTCCATTAGCAAAAAATTTTTTAAGAGTCTGCTTTAAAGGCCTTTGTGTAATTACTTGAGGATACGGTCTGGAGTTTACTCAGTCTATGTAAATCTGCTGTCTCCAGATCATTTATGACAGGACATAGTGGCACTGGTAGCAACAAATACAAAGGAATTCAAAAGAGTAAAGTAAGGGAGTAAATAATGTACATATACTTTCATGTAAGTTTGCAGTGTGCAAATTTTGTCAAAGTTGTATAGTTGCTTTCAGCTATAAGATACATAACAATCATACAATAGTTGAACAAAGTAAGGAAGAACTGGCATCCCTGCTACTCTCATTTAAGACAGTAAAAAAATCCCTTTGAAGTGAGTGGTGTCAAGTTCTTAGCTGCTGATAAATGAAATACTGAATGTCTTTCCTTTAGTCCTCTTCTAAATTATGATCATTAACAATACAGAATGTCTCTAGTAGTTACTTTGCCATGAGTATTTTAAAATTTGCTCTTTGCAATCATTCTCATATTCTACAAGGCACATGACCAAGACTGCATGTTGTATTAACTTTCCACCATGAAACACCCATGTTATATGTTTTGAGAGAATACAATAACTGATGCATTTCAATAATTCAGAGATGTATTTTCTGCTAACAAGACAGCTTTAAAATATATCAATAACTAACAGAGCCATGACATTTAGCTCCTAGCAAACAAATGTTTATTGTGTCAACATCTATCATCTTTAGCTACTGTTCATATTAATTTGCATTAGTATTGTCTAGTTAGACGTTTCTGGCTTCCAGCACAGTTTCTAGGTGAAAAATAATTTGCCAGCAGCAGTTTGCCAGTCTCTTTGGTAAATGTAGTACTGCCTCTGCCATCATGTTTTGCTTAGGGGAATTAAAATTATTGTTTAGAAGATTTCTCTTTTTTTTCTCCACATGGATAAAAATTCATAGATTTTTTCATTTGCTCAGGTAATTGAGCTGTTCAGAAAATATACATCTTTGTCATAAACAAACAGGCACCAAGTTGCTTTTATTTCTTGTCCCTACTTATTACTCTATTAGAATAAGACATATGTATAGTTTGGGCTTGCATTCAAAGGATTGGAAAAAACAAGTAAATATTTGCCACTAAAGGAATGCAAGAGGCAGTGAAAAGCCTGATTCTATAATTAGTTTCTTGCATGCTGTTTCTAAAGTCAGATGTATATGTTTGTACAACTATGCATTCATTCAGAACTGAAGGTTCTTAGAAAGATGCATCTTACTCACTTCATTAGATTTTTAAAAGGAGCTTAGATACTTTGGAGTAAGTGTATATTGAATAGTTATGAAAAACTCCCTTATTGTAGAAATTTGAAATTCATGTCATCATCTCTGCCACTTGAATGTGTATTTAACATTAACAAATCACAACTATTTCTATTTCTGTTCACTTAGTTCACCACAGGAGATTTCTCTTCCCTCAGCAGAGCTTGAGGCATCACCTGTTCATCTTATTCAGCCAGTGGGCAGGACCTTTCAGTATTATGTTCACACCGCTGGACCGTTACAGTGATAGAAATCATCAGATTACAAGATACCAGTACTGTGCATTAAAGGTATTAAAGTTTCACTGTCAAAATCGGTAATAGCAATTTTCCAGTCAAAATAATTGTGGGGTTTATTTCCTTTTGTTTCACAGAAATTTGAATTGGCATATTTGATGCAGAATTGTATACTTACATGTATATGTACGGTGGTATCATATTATATAGCAGTATGACCCGCTGAACTTACACATTTTTTTCTTTATAGACACTTTTCAGGGCTAATTACTTTCAAAACTGGAATGCATTTTAAAATTTTACTTAGCTGTTCATTAACAGGGTATCAGATTCAGTGAGAGGATCTTAGGCTCTGAAATTAAATATAGTACCAATTTAGTATCACATGCGCATCTCAGGATTGACTCCCACGCTTGCCTGGAGACACGCTTAATAATAATAAAATGCTTTTGCAGCAAAACCAGTTGCAACTCCCCCACATAAGTGAGCTGGGAAAATAATAGCTTATATACTTATATAATCTGCATCAATTGGTGTAAAAGACTTTTAATTTTTGCAGAAAGATACCATTGAAACATCTGTGTATTTTAATTGGTTTTGTAGCTTTATTTGTGAACACTGGGTAAAATGACAAAATGTATCTTGAAGAATAGGGAAACTGGGCTATAGTATTCATTACAAAGTGCTTAAACTAAGCATTATCTTGAATCCAGTAACATCTATAGCAACATAATTCTTAAATTTCAGCTGTTGCCGTTCTCACCATAGGTCCATCAAAAAGAAAAACAAGTGGCAGTCCTGTTAGCCTAGATCTGGGCTCAAATAATTCTGAAAGGTTCATTCATGTTACTCTTGTGTAATAAAATTCCTTGTGGTTTTAGGCCATGTCAGCTGTGCTCTGCTGTGGACCTGTATTTGATAACGTTGGTCTTTCCCCTGACGGATATCTTTACAAATGGCTTGATAACATTCTGGCTTGTCAAGATCTACGTGTAAGTACTCACCAAAATGCAACATCGATGACTAATTTCAATCTCTGTACTGAGTGAGTAAAGAGTTTGTGACTGTAAGAACTATGACTGTATGCGTTCTATTTTGAGCAGGAAACAACAGCTTTATGCAAAGTTCTAATACAAAAGTGTAATTAATTTTAAAGCATTTAAACAGTAAAAGTATTACTGTTCCTGAAAATATAATGTAGGTGAATAATAAGCTAAAAAAAATACCTTATGGCTCAGGGTTGCTTGCAACAGAAATTTAGGCTTCTCATCTGCTGATAAAGAAAGGTTAAAAATGGCATGATCTCAAAAATATTTGTATTTCTATTTGGAGTACTTCCACCCACCTGCTTCAAGTTTCTGTGGAATAAGAATGTAAGATCCCTTCCTGCTTGGTAATATAGGTGCTGGTGAAACAAATCTGAGTGAAAGTGAGTGGGTAGATCTTCCAAAGAAGTCAAGAGGATAAATGGTTCAGGAGAGGAAGTAAAGATTTTTTTTTTTTTCATTTTAAAGAACATGTAATAGATTGTTCTTGCAATTTTCTTTTCCATTTCTGTGAAGATGGGTTTTGACTTTGTAACTACCCAGTCATATTCCTAGCTATCTCTTTGATTGAGGAGGAGTAGACTGGTGATTTATATCAAGTGGAGAGAGAGAGAATAATTCACTTTGTAGTATCTTGAACTTTGACCTGCTGTTCTCCCTAAAAGTCTCATACCAGCACAGGTGACTGTGATTGCTAAAAAAATGCGGACAGCAAAACTTAAAGGTTGTGGAGCAGCTAGACGATACATGCTGTAGAAATGGTAATTGATTAGGGAGAAAAAAAGTTGGACAAAATAGAAGAAAGAAGGGATAACTACAGAGAAAGTCTTTTGGAAAGTTGGTATGGATGGAGCTATAAAATTATGTGTAAGTGATATGTATAATTGAAATTCTTACGAATGTGGGAAAGAAACACAGAACAAGAAGAAGGAAAAGATACATTTTTCCTCCTGACATTTTTTCATTATCATCAACAAATGTTATAACACCATGTCTAATTGGTCATCAGTATATACCACTCATAAAGTAACTGGGGACAAAAATTAGCTTTTTTTTACTTGAAATGCAAAATCTGGATATGATAGGTGAAATTTGCTTCCCATAAATTAATCACTATAATCCATCATTAATCATTGTATTGAAGGACTGTACCTAAACTGCATTGCCTATACAACTAGTTCATATTTAGATGAAAAGGATCATACCTGGTCCATTGACATTAAATATCATTTGCAGTCTTTGCAAGTAGTTACCTACACTTGGTGACAGAATATTAATAGGCATTAGTGTTTGGTATTGCAGTACTATCCTCTACTGAAGGACCACAAAGGCACAGTCCAAGCTTTAGTTGTGATGTGTTTGTAGCAGTGGTGGTACCAGGATTAAGTGATACAAAGTCTGTAGGGAAAGTTGTTAGATTGCTTGATGTAGTTGAATTAAACATACAAGTTTTCATACCCCCAGGCTTGCAAAAGGTATTTGTGTGCCTTGCTTCTGTGTTAGAAGAAGGATAAACATGAAAGTGTGTCACTTTATGAAACTCTTTATGAAAGGAAGCAGGAAATAAACTTTTAACAAATCAGTTAACCAATACAAATGGAACTTGTCCAAGAACACCTATCAAGTATCTTAGATTTTCCAAAGATTCTGCTTTTTTCCATGGTTAATTTTGGAAACCTCCTTTGAAAATTTATTTCATTTATGTAGTCTTTGAACATACAATTTTCTTTCAAGTGAGGAGTATTGAAAACTGAGTCATATTTCAACTCTGCTATCCCTAAAATAAATTTACGATAAATTTTCTGATTTCTTCTTGCTTACTTTGAATACTCCGTTTTCCCCTTGTTTTGCCTATGTCACTCTACGAATTGTAGAGAATGAACATACCTGATCTCACCAATCATGTTTTGACATGTATTTGCATGCTCAGGTTCATCAGCTTGGCTGTGAAGTTGTAGTCCTGTTGCTAGAACTAAATCCTGATCAAATCAATCTCTTCAACTGGGCTATAGATCGATGTTATACTGGATCATACCAGCTTGCCTCTGGATGTTTCAAAGCCATTGCAACTGTGTGTGGAAGCAGGTATTAATTAATCTATTAATCTACACTTTCAAATGTAAAAAACTGGAGGTTCAGCTTGTGTTGTAAAGGATTTTTAGTCACACTCTTACATTATATCCTCTCAAACAATTCCTGGGGACTGTATCACTTTATTTCCATGATTCTGAAAACAAAGTGATGTGCCTGGTAGAAGATGTTCTTACTATATGTATATTTAAAATCTGTGGCATTTTTATGCTATTTTGCTCAGGAAGGTACAAAATAACCACAACACTTCAATTTGAATACAGGTCATTGGTCTAGTTTCAAAGGTTTGGCATGATTTTTCATTTACTTTATAAAAGGAAAAATGTTTTAAACTTTACTAGCTTGAAAGTCATTATTTTGCTCTTTCTCTAACTGACTTTCATTTGATTTGAATACCAGATCCTTTTCTGTAGATTGGTGTCATCATTGCTGCTAAGCAAACACAAGGTACATGAAGACACAAATACAAATACTGCTTTTGTGTCAGGCCTTCATAGAAATCTATCCTATTTTTTTGGTATTTTTTCAAGACAAAATTTATAGAGAAATTCAATGGTAGTCTAAAAAAAAAGATAATTTGCATCTAATTAAAACAAATCTGAAAAATTTACTCTTGACAAAAATAATTTGGCAAGATGTTTGATCAACATAGTTCAACAGAGAAATACTTGGGGTATATCAAATCAAAACAAGTACTTTAGAATTTGTCTGTTTTGCTCTTACAGGAACAACTAGACCATAGACTACATTATACTGAGATTTTAAAACTATGAATGGAATTTTGTGTTTGCAAATTCAGTTATTTTAAGCGGGTTTTTTTTGTTTAATGACCACATAAGCATACCAGGTTTTCAGCCAGTCTTTTGTCCTCAGATTGTGTTACCAATGCCACTGTGTCCTAAAAATCAATCTTTCCCATACCTACAGTAAAATTGAGGATATGATCTGCATGATTTACTCTGAAAGTCTGATTTCTATCAAGTTGGGGATTTTTATTAATATTTGAAAGCTGTTAACAGTTTTTCCTGTATTATCTATCAACATGTATAGAGAAGCTACTGCTTAAACTCCTTGTAAAATGAACAGTGATGTATCTCATCTCAGTGATGTCCATCTTTCTACAAAGAAGCTACTTCCCTTAATTTCTTTTTTATTATTATTTTTTAAACTTAGTGGAAGGACAGAGAGACAGGTATAGAGGATGGATTGCAGCTAGTATTTGGAATTACCAAAATGTCCCATGCCACGCATGTCTTTGCCATATTTTTTAACACTAAAATGTCCAAATAGGTATTCTGTAGCCATCCAGGAGCACAGTAGCTCACATCTAGGATGAGAAATTGGTGGTGCATTTACAAATCATCATGAGAAAGCAGAAACTTACTTAGTGAAAATCCAAATATTGTGACATGGGAACTGCTTTTCTAGCAATTTTCTCATTAACACTTTAATATATTTACCCTTTCAATTAATGTTGACTTTGTAGATAGTGGACTTTTTGAAGCAGTTCTTCATGTTTACTCATTGAAAACAGTTTTGATAGAACTGTGTAACATCTGGGAATGGTCGTGTCAGAGATAGTGTCTTTTCTCCAAAGGGACTGTTTTAACGGCAGCTTGGCTTAAGAAGTACTTTATCCCTAGAAATTTTCATGCTACCCATCTTCTGTCATGGATGTTGGCCTGTTCCATAAACAGTTTATGTTATAAATTAAAATTAATTGACAGTTACAGACACAGGTATTGCATTTCTCACTGTGGGCAACTCAGTGTATTGCTAAGCATTAGACTAAGGTAATTATAAATAATCCTTTCTTTCTTCCCATTCACCAGATGGCCCTTTGATCAAGCAGCGTGTATTCATAAGAGGTCCCTTTCCCATATTCTGGTGGTAGAATAGAGAAAAGAAAGATGACATTCTCTTTAGACCATATTACAGAGTAAATCAGAGTGAATATAACCTGCATTCCTCACCAACATTCACAAAAATGTGCTGTTTATTCTTCTAGGAACTATCCTTTTGATATAGTGACGCTTTTAAACTTGGTGCTGTTCAAGGCATCTGACACCAACAGAGAGATTTATGAAATTTCCATGCAACTTATGCAGGCATGTATCAGCTACTTTTTTTTGTCTTCCTATCTTCGGGGAGTTTTTTTGTGAACCTCTTACAAAGTACTGTTTGTTTGCTTTTTAGTTTTGTTTTGAAAATAGTTTTGTCTTGACTATAAATACTTATGGGAATATTTATATTAAAATGAATAGAAAAATATTAGTTATGGTGTCTTTAAAATTTGGAGAGTATACTCTGAAGCATATAGATTGTTCTCTGATATCTAAACTTGAAATGCTGACATTTTCTGAGCTAATGGATTTTCATTGTGTCATTACATTATTTTTTTGTCTTTTATAGATCCTTGAATCAAAGCTTTTTGTTTATTCAAAAAAGGTAGCTGAGCAAAGACCGGGCAGTATCTTGTATGGTACACATGGTCCATTGCCACCTCTTTACAGTGTCTCACTTGCCCTTCTTTCATATGAACTAGCAAGGATGTACCCTGAACTTACCCTTCCACTTTTTTCAGGTACCTATATCTATTTGACTTATTATCTACTTTACATTTTTATACACATAGTAGACTGATAAGACATTTCTACCTGTGAGCAGCAATTCTGTTTATAAATTTAGCTTGTCCTGTTTTTTTTCTGGTTCAGGTCAAATCAGATTTAGGAATGCAATATATATTTCCTAGAGGTACTTACACAAAGTACAGAATAGCTATTTAAAAACCCTGTTTTGGGACCCTGTGCTGCTTGTGTCATCGTAGGGTAACTTTGAAATTGCAAGGGCCCTGAATAAGTTAAAGTGACATTGGCAAACTCTACTATAATGAGTCCTCATGTTAAGCATAGTGATTCTTATACATACATTTATATAGATGATACTTGTGAGGACAGAATTTTTCACTTTATATAAACATGACTTTAACTTTGGGAAGATTGACTCTGTGTGTCCAGTTTTACCAATGATTCAAACCACTCTGAATGAGTGATCTCCACCTTCTGTTATTTACCACATCTGCAAGTCTTAGTATCATTTTAATTTTATCAGAAATACATTTTGTCAGGGTTACTAAGAAAAATGCTAAAGAATCAGACCTGCAGGAACACCATTCAGAGTATGCCTACTCTGAGACCATTCCTGGGAACAATGAAGTTTTGAGACGTATCTGTCTGTTTTAATCCATCTAATGTGTTGCTCTAGCTTTTAAATAACAGAATGCAATGTCTGTAATTGTGGGAATTCTTACTGGCTCTTAAAATCCCTTTCTGTTGTTTTTAGTCAGTCTGTAGGGGCTGAAGGAAGGGTGAAGGAAGAATGCATCATCCATTTCTCAGTGCCCAAGATACTATGAGTTATAAATAACTGGTGTAGGGAAATCCTGATGGCTCATTTATCTTAAAAAAAAAAAAAAAAAAAGCAAATGTTGTTCATTATTGCTGTTACCATCTATTCATGTTGCTGTAGTGGCTGTGTCATTTAAAAGAACTCAGATACACAGTCCAAATCAGAGCCCCTTTCTATACATCTGGAATCATAAGGAGAGAGAACAGTGTATGTCTTGAAGATTTTTAAAAAACAGGTAGCAAGGAAAGAAAGGAAATGTTAACTGTACTGATTTTACAGAAGAATTCTGGTAAAGAGAGCTAATGTGGTTCACCTTGGCAGGAATCCTGTCACTGTATTTCTTATCCCAGAATTTCCAAATCTCTTTCCCTTACAATGCCAGTTGTTTTTTTTATAAACTGTATAAAGTGCTGTATAGAAGCACTCCTGGACTGGCAGCTGACTATGAATTTTATAGGCCTCCCCACAGGAAAGAAGACTCCTAATATATGCAAGGTGGTTTTGTAAACACAGTATACTAAGTGTCTTAAGGTTTAAACTACAGCTTAGAAATGTGGAGGCTGATGGCGCACTTGTAATTCTGCAGAACACTTCGGTATGTTTATTTTAATTCTCCAAAAGCTCTTGAAATTCTAGAATAACTGCCAGTAACTGAATTAGCCCTTTTCCTCTTTATTGACATCTGTTTCACATAATACATAATATGGCACAGTAACAAGGGGTGACTTTCTGTTTCTAAGCCCTATGTTAGTTATTTTAGACAGAAGACCTATTACTGGACATTAAGTTAATCACAGAATCACAGAATCATCTCGGTTGGAAAGGACCTTGAAGATCATCTAGTCCAACCGTTAACCTAGCACGTGCAGTTCCCAACTACACCTAAGTGCTATGTCGACCCTAATGTTTCTATTCAGGAAGCCCGACTACATGCTTTTCTATGCTTGTGGTTTGCAAGGTAAAAACCAGCAGGTGGTCTAACACACACCAGAAATCTGATCTTAAACTGTGTATGTAAGGTTTCCTTCATAAACTAACATGTCCTTTTCAACTTTTACTATTTTAGAGGTAAGCCAGCGATTTCCAACAACACATCCAAATGGAAGACAGATCATGCTTACCTATCTGCTACCATGGCTTCATAATATTGAACTTGTAGACAACAGACTGCTCCTCCCTGGTTCAAGCCCTACCACTCCAGAAGATGAACTGAAGGACAAGGATGGGGAAATAGCAGTCACAAGTGGACTAAAAGGCAATGGCTGGGGCTCTCCTGAAGCCACTTCGCTGGTTCTTAATAATCTCATGTATATGACAGCCAAGGTAAAATAGCAGAACAAACAAATAAACCAACCTATAAAACGATTTCTGAAATATTCAAATTTAGGTTTCTTAAGCAAAAGGTGCTTAGGTTTCTTCTGTCTGATACCAGCAATTTTGCACTGCAAAGTCTGTACTAATCAGATACAACCTTGTTTTTGAAGTTCCTTCACTTTTTCTTTTAAGGACAATGCTAAAATGCTTCTCTTTCAAAACATGAACAAGGAAAAGTGTTTTACCCTTTTTAAAAAAACCTTGATAGCGAGAGTATTAAGGATAACTTAGAGGAACTAAGTTCAGTTCCCTCCTGTGTCACCTCCTGGGTTAATATCTAAGGTAGCAGATGAAAGTTTATTTCGGGATGAGAATGAGCACCTGGAATTTGTCCTACTGAAGCTCTTATACTTTCTAGGAAACACTTAAATATTCTTTAAGGTAAAGAAAAGGAAAAAATTAGTATACATTTCTAAGGTGCTAGTTAAAGCATTCTTTTGTAAAAGGGAAGATATTTTACATCCCAGGTCCTGATAAAAGACATTTCCTAACGTGTTCAGAGTTAATCCTCTCTTGAGCAGAATGTCTGTATCCATGCTACATAGCAGTTGATTATGGATCTTGCCTCATGTTGAGGCCCTGTAAGTAAAATGTAATTATTATTTTGCGTGCATTTTGTCATATGAGCATGTCTGAAGTGGGGGATATGCTTCAGCCCCTCAGAATGTTTTTTTGATACTTGTTGCATATCCAGAGCATGATACTGGCTTGTGAATTATGTGATGGTACAGAGACTCTATGATATTGTTAGAGGAATTTTATGTGTTGAAAACAGATGTGATGCAGTCTCACCTTTTCTACCTATCAGCAGCAGTCCTCAGAGTAAGTTGCTTCCAAAACCACAGGAAGTTTTTGTTCCAGAGTGAACAAGTATATTTCCTTCAAACCATATTGATTGACCTAGCTTTGAGGCTGTATGTGTGATAAAGGGACTGGCACCTGGAAGTGCCAGTGTAGATGACAGTAGATGTAGCTAATATGTATTAAATCATTTTCAGTAGAATAACATGACCTGGAGAGTACTACTCCTCTCCTAGCAGAATGTCAGTCTGTGCAGTGGTTAAAACAGTCTTCTTGAAGTGGGAGCCAAAGATTTTACATAGGAGACAGAGCAGCTTCAATTCTAGACTCCCACATCCTGGATGCATGCACTAACCATTTAATGGGCTGGACAAAAGGGAGTCATTCCTATAACTGTGTCTTGCAAAAGAGAGCAAAAGCTGCTTGGTTCCCATGTGAAAGCAAAGGGCTGTCTAATGCTTAATTCTGCTAGGATTTACTCAGGAGAGAGGTGCCAAATTGC
Organism: Strix uralensis; assembly: GCF_047716275.1. Taxonomy (NCBI): domain Eukaryota; kingdom Metazoa; phylum Chordata; class Aves; order Strigiformes; family Strigidae; genus Strix; species Strix uralensis. The sequence goes on along the minus strand of NC_133973.1, from coordinate 113,193,680 downwards.
TCACTACTGTGAAGGCCAAAGCACTTAGGTACAGAAATGCAGAAACAAAACTTGAGTTCCTTGAACAGTTGTAAAGATGAAGCCAAATAAACTGCTTGATTTTAGGATCACCTGTTGAATTTACATTCCTGAAAGATTTCTCTGTGTGTGTGATTTAAGTCTTTTTGTGGATCTGAACCTGAATACTTTTTAATAGAATTTATGCTCTGAAGTCTGTCAGGTAGCTTTTGAAACTACTGTTTTGTTGCTTTTTACAGTATTTTACTGTTGGTTTTGTATGAGAAAATGCTCTAAAAGAGCATGCCTTAGTCTGGAGGTCTGTGTATTTCAAGAAATGTATCTCTATGATCCTTTGCAGTACGGAGATGAAATTCCCGGCCCAGAGATGGAAAATGTCTGGAATGCTTTGGCCAACAATGAAAAATGGAGTAACAACCTTAGGATAACACTGCAATTTCTCATTAGCTTATGTGGTGTTAGCAGTGATACCATCCTTTTACCTTATGTAAGTGTTTGCATGTTATTTTATTTACTATTGGTGGCATAGGTTTTAATGAAGAAAACAGATATTACCTCCAGAAAATTAATTTCTATTTCAAAAATAAGAAGTACCAACATACTGTACAAAATTAAATCATGGGAATGAAGGAGCCAAGAAACTGAAATTCAAGAAAGGAATTGAGTGGTGGGAATCTCAGTCTCCATCCGTGGAGCACACCTCATTTCAAGCAAGAGGTGGGCTCCTCCTCAAGCAAAGAGCAACTTTGCATGTCTGTGTAAGGGGCCAGTAACAGGGACCAGCCATAAATTGCCAGAATACACAATTTATATATATATTTAAAGTTTAATTAGAAAGACAGAATGGCTGTTCAGAGGTTAAATAACTTGCATGAAAAATTAAGTAAAAATACTAAATGCTTATAATGTTTCTCAGTAATCAATTAGTTTACAAAGCTATTAGTTAAATTTTGGAAGTTCTTTCAGTAATGGATGTTATATCATGAATGGGACATAACATGTTATGATCTTATTAGTTTGTTTGTTGTAAAGATTTAGGTGTTCCTTCAGAAAAGTGTGTAGTTTTAAGAAAGTGTTACATTCTCTTCTCCTTTAGCAGACTAAGGCTTTCTGTGGGACATCTCAAGAGGCACAAAATAGCTAACCTCTATAAGCTCCTTACCGTATCAACTTTTGCCTTTGCATGGCTGTCATGAATTATATAACTGTTCCTGCTATGTTCAAGTCAAACTGTGCAGGATATTGTTATTATTCAAGTTAAAATAAAATCAGGGCTGTCTGAGAAAAGCAAGATAATCCCATTCCCATGTTCCTTATTGCTCAGTTGCTGGGTGAAACAGAATCTAAATTTAGTAAATCTTCTAGCATACTTACAATATGCTGTTTTATTAGTTAGTCCCTTTTATTGCTTTCCCTGAAATAAATTTGAAATTACTATTAATGTGAATCAAACTTATCTAACAAGCCTCATAAACATACTTCATGTACAGTTGCTGAAATACTTTGCTTAAAGTGTTTATGATGACTGCTCTGCATAATAGAATAAACGAAATATAGAAGACCATAAAAATTTTCAAGATGATGTTATTGTACCATAGACATCCTGTTGGTTTCCTTTTATTTGTAGGGTTTACTGTTCTGTTTTCTCAAATCAGTATATATGCAAAGTCAGTGTTGCCTAGCTAGTCAAAAGAAGAAAGATTTGAAAGTGGCATTGCTGTAAGAACAAGCTCAAGCTATATATGAGAAGACAAAGCAGTTGATCCCAAATATCTTAAGGGTAATGAAGATCTTTCCATCAGTTGTGACAAAGTGTCAGAGGTTCTCCACTCAGTGTTGACCATGCTTTGAGCAGGAGGTTAGATGAGAGACCAGGTTCTTTCTAACCTGACTGATCCTACAGTCTGTGACAGAACTGGGATCAGGCCCAAAGGTGGCCTCCATCAGGAGGAGCTATGTTGGCAGGCAACAAGTGGAAATCACAGAGGTAAGAAGCAAAATGAGGACTGTTGTATTTCTGACAATTTGCAAACAGAAAAGAAACAGTTTTCTAAGAGGAAGGAGTAGTCCTGTGCTAAGTATATGTCTCACACCTAAGTCTGTAGCCTGATTGGAAATGCCTGATAACCCTCTGGCCCGGGAGCCCCTCTCATACCTTGTCCACCCATTCAGATACTTGTCAACCCAGAGCTTTCAACATATCCTTTTTCCAAAACTATTGCTATCCCACAGCTTTGAGCAGTGTACCTCAAACCCCCTTCCTACGTACAGCACTTCTTCTTTCTTGAACTCTTTCCAAACCCCCTTGCCTCGAAGCCTTGGCTCTCACAGTCCTGTCATCCTCCAGGACAATACAGTCCTCTTACTCCACAAACAGAGCAGTCTGTTTTGACATCTCCAGCTTCATCTGCTCAGCATCTCCTATTTTGTCTGTGGGACTTTTCTGCTCTCCCTCCCAGGCTTCTGATGACTGTTAACAAGACAATCAGGTCTTCATTGGTGGTGGCAGCTGACAAGGTTCCCGTGTTTTCTGCCACCCTGTTAGTCTGTGTTTTGTAATGTTGAGTTAAAAGTCTGATTCTCAGATTTTGCAAAATCTGAAAAAAATTTCAACTTCTGTAGGAAGCCTGACTGTGCTTATGAGTCACCCCTTAACTGATAGATTTGTCTGGAGTAGGAAAATACACCGGGCTCATCACACACATCTGCTCAGTGTTTTGATAATGCCCTGGAGTTTGCAGATAAATCATACCCAACTGCTAACTACATAAGACTACTGATACCATAAACATGTATCTTCCATTATCATGTAGATAACACTCACACATTAGCAAATAAAGGTAATTTGAGCAGTTTATCAGCACTGTTGCAGCTCACCTGGACTCAAAAGACCATGCAGTTGCAAGATTGCCAGTTTACCTATCTCCTTTTGGAGCCCTCTGTGCCCCAAGGCAGTCACCAGCTGCTTCATGCCTTCAGCCATCTGTTCTGCCTGTGTGGGTCCAAGCCAAAAGCATGCCTGACTTACTTTTTTTTTTTTCCCCAATCAGCTAAATTCATTGCTTTGTCTCTTATAATTGTTTCCTTTAAGCATTTTTTCCCAGTGCCCCAGGACAAGTTGCTGAGCTGTCCTTTCTTTCACATACATACTGAAAAAATTCTTACGTTATTTGCAGTTTAGAAGCCTTATCAGCGAAGATTTAGTGTAGGGAACGTGACCCCTTCTGGGGTGAAAGAAGCTGAAGTGGCACTGTGAGCCCAACTAGAAATGAGCCTTGGAAAGAAGGTATATTTTTATCTGGAAAGTCCCTGAAAAATGTTTAGCACAGTACAGTACAAAAGACTTTGAATATGTGCATTTTCTCTACTTTAAGCAAAAGAAAATGAGAGAAAAAAAAGAGGGAAAGAGAAGCAGTCGGGAAGTTATTTTAATGGAAGTATTTTAAGAGTTTAAGAACAGCAATACTTGGTGAGGCCAACAGTCTGTTCAGTTCAGTGTATTAGCTCCACTATAAGCATCTGTTTAGGGACATCTTTAAAAACAAGAAGGCAAGCACAGAGGGATGCTTCTCCATATGATCTCCCAGCTCCAACAGTTTAGGAGTCAATTGTTATTGAGCCAGAGTCTCTGCTTTTAATAACCATCAGGTTTTTTTTCCTCAAGAATTCAGTCTAATTCGATCTCAGTATCTCAAGTCCTCATTGCTGCAGTGCATACAATAATGTTTGAGTTCTTGTTAAATGATGTATAGAAAGTCCCAGCAGTTCTCTAAATTATACTCCCAGATTTTTCAAATCACAATGCATGAAGTCTCTATACATAATTGTTCTGCCTTTCTTCCATGTACTATTACTTTGATTACAGATATAGGTAGCTACTCAGAGCCTGGCTTATTCTTTGTGGCTACAGCTACCTCTTTCACGTCAACTGTATCTGGAAATACAGGCATGAAGTTTTGGGTGGTTCTAGCTTTCTAGATGAGAAGTTTGCTACATCCAAGAGAGTAAGATTCATCTTCAGTGGAAATCACATACTCAAACTGTACATCCCTGAGTGTGATTCAGAGTTAATGCTGATATCCTTAAATGTTAGGTACAAAATCAGGTGGGGTTTGTATATGTGTATGCTATATAGTTATATACCCAAACAGCTCATTTGTGGATTGTAAGCAAAAACTGTGGGGTAATTAGATCACAGATTCACTCTGCTGGGGAAATGATCTTGGTATCAAAGTGAGCAGTTTTATTTCTGTATGAACAAGATGGATGCAGTTGTGTGGTTGTGGTGTCTGTTCAGGAGTAACATTTGTATTCTGGATCTTTTCAGTACTGCAGTGTAACATGTATTGATTTCTTTGGAAATTCACTTTGAACAGAGTTTAATAACTGTTATTTTCTTCTCTAGATAAAAAAAGTTGCGATATATCTATGTCGCAATAACACTATTCAGACAATGGAAGAGCTGCTTTTTGAGCTTCAGCAAACTGACCCAGTGAACCCAATAGTCCAGCATTGCGATAATCCTCCATTTTACCGTTTTGCTGCCAGTAACAAAGCCTCAGCTGCAGCTTCTGGTATGGCCTAAATATACTTTTCAGTTATGCTCTCCTGCTCTTTTGAGTCTTCATCGCTTTGAAAAAACAATCTCTTACTTTTGCACCCATTCAGATCTGTGTATATATAAAGTGCAAGTTTCAGGGCCTTGTTTCACATCTAAATTACAGTTCTTTTTGATTCCTAATGTTGTATATGCTTTGTAAACATATGCTTAATTCTCTCAACTGTTTTAATAGGATATTAGCAATGTTTGGTGCTATTCAGAACTCATATGAGGTGATTCTTCTAGCACTAGTTTCTCAGAACAAAAAGACATCATCAATGCTGTGATCACAGCAGATACACCAAAGCAGTTTCCTGAAAACTGAGAGCCTCAACTGTGTGGCAGTTCTGTTTTCAAAGGCCTGATGCTATTTCCAAGCTGCAGTAGTCAAAGATACTTAAGAGACACCAGTCCATAATTTAACCTTGTCAATGTTTTGCCAAATTCTTGAAAAACAAAGTGGAAGTGTATCATTATGTTAATCTATCCCTCAAAGCATTCAGCCATGCAAGCAGGTCCTGGTTTATAGAGGTAACTGTTCATTCATATGCTCAAATACTTGCAGGATGATCACTTTGACTGTGGCTGCTAAAAAAAATTAAGTTATGGGCTTTTATTGCCTTTCAAATACTGTCTGCTGCATGTTAACAGGTGTTCCTATCGACATCCCATGTACAGGAACCACCTCTAGCAGTAACACTGTTGTAGCTGGTCAAGACAGTTTTCCTGATGCAGAGGAGAACAGAATGGTGAAAGAGACTGATGAAAGGTTTGTGCTTTGTTTTTTTTTTTCTCCAAAACGTATGTGTTTTGCTATGCTAAGGGTGAGATATTTTGCATTGTTTTGAGAGGAACTCTGATGCTCAGACTGATCCTAAGTGCTGTTATCCCAGTAAGATCATTTTAAAATGAGCATATGTAGAAGTTTTAAAAAAAAGCTATTCACATGATTCTAGTTCCTGACTGTTGCTTAATAATACATTGTGGAGAAACATCTGTTAAACCTACATTGAATGAACTGTGCTAAGTAGATCATGGTTTTGTAGGAATTACCCACAAAGGAGAAGGAAAATAAGAGTGTCTACCAAATAATGACAACTAAAATCTTTATGAAAAATCAGGTTTGATCACACCTTTTGATTTCATGGACAGTGAGTAAAATTTAGTATGCAGATTTGTATCCATGATTGCAAGGGTACTTCCTTTGTCTGGATAAAATGTGTTACAGAGGAAAACTATGTAAAATATTTTGCTTAGAAATCATATATTCAATTTAGTCTTTTGCTACTTATGTTGCATAGTGACAAATGATGAATGAATAAATGCAAAGCTTAAGGCCCTTCAAATCCTCGAGCGCAGACAGATACATATTTCTTCTCTCACTGAAACCCTCTTATTTTTGTAAGAGAACTTTCACAGAATCACAGAATCACCTAGGTTGGAAAAGACCTTGAAGATCATCTAGTCCAACCATTAACCCAACATTGACAGTTCCCAACTACACCATATCCCTCAGCGCTATGTCAACCTGACTCTTAAACACCTCCAGGGATGGGGACTCCGCCACTTCCCTGGGCAGCCCATTCCAACGCCTAACAACCCATTCTGTAAAGAAATACTTCTTAATATCCAGTCTAAACCTTCCCTGTCGCAACTTGAGGCCATTCCCTCTTGTTCTATCGCTTGTTACTTGGTTAAAGAGACTCATCCCCAGCTCTCTGCAACCTTCTTTCAGGTAGTTGTAGAGGGCGATGAGGTCTCCCCTCAGCCTCTTCTCCAGACTAAACAACCCCAGTTCCCTCAGCCGCTCCTCGTACGACATGTGCTCCAGACCCTTCACCAGCTTCGTTGCCCTTCTCTGGACACGCTCGAGTAATTCAATGTCCTTTTTGTAGTGAGGGGCCCAAAACTGAACACAGTAATCGAGGTGCGGCCTCACCAGTGCCGAGTACAGGGGTAAGATCACTTCCCTGTCCCTGCTGGCCACGCTATTTCTGATACAAGCCAGGATGCCATTGGCCTTCTTGGCCACCTGGGCACACTGCTGGCTCATCTTCAGCCGGCTGTCAATCAACACCCCCAGGTCCCTCTCTGACTGGCAGCTCTCCAGCCACTCCTCCCCAAGCCTGTAGCGCTGCTGGGGGTTGTTGTGGCCCAAGTGCAGCACCCGGCATTTGGCCTTATTGAAACTCCTACAGTTGGCCTTAGCCCATCGCTCCAGCCTGTCCAGGTCTCTCTGCAGAGCCTCCCTACCCTCGAGCAGATCAACACTCCCACCCGACTTGGTGTCATCTGCAAACTTACTGAGGGTGCACTTGATCCCCTTGTCTAGATCATCAATAAAGATGTTAAACAGGAGTGGCCCCAAAACTGAGTCCTGGGGGACACTACTCATGACCAGCCGCCAACTGGATTTAACTCCATTCACCACAACTCTTTGGGCCCGGCCATCCAGCCAGTTTTTTACCCAGTGAAGCGTGTGCCCATCCAAGCCGCGAGCAGCCAGTTTTGCCAGGAGAATGCTGTGGGAAACGGTGTCAAAGACCTTGCTAAAGTCAAGGTAGACAACATCCACAGCCTTTCCCTCATCCAATAAGCAGGTCGCCCTGTTGTAGAAGGAGATCAGGTTTGTCAAGCATGACCTGCCTTTCATAAACCCATGCTGACTGGGCCTCATCATCTGGTTGTCCCGCATGTGTTGTGTGATGGTACTCAGGATGAGCTGCTCCATCGGCTTCCCGGGCACCGACATCAAGCTGACAGGCCTGTAATTTCCCAGATCATCCTTCCAACCCTTCTTATGTATGGGTGTCACATTTGCCGATTTCCAATCTGTCGGGATCTCCCTGGTCAGCCAGGACTGCTGGTAAATGATGGAAAGTGGCTTGGCAAGCACCCCAGCCAGCTCCTTCAGCACCCTTGGGTGTATCCCATCTGGTCCCATAGACGTGTATGTGTCTATGTGATGCAGTAGGTCACTGACTGTCTCCTCCTGGAATGTGGGGGGGTCGTTCTCCCAGTCTCTGTCTTCTGGCTGAGGAGGCTGGGTTCACTCAGTACAACTAGTCTTGTTATTAAAGACTGAGGCAAAGAAGGCATTAAGCACCTCAGCCTTTTCCTCAGCCTTGTTCCTGATAGTCGCTAGTATCACTTCAGAAGTCCAACCCATTTTCCATAGGTTCAGGACTTAGAAGTACAGAGCAAACTTTTCTGTACTTCAGAACCTTTTGAATTGCTTGCCTTCTTCTTGTTATAAACATGAGTAGCGTTTTGTCACGTTAGTTATGTCTGTCTGCTAATTTAAATGTAAGTAAAAAATGTCACTCATCTTAGTAGTCAGTAAGGTTTCAAACTGATAGTAAAGAGGATTTGACTCAAAAGTGATGGTTTTCAGTATACGCACTAGAAATGTACTTAAAAGGAAGATCAACCCATTTTTCCTCTGATTTTTTTTTTTATTATTCTTTACATAAATGTTTATGGCTGTATAGTTTGAAGTTAGATTTTTGTTCAGTTGATTTGCAGATAAGTTGAGCAAACTTCATCTCCTACTATATCTTATATCTTACTGTTTTTCAGGGTTTCTTGTCTTACGTAAATTTTAAATGTGACTCCAGAAAGGTTTTTGGCATTCAAATCTGCCAGAGACTGATGATAAAAATGAAAGGAAGATTACAAAGTTCTGGTATTGGTGTTCTGATTCGTGCTGAAACACTCCTCAGAAAAAAATGTAAAATAATTTGCCTGAATTCATTGCTGGTATTTATGTTATCAAAGACACTAGCTGTAAGTGCATCTGCACTTCAAAACCAATGTGTCATTAGAATGCCCATTAATATTAACTTCATGTGTCAAGACATATTAAATAATGTTTACAGAAAGTAATAGATTATAAACAAACTATTCTCATAAATGTGGGCGCTTTTTTAATAATACAAATCTAATCAGAAGATACCTATGTTTTTATGTTGATGCAATATGATGTAAAATGCCCTGCCCTCAAATAATTTCTATGACCTGTATTCTCCATTTGTTTCATACAGGACAGAATTAAACTCTGCATAGTTCTTCGTAATTTTTCCTTAACTTTATTCTTCTTTTATATTTTTTTATGCCAGATAACTATGTCAGTAATTGTCAGTTTGTACACATTTATTAAGGGAATTTATTAAAATATAGGTGAATCAAATACTGAAAAGACAGAAAACAGCAGAAATAAGATGGCTCATGATGCCTTTTTGTCACCTCCACAATGAATTTATTGTGCTCTTATGAGACAGATGTGCTTTGGAAACAGCATAATATGTCAATGTATAATTAAATACCCTGCAATAATATGTACGCACATTAGTAAGAAATTGAATGTTGCATAGAGAACCTTCAATCTTGTTTAGTTTGATATAGTTGATGCAGTTTTGTAATTAATTTCCTAGCTTTGAAGAAACAATTATGTTTTTACATCATTGCTAGTGTGTGAGTCTCCAGTATGGCTTCTCTCACTCCACTTCAGGCCCGATTACATTGACAGCACAAGGAGGTGGAGGAAGCCAGAGGAGATCACCAGTAAATGTTAGCTTATCGTGGATCTGTGGCAGATTTGAGAACAGCTGTGAACAGTTTGTTCTGGCTCTCATATACCTTAACTATTCTGCTAGGTCTGCTCTGGCAGTTGCTGGATTTTCCTATTGAAGAGTGATCTGCTGCAGCGTTTGATACCAGTGTGAGCTTGACTTTGGACTATTCCCTCAGTTACTGCTTTAGCAGGTTGCCAGAATTTTACCCAGGAACATGGGCTGTGACAAAATACTAGTTGTGAACAGTTTATATCTCAGTTCAGCCTTAGCACAGTTTCTTGCTTCAAGAAAATCACACGTTTGCAGCATGAGATTTTTCCCTCTGCTAAATTTTAAAAGCTTGTGACACAGGAGCACACTGTTAGAACTTTTCAGAAACTGGCTGCAAAATTATTCTTTTGTGGAAGGAAACAGCATTTCATTTACATTGCTGTCTACTCCCATATAAAAGTGCATGCTTAAGGAAATGCTTTTTTTTGTAGAGTAAGCATATAGTCCAGATGTTTAACACCAGTCTGTATTTTTAATTAAGATTTTTCTTGTATTTGAAGGTTCAGTAATGTAATCAGAGCACATACCCGACTAGAATCAAGGTACAGTAATAGCTCTGGAGGATCTTATGATGATGACAAAAGTAAGTTCTATTACTCACTTTGATGAAATTTCTGGTGTTTTGGTGGGAGAGGAAAACATTCTTATGGATGGTGGAGGCTATTTAAGTTCTGTATAAACAGTAATGTAACATCACCGTAAAAGGAGTGTCCTTATTTTACCTTCATACCTCATTTAATTAATTTCCTTTGTTTAACCTGGGCTCAGTCAAACCTATTTAAAGGCCAGAGAACTTCACAGAAGGCAGCAGCAGAGAATCCTTCAGACAGTATCACCCTGAACCTTTCTTTCATGGCAAGGCAAAAGACTTCCAAGAGCATTACAGGGAGTGAATTGCGCCCTTTGCCAGTATTTCCCTCCAAATAGAGTGATGTTATATGAGCATGAAGAAGAGATTCAAAAGTTTCTAAAAATGAGGTCTTATCTCCTCCAGCTTTTCTCTGCTGTCTGCAACCAGTTTCTGGCTGCACTGTGCAAACCTTTGTTAGAGGGGAGAGTGAGATAGTGCTCCTGAGCACACCTGTTGTTCTTTATGTGTTTCTGCTAAATGGACTGTAAATGGACACTTGATGCTCAGCAGAGATTCCAAAGAAAACCAAGCTATTTCTGTGAACTACTGAATAACAGTGTAAATTTTAGGAGTTGGATGGTTTGACTTCATTTCAGATGTGAATTGTAAGGAAGCCAATTTACAGGTTTCAGCTAGGCCCTAACCAAATGTAAAAAAGGCAAGACCTTTTAATTTACTTTCATCTCTAGCTCAATAAAGCCAGGTCAAATAATATAGAGGCCATAATGTCTTGTCTTGGTGCTATGGACACCATTTTGGGACAGTAATTTGACATAAAAAGTAAAGATTTTATATATTCTTTAAGTAATTTTTTGGCAATACTCTTCTACAAAATATGGAAACACTGTCAAGTACAATACGATAGGAAAATTTAACGTATATCAAGAACTATTTTTAATAATGAAGCACAATATTTACAAAATATTGGGTAAGTACATAGTGTAGTATTTAAATACACAGAAAAGTGTGTAACATTAAATTCAGTGGTTCTTAGTAGACTTGTCTTGTTTTTCTTATGGCAGCTACTAAAAATTCTTCAGCACATGTTAATTGGAGCACAGCACTAATCTGATCTGCATGAACAATCTTTCAAAACAAAACAATGTATTATCAGAACATTCTTCACCAGTTGCTGGTTTTGACAAGAGTTAGAGTAATAAAAGGTTAAAGAATTCTGAAATTTTCTTCGCTCCTTTGGAATGTCTCTTCAAGCCAGTGCCCAAATGTTTTTTCCTGCCTGTGCCTGCAAGCTTTATAGTACTGTGAATATTTATGCAAGGTTTGCTTCTCACAGGGGTTCCTTCTGCAAGCATACAAATACCTAGATATAAAATAAAATACATTTTACTTTGCTACCGACATTTATGTATAACTCTAAAAGAAAGGGTAATTCTAATACCATTTGTGATTCTACAAGATAAATAATGCAACCTCCATTAAGAAAGTGCAACTTATTCCCTCTGGCAGGCAGCCCAGGCTGCAAAGGAATTGGTGGTATGGCTTCTCCAGTTCACTTGAGCATACATGTATTGCTGAGGATATAAATAGGGAACGCAACTCTGCACAGAAACTGCTTTGTTCAGGCAAAGATTGTATGTTAAGGTGCAAAGTGCTTTTTTTTTCTCCGTCTGCACATAAACCTGTGAAAACATGAGCGAAGAGCTAGGTATTAGTGTGGACTTCATGAAGCAGTTTTATGTGAAACACTTAAGTTGGTAGTAATAAGTAGTGACTGGGCAGTGTTTTTTTATGTGAAAAGCATCTGAGAAACATTACCTGGTTAATCCATATAAGATGAATATGTGAAAATGCTATACTTTGCTACATTATTTGGTCAGTTTGTTTTTCTTTATCTGTAACTAATAAGTCATCCTCCAGAGTATGAGAGAAATAAGTAGCGGTCTAAATCATAAAGGTCTAACGTGCTCCTTGGAAGACTAACACTGAAGAATGGGCATGATAAAGTTGACATTTCAGTAATAATTGGAGGAACAGCTACTATATTGAAGGGCTCCTGAATATCTGGAAACCTGAAGACTTTTTGTCAGAACCAAGAAGTGATGTGTATTAGAAGAAGCTAGCTCTGATACTTTTGTAGGCATCAAAGCAGTTTTGTTTCCTGTGGCAAAGCCAACAAGCATCAGATACACGCTGTCAAAAAAGGAAAGTGTTGAGAGTTTCAAACCTACCTAAAAAGCAAAAGTGTAACAAAAAAAACAGAGCAAAAAATAATGCTCTCATTAAAAATTCACAAAGGGCAATGTTTGGATATATGTCAAGAACAGGACTGGAAAGGATACTTTCTGTGGCAGTGTATCACAGACTGCCAGACCTGGGAAACAAAAGCTGACCAATGGGAAAATCGAGAATGAGAGAGAACAGAATACAGGAGAGATGGAACAAAGCTGTGCAGCCAAGAGAAGACAGAAAGTGCTAGAAATAACTTACTTGACCCACATCATTGCAGATAAACAGGTGGAAGAAAAAAACCTATTGCTTATTAACACAGCAGCTGTCATACTGAAGCAAAGCTAAATACATCTTTGAGAAATTCAAGATGTAATTCGTCCCTGTTGAAAGAAAATTACCCTGAAGATGTTTTTTGCATTCCTTATGCCTCCTTCCTAATTCAGGACATTTAACTTCTGCCTTTGTAGCATTGCTTAGCAGGGCACTGGTGAGGAGCTGCAAGAATGTGTCACTGGTATGCAGCTCCTTGCAGCAGATGGCTTCTGACAGCAGCTTCATTGGCTGAACTTTTCTCTCATTTTTGAAGAGAAAGTCTGTTGCTTGGTGCTTTGTGATCTGTATCCAAAGCTACTGACAGCAGGGATTCAGCTGCAGCTTCTACCACTCAGTGCTGCCTGGAATCTGTTTAATTTCCAGCAGCGTGAAAGAGAGATTAAAAATGCATCACTTGTTATTGAACACAGGAATTTGAAAACCTCATGTCATCTTATCACATCATTCCAAACAGCTGAGCTGATACATTAGCATAAACTCTATTTTATTATTTCTCCAAAATAGGTAACCAGACTTGGTTCTTATGCACTCTGTTTTAATGCTTTTCCACACAGATGATCCTGTTTCTCCGTATACAAGCTGGTTATTGAATATTGTTGAAACCAAACAACCACATCCCCTGCCCATGCCTTACAATGGAGGATGTTGGGCACCGCTTGTGGACTACCTCCCAGAAACCATCACACCCCGGGGACCCCTTCATAGGTGAGCAGTTTCTTGTTCTGACGTGTCAGACAGTGAGATGCTTCCTCTTACTGGTTGACCAACACCAATCCAACTGTCCCACCACTAAGAACATCAGAAAATCATACCTTCAATTTCTGCTGATTTCCAGTGCTAAAATCAGCATTCAGTGAAGGCTTGCAATTCTACCAGATTTCTACCAGAAAGCCTGTTTACAATGTAGGACATCACTTTCTGATAAGAATCAGACTGAAGAGACAACTAGAACAGAAAAGGAAAATTTCTCTTTCCCAAGTCTCTGTGGCTGCTATTCATAACACTTTTTTTGCCCTTGATCTTTTATTCTAACTAGGCTGTGCATATTCTGAAATTCCTCTTTTACATAATTTGTATTGACAGTAATAGTGTTCTTTTCAGTAATGGGTACTTACCTGCTTAATACTGTAACTAAGGTGCTTCAGCATTAATCATACTGAGAAGAAATGCTACAAATTTGAAAATGTAAAGATTGTTTATTTCTTCAGAAATTGCCATCATGTTACTGTTTTCATATCTGCAAGAGGTTTCAAACTGATACTGTGATTTAATTTCCAGGTGCAATATTGCTGTCATCTTCATGACTGAGATGGTAGTGGATCACAGTGTGAGAGAAGATTGGGCTCTTCACCTCCCTTTATTGCTACATGCTCTCTTTTTAGGTAAGAGCAACAGAACAAGAAATTAAGTATAAATGTACTCCTCTCATTTTAGTTTAGTTTTGCTGAAGCTGTAGAGTTGTGTGCCTTATGTTTTTCATTATGATTTCCTAAAAAAAAAAAGCCCGAGGCAATGCAGTCTGTGAATTAGTCTCAAAACTTTGAAGCTTTTGAATATTTTGGCCAATTTCACCCAAATTTGAGAGGTGGGTAGAAATTTGAAGGTGATTCACTTCCTAAAATATCTCTAAAAAACCCATAGCCCCCCCTGTGAGAAAATCAGGCAAAACTCAGCCTTTGTACAGTCTGGTTTGTGATGGGCAGGTGGGCAGTCAGCACATGCCTTAGACCTCGACTACACACACCAGTGCTGTCTCTAGCCTTTGCAAAAATATTATGTAAGAGAGCTGAGATTACTGTATTGCAGAGACAGTGAAGGTAGGACACAGACCACTGGAAAGCAAGCTTCATTAATTTCACTGCTAATGGAATACTTTGTCATCAGTGTGTTCCCTTATATACCTGAGCATAGAGGTACTGCTTTTTCCCCACTGCTGTGTCTGTTCTTGACCGTAACACAGGTCAGCCGGAGGGTGATACTTTCCTTATCCTGCCACTTAACATTATGAAAAGTGAGTGGCCTAATTTTTTAGCACACAAGAGTATTTAGAATTATAAAGCCATTCCCTAACTTCTGTGGTTGATAATAGTTTTCACAAATAAACACAGCCAGGCATTTGTGAAATAAATTTATTATAACTGGAGATCACAGTCCACTTCTCATTCAGTCACCATAGTTACCATTAAGTCTATTCACTGGCAATCTGGGAAGAGTCTGTTGTTCAGCAGGCAAAAAAGATTAAATTGGGAGGTTACAGGCACAATGGTAGAATATATGTGGTATACTTCTGTATATAGTTGAAGAAGATACGTCATTCTCCTTTTCTGCTACTCTGTTACCTGCTGTTCTGTTTGAAATTTTTTTATGAAATGGGTTTTTTTTTAAAATGCACACTCATCAAATACTCAAGCTTCATATATTAGTATATTGATTTCAGCAAACATCTAATGAACCACAAGAGTAAGAGCCAAGACTGTGTTGGATGGGACTCCCAGGGTCGGTTTCAATACGATGTTTCACATATATTCTTCACTAAAGCTATTTTGTGGCTGCCCATAACAATTTTTTACTTCTTTTTATATTGCTGTGAACTTTCTAAGTGTAAGAGGGAGCTGAAAGAGAACTGGATAGGTGTATGAATCAAATCAATAACCTTCAACTGATCGAACAACATCTTTAGTATGATCAGCAACAAGTGTGAGAAAACTGGTGTTTACAGTAAGAAATTCTCACAAGAATAGATTAATAACTTAAGACAAGGGTAGTATGCAGCAGTGAGGCCACTTCAGTTAAGACAGCTGTAAGGAGCCATCAGGGGGCCATGCAAATAAACATATGCAGAAACAGAGTTACAGTATTAGTAATCCATTATGAAAATATCTTTACTGATTTGTTCATGCAATAATTTTTCAACTTTACAGTTTTTCATAAGAAATAAATAGAAATTTACGAATACCATTTGAGATAGTCCCTTGGTTAAGAACTCTCAAATCTCAAATGTGAAATTAAAGCTAAATGTAACTGGTAGCTAAATGTAACTGGTTTAGTGGTAACTAAAATGAGATCACAGCTTCCAGACTTCAATTTCTCTAGAGTTGTTATACCTTCTGTGGAAACTTGTTCTGTGTTTTGCAGTAGAGCTCTGTTGTGATGGTGTAAGTTATGCTACACATGTTAGCCAAAGGTGTGAATGTGATTGAAAATGAAGTATTTCTGTCCTGCTGCACTGTGAGCAGGCAGATGCATCTGACTGAAAAGGAAACTGGAAATTGGAAATTGGTATGGTGGCTAGCTGGAGAGCCCTGTATCCTTCCATTTATTGGAATGAGTGAGAAAATACTGAAATGAAAGAATTTGGCAGTGTATGTGTTTAATAGGCTATTGGATGGTTTGTAGTACTGATAGTGAAGTAGAGAGGCAGACTGCTGGTGTGAACCTGCCTGTCAGTAGTGCCTGAAAATCACTGCTGTTTAAAAACTCTTTTGCAACCAGTGCGAAATTAGTTGAGCAGCTAGATTCCTTTCCCATGGAAATGTGTCCACATCACAGAAGTTTACCCGCTCGGGAACATTTCCAAGTTAAAGAAGGGCCCAGCAACTGGACAAGCACAAAGACTGAACTGTCCTTCTCACTTCATAGTTAACATATCTATGTCAATACTTTCATACAACCCTAGGGTTTAACAGGATTTCAGTCACAAGTACTGCCAATATATTCAGTCACAAGTACTGCCAATATAGAATTTATTTTTAATTAAAAGAACTTTTTATATCCTTTTCAGTGTATGTTAGAACAGGGTAGGATGGGTTCATTATCTCCTGGCAGGTGGAAGGAAATGGAGAAAGGAGAATAGGAGCAGAAAGCTGAAGAAGCTGAAAAAGAGGTGGTCAGGTTGGCCATGGTTCTTTTGGAGAACCCTGTAGACAGATGAGTAAGACCAAGGATTACAGAACCCCCAAAGACATGCCCATAGGAGCCAAAAACTCATTGTTGAGAATATGGCAGTATGAGCAGCTTCATTTTTGCAGGC
Source organism: Strix uralensis (assembly GCF_047716275.1). NCBI lineage: Eukaryota > Metazoa > Chordata > Aves > Strigiformes > Strigidae > Strix > Strix uralensis. The sequence continues at coordinate 113,177,253 of NC_133973.1, read as the reverse complement.
CAGACTGCAGAACCAGCGTGACTGGAATATATTAGAAAACACTTGACTTGAAAGACCTGTTGGCTGCTGCCACTTAGTGTAATGAAGAAGCTGTTTTTTAAAGGGAAATATGTCCTGAGGAGAGAGGAGCTGAAGAAGCAAACAATTCAATTTTTCAGCACTGAAACTGCCCTTAAATGGAAGACAGTATTTTTAAATATCTTGAAAGGTACTGAAAGAGATTTGAAAAGAGATTACTACCACAGAGTGCAGTTTATTTTACAAGCATCTGTTTCCTTTATATTTGCAATTTGTGAATTATTCAGGTTGTGTTAAAATCTTACAAACAGCCGTAGTGCTAACCAGATCAGAGTCTTTCAATTCTAGACCTTCAGTTTCAGTTCAGCACCCTGAGCTGGTGGCTAATTTCTCATGCTGCTCACTGGTAGCTGAAGTTCTTTTTTGAGGGATTTTGTCTATCAGTTCCTTCCTTAATAAATCAGTATCTACCTCTTACAGTTTGCACTTGTTGTAAAACTGATGTCTGTGCAAGAAAGCCAGCTACTGAGGTTAGCAATGTAATTACAACCATCACCAAGAATTTCTCATCTTTAGAGGTTTTCCAGCCCGTCCAGTTAACACTGCAGTAAGACAATGTATAAAGTTGTATTGCCACACATTGTTTTGTACCTCCTGTATGGGACCTCAGTCTGGAAACTTAACTATACACATACATTTAAACAAAAACACTAGTAACCATATCTGGAAATACTACACCTTTTGTTTGTTTGCACTGTTGCCATGAATTGCCTTGGAATTTTTGCTGTTTCTGGAATGTGAACTTGTTTGTTACTACTTCATATTCAGTGATTGCTGTAACCTTTTCTTTTAGGTCTTGACCATTACCGCCCTGAGGTCTTTGAACACAGTAAAAAGTTACTGCTTCACCTTTTGATTGCATTATCTTGCAATAGCAACTATCAAGCCATTGCATCAGTGCTTCTTCAGACCAGAGAGATGAATGAGACCAAGACTCTGACAGTACAGCCAGCATACTTGCCTGAATATCTTTATACAGGTAATAAAGCAAAAGAAGAAAAGAACATTGCATTATACTGTGAGGTTTTTGGAAGTAGGAAGTCAAGGTTACTTTCCTAAAATGTAACAGTTTTGATAAATTAGAGTAGTAAAGTGGCAAATATGAACAGTTCCCATTAATATTAATTCCATGTTAACTACCCTAGAGATGTGCCCAAATTATTATTAGATAACTTTTCATGATAGTGAGAAAGCTATCTGATGTAAGGCAAAATATATAATGTAGAATTTTAAACATTAATGCGGCTAATAACTTCCTAACTTCCCCCTCAGGGAGCTGGGACTACTTTAAATGAGGGCAATCACTCCTCAACCTTCAAAAGAAATGAATAAATAATTCCCACACAGGAAGAGCAGCAAAATGTGCAGCTCAGATTTTCCATTATTAAATTAAATTTCACATGATATACACCCTCCTTTATATCACAGATACACTTCATTTCTCTCCTGAAATCTGTTTCTGCATTAGAAGGCTTACTTCAGACCTCTGCTGAGATGGGTGTTCTGTTAACTTTGGCCAATTTACCTGTTTTTAACAGGTTGGTTGGGAACAGTTTGTAAAAAGCTGCTAGCTAAATTTACTGTTGTCATGTAATATTATTAAAAGAAAGCATACTGTTGAGATTTGAAGGAATCATAGAACCATTGTAGAGTTACAGAGGTAGCATTAGTTGTCTGGGAAAGGGTGAGGAACTTTACCATACAGTGGGAAATGAAAATTATCAAATTAGTGGTTCTTTAGGAATATAACTAAAACAAATAGTTTGGCTTTATAAAGAATATTAGTTGATAACTGATTTTTTTTTATGAGACCCAAAAAAATTATTTTAAAGCAATGAGAAGAAGGGATAGGTATTTCAGATTAATGAATTAGTTTGGCCATCGAGGTTTCATTCTGAGTAATGTCTGTGCAAAATTACATCATATGTAAATTTCCTGTCTTGAGTTGTGTAGATCTCTTTTCCAATGCATGTCCATAAACTATTAAATACAGGATAAAATTCTTACATTAAAATTATATTATTGTTTTTCTGCCAGAATGAAAAACTGTTTTCATTCCTGTGTCTGAAAAACATAATTGGTACCCTTTGTCTGGGCCTCTCATGCCCAAGAAGTTATCAAAACTTTGTATTTGGACTCTTTTTTGAGCAGCTAATGTAAAAAGTGAGAATATGAGTGAGTAGCTATAGCAAAGAATCCTAACTGGAAATACTTCAGCTCAGGTTTGTTTCACATAATGTCAGGCAACTAAATTTACAGTCTCCTGCAATGGCTTTTGTCAGTAGAGAGGCCCCTCCTGCTCTCAGTCTTCTCGCAAGGCCAGTTTTTCTGTTGTAGATACAGCCTGAAGAAAAAAGGTCTTAGTTTCTAATTTCAGCCTGGAAGTTGTGTGGTGAGCTTTTGACTTAGCAAAATTCTTACTCAAATGTTTAATCTTAATGCTGAAAATATTTAGTATGAGTAGTCCAGTGTTTCCAATTACTAAAGGTGTTGAACAGAAGCCTTAAACATTCATGTCTTCGTTTCAATTACATTTGTAAAATTAGGACAACATTATTGTCCTAAAAATTCCACCTTGCAGAGGTTTTTTCCTCATCAGAGTAGCCTAGAGAAGTGAGCTGAACTTTGCATGCACTTAGCCAAGTTCAAAATTCCCTTTACAAAAAGTTGTACTTCTGAACGTAAAATGTCCTGAAACATTTGTTTTTCAAGTACTGTAGCCCTCATACAGTAAAAAAAAAAAATCTTGACTTTGATATTTTTCATTTTATATTGGATTCTGCACATTTAGAAACACAGTACCATTTTCACTCCCATAGCCGTTTGAGGGTTGTTATGTTCTGCAGGTTTTCCTCATGTTTCCCAGTAGAAGGTTTCTGCTCCTGACTCTGAAAAGAGCTGCTTGGTGGACACTTCCATCTGTAATGCTGCCCAACAGTGCATTCCATCTTTATCTCCTCCCTTTCGGCTGGCAGGTGGCTTTGACTTTCTGCGGGAGTACCAGTCATCTCCGGTGCCAGACTCTGGCTTGAGCTCCAGCTCCACCTCCTCCAGTATCAGTCTGGGAGGCAGCAGTGGAAATCTCCCACAGATTACACAAGAGGTTGAGGACATGGACACTGCTGCTGAAACAGATGAAAAAGCAAACAAATTAATTGAGTTTCTGACAACCAGGTAATGGAGATAAGCAGAGGATATGTGTGTACTTGAAACACATACTTTCATGTCTTCTCTACAATTATCTGTAGCAACTTAAAAGACTCAAAGGAAAATGACTGAGCTTTTAGAGTAATTACAGACTCCCATTCCTCTTTTATGAATACTTACAGAAGTAGGTAGGTACTTAAAAGCGCTACAGTGTCAGGAGCAAAAGAAAAAAATCTTGCTTGACAGAAATAAAATGTTTAATTGACTGATAGTATTATGTTCAACAATGAACTAATGGAAGAAGACAGTTTTATTATTATAAAATTAGATAGGAAGTGAACAGGTCATAGTGAAAGGTCATGGTGAAACTAATATTAACTACCAACTACAGCCAGCAGATTCTAGAAGCAATGTTAAATAAAAAACCAGGGATTTCTTTATGCTGCTCTCTAAATGGTATAACTTATATTTTAAAAGAGAGGTTTTGTAAAATACAGCATAGGAATATTTATTTACTTGTATTTTGCTCATAAAATTATGTTCGGTTGCCTATTTTCCAGGCTATGCCCCTGGAAATACCTAATTGCCTTTGCAGTTTATATATTTTAACTGATTACATTAACTTCAGAAAACTCAAAGAAATTTTGCACTGTTATGTATTTCTTTAAGGGCATTTGGTCCACTTTGGTGCCATGAAGATATCACACCCAAAAATCAGAACACCAAGAGTGCTGAACAGCTCACTAATTTTCTGCGTCATGTTGTATCTGTATTTAAAGATTCCAAGTCAGGTAGTAATTTTTTTTCCTTTCATAACAAAGAATATTGCCTCAAGGTCACACTGAATGTTTATCCTGTGACTTAGTAGATCCACTTATGCAGAAGTATGACATATTGTGTGTCTTAACAAGGATGTATGACATATGAAAGACTTGCTTTAAAAAAATCATGTTAGATTGGACTATGGCTGAATGTTAAATTGAACATTTCTTCAAAGCTGTTGGTAGGAAGCCGGAAGCCTTTTGATTGATTCTGCCAGATAAAAACTCCTTTATGTCCTGTTGGTAAAATACATAACAGTTACTAAGTAAATGTACTTTCTTAAATTTCTTCTGGCAGCAGAAGTTTAGTTTTAATTTATTATGTTTTTAGAGTTTAGGAAATGTACTGATTGTATTTTGAAAACCAGCAGTCACTAATTAAGTATCTTCTAAGATCAAAGCAGACTGCAGCATCAGTATTTATATTTAAGATCTTATCGAAAGCCTTCTGAAGCTAGTAGAAAGACTCCTAATTCGCTTTGGCTTTAGGTTTGGGAGTGTTCAGAAGTTACTGTGTTGCTGCCAGCAAAAATAAAGGATGGTTTGAAAGTTTGTCCAGGAATTCTAAAAAAATTTAAATCACAATAAGAATTTCAGGTTTTTGCTGAAAAACATTTGCAGATTCAGAATTTTGATTTTGCAGTTTATTTTCTTATATTCTGTGTGAAATAAATATAAACAGTGGGAAGTTCTCCCAAACACAGACATTTCTGCATCTCCATTTCTCACAGGGTTTGCAGGATACACTACAGTGCATATCCTCCCCACAGAGTTGGTTCAGCCTGTTGATGACCCACAGTAAAGTCCTTCATAAAAAAAAAAAAATTGACATACTGTTTTTTGCTTAGGCTTCCATTTGGAGCAGCATCTGAGTGAAGTTGCTTTACAAACAGCTCTTTCAAGCTCTTCAAGACATTACGCAGGTCGCTCCTTCCAGATATTCAGGGCCCTAAAGCAACCCCTTTCTGCACATGCGTTGTCTGACCTCCTGTCAAGATTGGTGGAAGTTATTGGAGAGCATGGAGATGAGATTCAGGTATGCATGTGTACATAATGCTTCTTGGTACTGTTGATTTAATGTATACTTAATTTAAAATTACCATTTTAACAAGGTGTTTTGGAGTTAAGTGATGCAAAGTAGAATGTGGCCTTGGAAAAGGTTACCTCTGAGTTTACTGAATCCGTATGTACCTTATCAAAGCCTTCGTCAGGCTGTTGCAATCTTATATAGCTCTAAAGAGAACAACTAGAAAACATTTAGTAAACGTCACTCAAAATGAAATCTTTTTTCCCCTTTTCACATCATTAATTTGTGCTTAAGGAACCCATCATCCTATCTGATGTAATCTGACAACGTGAAGTAGACACCACCTCATTTCTCAGATGTTAACATCTTTTGGAATAAAGAAATCCACACCACCCATAACAATACAAAACTTACACTGACCCAATTTGATCCAGTCCTCTTTTAGTGAACTATGATGTTCATTTGGTTTAGCTAAGCAGACTAAAATTTTACAGTCAGAGACTATTAATTGCAAGATTCAAGACTTAGTAAGGAGAACTACTATCTCTTAATAAGAAACAGACTGACATCACCTCCATGTTTTACTTAGGTAATGAAACTGCCACAAGACGACAGTAATTTTCTGTCACAACTGCTTGTGCAGAATTTGTGTCAGTGACCTGCAAGTCAGAGGTTCTGTATGCTATTACGAGCCCTCTGATGAGATATGTGCCCTTCTTGCATGCCTTCATAGATCATTCAGTGCAGTGGCAGAAAATAAAACACATTTGTAGTGACATTTTAATGTTCAGGGCAGTGGCATTGATGTGAATGTTGTTCTTTTTTCAGGAGAAATTACAGGTTTTCAGTAGGTGCCTATTCCTTTTATGAACTGAAGATGTTTAAATGTTCACTATTTTGAATGTTTTTGTTGAAATGGTTAACCTCATGCATTGATAGGGGTATGTAATGGAGGCACTACTTACTTTGGAAGCTGCTGTGGATAATCTGTCTGACTGTTTGAAGAACAGTGATCTTTTGACGGTGTTATCACGGTAAGAGCCTGTTCTAACTATACCTTTTTTTTTTCAGTGTCTCATGATATTAAGTGTGCAGTGCTGCAGTCTGACAGCATAAAATAATTTTGATAAGATTGAGCTCATTTGTAACCTTTAGAGAACTAGACTAAGAGCACATATCAGTCAAATTTTGCGATAGTTAAAATAACGTTGGTACAACTAATGGAACTTTACAATGCATTGTAAATTCTGCCTTGCTGCCACTTGGCTATAACTTACTTTAACATCATTAAAAATATTGTATTTTTTGCACCTTTGTACCACGTACATGAAAACATATCTGGGAAGAAACATATTTTTTGTAATACTGGTTTCATTCAACCTGTCATTCTCAGATAAAGTATTCCCCAAGAAGTAAATGATCATAGTTTGTTCTCCTCAATAAAACTAGGGAGAATTTTGTCCCATGTGTACATAACCCATGGCTTTTGCCAGACGTGTAGACCATTTTTGTGAAACCCATGGCCTTAAAGTAGACCTTTGTGCATGGACCGAAATTGCAGGCTCCTTCCATAACACAACTGTTGACAGTACTGAGGGAGATTAATGTCTATCTGAGTCCTCATAGCAACAACAGAATAGGGAACGTTTTTGAAGAATGTCCATAAGTAACCATGCTACATGCAGAACAAAAATACAAGAGCTATCATTTCTGAAGCTAGTAGGCAGGGTGCTATGTATTATACTGCAATGGCAGAACACAAGTATTGCCTTTTGATAGAGTAGAGGTAGGCAAATACAGCTTCTACTTTGTAAACTAAGAGCTATTTGTCTTTCTTTAGTGCACATTTCAGGAAAGAGCGAGATGAAAGGGCAAGAAACACTCCAGAAAGCAGTAGGATGCAGTGTTCTTTACCCTGGCACTATTGATTCCATAAGATCCTCTTCAAATATTATAGGCAGTAGGGACTCATAGCATATGAGGTAGGAATGGGACCAGAGAGTCAGGAATTAGGCGTTCTCCAAAACAAACTTCCCTTGCGTGTTATCAACATAGCATGTTCATCTGTACAGATAATTAATAGGGATTTTCTGGGTCATCACATGAGAGTCCATGAGGAGGCATATGTCACAGTGCCATTTTCTGTAAACCATCTTGAAGAGGTCTTAGGATACATACAGGCAGAGAAGGATGCAATGACAAGCAAGAACCTCGGCAGACACATGACAGGTTTCTTGAAGAAAATGTGGCATATTTGTGGTTCTGCTTAAGATATGCTGGTTTTTCTGATCATAGTTCTCACATTAGCCAGTAACCCATTGGGTGTTTTGTCTACCAGCTCTGCCAAGTTTGGGGTTTGCTCCACTGATGAGGGCATTTTAAAGACCAAAATTGTTTTCAGTTCTACCACTGCTCCGTTATATGGGCATTTCCACAAGTCACTTCACAGCTCTGTATCTCTTATCCCCGTGTCATTCTTACCTGTCTAGACTGTAGGCTGTCCTCCTCTGGTTTGGTGCAGTGCCCTGTGAACCTCACTTTAGTCATGTCTGTGGCCACTTCTGGAAAAAAAAGACAGGCTGCAATAGAAAGTGTGGTGTTTTACTTTTTCCATTTAAATATTTATTTACAGTTTCATAAATACTTAACTTGCATCCAGTTTGTACAAGTTTCAAGCTGTGCATTCACACACTGCAATGTATGTTATATATTTTTTTTTCAGTTCATCTTCGCCAGATTTAACATCAAGCACCAAACTAACTGCTAACCGGAAGAGCACAGGACAGCTGAATGTGAATCCTGCAAGTGGTAACACAGCCACTGCTGAACGAAGCAGGCACCAGAGGAGCTTCTCTGTACCCAAAAAGTTTGGAGATGTGGACAAGTCCTCAGACCCACCACGCAGTGCCACACTAGACAGAATTCAGGCATGCACCCAACAAGGCCTGTCCTCTAAAACAAGAAGTTCATCTTCTCTAAAGGACAGTCTCACTGACCCATCCCATATTAACAATCCAACCAACCTACTAGCCACCATCTTCTGGGTTGCTGTGGCTTTGATGGAATCGGATTTTGAGTTCGAGTATCTGATGGCATTGCGGTTACTGAATAAACTTCTGGCTCATTTGCCACTAGATAAAGCTGAAAACAGGGAGAAGTTAGAGAAGTTGCAAGGGCAGCTGAAGTGGGCAGACTTCTCAGGGCTTCAGCAGCTACTCCTGAAAGGATTCACCTCCCTTACTACCACTGATCTCACACTACAGCTCTTTAGTTTGCTGACACCAGTCTCTAGAATATCCATGGTGGATTCCTCTCAAGCTATAGGTAAAATCAGTATACTTTCCTCTCTATCAGTTACTGGTGCTTTGACATTTGTTGACAGACCTCATCAGGCTATCTGAACAAAACCGAAAATGGCACTTTTTCTTTCTCTTCTAATATAGCATAATGTACTTTTGCTTTGAGCTGGGTGGGCTGTTTGGAAATTTCGTAGCAGTATAACATGTTTCTGAAAAGTAAATGTATTGCACAATGAAGTTTTAGAAGAGAGCAGTCGTGTATTATTTCACATTTCATTTCTAGGGCTTAGCAACATATAAAGTTTCTGAGTGCTGACAAAGTAAGCATATGTAAGGAGATACTGTCAAATTTTCTAGAACCTATTTTGGCCAGTTTTTCCATTTAATTATTTTCAGAATATTTCAAATGACTTGATTTTAAATTAGTGCTTTATGGGATTTTCCCTAGAAATATAAATATCAAAAACTCTTGTACACTTTTTAGATAAACAGCAATAGCACATTAGTGAGTGAGGAGAGAGGCCTGGGTGATAAGGAAATAAAGCAACATTTTGAAATTCCAAATTATTTAGCTGAGGATGTGACCACTTCTTAATTATATTTCTTGAAGAGAGTTTCTGTATTGTCCCAGATTTTTACTACTGTGTTTCAGTCAGAAACACAGATATTAAGACAACTGTGCAGGTGTCACAACTAAGTCATAACAAGCTTAGACACAGACTAAGGGGATGAATGCCATGAACAGCCTGCCCATCTCTAAGCACCTGTGTGGTGCCTGTGTTCCAGACTTCAGTTGGGCAATTCACACATGGGCTGTGACAGTACCATCTGGAGGTATCTTTTCTTTTCCCTGAGTATAGAGGAAGCCTAGGGAAATTACACTCCTAACTTAGGCAACTTGTTTAATTGTGTAGGAGAAGATGGAATGAACGGTTAGAAAGTTATTTTCATAGAACAAATTCTTGCTTTTCAAAAAACAGATTGTGTCTGGGTACAGTTTCTTGACTTCTGAGCTCTGAGCTCCCACCTGAACTGGAGCAGCTTTTGTTATAGCTCCCCATTACAGTCACTACCTGTAGTTCATCAACTACCTTGAGCTATGAGTTGGTGCAGAAGAGCTGAATCCCAGCTCCAGACAGAGCTCTTACACTAATGACAGCGGCTGGTACTTGGTGCAGGAGCCATCTCCTGGCTTCAGAAATACCCATTTGAGTAGTCTCATCCGACCAGTTATATCAGAATTTTTAATAATAGTAACGACAACAACAACTTGAACAGTATAAAACAATGGAAGCTGTGCCTGGCAGCCTGACCAAAACAGTTGTTCATTTGTCAATACTCACTGAATTTCTTTTTGTGTTTTAGCAGCAGTAATGAAAATGCCACCAGTTAAGACTGTCAGTAAGCCACTTAAGTGGAAAAGATACACATACTCTCTAACAGAAATAAGATACGTACTTCTGTGAGATATTTTATCCTGTAAATACTTGTTTGTGCAGTGGTGTTTGCAGAAACAGGTTCATGCTTTATAACAGTACTGTTGCCTAAAAGATATACTCTATTTTCAAATTAAGGTCTCCTTAAGACAAATGTGGCATGGCCAGTGGCATGAACAAGTTGACAGAGTCTGTGTGAGTTTACAGCCAATGTAATATTGAAACCGTGACCTCCCATGAAACACCAACCTAAAGATCACTGTGGCTTTTGCTGTCCAAAATACACATTTTGTTCTGTGTTTTCCTGTTCTAGGATTTCCACTGAATGTTTTGTGTCTCCTGCCCCATTTAATTCAGCATTTTGACAGCCCAAACCAGTTTTGTAAAGATATAGCCGAAAGGATTGCTCAGGTATCAAAGTTATTTACTGTTTCATACATCCTCAAATCCTGTAAATGCAGTTGCCTTGTTCTTAATGTGTTTTGACATTTATATTTAATTAGGTTTGTTTGGAGGAGAAGAACCCCAAGCTATCAAATCTTGCACATGTCATGACCCTTTATAAAACACACAGCTATACAAGGGACTGTGCTACCTGGGTAAATGTGGTTTGCCGTTACCTTCATGAAGCATTTGCTGATATTACTTTGAGTATGGTTACATATTTGGCTGAGGTAAGTTTTCAAAAACTTTTTACTGTTTTAACTCTTCTGTTCCCTTACAACCCAAAGAGCTGAAGTCTGTCTGCAGATTACCAGGGAATCCCTGTAGCTGTTACTTATAGTTAAGAATAAAAAGCAAAAATTAGCAGAAAGAAAGGGAATTACTGTAAGAAATCAATATTGAATGCTAAAACAAAAGGCAGCAAAGGTCTGCAGGGCTGATACGTCTTAAAGCAGCTTCCCTCATCAGCCAGTCAGATTTTCCACTCTGAAAGAGAGAGAAACTGGACATTTATTTAGATTCCACTGAGGAAAATAAGGGAAGGACTAATTCCAGAAGGGGTTTAGCAACAGAGGTAAGATATCATCTACTATATAAGGATCTGGTTCTTGATACAAATTTGTATGCATTCCTCTAACACTGAATAGGATCATCTTGCTGCCCAGGTTTTCCCCTGTGCTCATCACTTACTCCTAACATTTCTCGTGTGCGGAGTATAGAGCTGTTGTAGTGTTGTTGCTGGGGTTCCAAGACTCAGTTCTGCTCTTTAGCTTAAAGCCACTTGATCTTCTGCCTTGTGTGTTGGATCGATATCAGGACACCATTTTGTTGTAGAGTTCTCAGATTTATCCCTTCACTTCCCTGCTGTAGTAAGATGCCTTCAGCCTCCCCTCTCGTGCAGGGAGAAGACAGTTCTGTATTCATGACCAAATTCACTAGCTTCTTTATAGCAGCTTTGTTTTTTGGAGCAGATTCATTCTCCCTTCTGCCAAAGGATCTCTGATACTGCCTAAGCATCTCTGATTTTCAAGAGCCTTTCAGAGCACACTTGGCCCTGCTACCTCAAGTTCCAGTTCCTCACCTTGTTTGCACATGGAGGCTCTACGTAAACAATCATATCAGATCTTAACTGATGGTGAAAGCCATAACTCTCCTGTAGGAGACTAAAACAGGACCTTGAGGTTTTTCAGTGTATTTTCAAACTCAAAAAACTCTGAAGAACTATTAGCTCTTCAAAAAGAATCACAGAATCATCTAGGTTGGAAAAGACCTTGAAGATCATCCAGTCCAACCATTAACCTAACATTGACAGTTCCCAACTACACCATATCACTCAGCACTATGGACTCTACTCTTAAACACCTCCAGGGATGGGGACTCCACCACGTCCCTGGGCAGCCCATTCCAACGCCTAACAACCCGTTCAGTAAAGAAATGCTTCCTAATATCTAGTCTAAACCTTCCCTGTCGCAACTTGAGGCCATTACCTCTTGTCCTATCGCTTATTACTTGGTTAAAGAGGCTCATTCCCAGCTCTCTGCAACCTCCTTTCAGGCAGTTGTAGAGGCCGATGAGGTCTCCCCTCAGCCTCCTCTTCTCCAGACTAAACAACGCCAGTTCCCTCAGCCGCTCCTCGTACGACATGTGCTCCAGACCCTTCACCAGCTTCCTTGCCCTTCTCTGGACACGCTCGAGTAATTCAATGTCCTTTTTGTAGTGAGGGGCCCAAAACTGAACACAGTAATCGAGGTGTGGCCTCACCAGTGCCGAGTACAGGGGTAAGATCACTTCCCTGTCCCTGCTGGCCATGCTATTTCTGATGCAAGCCAGGATGCCATTGGCCTTCTTGGCCACCTGGGCACACTGCTGGCTCATCTTCAGCTGGCTGTCAATCAACACCCCCAGGTCTCTCTCTGAATCCCCCAGAGTCTCCTTCACAGCAGAAACTTGTATTCCTAAATGCTGTAAAAATTGAGCTTTAAAATCTTTCTCCTTTGCTTTCCCAGCCTTAGGAAAACATTTGCCCCCTGTTTTCCCTTCAGTGCTCTACATACAGTTATTAGTGCTGCAATACTTCCACAAAGGCCATTGCATGATCTTGTTCCCCTCAAAACGGGTTTAGACATGCATCTGGAGACTCTTTCCTTGCACTTCCCCCTTGCTGTGGATTGGCACCACACTACTATATTAATGGCAAGTCAGGCAGGTTTTTGGGCGTAATTAAGGCACATTCCTCACATAGCACCATCATCGCAGGATGACAGAGTAGTAAGCTGGACTTCCTTTCTCTGTATTTACATTGACTGCAGCTCTGTTGAGTCATGTCTGTGGAATATTTGTATGGGCATAGGGTAGCTGCCAGTCTGGAGGAGGAGCAAGAGACAAGAAACGATCTTGTTCAGCCTGGTGTGGCCATGAAAAAGATTTTTCCAGCATTCAGAATATGTTTCCCCTTTTCTTCTTAGTTAATTCCCAGACCAGCATAAACAATGTGCTCCTGTCTCCTGTAAACCAGCTGTGGTATATACTGTCAATAGGTAAAGCCAGATGGGTTAACAGCTCCAGTGGGTAATCCACAGTTGAATGTTATAGTCATATACATGGTTACAGAGTTTTGGGCTTTAACAGTCCTGGCTCAGTCCCCAGTGCTTGGGCCTGAGGGGTACTGTGAGACATGCAGTGTTTAAGAATAACAGAGGAAATCTATGTTGCAACAGTGACCCCTCCAAAGACACAGGTATACCTTCAGAAGGGGACTTTCTACCACAAGTTAAGACTATGAGAACAAATGCTCTCAGCAGAAGGTAAAAGCTTCAGTTATTGCCATTCAGACAAAAAATTGCATTTAACCTATTTGATGGCAGTTAGTTGCTGGTGCTAGGGGTATGATCCTGACATAAAATAAGACATTTCAACTGTCGTCTTATCCAAACCTTACAGTAACAAGCAGTGCTCCTTACTCAGTTTTACATATTACAGCTCCATCCACAATAAATGATCATTTCTTCTAGAAAAATACTTGGGGATCTCAAGGATTTCCTCAAGGATGAGGAAAGATCACTATTTAATAGTGCAGTAGAACTTTGAACCTCCACTACCAAAATAAGCATACAAACACATTACTGAAAGCTCACATTGATTTTATGTTAGGTTTTTTGCATATTTTTAAAAATCAACCTCGTACCATGAGAGTATAATCATTCTATGAGTATATCTGAATTTACATGGGTCATTACATTTACATGTTAAACTAGTGATTCAAGTCCAGGGTCATGCTTGGAATTAAATAGCTAATGCTATTAATACAGAAGAAGGGACAAGAGACCACATAGTGCATAGTAACGTGCTCATGGTAGATGTTTCCTTCTCCTCTCTGTTAGATAGAGGATTGCTTGTGATAGATAAGCGGTCATAACCTGTTCAAAACCAAGGAATCACTAGAGAATAAGACATTTGTGTTGCAAGGGGAAGCATGTCCTAGATGAGGCATTATCCTAACAGCTTGTCTATCAGATGTGGCTTGTGAAATGCCTTCTTTATTTTCTCAGTGGACACAGAAAACAACTGTGTGACTGACCAGCATAGTCTAGGAGCTGAGTATCTCTTCTCACCTGCTGCCAGATTTGGAGGGGTAGAGGCGATTATCTCCTGTCGCAGCACCCCAGCAGCCACATCAACCAGCAGCAGCCAGTTGAGGCAGCCCTTGAAGGAGGAGTCTCTGCTCTCTACCTAGTCCTGGGTTAGTTGCTGCTTCAGAAAGAGGTCAAATGTTGCTAATGGAATGTGGATCCCTAAACCCAGATAAGACCCAGATAGTTACCACACACTAACAGGAGAGGAATCCACAATTCCTCAAACAATTCACATGGACCAGAGTCAAAAAAAAAAAAAATCTTCTTAAAAATACAGTGGAAACTCTTTGTCCTGGAACACAGTGATCTAAATGATGTTACCACAACTCCATCACTTCTGGCAGCAAAAGAATTCTTATTGTACTAAATGCATTTTAAAGTTGCTGTTCTTTTTTTAAACTGAAATATTCTTTCTTGTTACAAATTTATGATGTATTTAAGTATACACTTGGACTGTGAATCACCTGAACAAGCAAAAACTGACACAGTCCACAAATGTTAAGAGTTTAAGGGCCAAAAGCTGTTTAAGTCAAAGGATTCTGTGGATAACAAATGTATACAAACTGGAATGGAAATTAGAAGCTTTCAGAGATATAGTTCCCAGAATAGCTTTCTAACCAGCAATAGAGACAAAATTCCCATTATTTCTCAAGAATTCCTTTTCCTATCACAAAAGTGATTATCAGATGCAGTAGCCTCTGTCAGAGAACAAAAAAATTTCCTTCTCTCATCCAGATAGTTTCTTCTAATCCTTTATTCCTACACTGAAAGAGTATACTAGGTGATGTGCTGGATCATATAAACTATTTAAAAGAAAGGAATCAAGGCTTCCATTGCAAGATCCTAATGGAAGGCAAGAAAAAGTCTGTAACCCTGTTTTGAATAAGAATAGCTAAGCACATTTTATCTCTCAGTAAAGGTATCCATGGGCTGAAGCAGGTTACCATGTAGTACCTTTAATTTAAAAACTCTTGTTGTCTTTTTGTAGATTAATAGATAAGGCATAGTGAGTTCCATCTATTGTGCTGTTAATGGAATGTGCCTACTTGATTTTTTTATGAATCACTAATTACTACTCACTTTTACTGATGAAAGAAATCAGAAGATATTTAGTGGGATGAGATAGGTGTGGCCTACCTGATCATTCCATTTTGGCTGGCATGAAGCGTTCTCATTCAGTAAAAAGAGGAACCTTATTCAGGCCATCAAGGGCATCTAATAAATTACTAGACTCCACTTGGATAACAATCGATATTTTTCTCTGATGGAAATCATGAGGCAGCATAGAGTTTTTATAAGTAATTGATTTCTAGATCCTAATATCTCTAGTAACCAATGTTAGAAGAAATTTTTTGTCAGCCTGAACGGAAGGATAGAGTCTAGTCTTGAGCCTCTGGTAACCTCCAGCAATAACATTTGATTGCCTCTGAAATTTGTGGGGTGGGACAGTACCTGTCACCAATGAAAGAACGTGCTACCTTCCAGGAAATTTTCAGCTGAGATGTTTCACACACATGTACAAACACAGCATGGCTGTACGCCTTCTGAATTACTGTAATGTATATATATGAGCACAGCTGCCTTTCCAAGGTTCATTGTGATATTCTGGGATCTACGCTCAGGTGTTCCAAAATTCCGGGATTTAGATCAAGCCCTTCTTTGTATTAGCCTCTGCAGTAAGAGAGCCCAGGGACTCCATCTCCTCCTTAACAGAAAATGTTTCCTTGGCAGTTACAGCCAGTGAGCACTGGCAGTGAAGTATATTTGGATAAATATATATTGATGCCTGAATAGTAGTAGTTTTGTTTCTTCAGCATGTTTTCTTTTTTCTCACTGACTTTCAGCAAGGGTAGGCATAAAAAGATACTCCCTGTTTTTATTGGATGTGCTTCCCCAATTACAGTGTAAATTTTGCCTACTAGTCTACTCAACTGCTGAATGTGTTTTCTGGATAAGTTAGGCCAGACTTATATAAAAAGTATGTTTCCTTATCAAAACAGGCTAGCATTTGGCTCCCAACTTAAAGCTCTTTTATTTCACACTTGTATCATCATCACTTGTAAAATGGTTGTAAAATGGCATTGCAAAATAAGTGAGTGAAGAGATATTAACAGTACAAATGGTATTGATGAAACTAGTAGCTTTTTCTATAAGAAGAAACATTTCCAAATTTAGTTATCTTCACTTTTTTTTTAACAGCTACTAGAAAAGGGCCTTCCTAGTATGCAACAGTCCCTCTTACAGATGATCTACAGTCTTCTTAGTTATATGGACCTGTCAGCTATTCCTGTGAAACAGTTTAACATGGAAGTGCTAAAAACCATTGAAAAATACGTACAGGTAAATACTGTATCTTCTTTATATTAACACAGGAATTTAGCAGTATTTACTATAATAATTTTATTTTTTATATAAGAATTCAAGACTAGATTCACAGGGAGGACTGCAACTGTCCAGTGTAGTATCTAGTTTATAAATGTCCTAATGCCTCACAGACTCCATGTCCTCAGATAAAATGCCCAGCTGTGCGTTCACTGCGTGGGAAGGAGTAGGCTGCAGCCACACTACATCAGGAGCAAGCTTAATACCGGGCAGAGCCTGACTGACCACTCTTTTTAATTATTAGCATGAGGGAGATGTGGGATAAGCACTTCCTTTCAGAGACTTCTGCACCTAATTCTTGGCAAGCAAAAATACGTATTTCTGCTAGGAATTCACAGCTGTAAAGAGCCTGTGTCAAATCAGTTTTTCTATTAAGTGGGGATTCTGCCCTTATATTTATTCATACTGATTAAGACATTCAGGTAGGAGATTTTAAATCCTTTGCCAAGTTGGCCTTGCACTCAGGTCTCCCAGGTTGCAGGCCATTTCCCTAACAGTGACATCTTAGGCAAGTTTTGGTCTCTACTGTTGAAATCATTCTGCAAGTGTGTACCTTGTCACTGGCCAAGAGAGAGAAAGAATAGTAGTATTCCAATTCTACATTTTTATTATGTGGCAAAAAATATGACTGTAAAATGTAAATAATCTTGAATGTGTGTGAATCTTTCATTCTGTTTGCTGATTAAATATACCTATTTCTAGAGCATTCACTGGAGAGAAGCCTTGAATATCCTGAAATTGGTAGTTTCTCGTTCTGCCAGTTTAGTTTTACCATCCTATCAAAACAGTGATCTTTCAAAAATGGAAATACATCGAGTGTGGAACAGTGCCTCCAAGGAGCTACCAGGGAAGACTTTAGAGTTTCATTTTGATATTTCAGAGGTACTGTTTGTAATTCTGCTACTTAAAACCTTAATTCTGTCATTTGATAATCCTAAAGCATGTGTTGCAGCTTCTTAAGAAAGCTGAAAAATTGGGAAAGAAAAGAAAATTACTAAACTGGGTCTCTTAAATTCTTTTTGATTCACAGTGACATATTTAACGATTCATGCTGGAGGGCTCTTTCTGATTTTTACTAGATTTTTTTTGTGAAGGAATTATTAGTTGTATTTAAAATTATTTGGCAGAAAAGCTGTGTTGCAGTTATGCCAACTATAATATATATGATATATATAAAATCCCCCTCCAAGCATCTTATACGAATGTTCTCTATAACTGTTAAACACAGAAGTATGTCCTTTAAGGGAGTACTGCCTGACTTCTGACTGAACTCTTTTACAGCAGTCTTTGTCTTGCAAACCCTGTACACCTTTTAACTTTGTAGAACTGAATGGTCCTATTGACTTTAGTGGGCAACTCACTGTATTTATAGTTATGAACCTGCAGGACTCTTTGCAGCATTATAGACTTTCATATAGATAATAGTAAGACTTCTAGGTTGAAAGGAAATCTGAACATAAAAAGGCATCTTGTACTATTTATATAAAGAGTTTCTTCTTGCTGTTTCATGTAGGTATATCTCTAGAAAATGCTGAGCATCCTGTCGTCGATCCAATAAAGCATTTTAATGTTTGTTGGAAGAGGGCCAGAGCGTTCAACACTCTTCAGAAAAAAACATTAAAAACATGTGCAAGAAATGTGCATTTGAAATAGATTTCATAAGCTTTCTGGGTTTTTTGATGGTTCTTATGTTAGAAACTAGTTTGACAGTTGCTTTGAGTATTAGCTATTCATGAACATAAGCACTACATACTAAGTATGGCAACTGTTACTCAGACGTTCACAGTGGAAAATAACATGCATACCAAGTGGCATGAAATTTGGTGCACTCCTTGTTTTACCCCTGTATATGGTCTTCAGAGTAATCTTTTCCTGCAATAAGTTCATCCTGGAGCATAGCACTAGTAAATAATTACCTCTCTATTTAAGACTCCAATTATTGGGAGACGGTATGATGAGCTGCAAAGTTCTTCTGGACGAGATGGTAAACCCAGGGCAATGGCTGTCACCCGGAGCACTTCTTCAACCTCATCAGGATCCAACTCCAATGTCCTTGTTCCTGTGAGCTGGAAGAGACCTCAATACTCTCAGGTAAACTCCTTTTAAGTAGCCCACTATTCATTAACAAGTTGCCCTTGGAGAAGCTGAATTAGCACACACTTAGGTTCTTAAATGCTTGTGCCCTCTGTGCCCTATGCAGTGCTGCTGGCTGGTTGGGGCAGTGGCAGCACAACATCTGGCTGTGTGTTCTGAATGTCTTCCTTGGACTCAGAAATGGACTGAGTTATGTCTGTCTTCTTCCTGCCAGTGTTTTAATTTCAACCTGCAGGAAATACATCTCTTTAAGACTTCTCATTCTAGGTCAGATTTAGTTAAGAATGACAGGTGAGTTCAGATACTAGCAAGGAGAGCAGATAGACAGCATGTGCAGCTTTCTAAGTGTTGTTTTCCTGGGAAATCCGGTAAAAAGAATTCCTTGGAAAACTTTTTCTAGAAGTGATGTTTGGTTACCTTATTGATTTTTGGTTATCTGCCAGTTAAAATAAAACCATGCAGAATAAATTTATTTATTGCTCTTTTTTTTAAATATAGCAGATTATATAGCAGTGACTGAGGCCCAATTCTGCAAAAAATAATTATGCATGTGCTTAATTTTAATCTTCTGAACTGTCCACACAATCCAATGTTTCCTTATTATGCTCAACAGAATTAATAGGCTAATTAAAAAATAATAAACACCAAAATCATTAACAGCTATTTTTATGTTTCCTTGTATGCATAGTTACTCTGAAAGCAACCCTTAGAGCACTTAATGACTAATTCTTTGGTTCCTCCTAATTAAAAATCCTTAATATATGTTTCTAGCCACCAGGAGAATGGGTGGTTAAAAAAAGACTCAATTGAGAAACATCTTCTTTTCTAGAAAAGAACAAAGGAAAAGCTGGTGCATGTCCTTTCTCTATGTGGTCAGGAAGTTGGGCTGAGTAAAAACCCTTCAGTAAGTAGCCTTGTATTGACCATTTCTTTGTTTCATTGTGTCCTAAAATTTAAAAAGAACTTTGTTTCCCAGAGTTGATGACCTGATTTGCAAAGTTTCATGTCACATTACTATCACTGTCATTTGTGTTGGCCCATGCTGCATTTGTCAGCATATACACCAGTGAGTGAATGGCCCTCTCACTTAAAGATGATTTACTTACAGAGCTACATACAGTTTTTCTGTGAGAGATCTGTGATGTAGGTTTTACTTACGCCATCTCAGTGAGTGGAGAGTAACAACCTCTGGTATTACCAATCTAGAGCCTTTATAAAGTAAAAAATTAAATTACAGAAGTAAAACTGGAGGGGGAGGGTGTCTGATTTTTCCATTAGATAGCTGTTCTAATGTTACTCTTTAAAAATTAATTTTATCTGGTGCCAGGAAATGGGCAATAGATCATTCAGGGTAGGAAGCTCTTAAAATAGTTACTAAGTATTTTCTATGGAGACAGGAAAATTTCTGAATGTTTTCTGGATATGTTGTATGCCACTTGTATTATGGCAAACAGTTCCTTCACTTCTGCAAGACAGGGATGTTGCATTTTTGTAACTGAGTTGCAGATATAATTATTTTTAGTAGGAAAGGAAAAATTGCAGCTTGTTTTATTTTCTAATCTTGTCATATTTTTGAACACCATTTTTAACTAGAGATTTTTTGATGAATTTACTATCTCATTCCCTTGACAGTATTTTCTTTGCTAAGTTCTCTGAATTTTGCTCCTATAAATGTATATAAACATCCAGGCAACATCAGTCTGCAGCCATTAGGAGGTAGCTGTAATATTCTTGGACGCGTTCCTGCAATATGAAGTTGTTTCTTTGTACAAGTTTAATCTGAAGGCACCTGTCCAACATAAATAATAAAGAGTGTTCTAAAAATACTCGGTGAAGGAATTAGGTGTGTACTGGAAATACAGTCTTCCGAATAAGCAATTACAGCTTTTAGGAAGAAACAACCAGAGGGAACAGTTTGTTACAACAGAAATCCTTTGAATTGTAGGTAATTTTTTCTTCCTGTGGTGATTTGGATCTGATTGAGCACCAGACGAGCTTGGTGTCTTCAGAAGACGGAACAAGGGAGCAGGAGAACATGGATGATTCAAACAGTGAACAACAATTCAGAGTCTTTAGGGACTTTGATTTCCTAGATGTTGAGCTGGAAGATGGGGAGGTACAGTATATTTTTTCTGAAACATCTTTTCTGTTAAAACAGTTTGTTATTCTTTCTACTAAACACTATACTCTTCTTGTAACATAAAACTTTAACTGTATAACTATAAACTTAGTTTTGAGTTCAGATTATTTATAATGTTCACTTAGTGTTTCTTTCAGTAGCATAACAGTAAAAGGGTACCACACCCTTCCTTTCCAAATCTACTTTAGGAAACACTGCAGAACTGTTACTGGAAGATAAAGCGTCTGTTCTAGTACCTTTTCAGTGAATTTACTTTTAAGTGAATTTATTTTAAGTACAATTTTTAAAGGTCTAAATTGTTAACAAAAATATATTTGCTGATTAAAAACCTATAAAATGAAATTGTTCCAAATCTCTTGGTTCAAGAGTAACCCTCCAAAACATGAATTCAGGCCTTCAGGCTGTCGTTACTCCTGCAACTGCTGATGAAATCACTAATGCTTAGAGAGATTTACCTTCCACTCTGCTTAGGTGTCTGTGATTTCATCATTTCATGCAGGAGCTAAACAGAACCCTGAGGGCCCAGATCAAGTCTCAACAGGTGAAGCCTGTCAGCTCACCTTGAGCTGAAACTGCTGAAGGGAAAAAGTTGAACTGCTGAATTTTGGGGGGCTACACCCTTTAACCTTGCTTATATCAAACTTGGAGTATTTCTTTCTTTTTGGGTGGAAAAGGCCAAAAATGAATATCCATTGCCAAACAAGTCTAACAATTGTGTTGCTATTTAAAATTTTAGAAATTGTTAACTCTCTTGAAGTACTTAAGGTGCAGATATTCAGCAAACCTAACAGCTTAATAAATTGTCTTGTCATAATCTGGACTCGATTTTAATATGAATTCTCTCAGACATCACTCTTAGCCCTGAGAAGAACATGTGTACAAGAAGAACTAATCAGTTTCCTCCCTAGTTGAATTACAGTAACAAAATAATTTTTAGGTAAACAGACCCCCCAGGTATGAACTCATGTACATCTGAATTTTATTTTTCTTCCAGTGAAGAGAAAGGATGAAGGAATAGAAAGAGATTTCACAGAGTCCTTATTTTCCAAGTCAGGAATCTCTGTATCAAAATATAGTAATTTTGGCTCACAGCTGCCCATGACTTTGCTAAAAAAAAACCAAACCAAACCAAACCAAACCAAAAAAAGCAGTTGGCATCAATGGTTGAAAATACATTAGCCAAATATTATGAAGGAGCTTTAATGTTCCAAACAGTGATAAATGATAAAACAGCAATGCCAGGTTGTTTGTCAAAAAGTATACTGGCTGCAATAATTTCTGTGTCTTAAATGCTTTCAAGATATTACAAGGACTTGGGACTGCAATTTTGACTAAATATCACATGATAATTTTTTGTCCAGTGAAATTCAGGAATTTCTTCTTTCTCTTCACCAGTTAATACCAGATTCTATATGATTGTGTAGAACAATTGCTATCAAAATGAGTTTACCTTCATGGACTGTGGCCCTGCAAAGATTTGTTTTATACATGTGGCTAACTTCAAGACTGAGGCCTAAATGAATCAATACACTAATTGTCTTAAGTTGGTCGTGGAACAGATACTAAGCTTCTCTAGTTTTATGTGAAGTAAAATGAAAAATGTAGTCTTTTACTTAATACAGTTTTCAAATTGCCATGGATCTGAGACCTTGCATCCCAAGGTTTAGTCCAGACTGACTTACTACTGTTTTAAATAAATAAATACTTCAGCCAAATTCAAACCTGGTGTAAGAGGCTACTTCTCTAATGACTGAGTTGAAACTGTATCATTTACTTCAAGTCTGAATTTGATATATTCATAAACATGAATAAAACAGTGTTAGAAAACTTAAGCTAGCAAGAGCACAAACAGTCTTGCCAAAAAGCCCTTATGATTCAAACAGGCCAGGGATGCTTGTATCATCCCCATACCACAAGATGTACTTGTTTGAAACTTCATAAAGATGTGAAAGCATGTAATGGTTATTTTCAAACTTAAAAGGTAGACTGAAGACTTGAAGTTTCTGTCATAATATTAGTTAAAGTTGTAGGCAAATGTTTGTCTATGATGTCTTTAATACAGTAATTTTACATAGATTCTTTCTATTTGTTTTTCTATCTGTTATATCTGCTACCCAGGAACTTCAGGTAAGAATGCTACTTGAACTCAGATGTGCCAGCATATGTTATGCCTTCTTGCAAATTTGTATTATAGAATAACATCATAGTTTTGTTGTTGCCCTCCCCCCTTTCGGTGTGTGCATAGGTGGGTTGGTGTGTGCATGCTTGCACTTTTGACAGGTGCTTCATTTTTTATCTTGTATTAGAAATATTTTTGAGGTCTTTTTCAAAAATTCTGCTTCAATTTGAGTTTGGTTTTGACATGTTCAACAGTCTTCACAAATTTTAAAATACCTTAATCTAGTATCAGAACTTTTTCAAATTGAGCCATTTTTTCTTTTGGTATCTTTGTGCATAATAATATGTAGAAACAAAAGAAGAACTTCATTATTTATAATATAATAAAGTTTAGGCCATTTGTTTCCATGGGAAAATTATATATAATTTCCAGCTTTTCAGTTGTGGTATATTGGCTCCTGTTAGCATCTTGCTAGAGCTGATACCTGAGATCTCCAGAAAGTTTACATCATTGCCTACCAGCCTGAATTTAATTGACTAAATAAATTAATTCACACAGCTTAATTCAACTGTATACCAACTTTGCTGGACTCATTTACCCTGTGAAGGAAACTGAAAAGGAGCATCAGTGGTTGCCAGTTTGGGACCTAAACTTGCAGTTTATCAATGTATAGAGAGAACTGAACTGACAGAGAACTGTGATGAGTTGTACAAATTATACAAAAATCAGCAACAATAGTATTTTGCATATTTGTTTCTGATTGTTTGTACATCAGTTATAATGCAAACACAACTCTCAAAAAATATTTGTCTCAAAATGCCTGTTCTCTAAAAGATAACAACCATATGGAAGTAGTGCCTTACTATGGAGTTCCACAATACTTTTGCCTATACCCTACAATATTGGTGTGACTCCATTAACTTTGCATACTTTGTCAATACAGTAAGGATAACAATTTGTGTGAAAGAAGTGTTGCGTGATTCTTACTAGCTCTATGGAGGAACTATGCTGCTCTCCCACGCATAGGGTTACTTTGCTTTTTACTGCCCTTTCTGTGTCTCTCCTTTTTCCCTGGGTTGTCGTAAGGTTTAAAGAGGCTGCAAGGGCACGTCCACTCCTTTACCAGAGGGTGGTGATTGTGGGAATTTCTGTGTGTTCTCTGCTGGCCAGACACTTTTATAATATGTAACTGTTTTCTTTTGAATTGATATTTGTTACTGGTGGCTTTTCAGATAGGAGATAGCTTTTCTCCCGCTGTAGATAAAAAAGAACAGCCTCTGAGATACATCTTCCCTCCTTCTTGTTAACTGTGAAAGAAAGATTGCTTAACAGACTATGAAATAAATTCCATCTTTGTAGACATGTGTTGACCTCTTGTTTAAATTCAGTATGATTCTGGGTGCCCCTGTAGCAAGCTTACGCTAACCCAAATACTGTGGGTACTGTGTTTCATCTCTCTTACCCTTTTCCCTCACTTCTAATTCACTCCCCCTTCTAACTGCATGCCCTGGAAGTGTCCCTTACCATTTTTCTTCTTTTTTGCTATCTTCCTTCTTTAAGACATTGCATAATAAAACTGCAACAATAAATATTCCCATAGACATGGGCTGCAAAGTTTACTGGTTGCAGTACTAGGCATCATGAGGATCATGGTGTGGTGATGGTCATCTTTGCTTGCTTGCTTATTTATGTCATTTTATCATTTGTTAGTTCAGTAACTGATGTGTTTGTGGAGGATGTCTCATTACTGCATGTGTCCTCCAGCCTTTGTGGGGGAGGATGAACAACCAAAGAATTTGTTAAAATAAATCCCTGCAAACTGAATAGTCATTTTTATGACTTAAAGAGACCTAATTTCTTAAATCTTAGATGTGTTCTGTTCTCTTGTCACACAAAACTACCATACGATCCTAGTCCCAGGATGAAAATACAGGGTTCTTCCAACAATGTGTCAGGTTTCATAACAATTTCATGTTCATTTGCTCTTGAATATAGTCATTCCTTAGTTCTGAATGTTCCTGTGGATTACAGTTATTGCATTTCTGGATTGCCTTTTTCCTAAAAAATATTTTTTTTTCTTTTTGCCTATTTGTTTGTGAACTGTGAACTTAGTGTCATGAATCACAGAATCAACTAGGTTGGAAAGGACCTTGAAGATCATCTAGTCCAACCATTAAAACTGAACGTTCCTTCTTTCTAATCATATTCCACAGTCCATTTCATTAAAGGGCAGTAATGCAAAATAAGATATGTTTGTGCAAGTTTGTTGATTGTTAAGGAGGTAAGATTGCAATTGAATTAATTGTGCTTTATGCAGTTTAGTCCCCATTCAGTAAATGTCTGAGTAGTCCTGAAAGGGGACTACTCAAGTGTTTAAAATTACAAATCTGCTTAAGGGACCTTACTGAACTCAGACCTCTTTCTCTATGATTGCACATAATTTTAATCTGCATAAGCCCAGGACATACTCATAATCAGTGATTTGATAATAATATTTATTATTTTTTTAGGCAGAACTAAATTTTTGTCAAGTTTATATTTAAAAGATCACTGTCAACTTGCATATTCAGCAATTGGTTTGCTTGTTTAAGAGTGCTGCATCTTAGAGAGTTGTTTAAACAGTCAGCCCTAAACCTTAAAAAGAAACATTTTTCTCTATAAATTTCCTTCCCACGTTGAGGTAAGGTTGAGGGCTTTCACGTAGATAAAGTACCCAAAATTGCAACTGGATACTTCTGGGTAGGCCCTTCATGCTGTGTAAGGCCCCTTTGGCCTCTGCGGGTCCATGAGCAGTTGTGGACATGCTCCTGCATTTGCCAAAGAGGAGCCTGGCTAGTCTTCAAGAAGGGAGCGAGAGAATTAGTGCAATTAGGGAAAAGGATACAGTCCACTGGAAAATACAGAAATTAAACAGGTTGGAAAATGGTGGAAAACTAATTTTTATACATGAAGGAAACCATGTGATCTTTGGATCATTTCACCATCCTAACAAAAGTTATGCAATTTGCTTAATGCACTTGGTTTTATGTAACTGCTTGCAGGATCAGAACTGAAAGTCAATATAAAATATTTGGTCTATTTGACCGTTGTTTTTAAAATGTGAAATCTCAGGCAATGCTAATCAGGTTATTCTCAAAGTATAGTTTCAAATAATTCAAACAAATTCAAGTTACAAAAATAAGCAATATGGGCCTAGAATAAAAGTTTAAAAAGGTGTGCTGCTTTAGCGATTACATTTTGTGTGTAAATGAAGGGTTTGTGCAAATCTACTCATCATTATGGTTATGTATATAATGCAAAGAGTCTAAAATCTTTAACATGTTTCGCAGTTGAACCGTTGTTATGAACTAGCCTCCTAATACTTTTAAACCTCATTGAAAAATCCTTTAAAATTGCTTCTAAACTTTTCTTTTGCCTGTCATTGCTCTAGTGGTATTGAGGTGTGTGTATATGTGGACTTACAAAAACAAATTTTTAAATCAGCAAATGCATGAAAGACACCTAATGCTGAACAGTATGAATCTTCATTTAACTGTCATTTCCATGCTTCTGCTCTTATCTCCAGGTGAACAAACAAAATAATGCATATATCAAGTTTGTATTGTATTTTTACGTAAAAATATTTCTTGAGCTAACTTTGATCTAATGATTAGTGGTTTGTATACAATGGATTTCCAGTCAAGGAAGCTGACCCTATATCTGATTTCAGGGTGAGAGCATGGACAACTTCAACTGGGGAGTACGCAGACGGTCCCTGGATAGCCTGGACAAGTGTGACATGCAGCTGCTGGAAGAGAGCCAGCTCTCAGGGAGCACGCCCAGCCTGAACAAAATGAACCATGAGGACTCCGATGAGTCATCCGAGGAGGAGGACCTGACCACCAGCCAAATCTTGGAGAACTCAGACCTAGTAAGTTGCAAACTCACAATTTAAGAAAAGATAGGGTTGTGTTTTTAAATAAGCTCGGCTTTTAGTTTCCTCTCACCCAGGTGCAATCTAATAAGCTGAAATTCGAGGGTGGCACTCGGTGTGGTGTTTTGTCACTACTTGATTTTCCCTTATTTGCAGAGGTGAACAGGAATTTTAATGCATAGTTCAAAACACAGGAAACATCAGATCTGATTATTTGTCCTTTTTTCCATAAATTACTATGTCACAATTTTGCACAAATGGCCAGTAGTAACTAATACTTAAAGAAATGGGACAAGATTCCAGTTTGGTAAACTGTGTCAGTTTTTCATTGTTCACTTCTGGGATGTTTGCATACAATTTTTGTGACAGAAACATTGAAAGGGTTACAATATGCCTGCATGTACAAACTAAGAGAGCCACTGTCACTGCCCTTTAAGACAGGGTCTGCTTTGCATGTTCATAAAAGCCATGTGTGGTAGGGTAGCCTGTATACTCAGTTCTTCTTTGCTTTTGTTATCTTTTAAACAGATTATAACTCTTTCCCCATCTGAGGATACAAATCATATTGACTCGCTTTCTACATCATGTGACACAACCTCAGCAGACCCTCATCATTTTAATATAGGAACATCCAGCTTTGATGTGGCTTTACCTGATATGAATAATCTCCAAGTGTCTGAAGAATCCAAGGTGAATACATTTTTACTTTCTTTTCCAACTGGACTGTATTTTGCATAACACTTTTACAAGTTTATTTTACCTATGCTTTCATGAAGGATTTGATCTATGAAAGCAAGTACTTTCTGACTCCTAATGTGTAATGGCATAGTACAACACATTCATATGCTCCTGCACATTGATACCCTTTACTTTCTACTTATACTTTCTTCATTAAAAGTTTTTATTGTTTCTTAAGTATATAACACTACATATGCACCAAGATACTAGAAGCTCATTGGGAGACAAATTCATGAACTGGCTACAAGTTACAATCCTAAAGGAATATTCTTTTGTTCTTCATGCTGATTTAAAAGAATGATATGCCAACTCATGTGGTGGGTGTATGCGTGTATTCTCTGAGATTTTTTTGAATGTGGGAACCTATTGTACAGTTTTGTGCACTGGATTCAGTTCTTGCCTTTTGGCAGACACTCAGAAATTTTAAATTCATGACCACAGTATTAAGCCATCTTTGGAGGGTGGGGAGGCAGGATTTGCAAGGTTACAACAACCATGATCAGCACAGTTTATTTCAGACAATTGTATCAGAAGTTGAACGTAGAGTAAGGTAAGTTATTATCAGTGTGGGGGCAATTTCTTTAATATTCTCTTTGATAATACTTCTTTGTGGGAGATCAGGTGAACCTACTGCTCTCAATGTCTCTGTAAAATATAATCTGGGGCAGGATGTGTGTGTGGGTTAGTGTCTTTAGGACACTGTTGCCTTACCAGTAAAGCTTTCTCTGTCATGTCTAAATTGGTGACTTCTGCAGAAAGAGCAGCGTAAGAGAATAGGGCAGGGGAAGAATACGTCTTGTGTTCGTGCCCTTGGTCCCCTCCAAATGCAACCACACAAAAAATTGGTACAGCACTGCTAGCACTACATATAACCGAAGTAATGGAAACTTCTAGTGAAGATAGAAAAGGAGGTTGGAATTGTGCTGAATATTGAACAAATTGTGTCAGAAACCTCCCCAGGAGGAAGAAAGGTCAGGAGGAGGGAAATGTGGGTAAGGATAGGAAAGGAGGGGAACCTCTCAAAATAATGGTTGTGGAAAAGGTAAACTCATTATCATTTGTCAAAACAACTGTTCATAGACAAGTTACCATGTAACAACCATAAGCAGCAAAAGTTGACAGAATTTCAGGTCAGGAAGCTGCAGTCAGAACAGATACATTTGCAGGTGGTGACTGCAGCTAATCTCATGCATCCAGCTGCAGTAGATATTGGTAGATACATTAAGAATTGCAAATCACAGTTCATGAGTTTCATCTATGCCTGGGGTTTTAGAATCTTTACTGTGAAAATTTCTTTAATGTCCCAATATCCATGTGCAAATGTTCATCAAAAAATGAAAAGCTTTGGAAATAAAGAATGTAAAATCACAGGAGTTTCTTGTGGGATTGACAGGCAAATTCAGCTAGTCCTGAGACAGGTTTGATATTTGTGAAATACATAACTTAAGTTGACAGGGATTTGCCAGTGTTACAAAGATGTTTGAATTGATAAACTTTACACAGAATGCCTTCTTAATGTTTTTTGCCTCAAAGATATTTTTTTCTAGTAACCATACTTCTTAGCGTATTGGACGCCAGTGGCTGTGAGGTGTTTGCTTCCTCTTTCTTCCTCCCTTACCCTGTCCCATCAAAATGTGTTTTCCTCATACAAACACTGTCATTGCAGTGAATAAACCAGTGGTCCTTTCAAGCTAATATTTCATATTTTTAAGTGGTTAATACTATTTCTTGAAGAAGCAGGCAACATTTATGCTTCTTGCCAGCTGCTCTGTTTCCTCTTCTGGTAATTCAGCTATATAGGTTTCATGTCTCTTTTCAAGATGGTTTGTGCTCTGATTTATTTCATCCATCCTGGACTCAGGAATATTCCTATCCCTTTGCTTAGAAAATAAAACAAACCAAAAAAACCTTTCTCCTACTTAATTTTTGATGCTGTCCTTTCTGATAGAAGTCTTGTTTAATTTTTAGAAATGCAAATCTCCAGGGTTTATCTGTAAGATCCAAGCAGGTCTGGTAACCTGCAGAGGGCCACTTTTCTCTTTTAATTCCACTTGCCATGGATTTCCCTCCCTATCATCTCCCAACACATGTATGTACATGCACGTATAGAATCATAGAATCATTCAGGTTGGAAAAGACCCTTTGGATCATTGAGTCCAACCATCAGCCCTACTCTACAAAGTTTTCCCCTATTTCTCCCGCGTATGCACATATGCACAGACACACACCTTATGAGATACCCCAAACAGAAAAGATAAAGAGTTTGAGCTACCCACTGCAGTCATCCCTACATGAACTGCTTTGCAGAATGATATGGATGATGCAGACAAAAGTCAAAAGATTAAAACTGAAACAAAATTTGTTCAGACTAAAAATGTAAGGGAAATTGGAGAGTTTCAAAAAGAAATCAAGAGCTTTAGGTGCTGATGGATGAAAAAGGAAAGAAATGATAGAAGCTTAATCCTTTTAATGGCCTGCAGAATGCTTTGGATTCCTCTTGAATGGAAGTTATTATGTAAATGACATGCTAAAAATAATTCTCAATTCTAAACATGCATATAGTCTTCCAGACAGTGATTGTTGTCAATATATTTTGGGAGGCTTTAATACACTCTTGGACACTATAAAGTGGTAAGTGACAAGGACAGCCTGACAGTAACAAGAATCCTGTCATTTTTCCTGAAAAAATACTTCCCTGCTATGTTGCCAAATGCATTGAAATCTGAAATTCTTTGCTAGACAAATTAAGTTGAAGAAATGCCTTAAAAATAATATTGATCCAAGACAACAAGTTAAGCAAATACAGCATTTTTGAAGAAGTGTGACTTGATTCATGTAATTTATAATCTGTGGCTTTATAGCTGTGCAATTTAACATGTCAAGTGGTTTTTTTCATTAAATGCTTTCTGTTTATTAGTGGAATTAACTTATTCATTTGCTGTTTTCTAAGACATCATCATTCACTCCCCTAGGTTGAAGCTGTACATGAAGAACAAGATACAGCAGTTCATGAGGATGACCTTTCAGGGTCTACAAATGAACTCCCTGGAGCTTTTGAATGCAGTGATAGCCTTAGTCTGGATATGACAGAGACTGAAGAGAAAGTTGACAGGCTGGAACAATTTCCTCTTGCTAGGTACTTCTATATGCTATTATTCATAAAAGTTCTTTTACACTGTACAACAAAGTGGTAACAAGGTGTTAGTTAATGGAATGGCTGTTTTGAATTTTATTAAATTCTCATGAGTTTAGAGCAGTGAGGAGACAGTGCCCTAATTATCTGCATGATTATCACACAGTTCAAAAATCCTGCAAGATTTTCCTTCTAGGAAAAAAAGATACGATTTTTACATACATCTATCAGTTAGTCATTATATATGTAATATATTTAGTCAAGGGAAAAAAAAAGGATTTTTAAAGATTCACAGTAATGGAAATACTTTTTAGTTAGCTGTTCAACAGATCAGCCATATATTTATGCTTCTGATTTCTTGCGGGTCACAGGGAAGTCACAATATTGTCAAGAATCCCATCTGTACGCTCGAGTCTGCTGGTGAGCATGGCTGGACCCCAGTGTATGTTGCAGCAAGGCATCAAGATTTTTCCATGCCTTATGGAGTTCCTTCAGATTCGGGATGCTGTGTTAGAATTCAGTTAGCCTGTATTTATGGAAAGGAGAGGAATGAGGCTATATAAAGAAGCCTGCTCTCTGTGTGCCACATGGTTCAGAATCACAGTTCCTGTTCTTGGGAGCCATAGGAAGTATTTCTCCATCCTCAAAAATAATATACAAGATCAAGTAGCTTAGTACCCTTTAAAAATGGTAGTCAGCCTGTTTCACTGACCATGAAGTGTCAAAATAATGCTCTGTCCTAAGAACAGTGTGGAGAAGGGATGGTTCTTCTCCAATCCATTACACTGTGGGGAAACCAAACAGATCAGTATATATAATGTTTGTACATGCTGAGATTCTTTTCAGTACTTCTTCTATACATTATTAAAAACAACTTTTCCTAGAAGAGGAGTTTTTCCTTATGGGCTTTATCTTTCTGTGGAGTTTCAGCCTTCTTCCTCCAAAAGGTGGTGCAATAAAACAATTCAGGTATTCTGGGATGGAGGAAGATAGATTATAATGGTCTGAAGATAGAGATTCTGATTTGGAGGTTTTTCTCATTGTAGCCAACATCTTGCCAACCTTCAAAAGTAATTTGAAAGTTCATTAATATTTTTAGAAAGGTGCTGTAATTGGTCCTGTTATTATATCTCTCTCTTATAGTGTATTTTATCTGCCACGCTCTTGGTATTCTCCTTTCATCACAGGGTTTTTTTTTCTCCTTCAGTTTTGGAGATGTTGATCGAAATACCTCCCCTCCTCCGTCACCATTTTTTTCTGCCATCCTTGCTGCATTTCAGCCAGCAGCATGTGATGATGCAGAAGAAGCCTGGCGTAGTCATATCAACCAGCTCATGTGCGACTCTGATGGTTCCTGTGCAGTTTATACATTTCATGTGTTCTCTTCCCTGTTTAAGGTGAGAAAATAAGTTTAAGATACAAAATCAAAATGTTTAGATTGTGTGTGGCTATTAGGGTGTTCTTTGATAGTACCAGTAATGACTACTAGGTATATAACCATTGTAGTTTTGCGTGCTGCAGAACTGCCATACTATCTTTTCATGCAAAATTGTCTTCTAGGACCAGTTTTGTCATAAAAATAGCATGTGTCTCATACTTGCAGGTTTGGAGATAGTTGTAAAATACATATCCACTTTAAAGATACTTTATTTTCTTCAGTACTTTACAAACAGCCTGAAACAATAACTGCAAGAGACAGGAAATAGCCTTTTCATCTCAAACTATTGTTAATCTCTTCTTTCATCTCAAACTGTTGAAATCTGATCATGCCCATGTAAATGTCAACATTATTAAATATTCTGTACATCTGAATAGAAATATACATCTGCCATGATGTAACATAGATTCTGGAGATTGAGTCTGAAGACTAGAAATACATTTCTCCTTTCTAAAAATGTATACTTGAAAAGATAATCTTGCAAAAAGATAAGGAAAAAAGTCAAATGTAGAAGCTGTTCTAAGGAATAACTGTTTTTACCTATACTTAGTTATAAAGCCTCTTTTAATGGTTTCTCCTGCTTTATATGAGGCAGCTGCAGGATGTTTAGCATGCTGCAACAGTGTACACAGCAGCCACGTAACTTCATGCAGAGTTTAAGTACCCATGATCTCAGAGTACACAATTTTTTATTAGCGATGGGTACCCCGCTAATAAATATACAATCTCAAGATCTTTCCATATCTTTAAGACTATCCTTATAAGAAAGAAGCATCATACAATAAGAATCTCTTCTCCATCCTGTTTCTTCTGTGCTCCCCTAGAGTTAATTGCATGTCCTCTCTAGCTTGCGCACTGTGTCCTCATTTAAACATTACACCACTGTAAATATGGGTGCCTTATAGGCATCCTTTTAAACACTGATAAATAACCATTTGAAATGAAAAAGACAGTGCTGACTTGAGTTCACGACAGTTCATTTTGAAAATTAGCCCTGTGTTTCTTCATGATGTGTTATTTCAGCTTTTCTGCCATTATGTCAGTCATAGAGGTTAATAGCCCTGTTCAAGTGTTCTGAGAGTTATTTGACCTTTCTGTTCTCTTTGAAGAGGTGAAAAGAAGCTGGTGTCACACTTCTGAAAACTAAATAAATAATACTGTGTAATGCAAGACCTAGACATTACCTGTAAAGTACCTGTTTAACTCCAAACCCTGGCATGCACACACTACATTTGCTGTTGTACTTGCCCTATATTCAGAAGATAGCCTACTCATTTTCTTCAGTTGATACTGGAGGAGAAAGATGCAATACTGCTCTCAAAAAAATTTTCAGTAACAGCAAAACCTGAACAACAGTAATTAAAAAAAAAAAAAGGGTGTTAATAGTATCAACAAACTAGAACTTTTAGTTTATAAAAATAGGTTTGTTCTCCTCTTCAGGGTTAAAACATAGGAGTATTATTTTCCCAGATTTTTTTCATAAGATCCCAGCTTGTCTGGAATTGTATTGTGTTTGCACCATCAAACTTTGCTACTCATCCGCTAACTTAAAAGACTTTTGACCCTCAACAGGAAGTGTCAGAAACCAGCCCAAGATGTACTAGGCTTGCAATGCAAAGTACTGCCAAAATCCTTGTTTGGAGGAGCTTGTCAACGAAATACTTGGTGAAGTGAAAGAAGTGCATTTTCCAGGGCACCTACATTCCAGTCTGCATCAAGTTAATAGTATCTTGGATGTTTGCCTACGACACTCTAAACTTGTTTAAAATTCCTGAAATTATTGAAGTACTTTTCCTGTAAAGGAGTCATAGCTCAGGGATCTCTGGATTATCTTTACTGCTCCCTCTTTGTATTCAGTCGAATCAAATGTCTTCCAGCAGACCAGCTGATACAGTTCCAAGACAAGTAGATTTGAGGGCTAGCAAGTAGTTTCCACAACCGAGCCCTGTTGTTACAGAAAGTCCTCTTCCCAGAAGAGGAAACCTGAGGCTAAAAAGAAGATGTTTTGAGAATATTTGGTTATTATTTACATTTACACAAAGAACAGTGACTATATGCAGGCATATACCTATTCATAACATGCTGGTGGTTGGCATTATTGTCGACAGTAGTCTCATTTCCTAAAATATATACTGCATTCAGACCTCGCTTGAAAGATTTCAGCCACTGTAATCTGCACCCAGAAGGACATAGCTGAGATGATAGCTTATTATAGAACTGGTAGTCCATATAATTGCAAAATAAATATTAGTGAAGTACTATACATAGATACCAACATACAGTCTCCCGCTGTTTCACATTTTAATACTTTAAAACACTGTTCAGAACTGTTATCTTCCTAGCTGTAAATTGATTGTTGCTTTTATGAATATCTGAAAAGGAAAGCAGTAAAGGGAGAAGATGTTTTCTTGAATCTGAACAGTAGACTGGTCAGCTTTTGATGAAGCCATGACTGAAATGCTTTGAGGAAGTTATTTTCATAAAATAAACTAGAACTGTTGAAGTAACATGAGTGGATGCACTGGTGAGGCCACACCTCGATTACTGTGTTCAGTTTTGGGCCCCTCACTACAAAAAGGACATTGAATTACTCGAGCGTGTCCAGAGAAGGGCAACGAAGCTGGTGAAGGGTCTGGAGCACATGTCGTACGAGGAGCGGCTGAGGGAACTGGGGTTGTTTAGTCTGGAGAAGAGGAGGCTGAGGGGAGAGCTCATCGCCCTCTACAACTACCTGAAAGGAGGTTGCAGAGAGCTGGGGATGAGTCTCTTTAACCAAGTAACAAGCGATAGGACAAGAGGTAATGGCCTCAAGTTGCGCCACGGAAGGTTTAGACTAGATATTAGGAAGCATTTCTTTACAGAATGGGTTGTTAGGCGTTGGAATGGGCTGCCCAGGGAGGTGGTGGAGTCCCCATCCCTGGAGGTGTTTAAGAATTGGGTTGACATAGTGCTGAGGGATATGGTGTAGTTGGGAACTGTCAATGTTAGGTTAATGGTTGGACTGGATGATCTTCAAGGTCTTTTCCAACCTAGACGATTCTGTGATTCTGTGATGTGTGCTGGAAGGGACCTGAAGAGTTCATGTTCCTTATCTTGCCCAGGACAGGATCAACTATAATTCTCATTCTGGTCAAATGTCTTTTAACTTCTTTCTCTAGACCGTTCTTAATCTTTAGGCTAAGGTGGAACTTCACAACATTCCTAGGCAATGTAGTCCAATGCTTAACTCTCCTTATTGCTTGAAAACTTCTCTTTCTGTGTTTTATGCCTATGGCTTCTTGCTCTATACACAGTGGTATTTCTCTCTGCAGTTGCTGCTTATATTTGAAGACCATTACCATGGTCTTCACCTACCCCAAACTTCTCTTATTTAAGCTCAGTTCTTTCAACCTTCCCCATAAGTCACATTTTCTAAACTTCTCACTGTTGCTATGGGCTCTCTTCAGTTAGTGTGTGTATTACTTGAAAAGCAATAGCAGGTTCTGTATTTCAGCCTAAATTCTTACCAGCACTGACTGTAAGAGGATTACCTGTTTTATAGAAGGTATTCCTCTTTAGAAACTTCACTCTGCTCACTGCTGTACAGGAGAATACAGTTAATTATTTTCCACTTGTAACCCAATCTAGTATGCAGACCTTGTTCTACAAAATCTTGCCTTCCTGGTTATTCTCCATCCTGAGTGTGCTCTGTGGATTGTTTCATCCTAGGTGTAGAACCTTGACCTTCTTTCTTTTTCCTGCACCACTTCTCCAGTTTATCAAGATCAGTCTAAATTCTAATCCTGGCTTCCAAGGAGTTTGCAGCCCCTGCAGCTCAATCATCCATGCATTTAATAAGCATGTTGCATATTCCATAATTCAGTATTTTCACTAATGACTTGGTCAGTGCCTGAGACAGTTCCCAGTGGAATCCGACTCAATTTATCTTCCCAATTGGAGAGTGAGCTGCTGGTAATTAACTTCTGAATATGGTTTTGCACAC
The DNA here is from genome assembly GCF_047716275.1 of Strix uralensis. Taxonomy (NCBI): domain Eukaryota; kingdom Metazoa; phylum Chordata; class Aves; order Strigiformes; family Strigidae; genus Strix; species Strix uralensis. The sequence continues at coordinate 113,141,430 of NC_133973.1, read as the reverse complement.
CTAGTTATCTCTGGACTGGGTTTCTCTGCCTTACTTCTAAGATAGTAAATGAGTTAATATATAACATATTGATTGCTTCTCCTCCTAATAGAAAATTTTAGCCTTTCATGAAAATTAAATAGTTTGCTATGATTTGTTCTGACCAAGTCTGTACTGCCTATTATTAATCTCTTACATGTTCCCCCATTTCCTGAACTTTGTGTTTAATTCTTTTGCTCTTGGGTTTTTTTTGAGATAAGCACTTTCCTCAAGTTTTTTACAACACTTTGTGTTCTGTGAGCTCTCAAAGGTATTTGTTATGGCTCCTAGACCTCCTTAGCCAGTATTATAAGTATCATATATGTAACATGTCATCTATGATAATAATATGTTATATATCATTATCATATCATATAACTATAATTTCCCTAATCTGCAAAGATGTAAAAATATCCAAGCCCTTACTAGCAAGATCCGTTCTCACCTGAGTTTTCATAGATGTGTCATTGTTACCTGTACACAGATGCCCTTTCTGGGAGCAATAAGGCAAAACAAGGCATTAAACACCAGTCTTTTCAGTAGCATCTGTTAGTAGATATTTCTCTCCCTTGTGATTCCTTGGCCTTCCTCTTAAATTATTTCTGGTTTACTTCTTGACATTCTCTCTTTCTCTTACTAGTTTATTTGGTATCTCCCTCTCTGATTATTGTGCCTACATCGACATGCTATTTTTGGTACCCAATTTAGTAATTTAACATAGTTTCACTTTCTGTTCTTTTTTGCATGAGTATTTGCCTGAGTGAAATATTTGTGATTTAGCCAGATGTATGTCTTAATATATTTTCTGTCTTTCAGTGGTGTAGAATGTGCTTCTGTCCTCTTTTTTTTCCGAAAGAAATCTCTACCTCTCATTATCTCCTTTCCCCATTAAGCTATTTCTAATGGGCTCCTTTCTGCAAATTCTGAATGCATTGAAGTCAGTTGTATCATTTCTGTAATCTGTCTCCTTCACTGCCTCAGGTTCATAAACTCAGTTACTCTTCCCCAGGAGGGCATTGCAGCACCTAAACAGGTTACCAGAGAGCCTGAGGAAGCTCTGACGTTAGAGCTTTCAAGGCTCAGCTAGACAAAGCCATGGATGACCTGATCTAGTGTTGGCAATAGTGCCACTTTGAGTTGAAGGTTGGATCAGATGTTCTCCAGAACATGTGGGTGTTTTTCAACCCACATCTCTTGGACTCTGTTCCATAAACTGTCTTTCTAAATTTCCTTCCACTTTTACATTCTCAGCTAGCTCTTTTCTGTTGGTTGGGATCAAATTTAGATCTATTTCCTTTGCCAGAAGAGATGTCAGCAACAGTTTCACTAAGACTGGGACTGAATCTTTCTTTTCAGAAGACATCATAGTAGTAAATCTCCAACTGTCACTAAGCCCTATGATTCAGATGATTCTGCTAGTTGCTCATAAAAATAATAATCTACCTCATTTGGTGGTAATTAGTAAGAGGCCCTCAGCTCTACTACAGACTCATTGCAGCAGAGAATCTGAACCATGTGCTGAATGACATGCATAGCACTTTTTTTCTGTGTTGAAGACGGTAAAAACATATAGTAAGACAAGTATCAGTCTCTCTGATTTTAACTATGTTCAGATGACCAGTTCAGATGATTTAGAGAGAGATTCACAAATAAGCAGTTATGAAATTGGTCTGTAAAGGAAGTTTCTCTTTAACCATTTTATAAATTATTGATAATGTATACCCTACCTACAATATGAGGGCTTATGTAGGTTTTTTTAAAAAAAATCATTAAGTCCAACAACTTCCTTTATCAATAAAGTCTGAATTCAGCTCACCTGATTTTAGGTACTTAACTTCAATGCTCCAGTGTAGGAGCAGTAACAGACTATATATATGTCTGTCATTCAGATTGGTATTTGGGAAGCACTTCTCTCCAGTGAGGCATGCTTACAGTAATACAGGTCCTAACTTACATTCCTCAGAAAAATGTCTATGGTAAAGTATAATGAATCATACACAAATGTTTCATACTTTTATTTTTAAAAATATTTTCATGTTACTCCCACCTGCTGAGCAGTTGGCCTTAGTGAGATATATTTTGGCAGCGAAACCTGCTGTGTATTTATCAATATCATTACTTCAGTTCCTGAAAGACTAATATATTACTTTTATTTATTATTCACTTTACATATTAGTAAATGAAAAGGAAGTAGTAGCACTAGAATGTTTATGGAAGACTGATCTGGTTTAGGACTCTAAACACCAAAAAAATCTTCTGAGAAGAATAATTCCCGGATGCAATGCAGTATTTCTGGAGTCCTCCCAAGCAGCAGAGAAGTTTCAGTAAGAAGGTTTTTCTCACCGGGGAAAACAAAAGGTTTTCTCTGAATTTTTCCATGCTGCTATTTGGCATTAGGATGTCCATTATATTATCTGATTAGCCACTTGACATGGAATACTAACAAAACAATGCCCGGAATGGGCAGAAAAAGTAATGTGCTGATCAACTCTGTTAACTCTGTACAGCCAAGAAAAAAAAAAAAAAAAAACACCTGTGGGTAAAAGGCTTTATAAAGATTGAATAGTCTTTGCAAGAAAGAATGTATTTCAGTAGTAGATGATCAGTTTCACAGCTAGCCAGCTGTACTCTGTCTCCAGCTTAATAACTATTATTCAGTTTCCTTGAGCAGACATGCAGTTCTCCACAGGGAGATGGTCTCTTTTGCACGTCACTGTGTGAAGAAAAGAAAGCATGCCATTTGTTTACAAAGGATGGAGGCTTGTACTTGAGTAAAGAATGTAATAAACTGTGTTTTGCTTTCCAGAATATTCAGAAAAGATTCTGCTTCCTAACCTGTGATGCAGCTAGTTACTTGGGAGACAACCTGCGAGGAATAGGCTCCAAGTTTGTGAGGTCTTCTCAGATGTTAACATCATGTTCAGAATGTCCCACCCTTTTTGTAGATGCAGAAACAGTGAGTATATTAATTTCAAAAAGGCATGTGCTGCATTGCAACGTGTTATTTTACTGACTGTTTCACTTTTGAGCAACTCCTGAACAGATATGTCAAAAAGGTATTCAGCTCCTATCTCTAATTTTTATCTCTTGTTCTTAACCATATTTCCATTAATTTTCCATATTATTTTATTAGGTAAGTACTGGCAGATGGGTAATATAGAATCATAGAATAGTTATGATGTGTTGAGCCTGTGTGCCAAAAACCAATATAAAACAGGTGCCTACTGGACCCAGTTGGCTCCACGAACGGAAAAGGAGAAGCTTTTTTTTACATAGTTCAGCATGAAAGTTGGTAATATGGTGTCATTTGAGTCAACTAACTGTAGTGTGAGCTGGATGATAAAAAAATATATTAGGGAATGAATGAGATGGCTCTTCCCATTGTTTCATTCTGGCCTGTGTTTATCCAACAGCATCAGCACAGTGTGGCCTCACACAGAAGTAACAGAGGTTACTTGGTCACTGCTGTGACCGTGAAAGAACTGTGCCTTACATCATCAGAGAGCTGTGGAGATTAACTTGTTAAGATTTGTGCAGTATTTGGTTTTAGGGAAGCAAAACTGTTATAAACAGAACACAATTTCAATTCCACAGAGGTGGAATTTTTATCATAGGTGCAACTTCTGCTATTGAGTTTTCAGTATAGTATTTTATTAATGTAATTTTTTGCATAAATATAAATATTTTTCAGTATTAGTATCTGTAAATCTAAGTATTCTTTTGCAAGATCTTTACTATACTTTCTACTCTGCTAATATTTTTATTCTTTCATAGTGACATTTATTAGACTTTTTGATTTAATTTCTGCAGCTGCTCTCTTGTGGCCTTCTTGAAAAGCTGAAGTTCAGTGTTTTAGAACTGCAGGAGTACCTGGACACATACAACAACAGGAAAGAAGCAACACTCTCGGTATGCTGGATTATGTTATGTTCTTGGTTTTGTATGTGTGTATACATATGCTATTTCAGGAGACTGCAAGTACACTCAGATCTGAACAGAGGAACCAGAACTAAAAAAATAGCTGTTGTATCCCTTAATTTTAGAAACATTGGCATCTTTAATATTCCTGGTTTCCCCTTTCTCCTGTTCAGTAATTAATTCATTTTCTCATTTTATGCAATTCAAATACTAATAGAAATCAAGACTACACTTTTTAAATTACAGTCAAAGCAAATTGCCACAGTCTGTGCAAATGAAAAGTACAAGTGCAAATTTTTGTTTACATAAAATCACAGAATCACAGAATCACAGAGTCGTCTAGGTTGGAAAAGACCTTGAAAATCATCCAGTCCAACCATTAACCTAGCACTGACAGTTCCCAACTACACTGTATCTCTTAAGCGCTATGTCGACCCGACTCTTAAACACCTCCAGGGATGGGGACTCCACCACCTCCCTGGGCAGCCCATTCCAACGCCTAACAACCCGTTCTGTAAAGAAATGCTTCCTAATATCCAGTCTAAACCTTCCGTGGCGCAACTTGAGGCCATTCCCTCTTGTCCTATCGCTTGTTACTTGGTTAAAGAGACTCATTCCCAGCTCTCTGCAACCTCCTTTCAGGTAGTTGTAGAGGGCAATGAGGTCTCCCCTCAGCCTCCTCTTCTCCAGACTAAACAACCCCAGTTCCCTCAGCCGCTCCTCAGACCACATGTGCTCCAGACCCTTCACCAGCTTCGTTGCCCTTCTCTGGACAAGTTCATACATGCTGTGCTGTGAAACTAAAATACTGCTTAACTTTCTTCAAATCAAACTATAGGCCTTACTCATATCTTCTTTTAATTTCTCTCTGAAAACAGTGGCTTGCAAACTGCAAAGCAACGTTTGCTGGGGGCTCACGAGATGGAGTTATTACCTGCCAGCCAGGGGACTCAGAAGAGAAGGTAATGAATGACCAGTATTATTTCTCTCCTGTAAAGTGACATGTGTGATATATCTTGTTCTTGGACCCACAAGAGCCTGCTGCGCTTCCTCCTTGTCTCTCTGCTGGGCTTGGGCATAATCCAGTGTTCACAATTAAGGCTCAAAGGTATTGTTGTTACCTCAGTCCTGGCCACAGGAAATGGGAAGTATTCAGAGGCAATACTTCTACCTTCCTAGTCTAGATGAGGAAGCAGAGCTAGCCCTGCCTGGGTTGTGTGTGCTCTCCCTTTTAGAAGGATGTTACAGCAGCAGTTTCCCACAGCACAGTGTCTCTGAAAATCACTCCTGGTGTACTGTGCTTCCACATTACACCCATTTTATCTACAGCTGTTGCAGACTTGGTCTGCCCAACAGCAATACTTGCCTGGTTGAAATCCGCTTAGATCAGTAGTTATGAAATAATAACTATAAAATGGCCAGTGAAATAATTTATGCTGTAGATCAGTATTTATAGCTAAGGCAAAATATCTGATTATCACTTTTGAACAAAAATTTTACATGCACTCACACACACATATATATACACGTAAATATATATGTATTTTTTAGTGTGTTGCATCCAGTTAAGAAATTGATCTTTTCAGAAATCAGCACCATCAGTAGGCATTCCTGTTATTTGATATACTGGTATCTTAGTGGTGTAGAATGAGCTAAGAAGTATTATTTTGGGTTTTTTTCCTTTTGGAGGAAAAAGAATGGAAGGATGGGAAAAACAGGGGGCTGGAGAAAATTAGCCAAAATCGGGAAGCAGCAATAGCATGTAGAAAAAAGTAACATCTCCTCTTTCCATTTACTTTAACCTGTAAAAGATAATGATGACATTTTCAGAACACGCAGTTGCCTGTTGTAACCATTTTTTTTCAAATACTTTGTTTTATTCTTATGTTAGTTTCAGTTTGTCTGTCTTCTCCCCCAGTTCACTTTATTTTCTTCTGTTTTTATCTTAACAGCTCTTTCCCACTTCTATGTATTTGTCTTCCTCTCTTTGAACTCCCTTGATTTTTATTTTTTATGCCATTTCCCAAGAATCCCAAATCCTTGCCACCCCTGCATTTTGGCTTCCTTGACCTTATTAGCAAATCTAATTTGCTAATAAATTCTCAGGCTGAAGTCACAGGTTGTGGAAAAACTGTTCAGTCTTCCCCCACCTGGCATTTGCACCAGCAAAAGTTACAGGCACCTTCCAGTGCATTTAAGCAAGATACTATCTCTTCTGTAGTTGTAATGGTGTACAGAGAAGTTACAAGTGAGCTGTTCTCAAATCTAAAAAAGAGGGACCTGGAGCACATGCTACTACCTCTCCTGCAAGTACATCAGGAGAGGGAGGTAAAGTATACATAGGGAGGCGTAACTACTGGAACGTGCGTGGGCTTTCTCTTCCCACTGATGCACAACACCCTGAAGAGTGACTTTCAGCCTGTAGTGTTACATACCTTACTGTATACAGCTTAACTTAGCCTCTTCATCCCTCTTTTGCAACCCATAGAATGGGATGGAGGATCACACATCTTGCTGATAATCTCGATTGTTTCTTTTTGAAAAAGTAGAGGGGAGAGAATGCTGAAGTTAAGGAATAAACTGTGATGGGAGCTCATGTAGCTGGCCTAAATGCATCTAAGATAATAAATGTCATGTTCCACTTGTGTGGGTTTTTTTTAATAAGGTGTTCTCTGTTTCAGAATTAAATGTGTGTTTTGTGAAGCTGGGGTTAGTATTCTTACTACTTATCAAACAGACTTAAAAGAAGGGTTTCTCACTCTTTCAGGAATCCCTGGTCTCTCCCCAGCATTGTTCCTTCATCCCAGAATGCATTATTCCTTGGAAGTTGACAGGATGGTAGTTCTTTGATCAGCAAGCTTATTTCTTTTTTTCCCCTTCTCATTCATCTGTCAATTGAAGCAGCTCTTCCCGAACGCACATTCTGTTTATTCAACAAAAGTGTAACGGGAGGAAGGGTCCAGGGAAACTGAGGAAATATGATTAGGAAGGGACAAGGAAAAATTACTCCTAGAGTGTCAAGTATTTGCTTTCTTAACTTTTTTCTCCTCTTCTCCCTTAATCTGAAAGGCTAAGGAATGTAATAATTGTAGGAAAGAAGTCTCTCTTACAGTGGTAGTCACAAGGGAACCTGCCTAAACTCTTAAAGTCATTGAGGGTTAGGCTAGGGCCTGAAATCCTGCTGAACACTTCTGGCATAAAAAAATTGCTTAGCTAAGCACAAACTCAGGCTATTTCTGGAAAAGGTTCTAGAAATTACTGTAAGGAAGAAAAAGCAACACTTTGCTCTACAGAAGGCAGAAATCTTAAGATTCTCATAACTCCCCACCTGGTAAAAAGCTTGAGGGGAAAATAGTCCCCTCTACAGATAAGATAGACCTAAGACCAAATTCGGCATTAGCACAAGCGGTTGCATCACAAATGCCTGCTGATGCTGGCAGCTTGGCACCAGTTTCTCTAATCAGATCTTATTTCAAAATAATTGCACATGATTTGTTGACCATTGTTACTGCTACTGAAAATGAGCAAAGGCAGAAATTGTTTATTCTGACATTAAGAAGCTTGAAATAGAAGATGTCTAGGTCAGCTACTAGAGCTAGCAGCTTTTCTGAAATTGGGTAAAAGCTTCATGTCCCAGAATGTCTTTCCTCCCCTTATTCTTGCAACAGATTACATGATTTGGGTGCATCTGTGATTTGTAAGCTTTGATGCTACATTGAGCAAGAGTGTCAAGGACATAGTAGTCAATTTATAGACAACAGATAACTGCACATACTATTGTGCTGTCTGTCCAGGTGTAACAGTCTTAGATGAGTACAGCTATCAGTATATTTTTCAACTTTACTGAACAGGGATTTTTTTAATCTAGTCAAAGACTGGTTTTGTTTGGGGTTTTTCTTTCTGGAAGAGAGATGCATGGAAGATCCTATTTTTCTTGTCAATTAGCACTGATAATTCAAATAAGTATTTATCTCTGTTTACTCTGGAAGTCCAAAGTCAGTATACACCTTTCTTAAACCTTGCTCATCCCAAAGCTCACCACAAACTAATGGATGTGGGCTTTGCAAACTCAGACTGTTAATGGATATTTAAACCATTCTGCACCTCATAAAAATTTGCCCCAAAAATTTAGAATGTACCTGTTGCTATGACTTTCGCTGTGACTAAAGGCCTACTGTAGGCCACCAGTAAGACTGGAGATGTACCTCTTGGGACCATAGTCATCTGGAGTTGAGTTACAGTAAAGCTCAAGGCACAGTGAGTCTCACTGTTAAGTTAGAAATTCTTAATAATCAATAATCAGTTACCTGACTGTTGTTTGACAAATCCATGAATTGACAGTGAGGTGAAATAGGCCCAGGTAGGCAGCTGTTCTAAAGGAGGAACACAGCTGTGGTTTAGATTTCTCCAGACAGAATAGTTTCTACTATCCTTCAAGTCCAGGGGATATTTAAGAATGCACAGTATATGCTGTATCTCTCTTTTTCTCTCTGATATATATATACACACACACAAATTTGTATATATATACCCACTTTCCCAGATTGTGGGAAAAACTTTTGTCTGCTGGAATGTCAAGTCAAATAGAATACTTTTACTAAAATGCATTTGCAATTAAAAACACTTGCACACAGCAGTTTTGTTATGGTGGAACTCTCCTGTGCCAATAAATGACTAAAGACTGTGTTGCCATCAAAGTGTTTATGCCTTAAGAAGTAACTGTGTAACTCTTATCTCCTTTCAGTATTTAAAAATGATTTATTGAAAAGAGCAAGAAGGCCTGGCATCTAAAGATTACTACTTTGCTATCTTCCTGGTCTGCTAATAGTACAGAACAGTAATTCTCTGTCTCAATAAAAAACTAAATCGAAGTCTTGCTGCTAGGTGATGTGTCCTTCTTAGGTGTAGCATTTACTAGCTACATAAAGGACTGTGCGAGTGATCCAGATACTCTAAACATTCAGTATTTTCAGTTGCCAAAACCACTAATTGTGTAGTGTCTATCAACTAATCTAAAACAATGCTTTCCTTACTGTAGGAATTAAACTATAAATTGAGAAGAAGAGTGAAGGCTAGGATCATTCTGCCTGAGGCCTTGCTGCTGGTGACTAAAAGAAATGTCACTTAGTCCAACAATTAGTATCTTTTCAACTTTCAAGGAATATTTCATTTTAAGCTGAAAGAGGGAGGAAGATAAATTACAGTCATGAAATTGTAGAGCAATGTGGAGTTGAGCATCAGTAGTTTAGGGAGATTTCATATCTGGTATATTTTCTTTCAGTGAAGAAGAAGCGTTTTGCATGTAATGTGAAACCCCTTCCCCACCCCTTTTTTTTGGGTTGCCCTGGTTTTGGAAGCAGTACAGAGAAGACAGTATTTTCTGGAAAAAAGACCATGGAATTCACTTATTTGCTGCTTCCCCGCCCCTTTCTTCAAAGTAAATTCCATGGCAAATTAGAAATTATATGTGGATTCCAATATTTTTCAAAGTCCAAATGAAACTTGGTGCCATTCTAAACTGAAGGAACTTAAGTCAGAGACAAACAACATTTGAAAAACACAAGCCAGCACACCTGTGAATTTACTGCAGCACAGTGATCTGTCTGCTCTTGTCCTCTTCTTATCTTGAATTTAGCTTTACAAAGCTTAATTTACGTGAACTGCACAGAAGCCAAGGTATAGAGGGTTTTTTTCAAGAGTACTAAATAGAAGAAAAAAACTATTTGAGCAATGTTAAAGGCATAAAATTAAATATCACAAGAGCTCAAAGCTTAGTTTGTAATGGTTTTATAGAAGAGTAGTACAGGATTTGGGACAATATTTTTCATACATTTTTTAATAGTAAGGCCCGTGGAAAGAAGCCAGACTGAAATACTTTGTTAAGCTATACAAAGTTAATGTTATTTCACATTTCTGTGTTTGCTGTCTTTGTATTGATGGTAAGGTAAATCATTTTAATAAGAATTCCAATTGCTTATTAACATTGTGTGCATATGCACTGACACCAGGCTGTAACTGGGTAGATGTCACCGTGTTTGTTAGTTACAGCATTTACATGATGACTCTGTTCATCTAAAATGTCATGAGAATGTAATATATATAAAATAAGGAAGGCTGCATTAGATGTACACAGAGTGCAAATGTTAGTTCTTGGCAAAGAAAAGAGGAACACTTTTTTTGAAGCAAGAAGTTAGTCCCCTAATCTTTGAAATGCTAATGTAGATCAATTAGAAATTTTATTACTATTGCAACAGGACTTACACTGACATTTTAATAGCTCAAAAATTACGAATCAGTGAATCATTACTGGTGAGAGGAAGGAATACAAAGCTGTCTCAACTTGTGGCATTGCCATGTAGTGAAAACAAACTGTCATTTTCCACGGATTTTTTTTTTTCTTATGATAGTCATAACTTCAAAGTTATATGCAAAATGTTTCCATTGTAATGTGCCATGTAATAAAACCAGCAGTCACAAGCTTATCCTGGAAATTTCATTAGATCTATTACGTCCAAAAATAGAAGTATTTATAAATAACAAAACACTTATAAATAGGAAAGTTCAGTTCTGTTCATCACTTGAAAACCCTGCCTAATTTTTTGAGTACTTTGCAATATGAGCTCTCTTTAATAACAAAGAAAGCAAATTTAAATAAAAGTATTATTTCAAGAGTTTTGTAACACAATTTCACTGTAAGTTCCTGAGCTACTGAGTGGGATAGATCAAAACTAATAAATCTGAAGATCTAACTGAGGATATTTAGACTGGAATTTACCATTAGAATTAAAGCTTGATTTTATTAAGAATGCTGTGCATGTTGTATGTGATATTTCCAACCAGTTATCAGGTTGAGGCAAGCATTGCTAATACTGCTGACAAGTTATGCTATTAAAGATGGGCTGTGCTTCCTATTGCATGCATTACACTGACACTATACTTTCTTTCCTTTCCTTTTCTCCTGTGCCATGCTTGCTGTGTAGCAAATGGAATCTCTTGCAGTAAGTTGAAGTTCTTTCATATTCTTTGTCCATCTGTAGATGGACTAATACACCCCAGTTTTACTGTTTTACTTCTAAGCATGTTTTCCTTTTTTGTTATAATTTTCCTCTAGAATATGTGGTTCTACATGCAGTGACTAAAATAATTTACTAAGGTGTGTTTTGTGAAATATAAAAATACTGTGCCGAAAGTCTGACACCTTCATATGCTGTTTTAAATGGTCATTTACATAAATTTTTAAAAATTAAGCCTTTGGATGGATTTAATATGCTGGAGTGGAAGATAAACTTTTTTGTTATTTTAAAATTCATAATTTTCATTTTGTCCTACTGAAAAACTACAATTTATAGTTGACAGCAATGTTTCAAATTGGTTTTGTTTATATGTTGATGAATAGTTTCACCACTAAGTTTCTAATACTTATTCAGGAAGAACAAAAGTTGAGTTGCTTGATATGGTAACTAAATACTTAGCAAGTCAAACTTGCGTCTTCAATTTCACCTTAGTTTGTCTTCATTCAGGTTAGCAGCCAGAAGGGTGAAACCAAATTATTGTTCTCCAAGGACTAAAAAAAAATCATGTGTACATGTCAAGCTACCATGAGATTTTTATTTTTTTAAATTATGTTATGCTGTGTCCTGGTTTTCAATTAATTTTTAACTCCCTGACAACTTCAAGTATATGTGTGTTTAACTGCTGCCTAGTGTTGTCAGTTCTGCAAAATTTGAGTAGAGTGAATTTGATCACTGCTGGAGCCCCTCAGGCTGTGTCCCTGCTGGTGAACTGAACAGGACCAGGGAGCAAGCGTGTGCCCCCAGGCTGGCGTCAGGGGTGAACGGTTAGCACCTTCCTGGCTGGGGTGCCAGTCAGCCCTGGACCTGCCCGAGCGTGCTTTGAGAGAAGACAGAAGCCGGATCCATTTCCAGGAGGTTGTATCTAAACAGTGACTCTGTTTTGGGAGGAGAACGGTTAGCCACGCAGATGCAAGCTTGGCAGTGCTTCGTGGCCTCAGTTACAGGGAATAGCCTCTGGGCAGGTTTATTTAACAGGCAGCGCCCCTCATGCCCTACCGCTTCATTCTCTTGGCCACAGATAGGTTTTGTCCCTGCCCACAAGTCAGTTCGCCCTGTGTGCCCACCTAGCAGGTCGAACATCCGTTCCCTCCCTTTTTTCCCCACCACGGATCTGCTGGGCCTTCCTTCATCTCCTGTGGGTCTTTGCTGTTGTATCAGGTCTGGTGGGATTCCTCCCTTCCATTTGGGGCAGGAACACTCTTGACCCCATTCACCAGTAACAAACATTAAACATACCGACTCAGATACCAGAAACAGTTGATCCATAAGAGCACAGAGCTCAGACCAGGCAAATTAGCAGTGCTGAACTCTGCTGCTGCGGCAGACCAACACTGAGGTGCGAGCAGCCCTGTCTGCCTGGCCTTCAGCAGGACAAACCCTGCCAGGTTGACACCCGCTGTCTTGGCGCTCTCCTCCTGCTCCCACTCTCCTCCATAAACCTCCTTCAGAAGGCAACTAGCTCTACCTGGTTTTGGCAGTTCCCTCAGCTGACTGTTCATAGATGGGTAGTTGGTGTCCACCCCTCCCTGATGAACAAAGCTGAAATTGGCCAAAGAACCTCTCTTTTGACCTCAGCCCCTCAGCTTTCTCTGGCTGGTACAGAAATTTTGGGAACTGGAACACTAAGGATATGGTTCTAATTTTGGCTTATTAATAAAAACCCTGGCACATATATTGAACCATATGTAAACAAACACTTCAGTCAAATTAATGGTTATGATATTTTTAAAGTACTTTTTATTAGTATTTGTGCTGGCATTTGCAACTGACCCCAATTCAGCAAATAGTTGAACTACATGCTGGTAGCTAAGCATGTATGAGTGCTTTAAGGAGGCAAAGTCATTAATAGTATCTTCTTCTTTTCTGCTGTGTTTGGCATGAAACTCTACTCTAGTTTCTCCAAGCAAATGGAAAGATCACTGAGCCCACCCTTGGTCATAGTGTCTGTAAGACAAGACAAAGCAAATATGGTTTGAAGTCTGTAAGGCTTTCCTGCCAAAGGGTCAGGAGGCCTTCTGACTTGTACTTGAAGAATTTTCACTTCTTCCATAATTCACCAAAGATTAAATATTCCTTCCTTCCTCACCGTGATCCATCTGTGGAACTATAAGATTGCCCCTCCTGACAGACACACAGATACCAGGACCATGGGCATATTAACTTGACTTCTCCAGCAGACGTGTCCATTGCATGTTGCTTCAATGTGTCTGACACCGTCTGTGTGGTGCTGCGCATTACACTAGAAGAAACAAGTTAATATTCATAGAACAGTATCTGCTTAATCTGGAAGAATAAACTGTAGAAGCCAGATGTCCTTTTACATACAAAACTCCATCCATCTGTTGTATGGTTTCTTTAAAATGGTGGAAAATCCATGAGCTGAGGTGTAAGTTGCAGAGCTGGCACTTCCTCCTTCCCACTCCTGGCTGGCTTTATTGCCTCTCTTCCTCTCCTCTCAGAGAAGCAAGCAGGAGCTTTGACCCTCTTGGACAACTACTTCATTGCTTCTCTCCTGGATTTCCATCCTCTCAGAAGAGGTCTTTGACCATTTCCAAAGTTTTAAAAAGTTTTGTGTTCTACGCAGCAAAGTCATTTCCCCCATATTCTGTCTCTGCTTTCCAGCTGCAAACTGGTGACAGTGAAGCTAACCTATATAAACTGCTTTGAGATTGATGCTGACGTGTGCTACATGAGAGCTAGCCATCATAATTTTGATTTTCAATGTCATATGTGACTTACCTGCAGAAGAAAGAACATTACTTGTTTTCTGAAATAGTATATGATCATACTTCAGTAAAATAATGTTTTTTGAGAACTGAACTACTCAATGTGTTTTATTAGTTATTGAAAATTATCCTGACTGATCTTCATTAATTATTTGTTCTCCTACAAATCTCTCCTTAGCAATTGGAACTGTGTCAGAGATTATATAAACTGCACTTCCAGCTGCTGTTGCTTTTTCAGTCCTACTGTAAACTTATCGGACAAGTGCATGAAGTCAGTTCCATGCCAGAGGTATGTAACAAACTACAAAGTCTTATACTGAAAATAGCACTTTACTTTCATGTTCTTATTTTTCTTTCTATGGACTTACACCAAAGATTATACTATTTCACCCTGAATATAAGTCTGCAGACAAAACCATTCAATACACCAGCATCCACATTAAAACATAGTTGAGATGCTGTATTCTTTGTAATTGACTGTACTTTGAGAGACTAGGATCTTTTTTATACATTCAGTCTTCAAAAGGCATTTCAGTGAGTGGTAGCAAACAAGAATGATATATGAAATCTTAACTTCACTCACACACTTTACATGTAGAGAGTGCTCACACTCCGTGAACATCTGCAAGTTACTTATTTTTATTTCTGGTTTAATTGAGGCCTTAATTTTTAGGGAAAATGAGCCTTCTTCACACATACAGAAAATATCAATGACAGCAACAAAATAATTTGGTAAATTAATCTTAAAACGGGTGCAAAAGGTTTTTGCTGGAATAACGTATTGTAATTTCCAGTGATATAAACTGTCTCTGTTGCTTGTGCATAACACTAGAAACATCAGCAGCAGTTTTGGACAGTTATTGAATGGTTTTGCATCCTCTCATACCTGAGCAAGCAAAGGTGTGTAGTGTGGAACTATTTTGTATTTTGACTGTAAGTATACCGCCTGATCTTGTTATCTGGATAAGCAAATCTAAATTAGTTTAATATTTCCAAAGAGTATTAAATCTATTTAAAAAATATAATTAACTAAATACCTTAATGTCATGAGTTTTTAATTCTGTGATTTTTATAAGATATTCTTTAAATATTTTTGACACAGCACACTATTGCTTTTGACTCAGCCTTCTGTTTTTAGATAAATCTATGTATCTTACTTTAAAAAACACTTCACAAGAACAATACCGTTAGTCAAGTTTACTTTCAGCAATTGCATAAAATACTTTGAAATATCTTTGAAATATCTTTGAGGTAATCCCTTTAAGTTGAATGATCATCATTTAAGAAAAGATTTAACTTGCCATTCCATATACATTTTTCTCCTCCTAAAGTGTACATACTTTAAACTGTCAAGTTGAAGAAGTTACTGTATTTTGCTTGTAGCCATAAAACAACATTTGAAGCTATAAAATGTATTTTATGACAGATTCTAGTAGTTTAGAGATTCTCTATAAATGGAAATGTTTTGGTTATCAGATGTCCTGTAGTAGTACAAAGAGTTTGAATACTTACTGTACCTTAAGGAACTGTTTTGAAGGCTGGCTCGTAATGTGACTGAGCTGCTCACTTTTAAGAGAAGACAGGACAGTAAGCATCTAGTTTTAGACTAGTCTAAATTTTAGAAGTATTTTGTTTTCCTTATAATTGATTTCTGTAACTGTATTTCACAGTTATGATTTTGTTAGATTGTTATAAATATTGCAGCCTATGAAACTGGGAAACAATAATATGAGGAATAGCTGTTTCACCGTGAAATTCACATTTTTTGCAGGAGCCATAAGCTATTACTTAAAGGAAGTTCCACTGTTAGTTCATGTGACAATGGTTATTTTTAGCATGTATGAGCATGAAAAGGTAGATCTTTAGAAATTAACTGTTCACTTACGAATTATTCGTGAGTCTTGTGCCATATTAACTTTTCAGCCTGATAAAGGGCTATACAATTCCTGTGCATCTGTTAATCATATGTGTTTTGTAAATAAATAACAACATCATTGCTAGGAGAAGTATGTGTTTTCTTAAACTTTTCCACTATGATATGAAAAAAGTAGCAGGGGTGAAAGATAAAAGATTGTTTAGATGTTCTTTTGCATTTTAGCAAGCCAAAAATACAGCATAGTATTAAAGGAAGCACAAAGCTTAAAAATCTGTAGTTTATTTTTTCCCTATATTGTACAGAGTACAGAGATCAAGAAATGTCCTTGTGTTAAAATGGGGTCTTTTTCATAACGTGTACATCCAATATAGTAGTAAGAACACACTTGAAATACTGTCTTTGGTGCCTGTGGAGAATGAAAATACCCATCTCTCATCTTTCTCCTTGGAACAGCTGTTAAATATGTCAAGAGAACTGAGTGAGTTGAAGAAAAATCTTAAAGATGCTACTGCTGCAATTGCAGCTGAGCCTCTGACAACGGAATCTGAGCCCACATTCAATTCTACGGAAGCAGCTATTCAGTCCATGCTGGAGTGTTTGAAGAACAATGAACTTGTTAAAGCCGTCCGACAAATAAGAGAATGCAGGCAAGTTTTGCTACATGGCTCATACTAGACTTTCATGTTACTAGAAGAGTGTGCATTTATTATCCTCCTTACTTTATGCTAAATGTAAGTGCTGAGTCAGCATAATTGATTTAATATGTTTTAACAATGTACATGGGGGCATTGATATTATTAACTTTTGCAGGGGTGTGCCACAAGTAATGATACCAAATCAGTAATGCAAACATGTATGCTTGCAACAATTAAGATGTTTAATTACATTGTGTAGATTGAAAGTACTTCTGCCAGGCTCTTAAGAATCCTTTTATAGAGCTAATTCCTTACAGGTGTATGTCACTGGCATCAGCTAACATTCAGCCCAGTTTCACTTTCACTTATTTGAATGGGTTTTCCTCAGCTTTTTTTTTTAGATAATAGGAATTGCGCTTTTATGCGATTTCAGTGCCTGATACCAGAGTCTGAGTAACAAACGAGTAGCATAAAACAGTGAGTTGCTTTTGGCTTGTAAGTGTGTGCGAGTCAGTTCTCCTTTTAGAGATCTCTATCACCTAGTTTCCGTCTGTGCTAATAAACCCATAATGATACACACATTCTTTTCCTGTTTGATTGCAGGATTTTGTGGCCCAATGATATCTTTGGAAGTAGCTCTGACGATGAAGTCCAGACACTACTGAACATTTACTTCCGGCACCAAACCTTGGGTCAGACGGGCACCTATGCACTGGTGGGCTCCAACCAGAGCCTGACTGAAATCTGTACCAAATTAATGGAACTGAATATAGAGATCCGCGACATGATTCGCAGAGCTCAAAGTTACCGGGTCATCAATACTTTTCTTCCAGACTCCAGCATTTCCGGCACAAGTCTCTGACAGGACTCTTGTGTCCTCTTTCAAGCTGGGAGTGCTGCCCTGTTGGAGTGAGGTGGCTCAATGTCTTCTCAGCCTTACAAAGGTTTGGTCAAACTGTACTCACTCTTGTTACATTTAGGATTTCTTCTAGAAAGATATGGGCTGAACTTCAAATGTGTAGCAATACTGTAAGGACAAAGGTAGCATAGAGCATCTGGGACAACATCCTTTGTTCTCTGTTGCACAAAAATCAGTTAGCATTTCACTGAGCAACTGCAACTCACTACTGAAGAAGTGACTTCCATTGCATACCAAAGCCTACTACACTGAACAATACTTCCTTTATAGCAAATTAATTTTAGGTTGGCAAAAGTGCAATGTTTCCTTCACGAAATAATATTTTTTGTTAAAAAAACTTGTACATTTTTTCCTTTTTCTCTTACTTGGTTGAGTGAAAGATGGGCAGAATGAAGCTGGCCACAGAATCTCACAAACTTGTTGGTCAAAAGCTGAGAGCCTGTGTATATGAAACAAATTGTAAATGGACTACAGTTTAATGTACACTGTAATTTGAATATGATTACTGTATCTTAAAACAACGAGCTGCTATGAAGTACATTTCCTAATGTTACTAGGCTACTGTCTCTGAAGGTACTGGATCATATTGCAGAGGTCTGTTCTTAGGCCCCCCAAGCATCATGAATGGTCTTGGTAGATTTTCTTTTTTTTTTTTTTTTAAAGGATCTTGGCTGCTTTTTACTAGAGGGTTGCTTTTATGAATATATTTATACTATTAAAGGATGGTTGATCTAATTTAACTTGCCATTTTGTAGGAGAAGGTCCCATCAGAGAGTCAAATCTTTTGAACTGTTATGCATGCATACTTTTATTTAATAGAAATTTTGAGTATAAAAAGTAAAAATATTAACGTGAAATGCAAGTTCTCATGTTAAGTTTCTTTAAAGAGATGTCTTATTTTATTTGTAATGTATATATAAAAGTCATACCTGTATGGTTTTTTTCTTACATTTAACTGCTGTCCAGTGTTAAATGTATGCATGTAAATCTGTTGCACATCTGAGACACTTTTATTCTGACAACTATGTAACTTATTCACTCTGTAAATACACTTACCGTTTTTTGTGAAGTAACTTTGGTTGATATTTGGATCAGTACATCCATTTAACTAAAATATAAAAGTCATATATAATCACAACAGAGTGTGTGCTTGTTGTGAAGACTGTGTTCTTGTCTGAATGTATACTGCTGCAGATGGTATCCGTGATCAGCAGCCCCCAAAAGACAGCTTTTTCATGGTTTGTGGTGAAACTGTTCATTACACTGAGAGAAACCAGTGAGAATTGTAAGGATTTTTTTGTCAGTCTGTAGTTACAACTCAACCAGGAGGAGTACATTGACTAAAGCAGTTTCATAACTGAAAAAAATCAAAAATGGGGATGAAGGTTTATGTTAGAAACATCAGTAATGGTCCTGTTCCTTCCAGCATTAGGTTTCAGTGGGTTTTTTCCTCATGCTAAAGGTAAAAGAAAATCTGTCCAGCCTGTCATATCAGCCTTGGCTCTGAGAATCCAGTAAAGCACTCTCCCCTTCACCCCTTTTTCATTTTCAAAATGCTTGCACAATTTTACATGGATCTTGAAAAATACTTGTATTGATGCATAAAAGTGGTAGAATCATCTTCTACAGGTTTTCTGATTTTGAACTCCACAGAGCTCTGCTGCACAGTTGCAGTTGCAGGACAAAATAGATGCAAGGGAAATGACACAACTATTTTTCTGAGTAAAATAATCCACAATAGTTAGAGAAGTCTTCAAATTTCTGTTATGCATTTCACTTTTGACAGCTATTCAGAACTGTAATTGGGGTGGTCTGCATAAATTTTAGTCATTGGTGAAAGCTGAGATCTGCTCTATCACTTGGCAAAATCATGGATGTTTTACAGAGTCACAGGACAATTCAGGTTGGAAGGAACCTGAGGAGGTCATCTAGTCCCATCTCCACTTTGATACAGGGTCAGCCATGAGATCAGGTTACTCAGGCCTTTATCCAGTTGGGTCTTGAAAACATTCAAGGATGGGGAATGCACAGCCTCCCTGGACAACCTGCTCTACCTGACTGTTCCTTTATCCAGTCTGAACCTATCTCATTTTATTTTCTGTGTATTGTTTCTCAGCCCCCTGCCGTGAGCTGCACTGAAGGGCCTGGCTCCATCTTTCCTGAATAACCCTAACCTGGCAGGCTACTGTTAGGTCCCCCTGAAGTCTTCGCTTCTTCAGACTGAGTAAGCCCAGTTCCTCCAACATCTCACAGAACAAGCCCTGTGACCAGCTTGGTGGCCTTCACTGAACTCCTTACAGTTGATCGACATCTTTCTCATACAGAGAGCCTAAAAGTGGGTACAGTAATCTTAGATGCGGCCTAGTGAGTGCTGAGTAAAGAGGGACAATCGCTTCCCCTGCTCTGCTGGCTCTACCTCTGTTTCTACAGCCAAGAGTGTGGATGTCGTCACCTCCCGTTGCTGCCAGGGCCCACTGCCAGCTCCACACCCAGCTCACTGCCAACCAAACCCCAAGGGCACTTCCCAAGGACCTGCCCCCAGCCAGGCAGTCAGTCTCCTGTCTGTGTCTCTGCAAAGGGTCTACCCATCCAGGGGTAGGACTTCCTCTTGTCCCTGATGAATATCACAAGGCTCCTGGTGGCCCATCCCTCCAGTCAACTGAGATCTCTCCAAATGGCAGCACTGCCATCAGCTGTACTGGCTGGTCCTCCCAATTTGGTGTCACTCTGTTGCCTCTTCCAGGTCACGTTGGACATCCCAGCATAGACCACCTGCTGTACACTGCTTGTTACTGTCCTGCAAGTAGAGTACAACCCATTAACCACTACCTTGCACAACTTTATTCAATTGGTCCTCCACTGGGTATGAAGACCTCCAGAGGTTCCTTCCACCCTAAAGTATTCTGTGATTCTTCACAGATACAACAAAATCCATGATATAACCATCCAGCTTTCTCAACATCATTCGTAAACTTCAGGTAGAGTAGAAATCAGTATATTCCCAACAAAGCCTCACTGAAGTCCTAGGACATGAACGCAGTAATGCCCCACTGTGCTTCTACAACACCACCAGTACTTTAATTAGGATTCTCATGACTGCATTTTGTCTCCATGAAAGCACACTCTGTTACTCCCTTCAGTTATATTTAAGCCGTGCATCCTGGAGAAGACTTAACATGACTGGAAAGCTTCTGAGACACAAGCCTGTATTTGAATCAGGGGCACAGAGACTTGTTCCACCTCTTTTGAGACACATGAAGTCTCATGAATTTGTTACACTCCATCACAGATACCCCAGCTCAAAAGGTTTTTCCCCTCCTCCTTGGAAAACATGAAGCTTACACTTTTACCCTCTTATAAACATAGTCTTCTCACTGACAGTCTTTGATTATCAAACTGTTGTGATTTCTTTTTATACATTTGACAGAGGCAGTGGGAAGAGACACTTGCAGATGCATTTACTCCAGACTTCATGCTCCAGAACATTTGTATCTTCCACCCTAGTTCCGTTTCAGTGACTGAAGGAAAAACAATATGGCAGTTTCAATCTCAACGTTCCCCAAAGGCAGACTAAAAGCAAAACCTATTTGCTTTAGGAAATCACATGGGTTCTGTTTCCTTCCAGATATACTTTGCTCTTTCATCCCAGCAAGATACTAAGGGGTAACAAAATAATGCAAACTTTTATTGAACTTTATTCACAACATATATACAATGAAGTTATATACTTTATAAATAATACAAAAGTCTTTATCCATTATCCAATGCCAGGTCAAAAGCCTAAAGTCAAAACATTGCAAGAGACTGACAGTGCAAAGCATGAAACAGAAGAGGGCACACAGATCAGACAATGTATTTGAAGCTGTAAGTGTTATCACAGGACAGCCTCTTGCCTTTGCAGCGGCCACAAAGCTCTTGGCGATGAGGTCTCTTTAGATCAATGTGTCTTTTCTTCTGAGGGCAGGAACAACGGGTCTTTGAACAGGTCTTAAGAAACAAGACATTTTATTAGTAGATCAAAGGTGCTCACTTCATGTTAGACTGACATTTAGTCTTGCTTAATCATAGCAACACATTTTGGCTGATGATACATTAAAAATAGCTCTTGTGGTAAAAACCCTGTAGAGTTAAGCTGTAAGAGTGTTCTCACCTAGAAGCACAAAACCCTACCCTACGCGTAGCTAGGCATAACACTGTACAAACAGAAAACCGTTCATGGAAGCCATCTGCAGGAGGTCCTCTCCCATTACACCTTTCCCAATTAGTATTTCCTAGTACTTTGATAAAAGCAAGTTCTCTTCCAGATAAAGTCAATATCAAATTCAGCATCTGTAAGCTACTAGAGTATATGACAAACTCTGGCAGTCTTATCAGTA
Organism: Strix uralensis; assembly: GCF_047716275.1. Lineage (NCBI taxonomy): Eukaryota > Metazoa > Chordata > Aves > Strigiformes > Strigidae > Strix > Strix uralensis. The sequence goes on along the minus strand of NC_133973.1, from coordinate 113,119,889 downwards.
TACCAAAATCTAACCTACCTGGCACTGGATTGCTTCCACTCGATAGGGATTGAAGCCCTTTTGGCATTTGCGACAGAGCTGCTTGAAGTACACCTGAAAAAAGCAAGTTCTCAGTTACTATAGAGACTTACTCAGGGTGTTTAGTACAGGTACCAAAATTTGTGCTAAAGCACCTGATTTGTCACAGATTTCATGCAATTCTTACAAGTTTCAGGAGCAAGAAATGACTTGTTAATTACCTTGTTGCTTCCAGAAATGCACCAAACATAAGCGCTCTCCCATCTGGTCTTGCAGTCTTTACAGTGGAAATAGCCATACTTCTGCTCCAAAAACTGCAGAGAGAAAGTTCACTTTCAAGTGAAAGCAGCCTCCAGCATTTCAAGAACAGCCACCTCAGCTCCCTCATTACACCCACAGAAGCTCCACTGCTGTGACAGAGACAGAGCTGCCTGGGCACTACCAGCCCCAGGCAGGGAGTTGTGCAGACCAGAGTGGGAAGCCAGAGCGGGGACCACTGTGCCTTTTGCTGCTCAAGAGCAGACTTCTCTCCAGCCTGCTTCATGGTTCACCCCCCATCCCTCTTGCTCAGGGCAGACTGTGCCAGGCCCCAGCCTCTCCTCAGGCCCCGGTGTCCCAGCGCTGCACACCTGGAAGGCAGCCCTCCGTCTGGGGGCTGCTGCCTCCTCCTGCGGGGTCTCTGCTGTCTCCTCACTCGGCAGAGCAGCCTTCGCCTGGCCCTCCTGCGGCTCCCTGCTACCATCCTCCACCTTCTGCTCCTTGGGGGTCGTTTCAGATGCCTCAGCCTTCTCCTGGGGTCTGGTGGCCTCCGGCAGCACGAAGAGGCAGCGGTCAGGCGCAGGCGAGTAGAGGGCAAGGTGCCCTTGGGCACGGAGAGCAGCAGGGCTAAGGGGGCGGCCAACAGGCAGCGTGCGTGGCCCCAGCGAGCACTGCACAGCGACCTCAGCCCGCAGGTTCACCTGCACACCCACCTCCTTGGTGCTGGCCTGGCACAGCCTAGGTGCCAGCCCGGGGCTCACCTGGGACAGCAGGGCCTGGAGCTGGGCCCGTCGGTAGCTGTCCAGGTAGTCAGAGGGCATGGGGGTGAGGGGCCCCCCGAGGAAGGGGCTGATGCTGCTGCTCTTGCTCAGCTTCCAGCTGGGCTGCTTCACCATTGCATCCCCACTGCGGCGTGGCGTGAGGCTGCCCCTGAAACTCTGGTACATGTTGAAAGAGGGATAGACAAAACCCTCCATGATGATAGCCACAGAAAAGTCAGCCCTGGTTGTTGCCCTGCCCTGCCTTTATCTTATCTGGACAGCTGCTGCTAATTGTCACTAATTGATGGGGAAATTGGCCCTAGGCAGGTGGCTGAGCTGAAACAGGAGTTGATGTGTGTCACAGTTTAACCCCAGCCTGCAACTAAGCCCCATGCAGCCACTCGCCATGGCTCCGAGGACATGGTGTGGGAAGCCCAGCAGGCAGAACACAGAACCCCCATTTCAACCACCACGTACAAGATTTCCCTTCCTCGCCTTATTAGGATCTCTGCAGAAGGTCAAGGCCTGTACAGAGCTAGCCTGCAGCTGTGCATGTGCTCACAGGCCGGCTTGCTCTGGTCGTGGAGGCCTTCATCTGTGATTTCAGGCAGGAAATGCAGCCACAGGGCTAGAAGCTGCAGTAACAAATCCAGGGCCGAAAAAAGTCTCAGTTGTTTACACAGCTGTAACTCGGTGGAGATCTTGACAGAGCTCTGTAAGCCCCAAGAAGTAATCGGCGCTCAAAAAGTAGCACATCTCTGCAAGACTCTGTAAAGATGAATAGATGTAATTCAGCCATAGCTGGAACAACCATGACTTTCATAGTGAGGGGGAGCGTGCTTGCTTACAACTCCTGCTTAAGGTCTTAAAAGAAAGAAAAGGGGGGTCGGGAAACTAACAAAATCCCGGATAAACTGGGTACCCCCCAGACAACTGAGCAAAGAATGTAGGCAATTACATCTCTGAATAGAAGTCTTTACCGACATTAAAAGGTTTGAGCATCCTCATTGCTCTGTTAATTGGGGATTTTCTACATGCAGCTTTTCTATCAACTGTGTTGGTTTAGGAAAGATGGAATGAATATACTTCAGTTTGTACAACACTTCAGAGGGAAGACAGGTATACCGGGAAAAGTGACTTTAATACCCGTATAATGAAATAAATTCTGGCAATACAAGCACTTACATATTAGACTAATAGTCCTTCTTCCATAATTACGTCACTTCAATTCTAAGGTAATATAGTTAAAATTGTATCATTAAATAATCAAAACTGTGTATGTGAGTCTTTAAAGACTCCAGAATCCCCAAATCCCTGGACCTGCTGTGGTGTAAAATAATTTCTTTGCGTGACTCCTCACCACCTTTATAAAAGTATTGCATTATAAAATTCAATGGGCCAACAAGATAGGGGCTAGAGAAGAGCTGTAGGGCTGATGTCTTTAAACATTCACATCTTATTTGAGAAAGATCCTTTCAAGTGTCTGAAATAAATCAGTAAGAAACAACAGTTTTATGCAATAAAAAGAGGTTAAGATTCAGGAAACACACACTCATCATAGTTAAAAGAAAGATGGCTCAAGGCTCCACATTATGCTTGGGTTTTCAAAGCACCATCTGTATCAACTGAAAGCAAAAACAGGGTCTCAAGATGACCAAGTTAAAACTTACAACTGCAGTGTGGCTGAAAAAAGAGTAAGTTGTTAGGGTGCATTGGGAGAAGGATGGAGATTAAATTGGAAACTACACGCCATCATTTAAAACAATTCTTTGGCTTCCTCTGGAATACTTTGGGAAGAACTGGTTACTGAACCTCCCCAGGACACTGCAGGACTAGAAATTAAAGTTCATTGGAAGGAGGAGGGACCTGGAAAAATTATGGTAAGAAGAGACACTGAAGAAGGTGACAGATGAGTAAGAAGGTGGTGTAATAAACTGTGTAAAATAAGGACTGGTGTGGAGAGGTAGGAAGAAACGCCTTTATAACACAAGAGCTCATGAACATCCAGCTAAAATGAAAGACGACTAACTCAAAATTGGTAATAGGAAGAATTGTCCATCCAACTTGTTATGGACTCATTGCAGACACCAAGAACTTATCAAAATGGGAACAGACATGTATGTGGGGGATAATGATATTCTCTTTATTATAACATTAACAACCATAATAGTTTCATGTGTCAAGGCCTGCAAAACCACCAGTTTGAGACCTCCACAGGCAATGACACTCCCATTACAGTACTACTGCTCATTGTAAGATTTCTGGAGCCTTTTTCTGGGACATTGGTGTTAACTGCAATTAAACAGTAAGTTGGAATATGTCAGCCTTGGATGTGATCCTTCATTTCTCATATATACAGGGATGTGTGAATGAAAGAAGGTGGCCGACACCTGGCTCAGGACACTCCCTTTTTGTGCTGTGAGATCAGCCACGGACGGAAAGCATTTACAAAACCCACAGCAACGCCTCCGCCGGCGGTCGCCGGGGCCCACACCCCTCCGTGCCCCCGCCCCGCGGAGCGCTGCCGAGGCGGGAGCGCGGAGCTGCCCCGCCCCGGTGAGGGGGGCGGTGCTGCCCCTCACGCCGCCGCCTTCCCGCGCGGCAGGAGGCCGAGGAAGGCGGGAGCGGCGGCCGCTCTCAGTGCGCAGGCGCCCGGCGGCGCGTTGGCGCCAAGCTTTGAGCCGGGTGGCACCGGGGCGCCACGCGAGTGCGCCGGTCGCCGGTCGGGCGCCGCCCCCGCCCGCCCGCCAGCCCCACGCGTGAGGCGATGCTGCGGCCGCCCCGCCGCCCCGGGCGCCGGAGGCAGGTAAACGCCCCGCGCGTGGCGCTGCTCTGCCCTGCCCCGGGAGCGGCCTTTTCGCGGGGGGGGGGGGGGGGGGGGCGGCGGCCCTGCTGCCCTCTCGGATTTGACCCCGCCGGGGCGTCCCTCCCGCTGCTGCCCTTCCCCTCGCAGCCTGCGCGGGGGGTGGCAGTGACCGGCCTGCGGGGGGGGGCTGGGGCTCGGGCTCGTCCTCTGAGGCCTCCCGGCCTCACGGGGTGACCAGGCGGTGGCTTCACGGGCAGCGCCCCGTGGGTGGGGGGTTGCCCGGCAGGAGCTTTCCCTAACAGGAAGTAGCGTGGGTAGGTCGCTTTGCCTTCTAAAATGTACGTCTGAGGCAATTTTAAATTTGACTTTCTTAGGGGAGCCTCTACCCCTTTTTTACATGCCTGTTCTTCCCATCGTTTTGGTAAGGCAGCGTGTATAAAACGGCCATCGCGTGGGAAACTGATTTTACAGTGGAAATAATGTGTTAAAATAAACAGGAAAGCTTCTGTAGCACTTACACCTGTTTTTTGATAGAACTGTGAAACTTGGCAATGTCTGCTCCGCTTGAAAACAACTTTAAATCAAATTCTTGGCATGTAAGTTGTAATGGTTGCAAGAATTTAAATGTAATAGTATATATTCTAACATATAGTAGTGAATGTGGATTTTTAATTTACATTTAAAATACCTCAGAAGTGTTCTGTCCATTCCATCTTGATTTTTTCCTGTATTTGCTGAGTATTTTTATTATTGCTGGTATAATTCCGTATGCTCTTCTTGTCTGTTTTCATACTGCGTTCATCATTGCGATGTTTGAACACACACATCACAGCCCTGAAGCTAAACAGGTTGGGTTACAACACACATACCAGGAAATAAAGGAAAGCGGCCATAAGACTTGCAGCCCCATGACATTAGAATAGCACTGTATGAAAGTGTTTTCTTATTTCTCAGGTTTTTCAGCAACTCCAGTAATGTTATGGATCAGAAAATGGCTTACAAACCTGTGGAAAGACCGACTTTCTTTGAAATATTTAAGGCACATTGCAGTGAATCAGGTACAGCATCTCTGCAGTAAACAACTTTTATTAGGGTTGCTTTCTGGACATTGCTATTTTACACACATCTGCTGTATGCTGCGTATTCCATATAATGTTATGCAACTTGTTAGCAGCTCTACTTGCCCCTGTATTCACTAGTAGCTACCTTTTTAAAATACCTGTTTAAATTTTATTTGTAGCTTTTTTTCATAATGTGTGCTCAGTTATTTTTTGTACTTGTTTTTTAGCTGTGGCTTCCTTATGTACCTGCATGCAGGCCAGATTTAGTCTTTTGCCAAATGCACCTGTAGTCATACGATTTATTAACGTTAAAAGGAACCTGTTTAACTTGCCAGTCTGAGTAAAACAGATAAACTAAAAGCCAGATGTATAGTTTTAATTTTTAGTAAACCGGATATTTATCTGCTCTTTGATTGGTTTTGTTAATGGTCTGAGAATTTGGGCAGGCATTCTTGTATACTTTGTGGATATTAGAGTGCAAAACTATCTAGAAACAAAATAAACAGAAGCATGACAATGGAAGGAGCAATTTTGCTGCTAGCATTTAAATGCATAATGTGTTTTCACATCCTGCATGGAGCATTAATTTTGTATTCATTTAAAACTAATTACGGTCTTGTCTTACATGTATCATATAGAATGAAGAGTTCTATTTTATGTCCTGGTTTAATAACATATGAACTCATGCTTGTCACATGTTATTTGCATGCCATTTGGCAAGGGTTTTTTTTTAATGTGATTTTCTTTATGTTTTTCTTCATAGATTTAGGGCCTATCAGTCTCAACTGGTTTGAAGAACTCAGTGCAGAAGCACCCTCATATGAGCCTAAATTGTTAGGAGAACTTGATGGTTCCTTTGGCTGGCTTGATCAAACATCTTTAAAAACTCCAAGGGCAAAACCCTCCACATACAGTCAGCTGGCATCAACTCCACTGATTTTTAAAGAAGAAAATATGATTCTGCCACCTTATTCTTCTCCTGGAAAAGAACTAGATCAGAAAAAAACAGGAGCAAGTGAGTAGTTTTTATTTTTTTGATAGTGGTACTTAAAGGCTGCTTGAGTCCTTCAGAAGCAAGAGTCTTTTTTTCTTTTTTTTTCTTTTTGTTGTGGTGGCTGATGATTATTAATGTAATGGATAATGCTACTGCAGAAATTGTATGAGTGAAAAGTTTATCTTGGTAGGCATGAAGAGGTGATCTGAAGATCACCTATAAAAATGCAGAATTAATCTTAATAATCAATTTAGCCTTGCAATAAACTGGCAAAGTACATGCAGGGTTCCCTGTAGAAAAGATACTGTCCAAGTCCTAATACTCCAAAAGCTGTTAATACAAGGAGCACATGACCTTATTAGTGTAACCTGGTCACTAAGAATCAGAGTGAACTTTTTTAGCAGTCTGATTTTTGTTTTATCCAAAATATCTGAAAATCTTATGCTGAAATACAAGGGGATCTGTAGGGCGCTTCTCAATCTTTCTTAGAAAAATTTCAAAGCACTGAGCTCTTTGAGTTAGTAAAACTCTTAAGTCATGGAAAGAAGTTACACTTTTTTATTTAGAGGCAAGGAGTTCCGCTACTTTTATGAGGTACTTCTCACTACGTTGTTTCCAAATCCCAAGTACATCATGAAAGTACATGTCACTGCTCTTTTTTGATGTATGTATGAGCCAGAGCACCTATCCTCCTTGGATGGAAGGAAGAATCTTTTCTATGAAGAATGTATGCATGATTGTATATAAGAGTCTTTTCAGTGGAGGAATATCTAACACTGTTCCTGCAGTATCTGATTTGTGCATCTACTGTGTCTGTGCTCTCCTAACAGTACGAGAAGCTCTTCTAAACAGGTTACAGATGAACAGAAGGCTCCCTTTATTATTAGAATTGTTCTTAGATCCTAAAGCAAAGTGTTTGAAGGTGTAGAACTGTGCTACTGTTCAAATCTACCTTATAATATTGCTTCCATACAATATTGCTACCCTGTTCATTTCTGTTACGTTTATTGCTGAACTTCTGCTCAACTTATTCTAAGCTGAGAACATGTTTGTTCTAAATTTAGCTATTTGGACTTTTACAGTGTTAAGTCCCTAGTGAATTCTTTAATAAACTGCAGAGGAACCTTATGATTCTTCTGTTTCAAAATGGTTACTTTTGTTCTGTGTTTGTGCATGCGGACGTTTGTATACGCTCCCTAAGGAAGGTAAGATGACTGTTACCAAAGTTTACCTGTGGCTGGCCTGAGATCATCCCCTAGTTTTCTTGGTTAGAGCCAGCTGGTTTGTCTGCCTAGGTTTTCTTCTTGTGAAAACAAAAGCATGGATAGAAGCTGATGACTTTCACCTTGGTATGGTACTGAGATGCAGCTGTGCTGCACATATGGACTCAGGAACTCAGAAGCAGACAGAAATTCAGAAACTTGGGTGTAATTTCTGATATGGAAGTTGTTTGGAAATTTCTGAAGAGGAATTCTTTTGAGTAGTTGCTTGTTCATGTGAGGGGCTCACTGCTTAGGGGATTCTGCTGCTTTGGTGGGCATGCTTTCTCTTTTGCCTGGAGACACATAGCATATAAATAGCTACTGCTACAGTGACAGTGATTCCACTAAGAGTTCCAGAAATAATTTTTGCTTTATGCTACTTATTCAAATCAAGAAGTGTATGTCTTAAGTAAATTTGAGGGAAGGCTGGTACAAATGCATGTTTGCATGTATTGAGTTTCTCCTAAGAATAACTTCTGCAATGACAAAAGGCACAATACGGCATACTAAAACTGAAATGGAATATGTGACTTGAATAATATCAAGGAAATGTACTGGAACACATATAAAATAAAGTGACGTAATGAGCATTTTTGGCTGTGCATTTGAAATGTGGCATTATTTGGATATAGAACTTGAACATGTTCAAAACACTAGAGGAAAAGGTGGGTTTGGGTTTTTTTAACTAAAAATCAGACATTGCATCTTTTTTTTTTTAAAGATTATCTTTAAACTTCAAAATTGAAACTGTTACTTGTAATTCTGCAAGGTTGTGTTGATTTATTGTCTTATGTGTTATAGGCAGAGAGAATTTGATAAGCCCGAGTGTCACAAGAAGAAAAATAGATCAAGAAAATGAAATATTTGCTTCTCCTCCTGGTACCTGTCACAACTGCCTTGCTGCTAGGTATACTAAATATGTCTATGCAAATATAAAGCAAACTGGATTTTAAGCAAAAAGAAGTATTAAAACCACCATATTTGACTGATAGACTTCTTTAGAGAAGTCAGTAATCTTGTATGTGTTGTATGTTTATGATACTCGTAAGTTGCTAAGTGAATTGAAAATAAAACACTAGCTAATTTTGAAAACTTCCTTTCCTTGAAAAGATGTTCTTCCTTTCAATTTTTCTACTCCTTCACAGCTGCCATATGGCATTTGTGGACGTTATTTCAGCTTCCCAAATCCTCAACATCCAGTGCAAAAAAGAGTAGTAGTGACATATCGCGTGCTTCTCAAGTAGTAGAGATTTTTTTTAGTAATAGCCTTGATTTCTACATTTAAATGTATTTCAGATAAATCTGATCAAAGTACTCACGTTGATTATAAGAACAGTTAAACTAATTATTTAATTAAAATCAATTAAGCCAATTTCTGTATTTCCATACAGCATATTAAGAAATGCATGGTTATATTGAAACCTATTACACTATTTGTCAGGCAGATCATCACTGAAGATTAACATATTTCACAAAAGAAGCATTTTACAGTTTGTAATAAACTTATGTTAAGGTTTAGAATACTGACTGATGGTTAGGAGAAATCTACTTTTTATTTACTCAGGGGAATAGCCATAGTTGCAAACAGAAAATAACAGAGGTGGTAATATATGTATAAATATATGAAATATTTACTTACTTTCAAAAATTGAGAAGTGAAATGTAAGATTTTTTTTGTTTTGTTTTGCAGTCCAACTATTTTAAGGGATACTTATAGAACACCTCAGAGAAACAACATGCCTGGTTTGTATTTTCACTTTTTGGTTTTACAAAATATCTGTAGATATAAATCCTTATGTCTTAGGTATTATTTAATGTCCGCATTACATAATGTTTTTTAGGACCATATGGAAGCTTGTTTTGCACACCAAAACTTTTGGAGGTAAATATTTTATTCCTGCATTTTGTTTTCTTTTTCCTAGGTAGTAAATTTAGAATTCTGCATAGAAATAATAATTGCTAAATACATTTCTAGGTCAGAACTCCAAAACGTATTTCTGAAAGTCTGGGAGCAGAAGTGGATCCAGATATGTCCTGGTCAAGTTCTTTAGCCACACCTCCTACACTTGGTGCAACAGTGATAATAGGTATTTCTAAAAATGAACAGTTGTTAAAGGTTAAAAACTTCTGGTTGTGACACTGGAAGTTCAATTAGTGTGAACTGTTTCTTTTTTTTTCTTTATTAAAAATTGCAGTGATGCTTAGTGGGTACTTTAATAATGCAGCCCTAAAAGGTAGAAATTAAATTAAATGCATCATTGCTTTTCAAAAGTTTTCTTACATTGTATAAGGGAATACAAATTTAGAAAAAACATAGCAAAGCATAGAAAGAGGATGAGGTAATAATTGCTTTGCACTATCACAAAACTAGATACTATTAGGTTAAGTCACGTAAGACAAAACTAGATACTATTAGGTTGTCATGTAAATATGTTTATGAAGTCTAAGGAGGTAGCCTGTTGAGTAAACCTTCCAGCAGCTGTGCTGGCTTCAGCATTCATAACCCCTCTCACTGTGCCTACCATCATATTGATGGGGTGAGACAGGCTGAGATACTGACCCAATTGAAGACCATATTTCCTGGGTTATTTGGACAGGGTAATTCCTGGACCTCATTTGCTCTGCAGCTGCACAAACAGCTGTGCCAGCATAACTGTGAATGAGAATGGCTGATAACTGCTTGTGGCACTAATGCTAAAACATCAGGCCCCGACCTAAGGTGTTGCTGTAAGTGGGATTTCATTAGCATATGATAAACAAGATGAAATTTGACTTTATGCTTTGTTGGTGAAAACTCTTGAGAAAATGGGAAGACCTGGATGTCTGCTTATCTCCTGACATCACTCTTGTTAATGTTGTTGAACGATCACTGTATAAAGCACGTAGAGCATGCAAGCATATAAAGTGTATTAAGAATGCCTGCAAGAATTGGGAATCTCCTCATGTAAGAACTGGTCATGGCCCAAGCCTGTCAGAGTTCAAGGAGCATCTGGACGATGTTCTTAATTATATGGTTTAGTTTTAGGTAGCCCTGTGAGTTGTAGGGAGTTGGACTCAGTGGTCCTTATGGGTCCCTTCCAGCTTGAGAGATTCTGTGATCCCTGTGTTGGCAGGGAGGGGGTGGTGCTGTTCACAAGGCTTCTGAGTTGTGCCATTTTGGGTGTTCATTGGTTCAGAATGATGTGACTGGAAGAAGGCGGCTGGGGGAAGTAGCCAGAGCTTAATGATGTTCTTCTGGAAGATGAATTGTGGTTTGAGCTCTCCTCATTCTCCCACTTCCTGGATGAGCCTAGTATTTTATAGTAATGATGCCCACTCTCTGCCATCTGGCACCTGTAAAAGGAAACAGTGAGTCATTTGGCTGCTACATGGAACCTAGATGCCACGTCTATGAAATGTGTTATTTGGAGATACTGCTCTTCAGACATCTTAAAAATAGGGTTCACTTTCTCCTTCTGTAATGTAGGTGAAAAGATATTACTGTTCTTGTGGGAGGAAATGGAAAAAAAACCCCAAATTTGTAAGAGAGACTTGTAGATCTCATCCAGATCCTTGACAGAAAAAAGTGAGAGTAGTACCATGAATAACTGCTGGAAAGGGGATTGGCAGTGAAGGTGGGCTCAGGGTGGTAACCAGTCTACCTACGTAGCAGCAACTACAACCAATGATTTAGGGTGTTCTGTGCTGTTGTGAAACTGCTTTTGTATGCTGTCCCTCAGCCCCACTTGTAGGACTTCTAACTTTTGGTTAGTTTTTAGTAGTTTTTGGTTTATACATTTCAGTTGCATTTAAAATAATACAAAGAAAACCCCTCCAGAACACAACCATATTTGAACACACTCAGCAAATTGCTTCGGAGCAAATGAATTGACTTGTTTGTCTTTCTTCTCAAGCTAGAGAGAATGATTCTGTTTCTGGAGCAAAGCAACAGGATGAAAGAGCTGAGATAGTAAGTAGTTTTAAGAACTGTGCTGTTCTTTAATTTCAGTTAAGCTATTTAGTTACATGTTTACATTCCTTGAGCCAAGAATAAAAAATTCTGTCATTTTCATTCTAGGCCCTCCTACCTGGCTATTTTTAAAAGTTACTGTTCACAAAACTAAACTTGCAAAACCAGGCTGTAGACTGTATTTTCACAAATAACCTCCTTTGAGGAATATTTTTTGCTGTGCTTTTTAAAAAAAAAAAAAAGCAGCACAAAATAATTTGGGTTCAGCAGCAGTGGGAGTCATTCAAAGAGAAATCAAACTTAGAAATTGCAATATGCTACTTGTCTGAGGGTTTGTTTTTCTTTCTCTTCTATCAGTTTTGGGAGTTACTGTTTGACTTATTGTCCAATAACTTCTTGTGCTCAACCGCTATACCAAGAGTTGAAATTGAGTATTCATTTCAGTCCTTCAGTATTGTCAGAAAAGGGAGAGTTCCTGCAAAATTGTAATTTTACTCTGTGTATATGAAAGCTGAATGATTATTCAGACTGAAAACTGAGTATAGTGCTAATAGAATTCAATTACAAATTTACATTTGATTCTTAACTACCTGAAACTTCACTGTTAACAAACTGTTACAAATTAAAATAAGAAAAAAGTCTTCCTCATTTCTCCTTTGTTCCTTTTTTGAGAGGCTTGCTTATAGCAAACTGCTGAACCCATTGACTGCCCTTAACCTGACTGTAGAATGGAACCTAATTTGCATTGAAAATGGGAATTATTTGCTTATTTTCAAGTGTACCTGTGGAAATATTACCTTTCATTTTAAGAGACGCAGAATTACTCAGATACTGCAGGAAATGTTTAGAGTTGTGTGTCTTACTGTTAAAGTGACACTTACTGGTATGTAATAGCTTATGTCTTTGGTTTACAGATTTTGCACAACTTTTTTTCCAACCATGATAAATGTGCTGGGATGAGTGATACAAGTATGCTGTCCGTTCCAGAGGCAGTAAAGCTAAATGCTGAAGATGACATGAAAGATTCTGGTATGCATTGATGCTTTACTACTGAGTATACTGTGAAGCAAGACTGAGGGTAAAGTTACATTGTATGTCTTGAGCTGATCTTTCTGCTTATTTCCTCTGCCAACTGTGTGCTCCCACTTCCTGAATTTATTCAGCTTTGTAAAACTAATCTGACTCTGCTGAGTCAGTGAATTAAATCAGGTTACTGTGCCACTGGATGACAACTAGATTAGTACTGGTGTAAGTGAAGGTGTGAGACTGTATGGGAGAGCTGAGAGAGAACAATACGGTGCAGGCTCAATGGGGAGCAAGACTCCTACTTCTGGCTATTGAATAGGTTTAGCTTTACCATGAAGGTTCACCCCAGTACTCATTATTCTGTGGTGAGCTTGTTTTTTGATCTTGCTATATTCTTTCTTCATTTACTTCACCTATTAGTAGTTCAAAACATGACAGATTCTTTAGGAAAAATAAATGGGTTTGTTTTTTTAAAAATTAATGCAGAAAATACTCAGCCAAGGGAAACAAATGTTTTCATTCTGTGTTCTTAGATCATGTTAGAGGATAAGTGGAAATGTACACTTCAGTGTAAGCTTTTTGATTTTTGTTGAGAAATGATGGCAGAAGGGAAGAATATTAACAGAAATTTGTTCAGCACGCATGGGTGTAAAAGGGTGCTGTAGAGATTGACATGGGCTAGACAGGATGATATATCTTTAAGATTGTATGTCTCCTCCCTATCTGAATTGAATCAACTGCCCTAAAAATATTGTTTGGTGGTACATGTAAGAATTATGAAATAATCAGTTTAGAATTTGACGAGGAAGGCTGAGAATGCTGAGGTGGGGAAGCATTGCTGCTTGCAGAGCAATATACACTGCTATTTTTATCTTGTAGGTTCAAACGTGCTGAGAAAAATGTAGTTGGTAGTAAACATATTCAGGTAATCTGTAGTCAGTAAAATACTTTTAGAAATTAAGGACAAATTAATGTCCGGTTCTGTGTTCCAAGATGGCTTATTACATCCCATGTTACAGTAGAGAAGGCTAGTTAAAACAATGTCCGAGTAAAAATAAGAGGAAGAAGAAACCCATTTCTCTTAAAGTGCAAAACAACTTTTGCAAATGTCTCCTTTTTTCCCCTCTGTCTTATGTTTTTGATAATAGTTAACTTGGCATTTGAAGATGCAGTGTGAAAAGGATAGCTCAAACCTCCACATTTGTAGCTTTCAAGTGTTATTTTTCTCTGGAATAGTGTTGTATGATGATGAAAGGCAATCAGTTGTATTAGGCGCACATTTTGTTTCAGTCAAAATAAGGGAGATCATAATATTGATTTGGATACCTACATGATGTTAAGGATATGAAGAAATTATTTATACTGTATGACTTGTGTCCTTAGTAACAGTAAAACTGAATACATGCACTCAGTCCAAAGAAGTACCAAATATTTCAAAGATTTTTTTTGCTGGATTTTTTTTTAATTTTTAGTTGTAATAATTTGGGGGAAGAGGAAAACCTTTTAACTGTGTTTTACATTTAGTATAACCATGGACTTCAAGATGTGTACTGTCATGTATGAACACTTTGGAATTTCATAAAAGGAGATAAATTTTCATATAGTCGTTAAGCATATTAATTTATAACCCAATCATTAATTCCTAAGGTTCACATCCCTAGTTTAAGTAAATCTAAGACTGGTCATTGTAGCATTGTAACACTAAGCTTTAGGCATCTGGCCCTTGTAGCAGAATTCACAGCTTTGCTGTAGGTATATAACCTGGATTCAGAGTTAAGATTCGTCAAATATATAGTAATGAGCATTTGACTGGGAAGCTATTTACATTGAAAAACTAATGGGAAACATGAAATTCAGTAACATTTTAGGTATTTTGCCCTGGCCTGTTGCCCAAAACTTGATATTTAAACTCTTTTTAATTCAAAAACCAACATGATGTCACTCAGTCCCTTTATAACCTTGATCAGAGTAAATGGTTCATCTTTAAGCTCAGTGTCTAGAACTATTCATGAAGTAGGAGAAATGGCTTCAATACCCTCTGCTTATAAGGATTCCAACCTGAAATGTGGCAATATGTTCTAACAATCGGTCGATATGTGACTCCAGAGCAGAAACATCTAATAAGCCTCATTTTTTCTGAGTACTGTATTATTTACCCAGAAGGAGAGGCTCTGAGAAAGCAAATTAAGTAGTTATTGCCTAGTTAGGGCACTTACTGGGAAAACAGGAGAATTCTGTTCAGTCCTTATTTCTGGGGTTGTAATTTCCCTGACCCTCCAGTGAGTTTAGAAGTTAAAATTAACTTCCCTAATTTTTTTTTTTCTCCCCCTGGCATCCGCTTATTCAGTGTACAACCAGTAGCTTTACAGTGTTTCAGATACTCCTGGTTTTCTTTTTTGATTAAAGGTAATGGCTCCAGTAAGAGAAATACAACTGTGTCTTTTTAGAAAGCTCTGACAAATTATTACAGGATGAAAGGATGCGGACACAGAAGTTGCTCCAGAGAATGTACTTTAATAAGGGAAAAGGACCTGTACACAATCTGTAGTGTTACGGTTTTCTTTTCGAGATCTTGTTTAGTGATACCTTCTGCCACTCAGGCAAAAAGCAGAAAGTAAAGAGAGTGAGTAATTAACTGTTCAAGAGGGGTGATGAGAGGTGGTTTTATGCCTACAGCATGGGCATGAACCTTTAATGGATGTATTACAAATAGCTGGATGTGTGTGACCAAGTACTGGGAGATTTTCTATGGACTTCCAAATAGAAAATCTTTCGGACGCTAGGTCATTTAAAAGGTCTAACAGGAAAAATTATAGAATTCTAAATTATAGAAAGTGTACCTAAAAAAGGCTTATGGAAAAAGTTAAGCTGTTGGTTATGTACCCAAGGAAAACAAGAGAACAATGATGTTTTCTAGGTACTTCATTACGATTTCTTTGATATAAAAAAGCCTTTAAAAGTTCCCTCAAAATAAAACCTAGCAATTCTTTTGAATGTGAACTATTTTTGTAGGTGGGTCTAGTTTCATACATTTGAGAAGGTAATGTTTTTATTTGGTATGTATAAGCTTTTAAGGCTGTCTGCAAGGTAGAGTTTAGGTTACTTTTCCCCTACTGAATATTATTTTCTATACACAAACAAAAAATTCTCATCTTTCTAATATTTGTGCTAATCGTGTGGAACTTCTTAAAAGCTTCCTAATCAATTAAAAAAGTGAGAATATTTTCTAAATCTTTCTAGATACTCTACTATTCTACATCAAAGCAAAAGGTAGTATAATAATAAATAAATAAGTTTCCTTAGCTGCCAGTTACAGACAAAAATAGGCAGCTTCTCAAGGTGTTTGGAGCCTACCATCAGGTATAAATTTGGGCAGAAAATTTCTAGACACTTGTCTTGTAAAACACTACTCATTCTCCTGTCTGTAGGAAAAAAACCAAAAACCACTTTTGAGACAGCTAAGTTTCATCTTGGAAATCTACTTAACCACCACAGTCCTCAGGAGGCCAGGGCATCTGCATGTATGTCCTTTGCCTACTGTTTTCCTCTAACAGCTGCTGTTGGAGACTAACTTGCTTTAAAGACACATAGATTTATCTTTCTAAACTCACTCCTGAGTAAAGGTAATTACCATAAAATTGAAAGCTGTATTTATCTATTAAAAAAAGGTAAGTTATTTCCTAAAACTTAATTTTTTATTTCTTTTCCTCTCCCCATATTCTCTAAACTGTTTAGAGTTGGAGATGTTAGATGGCTTATTTGGCGAGATGAATAGCTTTGATGATACATTCAACATGCCTGCGAAGTCCAGTGGAACTCTTCTGCTGATGCCAGGTGCTCTGGATGCAGTAGAGAAATGTGAGATAAACACAGATAAAGCACAAGGAAAGGGGGATATTCCTTCTGAGCAGCCTAATAGAAGAAAGACTGGCATTTCACAGGAAGTGAAAACAACTAGCTGGACTGAAAAAAGCCACTCTATCGCAGTGAAGGATTCTTTACTCCAAAACACAGATGAAGATACAGGGGATGGTAAAGATGGCTGTTTAATAGGACACAAAAAGGAACTGGAGTCACTTAGGATCACAGGAGATGGGCAAGATCATAGAATACACCAGTCATCTGAGAATGAGAAGTCTGTGAAGGAAGACATGCCATCTTCCTCAAGCCAGTGGTCTCAACTGAACTTATCTGATCTTGATGTAACTCACTTGGAGATGTCTATATGTGGATCTCCACCCTCTGACTTGCGTAGAGAGGAAGATTTAGAAGAGAAGTCAGTACTGATGACCAAAGATGATGCTGTGGAAACATCTTTACTGAATACTTCAGGCTTGATAAAAGCACAAAAGCTGTTGAGTGTCAATTTGTCAGAAAAGTGCTGTGAAGTGAAAAATTCTGAAAATAACCCAATATCGGAAATAACTCCAGTAAAATCTGTGTCTCTGAATGTTCAAGATCCAAAGTTAGTAAAAGGATGTACAGCTGAGAAGGTTTCCAAAATTAGCTTCTTAAACTGTAATTCTTTTTTAATTGAAAGTACAAATGTCACAGAGTATTCTGTAGTCTACAATGGCAGCTTTTCCAAGCATTTAAAAGCAACTTCTAAATCTGTTGTAACTGATGTTCTGTCTCACCCACTTGTATCTAGTGCTACATCTTCAGATAATTGCAATGGCCTACATTTAATAAATAGTGAAAATACTCTTACAAAGTCTGGCTTTAAAAGCCTGAATATGTTATCCAGCTTGAGAAAGAGATCCAAGAGATTTATTTATGCAATAAATAATACTTTACTGTATCAAGAAGAAAAAATACAGAAAGAAGTAACCTCTGAATCACCTATTTGTCCTGTATTGCCACATTTGGAATCTGATTCGTATGGATTTAAAGGCTGTCATGTGGCCAGTGTTGACGAACAAGGTATATTATTAAGCTTTTCATCATTTGTGGAGGATTCTTTATTAAGAATCTTTTATGTAAATGTTTCAGATAAAATCGTGTGAAGTCTTGTGTTTATGATAAAGTAGCTCTTGCAACTGGGAATCAAGATATGGAATTGGTCTGTTATAAGAACACTGACAGAATAGCATTATTTTCAAGTAGTCTGGTGCTAATTTACTGGTTTTAGTCTCAGATTACTTTCTGGAATAGAAACTTCCACCTTGAACAACTATTCTAATTGCTTGGCTTAATTATCTTTGTCAGTGCTGTTTAGGCAATGCTGTCTTGAGTTGATAACTTGAAAGAGATCATAAAGAATGGTAAAATTGTATAGTTATTTTTCTAAAATTAGGGGGTTTAAGACAGTACATCTGTTTCTTTCAGAAGCACAAAATATTTTAAAAAACAAATTATGTAATGAAAGCAAGCACATACTCCTATTTTTAAAAGCTGTTGTTCTTGCTAGAAGAATTACTTAGTATTAGGAGTTAAGTACTTCTTCTTAAAGCTTGAAACAAATCCTTATGTTGAGACACAAAGAATGGAAGTCCATGTCTTCAAATTTCATTACAACTAAAAATGGATTTATTTTTTAACTGCATTAACTGCAGCCTTCTGACTTGTTTCTGGCTACTAGAACATGATTAGATTAAACAGATCTCCAGTCCTGTCAAGGTGTTCACATTTGAAAACAAACCTGATATTTATGGTACCAGTGTTAAGCATGTGTAGAAATGATCTTACGAGCCAAAATTTTATGAAAATCGGAATTTGCATTTGTTTGAATAAATGAGAACTAGTTTGTTAACATGTTTTTTTCTGTAATGTCTTCTCTTGTAGACTGCTTGCTTCTTGCTGAGAGACATCGTTTGCAATTGAATACGAAGGAAAATAATTTCAGCGCTTGTACTTTAAAAATGGATGTAATGGAGAACTCATCCGACAATCCCTTCAACAACAGGCTGAAGCAGCAAGACCTGAGAGACTTGGGGGAAAATGCAAGAGAGGATCAACCTGCTACATCACTAAAATGCTTAGAAGTATCTAATACACAGAAAGAAGACACAACAAATTCTTTAAATAGTGAAATAATTTCAAATATAAAACGTAAAGTTCGAACTTCAGCATGCCTAATGGCAAGAAAGCGTTCCAGAATGCTCCCTAAAGGCTGTGGCTTAGGCAAAGGCGAGGAAGACAAGTATACGAGTGCTAATGGAAATGATGGAGCTGCTGTACCTTGGAGCCTTAAAGAACAACTTGCGTGGTCTTCTAGGGATAATGAATGCTTGATTGATATGCACCATGACACTACGTCTGTGACAAATGGCGGTTTCAATAATGCTTTGAGTCAGATGAACTTTGGCATAAATGGAGTCAGTAGTGATTGTTGCAATAAAATACCAACTGATAAAAGTCATGCTACAGACCGACAGTCCGTAGTTGACTGTAAAGAAGTACTTGGGCCTTTGGGAATAAACTGCTCAGAAAATGATAGTACTGGATTAAAACAAGGGGAGAAAACAGATGCAGCTGCGTTTTCGGAAGTTGTAGCTGATGATCAAGAGCCAAAGTCAGTTGAAAACAATGAAAGCCCTCAAGCAGCTGCTTGCAATAATGTTGCTGTAGAGATTTCCAAAGAATTGTTAGATTGTATAGGTGATAATTCTTTAAATGAAGTAATTTCTGAAGAAGATAAGCAAATAGCACCTATGTATTCTAGCACAAAGTCAAAGGAGAACCTAAAGTATAAAGGGAAATCATCTGGAAATCTTAATACATGCAGTTTGAATCTGGGATTTGGTGGCTTTCAGACTGCTTCCAATAAGCAGATTAAATTTTCTGAAGTCGGTATAGCGAAAGGCAGAATGCTATTCAAAGATATTGAAAATGAATACTTTGAAGCCTCTTCCATGGAAAGAGTCAGAAACTTTTCAAATCAGGTTAAAAAGGAGACTATGTTTTTACCACATTCAGAAAACGAGTTGGTGAGTAATTTATCTGATTCTTTAGATTCACAGAAAAGTGTTCTTGAGCCCAGGCATACGCAGTTTATTCCACATAAAGTTGGCTTGTGTAAAAGTTTCCCTAAAAGTCAACAATCGTTGCAAGAAACAAATCAAACTTTAACAGCAAGCCAAGAAGCTGAAATTGCTGAACTTTCTAGTATCCTGGAAGAAACAGGTAGTCAGTTTGAATTTACACAGTTTAGAAAACAAAGCAAGATGACACAAAGTCATGTCTTTCAACAGTTTGGAACTGTAGAAGCACATGGAACAACAAATGTGGAAAATATTTCTGAAACAGGGAAAGATACTGATTTTTCTGGTACTTTTAAATCTGAAAATCAGGTAAAAAATGACAACTGTTGTACTAAGCAGGAAGACATAAATCAGGACTCTAAAGTGGTGGAATATGAAAAAGAATACACAGTGGTTTTCCATAAAAATGACAAAAAGGTTACTTTTACTAACTTAGACAGAAATGAAAGTAGAATATCTGATGGGAGCTTTCCAGTAGCTAAACAGAGCACCTTTTCTAATTTTGTAGGCTTTACTTCAGCTGGAGGTAAAAAAATAAATATTTCAAAGGAGGCTTTGACCAGATCTGCAGAGCTCTTCAGGGACTTGGATGATGATAACTATTTGTTTAAATCTGAAACTAGTACTAGACGTCACAATTCAAATAGGCATATGTCTTATGACTGTAATTTTGTCAGATGCCTGACAAAAGAAAATGAAGGAAAAACGGTTTGTATTTCAGATTTCAAAAGCGTAGGTGCCATTTCCCACCGTGCACAGAAAAAAAATGACGAAAATACTAGTACACCATTCAAGGAAGATATGGAAAATCAATCAAAAAGATCAATAAATGAAAATGTTAATTTCAGTAGTACTAACGCTATCATCAACAGTCTGTCATCCATTAAAAAGCATAACCAGAATCATAAAACTTCCAGACAGTTTTTGAATCAAGGAGATTGCCAAGTTGAAGGTCGTTTGAAAGAAGACTCATTAGATGTAACATGTCTGGGAGATGCTATTACAACTGCAGAAGAACATAGTTTAAGTATATCTGATGAAATGGAAAACCTGTCTCCTAATCAGAAAGGAGAAGACAGAAAGGAAAATGAACACTTGCCACTAAAATTTCAAACTCCAGCTGATGGTGATACATCCATTTCTGATGCAGCTCTGGATCATTCCCTACACTTGCTCAATGTACAATGTGGAGAAAGAGATGTAAATGTTTTTGAGAACTCTGATAAACAGACAAATCATAAAAATACGGAAGAAGACACCACCCATGATAAGAACCTGTTAGTGAATGAAAGCAGAATAAAAATGGGTTCTTACCATCATCATCAAATACCTTTCGAGCAAGAGGTGGATGTTGAAAAAAATGCAGTGAAAGGGAGTTACGTGACTGGTTTTCATACTGCTAGTGGCAAGAAAATAACAATTGCCGATGGATTTTTGGCTAAAGCTGAACAGTTTTTTTCAGAAAATGTTGATGTAGGAAAGGAACATAATGACAATTTTGAGAACCCCAGAAAGAAAAGGAAATGTGGTAAAAACTGCATCAAAGACTGTGATTTATGTATTGAAAGCATTGCTCGATGTGATCCAGAAAAACTTAAAAAGCTTGTTCCTGAAGAACCTGGAGATGAATTTAAGCAGGCAGTAGAGAGCAGTCCCATGAAACACCTTGGGATTCTTGATACCGTTAAAGTAGATGCATTTGTTAATCCAGGTGAAGATTGCAAAAGAAGTTTGGTAACTTCATATGCGTATAAAAAAGCTGATGTCAGACCTGGAAAGTCAGAGTTGGAATCCCTTCCTGGACAGGAGAGTGATACTTTAAGTAGAAAGTGTTTGTCTGAAGATGAAAAACTGTTTGCAGACAGGGAGACAGAATACTCACCAAAAAAGGATGATTCAGAAAACATGCATGATTTTCCTGTGCATTCTGCATCTCTGAATTTAATGAAGGTCTCAAATGACCTTGAAGATAATTCAGTGCCTGGAGATACAAAAAATAATTTATTTGTTGAGGATAGTAACAATAAATCTAATCAATCCCTCCTCTTAACTTCAAAAAGTAGCTCTTATTTGAACTGTGACAGTAAGGAATTTGACTTAGAACGTTTAAGTGAACCTTGTGCTGATACAAACTGCTTCACAGACACCATAGCTAATGATCACCAAAACCAGTCACTAGTCAGTCTTCCTGAAGATAAAACTAATTTAACCAGGTTAAAAGAAACACTTAATGTTGAAAATCAAAAGGGTGGTCTGAAACAAATCCTGTTTAGTACAGCGAAAGATAAAGCAGTTTCTGTTTCGGAAAGTGCAGTAGCAAGAGTCAAACAGACGTTTCTAGAAGACTACAGTGAATCTGTAAAATACAAAATTGAGACTAACTCAAGAACTAATCAAACAGAAATTGCAAGAAATGCATCTTCTGTCATTCATGCTGCATGTCCTAATGCCACTAAGTTTTTAAATGCTACAAGAACTGAAGAGATTAATTCAGATGCATCTCATTTTATTAAAATAAATGCAAGTACTAGTGAAAATGGTCACCAAGATACAAACACGTTTGCAGGTGCAGAGTCTGTTTCAAATTCTCAGAGTCAATGCTTTGAACAGAATATTAAGCTTTTAGGGCACTTGCCTGTTCCAGATAAGCAGATAAGGCAGTCAGATTCTTCTACAGGCAATTTTGGATTTTTTAGTACAGCAAGTGGTAAGCCTGTACAACTATCAGAAGAGTCGCTCAGTAAAGCTAGACAGCTCTTTTCTGAAATGGAAAGTAATCATTCATCACATGTACAAGAAGCATTTTTAGTTGAGGAAGATGTTGAACAGTCTGAAATGTCAACTGAAGTAGTGCCTAAGAAAATGCAGATAGTGTTACCGAAAGGGGAGGAAAATACCAGCACTAAACTGATTTCAGATCCTGCTTTTGGTTTCAGCACTGCAAGTGGAAAGCAGGTAACAGTCTCTAAAACAGCCTATCAAAAAGCGAAGGCAATTTTAAAAGAATCTGATGACTTTTTGAGCAGTGGGCTTTGCATTACAGATCAACTTAGTTCAATTAAAGAGAGTGGTCAACATGTAAAATCTTTAACTGATGAAGTGATCTCAGAATCCAAAATTGAAAAAATCTGCAGTGAAGACTTTAACTTAAAAAGCATTTACCCTGAGGAAATGAAGTCTTTTCCAAGCACTCAGCATGTCAAAATGCCTGAGTACATACCACATAGCACAAAAACCAAGCAGTTAACATCATTTAAAAATAGCTTTCAGCAAGAGGAGATTAGGTCGTTTGGAAAAGAGCAGCTGAATCTGGAGATGAAAACAGAGTCTGAAGCAATTTCATGCTGTGATGCTGCTAAAGTAGAAACAAATACTAATCTTCTCCAAACTCCAAAAAATTACTTGGAAGTGGAGGCTGTAGAAAGTGCAAGAGCTTTTATGGAAGATGATCTTTCCAATTCTGGAGTACAAATTAACGTACGGTCCTTCAGTGGCAGACTGGATAAAAATTTTCAAAATAAGACCTTTGGGAAGAGGCAATTTGAAGAAGAAAACTCACTTGGTAGGTCTTTGTCTTATATATGTTCAACATTTATATTTCTGCACAGGGGATTGTTTGAGGTTTTTTTGCATGTTAAATTGATTTTTAGGTCATTATAGAAGTTGAAGTTCTTTCTCTACGTGTCAGTGACAAAATTCTTGCTGCAAGCAATAGTTCTTTCACTCTTTCCAGCCTTAAATGCACAGTACAAGCTAAATTTGTGATTAGCAATCTTGAAGGTGTGCAGGTTTTGCTGATTTATCATAAAGGTATGGAAAAGCTACTGCTCCTTTTCTCTCTAAGCAGACTTCTTTTTTTTTTCCTCTGCACAAATCTAGTGTTTTTTCATTGAAACATGAGTGGTAGTATTTCCATTTTCACCTTTTTATGCCTTGTAGGTGAGGACAAGTTTTCACTTGTATTGAGATTACTAGTCTGACATGAAAAATAGCTGTTGGTCTAAAAGCACAGTTTTTTACCATTTAAAACTGCCCTGTTTCAGGCTGAAGTGTTGCTACTTAATGCTTGCACAGTCACCCAGACCTGTTGAGGGACCTGGCCTATCTGAGAACTATTTATGGAAGGGGAGATTGAAACAGAGTCGCTGCCTAGCTGCACAAGTTCAAGTACAAAGGTCAGGCAGGCTAGTGGGGCAAAGTTTGGCTAGGTGTGCAAAGGCAGATTAGGACTCTTATCAGTCCAACTTGAAACAGCTGTGCCACAGTTGAACCATATCCCTAGATACAGCTTCTGTGAAAGATGTTACGTGGTTTTTTAGAATTCTGTAGGGACTCTGATTACTGAAAGTACAAAAAAAAATGCAGGTGAGCTGTGCTGCTGTGGTGCACTTTGAGGCACACCATCTCGATTATGTCTGACAACTTAAGGCTCACGAATTTTGATATGGACAGAAAAGGCCTACCGACCACAAAAGATTCTGCAACAGACTTTATTATATGGCATCTCATTCTTGGTAACACAATATACAGTCATTTGGTACAGAAGAAATTTTTGCAAATTGTGGTGAAGTAGCTCTCTGCTTGAAACAGCCATTTAATAGAGATCTATGATCTGAAAACTTGCAATTTCTGCTTGCTCTGACTTCTTGAATTTTTATTTAGAAATTATAATTAAGTTATACAGTATTAGTAAGAAACTGAACTTAAAAGGAACATCACTTTTAAAAATCTGTGGTTTATCCTAGGAGAACCTCCGATTAAAAGACAGCTACTGCTTGAATTTAACAGAACAAAGAATCCCCCCAGATCTTTGAAAGCTTCGAAAAGCACCCCTGATGGTAATTTTAGTTGTCTTGTGTTCTAAGCAGTAATCTGATTTGGTTGTTATCTTTAGAATTTTTCAATTTCCAATTGAAATAAAATTGCTTAACCACTTCTTTATCGATATAGTAATGGAAATTCAGGAAAGCTGCTATTTGATAATGTCTCTGATGACTTGAAATCACATGATAATGATATGCCTTATTATGTAGAATCTAAATATATTACAATGTACTGCTTCTGCAAGAACTCTGGTTTAATTTCCAGCTTGGTAGGAATTTATCCAGTTTATCACAATCCTAAATCTCACAAATTCTAGTCTCAGTAGGATGAATATATTTTATTGATCTGTAATTTCTCAATTAAAAACTAGCTGCAGGAAAATGAGAAGGTGCTAGTAATTTCATCATATAATAATTTATGAAGAATATACTTACTGAGAGGTGTCTACATTACAGATGCTTTTAATATTTTGAGCCAGTAATATGGAGGCTTATAAAAAAGTGAAATCAAGGTTGTAAAATTTGAGCGGATGCTTTATGTGAAGTTAGTTAGTGATTAGGGTATTAGGATAATGTGATTTTTGGCACAGCTTTTGGTTATGGGATAAGCTGTGTTCTTTAAGGAACTTGTTCTTTCTAAGCACTGCATGCTCTCACCTAGAATTCAGTAGCAGGATTCATCAAATGTATTGGTTTAACCAGTATATTGGTTCCTGAATGCTGTCCTAGATCTGTTCTAAGCATAAAACCCATGATTTAAAGATTTAAATGGAATTTGTAAGTTGCTGCCAGAGAATAATTTTATACCCTTCATATGTAAATATTACCCTACCCTGCAGCAGGATTTGAACAGTGTTATTCTTTGGTGAAACAACTGAAAACAGTTCTAATCTCCAGTAGAGTCTTGCTTCTGACTTACAGAACATGTGGCATCTTGTATATATGATTTCTCATACGAAAATTCCTCTTTGCAGCCAAAGGGCATAGCACAAATGAGTTTAAATTCCAGACAGATGTGATTTAGTTATGTTGATAATTCCAAGATAAGCATGTCCTTCAATGATGGAAGAAGGAGTTTGTGCAAATGTGCCCTTTTCTGTTGTAACTTAAAAAAAAAAAAAAAAGGTGCTAAAAGAGTTCTAAATTGAATGGTGAACCTACCTGGAATTAAATATGATAAACATTTCCCTTTCAGGAGCCTAAAAACCTCTTGCAGGCTCACAAATACGAACTTTTGAGAGTTCTGCATTGTGGTCACTTATCCTCTAGATCTGTCTGCAACTAGTATGAAGAAGTTTAAATCCAGTATGTTTAAAAATCTAGTATGTTTAAAACTAGTATGAAGATGTTTAAATGCACTCTGGAAACTTTTCTATATAACATTAATAGAGAAGAAACATGTGCTGTAAATATCTATCTATGCAATATACCATTTCAAACTTTTTTCTAATTATTTTGTAGGCATTTTCAAAGACAGAAGAAAATTTATGTACCATGTTCCTTTAAAACCTGTCACTTGTCAACCTTTTGGGTGAGAAATTTATTTTAGAGTTCTTCTAATGCAATTTCTTGAAACCTTGCAAGCCCTTGCCATTATAATTTGCTACCCAACTTTATAAAAGACTAATAATTTTACTTCAAAATAAACAAATTACCATACATTACACTACACGTTGCTGCAGTAGACCAGTGAGATGCTAAACAAATTTTACACTTCTCTTTTCCCAATAGATAGAAATGAAGTATTCAGTTTTTAAAATCTCAAGAGACTGATATTTTGTCTTTTAATTGACGTAGTGTTGAAAGTTGTATTACTAAATTAAGAATATAAAAATCCTGACAAAGGTTTTTGTCAGGAAGCTGAAACCTGTATGTTTAAAAGTTTTCATCTCTGTAGGGCTACTAAAGAACAAGAAGTAGTCAGGAATCCTACCCTTACTCTACCTGATCAAGACTTCAAAGGATTCAAATCTAAGCCTGCCATTTTTCAGCACTGTGGCCTACGGCAGTCTTCAAATGGTACTTCAGTGGTTTCTGCTCCATGTAAGGTCTCAGCAAAGGAGAGTGAAGAAACAAGAAGTTTGTACAAATCTGGCAAAACTGTTAAAACTTTTATTCCACCCTTCAAAACCAAGCTGACACTTTCTACAGGTGAACAAGGCAGCAGCAGCAGTAGATGTGACTCACCGATCAGCAAAAGTAGGACTGAAGAGATGGAATTAGATCAGATCAAAACTGAACAAAATATTGCTGAACCTCCTGATCACCAGTCTTGTGAGCAGCATGCAGCAGACACTGACCTAGAAAACAGCAACTTAGGTATCTTCAGCTTTTGATCACTTAACTATTGTGAATACTAACTAGATAGAATTGAACCTTTAAGGGTTTTACATATTCTGTCAAACTTCTTTTTAAATAAGAAGCTCCTTTTTAAGCTTTTTTTTGACAGAAAAAATAGGAAATAATTACTTTCCTAATATTTTATACTGCGCTCCTAACAAAGCATATGCAATTCATCTCCAAAGTTAATTAAGAACACAAATTTGTTTTCACACAGCACTTCAGAAAGAAGATGTCTTATGTTTCATTTGATACTTGATTTTATATAACTCTTAAGTAAAATATTCTAGGAACCTGAAAAATGAGCCTTGCTATATATACTTCATTCACTTCTACAGAAGCTTGTTTTCATTGTTTCCTAATTAAAATGTAGGCTTAACCATATAAATGGCCGATTGTGTCATTTTCAATGAGGCAGAGTTTAAATGCTCAACTGTTTGACTTTATTTAGCATGTTGGTTTATGCTTCTAAGATGACTTGAATGATCCAGTGTGTATAATTTCTGTAACTATTGCAATCAAGTAATCTGTATTTTGTCAGAAGGACTCATTGTGTATATTTGAACAGGTGCATGAACATTTGCAGAATTAGATCCCATTATTTACAGGGCAAAAATCTCAGGATTGTGGATTTTGTAGTCATTAACTAATTTCTGTTCATTTGGAATTTTCTATTAAGATAGTGTTCAGTCTGAGAAAAATACGTGGATTTAAGTTTGGTTCGGGGACTTATGAATGTCATGAAATGACATATTTCATATAAATACTGTTCAAATGCCTTCAGTAAACAGTGCTTTTTAAATTCATTAAACTTTGAATGTTTAGACTGATGCAGTTTCTAAAAATCTGCAGAGTGGCTTAGCAAATGTGCTTTTATAGTGTGACTGTAGATCTTAAATCAATACATACTGTAACAAGGTTTTCATGTTTTGGGTTGTTTTTTTTCTTTGCAGCTATGGTCAAGATGATGACAAATCTCCGCTGTGCCAGAGATCTGCAGGAAATGAGAATTAAAAAGAAATATAGGCAAAATATTAGCTCACAGCCAGGCAGTCTTTACGTCATTAAAACGTCTGCAGGAAATAGAATCTCTCTGAAAACTGCAGTAGAAGAGAAATCTCCTACTTTTTATTCTACAGAAGAGGTATATTGATATCTTTCTACTGTGTGGCTTTCCTGGGATCTATTCCTTAAGACAAGCAAGCAAAAACCCAGTAGCTTTTCAATAGATACATTCTTCAGTTTTGAGATAAGTATTTACAGTAGCTGTTATACCAGTTGCTACGGTTTTTAAGTAGCTTTGCATATCCACAGTTTTTATTCCAAATAATAAGGGTCATAAATGTCTCTTATAATCAAACAAGAGAAGCATCAAATGAGGAAAAAATCCACCAATTATAGTTACTATTGACTTTTAACCCAGAGCCGTTTTATGATAACAAAATTTAAGCTTAGGTAAGTGTATATCAAAAGCGTCTTGCTTTTGGTACACTGAAAGTACAAAACCTTTTGAACTTTTTAAATGCTTTTAAAGCACGCTGTGATGCTGTTCTGCTAAAATAATTGCTGGGGACTCCTTCATTCTCCTTGGATTACATACTAAATGACAAGGTCAGACAAAACCTGTCTCAATCTCAAGGAAATATCTTATCTGAATTTATAACATTACCTATAAAAACTCTCAGCTGAATTCTAACTGTATTGTAATTAGTTTGTCTTTTTCATCTAATTTTTTTTCAGCTTTACACATATGGTGCTTCAAAACATTGCATACAAGTTAACAGCACAAATGCAGAATCTTTCCAGTTCCTGATCAAAGACTTTTTCAGTAAGGAGTATTTATTAGCTGGAAATGGGATGCAACTTGCTGATGGAGGATGGCTAATACCTACAGATGAGGGAAAAGCTGGAAAAAAGGAGTTTTACAGGTACTGTTACTTATGAACTTGAGACAAGTATGCTATTTATTAGTTAGTGATTTTCATATCCCCTAGAATAACTCCAACACTGTGATCTTTTAAAGCCTCTATTTACTGTGCGTTTTTAGTTACACCTCTGTTAGTGTGAATAAAGATATTGTAGGATTGTAAATTTACTGCGTAGACTAATGTTGTTAGTGATCTTCACTGACCATTAAAGAAAGCATACAAAGTAAATTTAGAAAATTTCTGTGGATTCCGCAACGGTGTTAATAGTCTAGAAAAATATTTTTATTGTCTGTTAATTCAGCACTTCACCATTTTGTTTAATTAGCATTAATAGGTTTTGATTTTTTTTTTCAAGTGAAAAAGGATTTATTTCTGTTGGCCTCTAGAGTTTCTTGATGAGAATGAAGGTTGTTTGGGGAGGTGCTTAGGGCTGCTTTGTCAGGACAGGGCTGAAAATATCTTTTTTCAATATAATTTTCAATATAATCACTGCTTCCTGGCTTTGCTAATAATACAGCCCAGGATGGTTTTGTGCTTCTTTGCTTTTGTTGAATTACGTGAGATTCCTGCCAGTTTATTTCCCCGGCCTGTTTAGGTCCATCTGAATAGCAACCCTGCCCCCCAGTTCATCAACCACTTCCCCAGATTTGGTGTCATCCGTAAACTTGCTGCATGTGTGTTCCATGCCATCATCTGGGTTGTTAATGAAGACGTTAAACAACATTGGTCCCTGTATTGATATCTGAGAGGTGCCACTAGTTACTGCCTACCTGCTGGACTTTGTACTGTTGATCACAGTTCTTTATGCTCAGCGGTCTAGCCAATTTTCCACCCACCTTATCTACTTATCTAGCCCATATCTTACCAATTTAATGATAAAGAGACTGTAAGAAATTGTCAAAGTCCTTGCTAACATATGCAACATCCACTGCCCTCCCCTTGCCCACAGCACCAGTTACTTCATTGTAGAAATCAATTGGGTAGGTTAAGGCATGATTTGCTCTTAGTAAATCCATGTTGGCCATTACCAGTCACCCTCTTGTCTTTCATTTGTTTAGAAATTGCTTCTAAGAATTTTTTCATGCTGTTATGGAAGTTCTTGAGTCTCTCTGTTTGACAGTAAACCAAGTTTGTCTCAGAGCAGTCCTTAAAGTTGATTGTGGGTTTCTTTCTAAATACTGTAGGGCAGAACTAATCCTCCCACAGTTCCATTTTGCACCCAGTGGCATAACATGCCCCAGCTGTTTCATGGACAGCTATGGGATATGTAGGCATATACACTTCATGTAGTCACTTAAAGGCAGAGTATGCAGACCTTGACCTAACTTGTTACTTACCTCGTTTCCTCCCCATTTGGCAAGTCTTTTGCTATTGGGGATACCATCCCTGATTCTGCACTTCCCTCCAGTAGTGACACAATTGTTGAATGTTTTGGGGATGTACCTTGCTAGACGGCGTGTTCCTACAAAGCATTTATGGTAGATGCAAAAAGACTGTCTGGCGTGTTCATCCATGTTCAATTACGGTGCAGGGCCTCTTGCCTACATGTCAGTTCTCTGGAGTTGCGTCCATTTTAGAAAGTGTGCTGGTCATTCTTTTCTCATGTGGAATTGCTATTTCTAGGCTGACAAGCAACACCGCTACACAAATTAATAGGAAACATGAGGTTTGAGGTTGTTTTTGTCAAGAAGCAGTAGATCTCTGGGAACAATGCATCCAACTCTGGATCAGTGTATTTGCAATCTGCTGCTTAGGCATGTTGGAGATAATCTTGATTAATTTCACATAATTGTCCTGTGAATGGGAAAGGTATTAAAGCATTTGCACAAAACATCTTACACCTAGATGTGCCAAATATCGGCCTTTGTAGGCAGTCCAACTTCTTGTTCCAGAGGCAGCTTGTCTTAATCATTTTCAGAGGTGCCCCTGATTCTGTCTGTGGTCAGGCCATCAGATATATGGCTTTCCCTGCATTAATTTTTCAAAAACAGAAGAGAGAAACCACCAACATACTGCTAAATAGTCCAGAGTAGCCACAGTGGTGTTGGTGTCAGAACCTGCTCTGGGTGGCAGTATCGATCTGACCCTGCATACCAGATAGCCTCTCGAGCAATTTGTAGAGGTTGTTCCCCAAGAGGTTGCCTTCAGTTCCTGTATCTTTTCTGGATTTGTTGTATGTTAAAGCATATGGTTGAGAGTTGGTTAACTAAATCAGTCTTTTTATCCCTTCTAAGTATATTAATTGGAGCTCCATCAACTAGAATATATATGCTTTCATTTAATCATCTGTATTTAGGATCTTAATCTTCAGTTGAATTGTCTTTAACTCTTGAATTGCATTGTCCTTCACAATATATTACGGAGTATCTCTTAGGAGATAGTTTGGGATTGCTTTGCTCTCTTCTAATGTAGTAATTAATCTGATGGTCATGCCTGCTCCTTATCTTCCTGTATATGACTTTTTGGCTTTTACATTGTTTTTCCTCACCCAACTGCAGTACGGCTCCTTAAAATCTTCTTGAGGCTTTCCGAAAAGTCAGAAATTGACTTTTTGATAGAACTTAACCTTGTGTTCTAATCAGTCTAATGACTCAGCTGTTTGAATCTCTGGTCTAATTCTTTCCTTTTCCTCTTTTAATTAAATGGCCTTCCTAGTGACTGCAAGAGCTGGAAAAAATAGATGTTTCCAACCCAACTCACGCAGGTCATGGTGGTACAGCTTGGACTCAACACAGAATGAAAGTCTATTTCGGTGGTCACTCAGTGGAGAGAAGAAAGTTCTTTAGTAGCAGCTGAAAGTTGTTTGAAATGTGTTGTCCGCATGTGTGCTTAAAAAAAAGAATCAACAAAACACCCAAACCACAAGTCCAGAAACTGTGAAGTAGAGGGGGTTCGATTGTAATGGACTCATCAGGCACACAGGGGAAATTCCAGGGCTGAAAAGGAATGGAGCACACCTCTGTCCCCCTATGCTATATGCATAACTGCATGAAGCAGACGGAGCATGTCCCTGGAGCTACTGCTAGGGTCAAAAAAATATCCATTTCGAGAATAAATGCATGTATGCGCATGCATGCTGCCAAAGCATAAGAGGACAAAACTTCAGTATTCAGACAATAATCAGATCAGGTTAGGGAATGTAACCTTCCTGTTTTCACTGTCAAAATATTTCTGTGTTAATGTTGCCTATGTACATACACTGAATTCAACGCTAGGGAAAAATAGGCAAGTAAAAACTTACAGTGAATTTCAGGTTAATTTATTAACAATTCATCTGCAGAGCCCTCTGTGACACTCCTGGTGTGGATCCCAAGCTAATAACAGAAGCCTGGGTTTACAATCACTATAGGTGGATTGTATGGAAATTGGCAGCCATGGAAGCATCTTTTCCACATGAATTTGCTAACAGATGTTTGACACCAGAAACAGTGCTGTTGCAGTTGAAATATAGGTACGTGTATAGCAATGTATTCGGAGTTGTAATTTGTGACACGATGTGTTTTCTAGTTCATAATATTACAGAATAAGCACCTCTGCCTTGTATTTACTGTTTATCAGAATGCTTATGTTAAACTTGTGCATGCCAGTATTAATGTAGTGCATGTTATTTGCAAAAAATTCATATAACATTTGCTTGCTACAGTGGTATTTAATCATATAGATTAATTAAGCAGT
Organism: Strix uralensis; assembly: GCF_047716275.1. Taxonomy (NCBI): domain Eukaryota; kingdom Metazoa; phylum Chordata; class Aves; order Strigiformes; family Strigidae; genus Strix; species Strix uralensis. Next base: position 113,088,005 of record NC_133973.1, on the reverse strand, counting down.
AGTTCGGTACAATTGTTTTTAAGGAAGAACAATGTGATGGATTTTGTTTGCTTTAACAAAGCATCATGAATTCTTTTTTGTAGGTATGATTTGGAAGTTGATAAAAGTAAACGATCAGCAATCAAAAAAATAACTGAAAGAGATGATGCGGCAGGTAAAACACTTGTGCTGTGTGTTTCTAAAATCATATCGCTAAACACCGTTGTATCTCCTAGCAGTAGCAATAAGAATGTGGAAAGTAAAAAAGCAGCAGCAATAATTGAAGTTACTGATGGCTGGTATGGGATTAGAGCTCTTCTGGATCCACCTCTCAAGGCTTTCTTACATAGAGGAAGGCTCTCTGTTGGTCAGAAGATCATAGTGCATGGAGCAGAACTTGTTGGCTCTCAGAATGGATGTACGCCACTGGAAGCCCCAGATTCCCTTATGTTAAAGGTAAAACAAAATATTAGTTCAGCTTGATTGGATGTGAGAGAGAGATGTGATAGATGCTATTTAGTTGACCCATGTTTTGTAAACAGAAAAAGTTTTGTCAGGGCTTTATAAAGACAAAGTTTTGTCGAAGTTTAATAACCAGATTTGTAAGACATGACGCTACTCACTAGAGTTGGAAGAGAAGTTTATAGTGTAAAATTCTGCCAAGTTTTGCTGTGCGTTTTGACAGTTCTGGCTCCTTGATTTGGTTAAGCACCAAGTTACAGAAAGTATTTATCCATCACAGACAACATGGAAGTGGAGGGAAGAATGGGGGGAAAAAACAGGTTGTGAGAGGCTGGGCTTGGGTTGGGATTGGGTCTTGACTTGTTTGAGGATGATTAAAGTGCTGGGTGAAGTTTCAGCATAAAAATTTTGCTCCTGTGGTATAAAGCAATGGGATGCTCATTTCTCAGAGAATTTTAACTCATCAATTTTTTAGTTCCTGTTTAAAATACATTCTTGAATGTGAAAAGAAACCTTAAACTTAAAATGTTAATATGTTCAGGTACAAAAATTAGATATTCTTGGGTGAGGTCAGTGTGAAAATAGTCTTTCCTGTATATAAGTTGGATATCTTTTTGACCTACCAGTGACAGCTTATCATTCAACATTTAACTTAGATTTCAGCGAACAGCACTCGACGTGCACGATGGCATGCAAAACTAGGATTTCATCGGGACCCCAGACCTTTTCCTTTGCCTTTGTCATCGCTTTACAGTGACGGTGGTGCGGTGGGGTGTGTTGACATAGTTATTCAAAGAACATATCCTATTCAGGTATGGTATAAGTATTTTATGAATCTAACAGGTTTATGAGATTAAATTATATTACTTAATTGCTATCTCATTTCTCAAACCAGACATAATATAGAGAGCTAAAAAATTTAAGAAAAGGTTCCATTATGTGTAAAATGAACAGGAGTGGTTCTTGCAGTGGGCATGTATTTAATATTTCAGGACTGGAGTATCCTGCTGTAAGAAGAATTTGAGTTTGTACTCAGTATCTTGTGGCTGGCTTTGCTTTCAGCTTCAAAAAGCCAGAGATAGTTGAATTTCAGTTCTGTAATCTAAAAAGCACAGCGCTTGTTTTAAAGGAGAGAAAAAAAACAGGGACAGTTTCAACTCCAAGTAGAAGTGAAACCCAGTTTTTTTCTATCCTTTTCTATCCTTTTTATTCCTGCAAAGAAGTTAAATATTTATAACCATTAGTAAGATTACTTTTTCTTACATGTAGCTGGCTATATTGTGTAAGATCTATTATTTAAAAATATTACTGAAAATGTGATGTGATTGTGGTGTAAAATAGAAGATCTGTTAAATACCACTTGATATCCACACATTTTCAATATGGTCAGACTTCGCTGTAATTACTTGTTTTTATAACAATAACAACTAAAAAAGAAACAATATTCTTGTTAGTAATCAATCCTCTTAATGTTAACAGTTTAACCAGGATAGAACTTCCAGATTTTACTAACTTTCCTCAGAGTATGTTACACTTGGCATGTACATATAGGGTTTTTTTTCGTTGCTTTCTTTCTAAATAATTGTATCAATGTAGAATGAATTCTGCAAAGATAATAGTAATATTTGGTTTGGATTATTACTTTGGTATTTAGATCATTACTTTAATGGACAAAATTGCTGCATTTATTATATGAACTCTCTGGTAGAACTAACATTTATTTAGGTCCCAGAAAGGGGACTGTAGTCTGTTACAGCATCACGGTAAATGGCTTCCAGGCTGGGGAGGAAAGTGGTGCTTTGTATCTCACTATATCAAGAGAATGATGTACTGATGTAGATTTCTTTTTTTTTTTTAAAAACACTGAGACTTTTGCTCAAACATACCAAAATGATAGGAAGACTTGGGCTATCTGTCTCCTTTTACCTGGAGAGTCAAGGAGTGTAGGAATCACAGTAACCCTAATTAAAGGTGTCTAACTGTGAATAGTGCAGGAGACATATGGCATGCAGTTAATGAGGCAGGCAGAGCCTATTTCAACAATTCACTGCCTCCTAAGGATTAGTCCTTCAACCCTTCCTCATTCTGCTTCTCTATGCTGAAGCTGGACCTCACCTGATCCTGTTGCTCAGCTAATTTAATTCACTAAACTAGGAGTAACTAATTAATAATAACCAAAAAAAAAAAAAAATCCCAACACAACAAACTTGTCTATTGAATTAACAAACTGATGTGGTCTGATGAGGTCGGGTATGTGCTAGAGCCTGTGCAAGGGAGAAGATGGGACTGTGCAGCAAAGAGGAAGGGAAGGGACTGCTTTCAGCAGCAGTGACCTCTTTGTTTGATTTGCATATCTCCTCAAATCAGGCAAGCCAGTTCTGGCAGGGTTGTGGACAAGGCTGTAGTCCTATGGAACCATTTCAGACAGAAGAAGTTTAAGACCGACCACCTGCAGAACAACATCATAGTTCTTTCACAGCATCTAATCTAGCATGTTCAAACAGACAGTACAGTTGATGTGGAAAGACAAATTGGGTAGAATGCAGTTCTGGTATATAAAGCATTGAGTTTGATAGTTTGCATCTTTACCAGTGGGATCCAGCTATCTTCTAAATCACATCGTTGATTCCTATAACTTTAAGCCATGGTTTCTGCAGCTGTTAAATCATGCAGTTTTGACTAGTGCTCCATTCTGTCTGTGTGTGTCTTAAAAGTGAAGATTTACCAACCAATGCTGTTGGCTTTTGCCTTTTATCTGTTATACTGAAAGAAGTTACAATCTACTGCCTGTTCATTTTCTTAAAACACTTTTGCTTAACAGTGAGTATTAGAAGGAAGCTAGACGAGGTTAAAAATTTAAAGTCTGTTTTTTGTTTGAATCTTTTTATTTCAGTGGATGGAAAAGACATCAGCTGGTTCATACGTGTTTCGTAATAGCCGAGCTGAAGAAAGGGAAGCTGCCAAGCATGCAGAGGATCAACAAAAGAAACTGGAAGCTCTGTTTGCAAAAATCCAAGCAGAATACGAAAAGCATGAAGGTAAAGCTTTCATTGTTTCAGAACATGTACTAAGAACACAAAAACTTTTTTGGCATTTACAGAAGAATTTAAAGAAACGGGCCAAAACTATTCTGGTGATAGGGAAGCAGAGATAGGGTGTTGGGTTGTTTTCTTTGTTGTTTTTATGTTGTATTGTTTCAGGTTTTTTACTTCCTGTGTATCAAGACCTTCAAGTACAAAACAGTTATATACTTATTTGCTTGGCTTTGCAGCTATCTAGAAACCTCTTCATAAACTTGAGATGATGCTCAGGGAAGTGCTACAGAATTGTAGAATCGTTATTTCCATTCTCTTCAAAGACCTGACACAGTAATATTTCACCCAGAGGTGGGCACTGCTTAGGGTGCATCTCGGTAGAACTGAACACCAAGACTTGAGCACTGAGCATCTTTCCTCACAAACGCTGCAGGACTGTGGAGATACTGAGGTCAGTGGAGCCGCTAAATGGGACAGGGACCCTGGTGATCACGGACATGCAGAAGGCTGAGTTACTGAATGCCTTTTTCACCTCAGCCTTAACTAGCAATACCAGCCTTCAGCAATCCCAAGCCCTGGAGACCAGGGGAAAGTCTGGAGCAAGGAAGCCATACCCTTGGTGGCACAGGATCAAGTTAGAGAGTACTTATGCAAACTAGACGTGTGTAAGCCTGGTCGGTGATGGGATGAGCACACAAGTGCTGCAGGATCTGGCTGATGTCTTTGTGAGGCTGCTCTTGAGCCTCTTTGAATGATCATGGTGATTGGTAGAGGTGCCTGAAGACTGGAGGAAAGCAAATGTGTCTCCTGTCTTCAAAAAGGACAGCAAGGAGAATCTGGAAAACTAACTACAGGCCAGTCAGCCTTACCTTAATCCCTGAGAAGATATGGAACAACTAATCCTGGAAACCATTTCCAGGCACATGAAAGACAAGAAAGGGATTGGGAGTAGTCATCAGGGATTCACCTAGGGGAAGTCTTGTTTCACTAAACTGACAACCTCCTGTGATGAAATTACTGGCTAGGGCAGATGAGGTGAGATCAGTGCATATTGTCTGCCTTGACTTCAGCAAGGCTTTTGACACTGTGTCCCTTAACATCCTCATAGAGAAGCTGATGAAGCATGGGCTAGATGAGCAGACAGTAGGATTGAAAACTGGCTGAACAGCTGGGCCCAGAGGGTGGTGATCAGTGGCACAAAGCCTCTTTGGAGGCCGGTAACTAGTGGTGTACTCCAGGGATCAACACTGGGTCCAGTCCTGTGTTAACATCTTCATTAATGATCTGGACAACAGGGCAGAGTGTACTCTCAGCAGGCTTGCTGATGATACAAAATTAGAATGAGTGACTGATAACACTAGAGGACCTCAACAGCCTGGAGAAATGGGCTGACAAGAACCTTGTGAAGTTCAACAACGGGAAGTGCAAATCTTGTACCTGGGGAGGAACAGTCCCCTGCACCGGTACCAGCTGGAAAGCAGCTCCTCAGAGAAGGATCTGGGGGGTCCTGGTGGATGAGTTGAGGAGTGTGGCCAGAAGGTCTAAGGAGGTGATCCTTGCCCTCTGTTTATCCTTGGTAAGGCCACATGTGGAGTGCTGTGTCCAGGTCTGGGCTTCCCAGTCCAAGAGAGACATGGACATACCGGAGAGAGTCGCAGCAAAGGGCCATGAAGATGCTTAAGGGTTCGGAGCATCTGACGTAGGAGGAAAAGCTGAGACAACTGGGACTGTTCAGCCTGGAGAAGAGAAGGCTCAGGGGGATCTGGTACATAAATACCTGAAGGGAGGGTGCAAAGGTGACGGAGCCAGGCTTTTCTCAGTGATGCCCAGTGACAGGACTAGAGGCAATGGGCACAAACTGAAACACAGGAGGTTCCTTCTGGAACCCTTTTTCACTGTGAGGGTGACCGACAGTGTTGCCTCAAGAGGCTGTGAAATCTCCATCCTTGGAGATACTTAAAAGCTCACTGGACATGGTCTTGGGCAGCCTGCTGTAGGTGACCCTGCTTGAGCAGGAGGGTTGGCCAAGGTGACCTCCAGAGGTCCCTTCCAACTTCAACCATTTTCTGGTCCTGAAATGGGATGACACTGTACACCTCTGCCAGTGGTTTCTAGTACTAGTTTCAAATCTGCTGTTGTTGTAAGTGCCGCAGCTGGCTGCTGATGGCTACACCTTCATGAAGCTCCCTGCTGCACCAGAAATGTGTTTGTTTCCCCTTAGGTTTGACTTGGCTAAACTGGGATGAGGATAGGTATTAGGATTCTTGCCACAGTGATTATGGATTCTAGCTGCCTTGATACTCTGGTCTGTTTTTTGTGGAGAGTTTTTGTTGGTTTTGGTTTGGCTTTTTTTTTTTTCCCAGGAGCAGATAGGAAAGCTGCCAGTCAGAGAGGGACCTAGGGGTGTTGACTGACAGTCAGCTGAACATGAGCCAGCAGTGGCTTGGCCCAGGTGGCCAAGAAGGCCAATGGCATCCTGGCTTGTATCAGAAATAGTGTGGCCAGCAGGGACAGGGGAGTGATCTTACCCCTGTACTCGGCACTGGTGAGGCTGCACCTCAATTACTGTGTCCAGTTTTGGGCCCCTCACTACAAAAAGGACATTGAATTACTCGAGCGTGTCCAGAGAAGGGCAGCGAGGCTGGTGAAGGGTCTGGAGCACATGTCGTACGAGGAGCGGCTGAGGGAACTGGGGTTGTTTAGTCTGGAGAAGAGGAGGCTGAGGGGAGACCTCATCGCCCTCTACAGCTACCTGAAAGGAGGTTGCAGAGAGCTGGGGATGAGTCTCTTTAACCAAGTAACAAGCGATAGAACAAGAGGGAATGCCCTCAAGTTGCGCCAGGGAAGGTTTAGACTGGATATTAGGAAGTATTTCTTTACAGAATGGGTTGTTAGGCGTTGGAATGGGCTGCCCAGGGAGGTGGTGGAGTCCCCATCCCTGGAGGTGTTTAAGAGTCAGGTTGACATAGCGCTTAGGGACATGGTATAGTTGAGAATGGTCAGTGTTAGGTTAATGGTTGGACTAGATGATCTTCAAGGTCTTTTCCAGCCTTGATGATTCTGGGATTCCATCACTAACAGTAGCCTGTGCAGTTCAAATTTCACAGGATTATATCTACAAGCCTCTCCCTTTCCATAAATCTTTCTCATGGTGATCTGTAACACTGAGATGTTCTCTAACTGCTTTCTCAGAACCTGGAGTCCCTCACAAATAACAAGGAAAAGGCAGATAAAGCTGTACCCTAAAAAAACCCAACCAAACAAAAAAAAAAAAACACCAAAAAACCCACCACCATTGAATTCTTACTTGAAATCGGGGATTGCTTTATAATTCTTAGCTTCACTGATACAAACTTCCATGTATCAGTCACCTCATTGTGTTGTTTTATGGCTGACTGGTAAACTTGTCTAGACTGGAGTCTACTATGCTGAAGGAATGCATCGAAATGCTAGCAGCAAAATGACTTACCTAAGAAGGGGGTAATAGTTTAATGTAATGAAGTTAGCTTGGCTCTTAGCTGGTGTCCTAAGGAGGCTTCATGTGCAGGCCTGTGGTCACCTGTTGTCCCAGATCTTGGTATCTTTGAGACTTTTCTGCTGTATAAAAGGAACTGAAAGACATATAAAAAATATGGTCAAGTATCGATGAAGTTTCATGGCAGCCTGTCAAGTCTCCCACCCTCTCCTAAGTGCAGACGCTGATACTGGCTCCCCCAAAGTTCGTATAATATTCTAATCTATGTGTATTTGAATGAACAAGATTTTTCTTTCTGCTTTTCTTTTCCTAATACATATATATATACACACACACACATATCAGTTCCTATATAGAAGTGTTTCATATTTTTATTCTGGCAAGACCTAAGTACTACCATGCTTCTTATGTAATTATTTTTTCTTTCACTTTTAAAGTGTATTGGTTGTACCCAACATAATGGGGTTTTTTTCAACAGAGAGAACTAGCAGAAGAACACCAAGATCATGCATAGTCACAAGACAGCAAATACATAATTTGCAAGATGGTGCAGAACTTTATGAAGCAATTCAGAATGCATCTGATCCTGGTTACATGGAGGTAATGTAGATCCTGCTGGGCTAACTTTGAAATGCTTGTGGAAGAATTTACAGTTTAGTACTTCCTGCTAAAATCAACCATTAAATTACTGTTTATTTTTGTTGCCTTTTAAGATTTTCTACAGCATGCTTATTGCTACACAAAGATTAAAAATTTTGAAAATATTTTAATGAAGGCTTGTTGAAATAGATTAATATTATCTTGGATTGTAAAACAGAATGCTGTTTTCTCTTGATATAAAAATCCAGGATATAGCACAATTAAAAGTTAATGTTACTTCTAATTTTATTACTTTACTTTGTCTTGCATATATGACCAGTAAATGCATCTCCTAAGTTTCACACACATATTCTTGCATGATGTTAATTGAAGTGTTTGAAGGATTGTATTATTGTTCTCTTCATTCCCTGTTCCCATTCAATCAAACCTTTTAAGTGTTTATGCTTTTATTAATAAAGATGCAGGTGATTAGTCCCTGCCAGTTGTTAAAAATCAAATACATGCCTCTCCTTTTGCAAGTCAGGGTCCTTTACTTTCATAAAGCCATATGATCTGTGACTTTATTTGATAAATTTTTGATAAATATTTGATAAATATTTATTTTATTAAATATGCATATCTGTGGTGTTACATGTAAAGGCATCTGGATCTTGAAGTCTTGGTCAGAAAGGTAACGCTCCTGATGCATTTTAGTGTAAATCACTGTGTCAGCTCAGAGATAGCAGCCTGCTGAGAGGTCAGCTTTTCTTTTCTTGCAGAACTTTTTCATAATATTTCTTCCTTCTTATGAAACAGGCAAGCATGCCTGTTATATTAAATATTCACCTTAGTTGTGCACTCTTAAGCAGGCTTCTCACTAATGATCACATAAGAACAGTGTGTAACGTAATACTTGGACAACAGAGCACCAGCTCAGTACCAGTCAAGACTGGTGACTCCTGTTGTGTTACACACCTCATTTCAAGTCCTAGTAGTGTGTCAGTTGAATGATGAATTGCTTGTAACAGACAAACACTTAAGAAAGCAGCTGTCTAAAAATCTTGACAGGGTTTTTTTAATTAATAAAAAAAGATACTGAATACATTTATCTCTGGGTTATAGGGATATCTCAGTGAAGACCAATTAAAAGCTTTGAATGCTCACAGGCAGTTGATGAATGATAAAAAGCAAATTCAGATACAGGAAGAATTCAAGAAGGCTTTAGAGTCAGCAGAAAAGGAAGAAAATGGTTGCTCCAAAAGAGATGTGTCTACTGTATGGAAATTATGTGTGGTAGACTACAGAAAGCAAGAAAAACATAAAGGTTAGTACTTGGAAAATTATAGATAACTTTATCTAAGCATGGTAACTGAACAACATAGCAGGTAGGTTTGAAGAGTTTCCTGACAATATTCTAGCTTGCATGTTAATATTACCAGTTTTATTTGGTTTTTGGTTTAGGGCTTTTGGGTGGGAGGGAGTGTTGTGTGGATTTATTTTGTTTAAAAGCCTTCGCAGCTAATATAATTTAATCTGATTTTGTTAGGATTGATACTGAGTATCTGGCGTCCACTGCTAGATGTTTGTTCATTGTTAAAGGAAGGCAGTCGGTACAGAATCTACCAGCTCTCAACATCACAGTCCAAAGGAAGATCAGACTCAACTAACATACAGTTAACAGCAACAAAGAAAACTCGGTATCTACAGCTATCGGTAAGTGCTTGAACCGCATAAAGATGTGTCACTAAAATGTATCACAGTCTATGTGTTTGTGTTGTAAATACTTAAAAATTTTCTGTTTCTTCAGGTATCACAGCAGATGCTGGTACAGATTTTCTTTCCAAGAAAGGCTCTAAAATTCACCAGTTTGTCGGATCCTTCTTTTCAGCCACCATGTGCGGAAGTTGATTTAGTCGGAGTTGTAGTTTCTGTTAGCAAAACAGGTACATTGTGGACCATGTTCATGTCCTCCCAGTGAATAAGCACTAGTTTTTTAATTTCAAGAGTCAAAATTATCTTTGTGTTGTACCTGTATCTCAGGCCGGTGAAAACCTGCTAGTACAGCCCATCACTGTGATATGCTGGCAGATTAATTCTGTTTTCCTAACGAAAGACTGTCTTCGCTTATTAGCTCAGGAAGAATTTACTAAGGGAGGATCTAAGCTCAAGAGAAGCTTTTCTTTATTATTTTCCATAAACGGTGGATGAAACTTCTCTCATCTGTGTTCAGCACCTGCAGAAGTACCACTGTGCATGTACATGAGCTCCCTCTTTTGTGTACAGTATCATGGAACGAGTGGAACGCAGGCACTGGAGCTCATGGGTAGGGATGGTAGATAACCTTCTGAATAAAAAGGAAAAGCACCATAGGAGTATTGTGTGTTTTAAGTACTGGAACACAGACTTTGAGTTGTTTTCTGTAATCAGTAGGGAGACAGTGTACAGTATGAATGAAGCATGAAACATCTGTTACCATGTGGATAGGCTGCCATGTTACATTTATCAATTCTTTTCCAAGATGTGTGTGAGGCTTTTTTTATAGATATAAATTGCAGTAATCAACCTTTGCTTAAAGATTTAAGGTTTAATTCAGACTTTTCTTGCTTTTAGGTTTCACTACTATGGTGTACTTATCTGATGAAAGCTATAATTTAGTGTCAGTAAAGATATGGACAGATCTCAGACACTTTGCTGTTGAAGATATTGTTGTCCGCTGTTCATTCATTTCTGCAAGCAACCTTCAGTGGCAGTCTGAATTCAGATCAGAAATTCCTGTGCTGTTGGCCGGAGATCTTTCTGTTTTCTCAGCCAGTCCAAAGGAAAACTATCTTCAAGAGAAGGTTAATGAACTGAGAAGTACGATAGAGGTAAATCTGTAGATTTTTAGTTTAACAATTAATTTTAGTTACGGCTGCATTACATTCTTCATGAAAAAGTCCATTAGTACTAATAAATCTTTAAAAGAAGTAATGCATATACTGTTGTATTTGAGGGGATTTTCCAGGCGATGGAGTAAGGTGTTAATGTACTTTTCCTGGAGCACCCTACATATCACCTATTGAATGTTTTGTTGTGGGGTTTTTTTGTTTGTTTGTTTGTTTGTTTTTTTGGTGTTGTTTTTTTTAATTTAGCTCAACCATCACTGTCTTTAGGACGTGCCACAGAATCTTTTCTGGCTAGCAAAAAATATTGTACCTCTCAATAGGGAAACTGTCATGGGCAGTTTGGCTTTAGCCTTTTAAAAGTTGAAATTTATTGTCTTGCTCACCTGAACATACTCAGTGTTGGATTGTTGATTTCATTTATTTATTTCCATTTTCTAGCTCTGCTAAATAGCATGTCTTGGTCATGTATCTTCACTTCTTACTGAAAAATAAGTTTAAATACAAAAGGATTTTTTTCTTGTTAACAATAAAAGGAAGGTATGATACTTCCTTCCACAGAAAGCACAGCAGTATTCTAAGTTGTTGGTTTGATATAAAATAAACTTCTAGTGGGATTATGATGAGAAAACAAAGTCCTAAATACTGTGTGAAAATATAATACTTGCAGAATTTGAAAAATGGCTATTCTGCATTGTAAACTGTTCTCATTTATAGAATGTGGCCTCCTTTTGCTCTGATGCAGAAAGTAAACTGATGAATTTGCTACAAAGAAATCTCTCCCTTACACCCAGTTTAACTAAAAGATGTGTCTTGGAATGCCCCTCTCCTTTCGGCAACTCAGGTCTTTATGCAGAGGATAAAAGTTTGGTAAGCTTCTGGTAATTAATATTGTGTTTATACTGACAGTATATACAGTAAGGATATAAGCAAGTTTTATCCCGATAGCTGTGGGGAATGGTCTTACTTCTTGGTTCATCCATACGTTCTCTTCAGGCAATGCAAGCTGGTTAGAAGCTTTCTGTGTGTGGGTTTAGGATTATTCCCCAGGAGGAACTGTGAGACTATTAATCCTCCAAGCAATACATGAAAACCTCCCCTTGTGGCCTGTGTCTTCGCAGCATACTTTAAGTATTCTGAATTTTATATGAGTAAAATGAATCATCCTTTCCCTGTAGATGATTTATCACTTCCTTGGTCCCACTGTGAAGATTATCTGACATCGATGTCACTGGAAGGAAAAATCTTGATCTGTAAATTTTTCTTGCAGTTCCTACCTTTGGTTAGAGAATTTACCTGTTGGTCCTCTTTTCCTAGATATTCTTCACTATTTCCAGGATTTAAAAGGGAGGAGGTGTCACCTAGTAAATGTTTACATTTTATAGCAGTTTTGACAAAAATGGAGTTAAAGAGTACTCAGGTTTCCCATGAAGGCTGCTGGTGGCAAGTTGTTCCTGATGTGGAGTACTGAGGGCAGTCAGAACAGAAATTTTTCCTGCCACTATTTGGGGGAGGTCAAAACACCCTGATGCGATATCTGTTCCTGGGGACTAAATTTAAGCTTATAAGGTACCCTTTTCCATTTCAGAGAGAGTGCTAATACTTAATTCTGAAGGTATAATTTATATCCATTTATTTAAGTATATTAACCAAGTTAAAACAAACAAGACATTAAAGGTATTCTCAAGTTAACTATGTGTTTGAATGATTTAATGTGCAGCATCTATCTTGTGTGTATAATCTTCAAGATTTTTGGTCTGTATTCTATCCCATTTTTCTTCATTTTTTTCCCCTCATTTTTCCCTATTTAACAACCTGTTGAGGATATATCCAATGCAGTAGAAGACTTAACTCCTTTTCAGAAGTGCTTTGATTTCTTACTATCTGGCACAGAAAAATTCCCATATACTTAGCTTAGATCTCAGAAACAGAATGTAAATGTGCTGCCTTAATGTACATGTAAACAGTGATTTATCAAGTATCAGTACTTGAAAGAATATATTAGTCACCATCAGAAGATACCAAACTAAAGTTAAGTTGGACATGAAAGATGACATAGCACTTTTGTATCAGGTTTTTTTTCCCCTCTGTTTTGTGGAAGTAATTGAGGAAGCTAATGAAATGGGACATTCTACTCAACATAAAACTTCTCTCTTTTTAACTAGATCTCTTCTAAAATTGAAATAAAGCATCCAAGCCCTTTGTCAACTAGCACACCGAATATGAAACTTGTCAGACAAGGGTCAGCAAAAACACCTTCATCTGCTACAATTAATGAAGACCATCCCAGAAACAGCAAAAAGAGAAAAGCTATGGACTTCCTTAGTTGCATACCTGCCCCTCCACCACTGACACCAATGTGCTCAATAATTTCTCCATCTTTAAAAAAAGCATTTCAGCCTCCACGAAGTTTGGGTTTACAGTGTAGCAAGTCATCCAGAGAAACAAATCAGAATATAGGTCATGTCACCCCCTGTAGAAAACTGAGAGAAACTGTCTATCTTCCTGAGAATGACCTGGTTGCTGATGAAGAACTTGCAATGATTAATACACAAGCACTCATGAATAATTTACCAGAAGAAAAGAAGACTGATTCTGTAAATGAAAACAGCAAAACAATAGCTACTAATTTATGTGATGATCTTTCACCCAAAACCAGTTCCAGGTCTACTGGGGAAGCCCACAACTCATCAAAAGGCAGTTCTGAAGTAGCTGAGGCTCTTCCGAAGGACTTGTTACCAGCCTGCAAAATGCTACAAAGACAAAAACCCCAAAAACGCTACTAAAGGCACATGTACAGTATTGTATATATTTCAAATTCAAATTATTTTTACACTTTGTACATTAAATCCTGATTGTATTTAATAAAGTTATATTACTAAACCAAAGACTTGTGAAATGACATTTCATCTGCAAAATAATTTGGCGTTGAGTAATTACACATTTCTCACACAAACATGTATCGTACAATAGCATCACTGTGGCTGAAGGTTTGATGACATTTTGTAAGCCATTGCTTTGATTCTGATGTATTCTTAAATTACAGCAGGATCTTTGTTTCAGTCTAAAGCAATCACTTTTGTCACCCTCTGCAGTATTAGAATAGTTGTTTGGCGGTCAGAAGTGGCACAGGGCAAAATAAACAATTCCCCAAGTTTATTGTTACCCAAGATAACACTTCAGTTCTGAAATACTGCTCTGTAATTCTGGCACAGTTCTTGTACTTTTCCCCTCAAACTTTCCATATAGTGTTAAAAGAGGTTTAGAGAACAGCTGTGATTATTTGATTCATAATAAAATGCCATATAAAGGTATTGATGATAGATCCTTGGTCAGTGTTTCTGAGCTACTCCTTAAAGAAGCACTTGAGGCCACAGTATTTTGAAAGATAATCAGATCTTTCTTTGATTTCATGAGATCTTTCTGCTGGGCATGAGTTTAGTACTTTAATTCATTACTTTGTTCCCATTAATTTCAACAGGTAGATGCTTCTCAGAATTAGAGTTTCTCCACTGGAGAGGGAAACAGTCCTGCTAGACAGGCTGCCAAGTCCCCTTTTTAGTTAATTTGTTACCAGGCTGCCCCTTGCACTGCAGCTTCCTACTGCATGTGGGTCAGAGGAGGGAGGATGTTTCAGAACAGAGACCACCAGCTCCCCCTCAGCAACCTCTCAGGGGTCCTGTGCCATTTGCAGCTCAAGTGTGGAACTCGAAGCTGGATGTTGTAGCAGGAATGGAGAACTGTAATGGGCTGACACAAGGCTGCTGATAGTTCTGTAAACCTTTGTGCAGTACTGCAGAGCCAGGTTCCCTGGGCCCCCTAATTCACAATTGTTTACAATGATGATACGACTTCTTTAAATGCAGCTTGAGTACAAAATGCAGTTCATCTCATACAACTTCTGTGTCCTGAAGACAGCTCGGCTTTTGCCCAGAAACAGCATATTTCTTTATACTTCTTACACTCCTCTCTCTGTTGAAGTGCTAGATGAATAGCTGCTATACCCGTATTTCTTAATGTCCAATGTGAGCTGTCTTCATTTCCTACTGCAAAATAACTCACTGTTGTCCTGTTCAGTAAGTACTGCCTCATAATTCACACCTGCTGAAAAACACCGCCATCACAAATGCTGAGTTTTATAAACATTTCACAAGGCTTCTTGATGAGGATGCAATTAGCAGAATTTTACAATATGGATAAAACTACTGCAGGATAGCTTCTCTTCTCACTCATCCACCAGTCATGGGCTTCTTGGTACTTGGTGGTAGAAATTGTTGATTTCTCCCCTTACAAGAATGTTTTTTTTCTCCTTTCTTAAGTCACTATCTTGTTAGTTTAGGTATTTGGTAGCCTTGGGCTTCAGCTATTCAGAGTTTCCCCTGTAGCCCTGTTCCTACTTAGAAGTTAACAAGCACTAGCCTGACACTAATGTTTCCTTTCAGGAGCCTCCTACGTGGACTTGTCTCAGCATCAGTTGAACTCCTATGTCTTAGCAAGATAAAGGGCTCAGTTTGGTGTGTTAAAGTGTTTCACCTCCAGGCTGAAGGAGCTGTTTGGCTGTGCTAGAGCTGAGGTAAGACCAGCATGAATCCAGACAGCAGCGGTGTAGATAGAGAACAGCACTGAATCTTGTTACAATCTGTTAGAGCTACCTTCTCCACCGTTCACTGCCTCCCTTAAAGCTAGCCGTGATGCTCTAGGCAAAATGGAGTAGGAAGATACAAAAGGTTATACAGCCAGATATAAAGTATTAAAATGGCAAGAAATTACAACTGCACGGAGAAGGAACTGGCCACATGGCCTGTAAGAAAGAAAGAATTTAGGAATATTTATTGTTATCTATTAGTGACAGAGTGTGAGATGCAGAAAAAAGTGTGTGGCACAGCCATTAGATTTCATTGTAAGCTTGAATGAATTTTCATGGAGGAAGAGGGACAAGAGGGAGTATATTTTGTACTGATGATAGTGTTCTTAGATTGATCATTAGAGCTGCAAGACCAGAATCCAGTCATACTTAAAAGATTTGTAAGAAATACAAGTAATTTAGAAATGTAGTAGAAAAATAGAATAAAAACCAGTTTAGAAAAAAATGTAAAACTAGAGACTTTTTATACCCTGACAATTAAAATACACTGAGGAATCCACCTCTTAAGTGGCACGTTTGTATGTGCCACCACGTGAGGTCGTCTGCTTGAGAAGGCTGGAGGGGGGGTTGCACTGGGCACCCATACCATAGGCTGCATTGGGTCCACTGGAGCTTCTCTCAGCTCTGCCTGGTTTTTCAGACTGAAGAACACTGTGGAAGGTAACATTGTGCTCGTATTCTTCTTTCATCCGTTGTATCTTTTGTTGAGGGACATGATGAATATTTCTTCT
Source organism: Strix uralensis (assembly GCF_047716275.1). Classification (NCBI taxonomy): domain Eukaryota; kingdom Metazoa; phylum Chordata; class Aves; order Strigiformes; family Strigidae; genus Strix; species Strix uralensis. Next base: position 113,072,217 of record NC_133973.1, on the reverse strand, counting down.
GTAGAGTTAACATTAACAGAAAATACAAGTATTTAGCTGCCCATGTACTAGAGGTTATCTTAAGCTTGCAAAGGTTCCTGATAAGTTCAGGATAACGGTTCATGTCCCTGCTGATATATTTCTAGCCCTTTTTTCCCAAATTGTTGTTCACTTCCACCTGCTTCTTAAAACTATTATTGGGACTGCTGAAAAATGTAATGCAAGTATTTTTGTGGGCAGTCAGGACATAAGAAGTTAGACAAATGCTTTGAAATGAAAGAGCTATGTAGAAGACCTGTGTATTATCTTATATGAGTATTGCTGGGGTTTAGTGCTCATGGCTTGTTAGCCTCAGGGTGAGCTTTTGTACATCTGGAGAAACACAGACAAGGGCTGTAGATGGCTCAGATGCTGACTTATATCAAGTATAGAGGTCAAAAAAAATGTTGCTTTGTCCGAGCGGAAGTGGGGAAAAAAATCATACCTGATGCAGCTCAGGCTCCCGGGCAGATTTGTAAACGACAGGTTTGAGAGGGAGGGGAACAGGATGCTCAAACATACAGGGCTTTCTGGAGAGACCAGAAACAGCCGCAGTCTCCCGACATGTTAGTGAGATTTGTTTTTCCAAAGACCACCAGGGACTTCTGCTTGTCTGTGAGTTTGCAAAATCTGACGATCTTTGGTTTTTGCCATTTAGCTCTATTAGGTACAATTCATCATCTAGAGTCTAACTCTGTCCTGCACCCATATTTCAAAGCCTTGCATTGTGCAAATCCTGCCATCTCTCACTGTGGTTTTTTCCTGGTGGAATGAAGGTGACAGCAAGGCAGCAGGTTGCCAGCTGCAGCGTCCCAGGTGTGAAGCAGGCAGGAGGTCCTCCCGCAGGCAGTGCCCTACCCATGTGCAGCCTGGGCCTCGGCCCTGGCCCAGCAACTGCACTGCCAGTACAGGCCGGACTGGGACCCACCTTCAGCTGTCCCTGAATCATTTGCCAAAGAGCTGCTCCAAACTGAGTGTATTTGAATTAGCTTTACAGTGCTACTGTAACATGATGCATAAAACAAAATACAAGTTACGGAGTAGCTCAGCCTACAATGAATGATTACTGCCTCTGCAGCAATGCCCTACAACTGGCTCCCAGCTGGTGCTGGTGAAGGAAGAGCTGACACTTGGCAGCTGACTGCTCAGGCTGTCAGTGCCCTCTCCTGCCTTCAGCCCCAAGCCCTTGGCTGCCACCTGCCATGTCCTGCCTCGCCCAGGAGCCACCAGCGCTCTGGCCACGGCCCCCTGCCATTTGTCATGCGCAAAAAGGCGCAGTGGTGATTTTTGACTAGAGATCCTAGCTGGTACAAAACAAATCAGTGGGAATGAAGTACCCATGTCCTGTTCTCTTGCAATAACAATAAAGTTAGCACATGTTAGCTTTCAGATCTACTGGGTGGGAGTGCACTCGCCCCCATAACATAGTTTACGGCCGGTGGGTTAAAGGCTAGAAAATTAGCCTGCACGGAATTTTTTGTGATATAACCATTAACCCTGCAGCCACCAGCCAAACTAACATACTTGGAGCCATATTTGGCTGCCTCTATAACCTACCACAGTGTGCAGAGTTGATACATTCATTGTCTCCCTTCTGTGTGTGTGTATTTAGAAAGATTCTCTAGAACCCCATTTCTTGACCACACAATCCTACTGTGCTACAGCAAGACAATCTTTGTTATGGTTAGATTTTTTAAGAACAGAAGCCTGATTATTGTCTTTAGTGTTTAGATGTGGTTTTGTTGCCAAACATAGAAAGTGCTGCTCAAAATACAGAATGAAAATCAGGGTTCCTGCCCCAAGAAGCTTGCTTGCAGTATAAATACATGCTTCAGGGGTGTTGCTTTTTCTACTGCCTGACTCACTTGAGCACGGTCAGGCTCTTTCAGGACTGAATTCACTGCAGACCAGGTACTGAGTAATAGAAATTTTCCACAACAATCCTTCTGTTGTCATTTACTAGGTTACTTTCTAGGATATATGAAGAGGAAGAGGGCTGACCTTTCTCAGAGCACATTAATAAAATGAGAAGCTGTCTGCTGTATCAAAGAGAAAAAGATGTACCTTGTCAGTTCTTGAACATTGAACTTCCAGGGTGTATCTGGTTCTTGGAATACAACTTCATATCTATTTTCACGCGCCTGAAGGACACAGAATTTTAGACATATGACTGCCCAGCTCAAGAGTAGCCAGTCTGCCAGACCCTCCCTGAGATTTTATCTGGCTAAGTGATGTATCATATGTACCAGGAGCCAGAAAGAGGAAGATAACCATGACTCCCAGCAAGGTGCTGGTACCACCTAGTTCATTTCCTTCTACATCAAAGGATTTGGGTGTCCCAGCAAAACTTGGCCCCAGTCCCCATCCCCCATGGCAGTGGCATCCTGGCACTTGAAGTCTCTGGAAGTCACAGCTGGTTCAAGGGCCACAGGTTGGCCACACCAGTCTGGAGCTTCCGGAAGCATAAGGTCAACACCTATCAGTCATGCTATTTCCAGCCACTGAGTCTACAGGCCTCAAGTTTTTTCAAGGTAAAGCAACATATTTGTGTGTGTTATGTGTCTATATATGTACATACACGCACACCTACATATACACATACACACACAAATGTACCTATACATGCATATGTATATGTATTTAACACAATTATTGGTTGTTTTTGTTTTGATTTGGGGAAAAGGAGGCAAGGAACTCTGTGGACCTTTTTACATGCTCTCACTTGCTTCCTAGTCACCCACAAGCATTCAGAGTTGCTGCTGGAGTGGCATGTCTAGGCTTTCCTGCACTATTATTAATTCCTGCCTCTTTTGTGCTCCCATACAAGCAATATTTAGACCCCAATTTTTAACTGACAAGCCCATAACCCAAGAACAGAAGCATGAGTATAATGTTAGCAGACAGGCCACATTATGAAACTGTACTAAAAATATTGCCATGTCTGCCAGAACTCCTGACGAGAGATACCAATGCATCTACAAAAACTATGGTGTATTTTTCACAAGTCATAAACTGAATTTGTAAGTCATATCTTCATATATTTGTCAACAAATAGTTTGGGAACTATTCAATTCATGTCACTGCTGGGGAAGGGGATGACATCCTGATCGCCAAGAAGTTACAGAGCAAGTTCAAAGAAAATCTTTTCAAGTAATTTTGCCTTCACTGAGATATATAGCTGACTAGACACAACAACTACACTGGCACCTCTGCCCCTACTTTTTCACAATATCAATCGTTAACTATAATCAGAGAACTAAAGGTAAACAGAAGTAATTATTTTTAGCCATATTATGAACTGTTGCAGTCAGATCACCTCTTAAATGTCATAGCTGAGCATATAAAAGCAATAAATCAGAGCTTTTCCCTACCATCATCACATACGGCTTCATTTCCCAAGCATGGATGTTGGTATTATCAATAATAACCGGGCTTTTCCCATTCTTCATTGCCTTGTGTGCTGTAATGTAACAAACACATTAAGTAAAGCTAACATGTACGAAATAACAGACCAATCCAGGTCTTCCTAGCCCCAAAGTGTCCTCTCTTGGCTCCCCACCAGACCTGGGTCTGTAGCTACCACCCAAACGTGAGCAGAGGTCAGTGCCCAGCAGGAGCTCGCTCTCCTGGAGGAGGTGATGCAGCCACTGGCTGTGCTCAGTAGCAAGGGCTGAACCTCCCATAGGCCATACTTAGCAGTATCGCAGCACTAGGTATTTAAAACAGCTGAAAATGAGTGTTATTTGCAGAAGATCCCTGTTACATGATCTCAAAGTGTTTGCCATTGCTAGAAATGAGTTCAGAGCACAGCCACAAAAGCATATTATATTTTTCCCTCTGAAGTAAAGACCTGGGTTGTTTCAGTCTCAAACTTATAATTAGGTTTGCAAATTTTCCTCCTGGCTATCACAAACCCCCTCCCCATAACACCCCCTTCCAAGTCAGGACAGACATCTAAGAAGTTACAGTCTGAAGGATGCAGCACACACAGCTGCAGTGAGCAGCTGCTGTGCTGTATTTGCATGCCACCTGCTGTTACCAAGCTTCAGCAGTCCTACCTAATAGTCACTGGTTTACTTTCTAAAATAATATCTTTCAGTCACCAACATTTTTCCATTATAAATTGCTCTCTGATAAGTCAGAAGTGGTAATACAGTTTTTTAACCAGTACCCCATGAACTTCTGTATATGATGACACTTTGGGATATTTTTATTTTGGGAGCTAGGTTTAAAGACAGACTGAAAAGCAAAACAATTCTGCAAAACCCCTGGATTGATTTCAATCACCTCGCTTTTGGTTCCATTTGTGTGCATCCTCTAAGAAGTCAGGCTCAAACACGTATACACCATTTTCAATAAAGAAGTCATCAGTACTAAGAACTACAGCACTGGGATAGTCACGTTTCAGTTGTCTGGAAAAAAAAAAACGAAAGGAGGATTAATAGATGCTAACACATGCCTTTAATAGAGAATATTAAATGAAGAGCTGTATTAATAGTCTGCAAATATGCACAGTGCTTCATCTGAAAAATCCCCCTTTGAAGGATCTAAAAGTAATGTAATCAGTAGATGGACACATAGGAGGAAAGGAATGGAGCTTAAAGGCACGGCCTTGATTTCTTTAATTCAGCAGAGGAATCTACAATAGACTGCCAACATGAGTCTTTAATCATATTAGCATATTCAATTTTCTTTCTGAGTTATCTGAAAAGGTATGACTGTAAATAAATAAAAAAAAAACCAAAAAACAAAAAACAAACCTACTAATCCCATGGAAGTTGGTCTCAAAAGACAATTTGATCATGGGAGTTTTGCTACAGAGAGATTTTTGAAGATAACTAGGAGGAATGATTTATCATTTAGTAAAGATAATCGATATTATCATCAGTTTGTCTTGGGTTTTTTTGGTTACAAAGCACATAGCACTTATTTTTTAAATTTGCAAATAAGTATCTGGCTGATTAGTCAATATTTCCTATTATTTGTTGCAATTTTATGGTTCTTTTTGCTTTTCACTTGTGCCTGTTTTATTTAACCCTCCTCTTCTTGTAGAGCTGAGTAATTTTTATTTATTTTCAGCTTTTAAACATGTTTTATAAACAAACCTGATTTGCTTAGATTGGCAGCCCCAAATGCAACAGATCCATAAAACTGGTCCCCTGTGATGAGTGGCAGAGGGCAATCCCCCTTCTCTTCACCCTGATGTCCATTCAGACCCAGGATGCCCAGGGGGGTGGACACGTGCCCTGCCATAAGCTGACCGGCTGCCTCAAAGACTGGCCCTAGGAAGTGAAAATGCTCCTTATGTGGTGGCTGAAATATGAAGCATTACTCTGTCAGTCCTTGGAGAGCATGAAAAAGAAAATAATGCAAAATTGTGTTCCCACTTGTGTGTAATCCAGACTTATTTGTGTCCACAGACAGAACTGTCTATTTTTTCCATCAAGGGAGTGTTGGGGGAGGAGGCAGTCTTTGCAAGACGTCAGGGAGAGCCCACAGCATCATCTCATTACTCTCTGTCTTCCTAAGGCCCAAATGTCTCTGGAAAAGAAAGTAAGGCCAATCCAGAAACCTTGTGGCTCTCAGACATCAATGCTGCTGCCCTATCTCACACCACACACAGTCTCCAGTCCCTGGGACTCATTTCAGCTTCCCTGATAAAACACTTCTCTTCCATCCCCATAAGCTGCAAAACAACTATTTCTCAATGTCTTATCTAATTGAGCAACAGCAAGGGAAAAGGTGCCTCTAGGTTATCGGCAAAAAAACAGACACACAGACAGAAAAGGCTTAATTTTGTCATCTCTAGCTCTGCCCTAACCATTTACTTAATCTGCCTGCTAGCAGCAATTCTTCACTAGGATTGCACATTGCATTTAGCTGAATAAAGGCCAGCGTCTGACTTTGTTCCGCCTCCACTGTAACTTCTACCATCTGCTGATTAATTAATATTATTTTGTGGTAGCAACAGCCCCAGAGAGCAGAGACTCAGTGCTGACAGACTGTCCAGGACTGGGCTGCAGCCACCGTCAGGTATCATTTAGCACCTACATGTTGTTATCTTCTAGCTCCAAAGGATGTTTTATTCACATAATTACTGCTGGGCAAACAGATCTAACAAAAGTCACGTTGCAAACTCTTAGCAAACAGCCAAATTATCTTTAATTTTGGTCCCAGGCAAAGAATTCTCATCATGAAAAGCATGTGAGCACCTAATGCTTATCTAGTTACTCTTGTGCTCATAAACTGATATATTCAGTTCTCACTATAATTCAGCATGTCACCTTTCCCACTGTTTTACCCATCTGTGTAGCAATCTCTTCTCTAAAAAACTGACTGTGGTAAAGTGTGCGTTGTTCCTTTAGCTACTAATAGGCACATAAAATTGTACATATTAATAAAAGATCGCAAGATTTTTTTTTCTTGCTCCGTGTTTCTTTTAAAAATGTTCTCAACCAGTGCAAATTCTAAAAATTATTTTCTTAGCATATACCTTACCAAGTTTTTTGACACATATATGCACACTCACATGAGAGCTTTGATATTAACCCTTAAGCAATCTAAATAGTATGTATCTGTAAACTCAGTCTACTCTCCTCGTATCACTGATAATTAAAGTACATAAATCTTGTGCTTCAAAGGAGGAAAAATATGGACAAAATGTGCTAAGAACTATGAATTACTGTCACATTTGCTGTATTCATACCAAACCAACTCCTACTAACAGCAACATAAGAAAACATTTGATGTTTTACCATTTGCTTCTTTTGCTGTTTTTAACTTTTAGCTTTCTAAAATGAAACTGACACTAAAGTTTACAACCATTTTCTGTAATCCCCTATTGCCCCTGAAGCTGATAAAAATCCTGTTTCTTCTGTCCCTTATAATTTAAAAGGGCACCAAAACCTCTTTAGTATGTTCCTTGAGAAATAAGCCTTCTACGAACACAGGACCACAAGCTAGCTTAGAAGAAAGGTTTTATATAATCACAACAGGCTCCTAATCACTGCATGCAATAAAAATGCTTGTAGCAAAATATACACCAGCTATGCAAAGTGGGAGGAATTGTGACCAGTGTTATTAATTAACAAATTTTGAGCAGCACTGTAAAACAATTACCCATTGCCATTAGATCAGTAAGTGTAAAGCATACTAAGGAGGAAAAGAAAAATGAAATCTCTTTGCAAGATCAAAGGGTACATATGAGCTATGTTTGCATTTTTTTTTAAAAAGCCACCAAACTTGAAGCCCAGCATTGGACTAAGCAGTATCTGTCAAAGGTTCAGTATTAATTTGCCCACTTGGGACATTTAATTGCACAGTGTTACAGCTATCTTACAGCAGATATCTATCTTGCATTAGATACATTTGCTGCTGTTTCAGAAAATACAAAGGATAAGAAAATAAGAAGAGCAAGGAGGATGTTTCCTCTGCTTGCAATAAATCTCCCCAAACCCTTTTTCCCCCTTCTGCAAGGCAAAGCAGACACCAGGTACCGTATCTCATTAGACTGGCTGATACAGCTGGGGACAAAAAAAAACTTTCAGATGCTTCTGCTCTTCAGCTCTGACACAACAGCAGCAAACTTCACATATCCACCAGCAGGGCCTGGGAACTGATAAATCCCCTGGAAACATGAAGCTGTTCAGAGGCACAAGCTTCGCTGTCTGCCCACACCAACCCCCGGCAGTCTGGGTAGCAAGAATGCTTCTGAACGACGTGGTGTCTTGGCTAGTGTTGGTGCACACTCATCTGCCATCTCACCCTGGTCAAATTTATGTCTGCTGTGATTAAAAAAGGAGAATCTTTCTGTTGAAAATACAGCTGTGTTTCTGTTTGACCACAGTAGCATTGTAACAACTGCCTCAGTGAATAGACAGGTGAGTTTAGAGTCTTCTGCGTTATGCATCTGAAGATCTGTTCCCATGATTTATACCATTTTTAAGTCCCTTTTTTTCTAAATAGCATCTTCAGTGCTTTCAAACAACCATTTCTGATTTTAACTGTACATATAGACAACAAAATAATTATTCAGGGTTTCAACTAGCTGGATGCATTAGAGTGCTTGGGAGAAGTCTCCATGATCACTAGTAATATCATTGGAGATAAATTCGTAACTGTATTTCACAGGCTGTCATGTTTTTCCATCAGAAAATTTGAAAAGAAATGAATTTCTGGTTTGAGCCTGGTAAGCAAATCAGAAGGAACATTTTCAGTGCTCAGAAGGCAACAGCACAGTATGTCAGGCAGATCTCAGAGCCGGTAAATGCCCAAGCTACTTCCAACATAACAGGGATCAGAACAAGTACATACAGACATCACATGCAACCACTTGCTCCGGTCACTCCTCCCAACACAAAGCCTTGCTGGGGCACTTGAAAGCCTTTGGTTTCAGCAGAAAATCAGAACTATGAGATCTGGAGCCCATGCCCAGCACTACCAGCTGTCTGCTCTGTTTTAACAGCTTCTAGTGCCCTGAGGACTCTGCCCCGCTGGGAGCCTGCCAGCCGATCCCTGCGCTGCTGGCAGAGCACATACATGCCTTTGTGTCTCACCCGTGGGGGTTAGAGCAGTGGTTGTATTTTGTAAAGCAACAGGCTGTCATATTTGATAAGCACATTCAGGAGAATCACCTGAAGCCGTTTTATACAAAGGTAAATGTTTGCACTGCGTTGCCGCCTGGAAGCAGGAGCAGCAGAGCTGAAGTCCGTGAACCCCATCGGAGCTGCAGTGCCACAGCAGGGTTGGGGCACTGGTAACAGCAGCGGGGCTGGCCCAGGCCTGGAGGTGCAGGGAGAAACTGGGCAAAAGCAGCAGAGACAGCTGGAGAAGATTGGCATTACACCACACAGTGATGCCTCAGTGCCGATGCGTTTTTTCCCTTCGGTTCTGAAAGACTGCTCCCTCTGTGCTTCATAAGGGAGTACAAGAACGACCTCATTTCCAGTGATAAATCAACAGCAGTGGCTGAAAAGTTACACATTCAATCATGCCCAGCCTAGTGCTTGAGCAAAACTGCTAGGTAGAGGGTTACATGTTACTTGAGTTGTGCATCACAGCAATATACTGTAGAAGAGCTGGAAATACAGCTACTGTGCAATAAAGAGTGTTGGGGAAGCAGGTATGAGCTTGTGTGTGGCTCATTTGATTTTTTGGAGACATTTTTGGAAGCTATACCTGCTACGGCACCTCAGATAGCTGTTTTCTTAGTAGCTGCCTCAGATTGATCACGAAATCTGTACCGTGAAGTCAAGGGGAACGCGTTCAGGAGGATGTCACACACGCCCGGTGGAGGCGATTGGAGATGCAACTCACAGCCGCCCCCTCTTCTCCTGTGGCTTCTGCTGGTGGTGATGTAGGGTGAACAGTTACAGGGAGATGGTTAGGGTCACCTAAAATACGTGGTTCAGGGAAGCGTATCCTTAACAGTGAAGCAATTGGAAAGGTTTGGAGCTTGGTGGTGAGCAGACCAACTCCTCCTTCTGCCTTGACTATTCAATGTATCACAGATGGATCCTTCGCTGTCTTTACTGGAATCCAAAAGCCAGACCTCAACCAATCCATACCAGTGCCGGCTGCTCTGACGTGGGGGAGTGACTAGGATGGGGAAATCATTTTAACAAAGATGCCATAACTAAATCTTACAAAGCTGTGTTCAAACTGTGCTGGGTGACACTGAAAGGTCAAGGAAACGAGTCATGGATTCAAGGTTGTTCCTAGGATTGTGTGACAAACCAAAAAGGGGCCTTTCTGCTGGAGCTATCACCGGGTTGCCATATCACCAGTGATAACATTCACAGTTCGTGACACTTCTGAGCACTGTAAAGATGTACCAGTTGTAACTGAAATACTGGCTGATACGAAGAACAAATGAATGAATGGAGGTGTGTGCGAAAGCACCAGAAGAAACAACAGAGCAAAGGCTAAAACAATGGTACACAGTGACAGCCAAGAACATAGTTAACAGCAATAAAACTGGGAAAGGTGCTGTTTACACCCCCACCCCCCCCAAAGGCCACCACTCAGCTAAGGCCCAGCACGAGGACTTGCGGCAGGAAGACCCACGCTCTGAGAGCAAGAGGACAGCCAGCAGGTCACACCAGCCCATACACACCTTCCTTCTTCCCCTCGTTCCAACAGGGGGAGAGGCTGCAGCTGAAAAGACACCCAAAATGGGAAAATGAAAGTAATGGGAAAAAAAATCCTGCCTAAGATTCATGCAGCACCAAGTAAGCAAAATTGAGAGGCAAAAAGACGGTAGCATAGAAACTGCTGGCCGCGCGATGGCATAGCAGACCTGACCAAAACCCACCCTGTCACTGTCAACCAAGGAACCCTGAAGAGAAAGTGAGGGTGGGTCAGCTGAAGGTCCTTGTCCCCTCTGATTTTGGGCAGAGCAACTGTGCACACGCATCTTGGTGCTCGCAAGTTTTTAGCTGTAATAGCATGAGTGAATAAAATCTGAGAGAATAAATTTGAATGGGTAAAATGCCCTTACCGAGGGCTTTTGCTAATAAATAATCACCTTCCTCCTCCAGCAGTATCTTGCACGGAGCTTTGTTACAGTAATTTTCTGCAGACATCGCTTAGCTTAGCACATTGCATTTACCAACACAATGTGGGAATAGCACATCTCAGAATTTTCTTGACAGTCCTTTCATAATCTGGACAGAGTTAATGGAGAGGTACTAAATGACACTTTTACAGCTGTCCTTTGATCTCTATACTGCTGAATGGCTAAATGCTATGATACAATTAACAGGGACTAGAAACAGAGTAAATTCTGCAAACGTTCATCTCACAGAGGACTAAAACAATACTTACAACTGATTTTGCAAATCACTCATTAGTAATTAATCTTGTGTTTTGACCTAAAAAAAAATAGGTGAGTCAGTTATTTGTGTTGCCTGAGAACACGGCCCCAGTTCATTATGTTCTTACTGTACTACAAGATGACCCAAACCCCTCTGAGAAGGGTCTGCACTTACATGACCTCTTTAGGGAGAGACATTGATTTTGGGTGCCAGTAAAAACATAGCACCTGGCTGTTCACTGAAGAACTCGGTCTTGCAGAAGCCCTGTGAGGCAGAAGGCACAGTCTGACAGGAAGGACTGTACCGAAAAGAGGAAACTGTAGGTTAACCCAGTGCATCGCACAGCTTCATGCTGCCACCTTTCACAGCAGAGCCCTGGCTGTGGCAGCCCGTGATCCCAGCATGGGTCCTCACCCGCGCAGAGTGGGAAGACAGCAAATGTTCCTCTTCTGATGGAGAGTTGGTGATGCTGGGAGCTGTGACATACCAGACGGTGAGATTTTGTGGTACTAGATTACAGCTACACTGTGTCACGCTGACTGCGATGCCATCTCCCAGCACTTTCCTCTGGGTTTTTCCACCTATTTTAATCAGTCTTGGAGCTGCTGGAGGTTGGACCAGTCTCTTCTGCCCATTTTATACACCCCTACAGCTCTGACCAGGAGCGCAGGACATCATGAAAACAGAAGTCAGAGTTGTTGTCAATTTTCAGAGTCAGAAAGTGACTTTACTGTGTTTGTGATTAAATACACACACACACAAACAAACAAAAAGTCTGGCGCTTTTTAGAGAAGGAACAACAACTACCTTGGCTTGGGGGATTAGTCTATTTTACTAGAAACATCCCTTTTAGTACGGCTCACCCAGAACAACGACATACACGCCCCTGTATATACAGGGGCTTTCTGGATATGCCGGCAGTATACCCAGAAAGCAGTTACAGGTGCCGGAGCAGTAGAGCTTTGTGCCATCACTGCAAACGGGTTTTCATAACGCCTGTGCTTATTCGAGGTTCCTGCGAGGCTCCCACTTCCCTCCCGAGCCACAAACCCAGCTCCGAACCGGTGCCTCAGCCTTTTCCCGGTGGTCTGCAGCCAGCGGCTCCCGCGCTCCGCTCGGCTGAGGGCCCGGCCCGCCGCCACCCCCCGCCCCGCCACACGTCCCCCACAGCCGGCCTCGCCCGTCGCCATGGGGGCGGCCGAGCCGCGGCAGCGGGGAGCGCCCGGAGCCAAAGGAGGAGGAAAACCCGCCATCGCCACCGAAGGCAAAGGGCTCCGGAGCCGCCTCCTTACCTGGCCAGGGTGCTCTTCCCGGAGCCCGGCAGCCCCCGCAGCAGCACCAGCCTCCCGCCGAAGCGGCGCCGGGGGGGCTGCAGGCTGAGCCCCCCCAGGGCCCGGAGCAGCCGCTCGTCCATTCCCACCCCCCCCCTCCGCCTCCCGGCCCGGCGCCGGGCGGGGCGGCCCCGGTGGGGCGGGAGCGGCCGGGCCCGGCCGCGCCCTGCGGGAGGGGGCGAAAAGTGGCGTCCCCTCAGTGGAGGGCGGGTTTGGGATCTTCAGCTTCCGAGACTCTTCCCCTGTGAAAATGAAAGCTACTTTAAGGGGAAATATACAGGAAAGGACGGACATTTGCGGCTCATCCAGCAAAAGCGTTCAGTTATGGCACCAGCTTTCTACCCGGAACATTAAGACCAAGATATCGTCTTTATTTAAAAACAAGATTAACCTCCAGATTCTCAGATGGGAGAACGCATGCCAGTGCTGAAAATACTCAGCCCCATATGCTGCCCATACGTACTGTGAACTACGGGGTATCAAGAAAGGGAATCAACAAACCACTTCAGAGGAGTGGAGCTATCTACAGTGTCTCCGATACAGACCGATTATTTTTTCTTCTTCCTCTTTTTTTGACAGTGATGGAGCTATTGGAGTCAACACCCAACACCTTCCCCCCCTCCCCCCCCCCCCCAAAGAAAAAAAAAAAGAACCAAACAGACAGGTATTCCAAGCAGATGTATCTAAATACCTGCCCTGCACTGTATAAATGAACCTGTGCATCACTCACTACATCAACTTTGCCTTTTTCAAACGTCTTATCACATGAGGAACTATAGCAAGTTTTACAAGATTTATTTTCCCTAAAGAGAACCTGATCTGCTTTAAGCTTGATCACAACAGAAGCCAAAGAGATGACAGCTTCCACTAAAACCAGAAGTAGTTGGTGTGGTGTCCCGCTCTCCCTCTCAGAGCCATACCCAGTATCAGTCCCAGCTTGGTCAGAAGTCAGCCCGGGGGAGGCCTCAGGGACACACCGCCACTCAGCTACAACACGGAAACTTTTAGTTCTGAAGTTTGCAAATACAGCTAGAGAGACTGTTCACGTAGCAGGAGAAAGCTTAGCTCCCCACAATGTGGCACACCAACACTACCTAAAGGGAAAACAGTGGCGCAAAACAAGATACGTAAACTCTGAAATTCAACAATACCAGGTTTTTTTAAAACTAAACTTAAACTGGCAACACCTTGATAAAAGATTAAACACCTTCTGTCCATACGAGAATACTGTGAGATTTTGAAAACTGTTTTTATTTTAAGCATTTTGGAAGGTAAGTATTAAGTAACAGAAAATACAGGCATTCAGATTTGTCTCTCAATAAATAAAAGTAGGAAGAAAGTATTAACATTTGAGTGACATTTTCCTGAAATCAAACTAACTTTTCTGTTGCCACCGGTACCTCAGGTAAGTCCGAAGCTGCAGTTATGGCTGGCATGAATTACCTTCTTCTTCCCCATTACATTTTGCATAACAATCTGCTTGTGTAACAGCAGTACATTTCCAGCCAAGGAAAGGAGAGAAAAGAAAAGAAAAGGAGAGAAAAGGAGAGGAAAGGAGAGAAAAGGAGAGGAAAGGAGAGAAAAGGAGAGGAAAGGAGAGGAAAGGAGAGGAAAGGAGAGGAAAGGAGAGAAAAGGAGAGAAAAGGAGAGGAAAGGAGAGGAAAGGAGAGAAAAGGAGAGGAAAGGAGAGAAAAGGAGAGAAAAGGAGAGAAAAGAAAAGAAAAGAAAAGAAAAGAAAAGAAAAGAAAAGAAAAGAAAAGAAAAGAAAAGAAAAGAAAAGAAAAGAAAAGAAAAGAAAAGAAAAGAAAAGAAAAGAAAAGAAAAGAAAAGAAAAGGAGAGAAAAGAAAAGAAAAGGAGAGAAAAGGAGAGAAAAGGAGAGGAGAGAAAAGGAGAGAAAAGGAGAGAAAAGGAGAGAAAAGGAGAGAAAAGGAGAGAAAAGAAAAGAAAAGAAAAGAAAAGAAAAGAAAAGAAAAGAAAAGAAAAGAAAAGAAAAGAAAAGAAAAGAAAAGAAAAGAAAAGAAAAGAAAAGAAAAGAAAAGAAAAGAAAAGGAGAGAAAAGGAGAGAAAAGGAGAGGAGAGAAAAGGAGAGAAAAGGAGAGAAAAGGAGAGAAAAGAAAAGGAGAGAAAAGGAGAGAAAAGGAGAGAAAAGGAGAGAAAAGGAGAGAAAAGAAAAGAAAAGAAAAGAAAAGAAAAGAAAAGAAAAGAAAAGAAAAGAAAAGAAAAGAAAAGAAAAGAAAAGAAAAGAAAAGAAAAGAAAAGAAAAGAAAAGAAAAGAAAAGAAAAGAAAAGAAAAGGAGAGAAAAGGAGAGAAGAGAAAAGGAGAGAAGAGAAAAGGAGAGGAGAGAAGAGAAAAGGAGAGGAGAGAAGAGAAAAGGAGAGGAGAGAAGAGGAGAGAAGAGGAGAGAAGAGGAGAGAAGAGGAGAGAAAAGGAGAGAAAAGGAGAGAAAAGGAGAGAAAAGGAGAGAAAAGGAGAGAAAAGGAGAGAAAAGGAGAGAAAAGGAGAGAAAAGGAGAGAAAAGGAGAGAAAAGGAGAGAAAAGGAGAGAAAAGGAGAGAAAAGGAGAGAAAAGGAGAGAAAAGGAGAGAAAAGGAGAGAAAAGGAGAGAAAAGGAGAGAAAAGGAGAGAAAAGGAGAGAAAAGGAGAGAAAAGGAGAGAAAAGGAGAGAAAAGGAGAGAAAAGGAGAGAAAAGGAGAGAAAAGGAGAGAAAAGGAGAGAAAAGGAGAGAAAAGGAGAGAAAAGGAGAGAAAAGGAGAGAAAAGGAGAGAAAAGGAGAGAAAAGGAGAGAAAAGGAGAGAAAAGGAGAGAAAAGGAGAGAAAAGGAGAGAAAAGGAGAGAAAAGGAGAGAAAAGGAGAGAAAAGGAGAGAAAAGGAGAGAAAAGGAGAGAAAAGGAGAGAAAAGGAGAGAAAAGGAGAGAAAAGGAGAGAAAAGGAGAGAAAAGGAGAGAAAAGGAGAGAAAAGGAGAGAAAAGGAGAGAAAAGGAGAGAAAAGGAGAGAAAAGGAGAGAAAAGGAGAGAAAAGGAGAGAAAAGGAGAGAAAAGGAGAGAAAAGGAGAGAAAAGGAGAGAAAAGGAGAGAAAAGGAGAGAAAAGGAGAGAAAAGGAGAGAAAAGGAGAGAAAAGGAGAGAAAAGGAGAGAAAAGGAGAGAAAAGGAGAGAAAAGGAGAGAAAAGGAGAGAAAAGGAGAGAAAAGGAGAGAAAAGGAGAGAAAAGGAGAGAAAAGAAAAGAAAAGAAAAGAAAAGAAAAGAAAAGAAAAGAAAAGAAAAGAAAAGAAAAGAAAAGAAAAGAAAAGAAAAGAGAGAAAAGAGAGAAAAGAGAAATCACACATACATGAGAAATGCATGAAAAAAGTGCATCCAGTAAATTCCACCAATGGTAGAAAATGGTAGAACATTTAGAAAAATGGTAGAACATTTAGAGATACATACATCTTTCACTGCTTACATGTATACACAGTATTTGTTTAAGTGGAGAGTAGGGACACATCAGCAATTTAGACCACAGTGGAGCTTCAGCATGACTGCAGTCTGGCTCTTCAGCTGATGCACAATGGAAAGGATACAGGGAAAGATGAGGAAGAGGAGATGAATGAATAAATGGATAAATATTCTGGATCTGGAAGGTGTGAAAGTGGGATATATTCTTTCTGACAAGTACACACCACCTAAGCTTCCTTGCTTCTCCTTTTACTGACCTTTTCTCATCCTTTTCGCCCTAAGTGAGGTGATAGTTGTCTTTTCTGTCACTCCCTCTCACTACAAAGAAACTTCCACCTTTATGCATGTCTTATAATTGACAAAGGTTGCTCTTTCTGATAAATCTTCTGATTAACTATTAACTTAACTAGGTGTCATTTGATTTGTCCTTCCAGCTCCCTGCATTCCCTACTGCCCCTCTCACCTTCATTATTTGCTATTTCAGCAAGCACTCACAATTTTTCTCATCCATAGCTATCCTTCATGAACTTCCTCTGTCTCCACAGGCCCCTTTTTCTGGTCCATCCCACCACACCTCTTTCTTTCTGCTTTCCTCCTCCTGTTTGTGGTTACACTTATGTCCTTCTGCAGGTGAAAGTGCCAGCCACCTCGGCATCACAAACTGGGTCTACCCTCAGCACTCCATTCCTGGGCATCACAAGCACTGCTTTAAAGACAGATGCACAGAACACATCACAACATTTTATGGAGCACAGCAATACATCAGGGCAATTTAGTGCTTCTCCAGAAAAGCAAAAGCAAGAGAGCTGGTGGAGAAGCCACACCCTGCTTACAGTCTCCACAAAAAAAAAAACCCCACATAGATAAATCCAATCACATTGGGGAAAAAAAACCATGAAATTGTGTTTTAAAAACATGGGATGAAATTCATCATCTATGTAATTTAGCTCACTCTACATATGTAAATGCTTCCCATTTTTCTGATAGCTCTGTGGGCCTTACATAGACATTTATATGAGCAAAATTTTAGATTTTTACTGTTGAGGTTTTACTAATTTCTGCTGCTTGTCTCCCCTAGCAAACCAACACTCCACCTGTGTTACTGGGATAATTTTCTCAGTAATGGAGTTGTTACTAGTAAGGTTACTGTTCCATCTGAGGAACAAACACCACCCTTAACTTTGAAGGAAAACCCCAATATTAAAAAAAAAAAAAAAGAAGGAAACAACTGCTCTTAGCTTAAATTTCTCCTCACATCACCAGAATTTTAAGTAAAAAATGGAAAAAACACCAACAAAAACATCAAATCACTGATTACCAATGTTAATTATAGGTCTTATCAGCCTACCACAAACCATACGCATATTTCCTCCAGTTCGTTTGAATCGGGTCTACAGTGAAATCTTCTCCTTATTTCCATAGTCCCAAATGAGTCTAGTTGAAGGGAAGCATTAAGCCTGGTCTCAGAAGAAAACAAGGTAAGTTGTGCACCTCTGGATGAAAGAATAGGAATGATTAAAGACTTTTGTCACTTGACACTGTAAAGAGACTGGGATGTAATTATGACTGACAGGATGAAAGGCAGAAGTAGGATAAAACACGTAACAGGCACCTTTCCCTGCAGGTAGGCATCACTATCACTTCATGTACTGGTTTGTGTGGCAACATCTTGGATCCTGATACAAGTGAATTAAATACCAGAGCCTGAAGCTCACGCCTCATGCCAACAGACACCTCCTTTCTGCTTACTGGTCTCCACTCTCAATCTCTTTGTACCACACTCAAGGATGTACTGAGAAGGTATAAATCCCAAATGGCTTCAAAAAGTGACCTTTTGCCACACAAAACAAAGTTATCTCAATTTTGATTTTTATTGCAGGGACAGAGAAGTTGATATTGGGGGGCTGGGGGGGAAGATGGCCAAAGATTCACACCAAAAATCTACAGTGGTTACTTTCTTCCAGGTTATTCATCACATTTAAAATCCTTGGCAGCCAACTGAAGTCCTTCCATGGTGGAATCAAAGTGAGAAGTTTCTGAAATAAAAAAAGAAGAGATTCTGCTGATCCACAACAGCACAGACTGTAGAAAGACTTTAATGGTTGCAGATCGATCCTCAGACTGATGAGAGTTCACCTGTCCGATATTTTTAAAAGTCTCTTTCTCATACTCAGCTGCTGGTTATTTTTTTAAAAAGTTAAAAAGAATGGAGAGGAAGCAGATGATGGAAAGCAAAGGAAAAATAAAAAATGCAAAGAGGATGGAAAAGGAAGAGAAAAAAACTTGGATGTCAAAACTAGAGACAGTAGGGACCCAGCAGTCTCGAGGCTGAAAAATAAGAAGAGTAACACAGTGGAATTTTCTTTTCTCTACACATCACAAACGCTATATAATGAATAGCCATTCAACCAATACTACTCTAGCATAGCTACATCTCATAATTGTTTTGTTATGTTGCAAATTTTTTCCCTTGTTACATTCACTCAGGACCTCACAGGCCTCCAAGTTACAGAGTTCATGTAAGGCAGCAGCACAACTTGATGGTTACCCTTTTCTAAGAGCTCCAGAAACACTGTTCTGGGTGCCTCTTATTCCCCCTGGTAATTATACCTTCTGCTTAAGTAAGTTTTAGGCCCAGTTTTCCTGGTAAGCACTGTAAAAGGCAGGTGAGGTTTTCTGGTCATAATTCTGTACATTTTTTCATGCTTCATTTTGTTTAAAATTAGTGGCTAAATGTTAAAGGATAGAGAAAACTTTTTTTAATTATCGTTGTATCAAAGTAGCAACTGGAAAAGGTTTGGTCATGGGATGGTATTTTCTGTGACAATACTGGAAGATTGCTTTAGCCTGCTTTCTATCTTTTTTTTTTCCCATGCCAGCTGAAAGAATGTCCTGCTTGTCCCAGCTATATGTTCTTGCAAAGAGCCCCATATCCTGCTGTAGGACAATTTGTTTCAGCTTGATGGTCCAGATTGAAAACTTTTTGGATGTCTTCATGCATTGGATGACAGAGCTGAACTACTTCACTCTGGCTGCGGAAGCATCACGTCCAGCAAAGGGAAGTGAAGTGAATAGCATGGCCCGGGAAAGGAGGAGTGGTAACACACGTCATCGAGAGATTTGTCTCATCAAAACCACGACCCTACCAGGCTGTCATGGAGGAATTCTTCCTGCAGGGAGTTACTGACCGCTACACTTCAAAAAGAAACATGCCAGCATGTTTTGCAGTAGTCCTACAGACAAATGCTTAAACTGACATTGGGGTTTGTCTTCTTGTTCTATGTTTGTATAACATCTAGCATTTGTGAGTCCTGGTCTAAGGAGCACCAAAATAATGCTGTTTTCACTGATCTCAGCAATTTTTAAACCGGGGTCTCTTGCTTAATCTCCAGAACAAATACTAATGTGCTGCCAACACTGCAATCAGGACTTCTCACAACAATTTGAGATTAACCTTGTGTTTTCACAGAGGAATACCACCACTGTTCACGCTCCCATTTTAATTCAAAACACCCTTACATGACATGAACGCAGCAGCATAATCATCTGGCTAACAGATTAAGTTGCACTTGGTCAGTAATGCTTAGTTTACTTTCCAATCTAAAGGGACTGTAGCTCTCCATTTATTTACTATGATTTTAAAAGCTTTCAGTAGGAATGTCTCAGTTTTCTTATTTTTATTTTTCCTGACATTTGATGAAATCAAATCTGTTTCAACATTTATAGTTGATCACTTGAGTAGTTTTACAACCACTCTGGGACATCATTCTTGGCAAGTCTGCTTTAATCAGCAACCAGACTTTGTAGTGAGGAAAGATAACGTTATCCTTCAAAACCAGGGGCACCATTGGCTGGAAAAAACTCATCTGCTTTTTACAGCACTTACACATGCAGACTTCAGAGGACTGCCAGAAGACCCATGTGGGGTCTGGCCAGGGGTCTGCAATACTCAGTATCCTGTGCCTGACAGTGAGCATGAGTCAACTAAGAGATGTTTTTTGCTTTTCACGTACTTAAAGAAAAATAAATTTAACGTCCTAACATTTGTATAAGCTTAAAAGCAGTCTTTCATCTGAAGGTACGGTTGCACAGTACGCGGTCCCTGGTACCAGGGCTTACTGCCACCCAAGCAAGCAGCGCTGCACGTCTTCCCCTCGCGTCTGCAGCAGCACAGCCCCATCTGCTCCCTGGCTACAGCTCTGGCACAGAGTTGGACCTTACACAGGCTTATCTAAATTCGCCAGTCCAGCAGAAAACTATCCATTTGTTTCCTGTGGGGTTAGAGCGCTAAATTATAGCCTTCGTGTCAGCCAGCAAGTGCCAGAGCTGACAACTGGAGCAGGGCTGGGAGGAAGGGCACTTCCCGCTTTCAGCAGCAGCCAGCCATCACGCCAGCTCAGCCCGAGGCAGCAGACCACAGCTCCAGAGCAGCCTAAACCCATCTGACCTCTGGTGTCTCATCTTCCCCCTCCAATAGTCATCAGGACTTTCCCCAACTACTATCAGATGTTGAACTAAAAAAAAACCCAAACCAAAAAACTCACAAAACCCCCCAGCTAACTTCCTTCCTTCTCCCAGTACAAAGTCCTAACCACTTTGGCATTCCCAAGACAAAGGCTTTGCTGAGCACTGAAACTGCTGCAAGGAGGATGGGGCCGTGTGGCCAGGACCAGGGCAATCAACCGTTACATAGGCTTTGTCTGCCAGCAGGGACCTCCACCATGCCACCCCAGCACAGATCTTCATGACCAAGTCCTTCTGCGTAGAGCGTGCAATGCCTTTTTTTTTTAAAAACCAAACACTGACTGCAAGTCTTCTGTCACAGCAAAACAAGCATTGCTTTAATTCTATATTCCCCAGAGCTAACATGAGGCAGCGCAGCAGAGTATTAAACTACAATGTCATGTAACAAACTGGGGTTTAACTACGTTTCGTTTCAGACCAGAAGTCAGTGGCTGGCTCACACACAGAGCTGCGGATCACTTCTGTTGCATTTACAACAAGGAGAGCAACGCTGAAATGGTTTTGGAAGTAACATGGCAGAAGACAAAGAGGGTAAATCTAACAGAAAAAACCAATTTGTTGGATTCAGCAACTGGATAAAGGTATGGACAATAAGGCAGGATACTCTGCTAGCATATGTCTTTCCTTTCTTGAAGCACACAAAGAAAAAAATAATCCATTTCCAGATTAATCACAATTTTCTTCAGGGTAGAGAACAGAGCTCTCCAAGTTTGTTTCTTTAGCATAAAAACATTTTAATCAATAAACCCGGACATTTCTAGGTAGTAGCTTAGGTTACAAATCAACACTGAGACAGTCAGTCAGTATCATAAGCAAAAATCTTGCCTGTGGAGTGTTCACATTTACAATATTATAAATAAGTAACTTATAAAAATTTGTGGCTGATACAGGGCTAAGTATTTGGTGAAAATATTTTTTATTTTCTCACCAAATATTTTAGTATTTGATTATGTAAGAGGACAATACTGCTACCAGATATTCTTGATGTTATTAATAACCTGTGCTGACAGCACTTTGTGAGATCAGTGCTGTCTGTACTACATGGTTCAGAAAGATTCCCCGCATCTTCCTACATTGGTAGTTGGTACAGGCTAATCAGCAAATGACCTGCAATGTCATTTTTGTCATCAATGATATAAAAATGCATATAATCAAATCAACCCCCATTCAAGACGTTTCAATTCCAACCCAAACTATACAACCACTTTACTTCTGTCATGAACCTCCACTGAAAATTAAGAAACCTTCTAAAATGTCAACTTCTGCTTTTATGACTGTCCCAACACAGCGTGTGTCTGCCTCTCTGACTTCTCCAGCCATCGACTCATGCTCAGGTCAGGCACAGGACACCGGGTGACACAGACCCCTGGCCAGACCCCAAGTGGATGATATTCCAGCAGTCCTGTGACATCTGGATGGAAATAATTTAAGCCTCAGCATTTGGAATTTTTTTCCTGGCTCCATTTGCCCATGTTGCAAGTTACTCTATTTCCATGTACCTCCGTTTACTTGTTTTAAAACTACAGATTAATCCATTTTTCACTTTAGAAAGAACAACTGATGCAAAATGTTACAGAAGTTAAGCTAGCATTTTCCAGCTGGATCCAAAAGTCCTTCCCGTCTTGTCACAATGTACCTAAAATATCTCACATAAACAAACCAGAGAAACTTTGCCAAGTTACCAGAGGGTTCAAAAATTCACAAGACAAGCATGAACGCAATAGCATACTTTCTAATACGGACTAGCACACTTTGTCATTCCAAATGAAAACATTCATGAAAAATTAACATTTCAATATATGGAGTCCTATTGCAACTTCCTGCTGCTGATTCTCTACTGAAAAACAAAACTGTCACTTTTTCATAACTTGGTGAAATACTGTTTTATTGCTCATACAGTGCTCTTCATAATTAGACCCTTAACAGAGTCAGCATTGCTCTCCATGATGAGGAGAAGAGGAAAATAGGACTGAAACAACATGACTCACAACAGATTGCCACAGTATCAAACTGGGAATAAAGTCCAGCTCTTAGTCATCCTAGACCACTGCTTTCAGTTCACCAGGCAGGTTTTAGATTTCAGAGAAAAAAAAAATTATATGACTTTAATAACAAAATGATGCCTTCTCTTTTTCCCATTCAGGCTTAAAAAACCCCTCAACCCTAACTTGAAGAAAAAAAAATCAAGTAAGTTGAGTGATACTAAATGCACCTTAAAAATTATAACAATGTTCTTTAGACGCTTGGTCAAACATAATACAAGGATGAAATGCATTCACAAGTGTGACCAATTACCTTTTCCTTCATGCAGAATTTAAGATGGTCAGTCATAACTGATGAAACACAGCATCCAGACAGCCAGTGCTAGTGTATGTCATGATGTTCTCCTCTATCACTCCTTGAAACAGCTCCATTTCTGGAAGTGTTTCGGAAGAGTCTTGATTCTCTTGGTGATTTTTATCTTCAAGACTAACAGTATCATCTAAAAAAATATACAAATTACAAACTGCAGCCAAAGACACCTGAAATTATCTTCTGTAGTCTGTCATTTCTATTGCGTCAGGATAGAGTATTTCTAGAACAAGCTTTTATTTCATCAAATAGTCTTGATTTTGCCTCCTAAGTGGCAGAGAAAGAGTAGGGGGGAGAGAGAGAGAGAGTGAGTGGATGAGTGTGAGAGAGTGTGTGTGTACTCTTCTCCTATTTTAGACGGCAAATCCTATCAGCTTCCAGGGAGCTACTATTGTGTCATTTCAATCTCATATTACAGAACTTGTGAAATTATACTAAACTAATACAGAAATCATGGAAAGAGACAACCAGCAACCTTATCCCACAACCTCCACACTGCAGAAATCAATGCATGCAGAAGTCCAGAGATTCCCGTGGGCCCTGATATCTTTTGCCGCTCAACTGTGTCACCCATTATTAAGCTAGCAATTTTTTGTGATCATTAAGTTTAAATAAGTTGAAGATGTTCAATCTTTCAGAGAAATAAAGTCTGAAGAAAGACTTCTTCATGCTAAATGTCCTTCTGATCTGGAATGGGTAAACTTGAGCTAAGTATTGAATTAATTCCATATGGGAAACGTTAAAAGGCAAGAAATTTCAGCACTTGCATCAGGAAATGAGAAGTGATGATCCTCAGCAACCATAGCCCTGCCATACTATGTAAACAATCAGCAAAGGCACAAATTAATTTATCACATCCTAGTGCCTTTCCAAAGAGGAGTGCTATCACTCATTTGTGTTGAAACCGTCGACACACTTCAGCATTAACTATTTTCTCTTCTGAACAAGAAGTATTTTATACAGTTTTTGTATCACAGAACACACTTACCAGCCAAGGCACTTCCATTCTGCAATCCATCTGTTTTCTGTTTTTCCTAAGATAAATAATAATAGTCCAGAGAAAAGAAGAAAGTATGTGATGAGATTTTGTTCTTTTGGGAAAGAACAAGGTCCATGCTCTATTTTATAATTACTATTTCATTGTATTTACAGGATTTTCCTCATTTACACTACCAGACACTACAGTGCTCCTTAAATAAAAACAAACCTTCACAAAGCAACAGCCACAGTGGGGAAAAAAAAGTAATTTGTAAGTTAACACTTTCAAATTAGACAAGGAGAATTAAGTTGGCATCAGTCACTCAGAATGACTTCTCTGCTACACCTCTTTGTAGAAGTAGGCATGAAGAAGCCACAGGTAGTGGAGGATGAAATTTGCTCTGATGATGGGAGAAAACCATAGAAGGAAAACAACTGGATGACAGTAGGTTGTACTTAATGAATGTAGGCCAGATCAGGACACAAGGATCAAGGAAAAGGTGTTGGGGTTTTTTTCTCCTTCATCTACTTTGTATAAGTTTCTGAAGCTGATCTTTCAAAACCTGAGTGGACCTGGAGCTGATTCTGGAAATATTCAGAAGAGTACATAAAACATCCATCTCCTCGTTGCAGGTATTAAAAAAACAAAGCAAATTTACTAGCAAAGAACATCATCTTGCTTATGAACTGAAGAATTCCTCTTTACACCTAGAATATTGGAAAGCCTTCCGAAATCCCCTAAAATTCGTACCTCCACAGAGGTCTTCCACAGTAAATAGATCATCTTTGAAACTTTCCAGTCAAGAGGAACTATATAATCATCTGGCAACAAGGATTCTGCAGAAGAAAATATTTTTTGCAGTTGAGTGTTCAGATCTCTCCATAACCAAAATATATCACTGAATTACAATTTTTTCACACATTATATATATATAGTTTTTAAAGAATGAGCAGATATTTAAATCAGCCAGCAGCAAAGTCAGAATTTAGGTTTTCTAGAATCTAAGGCCAGTGCATGGGAGGGGGAGGAGGGGGAGGGAGATTTGGTTTTGGTTTCTTTTTTTAGGCAAAGGCCTTCCTACCATACTTTCATTTCCCCCACATACTCCCCCAAAACTAGGCACAAACAAGAAAAACAGAAAGCTTTCATCCCATAAATGAAACAAAATGCAACTTAAGTAACAATCTTTAAATTTTAAAATGTTTTATTATAGGAATTTGTGTAATATCACTAAAGAAATTACTTTCTGAAATGTTTTAACTCTAACACTAAGAAGCTGAAAAGAGATTCTTTGTAGGAAAACAGTCTAAAATATATTCCGTGCTTATATGAGAATCATACAAGCAAGTCTGTCAACTAAATTTTTCATTTATAAATAACCGAAGACATTTATTTACCAAAAATATCCCCTCCAAAATAATTTCAATAAAAATTGACTGCAATTGCCAGGGTTGTAAAATACCATAGCTCAGATGTGTACATAAATAAATAGTACACAAATACATAGCCTATCAATATATAATAGGTCACAAAAAGCACAAGAATTTTTGAAATTGTAGGAAAATTATGAAGGCATGAGGATGTGGCCAGCCTTCTACAGACAGCAGTTGCAATTTTGATGGAAAAACTCCAACAAAAAGCAATCAGAAGCTGTCAGGGCTTCAGAGAGGTATCGAGGTGGGGTTCTATTCCTTAAAGGTCTATTTCTAAAGGAAACTCATCTAAATACCAGAGAATTTCAACTGCTACTGACTCAGAGAAGAACGATATTTGATTCACTAACCTACTGAGTGCTTCTGAATGCCTGTTTTTAAATTTATTCCTGGAAGATCCCTGTTTTCAATTCATGGCCAACTCCCTCCAAGATGATGAAATTTAAGATCACAGATATGGAGACTTACCAAGTTTGGAGGAGAAAAATGTTTTATATGTAATAATTGAGGACATCAGCAGTACTTCTCTGCTCTATTTCAGCTCTATATGGCAAGTTCTTTGGTGTGTGGTGCCAAATTTGGCTAAAGCAGCACTGCAGGCTCTTTGGGGACCAAGCTGAGTAATGCTGCCAGGGGATTGCATCACTGTTCTGGCAGGTAGCATTGTCATCGATTTTTGCAATAAAAACATAGAATCCTGAGGTCAGTTTGGGCAGATAAACAGACATAAGCTGCTCCTCAGCTGTCATCTTCAAGTTTTCATATGAAAATACATTCTTAACTTTAAATTCTACTGAAACAAACAGGTGTATAGGGTCTATGTGCTGAAAAACCAGTCTATGATTTTAATCCTATTGGTTGGCCAAATCAAAGTTACTGCTTCTCCACTGACTAAATTTGGACCAAAGTTACAAAACTTTATGTGCAGGGAACGTGGCTCTTTCAGCAGAAGCGTACACAGCACCATGTCCTAGGGTGATTTCCAAACAAACGTCTGTTGTTGTTGCTGGCTACAGCTCTGTAGGGTTACATTAGTCTGCAGTAGATTTAGAAATCATGGTTGTCACACACAACCCCTTTGAGGACTGACCATCATCCTTCTAGCTGCTAACTTAAAATGACTAAACAGAAAACTACAAAAATATGACAACTGGAGCTCTGGAAGGCAACTATACAACACTGAGACACTTCTTAACCATGCATGACTAAAAAGAAGGTATTCACCATCAGAAAATGCATCTTGTAAGTTTGATAATCAATTTCAAATTAAATTAAATTTTGGGAAATATTTTCAACAGTATCTAAGCCACATAAGAGTGTGTGTAAACTTTACTAAATAAGGAAAAAGGAATGCTACTGTACCAACCAGGTAGAATATAAAAACAAACATGTAAACTTTATATAAGAGCACACATTTTGTACCATGCTTTCATTTAGTTTTGTAATCAACATGGTAAAGTCTTACTCAGTAGGATGTATTAAAACATCAACAAGAGCTTCACACTTTTAAGTTAGTAAGTTTTTTTTACTAAAAAGACTGTAAATATGAGGCCAAACCAAACAGCACCTCTGACAGTGACAGAAGATCTTAGGTAAAAAATAAAACAAAATAATCACCAAAGCAGCAGTGATTCCTTTCAATAGGAGTAGTATTTGATTAATTGGTACATGCAATAAAAATGAGCATTTAAACATAGGGGGGTTTGGGTTTTTTTGGGTTTGGGGGAGTGTTTTAGGTTTTGTTTGTGGTTGGGGGTGGGGGGTGCGCTGTGGGTTGTTTGGGGTTTCTTTTTTTTTTTTTTATTTTACGTAGGAGTAGTAAGAAGATTATTACCCAGTGGAAGACCTGGAGAACCAAAGAGCTGCACAAGTTGAAAAGCAAATCCTAATGATAAGGGAAGTCCCAGAAAACTACATTTCATATTCACATCTTGATTATTTTCAAGTTGTGAGGCCTCTGCTGGCTCAGGGTCATCTGCTTCATGCACATTTTCACCACAGCTTGCCAATATACTAAAATCTTCTGGATATTCAGAAACAACTTTAACAGAAGTCAAAATATCTGGTTGGCTATTTGTAACCTCTGAAGAAACTTGGTCACTCTTGCCCTCTTTTTTATCAACTACCTGTTGTTGCTTAAAAGTTCTAGCTTGCTTCTCGTTTGTCCTGGAAACTACACAAGTCCTGCAGGAATATTTTGGCATAGAAGATTGTCCCACGTGAATGTAAGAAATATCATGTAACAGAGCATCTTCATCCAGGGTGGGTAAGGAATAGGTTGCCTCAGTGCCACTGTAAGGTGCAGAATATTCCTGCAATGCACGGTCCTGTTCACGTTCCTCTCCACAGTCCTTGCGTAGAAAGCTCTTCTGCCTCACTTCCAAAACACTTTTTTGGGGAACATCATCTTTTATTGGGACTTCCTTCCCTCCCTCTGTACTACCAGCAATCTGTCTTGGTAGATTAAACTTTGGTGCCAAGTTGACAATTCTTCTGTATCTTTTCCTCTTTGATGTAATTGGTGCAGCATCATTTCTTGGAACATTTACTTCACTCGAACACTGCATGAAGGTGGCCCTGGCTTCCACAAGAGAATCAAAGTGCACTTCACCACCTGGAGATGCCAACAGACCATTCCTTATTACATTGCCAGCCTCCTCGGTTACTGTTACCTGATGGTTTTCCTTTACCAATCCTCCATTTGACTGATAGCAGTTTAGCTGTGTTGAACTGTTCATATGAGTCTGTTTAGGTTTCCTCATTTTTTTGGGTCTTTGTTCACCTACAAATTTATCCTCAGACCAAGAAGAGAGAGAAAATTGTGTATCAAAGCCCAGCTGCAATTCCTCAGTAGGTAAATTAAGTGAAAAAAATGCCCAGGCATTAGAGCTATTCTCTTCTGCTTTTAATGCACCTTTGTCCTCTGTGTTATTATCAGGCACGTAATCATGTACATTTGAATTGTAACACTGAGAGATTTCTTTTTCTTCATTTAAATTTAACAGCTTAGCTTCCACGTCAGGTTCACATGTAATTTGATATGATCCGAGTTTGTTTTCTGTGCTTAACAGTGGCATGTTACAATCTTCAGAGACTCCTTCTGGTTTTTGGATGGAATTTTTCTCACTGCTTATTTTTAGAAAACTGCTTCTGCAAAGATTTTCTTTGTGCTTCTGATTTGTTTCCTCATCATTGAATGAATTTTTGGTTAGGTTTTCAGTAGAAAAAGGTATTACATCTATTAGAAGTGAACAGTCACTTTCTACAGGCAATTCCTTTTCCAATGCACTGTTAGACATCACTGAGACCTCAGACACAGTGACAGGAAACCTTTCTCTTGAAACCACTGCAGCTTCTTTTAGGCTTTCATCATCACCATTAGGCTGCTCCTCACAAACTGTTACTGGATCCTCTGAACCTTCACTGAATGTACACAACGATTTGCTGTTTTCTTCTTCTGAATCATCCTCTTCACTTTCTGATGCATCCTGGTCATCTGGAATTGGACAATGAGCTTCTCTGCCTAACATTTTCTTCGTAATTTCTGTACGATTGGCTTTCATTTTTTTGTTTCTTTTTCGCTTTTTCCTCTGCTTTGCTTTTATCAACAGGTGCCCAGGGTTATTCTTTAAAATTTTCTCCCTATGTGAAAATAAAAAAAAAAAAAAGTAAAAGAAATATATTTCAGTAATAATATTCGTGGTGTTCAATTTGAAGAATAGGTACTTTATGTTAATATGATCAAACACAGGCCATCTGCTTTTTTAAATAGATAAAATCTCAGATAAAACCTATTAATCAAACAAATGTACACTTCACAATTCAGAAATTCAGAACAATCTTGAACACTTTAAAACAATTTAAAGAAACACAGCTGCTGTCTCATTAACTTAGCTTTACAAAAAGCATCACAAATTATTGTAAGACCAAACAACATCTTTCTGGATGTCTTTCTAAATGATGTTTGAATAATAGATACTAAAGAGAGCTACTGCTATTCTGAAATTTCATTAAATGTCATGCTGAGCAGAAAGGTACTAAGAGCAGGATATAGTAAGAAAATTCCATCCATTAAGATTAAATGGACTATAATTAGATAAGATGGACTCAAATTCAAGCATACTAATGAATAACTTGAATAATGTAAAGGTACAGTGACTACAGCAACTCTGATATTTACTGCTCAGTATAGTATGTGTGAATTCATATGTATTTGGAAAAAAATGTCGTATTTTATTAGCAACAAAATGATACACTACAGAAAAAACACAGTTGTAGGCAGTTATTTACAATTAATTTTGTAGCTCTTTCAGAATGTCTGATTTTTTTCTCTGCATCTTTCTTCAAATTTAATAGCAGCCCTAACTGTGACTCCTCTGAAATCTTGATGTTAGCCCACTAGACAGCTAACTCTGAAATGAACATACATAAAAAAAGCCTAGTCCAGAAATCTAACCTCTCCCTATGCAACTTTTCAGAGAGAAATGAGATTTTCAAAGCTAAGTTTGATAAATCTTTGTAAAGATCTGCTTCTTTTCTGCTATTCTTCGCTTTTCTGTATCCCTTTGTTCAGGATGGTACTTCACACAACATGCTAAAGCAAACAAAGCAGTAGCTAGAAGAATTATAGGGTAAAATTAGGTATTTTCTGGGCATTCATATGTAACATAAGCTGTTTTAAGTGCTGTATTCTGAAATTCTTAAGAGAGAAATAAAAAAAGGGGGTGTGACTGCACACAGAGGGAAAGCTGGTCAGTAGTAGGCAATGTAGGACCTAAAGGTCACCTACGGAAACCTCTCCTTACCTTTCATTTATTCTTCAGTTCATTCATTGTCAGTCTCATAATTTGTAATTTGAACTCTACAAAGCAAACCCTCCTAATTCTCTGAGTGTGAAGCACAGCAGCAGCCTTCTCAGCCTCAGTATAGCTACAGTCCCTTGACTGGAACAGGATTCAAAAGTCTTGGTGCCTTGATATTGCTGCAACAAGCACTATGGATCTGTGAAAAGATCCTGTTGGAAAGCTCACAAATTTTATTGCCCTATAATGGCCTCCAGACATCCTACTAAGAAATGGGATTTCCTCCAAATGTTGGCATTTAAGTCTACATGATGCTTTCCTCTGAGTAACGAAAACTGACTTTCCCTTTTCCACATCAGTGTATTTTCAACACAGTGCCTTATGATTCAAGCGCAGATGTCTATACTGGAGATGCTTCAAGTTAGCCAAGACAAATTCCACCCCGAATTCTGCTCACAATACATTCCCTACTCAGCAACGTGACTCCTTTCTCCCAAAAAGAGAGACATGGGATGCCAGACAAAGTTTCAGGATTGAATAGATCTTATTTGGCTATTGAATTAAATGATATAAAAGTGAAGCATCTGAAATGGTAGTTGAAGAGATTGCTTTCTTACATATAACCCAGATTTGCAGAAATCTTATACTAATCACAGATTACATTTTAAATCCTGACATTAACTTTCTTCTTCGGTGATAAAAATTCATGACTTGAAAGTGACTTTAGAAGAGGAAATTCTCCGAAATTTTCAGAAGCATAAAACCCCTTACCAGTACAATAGAAAATAATGTCCCATTTTAATTGTTTTTAATGGAGTGGGGAATAAAACATCAGACTTGTGTACCAATTCCAAGAAGAATTTAGTATTGTCCCTAAAGGCCCCTGTGCTACCATAACAACTCTGCAGAAATGACAAGCAAATTGCCAATGTCAGCACTGGCACAGTAAAGGAATGGACTTCTCCAGTCTTGTTGTTATTGTAGCTATACTCCTCCTTACTACTCACTTCTCCCAGATGTGAATTTGTGCTGCTGCTGATAGAAGTGAACTTCTCTAATACTGATTCAAGCACGTGTCTGGTGCCTAACTCCTGACACATCTGTCAACACTTTCAGGACAATGCTGACAAACTTGCTTAGGCTAGGATGCCACAACAAAAGGTATTGTAGAACTTTACAGAAATGAGAAAAAAGTCTCAGACACCAGCACATTTACTTCTTCTCCTTACCATTAATTCTGAATCAGGAAGGAAAACTACACTGGACAGGATTCACCTTTGAATGCAAGAACAGCAGTAATACATCCACCACATAATGGGTGAAGAACCTGGATGATCCAGAGAAACTAACAGCTATTATTGCACTGAAATTGTTGCATGTCAAAATATTCATGAATGCAAATATTGGTCTAGGTTGATGATTTAGCACATCTGGATATGACCTTCAATAGTGACATCCAACAGTTCACAATAAATACCACAACTATGTCATTTCTATACTTTGGAAACATGGAGGTTTTATAGCAGTTCAGCAAAATTAGTTTTCTGAAGGTCTGGATTTCCTAAAGAAAGGACTAAAGCAAAAAGGAAAGTGATGAACTACTAAATGCAAAATAATAAAATTTATTATTCTTCATTTTTCCAGGCAACTTCTGTTTTTCAACTGATTCTAAGAAAATACTACTCCAGAGCAGCACTCTAATGCACCATGATGGCATAGCTAAAAAACGTCCTGCTTGGGGTATATCCATTATCATGTTAAAGTTTTTGCATTTAATGAAGCAAATTGCCTACTAGTTTTCTTAAGTTTTATCTTAGTTCCTCCTCTTTTAGTCCACCTACATGACTTTTTAGGAGTTTTCCTTATTGTAAAACCATATGGCACACAAACACAGAGAAAATTCAAGAACCAGCATGGAGATAGACTTCTCTTCTTTACAGGAGCATTTGTTCATGAGTTGTTTTTAAACACGTACAACACACATAAAAGGGAAAAGAAAAAAGGTGCTACTTCTGTTGATATTTAAATTTTGCTATATATTCTGTATTTAAAAACTGGTTAGTAACAAACAGACCCAAAAAAAATGTAATAGCATTTTTGTTGAAATAGGAATTCCCTTTTTGTAACACTTTGAAATTTCTCAGCCTATCATTTAGACAATACTAAAAGTATTTTGCCATAACTCTGTTACATGTGACTTCACTGCTCAAAATAGCACTGTCCAGCTTGGTTGAGAGTCAGTGCTCAGATAACACTCTACTGGAGAAACAAATGCACTTTCATGATTACTGAGGTAGAACATGCAACATAAATAATCTAAAGAAGTTAGTCACATTTTGCTGGAAAATGGCAAAACCAGAAAAGAGTTAGTTATTTGCAGTTGTACAAATTTCAGTTCTAGCACACATCTAAGCTGATATCTGCTTGATATCAAAAAATGCTGCCGTCATTGCTGTAATGAAATACAGAGGAACTGATAAATTTAAAAAGCAATTCTATATGACATTTAGCAATGAAGTACATGCTTTTTCAAAAATGTGTGCTATCATTAATCTCCAAAGTCTCTGGAGCAGGTAGGTTTTCAACATCAAAATTATAGTAGAGCTGCCTACATAAAATGGCATTTACTGGGATACTCTTCACCTTCTCTACCTGGTAAGTCCAAGTGCATTGCTGATTTCCTTGTGACCTAACTTCAGCAACAAACAGAAACTGAAGTTATAATTTCGGAGTAACAAAAAAAGTCATGGTACCAGCCTTTTTGTTACATATCTTGCCTTTAATACTGAAATGAGCGATAAAGATCCAGTTCCTCAAAACCAAATGGAATACTGGTATTAGGTGATCAAGCAACTGGAAAAAAACACATGCAAAATCACTTGTCAGCATTATTTGGCTTCCTGAAAAGTGAAATTCTACTAGACAGCTGAGCATCCAACTTAGCACTTTATTGTTGCTGAAGAAACAGTTGCCTTTTCCTACTTTGTTCCAGATGTTGCCCTTGCACTTCCACTACCTGTCTTTTGCTGCCTCTACCACCCTCCTTGTGGGTAGATTTAGCTGCCTGAGCCAGCATCAAAAGAAAGCAACTACTTGCTTTGCTGTTGAGCTGATTTAACTTACCAAAGCAAGAAGTAAAATAAGTGTCTAGCTAAGACAAAGAACGTGGCTGTTGGGAGCAAGGTGACTACTTTCAGCAGCAACGTTAGGTTGCCTCACAGCCCATCTTAAGGGAATTCATCATAAATAATTCATAAGTAATGTTTACACATGACAGCATTGCAAACTAATGCTCCCCACCTCAAATCAGTAAAGATCCCACTAATTGGATTCAATCTGAAGTAACTCAGTATTTATTATTATTTTGTCTCTCAAAAGCATTGCCAGTGGTGGCGAGATTTAAATACTCACCTTCATAAAATAGCTATTCTATCACAATGCTCAAAGACCTACTCCTATCTTTATCATTTCTACAGGACTGCTGAATGCAGAGTTCTGTGCAATGTATAAACTGCCAGACTGCTGCCATGTTAGAGTCCAGACACAAGTGACACTGATCTAGAGTATACAGAGAATAGCATACAATTGGTTTGATCAAAGTGTGCCTGTAGAAGCTGTTCATTTAATCAAATACATGGCAAAGTGCAACCACTTTACTTTTCAAAGTAAAAAAACAACCAACCAAATAAAAACCCCAACCAACCAAAAAACTCATCAAAAAACCCAAGTTCCTGAGGTGCTAATAACAGCAATTCAGTTTCAAATGACAGTCCATTCAGTCCACAAGAAGTTTCAGGTGGGGTGATCTGACTGATCTTTGTCCTGCCTGGTTCATGAAAGTCATAAATGTCTTCTGACTGAAAGAGCCAATCTCCTATTTTGGCTCCTTAGCCATAGAATATGTTGACCAACATTAAGGAAATCAATCCTGAGTACACTGATTGATATATATGTACATACACACTAAAGATGTTTGTGCCCAGCATCAAACATCTACTTCCTGAACAAGTGAAACAACTGAAAAGCCATTTTCAACCTCATCTAGGTGCTACAAATATCTCACCTGACACAATTCAAAATTATAACCTGAAAAGGGAAAAAAAACCCCAAACCAGCAGTAGAGGTACTGATGGATGATAACAGACAGAGAAGAAACACTGTTTTTTCTTTGACTGGATTTCTCTGCATCATTAAGTATGTCTCAATGTTAAAAAGCAGGTTAAGAAGAAGAAAAAAAGAGGACAAAGTGAAATACTACAAGTGATCTGAATCCATCTTAATGGGATGTACTTAAAATACAGATAAGAAACTGCAGCCTTCTCACCCATAAAAGCTCATAGAATCAATTTTCATTTAAATCCTCTCTGTCAGTGGTTTTTTTTTTGAAGAAAACATGATGGACACAGATGCCAATGTTATGCACTAGAAGTAGAGTATGATTCATCTTGTCAAGTTTGATGACATCACTTCTATTACTTGGATGATACCAGCTCAAGCATGAAGACAACCTAATTGAAATTAATCCAGGTTAGACAAGAAATATGCTGCTTTGAGAAGTAGTTTGAAGAAACAGGAACTGTAGTCAAATTTGCACTAGTTAATAAGAGTCTGGTGTAACCTGCTGTGCAGCAGTGCCCCTATTTTTCTATTGATATAAAGACATTTCTACATGAGATTTTAAGGAATACTTTCAAAAATCTGTGACAGGATAGAAAAATCCCACCTCCCCACACAATGATCAGTCTGTTTCTCATTAACTTCTGGACAAAGTACAGCACTACTGCATATGTGGATACAAACCAACCTGTTCTCACTAAATCCTAAGCACCCTCTTCTCAGCAACACCAGAGCACACTTTACACACCACATCTTACAAAGCTGGAGGTCCATGTTGAAAACCATGAAACACACTGCTGAAGACCAGACTAACCAGACAAACAGCACTATCCACCAAAAAGACAAAGCCCATTTGCCTAATGGCCAATTCACAGCTATTGAAAAAAACACACAAACTGTAACAACTACCTTAAAAATATCAACCACCTTCTTTCCAAGTGAAAAACAAGAGTTGCTGTTAGAGACACAACATACCAGTTATGTCTATAATCTAACCAGTTCTAATACAAGACAGTATTGAATCTGAGTGAATCCTTGATTTTAGGAGAAATAAGATCTGCGTTCAGAAATTAAATTCTGTGAGCCACCTCACAATCCTTTTTCAGTTCCTCTCCCTTACAGTCTACTACTTTCCAGGCATGTGCTTATGCAGTTCCACTTGAGAAGCTCTACCCAGGAAAAGGCAGATTTACTGAGGCTCTCATGAGGTTGTGAAATAAATCATGTCCTAAAACGTGGTCAACAAATAAGATGGACTTTCCAGATCGTAATTCCTAAAAAAAAAAAAAATCCTCATTGTGTATTTCGGCCACTAGAGTCTACTCTTTAAATAAATAAATCACTATTTTAACCAGAAAATAAAGAGAACTACATATTGTGATATATCATTCCAGTATTTGAACACATAGATGACAGCCATCAAAACAGAATATAGAGATAAGCAAGTACAACAAAAAGGCTTTAAAAGTCAAAATTAGATTTACAGGGTGACATGTTGGCCTTTCTTGCCAAGGCACGTTCACTCACAAAACAAATATAAAATGAAGTTTGAGATAAGACACAAGCAAAATCAAGCTGAGGAAAAATATGAGTGGGAGGTAAGGAAGCAACAGAGGTACAATGAGAGCAGAATGGAATATTTAGAGGTATGTAATAAGCTATTTCCTGTTAGGAACTTTCAATGAAAGATGACAGATTTTAGCCGTATTTAAAATAGTTTCAATCAACAAAATTGTAGCAAAGACATGTAATTAAATATCCACCAAAGCACAGACCATAATTCTGGGAACAAAAGTATGAGTTTCAAAAATACAAAAAGATGCTGCAAACTTAATGAGGCTAAGAAAAAAAGGAATGAAGAAAAATATATTGTATGACAGAAAATATTATTTTCATCACAATAAGAAAAAAATTCTAAAGGACAGCCTGAGAGGAAGGAAAATATATATACTCAGTTTTTAATCAGCATCAGTTTGAATTGAAGCATTAAAAAAATAGAGAATAAAGTGTAGCTCTCCACACTAATTTATAGTTCAGGGAAGAAAAGGGAAGGGTGAGATGGATCCAGATTTATAAGGACAACTGTACTAACTGAACACACAGGACTTGGATCAGACAGATGAGAAAGATGCAGTTCAAGAATAAGAGGGAAAAGGGGGGAAAAAGTTACAGGAGGAATACAGTAAAGAAAACAGTATCAGTAAATATTAAGTAACCAGACTCTAACCTAGATTATAGCAACATTAAGCTTCAAATACTTGTAACTGCAGACAATGTTGCTATTTAGAACATCTGCTCCAGCTATTGCGCTCATTCTATGCCTCTCAAATGACATATCAAGAGCTACACAGCGTTCAATTATAACGTGCATTCTCTGGAAGGTATTACACCTTTTTCAACAAATCTGAGTACTTTGTCATAGTGGCATCCAACTTTTACTTACTATTTCTGCATACTACTCTTTGGTATTAACTCATTTCCCTTTTAAACATCTTTCACCAGAAGGACTAGAGATACACAAAAGACATGATGAATTATCCGTTAAAGACGATTACTCTTTACAAAACAGCCCTGTATTATTCCTAGAGCGATGAGGATGAATAGATGCAGAGAACTATCTTTCAATTCTGCAGTGTAGTCAGTGTCAACAGAAGTCTGTCTTTGGACAGAAAATAAAACACTACTTTAGATAAACATTGATACATGCCAGTATTTAAGTCTGGAAAGACAATATAACTGACAAGAGACAAGTGGCCACGGATACTGCCTGAGGGAGAAAAAAGGGAATCAGCTGAAGGTGTTGTCAGGTGCTTGTGAGGAACTCTGCCGATACAGCTATGAAACAAAATAACCAGAATAAATGGTATGGCCAATTTTGCTGCTACAGTTAAAGCCAGAAACTTAGCGCCC
Organism: Strix uralensis; assembly: GCF_047716275.1. Classification (NCBI taxonomy): domain Eukaryota; kingdom Metazoa; phylum Chordata; class Aves; order Strigiformes; family Strigidae; genus Strix; species Strix uralensis. The sequence goes on along the minus strand of NC_133973.1, from coordinate 113,035,503 downwards.
ATCTGAGAACGAGAACCATAGACTGCTGCATTAATGCAAGCCTGCATCCAACACCCTGAAATCAGGCAGCAATTCTGTTAGTGATTTAAAAGTCTGATAGATAACAGCTAAGTCTTCTGATATTCTGGACACTGCTCTCACTATATCCATTAGAATAGAATAATTTATGTCAGAAGGGGCCTCTGTAGATCATATGGACCAACCTCTGCTCAAAGCAATACCAACAGATTGCTCAGTGCCTTGCCCAGACAAGTTTTGAATACTCCAGGGATGGAGATTACACAACCTAATATCCAATTGGAGTCTCCCATGTTGCAACCTCTATCCATTGCTTCTCATCTAAGAGGAGCCTGGATCCACCTTTATACTCTCCCATTAGGCAGGCAAAGGTAGCATTAAGCTGTTTTAGCCAAGCCTTCTCTTCTTAAAGGCTGAACATGCTGTTTCTCCCAGCTTCTACTTGTCTATCATGAGCTCCATGTGCTCAACTCAATCCAGTGTGTCACATTTACTTCTACTAGTGAGCTCAAAGCTTGATATTCTCAACAAAGACACCATAAACTAACCAGGCAAAAGACAGACTCATTCAATCCCTTTACAGTTCAATTCCCTACAGAGCAGCAGAAAATTAAACCATAGTTAGCCATCTTTACTCACAATAAAACCTCTCCTCAAGACCTAGGACCAAAAAGCAGCATTATGGACATAATCTAGGTATTCATTATCTGAAACAAGAACTCGCACTAAACTGCTGGAATAAAACAGAAACAGGATGAAACACATGGCTCTAACTGTGCTTTCTATGTATACATACACAGAATTCCATTTATACTCCATATATAATGCAATTTTGCTGCACAGCCATAAGACCAGTCTTCTAACTGCAGTTTTCATAAAGCAAAACCAGTTTTAAAATTTTCTCAGGTATACTTCACGGAATATTTAGCACATGTACAAAACAGCTGCGAAGAGACATAAATGAAGCTCAAATAGGTATACCTATCTTGCTTCAGGAAAAAGATCTGATGTCTGTACTTTTGTTGCCAAGATCTCTGTAAAACGGTATATTCTTCTTACAAGCAATACAGGAAAAATACTAAATAGGGGAAAAGTAATATAGTCAATTCACTCTTAAGTCAGGTTCATGGGCCTTCAGAAACTCTTCCTGGTTAAGAGCAAGATGTGGGATAAACTGTTCAGTAACTTCTCATAGACTATTATAACATGTACTATAGGTTACCAAAACCTATGGCTGACGAGTAGAAACCCTGAAGTGAAATATTTCCACATCTGACCTATATGAAACATCTGATCACTCTTTTAATTGAGTACTTAATTTCAATTTCATTAACTTCATTTCAACGTCTTCTTATTGCTGGGAATTGCAATATATGTCTCTGTTCTTTTGTATAGAAAACCCCCAATTCTCAACCTACACCTAGTCACCTCATCTCCATGACGTACCAGCACAGAGGGAAAACATTTCTTCCAGAAAACTCAATTGCTAAGGGGAAGTAGCAGCTAAAACTACAGGTATCACTGATGAACATGAAAATACAAACGTAAATTTTTTTTCTAATTCACTGAAAATGAGTCCTATTGGTCACCTCGAAGAAGAAAATACCATCACAGTCTAAATTACTTCAGGAAAGACGGACACAAAAATGTTATGGGTCCCATCTCAGCTAGACAAAGCCTCGGTTTCAGTTATCTATTAGCAGAGAAGCAAAGAAAAACTACCATCTCTGCAGAACATTTCAAGAGATAGATGACAAAATCTTGGCTTTCTTCTTAAAGACAAAAAGTTTAAAATTATGTAATATGGCAAACTAGATTAAAATGAACCTAAAGAGGAAACGGCTACAAGAACAGAAGACAGAATTCCTCATAGATCATTTAACATTGTATGTTAAAAAATAAAAATAAAACAGTGTTACATTAGGCTGTCATGGTTTAACCCCAGCCACCAATTAAGCCGCACACAGCCACTCGCTCACTCCGCCCTGGTGGGATGGGAGAGAGAATCAGAAGGGTAGAAGTGAGAAAACTCCTGGGCTGAGGTAAAGACAGTTTAATAGGTAGAGCAAAAGTCATGCATGCAAGCAAAGCAAAACAAGGAATTCATTCACCACTTCCCATCGGCAGGCAGGTGTTCAGCCATCCTCAGGAAAGCAGGGCTCCGTCACACATAACCATTACTTGGGAAGGCAAAAACACCATCACTCCAAACGTCCTCCCACCTCCTTCTTCTTCCCCCACCTTTATATGCTGAGCGTGACCTCACATGGTCTGGGATATCCCTTTGGTCAGTTGGGGTCAGCTGTCCTGGCTGTGTCCCCTCCCAACTTCTTGTGCATCCCCAGCCCGCTCACTGGTGGGGTGAGAAAAGGCCTTGATGTTGTGTAAGCACTGCTCAGCAGTAAGGAAAACATCCCTGAATTATCAACAGTTTCCAGCACAAATCCAAAACACAGCCTCATACTAGCTATTAGAAGTATGTTAAAAGAACGTTAACCCTATCCCAGCCAAAACCAGTACATAGATCTTCTAGGGTTGGGTTTCGGGATGGCTTTTTTTTTATCAGTTCGGGTTTTTTATTTTGTTTGTTTCTGGTTTTTTTCTTCTCCAAACAAAAGAAAAATAAGAACACTAAATCATCCTGTCTAAGACAAGGCTGATGAAAACTTTTGATAATTCAGGAAGCAAACTAATCAAACAAGAAACAGTAGTTTAGATGAAGCAGTAAAACTAGAATTATTTTTTTCTATAGCAACACATTATCCTATATAGCTGATGCTAACTGGTCAGCCATATGAATCAAATTATGTATGTTCTGCAAATTAATTCTCATTGGAATTTCATGCTTAGAAGAGTAAGATGTTAAAAATACCACTGAGTATGTTAACTATTCTGTTTAAATTTACTTACCAAACATCCCACTAGTTTGAAGTATGCAGCAAATACTTGAATGTGCATTTGTAACATTAAGATTCTTTGCATTAGTTACATAAAAAAAAATTCTTACACTACTATTTCATGAAATACAATGAATTTACTAAATTCATTTCAATTTACTAAAAATCTAAACCAACAGGAAACCTTAACTCTAGGTACATTATTATCACCAACAGGTGTACTGCATAAAAACTACGCGAGACAGTAAAAATTTTTAGATGCCCAGTCTAACTGAACAGTGAGTTCTTACATTTCTTGTACGTACTTTTTGACGAAGTAAGTAATTTTCCTTGTTTGTGAGGGAGCAGGAGAAATTCAATACCTGCAACATGTATTTCACATCATCTTTTTATTATTTTTTACATATAAACATTGTAGTGTAAAAGCAACTTCTGTCTGAAATATATGTATGACCATGACTGTGATATTCTCATGAAATATTAATATACCATGAAACAAAAATGTGTTACACCGAAAATAATTCCATTGTGTTTTTACCTAGCGTGTCATTGTACTTACCCTGGAATACAGCTTTATAGATTAGGCAGTTTACAAGAAATGTTTGATACAGTGACAAGTTGCAAAGCATTCCTTTCTTGTTATGTGTCCTTTGCAAACTGCAAGCCTATTACTGATCAACATGCTTTGCATATCAAAAATACTCACCATCCACTAATAATTTATTAAAAAGATAACACTCAAAAATGCTGCACCATTTAAAAATAGTATGAATTCACATCTATTTAAATACAAATTGCAGTTAAAGACAACTTAAATATCAACTTAAATATTGCTAAAAAAAAAAAATCCATTTCCTTTAAAAACTGAAGACTTTACCAAAGGGTATCATAACATCAATTTTCAATCATCAGCTCTTTTTTGTCATACCTTAGCACACTGTGAATATTACATAAAGCCTCAATAAATTTTACCACTTTGTTATGGCTTAAAGTAATATAGAGAAAATAAAATGAGTCTAAAACCTTTATATCTTCCTCCCACTTGAAATATGCTTTTATGTTTAAATATAAAATTCTGGGATAAATTAAAATATTACTGACCATTTACAAAGATTTCCATGATTCTTTTGAGACATGGAAAAAGATAAGTATGAAAAATAAAATACAGTAACATAATTGTTATGAATAATAGACAATGAAGGAAGACAATACAGTTGGAGACCTTTTTTTGTATATACACATAATTCAATATATTAACAATCCATGCACTACTGAAACATTTTAAATTATTTTTCAAATAATTAAAATTATTACTAAAACATGAAACTGCACACTTCAACTTTTCTAATTAATAGAATCTCTTTTGAAAATGTTATTGCAAGTATACATTAAATAGTACAAATTTAGATTTGCGCAATAGGCTTAGAAAACCACAGAAAGATACTTCATTATATATCTGGATTTTCAACTTTCATGGTATTCAGACTCTAAAGATGAAGCAATTTTTAGGGCCTATTCAAAATTGTCTACAATTAAACAAAATTATGCTGGCTTTGAAATTTTAAAAATTCTGATGGCTATTACGTCAAACTAGTAACAGAAAACCATGAAAATTCTTTTAGCTACATACTCACATTCTTGACAAAACTTTTTATTCGGGATTTACTCATTCAGTGTATAAGGAAATCCAATGTCATTAGACCCGAAGATAGGTTATTTCAGCGAGCAGGTTAGTAATAATGCTCATCTGTATAAAACCCTACAAGCTTGAAAATAATAAAAACCATTGCATTGAACTACTAAAACAACACTGAAGACAAATACATTTTATTAATACAGAAAGCTGTTGGAAAGCAAGCAAAGTGAAAGCATACAAATTTATCATTTTTTTAAGAGACAAAGGGCAGTAAATTAGTCAATCTCCATGCTGGCTCATTCTTTGTTATGTGGTAAACAGATTACATTGGTTGTGCCAAAACTAGGAACACAACATGGTTTTACAGAACTGTATCCACTATTCGTACTGAATTGATGCACCCCAACTGTGGACTGGGACTTGACAGCCTAATGCTTTAATACCTCATTTTTATTGTAAATGAAAGAAATTGACTTAGAAAGACATAGCTGTGAAATTTTGAGGTTTTAGTGATAAAATTTAGGTTTTTTTAAGTCAGCACAAAAAAAATTGGTGGTGTGCAGCCACCATCATAGTTTATATACTACCACTGAGAACAAACAAAAAAATAATTCAGGGTGCGCAGTTTAAGGCTGGTGAATACTGTACTGGCAGAATGTTGCTTCAGCTGCCAAATGAGCTTGAGACAAAAAAAAACCCAAACACCACAACTGAAACCAGAAAATACATGCCAAAATTTTGCCAATTGGCAATACATGCCAAATAGAACAAAAAGAACAATCCAGGACATAATTGTTTTCAAAAAAATCTCCTAAAAGATAAGAAGACTAAATGACAGTCATTAAAATTGGTTATTGCATAAATAACCTCTTCTTCTGGGGCTTTAATTCTCTTTTAAAAGATATCTAATATGACCTCTTCTTTAAAAAAACTGCTCAACAGTTACTTGATATATGACAACATCGTCTTAAGTTTGAGAAGGAAGACTCTGCTATATGTCATACTAAATATTTTACTAAAATCAAGTTATTACAACTGTAACAAATATAGTTTTATAAAACACTGAATGTACAATTTTATTTACATGCAAGTCTGTTAAAGGAATGACCTCCAGAAGAAAATGGTCTTGAATAGGCCTATTTAAAACACTGAAGATCCACTACTTTATTGGAGGTGATGATGTTTTTTACGAGTGCAAGTAACAGATTTTTATAACTGACTGCAACTGTGTTATCGCCTACTGGAAATACTGAAAGAATTCCATGAGTCTGTATTGCCTCCCCACCTATGTCTTCGCTGCAGAGGCGGCCTTTGAGTGTTTTTGTGGGGAGGTACCACTGAATTCATGACAATAGGTATGGATATTTGATACTCATATCGTTCCAACATCTGAGCAATCTTCTCACGAGTGACCCCATGTTTATTCCTCCTACAAAAATAAAAATTTAAATAAATTGGCTGGTATGTTTATATGTTTACAGTCTTTAAGAAAAAAGCCTGATTTTGCAATTTTTCTTCCTGTTTTTCATATTTGAAATTTCACTTTTATTACACTGTACCCTCATTCTCTCAGTTTTCAACTTGTGTTAAAGTTTATTTTAATGATTCATCACTGCATATATTAAATAACAGAAAACAATACAGTCATTCTTCTTCATACAGAAATGTGATGCTATTCACCGGGACTATGTACTTAAAGAACCCTAAAAGGACTTTGCTTTCTATTTGTTCATCAGATTTTACATGATATACTAGCTAATGAGTAGAAGGAAGAATATTATAGACTACTACTTATGAAAGCAATGTTCAAACTAGCATAAAAAAAAAAATGAAGCTACATGGTTTCAAGATTTAATGACAGAATATTTTCTCATCAATTGTTGTCTCTCACATCAATAAATCTATGTAAAATAAGAAGCAATTTTAGTTTTGAATCAGAAAGCATGTTCATGATACCGTTACCTACTAGCTCTTATCGATACTTGCTGTAAATTTAGAAGTGTACTAAAACACATATAACAGAAGAGAGGCCAAAAGTGTTGTCCTATTCTTGCAGCATGTAATGAACAGCTACTTTTCAGTGAGAACTTGGCCTAATAAGAACTTGAGACATTAGACATTACATTAGTATGTATCTATCTTCTTAGTATCTGTGGAATAGGATCTTAAAAATCCACGTTAGCAGAAAATTTCAGTCTCTGCCATAAAGAAAACCGCAAGGCTCATGCACAAACTGAATGTCAGAGAATTGCCAGCACTGTAAACAGAACTCAATCTAAAAGAACAGATATAAAACGTAAACAAAAAGTTTTGATAGTGTAGACAAGCACTTATCATAACCCAATATATTCTTATCACCAAGAAACCTTGTCCGAGGTGAATTATTTCCAAGTCATACTGATAGGGAATGTATGCCTGCACCCTTGTGCTTTCTGTCAGGGACAGAAGAGGCATGGGCCTCCTTACCAACTTGCTCAGTTCTACAGAGGAGAAATCAATACTGGGAACAAACAGGCTATACTGGAAAGAGGATACTCTATACAGAAATATTTGAAAAGACTGATTTCCTCCCCTCCAAGGATTTTGTGTGTATTATTACAATAAAGAAGTATGCATCAAGTTGATGAGGGTTCAGAGCATACTGCAGGTAGCACACTAGTTTCACATTCAGAGTGGAAGATGACTTGGTGATCTCAGAAGTATTCAGAATTATGCTAAAGGCTAAGGTGTATTTTATCAGCTTTCCTTCTAGGAAGAAAAGGCTTAAGTAGAGTATTTCTCTCACAGACGCTCTTCCCTGAGACAACATCAGAAGCTAGAGTGCTCATCACAAGCAGCTCATTGTTTAAATGCTACTAATTTCTACATTGTGCTAAAGAAGTCCAGGAGCAGAAGCATGTCGAACTTATACGTTAACAAGTCTTAAGAGTTTTGATTTTATTCACAATTATGAACAAGGTTAATGGCAGAGAAGAAAGCCAAACTCCTAGAAATACAGGGATTCTATAAAGTGCTTGACTCTCCTGACAGAAAAAAAATGAGAAGAGGAAGTCTAAGTCCTTTTATGTCAAATGGTGGAAGCACAGAGTTATTCAATATTTTCCATATCTTAGTACTCCTAGAAAAAGATTACAGCTGAAGTGCTCTGGCATAAAATGCACACTCATCCACAATTGAATCAACTTGTGTATAATCACTTCATAAATGAGCAAGTACTTCCTTAAAGAACAAGGTAGGATAATAAAATCACCACCAGTAAAATCTCATCAAGCATTGAAATTAATTTAAAAAAGGAAACAATTCTGCTGTATAGTGTCATTTAATACTGGGATCTCCTCTTCAGTCATGGCTTCACTCATGCTTTAGTGGCTTGGCTATGCTGAAAGAGCATAAAGCCATCTATCCTTAACCAGTACTGATGTACCAGCAAAAGCTCCTAACAGTTATGCTTTGCGAGCTGGCTTTGCTCGGAGGAACATGGAATCCATTGATAAAAGTGAAGTTCTGTCACTATTAAATGATTCTGCATTAGAAGAATCTTACATATCAATATATGGCAAAGTAATCCTGCATAGATGTGACTGCTTCAAAGAATCAGCACAAATTTAATGATGTCAATACCAAATTGCAGTTTTATGATCATACTGAAGGAAAAAGGATTATATTAAACATGTTCGCAGTTCACTTCTGTGTGAAGTTACTCAGCAGGTTAACTTTTTTTAAATTAAAACATCCATCCCAAAATACAGATTATACATAGGATACCTGTTATTCCCCAAAAGCTTGAATCAAATGTACACTTTTTTTTAAAAAAAGTTCTAGTCCAACTGACCACCTACTCAGAAAGTATACCAACATGACAGAGGATAATTTTTTCATCCAACACTAATTAAACACTTAAAAAAGAAAATAATATATAAAAAAAAAGGTCTTTCTCTTCTACCAGGGATTTTGCCACTTGCTTACTCTCTCACCTGCAGTTTTCGAGATTACCTAAAAATGGTATCAAAGTACAAAATCCTTTACATAAAGGTCTAAATGCTATGCAAGAAGTCTTGAGCACTACCACAAGACACATATCTGTGGAGTCAAGATGTTTTCACAGAAGTTACATGCACAAAACTAAACTAAAAGCAAAATCACTCATGAGTGTCTCTAAAGACAACTTGCACCTCACAGGCACATTGGAAGAAAAAGACACTGACACCTATTCCACACTAAAACATCTGTCACATTCCTGACATCAAGAATTCACTCAGTGTTGACCTAGAGAGCCTTTTCACAGATTTCCAAACACACTAAGCAGTAGCAGAAACAACCCTATAAAAATAGTATCTAGAAACGCATCTAACTTCTAAAATATAGACATATCACTTGATAAAGCCTTAATACCAATCTAGACAGCACCACTAAAACAAATAAATAAGGAGCATGTATCCAAAATATAACAAAATTATTTTGCTAATTAAAGTAGGAGGTAGTGTATTTTTTATTTCAACTACCATAAAAAAAGTGATCATTTCGGAGGGAATTAGAACGTATGACTCCAGACAACTAATAAAATTACCCAAATTTATTATTAGCATAATATTTGGCCAGGTATTGCAAAAAATGTTGAGCTCAAAATTCATAAGGGGAATCCCCAAACTACATGTCTATTATTATCTATTTCCCAAACACACGAATATGAAAAAAACATTAAACCTTAAAAATTGAGTCCTCTCCCCAAGTAACTGAAAACCAGAATGAAACCCCACATTATCACCTTTCCTAAACTCTCAAAAAATAAAGTTCCCAGACAATAGGCCTCTATTCAAATATTTCAAGCAACTGGAGCTGCTAAAACATTTCTAGGAAGCTCCTAATAACTAGTAACAGCACTTCACAGTTCAAGGGCTTTCCTTTGGTTTCAGGAAAGATATAAACTTTACTCCTACAATTAATGATTCAACAATAAAATACAAAGGTAACAACACTTCACATTTGTTTATCCTGTTACCTGTTAAGACCATGTGAAAACATGAATTTTCCTGGAAAATGAGTCTGTCTCATGTAATGAAAATCTCACACTGAACATCTTAGAAATGTCTGATTACTAAGACAGCTTCCTAACCTGGCTGTGCTGGACCCCAAACTAGAAAAACTTATTAGAATTCATCCTATAAAGAGAGGGCTCCATCTCCAAAAATAAGTTAGTGCTAACTTAGGGGCAAAAGGTGAAAACTTTAAAAGATATATTAACACAAAGCCCAAGTCAGTAATGTAAGTATTATACACACATACTTCATGCATTGTAGGGGCTACTTTACAAAGCTGAAACAATTCTAAGCCAAGTCAGTTGGAGGGATATAAAATGACAATCAGTGAGAGAACTCTTTGTAATCAACCATGAAAATATTACATTACATTTCAAACAATGGAATAACCCTAAGTTGGCTTGATACCTCACAGATTTCTAATGCAGATACATCTAAGACAAAAGAGACATTAACCAGAAATAATAAGCAGCTTCCCAGTCGCTCTTACAACCCAGAACTCCAACGACCTATGTCCAACGGTACTCTAAGTCAGATCCTCTGAAGACAGGGGACAATTTCACCAAATCTTGCAATAGACTAATCTAAAATATGAGCTTTCATTTTAACCTTTACTGTTTAGTAACAGTCTGTTGTTCTTTGACACTGAGACATCTATAAATGCAGACAAAACAAAGCACTTAAATTGATGCATTCTTTGCAAAATGCACAATTTCTTTTTGTCTTCTACCTATTTCTTGCTGTCAGCATTTTGCAGCAACAAATTTCTCAGAACAATTATTCATTATAATAGCAGTGATTCTTACAGGAGTCAATCATTTTTCTATTAATGTCCAACAAAATTTCAATATTGACTTTCTGGGCCAACAAGCCAGGACCTCTATTTTTTTGTCTGTTTGTTTATCCATAACATTTCCATTTAAAGGTATATCTCAAAATGCCTATTTAAATAAAATATATTTTATACTAGAAGTTAAGCATTTAAAAAAATAAGATACTGAATAAAACAGAATGTACTACATATATATTTAGGTGTGCATATTTATCTGTGTGCCCATCTATCTCTATATAGAAGTACAATGATTTCTGTAATATAAACCTTACTTTTCTAATTCTTCAGGATCAAACTTCCACCAAGTATCTGGCTCATGGAACTCCACTCTGTATCCCTTTTCTAGAGCCTGAAGCAAGCAAAGAAAAACATGTGATATGTATACCATTATTACATAAAATGTAATAAAAAGTTTATAGACCAGTATAATAAACAAATGTAGTTAACTCTGTGGTGGTAGCATGCTGGATTTCTCTTACTGTCAACCCATTCATACCCATTCATTCCAGGCTAAGCAGATTAGATCAAGTCAATCTTTAAATTGGCCTAACTAGTGCCATACCAATTACTGATCGTATCAATAAGCAGTCTCTCTTCAGAAACCTGAGTAAGGAAAATGTTTCTTGACAAAACAGACCAACTTATCACATATGAACGTAAGTTTGAAAAGTTGTAACAGATGATATAATCACACACCAAAACCTACCACTTCCACATATGGCTTCATTTCCCAGGCTTGAGTATTAGTGTTGTCTATTATAACTGGAGATTTTCCCTGCTCCATTGCTTGTTTTGCTGCAATGAAAAACAGTGCAAGTTAATAACTAACTATGTAACTCAAATAAAATGGTAAATGTAAATAAACTGTTCCAGATGTTTTCTGCACTAATCTAGCCTGACTGAAACACACTGTTGAAAAGGAATAAAAGCACTGTAAGGTAGGGACAGGAATGGAAAGAAGTAGAAGCAAGAAGGTAAGAAAAATAAAGTGAAGGTCATAAAAAACAGGTGGTGACGAATTGATGCAAAAAGGGTAAATAGGAAGTGTAGCAGTCAAAGCAACAGAACTGCTCAAAGTCTGTGGCCTGCTGAGATAGGGATCCCAGCATGAAACCATATCCTGGTTCCAGCTTTACCAGTCCTGCCAGATAATGCATGGTGCATTCATAACCGAGACCTGTGGTTAGGTATTGCAGCTCTTCTCCAACAAAATGCTAAGAAATAGGTGATCTTCACAGAAAGACATCACATATTTGAAATATTTCTGAGATCCATTAAAAAAACCCAATTACAATCATGTTCTCTCTATTTGAATAATGGTTTTAACTCACTGGCCCATTTCTACCAAATTCAAACGAGGGGAGCAGCTTCAGGAATAATAAACTGCTTCCCAGTTCTACAAAACAGCAACTGTTAAGAAGGCACACCCAAATTAACATTTTTATTGATGGAAAGACAGACAGAGCACAGCCATGATGCAATTTGTTTGGCAGGACACTTAAACAGTGGCATGCTTTTAACTTTGAACCAGCAAGAGTTACTGCTTCTTACCTAGCAGAAGCATCCTAGAGATTACAGTGCAGAACTGGGATTGGTTGGAGGAGTTCGGGGGACAAAACATGCAGATCTGTTGGCTACCTGAGATTCATCAGCTCCACAGCACAGAAAACATTTTAACATTACCTTGATGCCTAAAATGGTATCTCTTCATAACCCCAAGATCGCTTTAGTCTTGATAAATCAATTAAGCATCTCTCTTATGCGTAAACTTAACTTTGATCTTGAGATCAGGCATTCTTCTAAATCCCTTACACAGTTAGTCCAGAAAGCATTCTCAGAGGACTCCTAACTCACATTACTAGGATTTGTCCCTGAAAACACCAACATTGCAGAACCACTTTTTTTGAGCACATCTAGAGAGCATGATTATGACATTCAGCTTCTACATAATGCTACACAGGAGACTTACCCAAGGAATTGAAAACCTCAAGTTCTACACCCTTATCAGCTTGATATCCACCTCCATTTTATACAAAATGGGACAGCAGTTAATTATTCTTACCAGAAATTCAGAAGCAACTCTCCTGCAGAACAGAGTACCTAGACAGGGTACTTGAGTATCCCACTTTTGGGACAAATGGGCTACGTTAATTTTCATTATTTTAACTTCCTTCACCTTTTTATTTTGAAAGCAATACCTCTGCCATTCTTTGCAGAAAGGGACACAACTTTTACATCTTTAGAAGACAACTACTTTGTGCATGAATCAGTAAATGGAGTTCTTTTTGCAGCCTGAAACTAAGCCAGATGGAAAAGCAGATTTCCAACTTATGACTGAGTATCAGGTTCATGAAGAAGGTTCCTCAACTCCCCCTACAACTACTCTAAAGCATCTTGCAACTGAAAGTAAGGCTTTTATAAAATCTATTCCTCAGCTTCTTTGTGCCTCCGTTAATCAGTAAAAACAGAACAATAATTCCTTATCTATACTACAAAACCATTGTGAAGATGAATTCCAATTAAAAAAATTTAAAAAATCAATTGCTCTGATGCTACACATTGAAGCCAAGAAAAAAAAATTTTATAGTTAGTTTAAGCAGTACTAGCAATGTAAGCCACAAACACACAAAGAATTTCACATTTCAAAATTCTTGCCAGAAAAGAGCAAGGATTCAGTCCTTTTAAAAGACACTGGGTGCAAAAGCAAAAAAAAAAAAAAAAGCATTACAGTTTGTGCACTGTTTCTTCCCATACACTTGTACCTCTTTCAGCACATGTGATGAATTTTTCTGTAGTTGAATAGGGGATCATCAGCATGACTCAAGCATTCCTTGGGTAATTGTGAGATAAATTAACAAGTAAGTCAGAATGACTACAAAGGGAGAAGGATCATCTTCTGGTGAATGTTCTTGAGTATCATCCCACCTCTTTCTAAGTGGCTACTACTTTGCATGATCTCCATTTTCTGGTTGTCCAATTTCAAAACTTACAGGTATCATTTACAGAAGTGATACGAACTCATCTGAAGACAGTGAAAATTTATTCTGAATATATGAAGTTTAATTACTACTACATACCCTGAAGAAAATATCTAAATTGCTGAGTTTGGCATCCAAAATAGGAAGATGTTTTTAGCAACTGTGCCTTAGCTTGCTAATGAAAAATTCAGAATATAATACCACTAGTGTCCACAGAAAGTTAAGATGATGAACTACATGAAAGAACTGAAATATCTGAAGCTCAAAATCCTAAAATATCACCCATACAAAAAAGTTTCCAAGAGAATTAATAATGATCCATTCAACAAAGTTGAAAAGTATGCATTACATGAAAAGCGAGATCCACAATGAATGCGAGGAGTAAAAAAAAAATACATCTGTTGAATACCTGCCCATTTAGTGAACCCTGCTGAATCTGTACATTGAATGAAGCAGGGATCTGAAGGAAGAAACACTCTAAGTACTGGAGACAACTAGGGATTTATCTTGATGGAAATCAATCCATACAATGGGAAGCAATTAAATGAACAGGCTGGGAAATAACTTTGTAGATGTAAGGGACTTAAAAAGGAAAGATAAAATAAATTCCAACAGAGCACTAAGAAATGATGGTAAAAGCTTTAAAAAAAAATGAAAAGTTTATTGCCCTGGCTTCATTAACCTGGTACAAATGATCCTTCTGAAACCCAAATCTAGAAAAGAAAACTGGTAGGCTGACAGAAACAAGGAAAAATCCTGAAATATGCATTTCAAAAGATTCGTAAAGGTAGCAAGAGAATAGCCAATACTGTAACAAAGATACTGGGACCATCATTGATTTACAAAAGCTTATGAAGAAAGATTATATTATAGATACAACCTACTGACATATTCTACCATTTTGTTTTAACTGTGGATCTAAGTATTAAGTGTGCTGATGTAATACCTTAGATAGTTTGGTTTAAAACTGTGTCTGGCAAGACCATGGAGCAGATCTTCCTGGAAACTATGCTAGGGCACATGGAAAATAAGGAGGTGACTGGTGACAGACAACACGGCTTCACTAAGGGCAAATCGTGCCTGACAAATTTGGTGGCCTTCTACGACAGGGTTACAGCGTTGGTGGATAAGGGAAGGGCAACTGACGTTGTCTACCTGGACTTGTGCAAACTCTTTGACACTATCCAGCATGATATCCTTGTCTCTAAATTGGAGAGACATGGATTTGACAGATGGACCACTCAGTGGATAAGGAATTGGCTGAATAGTCAGACTCAAAGAGTTGCAGTCAATGGCTCGATGTCCAAGTGGAAAGTAGTGACAAGTGGCGTTTCTCAGGAGCAGGTGTTGGGACCGGCATTGTTTAACATCTTTGTTGGTGACATGGATGGTGGGATTGAGTGCACCCTCAGCAAGTTTGCTGCTGACACCAAGTTGAGTGGTGCAGTTGACACGCTGGAGGGAAGGGATGTGCCATCCAGAGGGACCTGGACAGGCTTGAGAGGTGGGCCTGTGCAAACCTCATGAAGTTCAACAAGGCCAAGTGTAAGGTCCTGCACATGGACCGGGGCAATCCCAAGCACAAATACAGGCTGGGCAATGAGTGGACTTGACAGCAGCCCTGAGGAGAAGGACTTGGAGGTACTGGTGGATGAAAAACTGAACATGAGCTAGCAATGTGCATTTTCAGCCCAGAAAGCCAACTTATCCTGGGCTGCATCAAGAGAAGTGTGGCCAGCAGGTCAAGGGAGGTGATTCTCCCCCTCCAATCTGCGCTTGTGAGACCCCACCTGGAGTACTGTGTCCAGCTCTGGGGTCCTCAACATAAGAAAGACATGGACCTACTCAAGCAAGTCCAGAGGAGGGTCACAAAGTTGATAAGGGGGCTGGAGCACCTCCCCTGTGAGGACAGGCTGAGAGAGTTGGGGTTGTTCAGCTTGGGCAAGAGACAGCACTGGGGAGACCTTATAGCGGCCTTCCGGTACTTAAAGGGGGCCTACAGGAAAGATGGGGAGAAACTCTTTATCAGGGAGTGTAGTGAGAGGACAATGAGCAATGATTTTAAACTGAAAGAGGGTGTATTTAGATATAAGGAAGTTCTTCACTGTGCAGGTGGTGAGGCACTGGAACAGGTTGCTCAGAGAAGTTGTGGCTGCCCCCTCCCTGGAAGTGTTCAAGGCCAGGTTGGACCGGGCTTTGAGCAACCTGGTCTAGTGGAAGGTGTCCCTGCGCATGGCAGAGGGGTTGGAACTAGATGATCTTTAAGGTCCCTTCCAACCCAACCATTCTATGATGCTAGAAGTAAAAAAGTTACTAGCTAATTAATTCTATTAGTCACTGTCAAAACCAAACCAAACAAAACCAGAGTTTAAAAATCAGATAAACCCCAACTCGACCTGTCAAGTCAACAATGTTAAAAAGACATGAAAGGCAGCCAAAAGTTCCAGTAGAAGTGGCAGGATGAATTAAAATAGGACACTTAGCAAAGCCACAAAAGTGAATGTAAAGGGCCTAAAAGCCTGTAAAAGAGTGACACTGATTTCACACTTAAAGTTGCAGTGGCAAATTAATTCTAGCATTTCCTAATATTTGTGCACTTGACCTTAAAATCTTCACATTAAATGTGTATGTGTTTTAGTATCAAGGTTATGTAATTCACTGTCTTATAAACATTTCCGAGTTTGACATTTTGTTCATCTAAAATATTTTTTCCCCAGTGGGTCTCACTTGTAACTATTTTTTTCTCATACTTACTATATTACAGATTCACTCCCTCCCCAAAAATGGGGGGAGGATAATTTTTACAGAATAATTTTCTCATTTGTGAAGAAAGTAAATTTTGCCTTCTCCATAATTCTGACACAAGGATTATAAAACTCTAGCTAAAGAAGTTGTCATACAAATATTAGCAAATACATAAATAACTTATGCAGTTGATATGATCTATATGAAACTTTAACAGAGACCTACTCCTCAGACAAGAATCCCAATTACCATGATTACCATTCCCCTGAAGTTCTCATTTCATGTATTTCAAGGATCCACACACAAATGAAACCAAGAGTTTCTGAAGTACTTCAAGTCAGAGAGCTCTATCTAGTCAAAGCAGGAGGTAAGAATTGAGAATAACTTCAGCCCAAAGCTATTCTGACAAATGTTTCACAGTGGGGGTGTTCTATACAGCACAGCTGCTCTTGCTATCAAAATCACTGAATAACTGAATTATATACTGTTCTGGTTATCCAAAATACTGTGTAAGTAAGTGATACAGAACTAGAGAGATCTTAAGGTCTAGTGAGAAACAGCCAGAAGCCATTATCAAGTGAGAATTATTTAGTGGTCTCATAATTGTGAAGTGTTGGGTCCTCTCATCCATAAACGACTACCTTACCACCTCTTCGCTCCTTAGGCTCCTACTGGAAACTTCACTCAAAGTATTTATTATTGCTGCACTCCAACCTCAGAAGTGCTTTTTATAATTGATATTCTAATGACCGCTCTGAAAAAATTCCTTCATTGTTCATACAGAAGCGTTTCCCCATGTATCATAAATTTTACATTAGGGTGAGGAGGGGAGAAAAGGGAAGAATATTTTTTTTACTTGGCCCTTTGTATCTTTTGATGCAAAGAAGTAGTCCTCTGGACAGGAAGGAAGCTTCTGCTTGAGGCACTGCAGCACAAAGAGTAATCAGCATGCACAGGCAATGGAGTTGTTCAGTTTGTCTGCTCCTTGGAGCAGACCAAGCAGGTAGTGAGATTCTTAGAGAATTGTGACAGAAAAAGCAAGAATCTGTCTGCTACCCTTCTTATGCCAGGTAACAATTTCCTTACCAATTACACCCAACCTTTGGACACTGATAGCTATTGAGAAAGATGACGTATTCAAGCTGTTAATCTACACAAGTGAACTAAAATCTTTCTCAGAAACTCTTCCATAAATTTGGATGAACCTCAGATCAGTAAAGATACTGGAAAAACAGGATACTCTGCTATTGCCAACATTAGAGAAGTTCAATTCTGCCACATCCAGATACTAGTATCAAACGTAACAAATCAGCAGGTCATAGCACAAAGAGGAGAGATTTTCTTTTTTAACTCTGAACCTTCTGTAAGTTCAAAATTTAATGTATATACATTATGCTATATTTCTATTTTCTAAATATAAGCATAATTTAATAGGATTCCTCTTATGCATTCAAACCTCTCTTCTGGTTCCAGTCATGGGCATCACCAAGCTGAGTAGCATTATATGTATATCCATCTTGTTGACGAAAATAATCATCGGTGCTGAATACAATGCCATCACGACTTTGACCAAGCAGAATACTGTTAAACAAAGGAAAATGCAAAAATATTTTAACTTTTCTTTTTCAGATAGAAAAAAGACACAGAAAAAAGAATGTATGTAAAATAAATTTAACTGTGCCCTATTTCTGAACTTCTTACAAACTTCAAACAGGTTTATAAAAGTGCACTCATATGTATTACCAGTAACTGTAATCCAAATTAAAGCAATATATTTTCCCACTCTACTATTTCTGTATTTGTTGTTTCTTCTCCTCCACCCTCACCAGATGTTTGTACCCATCTATTTTATGGTTATATTGCAATAAGTTCTAAGTACTTCATAATAATTGAATGTATTTACTAACATTTTCCATATCAACTCACTTGGAATTATCTCTAGAAACCAATCTGATCACAAGGAATGTGGATGCTGCTGAGCAATGAACTGAATGTTTAAATCCTTTTTCAGCACCTTAAACTCTCAACATGCCCTCTTCTGACCTTTGACTATGCTGCTTGCACATACAATGTGGGTGAAACAGGAACAGCAAAAGAAAACTACAAACGCTTACAGCAACTTTGCTATTTTCAGGAAAAAGTAAAAGATCACAATAAACTTTCAAGATTGTCCTACTAATGAAAGTCAGGATTACAGAAGAGTGTCCATATTCCTTCAAGATCCTGTATTCTTCTATTCCAGTTCTGTGTCTTCTCCCCCAGTCCTGGTGACACAGTCTTACTTGCCTCTGCTTCCTCATCAACTCTGGCACTCAGTGGATCTAAGCCACTGGAATTCAATGCCCAGAAGAAAGCAATCCTGTTATCATTTTTTTCCCCCCTGGGTTATTTGTCTGAAGCTTTAGCAGTTGAGTCTATTTAAGAAAATGCCCCAAAAGGTGATACGATCAATGGAGACCTCCCCTGGTTGAGCAGCAGTACGCTGCTACATGGGTTACCACATCTTGTAGAACTGTAGTTTCAGTTTAGTAGATGACAAGAAATTTAAGATAGGATCTCTTCATGTGTCATTCATACGTTAGTGCTAACAGGGTGATAGGAGAGCCATGCATTTTATTATCCGTGCATGTATTACTTCAAATCAGGAGAAAAATAATCACTTCTCGAATCACCTAAACCACTTGATTACACTGTTTTAGCTTGGTTTTCTAAGGCAATGCCATTCCATGGGAACTTCTGGACATATAGACCAATTTCAGCAAAACCTGACAGAATATTCTCTCAAAATATGGGGGGGGCGAAGAACAACAAACAGACAAACCAAACTTGTAAACAAATGGATAAAATGCCCAGATTTAAATTAGAACCCATAAAGATATAGAAAAAGATTGCAACTCAAATTTCACATTTACCCAGTCCTTTAGGCCTGCTATTTCCAAGCAACATAGAGAATTTACTGGCTAGAGATTTACTTCATTTGTAGGTCAGAATAAGTTGCATTACATTCTGCTTCTTGCACAGCTAACATTAAAGATAATGGGAGAAATATAAGTACAGTTTAGCAAACAATAAAAGATGCTGGGGAAGCCAATGAGGGTAAGAAGGGAACTCAGAGGAACAAAGTTGCAATGTTCACTGTTTAACATGTTTATTTCTATTCTATATTGTAATGTTTTATATTACAGATAATATGTTTATTATTTACAGAAGTTACTGCAACGGGTGATGTAGCAATACTACAAAAATCCATTAAGCTTTTCTAGGATTCTGTATTTGCATTTGTGGTGGTGCAATTCTCATCCCTCCCCGCCCCTCCTTGCTGGGCTGCTTGGTGCTACGTGTGATTCCACACACATCCCCCCGAGCTATACACCAATCTGCAAAGATAAGGACTGATAACTTTAAGGTGCCCCCTTAACAAGCCTGGCTCCTGCCCTCCCGACTGCTCCAAAACAGTTATAACAGCCCATCATCTCCTAAGGGCCTGGCACACCTGTGCCTGGCATGTGGTCAAATGGGAACAATAACAGAGTTGCACATTCATCAAGTTCTTGTGCAACTGCTGGAAGACACCAGAAGGTATCTGACAAAAGTCAGTTATCTTGGACCCTATAAATTGCGACCACAAGGGAGACCCTTTGAGCTCTCCTGGATCACAGCGGGCCTGTGACCAGCATCTCCCCTGAGCTGGGACGCCTCTCAGGTACCAAAACCCTTAAGGTGTCATCTGCTGCCAGAGCTGACGGAAGGCCAGGGTGAAGTCAACCTGCTCGAGTCTCAATTATCGCCCATTGAGGAATGCCAAGGCATTGTGAGTATTTGCTCTAAACTTGAGAGGGAAATTTTCTTTTGAGCTAGCTTCTCTTTCACCCGTTCTTTCTCTGCTTATTGGTGTGTGGGTACGTACTTGATTCTACTGGATCCAGATACTTTTGTCTCTGTGTGTGTTTGTACGTTTTGTGTATGCGCATGCATATATGTATAAATTAACGTACCGTTAAGGAAGTTAGTGTGAATCTTGTCATTTTAGAATCTGTAAATAAGTCACTTTTCTTTCTTTCAACCTTTCTGAATTATTTTGTAATGATAAATTGCTGTTAGTTATTAATAAATCTAGATTTCCTGCTAAATCATTACTGTGTTAATACTTTCAACCGCGACAGCATTGTCATGAAATGCCACAGCCAAACCTTCTAGAAGCATCATAGAGCTGACTTTTGGATTTAACTAAAATGAATCCTAAATATTGCCCAGGCACACCAACAAAAATACCTGGGATTCAGAGAAACTGATTGTAGCAAAGTTACAGGGAATAATTAACTGCTGGTTGATTAATAACATCAGAATCTCTGCCAAATCAAATCCACATTAATCCATCCCAATGAGCAATCCCCGTTCTGTCAAATGTAAACTTTATTTTCAGAAAGTCCTTGGAAAACGGGGTTTAAAGGAAAACCTTATAAAACTGAGACAACAGTACAATTCTGTTTAAAGTCTGATCTACAGAATATGTGTGATTACAAAACCTCCTTGACTATTTGTTTTCTACAGTATATTTAAATTTGAAAATAGAAAACAGTCGGTTAGTGCCACAGAGCACTTATAGCCCATTGCAACACTCAGATATCACTGTCCTGTGGAAATTTAAGCAACTGTTCTGGCTCAGAAATAGGCAATGTACCCAAAGGCTACAAAAAACAAACTGCACTAGCAGTATGTGGGGGATTTCACCACTGCTGAGGTGGCAGGAACAGAAAAGAACTGGCCATATCCCAAATAATGTAGGGGAACAAATGCACATTAGTTCTAAGTTACCGAGCTTTCCTATATACATATATATATCTGCAGGAAGAACTACTTAATTCCTACACAAGAAATTTGCTATGTTTTGTCACCTGTCACCAACAACAGACCTGTTGCAGATCATAGTTTAATGACCAGGACACTGTATTATGTATTCACTTACATTCCTACACACTTATTGTCCCACAGCTATGTTGTTGGTTATTTTTGCTTTTAAAATATAGAGATTTGTAACAACAAAATTGAGATTACCAAGCACCAGAAGAAACTACTAACGATGCACCTGTCAAGTAACACGATCAAAGCTGCATACAAGCTGTTTTTGTCTTGCTCTTTCTCCCTTTTCCAGAGTATTAAGGTTACCTCAGGACAAATAGCAATGCTATTTCAGAAAGCAGAGCATGATACACCAAAAGTACAGCCACTTTTTTTGGACATTGTTCAATAATTATTTTTGTTAGAGCCTATCTCTTTTAATAGGATGCATATTACACCGGTTTAGGAGAGCACAGAAGGATTCAAAGCCTGTTTTTGTTCTAAGTACATAAAATGGCACCAGTAAATCATACACCACACACAACAGCATGTTTTAATGTCTATTCCTTTCTTGTATAAAGTATTTAACAGGAATTTAGATTAAGTTACTTGGCCATGATTTCACACACGGCCCAATTTTCTTATTTACAGTGTGCTACATTTGCCGACTAATAATGCTAGAAAAATTGATCCACCTTCCACACTCACTTTTTGTGTGCTGAATGTATATACACACATCTGAAAAGAGTAACAACCATCTGCCTTAATAAAAGGGTTAGCAAATAACTGGGATTCTTATACTAGTTGAGTAGACAGACACACCCCTACAGCTCCTAGGAGCCTGATCATCAGGTTTCTGTAGGAATATATATGAACTTTTTATTTTTATTTCTAGGAACTGACTTTGTTTGCTCAGTGTTCTCAGAATAATTCACTTAAAATCTTCTGTTGTATCTTCCAAACATCATTAGTAGCAATACAGAAGCACAAAGACAAGGGTTTGCGAATCCTGCAGACCCATCAAAGTTTATTCCTGAAATATTTTGTTGTTATTCCTTGAAGTTCAGAATACACCAGCTTATTTATGAACATATATAACTGATATAACAGATTTAATATAGTGAACTATGTTTGCAAGGATAATCCTAAAATTACAGAATTTGGGAAGGCAAAGGGACTACCAAAGAGGCCAGAGTAACAGAACCCTTACCCTATACACAACCCACAAGCTATCACAATGCAATGGGTTTATG
The DNA here is from genome assembly GCF_047716275.1 of Strix uralensis. NCBI lineage: Eukaryota > Metazoa > Chordata > Aves > Strigiformes > Strigidae > Strix > Strix uralensis. Next base: position 113,013,269 of record NC_133973.1, on the reverse strand, counting down.
AACTGAAACTTAATTATTACAGCAATGATTGTAGCCTGTTCCTAAACTGTGAAATCAAATCATAAAACATAATGTACTAAAAGCCTGACAATCACCTCTTTCAGAATTTGTAGTATTTAAGCTTGCAAAATTTAAAACACAAACATACTTGTCAACATCATATGGAATAATTCACATACTTTTAACATGTATTTGGAAATAAAATTATCCCAGGCTCATGAACTAGGAAACAGAAATGACAAAAAGCACATCTATGCAAAGAAAGCATCATTACTATTCTAAACCTACAAAGAGATGATATTCCACTTTTGAGAGATGGAGGAAGAAAAAAGTAAAATAAATACATTTCTAATAAGAGACTCAAATTACAAATCAGTCAGCATCAATATGTGCACATGCCTGCAATGAGTAGCAGTATTACCCAACTGCTGTAATCCAGCTTTTCCACCCTAAACCTTCCCTGCAATTGAACACCCACCTTTGAACATAGTAGGACAGTGAAATTAAAGCAGATAAAACAATTAAAGCAGCTCACCTACTTTTTCCAGACATGCTATCTGATCTAATAGAAGATTAGCTTGACATAAAAAACCCACCTTGAATCCGAAAATGCTCATTTTAACTACTCAGCAAACCAATACACATTTTTTCCAGTGCACGCATGCATACACACACACAAATCCTGCCTTTTCTTCAAAACTAAAATGATCCCCCAACCTACATCTGAGTTAGCCCATTTTGATAGGTGATTTTATAAGAAAGATCTCTCAGAAACTCGTAACTCACCTATTTAAAATAGCTAACATACCACAGATGAGGAAAAAATAGATAGTAACTAAATATAATTTAAAAATCTGTAGTATTACTAAGCAATGTAAATGTTACTTTAAAAGCATTGTTTGTAACACTGTTTAAAGAAATACATAACTAGAGACAACAGCACACAATTGTTTCTACATTCAGGTATAAATATTAACTCTTCCACTCAGAAGACTGAGACTTTATTCTTAGGAAGAATAAAGACGACTGTCTTCATATATTCCTGACAATGGCTTTAAATCAAAATATACTTTTAAAATGACACCAGTATTTGTTCTTTCAAACTCTCAAAGCTCCTTTTTATTCAAATTCATGTTCAGATATTTATGGAGGAATGGCAAATTGCAATTGCTGCCAAGTTCAGTAGCAAAATATCCTAAAAATACAAGTCTGTTTTCTTATAACTTTTTCTAGCATTGTAAGATCATATTATCATTTACTTCTCATTGTAACAGACTTCTGTTACCTCGGCTAAAGATATCTTGCTAGGTATCTGCCTCGTCAAATTGTTTTAGAAAATTTCTAACTAAATGGTCAATCACTTCTAAAACCAAGGAAGAAATACAGCATGTTTATGATGTTTCATTATTCCAAGCTTTTCTCTGAGAATCTTTCGATTGAGGAAGTGAACTCTCGCAAAGTACATGTGTTCACTTTTCGTGCAAAAATTTTTTGTAAAACTGCCCAAGCTGTAGAACTTTAAAGTATGACATGCACAGAAAGTAATAGTACAAAGTACCCATTTTTGTACAAAGTAGAGCAGAAAACGCAGAGTCTCCCTGCAGTAAACCCATTCCTGAACAAAGCATTCTGGCAGTGGCAGGAAGCTGATTCAGTACCAACACTGCATCGTAAGAACACACTTGTCCCACCACAATCTTAAGAATTGCAAGAGAAGGAAGAATTGGCCTAAAATAGGAAGGACATGGGAAGCATAGTGGTATAAACACTGGAACAAGCAACTTGGTCGTGGCAGCAGACCCAGGAAACTGGGACAAGGCAAAGAGTGAAGCGCAAGCAAGACACTGGTACAATGAAGCTGGGAATGAGGTAATACCACCGTCTGAAACAGGGACAAGATGAATCTGGGAAGAAAGGTGGTGAAGAAGAAGGAACTGAGAAATCAGCTTAGAATTTAGAAGCAGATGTACAGCTAGTAAACACAGACCAAAAGCCATGGTTGGATAGGAAGAGGAAAACAAAACTGGAAATAGATGGATAAAGCGATAGGAACTCAACTAAGCCTCAGGAGGCTGGGATTGTCTAGGTCAGGTGAACGCAGGAAATAAATCGAGGAGATGAAGGTAGCTCCCCAATGACCAGGAAACCACTAATGTTATGCTCACATTTAAGGCAGGAAAAGACAAGGACCCAAGGAATTAAAGTCTGCTCAACCTCACCTAACCTCAGTTCTGGAAAGACAACGGAGTGCATCCTCTCAGAATCTATTTCCAAACATATGAAGGAAACAAAAGTAATCAAGAAGAGTCAATGTGGGTTTTGCAACCGACAAATTCTTCTTTACTGACCAGAATGCACTCTCTGATGAAACAACTGCCTTTGTGGATGAGGACAGTGATGAATGTCTCATACTTTGAAATTATCAAGGCTTCCAACATCATCTCCCAGTCAGTAACAAGCAGAGTACAGCAAGTGATGATAGTGGGACAAATTTTTTGCAGTATCTTCATCGTTAATCTGGATGTTGAGGCAGAGAACTTGCAGATGACACCAAATTAGCAGCGATGCCTGACATACTGAACAGTAGGGCTTCTATCCAGAAGGCCACTGTGAAACTTGAGCACTGGGCTGAGTAAAACATCATGAAGCTCAACAAGGGAAAGAACAAAGTTCTGCAACTGGTGAAAAAGAAGCCTAAGCATGAGTACAGGAGGGAAAGCAACTGCTTGAGCTGCCCTGCTGAAAAGGATCTGAGGATTACAGTGGACATCAAACTGGAGATGAGTGAATGATGTGCTTTCATCAAAAGAAGAGCAAGCACATGCTGGGCTTTAGTAGAGAAAATGTAGCCAGTAGATCAACATAAGGCATCATCCACATTCTACCTGGCTCTTGTGCAGTCAATTCTGAAATACTGTGCCCAGTTTGGGGCCTCCCAGTTCAAAAGACATGCTGAAAACCATGAAAGGGCTGAACAGATGGTTACCAAGATGGCTAAGGGCATGCCACCTACAGGGAGAGATTAATAGCAGCTAGACTTTTAGCCTGGCAATGAAGACAGTAAAAGACCATCTGATATCAGCCTGTTACAGAGAATAATCCTATCCCCTTACCTGAAGGGAAGCTGCAAAGATGATGAGCCAGAATGTGCCAGGTAACTGCACATGTTATAACACAGGAGAACACATGAACACATGCAAATTATGGCTTGGGAACCTCAGTTTGGAGATTAGGAAGAACTCCCTTACTAGTAGGGTAGTACTGCACCAGAAAAGCTTGGAGAGACTGTGGAATCTCTGCACTTGTAGGTTTTTCAAGATCAGGCTAGACAAAGACACAGCTGATCTGATCCAACAATGGTAACAGACATGCTCCAAGCAGAACAACGGACTAGTTGACCTCCACAAGCCTCTTCCAAAAAAACATGCCTGTGATTCCAAGCAGTTGGGATGGAAGAGTCAAAACAAAACACAGACTTCAGTGGAAGATTCAGGACAGACATGGGTTAAGTCTGGGAGCAGGAGGAATAGTGCCTGTACTTACAAACCCTTACTTCGCACAAAAAGCAGATACGAATTCAAGATTCCTGGGTCTCACTACTCTGCTCTGCTGTCATTTCACATTTGGGAAACCCACTTGCAAGATGCATCTTGTTCCCTTCTAGTGCTGATCCACCCAGATGATGTCAATTTTCTGCTTTTCCTTCACAGCCATTTTGCTAGCACAAGTGGTAGAGGTTTGTCTGCAGGTGCTAAAGATGCGAAGCCTGCAAAGATACCTGTGGGTACTACTATGACATCAGAAAACTGTATTTGCTGTCCTACTCTGCAGATTTCGATGGTGTTACATGGAAAAAACATATTCAACTTTGTTAAGAATAAGACTTAATTAATAATACATATTTTTTTCCCCATAGGCAGCCATTAATTCTGGGATTCTTTCCCCCCAGGTACCTAAGACCCTAAGATATGATTTCATGGGAATTAATAATTGCAGCCAAGCACTGAACATATGAAACTGTGTATAAATTGAATACACTGAAAAACAAGTCCCACACAGTTCAAATTCTGCACCCAAATTTGGTGACTGTTCTTGACCTTGATCTCCTAGTGCCCACTTTCCCATCTGTTAAATAAAATTAGTAATTGATCTCACTAGCGAGGGATGAAAAAAGCATGAGTATGTGATCATAGAAACCTGGAGACATTTAGAATCTTTCAGATAATATGAATAATTTGGAGAAAGATTCAGAGACAGTTCAGCACACCAAACTTGGAAAACAATATTTTATATCTTCACATTATTATCCAATTCCTGCACTGAATGAGGCAGCACTTTATCCACAGGGTTATTTTGTTAAATTTTCTATGTTGCTTCCATATATTAAAGGAATTATTGCATTAATACCCGCACGGGCACATGCAGCTCCAGAAATGCAGGTTTGCAAAACAGACCAATCAGTAACTAGAAAATATTATAGTTATTATACAAACATATAAGCTAGAGATTTCTAATAGGTATTCTTCTCTGATATGGAGATCATGGTCTCCTAAATATCAGGAACACACACACAAACAGCAAGGTTACTCTATAATACAAAAAACAAGGAAGAACATGATCACTCCATCTATTTCATAGACTCTTAGCATACAACAGAAGATAACCACAGAAGACATCCCATTTGTGATGTACAGTTTCTGGATAAAGTTCAATCAGTAAGTACTGATACAATAAATTTTTTTTTGCATATAAGAGAAACCTATTTTCACTTAATAGTGTTTGTGCTCTATGTCAACTTATGTGCTTTTTAAATTAGAACAAAAAAAAAGTGAAAATCCAAGTTGAAGCTGGTACCTGCTTTTAACCCTGTCAGACTTCAATAAGTGTATTTTTAAGGGAAAATACTTTTCTTGTGAGTTGTTCACAAATGAACAGAGAATTTGACAGACACTGTGTGAAAAAAAGGGAATGAGATTATGCTCAGTTTCATCAACACACTGAAAACAAATTAAGTATTTTCAGAATAGCAAAATTCTTCTAACAGTCTTTGAAGATTTTTTGCATGGGCATAAAAAAGTACTTCTGGTTCAAATTAATGCTTTTAGATTTGATGAAGATTTTTTTAAATTAAGGAATTTAAGAATAAAAAAAGAGGCAGACTATCACATACTGGTACACCTGCAAGTTTCAGAATAAATGATTATGCAATTTAATAGATACAAAACATTTTAAATTTAACACAAAAGAGCTCACATTCATCAAAACTCCAAAGGAGACAAAAATCCCAAGCAAATATTTTTAATATTTACTGTCATTTATACTCATTAAGTAAAAATTACTGCATTTTAATAGCCTAATTTACAAATAACAAAGTTTGCCAAATGCTTACAATTTTCTTTTTTAAATTCTTAAAAATTTTTATTTGAATAAGCTTCTCTAGCTTTAAGTCTTTACTTACCGAGAAAGTGTTGATTTCCCTGAACCAGGTAAGCCTCTTAAGATGAGGAGAAATTTCTGTGAACAACTAAATCTTTCTTCAGGTAACCATGAGGAAGAAGAGCTGTGCATTCCTTCTGTATCATCAGCTTTAGGATCCTTCCAACACTCTTCCCTGGTTTCACAGAAACCATTCTTTTGGAGTCCATTCTGGCCATTATTTCCATTTCTGAAGACCTGAGTATTATGGATATCAATATCACCAGCGTAGTTGGCACTTTGAACAAGCAATGGACCATGATTGTTGATATCAGTATTTCCATGGTAACCATGATAATTTTTGTAAGAAAGTTCACCATCCTGAGAAGGGAGAGCATTTGTTTTTTGTGGTGGGGAATTAAGTATCTGAAAATGCAATTGATGGTTGAATCCAGGAGTAGGAGGTCCCTGAGGTACTATGAAAGACCCTGTTGACTGCCAAGCAGGTCTGAATTCAGGCACTGAGTAGTTCCAATATTTAGAATCTACTTGTCCATTGAAGGTATTTTCAGTTTTCCAGTCACTTGTTTCCACGACAAACTGCTGCTCATTGCTTGTTTTCTGACTGCTCTGCTCCCCAAAGAAACACTGTCTATTCTCATAAAACGGTTGTGGGCTGCTTAACAATACATGTTGATAATCCTCCTGTGAGGTTTGACTACAGTTATATGGAGAGTATTTTTCCCGAGAACTTTCAGTTTCTTTTTCCTGAAAATTAGTATCTAAATTTTCATTTTCCAGCTGGTGAATTTCTTTATAGAACTGGTCCAGTTCATCATCTATTTCTGGTACAGCAGAAGAAACAGTCTGCATCTTCTTTGTCTCCTTTCTTTTAGCTCTGCTTTCATGCAATTCATCCTGATATCCCTCACTGCTTCTACACTCATTGCAACGACCAGATTTGTCCTGTTTGTTACTTTCGGCAGGCTTGTAAATCGGTCCGATAAATTCTTTGCTTGTAAAAAACTCTTCATCTGATTTATTTCTATTTACCGAGAATGATGTTCTGCTGGTTTCAGTATTATCTTCACCAGCGTTATTTGTAATAAAAGAGTCCTCCTTTTCTTCAACTTTAGTGTCATTTATTGATGCAAATGGAGGACTTACATTCTGCACAGTTTCTGAATCAACTGGCTGACTAAGCACTACATTATCTTCAGGGAGCACTTCACTGCGCATTCCCAAGATACAAGTAGGTATTTTCTCTTGCTTCTGCATTTCATGTTGCCCTTGGTTATCTGAGGCATACACTGGTATCAAATCACTTGACGTTCTCTCAGCATCCACCTCCTCCTGAATACCTTGGTCATCATCATCAGAGAGTTTCTCGTAAGCCCCTTCTGTTGACTTCATTTTTTTAGAACATGGTTCAATTGTGATTTCATCCTGACACTCCAAGAGCCTTACTCTACTTTCAGCATGAAGCATCTTAGAAAAAAAAATTAATACATTATCAGCATGCACATTTTTAACGTATAAAAAAGCAGAAGTTATTTAGGCCTATGATATACACCCTCAGACCCCTCACGGTCACAATTAAAACGTACTCAACCAGAAGAAAAGCAGATATCACCTACTGGAAGTATTGTTTAAACAAAATTGCCACATTATTGCACATCTTCAGCAAAGAACTACATTAGTGCTGTACCAGTCTAGCAGTCACATTTTATGATATATCTTAAATAATTTACAAATCACACTTTTCAATATGAATATTTAAAAAATTAATTACATCAACAACCTCTGTTCTCTGCTGACATATGTTGATCTGCCAAGTGTTATAAATCTCTCTTACAGATAAACATGTGCCAATTTCCAACACATTGATACCTGACATCACTACTAATATGACCAACAAAAACACAAATACTTCAATCACAAGGATTATTTTCTGTGACATGAACTGAACGCAACTAATTCATTTAACACCAAACAGATGCTGGATATAATTTATAATTTGTACTAGACAAATAAGACTTAAAATTAAATCTGCAATCTATTATTATGTTTCTCGGTTTGGAAGAACTAAAGCCCACTTGGATGCATGCTTTCTAAAAATAAGCACAAAAAAAAAGTAATCCCTGCCCCAAACAGATTTCAACCTGAGAATAAGCCAATAAATTCCAGAAAGATTCAGAGACAAGGGCAATTAAAAACAAAGCAAGATGGCACTGACCACTGTGACACGCAGTCATTATCTATCTATTAGTTAGAATTACTTGGATTTTCCTTTGTATTTCTGAAGTCTAGAGAGAATGTAACAAAAAGTCATAGTCATTATAAATCAAGTGCCACGTACTTTATTCATCAAATCCCCCCCCAAACAAATGCAATACCAAACAAGAAAGTATCTTTCCTACTAAAGGGTTTATTCTACCACTTTCTGTGAACATTTCACCTTTTAGGAATAAATATTAATACAATGTCACATGCTCCTCATTCTGAACAACAAATGAAGGTTTTTTTCTTCATCTGAAAAGGATTTGTAGGTAGTATTAAAGGAAAATTTTTAAGCAACATTTACCGTCTCATGAACTTGCAAAACTGGTAAGAAAAGGTGTTAACTCTGGGCACTTTCTCACCTACTACCCAAAGGAAGATAATTCCCCCATCCTCAGTCTCAAAATGTCTAAATGAAGGAGATTTTACTGTTTGCATTTGACTTTACTACTTGGAAGACAGCACTACTGTCAGAAGAGAGACAAACATGGCCATGCAACTATCCCTCTTCCTTACAATTGGTGACACAACATTGTGGCATACCTCTAACTTCTCAGTTCCTCCTTTTAGTAAATTAAAAAGCGAGTATAACATCATATGAATGGTGGACTCTATCCCCCATCTATCCAAAAATGTTACTCTACCTCCACTCAAAAACAGGATTGGAAAAAAAAAAAGTTGCTTTATTAGCTCCTGTTAAGCAGAGCCCATATTCTGATATGGAATGAAAACAGAGCATGTGAACACTTTCTGCATGACATGGTGACAGATGCTGCTCTGTGACTGCCCCACACAGGAATATCCTTCCTTGTTAATCCCTAACAGACTTTCTGACCATCCATGGGACAGTGCATGCAAAAGCATCTCCACTGGCATACTTGGAGGGGGGACAAAGCAAGTACGTACTGAGAAAGTACAATCTATGTGACAGTCTCGCCTCTTGAACAGGACAGGTATAGGTCTGTGGTATTTCTGTAATGAACCGGTTGTAAACATTGAACCTGACCTGGCATATGTGATTCACCAGTCTAGTGCTTGCAACACTAAATTACCACTTTAACTAACCTGCCAAACATCCAGAAGACTCAACCAGGTAGCTCAAGGCCTCAAGCTCCACCTGTATAATAAATTTCCAAATGGAGAAAGATGGCATATATGGCAGAACTTACAAATGGGGGGGAACTGACTAGCTTTGCTTGCGTGACCACCTCTTTCTGGGTAGGAGGGTGACAAAGCACGTAGGCCAGCGCCCCTCACACCCAGCCAGGCCACACCTCAGAGCGGGGGCAGCAGGCGCTGCTCCCGCACCGGGCTGGCGGCAGCGGGGCCGCCGCTAGGAGCGAGATGCCCAAGGCGAAGGCGCGGCTGCCGGGAGCCGCCAGCCCCAGCTCCCAGTAGGTGTGTCAGCCGCTCCCTTCCCTTCCCCCCGCCCCAGTGGAAGGCACCCCGCTCCCCTCCCCTTCCCTCAGCCCAGCGCCGATGTCCCATCACCTCAGCAGCCGGCTTCTGCACGCTAACACCGCCTCCCTCGCACTGCCCCCTTCCGCGCCCGGCCCCGCCGAACCGAGCACTCGGCCACAGTCCCCCTTTGCCACACGTCGGTGGAAGCAGCGGCGGTGGTGGCGGCGGGAAGAAGCGCCTTCCCGGCCAAGCCCCACTAAACAGAAGCTATAGCCACATGCGCGTGATAAGACCAACCTCAAGGCAGAGGCGCCCGCCCGTCTTCCGCCGCCTCGGCGAGCAGCGAGCTCCCGGCAGGCGGGGAGGGGCGGGGGTAGGAGAACACCGGCAACCCCTCGCCTTCAAAATGGCGCCGCCTCCTTCTGCCCCCTCACCCCACCCCGCCCCCCCGCTGCTATGGGACTGGTAGTTCCGCTCGGCCGGGCGTCGGACTACAGCTCCCAGCATCCCCTCCGCCAGGGGGGCGGAGCCGCCCCGCAGCGCGCGGCCGGCGGGAGCGGGCAGGCGGCGCCCAGGACAGGCCGCTGGCGGGCACTTGTGCGCGCGTGTGCCTCGGCCCGGGCGGGACGGGTCGGGTTGTGAGGGGCGGCGGGTCGGTGGGTCGGTGTGAGGAGCGGCGGCTGCCGCCTGCCCCGGTGGGGCGGGTGTCCCCCACACAGCCCCTTCCCCCCTCCCCGGAGGAAAAGGATCTAAGCCAAGGCGGGGAGTGGGTTTTAGGCTACTGTACGCTCACTTTGGGGTCGTTCTTTCGGCGTGCGGGGAGGTTTTGCGTTTGTGCGCAGCCTGGCCGGGGAGGGCAGAGGCCGTCTCCTTGGTTCCCAGCTTCGGGGGTTGCTGGCTGTACTGCGGTAGAATCGGCAGGCTTACTTCCTTAGCTCAGTGTTAAAACATCGAGTGTTTTATTCTTGGTGCAAGAAGACATCTCAGTTACTGAAAACAGGGCAGAAGCTCCAGCCGGCACCCTTGTTTGCGTTTCCTCTGTTCTGCTTTTGCACTCTCCTGCTCCGGCCGTTTGCTGTACCCACACCGCAGTCTGACGCTGGTTTCTGTGGTATGGTCTGCTTTCCTAAAGCTAACTGAGGGTTGGTTTCGTTTGTTTTAAATAATGAAATGAACTTTGCAGGCATGTTTTGCCCAGATGTTGGGCCTGTCCACGTTAGTTTGAATAAAGCATATTTTTTATTACTCATGTATATCCATGTACTAGATTAACTTGCTCTGACCACTGTGTGAAGGATAAAATACTTTCTTCTGTAGAATTTTGAGGATCAGAATGTTTATTTTGCTTTAAGTGGTATTCTGATTTTTGTGTAAGAACAACAAAGAAAGATGTTAGCAAGATTATGAAGTTCTGATGAGGATTGTCCCCAATGTAAAAGCTGCTCAAGTTTCCTAGACAAGCATTGTGCTTACATAAACTTCAAACTTTTCCCTGCAGCATGAGTAGAGTATATTTTTTCCATGATGTGAGTACATTATTTTTTTTTTCAAGCCTTGTGGTATAATGCAAAGCAAACCACATTTTTCCCAAGAAACAGTCTTGTAACAGTAATTCCCCAGTTTTCATTAGTGCACAAACCAGCTCCTGTAAGTGATGTGCCCATTCTAAATACCTGCAACATTTATGCTTTCAGATAACCCGAATAAATTATGAATATTTTAGAGTTTATATAATTTATAAAATCTCTAGTTCATTTGCTATAAATCATAAAAAGAAAACAACGATTATTAAAATCCACACCAGGCATTCTTTCCAGTTACCCCTGCGACCAAAACATAGTCTTTCGTGTGCTAGATGATAGACTTGTTTTGCTAAATGGTATGGAAGTGTCTTTGGTAGTATTTTAATTTACATCAGAAGTGAGCTTTTGAAATCAATCTCCTGATTCTTCCCATTTCCCATGCTTTGTTAAGATTAGTGCTCTTCCAATTTAAAAGCTACTGGAACGTGTATTGTACGAATGCCACAATCTTAGCATCAAATACTTTTCTGTATTGATTTGCACTTAACAGTGCTGCACTAGTTATTTAGACATTGCCTGCACCACAACCAGATCTGGGAAATCTGTGTGCAGCTTCATCTCAAGAAGAGGGTGGCATAACCTCGTTACTCCATTCCCGACTGGACAAACGACGTCTGAAGTCTCCTGGAAGGCAGGAGCAGTCGTATGTTTAGACATGGCCTTGCTGTGGCTTTGGGGCCTGCATTTTGCACCATATTTTGGCATTCACCGTCAAGAGACCAATTCTAAAGCTATTTTGAAGTAAAGAAGAATTCAGAAGGAACTGGTCATTTCTGCTTTGAGGAGATCTTTCAGGAAGGAAAATATGAAATGTCATAAAGAACTGACCTTTGCTACCAGGAAAAATGTAGAGACACAAGATATACAAAGGAGAATATTATGGCAGGTTGGTGGAATCTTTCTAATACAAGTATTTTTGGAAATACAAAGGGCTACAATGCTTTATTCTTCTACCCTTTTTCATTAAGGCTAGTCCTTAATTTTAATATTAAAAATATTTTGCAACCAAGATTCTTGACTTCTTGGAGAATCTTTTCTAATAGTAATACTATGGATTATTTAATCCTAAGGGAAAAACTATTTTCCATCTGAAATAATAATTATGTGCTTCCTTACACAAGCTAAATCATGAAACACCCAGGTTAACCATTTAGAGAGAATAAGAGTGTGCTGTACGTGGACCTTTTGAAGGTAGTATCTGGAGATTCAAGCTCTCAAGTGCTTCATGTTGTGTATCTAGTAATTGTTTCGGATGTATTTCATGTTGGGAATTCTCTCAGTACTTGTGTACATAATTAGATAAGCCACATGTTACAACTGACAATACCCTAATGTCATTTTTTCAGCCTCATTGAGGGTAATAAAATATACTTTCCCTGATGATATTACTACAGTTGCTACAGATCCCATATGGGAAGATGTTGTATTTCCTTGAGACAAAACTACAAACAATTTCCCCAGAATTCTCAGACTGCACTAGATGATAAAAGAAGTTTGTCCTGGTTTAACCAGGATAGGGTTAAGTTTCCCCAGCAGTGGGGGGGAGCTCTAGCCGGGTTATTCAGATACCATGTGGACATCACATCCTGGCAGGTCACATTTTCCTGGCGCGGAGCGCGGTGCACTCGTGGTTTTGTACATAGTGCTTCAAACTGCTGTATTTGGTAGCTATTTTGCTCTGTTCATTGCTGTCACTATTACTGTTATTGTTATTGCTGTTGTTTGTTGTGTTGCTATTGCACTGTTGTATTAAACCTTTCCTTATTTCAGTCTTGGGGCTTTGTATTTCACTCCCTTTGTGGGGGAGGGGTAGCGGCCGTGTGGTCTCAGACCCCGGCGGGGGCTAAACCACTACAAAGTTCCATCAGAAGCATCATCAGGAGAAGCTGATCAGGTACGTAAATGTAGTATCCAAGGGGAAAAGTAGTATCCAAGGAGCTGAACACTGTAATGGTGAAAATATTTACAAAGAAACATTAACAGATCATGGTTTTAATTTGTTTGCGGAGGAGCCTGAATGTTATAACTTAATTTTTTTTGTATGTTTATAAATTTGCTTAGAACTCTACTATGTATCCAGTAGAACTCTTACCATGTACCTCTATTCTGTGTCACCCAAATCACACTTCCTGGAACTTACAAAGCTCATCTGTGATTTTGGTGGAAACTTTTCATAGAAGTGAAAATAGAAGAGTGTAGTAGTGTTATTGCATGGGTAACAAATTATGAAAAATAATCTACTCTTGTGTTCCTTGACATTTATGCCATCACCTTCATATTAATGAAATGTTGACTTTAACTGATCTAAGAGAAGAGTGAAAAATTTCCACTTTATATAATCAGTTTTTGATTCAGTTTTCCAAGTGTCGTGTAAATTTAAGTTGATTTGAACATTTAAGATAGCATCACAATTCATATACATAAGGGAAATAAATAATGTTCTGTGAAAAAAATAGTTTTGGCATTATGTGACTTGAACATCTGAACTTGCAAATGGAGCATTTTCTCAGGGTAGTTTTTACATTTGATTTCCTCAATTAAAAAGGGAAGATGGCAACTGTTCACTCTGGAGGATCATCCTGATTCCTAATGGTTTACTGGTATAGTTGATGCTTTAGATCCATGGCAGAGATCACTGGTACTTGTACTAAAGTAGTTGTACTAACAGACTGCTCTCTTCTGCATGGGCCCAATTTCAGGTTCTGTGGAAAAAAATGCCTTAAGGTGCAATTTCAACTTATAACTAGATCACACTAAAACTGAGCTACTGTCAGAAAAGGGGCTTCTGCTGCTCTCTTCCCATACATGGGGATTCCTGGCTGCTGTCCTGTCTCCTCTCTCCTAGTAGCTTTTGTTTTTCTTTGACCCTGGAGAGAGCCAGTGCTCCTGCAGCACTGGTGGGCCCAGGCCGGCCAGTGCCAGGGAAGCAGCGGGAACAAGTAGCTGGGGAGCGTGCAGGGACTGGTACCCCTCCTTTCAGCAGCATTCAGCCGTTGCGTTAGTTTAACTGTATCACCTCACCCTCACTCTAAAGGTTACTAGCTAACATGACCCTACCCGCGGTGTTGCTCTACCCAGCGCCTCCTTGCTGTTGTTTAATGTTACACTCCAGTGTTTCTACCTACTGTGACTGCTGGTCGCTTCCTCATCTCTGCTGTTCCTTTCCAATATGATCTTGCTTCTTCCCTGGTTCCCATTATTCCTTTACATTCCGTAGACCTGTGTCACTTCCTACTGCGAATGTTGTTCCTTTTTTCCCTTCCCTCCCTTTCCATTTGATTCAGGGTGTTTTCTTTCTTCTGTTTTTTTATCACTTCCCTCTTTCCTGCAAAAGACTAATGTGGTGCGTTTATCTTGTCTTGCAAGTCTGGAACACAACATCACAGTGGCATCCATTTGCTGAGGGAAAACTACAGCAAATACATAACATACTCTGCAGAGAGAGAGGTACATTGTTTGGGTACACTGTAATGGTAGCAGGAAGAGGAATATTCTTCAGATTTCTCAAATTGCCAGTTCCTATTTAATAAAAGGGAAGCACTGGGTATTTATAATAAAAACATTCTATTATTTTCTCTAAGGTAAGATTTTCCTTAAATTTTCTTCTAGAAACATCTTAGATAATGTTAGATAATGTTTACATAACTTAGCATGAAGAAGGTAGCTGGTGTGAAAAATACTAATGCAAAAAATTAAGCGTTGACAAAACAGTAAATGCCTGTATCCTCCCTTTTAATAGAAAAGATTAGGCAAATTTAAGGTAGACAGAATGATGACACTCCATGTGTAACAACAAGGAAAAAAAGATCAAGATAAATACTCAGTGGGCACCACTTGAGATTGGCTTTTGCAATTAAGGGTTAATATGGAATGATAGCTCGTTTAGATCTTGTGCCTTGATCTTGTTATCAGACTTGACGCAGCAGAGTATTCTTTCTTCTTCTCATAACACTGTTCTTCTTCTAATAACACTTTAATAAGGCATGCACTTGAGTTCAAGAGGACTAGTTACATACTTATATTTAATCATCCCTCTTTCTAAAGGATAATCACCTTGGGTCTTAGTTTGTCTTGCCGCTTTGTACTTCACTAAATCTTGTTAGAAAAAGTGAGGCTTCAAGATGATTTAGGAAATACTCTTGCATAATTCTTTGAATTTAAATCAAACTATATCTAGAGAAAAATTCTGGTGAACATTAAGAGAACTGGTTTACTCAACCAACTAGGAATATTGTTTGCCAAATGGTTTTCTGAAATATTTCTATGGCAAAGAGGTATACTGATATGTAAATGTCAGATCAAAGTTTCAGTCATAAAAATTCAGTAACAGTTTTCAGTTTATTAGTTTCCACAAATAAAGGGGTTTTTTATTTTCAAATTTAAACTTGAGAATTAAGTTAGGAATTCTGTATTATAGTTTTGATAAAGTCCTATCTTTTTACCAAAAAATACCTCTACTGGCCTGCTGGTTATAGAAGGTAGGAGTATTTTTTGATATACGTAACAGATTCTAGTATGCAATATTTAAGCCATGGAGAGACTAGTGTTTCTTTTGATTATGATAAGTAGATTCATTTAAATCTTGTTATTTGATTCCCCTCCAGTATAGGATGAAACTTTTCGAAGATAAAAATGTAGCAACTGCTGGCCTACAGCAAAGCTGAGCTTATAGGTTGTGAAATATTAGGGGAAAGCAGACCAAGAAAACACAATTCTGAACAATTTATGTGTTTCAAAGTAGAGCACGGGGAATTTCTGGGAAGAGACACTCAAGGTGAAGGTCTAGGCACTGCTTAGTCTGCAAGAGTATCTAAATAGTAGCCTAAATTTACATAAAAATGGAGGAGACTGACTATAATTCTTCAGTAGGCTTAAATTCAATGGGACATTAAAATAAGTAGCTTTAAATAGAGGGCAGACAGTGGAATAGTAAAAGGAAAAAGAGTGAGTAGAAGAAAAAGAACATTGGGTAGAGCAACTGAAAAATAGCCAGCATTTTACACAGCAGAATATATTTAAGTATTTAATGTTTAATACATTAATCAGTGTTTAGTGAGAAGGAAAAAGGTGGTGAAGTACTGCAGAAGTTTAATGCAACATGCTTGGGTATGGCAATGTTAACATCCCCACTGTTGTAAATTACTTGTTCCTTTTAACTATGCAGTTGTTACCTGAAATTACTTTTATTTGAATACTTGAAGTTTAACAACTGAGATGCTCACCTTTGAGATCCAACTTACAGTAAAAATTTCTTGAATACTTTTCCCATTTTGTCATACTAACAGCATTTCTTAAGAATATTGAGGTTATGTACTCTCCCTCTCCCACCTCCTATCCTACATCTCAATTAAGGATGGAAAGCATTTAAATCAATTAAAGGTAACTCAGAGGAGAAACTAATTTAATTTACTGACAAACTGAGCTAGTCACCAGGGAAAGAAAGACTGCTGGTACAGACTCCCAAAATACTAATTCTCTACTGTCATACCTGTCAGCAAGGCACCAAGGGAAGAACGATTTTTTTTTTCCCCTGACTACTGTGGCTTTTTAGATGCTGGCTGCTGTAGGTTATATTAGTGTTAAATTGTAGGCATACACTGTGCAAATAGCTGGAGTGGTCAGTGGTCAGCAAGAAGATTCCATGACATTTAGCAACAAAACAGCTGTTAAGCCACACTAGAATGAGAAAAAAAACCAAACTGACAAACCGACAACAAACTGATATTAGAAGCCGTAAAGATTTGTGTATTAATGGTCTCTAACTTATTCCTATCAGGCAGTAAGATGGTTAGATCTGTTTAGCTAAAGTGTAAAAAATGCACTGGTTGTTAGTGAAGTAAAGCACCATCACTTCCTGACTGCAGTAAAGAGACAGGTTCTGTTTCAGAACATTAACAATCTAAATGATGTTTTTTGCTCCTGTGTCTAGTGTAACATGAAACATTTTACTGTTGTCTTCCCATACATGTCTCCAAAGGCACTGACCTCTTTAGGATACTATCTGAAGAAGAGAGGACAGAGAGAAAGATACATCTACAGCTGACTTGAGATGGCACATTTTGGGAGGGGGTAATAGTTTTTGTTTTAATAGAAAGACTTACTTTAGTAGGTCATTTAATCTCACTAGTGTCCCACTGTAGCTGTTAACTATTACATGAAGAAAGCAGATGAGTAGGTGGAGCGAAAGGCTTCCCACAGTCCTCACCCTGAAAAGTAACATAATATCACCTCTAGTAATTCTTTTGGGGGGGTGAAATATCATATCGTACTTAATGACTCTCGTCTTTTTGTTAGAAAACAACCACAAGACAGACGCAGATAGGTATTTTTGGTAGAGTCAGACTTGTTAGCACTAAGATTAAAACAGTACTTAGTAAACTTTAGAATTAATATTGCACATGTATTAAAGCTAGTAGCTTCTGAGCATCACTGTCTTACTCAGCTGTTTGATTTTTGTTTACAAGGAGACAGTGTTGGAAACAGCACTCACAGAGACAGGAAGAGTCTAAAAATTCCAGTCATCTTAAGTCACTGTTTCCATGTGGCTTCACTGCAAATTACTTAAGAGACATATGAGATACTAAAATTAGTTGCTAAGTTAACTCATGTTCATAATAATGTCAGCCATTTAGTTGAAGAGCTAACACTAATAAAGGAACTATTTTTTCTTTCTATGAGACAAATCACTACACCCGCAAGTTAAAGGTCTATACAGGCACTAACTCTCCCTCCTGCATGGCAAAAACCCTTTCAGTGTGAAGGGCTCAGTATACAAATGACATGTATTTCATTTGAATTGTTTTTCTAGTAAAATATTTCTGATGCAATTGTTCAAGAGTCATAATTACAAGAGAAACAAACAGAAGGGAAAGGTGGTTATACCTATGCTGGAAACAAATGTATGCTTTTCACAACTACATTAAGAAAGGGAGTTTAGATAAGAGTGGTGAAAAAAAAGGAAAAAATGCACCCTTCTATTTCTTAAACTTTTTCAATTTTTGCTTTTCTGTTCTTCCTTGATTTTGCCCAAATCATTTACAAAAGGAAACAAAAGCTACTTGAGGATTCAGTGAAGTGGTTTTGAATTCTCTGGGGTAACACATGTAATGTTAGAAATATATGTTGTAGTTTGCATTCAAATAAAAACCCCATCAATTGGCTTCTATTCAAGTTCTTTGTTATTTGTGCTGGCTCTTCATCAGAGTCTGGTGATGACTGCATGGAGGGATTTGCTCAAAAGTTACTCTGAAGTCACATAATGTTAATCTGTAGGTGGTAGGGAAGTCAATAAAACAATTCACAACTTACTGCTATCAAAAGCAGGTGTTCTTGGTCTCTGCTGCGTAGTTCCTCCCTTCTTGTGTTAGTTCACTCTCCTGTAAGCTGACTGAGATTGCTAGCCAGGACAGAGTTTTATAATATGGTTAAGCTAAAAGATCGGCTTCTCCTTGGGGGAAAAAAAAAAAAAAAAAAGATTTTGCTCCCTCCAATCCGTTCCTTCCCTTGTTCTACCTGGGACTACAGGATTTTGTTAGGCAATTTTAATATTTCACTGTGGTGAACCAGTAGGGATTGCTGAGGTCTACAGCACTGAGTCATCCTCAGGACCCAGCTTCCTTCCAACCTTTCTTCATCCCACAGCAGGATGCTGGGGTGGATTGAAAGTCTATGTCACTTCTCACCTGTCAGCTTTCTTCCTGAGCTCCATGTCTGTTCAGTTCTGTGAGGTATGTCTTAGAGCTCATACTTAAATAAAGTTATGACTGCTAAAGTTAGGATGTTTGTCTATTTCTGTTTTGAAGTATCCTTAAGGTTGGTATGTCTTCACCTACTTCTTTGGTTAAAGTCCATGAGTGAAAAGAATGGATGAACTTAAAGGTAAAACATTTAGAGAGATTCATACATGCAAATGCCTCAGGGTTACTGTAATGAGGAAGAAGACACGGTAAAAACGTTTAGTGAATCTTCTGGTGGTGATGTTAGCTTGACAGTTGTTCCTATTCTCACTGAAAGGCCAATACCATAAAAGAGTAAGATCACTGGGCCCATGGATACACATAATGTCTTGGGAAAGCACCAGCATAGTTTCTGTCAGGGGAGATATTGACACAGTCACAGACTTTCAGCAGGTTTGTGAGTCAGGAAGTATGTGGACAAACTAGGGAACATACTTGCATTTTCAAAAACCATTTGTGTAGGTTCTTCACTAAAAGCTGTTAAACAAAGTTACCATGGAATTGGAGTAAATGTCCTACTCAGAGTTGGAAATCTGGCTGAAGGACGGAAGCAGGGAGTACAGTTTAACGGTTACTTTCCAGGGTGGAGAAAAGTCAGCAATGTTCTCCTGCAGAAACGTTTGGGTTTTACTGATATTGTTTTACGCAACAACCTTTGATCTTCATCAGTGACCCGGAGAAGGGGTTGCACACTGAATGATACTTGGATGGTGTTAAAGCCTTTCAGGTAATCAAACGCTGTGGTGGTGGAAGGAACTCCAGAAGGCCTCACCAAAGTGAATGGGTAAAAAGATGGCAGTTAGACTTTGAAGTAGATCGGTGTAAGGTAAAGCATAGAATTACCTGTCAGTCCTGGAAGTTTAAGTTCACAAACGCTTGAAGTCACTGTTGTCAGCACTCTGAAATCCTTGGCTCAAACTGCACAGCAACCAAAAAAGCCCACTAAAAATCAGAGATGTAAGGCATCATCAGAAGAGTACTGAGAGCAAGACAGAAGGCAGTTTGCTGCTCTGTGGGAAATCTCAGCGTACTCCTGTCTTGAGTACAGTGTGCAATTCTGGTCTGCAAGGACACAACAAATTTAAAAAAGGTATCAAGAAAGATAACAAAAATGATCCAAGGGGAGAGATCGGCAGTCTGACGAAGTAGGGACTAAAAGGGCTTGGATTCTGATTGTGGGAAGACAAGGTTGAGTGGCATATGATCAGATTTTACAAAGCAAGAAGGCCCTGTTTAAGGTGAATGCAGAAGTACAGTTCTTGACACAATGAGTAGTGGGCTTCTATAATCTGCTGCCTAAGCAGGCTAGAAAATATACAGTATCAGCAGGTTCAAAAAGGGGTTGGACAAGTTAGTGGACAACAGGTCCATAAATGGATTCTAATAGACATGTGTGTAACATCCATGTACAAACCAGACAGGTAGGATCCCTATTACAGCAACTGTAGATGCTGGGAGTGTATGATGAACAACAGCAACTAAGCAGGTCTCCCTAAATAGTATCTCTGCTATTATTCTTGTTTTATATGGAAGAATACTACTACCTCAAATTTTGCATTGAAGTTTCCTGCATTTAGGGAAATGTAAGGTATGGGTCCCACCCTGGGAAAACTATGTTGCTGATGGTGGTGCCACTGGTGGTTACCAAATACGGGACTAGGTGGACTATTGGTCCGACTCAGAGGACATTTTAATGGTTGAGAAGATTCTCTGTATTTCTAAGGTACAAAGCTGCCCTTGTCACTGTAGTCCGCTATTTTCACACAAGGTTTTTACAGAGAGAAAGCTGTGAGAAGAATGCTGTGTTGGTTGTTCTTTGGGATGCTCATCATTGTTGCTTGGACACTGAGATGCAGACAGTGTCTTCAACACACACATTACATTTATCCTTACTTTTGCCTGCACTTTCAGGAGGTGACCAATCTAGTAAAAACGAGTCTGCTTGCAGTCCTCTGTGCCCTGTGAGATGTGACACTCCTTGTGGGAGAGACTGAGTCGGCCGGCGGGAACATGGCCAGCGCTTGCACAGATGGCACAGCGCAGCTCTTGCCGGTTGGGACTGCATCGAAAAGGCGCTGGGTACTTGTCACTCCCTCCTGTGGGTAGAGCACCGGTTCCTAACACTTTCCAAATTATTTTCTGAGGAAACTCCTGTGCAACACGTCCAGCTAAGCCACCAAACGAGCGTGTGAAGAGATCTTGGGCGGCTTGCCGGTTAGTTGATAGATTCCGCCGGAGCTGAGGAACGGCAGCTCCGTGCTGCCTCCTGCCGCCCGCGGCGCTGAGCCGGCCCCGGCCCCGGCCTGGCGGCGCCTCCTCCTCACGGCGCGCAGCCCTGCGGCCGCCACCAACCGCCACCGGGGCCGGGCGGGCCGCTTCCCGCCTGCCTCCCTCGGCGGGAACGGGCGGCGGGGTAACGGCCGGGGCCGGCGGGGTGAAGGTTAGCCAGCGGCCCCCGGCCGGCGGGAGGAGCCGTGTCGGACGGGCTCCCTCGTGAGGGCCGCGCGCGCTACTGCGGCGGGCGCCGGCAGCCCAACGCCCGGCACGAGCCGCGGCGCCGGCAGCGAGCCCCGGGCTGCGGGCTTCCGCTCCTCGGCGGTGGCGAAACCGAGAGGCGGTGGGAGAAGGAAGGAGTGAAGAATTACCTCCAAAATGTCGATTTCTGAAATTTGAAAGAGTCTCAGTCAGGCAGGAAACGAGGGGCAGAGCGTAACTGGGAGGAGGCCTCCGTTACCCGGCACCCTGCTCTGCTTCCCGCAGCGTTTATCGCTCCAGGCGACCCGACAGGAGCTGGAAGCGTTACCTGCTGCTGTAAACTGCCCCATCAGTAAAACGGAGCAGAGTATTTGCATACCAAGTATGTCAGGACACTAGTTGCTTTCACAGTTATGCACCTGGTTTTGCAACTTCAGTAGCTATATGAATGCTTAACTTTTCTGCTGGTGTGTAAGTATCCCTGCACGCACTTGCAAGTGCTCCGTAGGAAAAAGATGCGTTCCCTAACCTAAGATTTTATATCTAGGTAAGCCCAGATAGATGCCAATGGGGGGATTGAGGGGACATTGTTCAACCTGCATGACAAAATTACATCCTTGGCTGCAAGTGCAGGGTCCTTCCCAATAATAAGCAATCTAAAATTGTCAGATAAAGTGTTCCTCTCTTCTGCCCGTGCAGTGGTACTTTTGTTTTCACGAAGAGCAGGACAAACATAATTCACCCAAAAATGTAAACAAGGGGAGTTTTGGGGCCTGAAAAGTGATTTTTATGTAATAGTTCTGGCAACTTACCCTGATGTAGCCTTTATTAGAAGATGAGGCTATTTAACTTAGTTTAAAACTTGAATGAAGATAAGGCAAGCTGGTTACAATGTGTCAGCAAGTTCAGAAAGCATGAGGGAACTTCTTTAAAGATTTAAAATACTAGTTACAATGCCCTGGCTAACATGCTGTTTAATTATGTTTCTCACACTCGACAAAGCCCTGAGTGTATCAGCAGATCTGCTGAGTATGATTTATGTTTTTTTAAATCATAACACTCTAAACCCTTCCATGTTCTCCTGATGTGTCATTCACAAATGCAGCATTTTATCTGTAGCAGCGAGAAGAAATTACATCACTTTTCTGTTTGCATTTTCCTGTAAGGGTGACCCTGAAACTCTTGCACTCACTGAAGCAAAACCAACGGGTTTGATGAGCGGTTTCTGCTACTTTTTCTGCTCTTTCTCCGCAGTTAAGCAACTTTATTCCTTATTGTGTTACAACACTCCTTTAATAATTCGTGTTTTGGGGGAAATACTTATTCCGCTAATCCACACAGTGCACATCAGCAGACAGCCGACGTAGTTCATCTGTCAGCGGAGTGCCCGCTCCTCTCTCGGCGCGGGCCGTTTGCCTGATCCCCTCTTCACGGTCTCCGATTCTGTAAGTGCTGCAGCTGACGCGGCCAGGACTGCTGGAGCGAGGTGCTCTGCCAGCCCGGGAATCCACACCGAGTTCCCCGCTTTTGGCAAGGATTCGCGCGGGGCTGTGCAGCTACCGATGGTCTCCCGCGGGAGACGGGCTTAGTCGGAGCCTTCCCCGGCTGGAAAGCGGGGGCTGGACTGGGCCGCGGGCACGCGTGGGGAGGGGTCGTGACTTCTTAACACACACAAACACGCACGCACCCCCAGCCCCGCCTGGCAGCAGTGCTCTGCGGCTCCCGGCGGCGGCGCGGAGGGCAGGGCAGGGCAGGGCACGGCTGGCTGGGCGGCGCGGGGGGCTGGGGCCGCTGTTGCGGGGAGCGCTGGCCGCGGGCCCTGCGACCGGTGGCTCCGGCCGAGGCCGGGGTCGGGGCCGGGGCCCGCGCCGTGGCGGCCGCGTGGGCCGGCAGGGGGCGCTGCTGCCCCGCTCTGGCCCCGCTCGCTTCCCTCGGCGGTTCCATTGGAGCAGCCGGAGACAAGTTGGCGCCATTTTGAAGCCGACAGGGGGACCGGGGCGAGCTGCGGAAGGGGAGGGGGTTAGAGGCGATTGGCTGCGGCTACGGCGGCAGCTCCTCTCCGAGCCCGGAGCAGCGGCAGCGCGGAGCGGACCCGCCTGGGACCAGCGAGGAGCGGCGGCTGCGGCGGGGTAAGGGAGCCTGGCACCTCGGCCGCGGTTACCCCCACCTCGTCTCCGCTCCATTTTCCCTTCTGTGTGGCGGGGGCGGGGGGCGCCCGCTCGGACCGAGCTCCGCGGCCAGCGCTGGAGGAGGAGGAGAAGGAGGAGGAGGAGGAGGAGGGGGGGGGGGGGACGGGGACGACACCTCCCCTCGGCTCGCGGCGGAGCCCCCCCTTCCCATCCCCCTCGCCCCTTCGCGGGGCTGCTCCCCTCCCCCCTTTTCCGTGGCCGGCGTCACAAATTAAATTTGCCGCCCCCCCTTTCCCCCCCCCCCCCCCCCGGCCCGGGCGCGGCGGGGCCCCGCGGGGTGGTGACCTTGGCTGGGGGGCGCTGCCCCTCGCGGGGCCTGGGGGTCACCCCCTCCCCCCCAGGTGGCCCGGCGGGCGGTGTCGCGCGCTCAGCGCCGGTGGCTCCTCGCGGCGCGGGGCGGCGGGGCGGGGGGGGCAGGGCAGGAGGGAAGGAGGCTGCTCGCCCGTGGTGGGGAGTGATCGCGACTCCCTCGGGTGTCCCCTCCCTGCCCCTTGCAGCCGGCCTAGTCCCCGCCGGGGCTGCACCGGGGCTCCCGCCACCCCGCGCGGCTGCCCGGGCTCGGCGAGGGGACCCCCCCCACCCCCCCACTTCCCGCCCGGTTCGGTCTCTCCGTTCCGCACTTAGCAGTGATCCTCACCGGGAGGAGCTGGCGGCCGCCGAGGACCTCGGTTTGGTGGGTCCCTACTTGTTCGAGCCCGTTTCTTTCATGCTGGCTTTTTTTTTTTTTTTTTTTCCCTCCCACTTTGCATCAGGCTCTGTTAGAAAGCGCTCGGCAAGGAAGGGGGGGGGGGGGAGTGGTTGCCGCCGCCTGGTAGATAAAAAACTATGAATTTTACATCTGAATTGCCAGATGGAGAATGGTTAATTTATAGGTTATGTATTGTTTACGTTGAGAGCCTCTGGTCAAGAATCTAGGTCTGTAACTTCATCCCGCTGCAAATAAATCACTATCTGTTCTTCAAAAGAAATCAACAATTAATGACGGTGAACAATCCTGGAAAATTAAACTGCAGCAGACCAGCTCCTACAGAGCTGGATTTTGTCGTGCAAGCCTTGTTCTGACTTTTATGTTTGCTTCCTGCACGGTTGCTTACTGAGAGCTGTGATTATTTTGTTAGGTGATCTGTTTTCCCATTTAACACAACTGCTGAAGTATTCTTGTGTTGGTCTTTGTTTTGTGCTTGCTGGGTAGGTGCTTTGGATGTAATTGATTTCTCTTTGCTGGGGATGCAATAGAAGGAGTGTTGAAAATCGGAGTGGCTTTATAGTTGAAAATGGGTGTCAAATCACGTTTTAGGAAGGAAATAAGATGGCATGCATTCCTTCAGGTTTTCTGCTTTCAAACTAGTGGAATTGTTCTGTTTTCAGTTGATGGAAATTTGGCTTGGTGTATCTTGTATGTAATATAGATGTGCTCTAAATATTTTATGTACTTGTGTGGAGTAATACCTCAAAAAGATGTGAAACAACTGAATGTATGCTACACTCAGACTACGCTAAAAGAAAACAGAGTGACAGACAATCAGGTAAGATAATTTAACAGAGGTGTATGTATCGTGTTCATCACCGGCATTTGAAAGCGTGCACTACTGGAGAAAGTAGTTTAGTACTTTAGTACTTGCATGACATCTTGCGTCTGTGTTTGAGGCAATGTTGTACTTTATTACTGTGAGGTGTGGGGGGTGTGTGGTTGTGTGTGTGGTGTTTTGTTTTTTTTCTTTATTTTTAACATAGTTCTTATACTACGTATTTGCCTATGTGTCTCTTGCATTCTCTTTACTAGTTACTATACAAGCTGAATAAACTGTAGTTCAGTTTTTGATGAAACAGCTAAATAAATCAAATTAAAATAGAAAGTCATGTGTATAACACTTGTACGCTATTTTTTTTTCTTGTGTGCCATATAAATATTGGGTTTTGACTGTATCTAGCAAGCTTACTTATGAACTTAAATTGAGCAAGTCAGTCAAGTCGTTATAACGCTGTAATTAAAAATATAAAACCCAACAGTCATTATTAGCATTTGGAAGAGCGTAGTAATGAAATATGGGCATGACCTCAGGCATTATCCATTTCTGGTTCTAGAACAGGAGGCTCTGTTACCCCCTGTGAATCAAGAGGGATGCGTTTTCTTTTGGGATATGGTGCTCTCTGTAAGGCTCTCAGGTTATGCTTTCTTCCTCTCTTGTTTCTTCAGTCACACAGTTTATATTCACACCGAAGAATAAGAGGTTTATGGGTATGTGTAGGGTCTTTTAGTAAGGGATTTTCATTTAAAGGTTTTTGGCGTAAATGTTTTTTCTTTAAGCCTGAGTTTGGAAGAGGTGATAAATACTACTTGTTGCACAAGGGAATTTTCATGGGAGCAATGAATAAGAAAATGGGAAGCTGAACAGTAAAAGCATGCAAAGTAGGAAACGGAGGAAAATATGATACTACAATTCATTATTTCTCCCTGCCAGTTTAATTCTAATATCCATTTCCCTTAGTATTACTTAGCCCAAGTACATACCTTCCTCTTTCTTGACATAGTCCCCCCTACCCCCCTTCAGACAAGTTCTTTATACTGACAAGTAGTGAGATAGTGTATCATACTCCTTTTAACACGTTTCTAAAGTAAGGGTGTTTTTACTCCTAGCACAAAATGTCAATACTGCAACCTGAAATAAGCTTTGGAAAGACTTGGGGGGTACTGGAGGCTTTCAGTCAGTTTTGAAACTAACCGGTAAGGGAAAACTGAGGAAACTAAAAGGATGTGTTAGTGTGACAATCCTTGGTGGTGAAGCGTTGTTTTGATTTACCAGATTTGTAGATCCTCTGGACTGTGTGAACAGCATTGACAGATCCTGGAAGGAATCATGTGCAGGCTTTTAAAGAATTGCAAAATATATGCTTAAAAAAACCCCGAACAATCTCTCCTTGTCCTCAGAGGTTGTATAGCTCAAAGTTAAGACTGTGCATGTGTGTAAATGACATACCTATTGCTCTTCCATTGGTGACATCTTTGGTTGGATGTAGTCTTGTAGAAAACGTGGTGGTTGTTTTTTTTCTGCTTAGTTCCAATACTTAGGTAAAATATACCAAAAATGCAGTGTATGAATGAAAATAAACTTTGTTATTTTAGCAAGTTAGTGGTTTATTTCAAAAACTCTTTGGAACATTTTGGATTCCACAATAAAAATGCTATTAATGTGAATAATTATTGTAATGTGTCTAGCTTGAAACAATTCCATGAAATAGAACTAATACTTTTACTGAGTTTTTAAGAATCAAAGTGTTAAAGCCTTCAATCTTTTTAAAGGTTATTTCTGTCTGTCTCTGCGTATACTGCTTTTTCTAAAGTGTGAGGAAGTCCTTGCCGTAGGTTCTGAGGTTTAAGACCTCTGTTACTTTGTCTCCATCTGTTGAATTTACTCTTTCACATCCCATCCCAAGCATTGGCAAAACATTCTGCATCATTCTGCTTGTTTTATACTGTCTGATCTTCAGCTCTGTTATTTTAGCTCATGACAAATTCGGTATTAATATGCTTCAAAAAATAATAAATACCTCATTTGGAACAGATGGGCATGTTTGTACTAATCATCTTGTGTCTGTCACCATTTATATGGTAGTACCATAACCAGGGATCAGGACCCCATCTGGGGTTTTCTCATTTAGACCATGTTCTTTAAAGATCGATTCCAGACAATACTAACTGTGTGTACTTTTTCTCTGACTCGATTAGAAATCCTCATGGATGCTGCTGCTGCTGAAATGAGATGCTTCACTTGCACACTTTTTAATGGACAAAACCCCCACAAAGTTAGCAGTCAAAAATGCTACTGTCTTAATTGCTTCCATTGTATAGTCACCTAAGCTACATTTTTTAGCTCTTCTAAGGAGGGCTAGATTCAGCTAGAGCATAATTGTTAACCACTTAAAAAGTAACTGTTGAGTGAGGTTTTCCACCTTTTATACAAGAATGCCAATTGGTTGTCCACAACTTCTTTCAAAGCAGCCTCTGTTTCTCTCTGAGACATCTCCAGTGTATCCACATTGTAGGTCAATTCAACATCAAGAGTCAGGATTATGAAAGTCTTAGAAAGGAGGGACACCCCCCCCCCCCAAACCAGCAACTACTACTACTTTTTTTTTAAAGAAAAAAAAAAGTAAATGAAGAGTTATGCCCACTGAGTGCAAACACTGCTCACGAGGAAGTCTTCAAAAAAAAAAAAATCTGTATCACAACTTTCTATATGTAATCTTTGAGCCACCTTGAATTTGGCTGTTCAGTTTCTACTTGGATGTAGAGTTTCAGTGGGAAGTCTTTGGCACTACATTTGTTAGGTTTCTGTTCTTAAATAATTGGGATGAGTTGTCACTTATGAAAAGCGGGCAGAAGATACTTTATGGAAACTTTTTTTTTGTGCATCTACCTACTTAAAATTTGAAAGAGTTTTCATGGGGAAAATGTGCAGAGGTGCTAGGTGGTTTACTGTTAGGTGTGATACTGTCTCTGGTAATTATTTTGTTATTTGACAGTTCAATATGAAGCACTGTGTATAGTTCATGCCTGCACATAGAAACAAAGTGTATGGAAGAGACTATAGCTTTTTATGCCATGTTAAGGCTTTTGTGCGGGATGATGTCTATGCACACTCTGTGTGCCACCCAGAGCTTTTCAAAGCTCTAAGGGAGATAGATTGTAGACACCTAATTCATGGTGTATAATTAAGTTTACACAGGGTTTTCTTCCTCTTAGAGTATAAACTAGACGGAGTAAGGCTAAAACATTTTGCTTTCCTGGTTTTTGGAGATGAAAGAAAGAATGAATAAGTGCAATGATAATCTGAGGGAGTTTTTCAGAGAGATAACAAGTAGGAGGTGCATTTCCCTTCCATTTGCCCAGCTTAGATTACACAGTCCGTAGTTCCTGGAAGCATTTCTGTTAACTGAGAGAATTAAGAACAGAGATTTTCATGCATGCGCAATTTTTGGAAAGAAATGTTCTGTGCTCATTTTTACTGGTAGATCTGCACTTGGAGAACTCAAAACATATTGGAAGTCTTCTCCCAAGTTACAAATGTTGCATGTAGTAAGCTCTCCATCAGGGTGTTTGTACAGTGCTATATATGAGTACATTTATAGTAACTTTTTATTTCTTAATGGATCATCGCCCCCTTAATCTTCTGTATTACATATAAAAATGCCTTAAAATTGCAATTTCATTTTAAAAATGGGAAACAGTTTTAATTTCGGTCCTCATAAGTACATGTTATAGTAGTCTTTAGTTATTTGTATATAATTTTTTTTTTTTCAACCTGCTGTATTTAGGAATTAGAGTTGTGTATCAGAGTTGGATGACATACTTTCTAAAAGCTGGAAAATAAGTTGACAGGGGACTGTGGGAAGGGAAATCATATCTAGTGATTTGGGTGATTGAATGTCATTTGGAATACTGGAATTCTTTCTGTCAGTTTCTTGTGATCCCAGAGAAGTCTGTTTAAATCAGACTTTCCACAGGAGCTTATTAGTAGTGTGTTGCTTTCCTAGGAGACAGGCTATAGACCCTGACTACTTCTGCATGGCTCAACAGAAGCTTTAGTTTCAGCCGTAGCGCTGGATAACATAGTGTACTTGGAAAGTTATGCCCTAAGTTTCATTAACTGTGCAGGCAAAATTGGTGGATAGTTCTTAAATTTCAGTCTGTAACTGAGGTTACTCATCTATAAAATGGGAAGAATACCCATTTTTATGAATAGCTTTGTGACCGTGTTGTGGAAACAAGTTAATTTTTATGGCATGCTAACATACTGCAGTGGTGAATCCTGTACAGAAGCCCAGCAGGAAATTAAGTCTCTTCAGAGCATGGTTTAAATAGTGTGTAATAAGGGACACACGTTAAAGTACAAGGAGAAAAGTTGAGTGGCTTCTTTGCTTTGAATGAAAAAGAAGTCTTGTGTGGAAAAAGGTAGTGAAGGATCAGGTAAATTGGCTTCTTTGTGTGTATACTGTTTAATACTGTATAAGAAATCTTATTTCTGATGTTTCCTAACTCTTAATAACTGATTTTGCCACTGATTTTCATGCTTTTGCTGTTTCTTTTTAAACAAACTTAGTAAAAAAATTCACTGTATGGATGTGCTCCAGTGAGTCATTAGGTTGTAACCTTTAGCTATGTGTAGCTACTACTAATTAAATTAATGAAATGCTATTAGTAGCAATAAGTTTTTCTCTTTTAACCAGCATTAAGTGGGATGAGGTACAAGAGCTTTTCAGTGGATTCTTGCAAATGCTGATTATTAGTAGAAGAGCTGTGTAACATATGATTGCACGTTGTACTGAGTTCTGCTGTACGTGTGTTCTGCCCCCCAGCTGATCTTTCTGATCTGGTCTCTCTCTGGAGTGACTTCTCTTTCTAGTTTGTCCTCATACCTCTTCAGGCTTCTGATTCCAATCCTTCATTGTCCAAATAAATCCTACTTCTCTCTCACCTTGTTCAACACTTAGACTTTTAGCCTTGAGGTTCCTAAACTGTGGTGTATGGAGTTTGTGTGGGTTTGGTTTTTTTGGGTTTGCTCTCCACCTTCCATTAACTTCGCTTATTGGTTGCATGCCTTTCCCATAACCCCAAAACTTTCTACTCCATTTGCTTGATACATCTCGTTGGTCCCTGCAGTGGAGTTGGTAGAAGTAAGTGTGTCCAAACATCAGCTGTTCCCATGCTAAGCTGAGCTTTTTTTCCTTAAAGACTTAATTAAGACAGATTGCTCTTGAGCTGAGAATCTGGCTGAAGTGTGGACAATTCCAGCTTTTTCTGCTAAAGAAGCAGCAACATCTGGCTGCCAGCAGACAGGTGGATTAGTGATGGATTCAGCTGTCAATAGGATTTACCAGAGGTGTTTGATCTTGAGGTTTGGCTATGTTAACCTTTGAACTTCAGGGGAGTCGGGAGACAACAACCTATAATGTGCACATGAACAGTTCTTGTACCTTAAGTACTAGGTGGAAACTCTCTGAACTGTCATATCTTGATTGTAGGTTTACTGGCATAGTGCAAGCAGCTACATCTGTTTATTAATACTTTAAAGCTTGCTCCTTTCAGTTACAAACCCCATCCTTTTAACAATAAGTAAAGATTAGTTTTTATTTAGTTTTTTACTGTTATCTCCTATAGGTTGTTACGTATGTTCCTAACTCTTTATATGTGTGGAAGTAGGGGGAGTATGTAAGGTGTTTTGTTGCTGGTTTGACTTTTTTTAATTCTGATGTGCTTTAGGTTGCTCTCCTGGGTAGGTTTTTGTACTTTTTGGGGGGGTGGAGTGGTATTGGGGTATTGTAAGGAAGTGGTCCCGTCTAGTAAAATGAGGTCTGTGGCCTTACATCAGCACAGATATGAGTCTGAGTGAAAGCATAACCTACTCACTAACATACACAGAGAGTTTGGCTATCACTGTGCAGCAAGTATGTCATAGAATCATAGAATGTCTTGAGTTGCAAGGGACCCATAAGCATCATTGAGTCCAACTCCCTGCTCCTTGCAGAGCTACCTAAAACTAAACCATATGACTAAGAGCGTTGTTCGGATGCTTCTTGAACTGTGACAGTCTTGGTGCCATGACCACTTCCCTTGGGGAGCCTGTTCCAGTGACTGACCACTCTTTTCAGTGAAGAACCTTTTCCTTATGTCCAATCTAAACTTCCCTTGATGCATCTTGATTCCATTTCCTTGTGTCCTAATGTGAGTGATGAGCTGCAACTGAAGGATAACTGAATATTAAACATTAATTTCAAAAGGGAAAACAAACCACCGAGTTTGAAAACTTATTATCCAGAAGGTTGGCGTAACTGTAATAGTACCTACACTCCTGTTTGCGGCTAAGCCAGGATTAAAATGTATCAATGTATATACGTTTCTGAAAGGCGGCTGCAAAGAAGATCGAGCCAGGCTCTCTTCAGTGGTGTCCAGTGACAGGACCAGAGGCCAGGGGCACAAACTGGAACACAGGAGGTTCCCTCTGACCTTCAGGAGACTCATTTTCACTGCAAGGGTGACTGAGAACTGGCACAGGTTGCCCTGGGAGTCTCCATCCTTGGAGATGCTCAAAAGCCATCTGGATGCAGTCCTCATCAACTAGCTCTAGGTGACCCTTCTTGAGTGAGGGGGTTGGACCAGGTGACCTCCAGAGGTCCCTTCCGACCTCAACCATTCTGTGAAAATGCAACCCTATGGGGCTAAATAATTATAAGGGATGAATACTTGTATTAACAAAAGTTACAGGAGTGAATGGATTATTGGCAAAGAGAGCTTACATGCTGGTTGAGTATAGAGATAGGTAAGGTGAGATCAAAGCTAAGGTAGGCTTTGCAGATTGAAACATCAAAAAAGTCTTCATCTTCAACTTTTTAAAGTTATCTTACTGATATGTTCATGTACGATAGCAGATGACTAGACTCTGTCACTTGAAGTTTCTTCTAGTCCTGTGGTCTTAACCTACCATGAATGCACTTAGTGCACCTGCTTGTAGTAAGTCTTCATCTAATTTGTGCTTTGTGTAATCACAGTTATGGGTTCTTCCTTTGTCTTCAGGGACACAACTATTTTTTCAGTCTGTGGTTTTCTGTCACTTACAAAGTTTTGGGAAAAGCAAATAGAAATGTTCCAGTTAGCTGGAAAAAAAAAAAAAGCTAAACTCATCTAAGCCATCTGGGTAGACAACATCTATTTGTGAAACATGCAGCTGAATGTGATTTTGGTACTAAGATTTCTGTATGCAGCCCTAATATAAATGTTTGTTTATAATTCATATTGATTAGGAGTGGTTGCAGTGTTATTTAGCACATCTAACTTTGTAGTGCAATACCCATGCTTTCTTTTAGTTCTTACAATTCTATCTATCCTACTAGAGATTTTTGTTTGATCTTTAGTAATTCTGTACTGAATCATTTGCAGGGGCTGAGGCATTCAATTTTATATTTCTCAACATTATATACAAGATTAGGAGTGGAAGAGAGACTTGTTCATGTATACAAATTCTGACTTGTTACTAAAGAAATTTTACACTGGTTGTCCATCTGTGAAATTTTACAAAATGTTGTTTTGCTTCTGTGGTATCATGCTAGTATTCTTAATGTTCGGGGTGTTTTTTTGTTTGGTGGCATTTTGGAGATTTGTTTTTTTTGGTAAGAATTAAAACTTTCATGGCAAGGCTCAAGAAGGCATTTTTTACCAAATAAATGGTATACTAAAATAATACCAAGTGCTGTTTCCTCCCAAGGGACAATACAGTGAT
Source organism: Strix uralensis (assembly GCF_047716275.1). Taxonomy (NCBI): domain Eukaryota; kingdom Metazoa; phylum Chordata; class Aves; order Strigiformes; family Strigidae; genus Strix; species Strix uralensis. The sequence continues at coordinate 112,980,915 of NC_133973.1, read as the reverse complement.
TAAACTTGATTTGTACCTAATGTCTGTCTGTTGTAGTTATCTTCTGCTTTCTGTCATGTTCCCCTTATTTCTCCATGGCTTCCATGCCACTCTTGCATGTTTTCTCCCCTTGAGTATAAATACTACAGATGTTAGCCTTCTAAAATGTAATGCAAGATATCTGAGGGGTTTATTACTGTTTTTTAATTGTTACGCTGTTTTCAAAATAGAGTTAATGTAAAGGAAAGTAATAATTCCTGCCTCCTTCCTCCCATTCCTTTCCAGCTGTTGGAGGAAGGAAACAAATCACTCTTGCTTTACGAAATCTTAAAGTAGCTTCCCCGCTAAAAGAGTGCGGTGTCAAAATCATGGCCATAGACTAGTGATACTGTGAAATTTTGATACCAAGGCTAGTTGTCAGTTCTTCTGTTTTAGAGTACCAGTCTAAGAAGTTTCTGTCAGTTTTTCTGGTGATTCTGGTAAAAAGTATTTTGTGGAGTGAAAGGCCTGCTTTTTCAAATAATTATTCACGTAGCCTACAACAGCAAGATGCTAATCTCCTTTGTATAATGGTCTAGTTCTGCTGTATTCTATTTGGATATTTTGCTCTAGTTATCGACCAGAAAGTTGTTCCAAAACTTTAATTTAAAAACTAGAAGTCTTCCTGTAATTATTGTTCTTCATTGTCTGAACTGTTTATCTTTTGAGCTTTTGTCTATGGTAGTTTGCTTTCTTTGGGTGGGATCTTTCAGTATTTCTGGTATTTATAGTGATTTCTGCCTCTCTTCCACTTATCCTCCTGACTGTGTCTTCTTGTCGCCTCTGTAGATATGCTCTCCTGATATAGTAGACTTTATGTGCACTTTTTCCAATTTAAATTATCTCTGCAATAGGTGCTGGTAGTTGTACATAACATTCCAATCAAGTTCTTGTCTGTACCTGAAAATGTTAGATGTTGAGGTTTTGGTTTTGTGTTTTTGTTTTGTTTTTTTGAAGTACCTTGTCTAGAACTAATGTTGCATAGCACTACTGTATAGTCTTGTGGTGATTTTCTACACCTGGACCTAGGTATAGAATCTCCCCTTCAGCCCTGTTTTTTTCCCTTAAAGATGACTTTCTTTCAGACTTGTAGCATATATTCTTGTTTGGGGGTTCAAACACAGTCTTTAGAGAAACAGAAATGTTTCGATGTGTAATCTTTTCTTTCAGCGTTTTACTGAATGACAATCATATCCATTGCTGCATCCATCTGTCAGTAATTTCCAATTTAATGCTTACGTAATAAATGATTTTCGGTGCAAGGATAGTGCGAATTGTTTTATTACAGCCTGATCAAGCATAAATTGTCCCCGGGGTAATATGATAACCTTAAGTTTATGCTTGTATTTAAAATTTTGACTTTAGCATGCAGATTTATTCTAAACTCTTCGAATACTACTGATATCAAACTTAGTGCACCTGTAGTGGCAGTATTAATTTTTTGCTCTGCATTGTTAATGACAGTGCTACCTTTATTTTCTTTTACTACACCTTAATTTTTAAAAGTAACTTAAACTTTTAAAATTGAAGTGTACGTCTTAAATACCTTTAAAAAGCTTTGCATACCACACTGGTTCATTAATTCTCAGGTGGCATCTGTGCAGTTGCTTTGATTTGAAAATGTGAAGTTCTTAAGTGTAGACGCAGTAACTTCTGATTGTATGTAACTGTTACCAATTGCCACAGGAATGAAGCTCTACCTTCTCTTTCTTTGAAGATGGGTATTCAGCTGACCTTTTAGGGTATTTCAATATTTTCTTGATACCAAATGATTGCTATGCAGTAGTACTTTTTTCCTTGATTTTAGCTACTGAAGTGCATTTTTTTTCTAATTTCAGTTTGTTTACAATGGCCATCTCAGTTTGGCTCCAGTTCTTTATTTCTGTATTTCCCCATCTTTGTGGTGCAACTCTTCTACCTTGTGGGCTCTGATTACTACTTACAGCTTTTACAAAGTGGTTGTTTGAATTCACGTAGTAGTATGAAAACTTTCCTTGCACTCCAATCAAGGGGACAAACGTTTAAAACTCAGTTTTATTCCTTTGGCATGGACGTTGCCTGTGACCACCATGTTGGAATTGTATACATCTCCAATTCACTTCTGCTTTCAATTTCTGCCTTTCAAAACAGAGAGGCTTTATTTATGCACTGCTTGTGTCGATTTAATATAAACATTCATTGTCTCTGTATGTTGGCAAAATCATATCCTGTGGGATTACATGCTTACGTGATGTTGTTTGTGAAACTTAAGTTTTGTCATGTGTATATAGGCTGGAAAATAACCTATGTACTGACTAAGGGTGACAGAGAGGGTAGTTTTTGTTATTCAAGTGTGTGCATGTGGTTTTCTTAACAAAAGAGTTTTTTTTATTCCAAGTTTCCCACTGAAAGCAGTGTTGCCAGATGCTGCCATAGTTAAAGAGGAGGCTCATATGGACAAATTTCACTGCTTCTGCTCAGTATTGTATAGCTCAAGTGTACAGATAGAATGTTGTGAACATTTCTTACCTTTCTGGAAATCAGCTGTATGGGTAATGTTGGTGTGCGTGGTAGTTTCATGTGGTGGAATGGAAGCAGAATTATCCTGTGACTGATATATGTTGTTGGTTCATGGTCTGTGAAATGCTGAAAGATGTCCAGAACGTTTATGCTTATGGTCTCAACTGATACTGATAGCTCACTGAGTTACACTCACTGTTTTTCTGGAGGTGTAAACAGGATTGCAAGTGTGGCCCTTGACAAATGTAGTCAGATTTCTCACCAGCACCAGAAAGGCAGGGTATCTCAAAGCATCCCCTGAAGAAGCCAGGTGAATATGTCCCTGTGAGGTAATGTATGAAATGAGTCTTCATTCATCTATGGTGGACTTAAAGGGCTTTTGTGAGCTTTGCAATCTTGCATAATTCTCCCTGACTGTCATTTGTAATAAGTAAATTACCATGCTTTATTCTCAAATCTTGTCAGTAGTATTTCAAGTGTGCCTTCACACAAGATGCTTGTGTTTCAGTTTAGTACTGATTAGTTTGAGTCTTCTGTATGAGCAACTGAGTTCACTTTTTGTTTTATTACAGTCATAACAGCAAAGAAGGATAGGAGAAGTCTGATTTCTTGAGTTAGATCAATATATGAACTTCAATTTCAGTCTTGCTTAAACCATGTCCTTACTGTAGACTCCAGGTATTTTTTTTGACTGCATTATTTCCTAAACTCTATTCAAATCATCCTGAAGTATAGCCTGTCAAGGCATGGACATACTCAATAAAGACAATTTTTTGTAGGCTTTATTATTAGAATCAAGAGTCTGTAGAGAATATGTATATCGTGTGGCTTTTCAGAAGCTCTGGGCAAGTTTTCTTTGGGTCAAAGAATATGCTATAATACTCTTATGCTAAAGAGTACTCTTTCCCTAAATTGTTACTTGTACTCTAGAGGACAGGGAAAGTAGCGTCTCTTTAGACAGCTCTGCCAGGTTTATGAGAACATTGATTGAGTTTAGTTTACTTCATCTTGGATTTATTCTTGAACTTGATTGAGCCATTAACACTCAACTGAAGATCCTTTACATAGGATATATCCTATAAGTATTTCAAGTTTTTCAATGCTAAAGTGACTGATTTTTTTTTTTTTTTAAATTGAGACTATCAAGAAAACTTAATAAGTGTTAGCAGCCTCTCTAATGTAGCTAAACTTCATAGTGTTTAATAGTGACCTTTAGTATGTGAGCAGGTTTCCTCCTTTAAGAGTTAAGGTGAAAAGGTCATTGTCAAAAACTTAATGGCTTCTTCTCAGACTTGATGAAATTCACCTCTGTTTTCTGCACCTGCCTTTCTCCCTGCTTCTCTTCCCCATTGGAAAAGTGTTATCTTTTCACAAAATCATCTACATCCAACACTGCATTTCTGATTTTGTGAGTATAATGACATCCTGCCTATTTGTACCTCCTTCTATGCACTCTTTTTCAATTTCTTTAAGGAATTGTATTTTTGTAGAGCAAAATAAATTACTTACTACAGGACTGGAAATGTTTAGTAAGTGTATTAGGTGAAAACTGTCATGGTCTTGTCCAACCAAATTTAAGTTCAAGCCATGAACTCGAATGACTTATAGTACCTCTTTTGCAATATTACCGTTTTTGTTATTTCACATACTTTGCATTCAGTGTTAAACACTGAGGACTGGTCATAGTCTGCTTGTTATGCACTTGCCTTTTTTGAGCTTTTATATTGTATGCTTGCATAATATGACCAGCTAACGAGCAATGAGGTGGAATGTTTTCTCTAGTATTTAGCTAACTGACAAATATATTGCAGGTGCCTATTTACTAACACATTTTGTCAGCCTACTCTTTTCCACTTCATGAAACAAGTAATTACACATCTTTTAATCTTAACCAGTATTTCTTTGGTCAGTTATGTTTTTGTCTTTTTCTGTCAGAATCTTTTGCTATAGTCTTCCAGTTTTTATATCCTTGTCACTTCTTTTCCTGCAGCCATGCACACAAATAAATTACAATTGTAATGCCTACAGTCCATTCTGCTTAGTCTTGTGTAGAAGTATGAAAGCTGAGATCCCACAGTAACAAGGCAATTTTGTTTTTCCTTAGGTTGTTGATTGGTTTAGTGGTGAATTCTGTTATGTATTTTCTCTATTTTTTTTTTTTTAAACTTGGGTTATTTCAGTGGAAGTACTGATTATAAATGGAAAAAAAAGGCGCAATTTAATTCTTGTAATGTTTGCTTTCAATCACACCTGAGAAAATGCTGAAATTTACAAGTTGGGTCACTTACATCTTGTGGAAGCTGCAAGTGTCTGCAACACCACTGGAGAGAGCTGTATGCTGAGATAAGTTGATACTGAATACCATCTACTTCCTTAATCTTTGGGAGGCTTTCTCTAATGAATTTTGAAAAAAATCTTATCAGCAGAAATGGGGATTTGTCTGGGATCATTTCCTAACTGATTGCAAGGGGGACTACTATATTCTGTGTAAGTTACTTGAGGTTTTTTAGCAGTCATATGCTGACTTTGGTATCATGGCTTGTTTTAATGTTTTGTTCTGTATTCTTACGTGTTCTTTTTCTGAGTCCGCCAAATCCTCTGCACATTATGAAAATATCTCCTCTTGCACAGTAACTACCTGCACGTCTTTTCATTTTCCACAGTGTGTACTTAATATATTAATAAAGAAACTTAATGCACTTTGCCATATTTTCTAATGGAAGGTTGAGAAATAGCATTTCTTAATTTAAACAGGTGTTATTACTTACATATTGACTGTCAAAGGATTGCTATTAATGAGACTTCTGTAGTGAAACCCAGTACTTTTTCATGTCATTTGCTGGGCTGAGAGTGTTACTTTTTGCCTTACACTGTTCTTCATTCTGGAAGACCTTTAATTAGTCATTTCTGTAAATTCTTCCTATATCAGACCTTACTATGTATAGTGTTGCCTTGCAGAAATAGGAAGCTAACATTTTCTTGATACTATGAATAATACTAGTATCTTGATTTAATGATAGTTAAGTAAACAGTATAACATTTCTAAAAGTGAATGGAAAGTATTCATCTAGACATTGTATCTGAATCAGAATGAAAAATGACTTGGATTTAAATGAACGTACTTGGTCCAACATTCTGAAGTTTTCTGTTATACTCAACAGCAGAAAATTAACTGCCAAATTTCATCTTGGAGTGGCTTTTTATAGCTGAGTTATAACTCCTTAGCAGTAGATTTATTATGGAAATAGATTTAATTTAGTGGCACTTACATGCTGAAAGTCTTTAACACCTAAGTCGCTTCTTACTTTGATCAATTGTTGTCAATCAGCTATACACAGCAGGAATTTACCGGGATGTAAAAATTTTCTGTAAGTGGCCTAAATCATTAAATTATTTGTGTTTTATTAATAATCCTGCTGAAGTAGAAAGATGCCTACCTCTTCCACTTCTGTAAGTTGCTGAGTACCTTGTTGTGTCTTTTGTAGAAATTACAGTTTGACCAGTTTCTTCATACATGCTGTATTGTTGGAGCAAAGTTAGTGCTGTCAAAGTATTTGTCATGGTTTATATTTATTCATACAAAGATGTTACCTACTGAGGGTGCAAAAATAAAAAAATAGATATAAATCATAAAAAGAAATAACAAACAGCATGTTGACAGAGGAACAGAGCTTTGGAGTGAACTCTCTATTGTAGTTTACAAGTAGAAAAGGATTTGACTTTCTCCAAATATTCCCTGAGACAATTTACGGAAAATGTTCTTGGGTCTTCTAAACTGTCTTTGTATTCTTGATGCAGTGGCCTATGACAATGAGAGGCCACTGGTCACACTGCTTGGTTGTGGAGAACAGGTTGATGAATATTTGCAAATCCTTTTTCTTGGCTACACTTTCTTATTGTTGGAGTGATACGAACTGTGTAAACACATATCTTAAACTCCCTACAGATTGCAACTTTCTTCCATGCCAGCAATTTATTAAATTCACTTAGGTTTCTAATAGCTTTGTGAATGTGAAGAAAGTGTTATTCCCAGTGGCTCATTGTAAAATATCTTGCAAAAAATAGATTTAAAAGTATAAGTACTTGTATAGGTCAAATTTATGTAAGCTTTCTTAAATTTTGTATATGTACTTGAAAAATACTGATCTCAAGATGTAACTACATAAATAATTACATGTAGTTCATTGAAAGTTCTGAAAAATGAGCATGATGAAGTTTGTAAAGTTGAGCACTTTCTATTCCTAATGTTTGGATTCTGAATTTTAAAGAGTAGGCAATAGTAAGGCAGGAGAACAACTTGCAAGGAATATAGGAATTGATTTGCTAAAGCTTGCTTCATCTCTTGGAAAAGATTTCTACAAAAATATCCGAAGGATTAAGATTTAAACGCATGTATGGATCTCTGAGAAGGTGCTGTGGACACACACAATCATAGAATGGTTTGGGTTGGCCTTCCTAGTTAGAACTAGATGACCTTCAAGATAATCTAGTTCCACCCCCCCTGCCATGGGCAGGGACACCTTCCACTAGACCAGGTTGCTCAAAGCCCCGTCCAACCTGGCCCTGAACACTTCCAGAAAGGGGGCATCCACAACTTCTCTGGGCAACCTGTTCCAGTGTCTCACCACCCTCACAGGAAAGAATTTTGTCCTAATATCAAATCTAAATCTGCCTTCTTTTAGTTTAAAACTGTTACACCTTGTCCTATCACTACACTCCCTGATAAAGAGTCCCTCCCCATCTTTCCTGTAGGCCCCCTTCAAGTACTGGAAGGCCACTATAAGGTCTCCCTGGAGCCTTCTCTTCTCCAGGCTGAACAACCCCAACTCTCTCAGCCTGTCCTCATAAGGGAGGTGCTCCAGCTTCCCGATCATCTTCATGGCATCCTCTGCAGTTGCTCTAGTAGGTTCTGTGGGGGCCCCAGGGCTGGATGCAGTACTCCAGGTGGAGTCTCGTGAGAGCAGAGTAGAGGGAGAGAATCACCTCCCTCAACCTCCTGACCACGCTTCTCTTGAAGCAGCCCAGGATACGGTTGGTTTTCTGGGCTGCAAATGCGCATTGGTAGTTCATAGTCAGTTTTCTATCCACAAATACCCCCAAGTCTTTCTCTGCAGGGCTAATCTCAATCTATTCATTGCCCAGCCTGTATTTGTGCTTGGGATTGCCCCAACCCACGTACAGGACCTTGCGCTTAGCCTTGTTGAGCTTCATGAGGTTTGCACATGAAAAAAAAAGCTTTTTGAAATTCAGTCATTGGATATCACCTTTCTGGCTTATGGATTTTCATGCTTATGTTCTAGATACAGCTTGACTTGAGGCTACTGTTCTTAGCTGTCACTGTCTTCCTTTTCCCTGACAGAAGTTAACTGAAACAGCTGGTATAACTGTTATGTGAAATCACAGAGACTTTTATTTGGCTAGAATCAGGTTAAGAACAATCCCCTCCCCGAATTCTAGATCCTGCTGAGTGTTCAACACGGCTTATTTTGACAGAGCTAGGTATGCACACCTATACTGGAAGTCCAGAAAGAGCAGAAACTTCTAGCAGTGGGATGTAACAAGCTAATTCAGTTTTAAGTAATGGTTGAAGTTATAATTGTTGTACAAGGTGGCAGTTTAGCACTGGATTTTCTCTTATTGCATGATAGGTTTTGGTTTTTACTATTTCTTTTATACGATTTTTTTTTTTCCCTAGTAAAGCTTACTATTAATCCTAAAGTACTTTGAGGAGTGATCTGCAATTTTGTATTACATAGGAAGTTTAAAAGGTTTATTATTCTTTGTCCCTTATGGTCCAAGTAATAATCTATTTCATTGAACCTTTTTGGAATTAATTTTTGGTCCTATAAGATTAGCTGTATTAATTCCTAGTGTTTTCTATACTTTTGAGAGGGATAGGTTATGTACCCTATTATGTAACCTTGGCAGGTTGCTAGGTGCCCACCCAGCTGCTCTCTTGCTCCCCCAGCTCAACAGAACGGGGCAGAAAATAAGATGAAAAAACTTACGGGTCAATATAAATACAGGGAGATTGCTTACCAATAACCATCATCGGCAAAACAGACTTGACTTGGGGAAGACTAATTTAATTAAAAGTAGAGCATTAAAAAAAGTAGGAAGAGTAGAGCCAATTAAAAGTAGAGCAGGATGGTGAGAAACAAAGGCAAAACTAAGGACACCTTCTCCCCAACCCGCCCTTCTTTCCAGGCCCAACTTCACTCCTTCGTTTCTGACTTTTCTAATGTTCCCCTTCCCTGTCGAGCAGTGCAGGGGAGATAAGGAAGAGGGGTTGTAAGCAGTTCATAACCCTTCATCTCTTCCACTCTTTCCTTGTACTTTTTCCCCTGCTGCAACATGGGTCCTGACCAAGGGATGCAGTCCTTCACGAATGTCTCCAATGTGGGTCCTTCCTGTGAACTGCAGATCTTCAAGAACTGCTCCAGTGTGGGCTCTTCCTGTGAGGTGGTCCTTCTGGAGCAGACTGCTCTAGCGTGGGTCCCCTGCGGAGTCACAGTTCTTGTGAGGAGCTTGCTCCACTGTGAGCTCCTCTCCACAGGCTGCAGTGTGGATATCTGCTCTGACATGGTGCTCGATGGGCTGCCAAATGACCTGTGTCACTATGGTTTTCTGCGTGAGCTGCAGGGCAGTCTGCTCCAGTGCCTGGAATATCTCCTCCCTCTCCTTCACTGACCTTGTTGTCTGCAGGGTTGTTTAGCTCACATTTTTCTTGCTTCACTCTCATAGCTACTGTGCAGCATTTTTTACCATTTCTTAAATATGTTATCACAGAGACGCTACCAGTATGACTGATGGGCTCGACTTTGGCCAGGGGTGAGTCTGTTTTGGAGCTGGCTCTAACTGGCTCCGTCCACCATGGGGGCAGCCCCCCCTGCTACCAAAACCTTGCCACAAAAACACAAGACAGATGTTCAATTTCAAACCCAGACCTTGGATGCCACTCAAGCTTAAAAGCTTGGTTGCATGTCAGTTGAACATATCATCTGGACAGTTCAACTTGACCATAATATATGAGTTTTAGTCTTTGAATTATTTCAAAATGTACTCCAAATGGGACTATAGCACCATGTTCTAATCAGGTTTCCACTGCGGTTGATCTGATCTGACAGCTGTCCACCACTGGAAAGGGGAGTTTTGTTCCCCAGTTCACTTAGTTCCTGTTTCTTCCCTTGAGTTAGCTTTGATGCTTGTCACATGCTTTTCAAAAACAATTAGGCTTGTTTTTCTGAGTTGGTGAGTTTGGATGATCCTCTTCTATACATTCTTGGATTGAGGGGAGCAAGACTCCCTTCTGCTGTGATGAGCTGCTAAAATTAATTTAGCTATGACATATGACATCATCTCATCTGAAAGCTAGAATGGAATATTTATGTCAAACAGCAAGATGAGTGAATTTGGTTACATCTTTGTGTTTTTGAGGAGTTTTAGATTTACTGGCATCACAGTGCATTAAAAAATATAACAGGGATAAAGGTGGTGTCATTATTTTCCTGAGAGTGTTAGAAAAAGTTACTTCAGTGATTTTTGTTCCATCCCAGCTTTCTTACTATGTTTTTACCACAAGTGCAAGTATGTAGCACTCAGTTCAACTACCATGTATATTTAGGTACAGAGATGATGACAGAAACTGAGTTGTTTTTTGTGTAGCTATTGAAGTGCATTGCATATCATGCCTGTTGAATGTTGTCTGATTATGTTCATTCTATTCATTTCCCCATTTCCTTAAAAAAAAGTATGTATTCTTTAAAAGTATTTAAATGTCAACATTAACTTTTGTAAAAGATTAGTAAAGATGAAACAAAATCTGTAATTTACATTGTTACTGTGAAATGTGGACTGAAGAATACAAAACATGTTGGATTATTTTTTGGGGGTGGATTTGAGTATATTTCATGTTCCTGTTCTTCAGTGTAGAATGACAGTGGCTTGGGCCAATGAGTCTCAATTATGGTGGGTTGCACCCTCCTGTTGTAGAACATGCTTCTAGCCCATCTCTTCTAGTGGATTCTGATTGATTTTTATTTCTGATGTTATAGTTCTGAGAAGTTCAAAGTGCACATAGATCCTCCTTGTTCAGGAGGTCAGTAAAGAAAATGCCTGACTTGGAATTCACAGTTCAGGAAAGTGGTGACTGTGAGGAAGTGTTTCAAACTTTTAAATAAATAAATAAAAATATCAAGGCAGTGGCAAAGAAACTTTGTTTCCTTTGTTGCATTCTTGACTTGTAACAGCCTTGATACAGTCTTTTTCTGAAATTGTTATTATCCCAACGCATGCCATCTATTTTTTTCCCCACTGTCTTTTGTATTAATTGCTTTTATATAAGTAAAGCTTCCAATTCAGCTTCCTGCTCTTCAGCAGTGGAACTTTGCATAGTTTAGGGTGGATTAGGTGGCAGTCTGCATTTGCATCAGTTTAAAGGGACTGGGAAACCATGTAACTGAGTTGTTTTCATAGCTGGAATCTAGGAAGAAGGTATCATTGCTTATCTGCAGTCTTTGGCTTAAAACTTGTCTTTATGGCATAGAGGTCTGCTCTGTTCCTATCCCCACTTCATTCTGTAAATGCTGCTTGTCTGGCAGTATTGGCAATTTAAAATTAGTAATGTGTAGCACTTCAACAGCACTGCTGTTTAGACTTTTGGGGAAATTGTGCTCTAGCTAATTGTTTGGAAAACACGAAGTCCGCTTCACGTGTGTTCTCAGAGAGTTTAAAAATCCAAGTTGGCTAGGACTTATTATTGTGAAGTGATAGAAATGATTCATACAATAAGATTCTTGGTTGCATCTCTGTGTGAAGATCAAATATAATGAGGAGTTTTAGCTTTTTTCTGTTGTGTACATCTTTAAAGTTTTGTTGTAGTATAGGACAATCTACCTGAATATCAAAACCATTGCTGTCTGCCACCATATAGATTACTGAAAACAATCAACATATTTTCTCTTTCTTTTTTTTTTTTTTTTTTTTTGTATGGGGTGGTTTGGTATCCTATGAGTTGGATTTTGTTTGTAAAAGTGGGATGGATAAGGTAAACATAAACTAGCTAATCAACACTGACCTCTTAATTTCTTTCCACAGTGTTAAAATTGTGAAATCATGGCTCATTCAAAGACGAGAGCCAATGACGGAAAAATCACATATCCTCCAGGAGTCAAAGAAATCTCTGATAAAATATCTAAAGAAGAGATGGTGAGAAGGCTAAAGGTTAGTAAGCAAGTAACTGCAGATTGAAGTTTCTTGTATACAGCATTCAATGATCCAATCCTATTTCTATATTTTCTGTCTGAAAGGATTATTTTTTTTCCTTTGGGCTTTACCTTTTCTGTGCTCAAAAGGAGGAACGTACTGGCTGTTGTGCCTTTTGTTCTACCACTTTGACTTGTCCAAAAATGTTTAAATGAGTTTAAAAAATCACAAATGGAAATAAGCTATATTAATTTAAAATACTACTAAAATTTTATTTCAGCTCCTGCAGTAAGTCAGTACTTTTAGAGAAGAAAATACTGGAAAACATGAAAAGAGAGTCATAATTTTGGAAATAGTATGGATGCCTCAGAATACATTCCTTTTATGCATTTGTGCTCTTTGGGTTGATTATAAAACCCTTTATTCTCATTATTTTAGCCTGTGTTGTAATGAAGGTAGTCTTTCATTATACTATGTGTTTCTGTCTCCTGAATTTCTTGACCACTTTATTTGGTCTAATTCTACAATAAGGTTGTTATTTGGGGGATAATTATGTAGCTACAGTTCTTTATCTACCCAGGTACCCTCACAAAAAGGTAGTCCTGTTAGTATTGTGCAGAAGGAATGCCTGCAGCTTGGGCTTGCCTGTGAAACAGAAGGAACAGATGTGGGAGAGGAACCTTCAGTATTCTAACAGCTGGAAAGGCTTAATTTGGAGTTGGTTTTCTTAAGAAGTAGTTTTAAGTCAGTTGGAAGTACTGTTAAATGAACAAAACCCAATAAAACCCCAAGGATTCCTTCTCCCTTCCCCCCAGTAACCTGCCTGTGCTTTGGGAATTGGGCTGATAGAGTGCAGTATACTGACTGAAGTCTATGATGTTGAGTAGAAGACGACATTTATAACTTCATGTATGAGTGACTCCTAACAGAAGAAATTATTTGTTAAGCACTTGCATATTTTTTTCAGTTTGTGAAAATGCATACAGTCCTTACTGATACTTTTTTCACCTATGGTTTAATTTCATTTTTTGCCTTGAATGTCCAGTTCCTTCTGTTCTGTTTTGACTTTAATTCTCAGGATTGTGTAATTCAGTCTTTATTACCATTCTGTTAATTTTAACAAGAGTTGAACTCCTTAAAATAACTCTGCCTCTGTGATTCAAATACGAAATTGGAGAAAAGCATAATTACTTTGTTTTGTAAATAGGTTTTTCTTCAAAAAGTTTTTTAAATATAAGAATTCTCACCAACTAGCAGCTACCAGTTATGGCTTTTCTTGCCTTTGTTCTATTTAGGTGTTAAATGCTTGGTGTATTTTTTTCTTTTTCTTCCATAACTTTAGTATACTGGATCCTAATAATGGGCATTTTATTTTAGTCTTCTAGGACAATGTGCAGGCTGCTGGACTGCATGGGATTTATATATGCTTTTGCTGAAAGTGTGTGCTCCGCTTCTGGGCGGCACAGGGGATAAACTTGTCTTCAAAGCAGTAGTAGAGAAAAACCTGAAATTGAAAGAGAATAGAGGGAAAATACGTTGTAACCCTAAATACTTTAGGAAGAAATAAATATTTGGAATAAAGCTTTGATATTTTCTAAATTTTTCAGTGAATGGCTGTAACAATGAATGCTGTTGTATTTTTTGAATTGGCCAACTTGATTATGTGGTTTCTCAAAAAGATTTGTGAAGTACTACGGCTAGACTTTCAGTAGCTCTTCTGAAGACTGTGTGTTCGGACCATTGATAGAGGGTTTAACTAGGTCCTTCTTGTACCCTGAAAAATAAGACACTGGTTACTCAAGTAAGTGCTGCTGCATTGCTAATAATGCTTCTGATAGAAGTTGCACAAAACCAGAGAAGGAACTTTCAGTAAGGCACCCTGTTACACAGAGTACAGAATTTTGTGTACTGATATCTGTGTGTCTATTTAGATGGTTGTGAAAACGTTCATGGATATGGACCAGGACTCGGAAGAAGAAAAGGAGCTCTACCTAAATCTTGCTTTACATCTTGCTTCAGATTTTTTCCTCAAACATCCCGATAAGGATGTACGTTTGTTGGTAGCATGTTGTCTTGCTGATATCTTCAGAATTTATGCCCCCGAAGCTCCATATACTTCACCGGATAAACTAAAGGTAAATTGAATTAACCTCTTTTTCTGGATCCGTTTTTTAAACTGAATAATTAATATAACTGATTATAACTTACACACCACCCCACCCCCGACCACCCCCACCACCCCCCCATTTCTGATCCAGCCTTAAGCAGTCAAAGGTTTTCACTTGATTCTGGGATTAGGGGTGTTTTGATCAGGTCAAATGTTCATCAGATAGTGATATATAGTTCATCATTCAATAACTTGGAGAGTTTTGGATTTATATTGAAAATAAATATGTTACTGAACTGTCATTGGGATTTACAGGTAGTGGTCTGTAAATAGTCTGTTTAGAAATATTAATATATCTGTAGCTTTTATCACGATCTCTTGAAAGTTAGCCAGTTCCTTCAATTGGAAAAATACCCCTGCTGTTTCCAATTAAATGACCAAGAGATTATGACTGTATTTTTATAGATAAAGGCTCTATCCTCTGTATAAAAATACTTTTTCTTTGTTTCAATAATGATTTCTGATGTGAATTGGAAAATTCTACAATTACAAACATCACTGATCCCACTAGATGGAGATGGTTGATAGAGGAATTCCAGGTTTGAAAAGGCAGTACAGATTTGTCCCATTTGTTTCAGAAAAAAAAAGTTTTAGATTGTTTTGTATTTTTCTTTTTTACTTTTTATTAATAGAAATCTAATTTTCTTTCCAACTCAGAAAATCAACCTACTTCCCTTACACAGTCTGAATCTAGAGTGATGAACCGAATCTTACAGAAAATCGATCAGGGGAAAATAACAGTGAAAAATGTGTGCTTTTTTTGTCTCCCTGATTTAAGAGTGTGTAGGGGCTTTTTGTTTTGTTTTTGTTTATGGTTTTTTTCCACAGTAGGATAAAGAAGTGGTTGTGGTGCAATGTATATCTATTATCACTCAAGAAGAAAACACTTAATTTCTGATCTAGAGGTTGCACCAGAAGTGCTTCATAAGTAGGACAAACTACAGTTTGAACTGTAGTACGTCCTTTGTTACCAGACATACTGGAAGGATACCTAGGGATTTCTGTTAGCTGTATTTTCTTAATTCTGAATTGTTGCACCTCTGATTACACACTATCTAGTTACCTTACTTATTGATTTACACCATCTTCAACTGGAGACAAACATTAGCTTTCTCTGCTGTGCTGTATTTAAGTCTGGTTTTCAGGCATCCTGATTTCTACTTCAGTTTTGAGTATATGTTTTCCTTTGCTTGTTAGTTTTAGAGGTTTTTTTCCTCTCTTTCTGAGTTGGACTAACAAATAAGAATATTCCTCCTTACAGAATTTGATCTGTCAAATGCTGCTAAAATCAAAATTTATAGTATGTAATATTGGAAGGTTTACATTACTGATCTCATATTTGGACTGTAAACATACTAGTACTTGGATGGAGCTCTGAGCAGACTAGGAACTTCTACTGTCAGCATTCAGTTCTGTAACCTGTGCAGATTTCAGAATTCAGTTTCTTGATGCAGATTTCTAAACACATCTTGAGAAATAAAGAAGGGACAAACAATAGAGGCCTTTGCATAGGGCTACTGAGGTAGGTTTTTGCAAACCTGTTTCTGCTGAATGCAGCTTTTGTGGTTGCAGGACAAGCTCTGATACAAATGTCAAAGAATTCCATCTGCTTTATGACAAAGAGGTAAGAGGAAGGATGCTTCCTCTTTGGCCATATCTTGGCACTATATTTACCCAATATTTAATATCATATCCATACCACAGCTTTGAATCTTTTTTAGTATGTTTAGCACCAAAGTTGAAGATGACAAAGGAAGTGCTGAAAAGGATAATTTCTTGAGGGGAAAACTTAAATCTTACGTTTTTGCCCTTGCTTCAGACTCTCTGGTTCTCTTTGTATTGCATGCATTGTGCAAGTTTCTCTTTTTTATGTGTATTCTCAGTATAAATCTTAGATTCCTCTCTGAGTGTTGAAAGAGCTTAGACAACGGGGATGTGAAATGCCATGAGTAGTCTAGAAGCAGAACTGGAGCAGGATTGCTCTTCTGGGATCTGGAAGCTTCTATCTCTAAGTCCTCCTCAGTCTGGGGAAAGCCTGGACCCAAATCTAATTTTCTGGGGGAAGATGTTCTAAGTACTGGTATGTCTCAAATAAAATCACTTGGACAGATGGACTGTCTACCTGACTTGGCTGAAATTGAGGTGTTTGAGGGTGTATGTGGTAGCAGAACTTCAACTATCTGAATGTGTTGTGTGGTAAAAGCCATGGCTCTGGTGCTTACTGAAGCCATTATGTGGTTAATTGGTATCAAGACAACAATCCAGAAAACTTTCGAAGTTATTCCTCAAGTTGAAGTATAAGCACTTCTGTTTTTAGAGTCTGGGTTCTAATGTAGACTTGCTTTCTGGAGTCTGATGTGAAACCGTATTGTCCAGTTTGTGAAAGTGTTGCAGTTTCTTCAGCCAAAGTTTATTTTATCCTGTGTTTTTCATGTATAAATGCATGTTCAAATAGTATATTCCATATCCCCAAAAAAGGGAAAGTCTTTGGGTCATATTACACTAGGTATTAAAAATTAGTGAGTAGTTTTGAGTTTAGTCTGTTTTGCTTTCTTTGAAACAGGAATAGGAGAAAATAAATAAAATTAGGAGTAAATAATTACTTTTTTTAAAACGATGCCATTATTATTTGTGAAACATTCAGATGCTAGATGTATTGTACACGTATGCTATTCATTAATGTATGTATTCATATACAGTACAGTGAGTATTAAAAATAGGAAAACTGGTTTCGGTCACAATAGGATCTTTGAATCACATTCAGTAAATAAGTGTGGCATACTGAGCTCCAGGATAAAAGGTGAAGATACTTTATTAAATGAACTGGTTGAGATTCATCTGTACAAGTAAAGTCTAACAGAATAATTATACCTAGGGCATGAGTTCTAAGATGAAATAGTTTTTATGTTTGGCATTGGTCATTCTCTTGGATGCTCCCTTTCTTATTTAATTGAATCTTATCCTTCACTGAGGCTCAGTTTGTATGTCTTCTAAACTTCACAGCACCTTCTGGTGTACCAGTTTTCAGATGATGGAACTAATTTTGGGTGAGCTGATGGCCTGCTAGTGGTTCAGGCACTAGTTTTAAAGGGGGGATTCGTCAGATTGGCTTTTGACTGTGGGCTGAATGCTCTTTAATGGTTGGAGTCCATTAGGTGTGTCCTTTGAACTGCGTCTTTTGGTTTAATTTCAGCTGAAGAGTCTAGTTCATGTGCTCTGTATCTGATCTGAAGTGTGAACCAATGATTCTTCTGATCATCCTTACTTAATACTTCAAAGGCACACAACCTTGATCCAAATTCAAATATTACTGCAGCTGTATCTCTGAGCAATGTGTATGCTGTGCTTTTTTGCCAAGAGATGATGATGTCACATGTAATTTAATTCTTGTTTTTACCTAGAATGACAGTAAATGCTCAGCTTAATGATTAAGGCTGGATTATTGTTGTAGTAGTGTTAGAAAAAAAGAACCCCCTTTCCATCTTTTATCCATCTCATTTTTCTTGGTGGGGTGAGGGGGATATGGTCCTTTGAAAATGTTATAGAAAAGCTTTCTGGATTATTTCTGGGATAGTTTTTTTCAGGGTTGACTGTAAGGCTTTCTTGTATTTATTATGGCAATTTTATACTTTCTGGAATTTATTTGATTTATACCTAGATTGTCAGATGAAATATTATAGATACAGTTGAGGTTGTGAACACTGTTTCTGGTGATATGTACTTCTGAATCTTTTGATTTAACATATTAGTTATGAATTTCTACCTGTTAATTATCTGAATGTAAAAGCATTTTAAAATAAGACACCTTCCTGTGTGTTTCCATTCTGTCCATAATCGACTGTTTGCTCCTTATAACCTGCTGGAATTTATTTTGTGCAAGACTTTTTCTGAAGAAGTCTTCAATATTGAAAGTTGATAAGAAGCAGGAGAAACACAGTTTATTAGTTTTGCAAGAGATGTGATCTGTGTCAGTAGCATGATGACTGAGAAATGCACAGACAATGGAGTGTAAACATACAATACTCCTAGGAAAGCTGCAGTTGCCTTCTGCTTTTTTCCCCTTCTGTTGAAACCTAGTGCAGTATAAAGCAAAGATGTAAAATTCATTGTCCTTCTGGATAGCTTTTTGACTTCTGCAGCATGGCAGCCTGTTGCAGCTCTGTTGGTTGAGTGTTTTTCTTTAGAAAAGAAAAACTTTTGCTTCCTTACAAAAAAGTTACTTTCTCAACCCTTTAAAGAAACATGAAGCATTTTAAAATTACTCCTTGACATACTCAGTGATGTATTTGTAGATCATCTTTTGGACAGTGAAATAGTGTGTTTGTCATGGTTGCATATTTTGTAGTGATGAATAATACTAGTAACTAAAAAAGGTAATTATTTTAATTTTGAAAGTGTCATTGCAATTGATTAAATAACTGTCACTTGTTTCTTTTCAGGATATATTTATGTTCATAACAAGGCAACTTAAAGGTTTAGAAGATACAAAAAGCCCCCAGTTTAATCGATATTTTTATTTGCTTGAGGTAAGCTTCGTAACTTACTTCATAATAACTGTTAAATGTCACTTTTCAATTTCATCTTGTATTAACTACTCCTTTTATTTTTTCCTGTTCAATGCAGAATATTGCTTGGGTCAAGTCTTATAACATATGCTTTGAATTAGAAGACAGCAATGAGATTTTTACGCAGTTGTACAGAACACTGTTTTCAGTAATAAAGTAAGTATTGTCACCCCCAATTATAATGTATTATTGCATGGTTGAGGTCAGATATTTCTAACTTAGGTGTTCAGTCTATTGTATGACTTTTGGTGTTAATGAGCTTAGTTTTGTAATTCTGTTTAAAGAAGGTAGCAGTATAAATATAACAAGCTGTCAGTTTTGCCTGTTTTAATTAAGCAAGACACACTGCAAATCATCTTTTTTTCCTAAGAAACTTTGATTGTCTTTTACTGCATTTATTTTATTTTGTTCTTGAAATTAAATTGTGCAGTATGTAATTCTAAGGAATTTGGAGGATTATTGCTATAAAAATGTGAGTCAGAAAAGAGTGAACACTGGAAGGTATTGCTAGAGGTGATCTAGTCTGCTCCCTTGCTCAAACCAGGTCAGCTAGAGCAGATTGCCCAGCACTGTAGCCAGTTGGGTTTTGAGCTTCTCCAAGGATGGAGACTCCATGGCCTCTCTGGGCAACCTTCTACTTACTGCTCAATCACCCTTAGATTTAAAAGTTTGTCTGTCTTATGTTTAAATGATATGTCCTATGTTTCACTTTGTGCCTGTCACCTCTTGTCCTGTTACTGGACACCACTGAGAAGAGTCTCGCCCTATCTCTTTTACTCCAAATATCAGGTATTTAAACATAGAAAGTTCCTCCCTAAGTCATCTCTTCCTGTGGCTAAAAAAAAAAAAAAATGGCAGCTGTCTCAGCCTCTCCTTGTACGAGATCTGCTCCAGTCCCTTTATCTTTGTGGCCCTTTGCTGGACTGACTCCAGGATGTCCATGTCTCTTGTGCTGGGAAGCCCAGAACTGGACCCAGCACTCCAGGTGAAGTCTCACCAGTGTTGAGTAGAGGAGAGGGATGTTCTAGTACACTTTTAATGGCAGGGGTAGATACCATCCTCTTACTCTTTTACTACAGTAGTAAATGAAGAGAGCATGAGACCCAAGAACATTTTGGTAAGTGGTATATGCAGCCAAGAAAGAAACTTAAGTATTTTGACTTGTCAGAGAACTTGTGATTTATTATATTCCTTGTTGTTTGGCATCACTACAGGGAGGACTCTGAATGGAAGTTGCACTTTATATGAATAGTACACTAAGAATTCTTGTTTTTTAATTTCAGCAATGGTCATAACCAAAAAGTACACATGCACATGGTTGATCTAATGAGCTCTATCATTTGTGAGGGAGATACTGTGTCACAGGAACTTTTGGATACAGTGTTAGTTAATCTAGTGCCAGCACATAAGGTAAGACTTAATAGTGGCTTAATTTTTTTTGTAATCGTGATTCATTGGATGTATGTATTCAGATATTTAGATTTCATTGAGAGAACAGCTGTAGCAAATGTGTTCCTATTACCTGAATCTTTTTCAGGAAACAAAAAATTTTTAATAGCCAGAACATTCAGTAGAGTTTCATTGCTTTTATTCCCTTGCCATAAACCAAAGTATCAGTGGTCAAAGTAATCTAAAAGCTTTAATGTCATATAAATTTAGACCGTTTTTTTTTAGATATGGTCAATACCAGTAGAACTTAATATAAAAGATACATAAATCCTTTGGAAAGCTTTTAATTAGTGTAATGCTGTATCAATAGCTCAAACAAATGTAGTGCCCTGAGTGGGAGGGGAAAGAAGTTGTGACTGCTGATTTGTAATTGGCTCTGTTGTATTTCAGGAATGTTGACTTGGTGTTATTGAAAGCACATTGGTATGTTTTTGATGCAGCCATAGAACTAACTATATTCAGAAATGGTGGTGCCTGAAGAGCAGCCCTTAATGTCTTTCCTTAATGAGTAATGTTTTGTCAAAAAAAAAAAAAAATGTCTGACAGGTGAACTGAGAAAAACCTTCAAACTGTGTGTGTATTGTGACACTTAGATGTTTAAAAAGCAAGGAAGTCTGACTTCTTTATTCAGGAAACTAGCTGGGCCCTACTGGAATCTCTTGGGCTACAGTGTAGAAGGTGGCTTGTAAGTTGGATATGACAAAAAGGATTCTGGGAAATTATCTAGAAAATGTGTACTTAGCTGGATTTTGGACAGTTTTGGCTGTCGTCTGACAGTTGTGGGTTGTTTTTTGTTTTTTTTTTTAAGTATATTCAGGAAAGGGCTAACATATCTTTTAGAAACTACAGTAGGGTTAAGTGGGTACTCACTGAGAGATTTTTGCAGCTTCAGAATGCATTTTCCTTTTCTTGAAACAGTGATGTATCTGAAGAAAGCGAGTAGACTTTTCATAAGGCACTCTGAAGAATATAACATGTAACACAACATAGTGTGCCTTACCACAAGCCATCAATTTCAGTAAATAAACAGCACATAAATTGCTAAGACAAAAATAAGACTAAATGCTTAGTATAGATCAGGGTGGGGGTTTTTGTTTGTTTTGGTTTTGTTTTTTTTCCCTTCACTAGAAATGTTTTAGCTGTGTTCTTCAAGGAATCTAGTATTTTTGTTCCAGGACCAGACTGAAATTTGTGTGGCTAAAATTCAGATTTACAAAGTAAAGCCTTGGAATACAAGAAACAAAACCAAGACTATGCAAAATAGTTTAGTTTGTATTTTCTCAGTTGTTAAGCATTTGTTGTTTCTTTGTGTCACCTGTGTTCAACATGATTTGACTGTAATGTTTTTATGATTCATGTTTAGTAAACTGACTTTGAGTTGAAGAATTTGCATCCTGTTAGCATTGAAACCATTCTGGTTTATAGTGGATTTAGAGTTATTGACTGAACATTTTAATAGGATAAGGTATTTGGGGTTTTGCATATCCTTCTGCTTCTGTTATAATCAAACTGGCTCTTTGGATAGGCTAATAGTTCACAGCTTGCTTTCTAACTAAAATAGTTCGATAACTTTAGACCATATTCTGAGTACTTTTACCTTTGTTTTACTTAAACCTTTTCCATACTAATGGAAGGAAGCTTCTAATACTTTTGTATTTAATCTCAATATCTTCATGTAGTGTTTATAATTTTGGAGCTTACGTAGTCATTCAACCACTTTCTGTGTCTACCAATGTCATGTTGGAAAAGTGTAATGAGTTCAGAGTGAGACTTTTTCTGCTCATGTCCACTGAACACAAAATTACAAGGGGGTTAAGGATAAGGTCCACCATAAAGAAGAACTATGCCTTAGCTCACTTAGTCAATATGCTGTACAAGTTGTAGGAAGGGAAAACTGAAAAATCAGACTGGCCACTGAAGATGGCATAATGGCAAGTGTTGGTGTAATGGTGAGTAGGGAACCCTTATCTCACCAGATTCCCTGGGGACCGAAAGAATATTTTTGCTGGAGTGGAAGGAGCATAGATTTGTTACTAGCTCAGGTTTGAAAATGATCAGATTTGAGAGGTTGTTGTAGATACAACATCTGTGTGTGTAGCAAGTGACACGGGCAAGCAGTGTGTTTTTAATACAGCCAGAAGGAAGGTTGCACCTGTGAGAGAATGTGGAGTGCCCTTGTGCACTGAATGACTGTATTCTAGAAAATAGTAGCAGAGCTAGTATGACTCTTGGTATATAAACAGTTGTATTGGGTAACACTAGGCTGAAGACTTAAGGAGTTTAATCTGTATAATATATTGAAAGAGCAGCCTGTAAGTGTGTTTTGGGAACAGAAGGTTCAAACAGCTCTGTTAGTTTTGCATCCTGGATTCTGATGTCCAGTGGCTGAAATTCAACATTAAACAGATTGATGCAAAATTATATGAATATTTTAAGAGTTGTAGTAAGTAATTGAACAGATTATCAAAGGTTAATTCAATGCTGTTACCACTTAAAACCAAGGTCAATGTTTTTCCCAAGAGGAATGACAGATATTGCCCATAGTCCCGAGTAGTAAGTCTAATAAGCAATGGTGCTAGCAGGATGGCTGCAAAAACTCAGGCATAAGGAGCATATATTGGGGACATGATGTACTATCAAATATCTGTCTACCATAATTAGTAGTCACGGAAGTAGTCTAAGCTGCTCTGGCTCACTTGAGTTTGTCATCCATCTCACCTGGCCAGAATAAAAGCCACATTGATGTAAACCTGAATGAAAGTGACTGATGCCAATATCACAGGACAGGTACGTTAGAGTATGAACAGGCTTGCTTGAGTAGTACGGCAGGTATCAGATAAGACAGTAAATTCAATTTGTCTGACTGTGCTCAGCTCTTAATTTCTATGATGTTTAATTATTTTTTTTCCTTTTGTAGTTTCTCTTTTCTATGAGCACTACTGAAATTCTTTTGATAGGATTATATTAAGAGGGAATGAAATAAATAAATAGTGAACTAAACCCAGAAGAGACCAGAAGCAAGGAAGAGGTAGTCAATATGAAAAGGCAAGAAAAATTAATAGTTTTCCTTTCCCTTTTAATTGTCTTTTTGCATTATAAAGCCTTTATGGCAGCACCTGTAAACACTTCTGTGTTTGTGCAGTGTGTTAGAAGGCAAATTGTACCTTATTTTTGTGAGTGTTTGCCAGAGTGTTCCATTTTCAGCCTCAGGAGTACTACAGGGAATCCCACATTGCACATCTTACATGTTTTACATGCTTATCTTCTTGGAAAAAGTGATATTGACAATTAAATTCCTAACTGTCTCTACTAGGAACTTGCTTAATAATTAGTGTTATCTATCTTGGCAACACCTCAGCTGAGCTTTTTCTTTGTCAGACATCCTTAAAAACCTGTTTCCCTCCCCCAGCAGAACTAGAGAATCTGTTAGAACTGTTTTGTCAAGTGCTCTTGGATGCAAACTCTGTTGCTGTGCCATTGATAATAAGAATAAAATAGAAGTCTCTTTTTAAATTCCAAGAAAATAATATGTTAAAATGTATGGTTTTTAAGCCTGATTGCTCTAGACACAGGCTTAACTTCAGGAATAAAATAAAATGTTGTAATATTAAGGACTGGATGGATGCTAACTAGTCATCCTTTTTGAATAAAATGTAAGGGACATGCATTTGTTTTCTGGTTTGTTTGTTTTTTCTTTCAAAGGATGAGCACAAATTATTTCACTCTTAATCTCTTTGAGCTATGTTAAATTGGACATTGAGAGGCAACTGGAAAACGTAACTGAAAAAAATGAATGGGGTATGCATTTCCATCACTGCCAACCCCATTGTACCTACCAGTACAAGTGATTTTTGGCTCCGTGGCAAACTGTCCCAGAGACCTTTGTCTATATATACACAAAAATGTCTGTGCCATGCACGTGTCATGTGTCAGAGAGGTTACCACTGCTTCTTGTGTCTGCAGTAGAAGTTGGTCAAATATTCTAGAGAAGAACAGGTATGAAAAATGAGTTTGCACAATTCTTAATGTCTTCCAGAAGTGTAAAAATCTTGAAATGCTAGCAATATATACACAGAAATTATGGTAGGAGTTGAGACAAAAGAGAGAACTTAAGGTTGACGAAAGTGGTCTGTCTTCCAATATTATTGCTGGAGGCCCTCTAAGCATAAAAAAAACCCCATCATCCTCTGTTTGTTAACATTCTTTTCTGAAAGAAAACTTCAGATTTTAGAGGGTGAAAAGGTCTGTTTGCAGCATCCTGTAAGTCTGTTTTAGATGTTAAATGTAACTTATCAATTTTCTTGCAGAAGATCTGTGTTCTGCTTTTTCATGAGTGGTTCTTTGGTTTGTCCTTATCAATCAATACTTATTCCTCCTTTTTCCTTCAAAATGTAGTAATTACTAATGATTACTTTAGGCAGTGTTGCCAGCTGCTAGCTTAGTTTCTACCCAATTCACAACTCTGAAAAGCTTATCCCCACTGGGTGCTTACATACTCTTAGAGGCATCCTGATTAAGG
This sequence comes from Strix uralensis, assembly GCF_047716275.1. Taxonomy (NCBI): domain Eukaryota; kingdom Metazoa; phylum Chordata; class Aves; order Strigiformes; family Strigidae; genus Strix; species Strix uralensis. Next base: position 112,956,494 of record NC_133973.1, on the reverse strand, counting down.
TTATTGTCCTCATCATGAGGGCTTTCTGGGCTTTCTTAAATCATTAGAAGATCTTGAAATACATGTGTCTTTTTTTTTTTTTTCCTAAATGTATAGAAAGATTGAAGAGAGGATAATGACAGAAGAGTTTAGAAAAATGCAGAGAAGAAATTTGTTGAATTAGATCTTACCATTATAAAATTTCTCCTTCAGGCAAAGTTTAAACTATCTTTGTGGCTATTAAATTAGTCAGAAAGATAGGTTTGATGTTTTGTAAGAGATTTTTGAACCTATTTGGTAATGGTCTGGGTTGCTCCTGTTTTCATTTCAACTAAGGCAGTGCTGCTTTTTCTTGTCTCTGCTTTTATCTTGAAGCTCGAAAAGGGAGAAGAAAACATTCTCATGTGCTCTTAAGACTTCTTTGGCTTGGTTATTTTCAGAAAGTTCAGCCTCTGCATATTTGAGGGCCCTGGCTATTGGCACAATTAAATCAAGTACATGAGGCATGAAAAAAAACCCAACTAATTTTCCTTAGCCAGTTGCGATGCAGACTGTTTTTTCTCTTTGCAGCCTTTTTAGATAGAATGAAATGTATTGCAAATACGTTACTTAGGGTTGCAAATAGTTACTTCTAGCATTTATCTCGGCAAACATTAAAGTTTTAAAATTAACTGTGTGAAAGATAGAAGCTGAAACTATAATGTGAATCAAAACATATCTGCCTGTTGGAAATCTGCTATGCTAGGTCTGCTCTTTGGACTTCCTTTATATATAAATCAGATCTCGCTTGTGATCCAGAGTTCACTCTTACCCAGGTGAAAGTTGTTTTCTTTGTATTGGTGGAGGTGAACTGTGGAAGTCAAGAAGAATCAGAGCAAGAATTGCAAGTGGCATACATTCCTCATTACAGTTATTTGTGCTTTTTATTTCCTGAACAGTCACAACTCTAGCTAAATAACAGAAAAGAAATGCTAGAGGTGTATGGGTGGAAATGCTTTTTCTTCTTTTTTCCTTTTTTTTTTTTTAAACCATAAAGAGCAGTCTAGCATGCAGAACCCTCTCTTTTTTGGGACATGGAACAGCTGTACAATTTTTTTTTTTTTTTTTGTAAAAAGACTGCCAGTGTTGACCCTTGTATCTTGATTAGATAAGGGAAAAGGAAATTACAAGCATGTTAACATCTTATATAAGCATTCAAGTATCTTTCCAGAATTGGGTTTCTTATTCACCTTCTGTAGTGGCTCTTGAGTAGAACAGGTACTTCAGGCATGAATCTTCATAGTCTTTTGACTTCATCCACTTAGCTGAATTCTATCAGTAGGCAAGTCAGAAACTACTTTTGGTTTATATTAACAGAAAATGTTTATCTGTTTGCACTGCTGTCTAGAAGTCTGTAGTTCTCTACAGTTTTTGAAATTACAGACAATACTCTCCATCTCTTTGAAAATCATCTCTTCAACCAGATAGCTACAAAGAACCAAGAGTATGCAGGCAAAGAAATACCTTGGGTGTGGCAATGAATCTTGTGTTTGCTTTTCATTATGCTAAAAGGGAGTTTTCTTCTTTCATAGATGAGATGTATTTAAAAAAAACAACCACAAACAGCCCCTTTTTTACTGTTGTCTTGTAAATGGAATATGCCTTTTTTTTTTTAAATTGCAAAAACTACTCAAAATTGGGGGAACTATATTTTTAGAGACTTTTAGCTATTAAAAGCTGTATAATTTTTTTTTATTGGAGGCTCTTCCTTCATTCTTCTATGTATTAAGTCTGCAGTGGGTGTCTCAAGGGTGGAGTTGCATTTTCTTCTGAAAATTTTTGAAAAATAATTGTGATACAGAAATTGGAGAAAGAACGCATCAACTAGAGAGTGGAGAATATGTGCTGGGAAAGGAAGGAAATAATGATCAAGTAATAGCCCAGTTAGACAAATGGAGGGATAGGAATGTTGTGGGTTGTTGTTTTTTTTTTTTTATTAGAGTTTCATTAATTTGTGTTCTTCACCCTTTTTTGCTCATGAACTAAAATTCTAGGGTGTTTTTTTCTTTGCTATGTAAGTCAAACAGAGTGAGTATCTTTGCTCAAGATACTATGGAGAGGCTGTGGTAGTGGTTCATAGGTGGCTGCTTGATGCAAGGACAGAATCATAATTTCTGTCACAATTCTGTTCAGAGTCTTGCTTCTGTGGTGACTGTAAATGTCTCTATTGCTTTATATCACTTCACTGGTTTTGGGGAAGCTGATAAGGAGGAGCAGTAAAATGCAGGAACTGACTTGACTGTCAGGCTTACATGGGCAATTGAAAAAAAGCCCTGATTTGCCAGGAAAGAGTTTTCTCAGTAATATCAGTGGAGACTACAAAGCTATGTTTGGACAAGGTTTGTTTTTACTATATTAGCTTTATTACTGAAATTATAAGAAGAGGAGACTATTTTTTAAATCCTTTTACCAGTAGATGGTAGCTTTAAATTCTTGTATTTATTTTTAAGATTAATGCATGTGCTTAAAACTTTTCTGTTTCCCCCCCCCCCCCCCCCCCCAGAATTTAAACAAGCAAGCCTATGATTTGGCAAAGGCTTTACTAAAGAGGACAGCGCAAGCAATTGAACCGTACATCACTAATGTAAGTGAAGACTGCAAACAAATATGGAAATGAAGATATTTTTAACTGAGCTGTATTAAAAAAGAACGAATTGCATATAGTCAAATAGGGCTGTAAAATAACTTTTTACAAACTTTCAATTGCTCTTTAAGAGAGTTGTTATATTAATGAAGTACTGTGTAATCTGTCCCTTTGAGTCTAATTCTTTACCAGAACAATTTTGATTTCTGAAACACAGTAGTCTACTTTCTGCTGTTTTAGGAGACCTTGCAGTTCAATCCTTAATGTGACTGGAAGACCAAATGTACTTATATGTATTGTTCTTATAAAAATATATAAATACATTGTTCCTGTGGCAAAATTTTTTTTTCTAGAGAAGAGATGAAACTATTTAGAAGCTAAGAGAAGTGAAGATAGAGCAGAATTTTAATGCCATTGTCACAGGAAAAGAAGAGGAAGCAGATCACAGAATAGATAGTAAGGAAGAAAACCTTGTAGCTAAGTTAAGTGTAGACATCACAGACATGGCGAGAGAAGAGGGATGAGAGGAAGTAAAGATCATATAGGAGTATGCTCTAACTGAAGATGCACAACAGAAAAAAAAAATTTACACTTTTTTAAGTAGTTAAGGATTTAGGAGGTCCATGGCAACTATCCAAAACCTCAGGAGCTTGAAAGCAATAGAAGATCTTCAATGTTTTTTGTTGCTTTCAGACTTGTAACAACACTTGTGGTACTTGGAAAGTGGGTACCTTCTAAGATTTTAAAAAACCTTTAGTGAAAACTCTTTCTTCAAACCTCTTAGTCAAACCTGCTGTTTGGGAACATATTCCTAATGTTGTTCATCTGTAAGGTTAGTTTATGAACTGGGTGTCATTTTGTGGGTTTTAAGGAAGTCTGTACAATAAGAATCTTCCTGTTACGGAAAATATGTACATGCAGTCTTCTGTTACTGGTTTCCCACAAGTCGGAAATATTATGCTGTCTGGTTTCTTAGTTTTGAAAGTTACATGCTCGTTATTGAAGTATACTCTGTTTTATTTTCCAGTTCTTCAATCAGGTCCTCATGCTTGGTAAAACGTCGATTAGTGACCTGTCAGAGCACGTGTTTGACTTGATTCTGGAGTTGTACAATATTGACAGTCACCTCTTGCTTTCTGTTCTACCACAGCTTGAATTTAAACTTAAGGTAAACAGTACTTATCCTTTCTATATATTTGAAACATGTATGCTTGACTATTAATGATATTTTTTTTTTACTGACAAGTTCATAAAATGATTTGTCATATGAAACTAATACTTATATGTAGAACATATCTTCTCTGCATTGTTCAATGGAAGACTCCTAAGCCCTTGGAAAGAATAATTTAACTTCAGATGTATTAACCTACAGTGCATGTATGCATATGTTTGTGTTTTGGTTGCAGGTTTTTTTTTTGGCTTGTATCTTTTAAGCAATAACTTGATTTTTTTGATGACTTGAGAATCTGATTGGTTTTGTTCCTTGGTTTACTGTAGTATATATTGTGAACAGCTTTCATACACTGAAAGTACTTTGTATTGCTAGCTGTACAGAGAAACTACATCTGTTCAGAATAGTGATTTTTGGCAAGGAAAATTTGGGCTCCGTGTTAATAGAAACTGTTGTATTGACAATTTTGTCCAAATAGAAGGTCTGTAACAGGTGGAAACAGAGCCCTGGACTCCATAACTATGTCTTGTAGTCATTGCTGCAATGACTTTTTTGTTTTTTCAGGCTTATTTCCTATGTCTGAAGGATAGCTGGTGCTAGCTATCTGTAGTGGGTTGTTTGTTGTTCTTTTTTTTTTTTTTTGTCTTCCTACTATTTTGGAGTCTCCATCACTTGGAGAAATTCAGTATAACAGCTGGTACTCCCTTTATTCTGCACTATTTTTATTCTATTTGTCATTCCAGAGGGTTTCTGTGGAAGTGGGGAATTTTGATTAATTTTGTACTACTAAGTTTGGAAGTGATCTGTTACTAAACTTGAGGTCTGATGTGCAGTGGGCCACTTTTTAGATATGCATGTATTTTTATTATCTGGGATAGATTTTAGGTTTGTGGAACCTTTGGCCTGTTGTAACTGCAGTAATTATTATCATGGTGGCTTGTTTATGCCTATTATTTTTTCACTAATGTTGCTGCACTTGTTGGATGAGTTGATTTTTAATGGTTTTATCCTTCCATTCGCATTTCGAAAAGAAGTAGAGTTCAATTTACTGCTTGCTGTCTGTGTCTTAAAAGTAGACCTTTTTCAGTCTTTAATTCCTGTTCTTACAGATGGTGAACCATTATCATTTTTACTCCAATAAAAACAGTACTTCTGCAGCTGAAGCTGTTATTAAAGAGATTTAGTCTTAACTGCTGCCACATCCTTTTTTTTTTTCATAGGCATAATTGCAGTAACCTTTGCATCTTTAGGTCCATTTAAAACTGCAGATTCTTGAATTGTCTTCCTCCTCCTTCACTGACTCTCATACTCCACTATTTCAATACAAACTTCTTCTTTGTATTGTATTTTAACATTGAAATCAACAGCATTAGTAGCCCAACATGGTTAACCTTTTTTTCTTCCCTGCCCCCTGGCTCCCCGAACTGGTCTCTTCCTTCAACCAGGTGATTTCAGCCCTAAGCATTTCCATGTTTTCTTTGTACTTCTTAATTTACAACACTTTTTTTTTCTGTGTTTGCATTTCTGTTCTTTGTCTAGTGTACTCTTTTTAGATGATGAAAACGTGTTTTGTTGCTTTTCATCTCCTTGATCCTTAGTATAGTTTTCTCCTTGTGGTCTGGTAAGTGTACCAGGAGGGTAAGGTGGTTCAAGTTTGACATTTGTAAGATCCAGTTTAACAGTGTTTCCAGTAGACACGTACATTTTGATAGTTACGTTCTTACTGCTCTTGTTTCTTGATGTATTGTTGAACTCGATACAGTTCGTAGCTATTCTGAGAGCATGGTATGGCTTCTGTTTGAGTCATCTTTTTGCTTCAGACGCGTGCTTTTGATGCCTTAAGTTATAAGGACAAATAATATATGCCTATTTTGTCCTATTGGCCGTCAAATGTGGCTTGACCCACCTTTTACAGAAAAAACCCCCCCTCTATTTGGAAGAGGATAATCCTGATTTAAATCCTGAGGCACTGGAACAGGTTGCCCAGAGAAGTTGTGGCTGCCCCCTCCCTGGAAGTGTTCAAGGCCAGGTTGGACGGGGCTTTGAGCAACCTGGTCTAGTGGAAGGTGTCCCTGCCCATGGCAGGGGGGTTGAACTAGATGACCTTTAGATGTCCCCTCCAACCTAAACCATTTTATGGTTCTGAATGAGTTGAGTTCTGTAAGATCTTTATGTAGTTAAAAGGGTATTTTGAAGATTAATGCTCTCAAATATTAATGAAATATGATCAGCCTATGTGTTTGGTTTTTTTTCCTAAGATCAACACCAGTTCATTGTTTACACAGACCTGCAAGCGATGATTAAATACTTTCTACTCCAACAACAGCTGTGGCTTTATTTTAAACAGCAGCAGCTAGTGTCAAGCATTTTTAATTCATGTCCAGGTAAATTGCATGTTAGTATGTTGAGAAGAGAGTGAGGGTTCAGTGACACTCAGAGTGCTTATGGCAGAAGGCAGCTAATGTTTTGCTGCTTTGAATGAGAAGAAACTGGTCATCAGTATCCCTGTTAGCTTGGCAAAGCCTTGGATCAGGTGGGTGGTAAAGGAGAAATATATGCTTGGTATCCAAATTGAAATATGGAAGAGGGGCTATGTCTTTTTGAATAAAGGTCAATTAAAGTTCATGATAAAATAACCACAAACTTCAGTGAGCTCTGCATATCATTCAGAGCTTGACTAGATGATTTTGACATTTCTGGATTTGGTATATAGTATTGCGTCTTTATCTGTGCCCATAGTTTAAAAGCCTTGTCTTCTGAGCTCACTCACCATGGAGACTCTACTAGGTATTTAAGCAGAAGTTTGTGGAATATATATAGGCCAAATGCATAGTTTCACAGGTACTTCCATTTTTTTTTCTATGAGATTGTCTGATACAGCTCTTGAATATACAGGTGTGATAATAGAAGTCAAATACTAGAGGCTACTCAAATAATGCTTATGGGGTAGTGGGACAGTTACTGTATCCCAAGATCTCAAACTGCTACTTTGCTGTTAAAGAGGTTTGTATTACTCTTAAAGCAGATGATGTTGAAGGAAAGCTGTGGCTGTCTGAACTGAGTTGTCAGTTTTCAGGAGTGAAGATGTGTCAGAATGATATCTTCTTGCATGCATTGAACATGTGGAAGGGGACATATGATCTGTGCTTTTCAAAGATAAATTGGGCAATTGCTCTCTGAGGTTTTAAAAATGTGCATTTGCTTTATAATTAGCTTCAAAAGCAATGAGTTAAAAAAAATTTTGGCCAAATGAAGTAGACTAATGGTAGACTTATCTGAGCAAGACTCTTAAGTGTTCTGGCTCATTCTAAAGCTGATCCTTTAAAAAAATATTTTCAGGTGCAAGCGTGGCAAGTTCTGCATGAATTTGAACAGAACCCAGTATTTTTGATCATTTCAATATTTAATTTAAAAGAAATAAATCAATTTCTTATACCATTTTCTTATGCTTTGCTGTAATTTAAGCCAGTTTTATCCTACAGCTTTTCTCTTTAAATTCCTTTGACATTATCTAAAGTCTTTTTGCCAGTAAAGATAAATGGTTACTTTCACACAGATGTTAAACAATTTATTTTTTTTTTTTTTTTTACTGGCCCTATCATGTAAGAGCTGAAGAACAATGAAGGTCAGCTCAATAGGATACAGGACTTCAAAAATAAATTGGGAAGTAACAATTAGGCCTTCATATAGGAAAAGAATGATGTGAAATGGGATTTCCAAAGGCAAATATTATAGAACTTGATTACTGACAATGTGAAAAAAATGTCTTCACTTTTTTGGGGTGTTAGTTGACAAAAAAGTGGGAAATTATTTGCCAAACAAGAGAAGACAGGAATTCCTGGAAGAATGATAATATGGTTAAAGACTTTGAAGGATCGTCCTTGAGAAACTCCATCTGTATGTGTTAATAGTGTATGTATCTTGCTTCCCATTACTGAGCACCGAGAGAACTATAGTTTAGTACATTCATCCTTCCATCCTTCCTTTTTACTTAAGATTCATCAAGGAGAGAGATGTTCTAGTCTTGGAGCCATGTGATGACTGACGAATCTTGTTTGGAGAATGGGATGAGTCTCTTTACACTGAGGGTAGCCTTTCCAGCTATGCTTCCTCCAAAGCAAATTGCTCATTCATGTCAATTAATTTGTAGTAATATTGCTGAGACTGAGATATACACTGCCACAATGATGTTCTCTGGAGCAACGTGAACTACTGAGCTGAATACCAAAAGATATTGATAGTGATGGAGAAGTATTCCTGTGCTGCCTGCCACTTTGGTTCTGTGCACGCATTCCTCCTATGATTCCTCCATTTTCTTGTGTTTGGCACTGATGGGAGTTTTTCCACTATACTTTTTCCCAGGGACAGTAGGTGCCAGAGACTTAAGTGTCACATTAGCTGCCCTGCTCTTATCTTAACGACATTCATTTCTGGAGCTTAGTGGGCTGATGCTACCACCACCAAGCATTATCAGCCAGTGACATCTTTGGATGGATTGGATAGAGTTGTTCTGTAAGTCTTCTGGTGACCGATATCTTTAGATAACCTGTTGCCTTTTGGACAAGGAAGGAAAGTGAGCTGAATTGTCTAGGCATGTAGATGGCTTTTCAGGAATTTTAAGGTCATGCTGTAGATCTGATGCACACTTCTCTGGGAGAATGCTGAAGTGTGGTGCTGTTTGTAGACTTGCTGTGCTATCAAGACTTCTGGACTGTCCCTTGAGTCTGGCTCATCTAAGCTGATGGTCTCTGGTTGCCAGGCTTAACCACCATTATCAGGTGCCAGTGGAGATTGTATGCTATTTTGGTGCTGTCCTCTTAATCATTTATGCATAAGAGAGAGCTTAAAAGTACACCTCTGGTATGGAGTAAATGGCACATTTTAGTTCCACTTAGTACTTGAAAAACAAGGTCTGGTGATTCACTGGGCCAAGCTGCTGAACAAATTGTTTCTAATGCAAAGATTCATAGGTTAGAATACAGTGCATGGTGTTATAGTGGCCGTACTGGAAAAACGGTCATTCTGTATTAGAATGGGTGCTTCAGTAATGCTGGTGGACTCTTCCTGGTTAAGAAGGGCTCTTTGCTGTCTTTTTTGAGGATTGTGTGGCTGTGGTGATGGACAACTAAGCAATCGTTTAAAAGTCATACAATGTTGCTGAAAACCAGATCTCAGTCCTGCTTTGTTGAAAGCTGTTGAAGTCAACAGTATGCCGGTTTTGGCAGTTCATATGCCCAATGTCTCCAACTACCAACCACTCCCACTAATTATCTACAAAGAACTGTAACTTTTGCTTAGTGGGAGGTCATGTCCAGGCTTCTCTCATGAATGTGCTTGGTTTATGGTGAATCTGTATTTTGCCTGGGCTTATGAGAACTACTGAGTTATGTCTGAGGACAGACTGAAATCTATGAAGCCTGTTGGATGTACTCCTGTTTCATGACTGCAAGGGCTGCCACGCTCTCTTTCATAAATTCTAGTTCAAGTGACGGGGGGGGGAGAGGATGATACACATGGTGCTCTTGATCTTGGTTGTTCCAATTTTGAGGATCTTTTCCTGTTTTGGGGGGATGCTGAAAGCTCTCAGTATTCACAGAATCACAGAATCATCTAGGTTGGAAAGGACCTTGAAGATCATCTAGTCCAACTGTTAACCTAGCACTGACAGTTCCCAACTACACCATATCCCTAAGTGCTATGTCAACCCGACTCTTAAACACCTCCAGGGATGGGGACTCCACCACCTCCCTGGGCAGCTCATTCCAACGCCTAACTACCCGTTCTGTAAAGAAATAATTCCTAATTTCCAGTCTAAACCTTCCCTGGTGCAACTTGAGGCCATTCCCTCTTGTCCTATCACTTATTACTTGGTTAAAGAGACTCATCCCCAGCTCTCTGCAACCTCCTTTCAGGTAGTTGTAGAGGGCGATGAGGTCTCCCCTCAGCCTCCTCTTCTCCAGACTAAACAACCCCAGTTCCCTCAGCCGCTCCTCGTACGACATGTGCTCCAGACCCTTCACCAGCTTCGTTGCCCTTCTCTGGACACACTCCAGTAGTTCAATGTCCTTTTTGTAGTGAGGGGCCCAAAACTGAACACAGTAATCGAGGTGCGGCCTCACCAGTGCCGAGTACAGGGGTAAGATAGCTTCCCTGTCCCTGCTGGCCACGCTATTTCTGATACAAGTCAGGATGCCATTGGCCTTCTTGGCCACCTGGGCACACTGCTGGCTCATGTTCAGCCGGCTGTCGATCAACACGCCCAGGTCCCTCTCTGACTGGCAGCTCTCCAGCCACTCCTCCCCAAGCCTGTAGCGCTGCTGGGGGTTGTTGTGGCCCAAGTGCAGCACCCGGCATTTGGCCTTATTGAAACTCCTACAGTTGGCCTTAGCCCATCGCTCCAGCCTGTCCAGGTCTCTCTGCAGAGCCTCCCTACCCTTGAGCAGATTAACACTCCCCCCCCAACTTATTGTCGTCTGCAAACTTACTGATAGTGCACTCGATCCCCTCGTCCAGATCATCAATAAAGATGTTAAATAGGAGTGGCCCCAAAACTGAGCCCTGGGGGACACCACTCGTGACCGGCCGCCAGGTGGATTCTTGACTCGTTCTTTCAGGGATTGTTCTCATGTTCCATTCTGACTTTAACTTAGGGTGCTCAGTCTCACAATGTGGGTGCTGGGTGTTTCTCTGATAGTGGTTTTGTTATTCTAAGCCAGTTTCTGCTTGTATCAGCAACTTTTCCACTAGTTGTATATTCTGTATGTGAACCAGAATTTCCAGGTAGTGTCTTTATTTCTCTGCTTCTAAACAATTTCTGGCATGTTTTGATAATGAAGTGGTGGTGGTTTCCTCCCAACAACCAAGTGAGCTTCACTGAGCTATCTCCACTGCCTTCCAGTTGATTGGGCTGCCTTGTTCTCAGCCTCTGTGGCTGATAAGAGTTTGAGGAGTTTGAGTGACCAAATCTCTGTGTGTCTCTAACTCATTACCTGACAGGATCCAGATCTCTTGCTCTGCATCTCCCCGAACTTCTTTTTCACTCTTCGTGGAAGGAAGCCTCTTGATTTATCTTCATGGGATCAGGGTCTTATGGAAGTTCCAAACTGTGGGAAAAATCTAAGGGCTTTCCTGTCAGTGACCAAATACATTTTTGACCATGTATGAAGGGGTTAGGAAACTGGTAGTGTGGAACTTGTGAGAGCTTGGGTGCCTCAGTAACACTGTTGTGCATATTTACTATTTTGGATTTAAACAGTTTAAACAATGTGGCCACCTAGTGTTCAAGCACCTTGCCATTTTGGTACAACCAGTGACCATACAGTTTGGTCACAATGCCAGGTAATTTTAACTGCTGTGAGAACTGTACATGTTGACTTGGATGAAGAATGAAAGGTTGCTGGCAGTAACTGGTGTGTTCTGAAATGTGCAGCTTTTGTGTGCTTTACTCTCTCAGTTGCTTTTTCTGTCCTATCTATCCCAAGAATCTTTTAAGTATGTTTGAAGAGAATTGAAGTGCAGTCAGGTGTGTGCTGTGCCATGTCACGTACCAAACAGAAGTGGACAAACTAGTTATCCTTTTGGGTCTGGCTGAGATGGAGTTAATTTTCTTTGTAGCAACCTGTATAGTACTGTACTTTATATTTGTGGCTAAAACAGTGTTGATGGCACACTAACATTTTGGCTGTTGCTGAACAGTGCTTGCATAAGTAAAGGCTTTCTCTCCCCACCAGGAGTAGGCTGGGGCAGGGCAGGAGTTTGAGAGGGGACACATGGTCAGCAATAAAAGCTCAGGGAAAGGAGGAGGAAGAGGGGTGGAGGATGGGAAAGTCTGTGCTCAGGGTGTCTTCCCAAGCAGCGATATGCATTCTGAGACCCTGTTTTCCAGGAACTGGTGGGACATCTGCCTGCCAATGGGAAGTAGTGTACGAATTCTTTTTTGCTTTACTTTTGCCCACAGCTTTTTCTTTACCTATTAAACTGTCATTATCTTGATCCATGAGCCTTCTAATCTTCCTTCTGTTTTCTCTCCTTCCCCGCTTTGTACAGGAGAGGAGAGTGAGTGAGAGAGAGGCTGGGTGGTGTTTTGGCTTTTGGCTGGGATCAAACCACCACACCTTTATAGATTGTGTAAAGAAAAAGCTCCTACAGTCTCATGTGGCAGAAAAGGAGTATTGTTAAACTCTAACACTGTGAGAGTGCTGTGTCAAATCATGGTTGCTTCTTACTGGTAATTATTTTTTTACCTAATTTTGGGAAGGAGTCTGGGGGATTAGCAGGAGAAGGTACATGGAAATTCATGTAAGTTAACCTCTTCTGTGATGGTCAGTCATTTGTGCCTGACCTTGGCATTTTAAGGCAGTATGTTTAGAGATCTAGCATTGACACAAACATTGGTGCAGGAGAGAACAGAGGTAAGAATGTATTGTTATGTAGGTCAGCTTGTAAAGGAAGCTGGTATTCCTTCATTCAAATTTGATATATGAATTTTAGAAATTTGTATTACTGGAAGTGAATACCATTTTAATGTTCAGGAGAATTAAAAGCTCATGAAGAGAGTATTTAGGAAATAACCATAACAGGTTTTAGCGCTTTATTTTGCCATCTCGCTAAGACAATATAATGTGATGAATAAAATCAATAAAATGTTGACTTCTATTGCTGTAGCGCTGCCTTTCTTCCTGCACATGGTAGTTAAAATTTTTGGCAAGTTTCAGGTCCACTTCTACTCCCAAATCCCCCCAGATCCTCAGTGATTCCTATTCTTTTGGACTTGGCAATGATAATTTGACCAACTTCAGCTGTTAGTGACAGACCCAAATATCTAAGCAGAATAGCAGCTGCCTGTGTGTTGGGAGCACGTATGGGGAACTGAAAATGTCAGTGTTCAATGTCAGTTTTTATTGACAAATTGTTATGGAACACTACTAAGTATAAAGAGTGCTAAGAAAAGAGGTGAAGGACATGACTCTTCTAAGCACACAATGTCTCACAGAATGGAGAAATATTATTTCTGTAAAGAAATACTTCCTAATATCTAGACTAAACCTTCCCTGGCGCAACTTGAGGCCATTACCTCTTGTCCTATCGCTTGTTACTTCGTTAAAGAGACTCTTCCCCAGCTCTCTGCAACCTCCTTTCAGGTAGTTGTAGAGGGCGATGAGGTCTCCCCTCAGCCTCCTCTTCTCCAGACTAAACAACCCCAGTTCCCTCAGACACTCCTCATACGACATGTGCTCCAGACCCTTCACCAGCTTCGTTGCCCTTCTCTGGACACCCTCGAGTAATTCAATGTCCTTTTTGTAGTGAGGGGCCCAAAACTGAACACAGTAATCGAGGTGCGGCCTCACCAGTGCCGAGTACAGGGGTAAGATCCCTTCCCTGTCCCTGCTGGCCACGCTATTTCTGATGCAAGCCAGGATGCCATTGGCCTTCTTGGCCACCTGGGCACACTGCTGGCTCATGTTCAGCCGGCTGTCGATCAACACGCCCAGGTCCCTCTCTGACTGGCAGCTCTCCAGCCACTCCTCCCCAAGCCTGTAGCGCTGCTGGGGGTTGTTGTGGCCCAAGTGCAGCACCCGGCATTTGGCCTTATTGAAACTCCTACAGTTGGCCTTAGCCCATCGCTCCAGCCTGTCCAGATCTGTCTGCAGAGCCTCCCTACCCTCGAGCAGATCAACACTCCCACCCAACTTGGTGTCATCTGCAAACTTACTGGGGGTGCACTCGATCCCCTCGTCCAGATCATCAATAAAGATGTTAAAGAGGAGTGGCCCCAAAACCGAGCCCTGGGGGACAACACTCGTGACCAGCCGCCAAGTGGATTTAACTCCATTCACCACAACTCTTTGGGCCCGGCCATCCAGCCAGTTTTTTTACCCAGCAAAGCGTGTGCCCATCCAAGCCATGACCAGCCAGTTTTGCCAGGAGAATGCTGTGGGAAATGGTGTCAAAGTCCTTACTGAAGTCAAGGTAAACAACATCCATAGCCTTTTCCTCATCCAATAAGCGGGTCGCCCTGTCATAGAAGGAGATCAGGTTTGTCAGGCAGGACCTTCCTTTCATAAACCCATGCTGACTAGGCCTGATCATCTGGCTGTCCATTATATGACTTTTAATGGCACCCGAGATGACCTGCTCCATGACCTTTCCTGGCACTGAGATCAGACTGACAGGTCTATAGTTTCCTGGATCCTCCTTCCTGCCTTTCTTGTAGATGGGTGTCACATTTTCCACCCTCCAGTCCAATGGGACCTCCCCAGTTAGCCATGACTTCAGGTAAATCATGGAAAGCGGCTTGGCGAGCACATCTGCCAACTCTTTCAGCACCCTTGGGTGTAACCCATCCGGTCCCACAGACTTGTGTGCATCCAAGTGGTGTAGCAGGTCTCTGACCACCTCCTCTTCAACTGTGCTGACCTCAATCTGCTTCCCCTCCCCATCTCCCAGCTCATGAGGCTGGGTGTCCAGGGAACAGCCAGTTCTACTGCTAAAGACTGAGGCAAAGTAGGGGTTGAGCACCTCAGCCTTTTCCTCATCCTTAGTTACCATGTTTCCCTCTGCATCCAGTAAAGGAGGGAGATTTTCCCTAATCCTCCTTTTGCTGGTAACGAATTTATAGAAACATTTTTTGTTATCCTTAACAGCTGTAGTCAAGTTGAGGTCTAGCTGTGCTTTGGCTCTCCTAATGTTCTGCCTGCATAACTTCACTACATCTTTCTAGTCTTCATGAGAGACTTGGCCCCTCTTCCAAAGGCAATAGATTCTCCTTTTGTTCTTGAGATCCAGCCAAAGGTCCAGGCCAGTCTCCTTCCCCACCTGCTTATTTTTCGGCACATGGGAACAGCCTGCTCCTGTGCCTTTAAGACTTCACTCTTGAAGTATGTCCAGCCTTCCTGGACTCCCATATGCTTCAAGGCAGCCTCCCAAGGGAATTTTTTAATCAGTCTTTTCAACAAGTCAAAGTTTGCCCTCCGGAAGTCTAAGGTGGCAGTTTTACTAACCCCTCTCTTTGTTTCTCAAAGGATCGAAAACTCAATCATCTCATGATCACTGCACCCTAGACGGCCTCCAACCTTTACCTCCCCCACAAGCTCTTCCCTGTTCACAAGAAGCAGGTCCAGGAGGGCACCTTCCCTGCTCGGCTCACTCACCAGCTCTATGAGGAAGTTATCCTCCACACATTCCAGGAACCTCCTGGATTGTTCCCTCTCTGCTGTGCTGTGATCCCAGCAGATACCCGGGAGGTTAAAGTCCCCCACAAGAACAACAGCAAGTGACCGCGAAATTTCTTCCAGCTGCTTATAGAAGGTTTCATCCACCTCACTGCTTTGGTTGGGGGGTCTATAGCAGACTCCCACAGCAAGATCTGCTCTATTGGCCCTTAACCTAATCCAAACACTCCCAACCCCGTATCACTATACTTGATTTCTGAGCTGTCATAGCATTCTCTTACATACAGGGCCGCTCCACCACCTCTCCTTCCCTGTCTATCCCTCCTGAAGAGCTTGTAGCCATCGACTGCAGCACTCCAGTCGTGTGAGGCATCCCACCACGTTTCTGTTATAGCTACTATGTCATAGTTCTCGTGCTGCATCATGGCCTCAAGCTCACCCTGTTTGTTGCTCATCCTGCGTGCATTGGTATAGATGCACTTGAGATGAGCTGATGAATCCAACACCTTTTTGTGAGTGTGGGCCCCATTCCCTACCAGACCCTTCCATGGTTCCTAAACATCTTTCCTGTCTCTCAAATGAAGTGGCAGAGGGAGAGCCCTCACCAGTCCACAATCCTTCAAGCTTTGGCACGCTTCCCTTGAGCTTGTTCCTAACAGGCCCAGTTATCTCCCTGTCCCCCCTCATATCTAGTTTAAAGCCCTGTCAATAAGCCCTGCCAACTCCTGCCCCAGAGTTTTATCACCTTTAGGAGCTTATATAAGAATATTTTAAGGAGACCAACATCTAGGCACACATTTAGAAAGTACCAAATACTCTTGGTCCATAATAAAAAATATTCATTTTTTCTACAAACAGGACTAGAAACATGAGTGGGTTGTCTTAAAATTGGATTAGTGACTAATACAGTGAAAGCTTCTTCTGTGGCTAATTCATTAAGGATATTTTAGTTGGGCTTTTTAATGATTCTTTTCTTTCTGTATTTCTTGCTGTGCAATTAAATAGTTGAATGTTTAGTGTACTCCTGACCCCTATATCTTCCTCCTTCCCCACCCTTTGGGGTGTCTTGCTCTGGATCTGTGTTGGTTACCTACAGAAATTCAGAGATGCTTAATATTTTTAATATTTTGTTGGTTTAAGCAGGAGTGGATGGGATGTGAGTAATGAAGATTGAACTAATAGAGGCCACAAAAAACACTTAGAATTCTTAACCATGAGGGCACAGAATAAGAATTTGTAGTGTAATGGACACTTACAAGCTGAAACACATCAAGAAAAAAAAGATATGTTTATTGTAGATTAAGAAGAGGTTGTATGTGACTTTCAGTAATGTCAATGTGAATTTTAATTGGAAAAATTAGTCAAATGCAGACAAACATATTAATGGATTTACTGTTAATGCTGCTAATACTTAATACTAAAGTGTATTTGAAAGAATTATAGTCTTTCATAATGTAGTAATATATCAGTGTTAGAGATTTTGTAATCCTTAACTCTTCTTGCTCTGCTACTTTAAAGATGTTACAAATGCTTTCACTGTGCTTAGGGAGCTGAATTAAAATGACATACAGGCAAACTTTTCAGTCCATTTATGGTATTGAGTCAGGAGAAATAGTTGGTCCTTAAGACTGTGGTGATGTATTAAGAGAACTCTGACAGCTACGTTGTGCTTTATTTCTTGTTCACATCCAAAAGGTGATGCTGAACTAATAAGGATGTCAAAGATGGTAGAAAAGAACAGTATTTTAAACAGTCCTTTTGTTTATTACCAGAAAAAAAGACTGAAGTAATAAGGGGTGAATAATATCTAGTTAATATCAGATAATTTTAGCTAATCTCTTTTGAAAGAAGTGTTGCAGCCAGGTATTTTTTCCCTTTTTCTTTTTTTCTTTAATAAGCAAAAGAAAACATTTGGTGAACAGTAAGTACATGCTAATTGCACAAATGTTAGCACACATTTCCAAAGTATGTATTAAGCTTCAAACACTGTGTGTTTGTATTAAACAAGTGTAAAGCAAACCAATGATAACAAAAATATGCTGGAGAAGGCCTTGTTTTATGTGTTAGTGCTAATTTTAAATATGGAAGAAAAGTGTCTGTTGTAATTGAGCGTTTTTAAATATAGGCTTAAATATAGGACCAGATCTTGTACATCTCATATCTTGGTACTTAATCTAAAAACTTGTTTTCTGAAAACTTTTTTCTTTTTTAACTAAATGTTTGTAATTAAACACTATTCTAGAGAACTGTAAGCCTTTATGTGCAGACAAATGTACAATGAGTTTTGTGGGTTTTGTGTTGTGCTTGAGTTTTTGCAGGCTGGTACAGGCACGTATCAGACTTCCTGACAAGATCGGTAACCTGTAAATGAGGGTTAAAAAAATGTATACATCTGTGTATTTTTCACCAGGCTTTGTTCAGATTGGTTTTTGTCTCTACATTGTTTTTCATTTTCACTGCCTTTACTATTTTGTCTTCTTCCAATAATAGTGAACACTTTTTGTCTTGATATACACATTTGTATACAAGGAAAGTCTACTAATCTGTGTTATGGTATTTCTGGAGGTGTCTATAAGTGTATTGGTATAAAAGCTGTACAAAACAGAACTCTGTTTTTTGGAGTTTGGGGCTTTTTTTTTAATTTAAAAGAAAATGTGTTCGTTTTCCAGAGCAATGACAATGAAGAACGCCTGCAGGTTGTAAAACTTCTAGCAAAAATGTTTGGGGCAAAGGATTCAGAACTGGCATCTCAAAACAAGCCACTTTGGCAGTGCTACCTGGGGAGGTATGTGCTGGTTGAGTTCCCTTTGTAGGAGGGGAGAAACATTCAATGAAGTATAACTTAACTTTTTTTTTTTTGAAGTGACATAGCGAAGTGTGAGTTGCTTCCTGCTGCTTTATCTGAAATCTGACAGATAATGCTAAAGAGACTATTTTACATACATCTTCTGCACCTGTGACTCTGCAGAGAGCAAACAATTACAAATCATCCCTTATTTCATTTTTTTGCAACTATCTTTATTTCTGTTGTCAAGTAAAAGGAATTGTTTATTTTAATTTCTTCACAAGTGAAACTGGTCAATGATGGATTAATTCTGAAACAGCATCAAATGACATTTGCAGTATCAGGTGGTATTAGAACTGGTTTTGAGGCTTTTATGTACAATATTTGTATGCTGGTTTCAATTTTTTTTAATGGTAAAAGTGCCTTAGAAGAGGGGTGCAGTGCTTACAATGCTGCAAACACACTTAGTCTTCTGTTTTTGAAATGTTCTGCCAGTTTGAGATAGAAAATATAGCTGGAGCTTCTAGTCAGGAGAAACTTAAGTATGGCTGCTATGATGAACATGTTTTGATTTGAGTAAATGAGGATAAATTCTATCAATTATTACAGATGCAGTAGTTTATAATTTCATATTCAATTGTATCAAAACCGGAGTCCTCAAAAAAATTATGCTTTTAAAAGTACAGGAAGCTTACTTCAGAGAAGGCCTGTCGCTTGAAAGTATATAACTATTTAAACCATTGCATGTCATCAAAAAATACCGGATCTAATTGGACCCAAAGGAAAATGCTTCATAGTGTTATAGTGTGAAACAATGTGAATACGTGCGAGCTGTTGTTCGTAATTGCTGTTTTGAACTAGTTATGAATCGCATGTATTTACTTTTTTCAAGGACTTTAAATTATAATAGCTGTGTTATTAAAGGAACCATTTTTGAAATGTTATGGTTTTGAAAACCTATCTATTTTTCTAAAACAGTTATTCCTTAAAACCTCTTTATTTGATAAATAAGCCTTTCTGCACCAAGAAGGTTCTAAAATTTGATTTTTAGTTTGTTCAAAACCAAGCATTTTGAGGATAGCTTGAAAATGCATTTTAATTTTTCAAGAGTTGTTATAACTGTTATTACAGCAACAGTTTCATTATAAAATTATGTATATCAAAATTAAACACAATATAATACTAGTTTTCAAGCATCAAGCCCAATTCAGTCTTTCAAAAGGAAATCTTACAGAAGTCGAACTGGTCCATCAAGAAATTTGTACCAGGCTAGATGCCCATTTGTTTGCTGTTTATCATACAGTTTAAAGAGGGGATGAATATCACAGTCTTATAAAACTTTTAGTTGCTAATACATGGTTCATGGTTAGATATGTGGAGCATTACAGAAAAGAGAGTTAAAATGTCACACATATTTCTAATAAATAGTTGTTGTCTGCCTAGGCGTTTTTCAGGTGTACCAGGAGAGGATATATCTCTTCATGTTCAGAACATGAATTAATAAACGAGTACAGGAATTCTTTTCTTAAGCTAAAGACAGTCTACTTAATACTGTGAAATCAGAGATGTTTTATGCATGTAACTATGCATGGGAAACAAATATTTTCAGAGATATTTGGGATTGTGTAGAAATAAACTAATTGCTGTGGTAGAAGTGATGTTTTTGTTGCTGTAATGCATTGTCTTGTTTCTAAATAGGTTTAATGATATCCATGTACCTATTCGTCTTGAATGTGTGAAATTTGCAAGTCACTGCCTTATGAACCATCCTGACCTAGCAAAAGATTTAACAGGTACCAGATTTATTGTAACATTAAAATACAATTTTAAGTCTCTTGGAAAAATCAGGAAGGTTAGTTGTAATCCTAAGTAACATTGTTAGATGTTGTGGAGTACGTAACTGAGGTTGGGATCACAGAGTCCCTGCCTTCAGTGCTGCTTCTCAGGTTGAAGGGGTTGCACATAAAGAATGCCTTAACCAAAGAGATCACTCTCTGTCTCTTACAGTAGTTGCATTCCCAATTGCTGTTCAAATTAAGCATCGTAGGATCAGGCAAAGACAGCTTGGCTAACTGAATGATCATGGCATTTATTAATTAGGGTGCACAGTGGAGACTTCAGTTTCACAAAGCTTTTATGTGTAAATATTACATAACCACTGTCTAAAACATGAAAACAGTCCTCATAACTGTGACCACAGCCATTGGTTCTTGCTCCTTCAGATCAAACACAGCCTGTAGTTCAGGACCTCTGTAGGAAGAAGGGAACTAGCATAGATAGAAACATCTAGTGTTTCTTGCTCGCGATGTCTTCATGAAAAAAGTGTAATTAAAAAGAAGGGGTTGATTTGTTTTTTTCCCCCCCCTCAAAGTGTATATGGAGACACTATCTCCCACTGATCAGTAACCTCCTACTTCTTGTAATTTTTTGGAGGCAATATCTTTGTCCATTTGCTCTAAGGAGGGAATATGAAGGGCTGTTAAGTGCATGGGACTGCTGTCCTGCTTTCTGAGTGTTTATCAAATTAGACACAGATACAGGCTGGCTAGAGTCATTCTGTAGTTACTGGTATTGTTAAGCCAGTTTAAAAAAAAAAAAGTTTCTGGACTTTTCCTTAATGGAATGGTCAAGATATTTCCTTTTTGTTTTTCAGAATTGTATTTTCAAGGATTTTTTTTTCTTTTTTACATTGCAGAAAGACTTTGTGCCCCCTCTAATGGTATCCTCTGGGAAATGTAATTTTGCTTGCCCCTCCTCTCTCTCCCCACAGCACTTACCAAAGTCAAATTGTTGAAAAACTCTGACTCACTGGTGTTTGAGACCAGAATTGTTTTGTGCCAATGGCATTGTTCTTCATTTGTTTTGTTTTATTATGTGTTCCCGGGGAACAAAACTGTTTTTTAAAAAGCCTTATTTGTATTTCAAATTTCATAACCTCCATAAGTGCAAAGCTTTATTCCTTGATATGCTCTTTTGATACTTGTGCTGATTACCAGAAATGTTAATGGCCAGTATTTCAGATGACACTTGAAAATTTTCACTGGTCATTGAACAGCAATAAGAGAACAGTAACCTCTGGATATTTCATTCAGAGCAAACTTTGAGTTTTGAATGTTTCTTAATGTTCTCAGTGTTTCACTGATGTATGCTATGTACAGTGATCTTAATAACTTTTGTGTGCATTTTCCTACCTGTTAGTGCTTTGAAATTAACCTAAAATACATACTTCTAAAAAGTTAAATTAACTTCACTGTTTTATTTGTCAGCTTTCTAAAATGACATTAGGTAGCTAACATGTTTGACACTTCAAGCAGTAATCTTAAAATATTGATAGTATAAGTTAATTGATGCTACCAAAGTAGCAATGGGCCAAAATAGTCTAGAAAAATTGTTTTAAGATGAATAAACTAGGGTGTAGATAAATAAGCATTATAGCTTGGTCAAAGAGCATGCTTTTGAAGTATGTCTCTTGATTTGTCCCTGCTTACAATGCTTACATGGCTCACAGTGTGGAGTGTTCCTGGAGCATGTGAACTAGATTCCTTGTGGATAATACAGAAGTTGTGATCAGGAGTGCAACTAATGTGCTCCAGCAGCCAAAGGGGATGGAGTCTGCAGGAAGAGAGTAGCCTCTAGCCTGAAGTAAGACTTTAAATATATATAGTGTGATTATCAAGTTCGCAGTGCTGCCTGTTCTACTCTACAGATCCAATTATGTTTGGCTATAATAGTTGCTAATGTAGACATAGCCTAACTATTATAATAATGATAAAAATAAAAATGTAACCTCATAACTCTTATTTCCCTAATGCCAGAAATATAAATATTTGATATTCTAAGCAAATATAAAGTTTTACTGACATTCCAGATAATCTCAGAGAAGAGTATTGGTTTCATACTGTTGATGCTCAGAACAGTAGAAAATCACATTTTCTGCTTCTGTCACTTGAGTACTGTCTGGAGAAAGAAAAGTAGCTGAACTTGTGTACTTACAATGAAATACTTATTCCATTTTTTTTCAGAATATCTTAAAGTAAGGTCCCATGATCCTGAAGAAGCCATAAGGCATGATGTTATAGTATCCATAGTTACTGCTGCTAAAAAAGATCTTTTGCTTGTCAATGATCACCTGCTTAATTTTGTCAGAGAACGAACACTGGACAAGCGGGTAAGACATAATTAGTACTAATAATGGCTGTGTGTTTTATTTCTAGACTGTAATTCAGCTCTCTAAAAAGCAGCGCTTCTAAAAAATGCCGAACTAATTTTAAAACGATGAATGAAAACCAATATAATGCAAAAAATTTCGAAGCAGTCTATTTAATGGGGCATCTTTTGCCCCTGACTGGAATGCCATATTTTTTGTTGTTACATGTTTTTAAGACAGTATGATTTAAAAAAAAGATGGAGCACCACAATGTTGTTCTGGTTGTCTAGTTTTAGTAAAATTTTTAAGTAAAATGAGACCCTTGTAAAACACTGTAACATTTTTCATAAGAAGTTTTTCAAGCAGGTTTCAAAATGTATTGTAGATTACTGATGAAAAATGTTCCATCATCAGAGGTTAGCTAGTTTACCTGCTTTTAATTGGATTATTCTGACTGCAGACCAGTGTAGTAGCTTTCAAATTTGAATAGTCTTGAAATTTAGTTCAGGTATGTTTCATTATTTGGTAAAATTTGAGGTTTGCTGCTTATGTTAAAGCATGGTAAACAAGGCAGCTGATGGCAAACTTTTAAAACTAACATTATCACCTGATTTTTTTTTTTTTATTCATTTGGTGACAAACTTTCCCCTGTTGCACCCATAATACAATCGCAAATATTTAGTATAGACTGGGTTGAAGGGTTGAAGTATAGAAGGGTTGTTGGCTTAAATTTGTAACAATTCTGAATTCAGAAGGCATAATTGCATAGTAGTTACTGATGTTGAAAGGTTTAGCGTAATAGATATGATGCAATATATATCCTAATGAGAAAGTGTTACACTTAGAACTCAATTTTTAACTTTTTTGTGAATTAAATTATTTTATTTTAGTGTAGAATAGGAAATACCTACCAGGCAATTCTGCCATCTTTTCAGTTTTGGGTTTTGAACTGCTAAACTGGGTACTATTTCTTTTTCTTAAGTGGAGAGTGAGGAAGGAAGCTATGATGGGACTTGCACAGATATACAAGAAATACTCATTACAATCAGAAGCCGGAAAAGAAGCTGCAAAACAGATATCATGGATCAAAGATAAACTTCTGCATATATATTATCAAAACAGTATTGATGACCGGTAAGTCAGTTGTGAGAGCTAGGTGGTTCTGTGGATAAGTGTGGTAACTTACTGTGCAGATTTGTTTTTCCTTTGTGCTTAAGTGCTGACAAGAAGGAAGAGACTTGATAATACTGTATGTTTTGATCTGGTGCAGCTGCAGCTAAACTTTTTTATTTTTCTATTTTTAAGGCCAAAAGCAATTCTAAGGAGTGAGATAAGTTGGAATATTTCAAAATTTTTAGCTGTACTTCACCACTGCTTCAGTAAAGGAGATTTTTGTTTATATTTCGGTAGCTTGCTAATTTTTATGTTAAAATTCAGTAAGTAAAATTGCTTTAACGATCTTGCTTTAGATTTGCACGTTGTTCCTGTATGCTTTAAAGATAAGTCCTGTATGCGTAGTGACAGCGGTTAAGGCATCTCGCTCTGCAGAAGGCTAGTTTTTCTTTACTATAATAGCCATGAATTAGAGCCTTGTCCAGGAATTGTGGTGAAAGCAGTGCCTCTGTCATACCAGCTATAGCCTTATATATGGTTGTTTGTATTGAAAAATAGATGGTTGCACATGGGGAACAAGTTTGGGAGCTAGTCCTCCTTGACTAATCAAGGCTGTCTTAGTGGCTTTGGAAATGAGCCTTTGGCCTTCACAGCATGAACAGATAAAAATGGCATTGCAAACCCTTACAAGTCTTTTCAAAAACTCATGGCCTCAGAAAGTCATCTTCAAAATAAACATGTACCATGGAAGTGGACAGAACTGTCTGGATCTTCAGATCCAGTCTTGCCCACTCACATTTTTCTTAAATTTCAGGATCTAGCTGAGTTTGGGTTTTGACTACTTGCTCCAATTTTGCATAAGGATTTTCTTATCTTTTCTAGCCTAAATATACATGACTTTTTTTTTTTTACCTATTTACTCCATTCTGTTAACACTGACCTCAATTTGCAGAATCTTGGGCCTTCTTGGTGTTTAAAATTGCAACATGGGCTTGGTTTTCCTTTTTGGTTTTTTTTTTCTTCCCCCCCTTCAATCTCTTCTAGGTAACTGGCAGACCCAAACTTTTCTTTCCTCCTGTTTCTAAATAAGGAGCTTTCATGTTATAGTAAAAGCTTTTAGTAATTCCCTTGTGAATGTACTCACATTTTTATTGCAGAAGCAAAAGAAGTAGGATAAACTCAGCCCTTGGGGAAGGGGCCAGGAAGAAGTGGAGCAAAGTCAGTTCCTTCTCACTAGTACCTGAATACCTGAATTCTCCTTCTGGGCTTCATGATAGTGTGATATAATCAACATGATATTTCTTTTTTTTAGGCCCTTAATTTGGGTCAGTTCATGAATTTACCCCAATACTGGCCCATAATGAATTTCACTGATAACATTTTTTAGGCTGATAATTGAGATATCCTTCTCCAAAATCCTTTGGTTCCTGTCTAGATTAATACATCTGATTTTGATCATGTCATCTCTTAAATGTCCTACTGCTAATATTAACATTGCGTCTTCTGTAATGATATATTTTTGTTTAGTTTATGCTGAGTTAAATTTGAAGTTAAGTAACTTCACCTTTGCATTTTTGAATAACCCCATCTTTATATGCAACAATTGGTGTCTAGATCTGAGAGTTTTTGAATGAATGTTTTGGCCATACAAGGCCACTTTCTTCCTTTATAAGTTTTTTTTAATCCTGTCTTTCAGATTACTTGTTGAACGCATCTTTGCTCAGTACATGGTGCCTCACAACTTGGAAACAAATGAACGAATGAAATGTTTGTATTACCTTTATGCAACACTGGATTCAAATGCTGTGAAGTATGTGCTATTTTTGAGTTCTTGCAAAATAATTTTTAATACAACTATTGTAAATTAGTTCTAAATTGTAATGAGTAGCCTAAGTCAGTGGACAAAAGTAGTTTACAAACTATCAGAAAACAGAATGTAGCAATAGTATCTATCTTTCAAGTGGGATTTGGGGGGAAAAAAACCTAATAGGGTGTTTTCTAACAAGGTGTGGTACTTTTAAACCCTAAACAGCTAAAAAAAGTAATGTCAGAGATCTAGAAAGAAGCTTGAGTGCATGTCAGTCCTTTTATGTATGAAAACAGATAGCATAGATAGTAGTGTTGACTAGCCCTAGATCTTATCTGACAACTCAATATAGTCCTTGTTTTAGCAGCCAGGATGACTTAAGAGTGGGAAGGAGTTACTTGTTTTTCTTTCCTCCTTCAATATGCATTTTACTTACAGTTACGTTACATGCCTTCTCCAGCTTAAAATGGGTACATGCACATAAATTTGACTAATAACAGTTTTGCTGCTGTGATGTTCAGTTTGATTGAATTTAGTTAGTTTTACTTTGTTTTTCATTTAATAGCACTCAGTCACTTGAAAATCAAATATGTTTTTTTTTCTCATAAGGAGACTAGAAAAAGCTTTGTATATATATATGAAAGAATGGTTTAAAAAACCCCCAAAGCCTTCAAGCCTGCAGAAACTGATGTTTGAATCCCCTGCACTTGTTGTATTACATGCCTAAAGATACTACAACTGTAACAAACTAAAACTTGGAATAATATATTAAAAAGTTACTGTTCTAGTAATTTTTAGTGTAGGTTAAACAAACATGCAGAATGGATTCTTTTCGGTACTTGTTATTTCAGGCAACAAATAACTTCTGAATTCTACAGTTTTCATATGCAGCAGTACTCATTTTAAAGACATCATATGTTGAGTTAGCTATATAGAAATTGCTTTTACTTTGGATTCTGGAAGTATTTTAAATGAACCCGTGACTTTTTAAAAAAAATTATATTGCTTATTTTTCCTGGAAAGTGTGCTAATTTTCAATTTTTTTCAAATATCTCTAATGCGTCTTTTACAAGTCTAATCGTATCCACTTTTCACAATTTATTAATCTATTAGCTGCTTTCTGTGTGCAAGAAAAACATTGTTTTGATGATAAAAATCTTAAACATTTGCTTTAGCCTGCTTCTTGGAATATTTTTAGAAGAGGAATTTCAGGCTTGTACACATGAGTTCTTTATAGGCCAGACATCAGTTACTTTGTACTTCTTTTAAAGGCAGTTTAGTTAAGCATCTGAAATGAAATTTGCTTAAAAAAAATCTCACTTTGTTCCAGTCTAATATGACCAATTAAATTTTCCATATCATGCTAGTAGGAAACATTTACCCTCTGCTCACACAGCAGTGAAAATTCAGGTGATAAGTGTATTTCTGAGTCTGAAGTTGAAAAGAATTTAAGGGTTCTTATTGAACAGTTATTTATTGAATAGATTATTCTGACAACTTAATTTTTTAAAATTTTTTTAGGGCATTGAATGAAATGTGGAAATGTCAAAATCTGCTACGACATCAAGTAAAGGATTTAGTTGACCTAATAAAACAACCCAAAGTGAGTTCAATTTATCTTTATCCCACAGTGAATATGCAGTTTTACTTAATATGCTATTTAAAAAAATCTATTTGTATGACTATCTTAAGCTTATTTTTAATGACAGATAGAAAATATTGTGAAAGTTATCTGATGTTCCATTAGACTACATTTGCAGTAGGAAAAGTATATACATTTTGTTAGTAAAATTGAAGAGGGAAGGGGTGTTATAGAAATTTTAAAAAGATTTTGCCCGTCATTTGATATGAAAATATTTGCTCCCAGTGTTTGAGTTACATCTTGCCAGGATTGTTCTGGCTCTTGAAAGAGGGTAAAAACCAGGATATTATTTTTGACTGCCAAATTGACTAATTAAGAAAAAGTACCTCTACGCTGCAACTTCTTATCTTATGTATGATTCATTCAAGAAACGGGGATATTTTTATCCCAACAGGTTACTTGTTTCTCTTCCCTCTTGGAAACTTTTTAAATGTTGTATTGGAGATCTCAGGCTATAATTGAGATCTTTGTTTACAGGTTTGCTCAGAAGGAAAAAAAAATACTGAGCATTTAGGATATTCTCATAAAGTAAAATTTAGATTTTTAGTTATGTGTATGTGTGTGCTCATGTTGTTGGGGAAAAGAAAATCGTAAAATGAAATTAACAGGTATAATTTGGAATGTCGTTAGAACTTGACTTGAATGCTAAAAGTTTAATCTGATGCTTTTTTAACAGAAATAATACACAGTAGAAAGTGTTGCCATGCTCACATTTGTATATATATGTGTGTGTGTGTGATTTTTATTTTCTATATGCGTATATACTCATATCCCCATTTAATGAGTTTTTATGACTGAAATATCTACTTTCTGGAATTACCTCAACCAGGAAGAGTAGGTAACTGTGTGGTTGGATTATTTAATGTATCTGCTTAGAAATGCTACTGTCTTGCAGACAGGGAAAGACTTATCAAATCAAAATGTATCCCTTACTGTTTCAGTCCTGATTACAGTGACATTTATAATTTTGACTTAGTGAATTTAAAACATTCTATAATGTTGTTTTAAATTCCAAGTGCAGTAATTGCTAGTACAACAAGACTTCATTGTATTTCGGTGATTATTGAAATATTTTTCATGTACTGTTTAATATTCTTTGCTGTAGCTTAACCTTAGTTTCTTGATATTTTCTACATTTCAGTTGAAAGTGAAATTTCAATTTTGCCTTTCGTTTTCAGGGAGGTGTAATAGAAATTCTTTCTCAATTGTAAAATATTTGATATGATACGGAATTAAACATTCAGGTTTTGATAAATGCCAGCATAAGCATCGCATTCAGAACAGTGTATGCTGCTGACATGTTTGCATTTGTCCATGTGGCTTTCATCCTGTCTTCCACTATTAAGTGCTAATTCTCTGCACTTGAATATCCTTTTGAGTAGCAGGACTACATGGGAGAGTTCAGGGGGCTTGTGTTAGTCTGAGATGCTACAGCAGGCAACAAAATGGTTTTGAGTTGGGGAATTTTACTTGATTTAGTTTATTGTCAATTAACATAAACTTTTAATTATTTATTCTGGTATTGAGAAATAAATGAGAACAAATAAACACTCAGAGAAACAGCCTTCAGCTCCCCTTCGGAGACCTCTCTTCCCTGCTTTGTGTGGCCCTCACCACACGTTATGCTCAGTCCCTTTGGTGGGGCAATAGCAGCACAGGAGATGGGGGTAAGGGCATGGTGGTTCCTTTCCTTTTGTTGCTCCTTGTCTCTTACCCATTGCTGCAGCATGGGTTCCTTCACCAGCCACAGTCTTCTTAGCATCATACTTTCTCCAATGTTTCCTGTCTTAAATATGTTTGTCAGAGACACCATAGGCTTCTCTGACAGGGTGAAGTTTTGGTGGAGTTGGTTTGTCACTTGAGGAGCTGGCTGGAAGCAGCTTTGGTTGGCACAGGGCAGTCCCTGACCACCTCCTGCACAGGTCACCCCAGCAGCCCTTTGCTACCCTAAATCCTGCCCATTATGCCCAATGCAGATGCTTAGCTATTTTTACAAAAACTTTTATTTCTGTGCCGCTCTTTATATTGTTTGTTTGATTTGGTTTGGTTTTTTTCCCCAAATTAATAATTAGTTCATATAATTAAATATTTGTGTTTAAGATAAGAGTGCAGGTTTCATTAATAAAATGCAAAGACATTAGATGTGCCTGAACAAGAATTTGACCTCTGTCTTGAAGTTTTTATGAGAAAATGTTAGTGTTTTGCTACACTACCTCTTAGTGGCTCTTTCCTAGTATGAACCTGATGAAAAGGCCCACTGTAGGTCTTCATTTGCCTCACATTAAGTACTTTGATAAGAAGAGTTATTTTTCTTCTAAGGTGAAGCTCCTTTCTGAGTTGATTTGACATTTTCTTGTTTATAGTTTTTAGGCTTGTCTACTACCACTTTTGTCTTTTATAAAGGGAGTTCTGTAAAGGACAATTCTAGCAATGGTGGTGGCTAAACACTGTTCTTTGTAAATGTAAATACTTTTCAGTGAAAGCTTATGAAGTGTGGTTGTGTTCTTATTTAAATCTTCTCTCAGATGAATATAATTTGATAGTTGTAGCCCATAACTGATACTGTTTACATTCATTTATGAACTTTTGCAGACTTCGTAAATTATGTCACTGAAGTTTGTCAGAAGTAAATTGGCAAAAGAGCAGCTTCCTTTATGGTTTGGAAGCTGATGGTTTTATATGCTTTTGACAGCATTGCAGTAAGCTTGAATTTTCTTTCATGTTCCCATTTTCGTTTTACCTGTGAAGATTTTAGAGTTCTGTAAAAACACTTATTGCACAGCAATGAAATATTTCAATTTTTTTTTCTTCTTTTGTCCACCTTGGAACACTTTTCTGAAGATGATTAGGGTGTTATCTTCACTATACAGATAAGGGTTCCCTTTGTCATTTTTACTGATAATTCCCTAATATTTCAAACTTCAGTATAATTCCATAAAACTTCATAGTCTGTAGAAGTGGGAAAAAAGCATCTTGGGAACTAGTTTGTCTACCTTCAGTAGAAGGTGATATGTTGTAGAAATATAACTCATTTGTTAGAAACATAGTCTCATAAAGAAAATGTACTTGCTATGTAGTTCTACCTGGCTGTGAAATTTGTTGTTTTCTTTTTTTTTCTGTTCCATTTACTCAGTGTCAGAACTATCTCTTAAGGTGGACTTTGCATTTGGCATTTGAAATTCTGTACCAGAAGAATTACTGACAACAAGGAAATAAACAAGATTAAAAGACTGTTTTGTGTAGCTTATTTTGCTCGTAAGGTGCTGTTGGATGACTTTATCAGCAACAGTTTCACTGAAATTGAGGCTTCACAGATATCCTGAATTGCAGTTATGTTTTCACTTTTTTTGTTGTCATGGTACCTGATTATTACTTTCACAATTACACTGCTATCATTTGTCTTCCCTGTTCAGATGAACAGGGGTAGCAATTGTCTTATTACTGACTTGCTCTGTTCCTTACAATAAGGTGGCAACTACTACCAAGACTACTTAATATCAATATCTGAACAAGAAGATAAAGTGAATTTAATGCTTGCTGTTTGTTTTATATTTAGAAGCAGAGGCTTTAGATGGAAAACAGTTACAGAAATAACCCATTTGTGTTGTTCATAAGTTCTATAGTAGATTGAAAAGTAATAAAAATATTTTATGTAGGTTTATGCGAGAGAGTGATACTGTAGGCATGATCTACCTTTTACTTCCTGTAACTGTCTAGCAATAATTTCGCAGTGGTTGTTTTGATTTCTAATGCACTGATGTGTTAGCAAAATGGGTGCTGACTTGTTGATAACGCATTATAGAATTGCTCATTCAGTATTCAAGTGGAAATACATAATGTAAAGTTTTTACTTAATCCATTTTTATTTTGTGACTTGCAGACAGATGCCAGCAGTAAAGCTATATTCTCAAAAGTGATGGTTATAACAAGTAAGTCAGTTGAAGTATTTACACTGTCTAAAAATTGAACTATATTGCCTTCTTGCTTTAAAAATCATTTGAGATAAGCTTATAAAAAGTTTTGTAACAGATGAAACTTATAACAAATCATGATAAACATGATGTAATAATATGCTTTGAAAAAATCAAGACAACTGTAAGCAGAATTACTTTCTTACTGTAAAAAGCCTCCAGTCATGAAGCTTATCACATGACACTTTGGCTGCATCTGTTGTGAACTAATTCAAAATCTAGATCACCTAGGGTGTTATGTCTGCTTTAGTATTTATTATAGAATATATATTAAGTGATGTTAACTAACCTACTGAACTATCTACTACCTTACTTGTTTTTGAGGTGTTGGTATTGTAAGTGCCATTGGGATAATGCAAAAGAGTTTGCGTTTCTTAGCAGGGAAGGCAGTTTGGAAACTGAAGAACTTCTATGTAACTTGAGCTCTCGGCAAAGAAAAAACCACCAACCCCAAAGCACCACTTCTTGTTCCCCCCCAGCCCACCATGCCAATAGCATTAAAACCAGTACAAAGAAGAAAAACTTGCTTTACAATTCTGAAATTTTGTTTTTAAATCAACCTTTTTTAAAAAAATGCCAACTATTCTGGCAGAAAAAGATACTACTTAAGGCTATGTACATTTTAGAAAAAATGTGGAGGAAAAACTGAATCTTTCTACTTGTTTGGCCATGTTCCAAATCCTTTTTTCCTTTTGTTTATAATTTAAAGGTTGTTCAGTTTGTAATTTTTCTGATCCTTCTAGTTGTGGGTTGCATTTAAAAAAAAAAAAAATCAGTACAGCAAAACAAATACTTAGTAGAACTTGTTTTGAACTAACTCTCCTACAGTTCTATACCATTTTCTGCACCAAGTTTGCTTAACACCTACTGTATTAAAAATATGAAACATCTTAGATAGTATACTAATACTTTGCCAATAAATTATCTTGCTATATATAAAATGTAAATATAAAATTAATATGTAGTTTAAGAAATGCATTTTAAAAGCTATTTTTTAAATGTTGGAGACTGTTGTAAAACTTATGTTTAGTGAAGGGGCAATTTAGCAAAAACACCCTTTTGATGTTTTTCATGCTTGTATCAGGTGGTCTATATACAGAGTATATTTTTCTGTGAAGTATAGACTTTGCATTCTGAGGGCAACTTCAGTTGTTGTTATTAACAACTAGACTTGCTTAAAAATGCATGTGAAGGGGAAGGAAAGCAAATAGCCAGGGGAGGTCTGTGGCTACACAAATTTTTTAGGAATTGGTGTCCTCATAGCTATGTCTGCACATGTTAAGGTGTTTTGTGGTTTGGGTTTTTGTTGTTGCCCTGCCCGGCCCTGCCCCCCTTCTTGGTTAACTTAAACACACATAGGAACTTTGCTGGTGTGACACTTCAAACTTGTGTAATTTACAATACTGATACTTATTAAAAGAAATAGTAATTACTTTTGCTTATTTAAAGGAAACCTTCCTGATCCAGGGAAAGCTCAAGATTTCATGAAAAAGTTCACTCAAGTCCTGGAAGATGATGAAAAAATAAGAAGTCAGTTAGAAATGCTTGTTAGCCCAACATGTTCTTGCAAACAGGCTGAAGGATGTGTGGTAAGAAATGCTCTTAAAATCTGTGAATATTTTTGGAACTGAATTGATTATAAATTTACTTGAAACTTATATTGCAGAGGGAAATAACAAAGAAGTTGGGCAATCCAAAACAACCAACAAATCCCTTCTTGGAAATGATAAAGTTTCTTCTTGAGAGAATTGCTCCTGTGCACATTGATACCGAATCCATCAGGTATTTTTGTGTGTGTGTTGTTGGCTGTAGATCATAGGGTTTGAAATTGGGGTTTCTTATTTCACCATTAAACACAAGCAGTAATGGATTGGGTGGGTGCGGTTGAAGGTCTGGTGACCTATAGTATTTTCTTCTGTTTCCCCTTGCTTATGGGTTTTTGTGTCTTCATTCAGAATGTAGCCACAGAAACAATTGGGTTGTCATTCAGCACAGCTGGGACAACCTGTCAGTAAAAATGAATGTGTTGCTCATGGGCAAAGTTTTGTTTGTGACTGACTTACTTTAAAAGAAACTTCTGTCCATGGCTATTCATGGAAAGTTTCCACCCAGAAAATTAACTCATAGTGACGTAAATAGTAATTTAACTGAGGAAGTAAAGATTATGGTGATGATGCATCAAGACTTTAAGGAAGAGTAAGCCAGTGAAGTTATGGGAGAGGAAAAAAGTAATTGCTGAAATGATTATTTAACAGCTGTATTTGAGATATGTGCTACCTTATTAGAGAAGACTAGTTCTAAATACTGATAAATTCTTATCTGTTAATTCCAACTATAGTAATTGCCTTTTAAGTACTTGAGCTTTTGCGATTCTGCCTGTCACGTATGCAATGTAATGGAGCCATTGAGATTTCACTTAAAAATCTGTTTCTGATCTTGGATTAAGTACAATGTATAGCTGGATTTTTACTTGAAATTTGAAGATATATTTTTCACATTCATAGAAGCAATAGAAAATATATTTAAAGCAATACTCACTTGTACTATTTATGGTTGTAATATTTATTTCACATTCTACCTACTGACTAACTGCCATGCAGTATACAAGCAAAAAAAAGTAGTAAAACCCACATATTTTCAATTTGCCACAGAATTGGTCTTCTCCCATCTTTGTAAAATTTCATTCACCTTCTGGTTCATTTTTGAGGCTCAGACTGTTTGGTTTTTTTAATAGATGGTCATTTTTGCCCAATTAGGGGCAGGGAAAAAAAAAATTGGAAGTCTGGGAAGTCTGACTAGGAGGTCTCTCCCTTGGTTTGCTACCAGTTGGGGGTTTTTTAATTTATTTTTGGTGTGTTTTTTTGGCCTTTTTTTTTATTTTTTATTTTTTTCTATAAATATGTTTTACAGGATGTACTGAAGGAATCTGAATATTGTTCAGTTCTTGATAGGGAAGCTGCCTACACCAGTCACTAATAGGATCATTTGGATAATCACCATTTCCTTTCCTAGGGTACAGTGTAAAAAAACCACAAGCATTACTGTCAAGGTGAAATATGCAGGAGACAGGTCTTTTAAAGTTTTCATCAACACTTAGCACAGCTGTTCAGTGTTTTGTTCTGGTTTTTTCTCTTGGTTATAGACTAAACATTATAAACAGTTATTTCCATCAGTTATATAAGAATCCATAGCAGCTAGTAACCTCACCTTAATTCTTATCTGAATTTGTTGCTTGTAATGCTCAAATTGTTCTCTTACTTTGGGCATCCTTCCAGAGTAATTTGTATATAGTTCTTAATTCGTGATGGATAAACATTTTTTAACTTAATGCTTCATAAGTTTTGATTTAAATAGGAGATAAGGGCAACCAGATTATATATGTAGTTGAAGTATTTGTTTTATAACAAACTTATGTTTTAACTGAGTTCCTTTAATAAAACTATGTCTTAAACTTATGAAAACAGTCATACACAGTGAAATTGCATTAAATAAAAGGCCTTTTTTTGTTTTCCTTTTCAGTGCCCTTATCAAGCAAGTAAATAAGTCTATAGATGGAACAGCTGATGATGAAGATGAGGGTGTTCCTACTGACCAGGCAATCAGAGCAGGTCTTGAATTGCTTAAGGCAAGTATGCTCCTGGTGGTCAGTGAGCATGTGAAACTTTTTGAAGCAACTTTGTTAAAATAAATTTTTAATTAGTATTTAGCTACCACATGCTTATGACTAAAGACACTATCTGGAAGAATACTGGTTTGTTTTTTGTTCTCTATGCTCATCTTATGTGGCACATAAGTAAGGTTATTTTATAAATAATTTAGAAGTTTTTGTGGAATTCAAAAGTAGTTGCATGTGTGACATCAGCAGCTGAGTTTGGATTATTAGAGTGTGAATTCATCAGTTTGTGAATATATTTATACTAGTTTTGGCACTGTACTTGCATATCAGTACAATACTATGGTTCCCCTGAGGCCCTTATAAATAGGGGTCTTATTTATTTCAACTATGTGTAATCTTTGAGACTCAATTAACATAGCAAACCCCATCAAGGTGCATTTCTGGGGACATGGTACATAATTTCTTACTCTGTTCTCCCTTTTTCCTAGGAGGAAAAGGGCTGATTACTGTGTTACTTACAAATACTGTTAAAAGTGTGAAACTTTTTAAATGCAACTACATAGGGCTTTTTGTTTCACTTACTCTCAAAGACTTTAGGCTAAAAGCATTATGTAGTGTCAGCTTTTCTTGTACTTTCACAGAAAGGTACTTGTGCCATATTACCACCTCAGTTGTGTGATAGTGTTGGGAGTAGTCCAGCTGTGTGTCCAGATTTTTCAGAGGGCTCAAAATCTAAAGGGCTCCCATACTGAAGTTTTCAGAATATCTTAGATCAACTAAGGGCCTAGTAGATTCATCTGAGAGCATGTGACTCTTTAGCCAGATGTGCACATTTAGATAAAAGCACAAAAAGCCAGTAGAATAAAATGAATCTGAGTAAGAATGAATCATGTCATAAAGGACTATGTATTTGAAAGAAGGCTTCCAGGTCAGTACTTACATAATCATATGAACTAGCATGACACATTTAAGGAAGAGGAGTATGATTGCCCTGAAGGAAGTGATCTGTACATCATGAGAAGAATCCAGAAAGGACAAGTGTAAGAGTCCAGAAAAGGGAATGCCATACAGTGAAATGGGGAGGAAGGTAACTAGGTGAAAATAGAAAACTCTGTGTGAAGAAGTGCCTAGATTTTTGAGGATCATTTCTTTGCCACGGGCCAGAATATTATGTGGAAAGAAGCTAATAATCAACAGCCGCTTGAAGAGAAGGCAGACTTTCAGGAAGGATCAAATGGGGTTTTCTTCTTTATTTTTAATACGGGAGGACTGTCAAAAACAGAGTCCAAGAATCTGAAAGAGAGGTACAGGATCTGGTAAGCTGCTGTGGAAAGTTTGAGGGACTAGAGACCCTGTTGGGTATGCCTATATTACTATTTTAGAGATAGGAACTTCACCTCAGAGCACAACCAGTTGTTCCACTTAGCAAGCAAGCATGAAGTCTGGGTGCACACAGGCTGGATTCCTTTTAGAGAAACAAAATTGAGATGGGCTTCAGAAGCACATGTTGTGTTGCGGTGGCTAAAGTGGGTTCAGTCAGTCTAGAAATACTCTGAAGTAAAACCCCTGAAATGTGAATATTGCTTCCTTAGCATCAAGTGTGTTTCTCCTAAGACCTGCTTCTGTTGTAACCCAGTACTTGCTAATGTAGGTGAAGCCACTGAGTACATGTTCAAAATAATAGGAGAAGAAATTGAGACTGGAGAAATAAGTTAAAACCAATGAGATAATGTATAAAGACAGAGAAGTTTAGGAGGTGCAAAAAAGAAAAAGTCAGAGAAATGTGGATCACATGGCAAAACCAGGCTGTGTGTTACAAATATTCCAGTATTGCAGTGGAAAATGACTCTTGATGGAATGTTCTATATAAGTGGAGCTTTAAAAAATGTTAACATGGCTTTCATCTTATTTTGGCAGGTACTTTCATTTACGCATCCCATCTCATTTCATTCAGCTGAAACTTTTGAATCTCTCCTGGCTTGCTTGAAAATGGATGATGAAAAAGTGGCAGAAGCTGCATTACAAATTTTCAAAAACACAGGAAGTAAAATTGAAGAAGACTTTCCTCATATACGATCGTAAGTTGTATTTCTTACTCTGTTTGAGTAGTGTTCTTTACTATATGGGATTTTGGAAGTTCTCATTTTTCCTTTTGCATGCTGTAGCATTATCCTTCATTCTTTTGGAAGAAAGTATTACTTCAGGTAAAACAAGAAAGAGATTCTGAATGACTTAAAATGCAGTGCTTTTTGGAAAATGGAAGTGAAATGAATATATTCAAAGTAGTGACAGCTGATATGTCACTGATACTACTATAATTTTTATCTGTGCCCTTCAGAATTACTTATGTTTTTTCCAAAATTAAATATATGGTAACGTAACAACATTCTTTGCAATGTAATGGGGATGTATAGACAATGATATTTGCAAAAGAGCATTTAGTAATTCATGCAGATAAAATGTATGTTTTACTGCATGATATTTTATCAACAAAACCCAGGGGGTTTTACTTGCAAGTTGTTAACCCTTATTCTTCTTTCTTTGAAGAAATTGCCAAAACGAGGACTATTAGCACTTTTGCAGGCGTGTTGTGTTTTATATGTGTATATCTGTACTTTTTTTTCCTAGTTTGATATTTTGGAAGATTTTAATTTTGTGAAAAGCTATTTATCTCTTGTTGTTTGTTTTTTGGTTTGTTTTTTTAAGTGCTTTGCTTCCAGTGTTGCATCATAAAGCTAAAAAGGGACCCCCTCGTCAAGCCAAGTATGCTATTCACTGCATCCATGCAATATTTTCCAGCAAAGAAACACAGTTTGCACAGATATTTGAGGTAAAGTTAAAATATTTAAGTTAATATTTATTAATCTTATATTGGATATGTACACTAAGGGATGTAGTGGCAATTTATATGGCAACTAGTATAAAATTTACAGAAGATATTTTTCCCCTTTTCCTTTGTTCTCATACAGTTTGTCCTGAAAAATGGTAGCAGAGGGTGTTTTTGTATCCCATGATCCATCTTGTTGAGGGTTATGTATTTTAACAGATGCTAGAGTGAAAAAAAGTGTTGGTTTGCTAGAACCATGAACTATTCATGGAAAGACCAACCATACACCACTCCTCACCCCTGGTGGGATTGGCTCAAGTTATTTAAATGGTTACAGAAATTATGGAAAACTGAGTTATGGTAGAGACTATTTAAATAGATTTTTTTAGTTATAACTGCAAATGCTTATTAGGGCTCATCGGCCTTTTATCTTGAAGCCTGAATCATAGTCCATTACTGAAATTGCCATCTTGACATGTAGTATGCCCACTTCTTCAACAAGATGCTTTTTAATCCATTGTTTCATAAATGGTCCTGCTTGAGCTGCCACTTTTTGAACTACCCAGATGTGATAAACATGTTGTCTGTCGTCTTGATTTTTCTTTTGATTTGTATGAGACTTGTAGGGTTGGTGAATGTGTCTTTAAATGTAAATAGTTAATAGTTCTTTTAAAGATGTATTTCTGAAATAGAAATATACATGGACAACTTGTTACAGAACTCTCACTGCCCTCCCCTCAATAAGACACAGATTATATCAGTAATACCTGAATTTGTTGCCTTTATATTCTAGCCACTGCATAAAAGTCTGGATCCAAGCAATTTTGAGCATCTCATTACGCCGTTGGTTACTATTGGCCATATAGCCATGCTAGCACCTGATCAGTTTGCTGCCCCTTTGAAATCTTTGGTTGCAACTTTTATCGTTAAAGATTTGCTAATGAATGATAGGGTAAGTATTTTTAAAACCTTATATTAAGGTTCTACTTCTCCTGTAGTATGGTACTCAGCAAGTACTTTTTGAAAAGTCAAAAATCTGCAGATTCTTTTTGTATATATAGTTGTCTTCTGATTTCCACATGTACTGTTTGACTCAATTGAAAACCCATGGTACAGGAAAGGAGATAGTGCTAATTTGGTAGTCCTTACAAATGCAACAAGCTGTATAGCACAGCATTTGATCACTCATGACTTGTCTTTTGTTAAAAAATGTGAAAATTTGTATTGACTTCACTTAGCCTCTTGACTTGAGCAAGCAAGTTGTGATCTTTTTAGGAAGCGTAACACATTTGAAACTAAAATACACTGTTTAAGTGGAAGACTGTGAATTTTAATTTTTCTAATACTTCTGTATTGATAGTGATTATAAAGTGCAAAGAATGAACTTGTGCATTGTGAGCCACTGTTTAGGTAAAGATTTACTGTCTGAAACTATGCTCTTTGAGGTTCCAATCTACTGTATATGGAAACTGGAAATTACTTTCACAAGCAATGGCTATTATACTCTAAAGCAATAGTTTCCAGGTAACAACAACAAAAACCCCTTTACTGTTGTTAAATTTGCTGATGCTTTAATAGCGAGGTAAGAACAGTACCTCACTTCTGTAATGGTTACTTCCATAAAATACAGAAGGCATAAAGCTAACCAGTAAGTGCTGCTCTATTGTTTCCAGAAGCAAACAGGAAAGAGATTACAGCAGGTTTCACTGAAGAGTAACAGTAGTGTAACAAAATGTAACATTTGGTTTAGCTTCCAGGAAAAAAGACAACAAAACTTTGGGTCCCAGATGAGGAAGTGTCTCCTGAAACTCTTGTTAAAGTAAGTAGCACTTAAGATATTTTCCTATGATTGTGTGTGTAATAATAAAGAAAGTTAAATATCTGGATTCCTAAAACTGTCAACTGCTTTTCACTGTTTACTTGTCACCTTTCTAAAAGTGAAAAAGAAGTAACTATTTTTAAATTGAGGATCTTATCAGTACACATATTTTTGGATTGCCAGAAGAAAATAATTTGCTTTTGGGAGCATCTACTTTTTTACTTTTGTAAATGAATTTACATATACACTTTACTGAATTTTTTTACAGCTTTTTATAGACTTAGGTTTGG
Source organism: Strix uralensis (assembly GCF_047716275.1). Taxonomy (NCBI): domain Eukaryota; kingdom Metazoa; phylum Chordata; class Aves; order Strigiformes; family Strigidae; genus Strix; species Strix uralensis. The sequence continues at coordinate 112,917,533 of NC_133973.1, read as the reverse complement.
TGTGGAACACTGAAGTATTTCAGATATTATCACAGTTAAAGTAAAATTATTTTTTTTTTTCTCCTCCTGTTTAACATAGGAGTTAAATACCATAGAGACTTTAAACAAAGTCTTCCCTTTTTCTTTTGAATGTTTAGGTCATTCCAAGAAACTTCTGGTGCTGTTTTGGAATAAAGAAAAAGTTGGTTTTGGATTTGTCAGCTTCCTCTAATGAAATGTGTTACATTGCTTTTCTCTCTGTACAATGTGTATTAGAGAAAAACCTAGTTTTAAGAAGAAAAAATCAGTTTAAATGGTGGTGGTTTTGTTGGGTTTTTTCCTTAAAAATGTCATCTCAAACTTGTTCTTTTTTTGGAGTAAGTTTATTTAATCTTCTGGAGTTGGTAATAGATATTTTTACTCAATCAGAAATAAGACTTATGCTGTGGAAAATACATCCCATGATTGTTTTTAAATGCCCTTTCTTCAGAACAGGGATAGATTATGCTTTTACATTTTCTTTTAGAATTAGAAAGATGCATGTGCTTTGTGGCATGCTGTTTCTAAGTTAATTATAGCAGTCATTTAATTTCCAACGCCTTTTGAATAAAGTTGCTCTGATGGCTTTAAAAAGTTCTTTGCCTTCTCTCTTGAAGTTGTTAAACTCTTTGTAGCATGCCTCCTTCTCTGCTGGTAGAGTAAGTACTTTAGTTTCCAGCTTGGTACAGAACTCATTACTGGAAATAGTTGTGTTCTGAGTGGATTTATTAGCTTTTATTCATTTGACTACAGCAAGGATATTTTTTGTATTTGTGCAATTCCATAGTTACACAGTACACTCCAAAAACTGTTAAAAGAATGCATGTTTGTTTCAATTTCATGACTTGCTAGTTTAAAATAGACATGATTTCACTTCAGTGATTATACATGTAACTTGAAGTAGTAAACATTAATTGTTTTTCTTAATTTTTTTTTAATGATTTGTGAAGCTGTAATATATCTCTCTAAAATGCGCTTTTATGTTGATAAAACTTTTCATACGGTTGGCTGTTTGGAAAGGAATTGGCTTATAGAAAATCTTAAGGCAATTTGAAGTTGAACCTAAGAAGCATTTATTGGCAAGTGAAAACAAGTTACTGTGAGAATTTATTTGCAAATTTAATTTGCATTTATTACCACTGAGAAGCCTATATTTAACGAACACTGCAGGCCACACCATTAGTTCAGAAACGATTTCTCTCTGACAGTGTATTTTTCTTCACTCTGGTTTTAAAAGCCTCTTTCTCCCTTTGTAACATAACTGTATAATGTATCTAATGGGGATCTTAAACTAGCAAGTTGAAGTATGAAAGGGGGAAGGACTGATGAAGACAATTTTAGTATTGGCCAGCCTAACAGATGTAGACTGATGTAGGCTAGCCTTAGTTTTGGATACTAAACTAAATGAAATGATGTCTGTAGAGAAATGTTTCAGTACGGTATTAAGTATGAATTGGATTAATTACTGTATGAGTTAGACTTGAATTCCTATGCCTGGCACTTAAGTAAGCAGTAATCTCTCTTGACAGTAACCAGTACTGAATACTTCTGTGCACCATGCAGTGGATTGAGAGTTATAGTAGCAGTGATATTTCTTGTTTCCTTCTATGTACACTGCAATATAAGGTTTCTCATCCTATTTCTCTAACTGTGCTTTAAGTAAGCATTTTAAAATTTTTCACTACTGCACAAACCTGCAGCTTTTGTGGGTCTGAAAACTCAAGCAGTAGAAACCTGAAGTAGCTGTTGTCATAATGTTGATGTAGTAGGAAGACTCTTGCTAGGATCACTACTTGGGACAGGAACCCGTTATACTTTTACAACAGAGGCATGATAATAACCTCTAGATCAGAGAAAAGGGTTGTAACTATCTGTGGATTATTTTTAATTGTTAATTTTAATCTTTGAAAATTAATACTTTTTCACTACTGGGAGTTTATGTAAAGCTAGTAGTTAATTGCTGTTTTCTCATATGACAAATCAGAGATCTGTCACATATTCACTATCTCAGAAAGAAATTATAATGTCCTACCACTTTTGCTTGTACTTCAAATACATGTAGTTCATGTTGTACTGCGAAGTCGAGTACAAAGCAGTCATTTGTGGCCTCTGATACGGTTCTGACCCATGTTGTATTTTGACTTTGATGTTAACTTCATCTTGTGTATAATAATTTTTAGTCTCAGATGAGAATTCTGGGCTCATTGGACATAAATTGAAACAAGGTTCAGACTGGATATAAGGAAAAGAACTGAGAACAGTCAAGCAATGGAACAGGCTGCAAGAGGTTGCTGGTTGCTAAGAGAGCCTGTGCCATCTTCATTCTTAAAGGCTTTCAACACCGCAGTGGACAAAACTGAGACCAACATTGTCTGACTTCATAGCCGACCTTCTTTTAAGCAGGAGATTGGACTGGAATCCTCCTGACACTCCTTCCAGCTGGAGTTAACCTTTGATAGTTACCCTGTTTGTCTGCAAAGAAAAAATTTTAAAATGAGGGCAATGCAAACTCAGTGTTATGTTTGTTTAAGTCTTCAGGTAGCCAGAAGCAGCGACTGGGGGAATTGTTATGCCCTGTACTAGTTTCATGGGAATGCTTAATTCTGAAGGGTTGCTGGAATGTCTTCACTACATCATTAACACCAGCAAAGAAACAGGGAACATAGTGGGTTCAGAGGTAAATTCTGAAGGAGTTGTGATTAGGACTTGCTATGTGGAAGGAAGACTAGAGTAGATTCAGACAGTAAAATTGTGGAAAGGGAATTGTGGAGGGGGAAGAGAGAAGCAGAGGTTAAAATTGAAATTGCTAAGGACCTGACCAGAGATGTCGGAACACAAGATAGCATGTTCCCTGGCTGAATACGTCATTTACTTTAATACCTAATAGAGCTAGCATGTTTCCATCCCTCCAACAAATGGGAGTCACTGATGGTTACAGATACTGGTTATGACGAAGAAACAGAACTGGTAAGCTGCCAAAAGATAATCTGCTGCTCTTATTACTATTATTATAATACTGGTTTTATTGCTTTTAAAACCTTCTGGTGGATACTTATAGCTGTTTTAGTGGAAGACCCTTTGAAAGGTAGGGCGAAATAATTTAATTTCTGATCCAGAAGCTCCATTTGCATTTTGAATTCTTGAGTGACAGACATCCTACATCTTGCTGGTGTTACCCAATAGAATTAAAATTCTGTAGGTGGAGTGAATGGGCTACAGTTCTAAAAAATAAACTGATGTATAGATAACAATCATAGAACTTTGATCTGAAGGGACCATTGTGATCAGTTTGTTACATGGAATAGATCAACTGTATGATGAGTTTCATTTGGTGTTATTGAGAATGTTTATATAAAAGTTATTAGAACTGCCTTTCCTATTAAGAAGAAAAATTTAAGTTACCGTGTACAAAAAGTGTCTTAGTTTTTCTAAATCTTTAGAGTTTTGTGTTTTAAACTTAAGGGTTTGGTGTTTTGGTTTGTTTGGTTTTGTTGGTTTTTTTTCCCAAGGATGTCTATGTGATTCAGATGAGCATTTTCATTTTGCTCTAAGAGGATACTCTTCTTTCTGTTTTATTGTCTCTGCTCTCACATAGAAGGAAAATGAAAGGACAAAGGAATTCAAATACTAAACCAAACTGAATCTCCAAATTCATGCTTTATTTTCACTGAAGAAATGTGAAATTATTTAGTGTTTTATGATAGCTGCTGGATTCTGCATACTTTTAGAAGCTTGCCTCAAAACACTGTGTTTCCATTAGCAAAAGGAAGTTATCCTAAGTAACAGGCTTTGAGGCTTCTTTAAATAGCCATGAAAGAAATACTCTTTTTCAGGATGAGTTATCTTAATACAGGTTGATACTCTAACAGTCAAAATGTCTATGCAGTGTTTTTTAATTTATATGTATTTAATTTAACTCAAATATTACATATACCAATAAAGAATGTATAGGAATTGTGTAAGCACAGGAATTGTAGGAAGATGAAAATGTGTTCTGCTTTTTGATCCAGTAACATTTTCTTAATAAGTATAAATTGTTTTGCCTATTCCACAGTGTTTAATGGATGCAAGCTCAATTAAGATACTGTTTTCTCAGGACGAAATATGTGATTGCTTAGTAGAAGAAATAGTTCAAACTTTAACTAAATGTTGTATGATTTTTATTTGCTGTAATAAATGCATGAGACTTTCAGTGAAAAATTGCTGTCTAGTGAGAATATGTCTAGTTATCTTTCAGTATTTAAATGATGTTTTGTAGCCTTGACAGGCTTATGTTTGTAGCAGCAAAAAGCACTTGCGAAAAATACTGTGTAATTAAACTTATGATAAAGATTATTTTAAAAATGAGGCTCATGGTGTGATTTGACTTCTGCATATCATTTTTTTTTTTTTTTTCAGATTCAGGCCATCAAGATGATGGTTCGATGGTTGCTAGGAATGAAGAACAACCACAGCAAGTCAGGAACTTCTACTCTGAGATTGCTAACAACAATATTACACAGTGATGGAGATTTAACAGAGCAGGGGAAAATTAGGTATGTAACAGATGGTAACGTTTTGATGTCTGTGATGATGTAGTGGGAGAGCTTCAGTCAAAGTAGTACTTAAACTATTCTGTTAGACTGCTTAACAGTTTATACATTGTGTTTTGTTAGAACTAATGGTAAGCTTGGCTGGATTCCTTCATAAATTTGCTGAGTCAAGTTTTTTAACACTGTAGATATAGCTGTATTTTAATGGTTTTATCTTCTTTGTTTTATCTCTTTCTTTAAAGAGCCATTACTCATATTGCAAGAATAAACTGTGTAACTTCCTCCTTCCCGTGGAAAATTGGTTTTAAATTTATGCAACTTGCTCTTCCTGATGTAGCAGTTGTTGTCAAAGGCTGATTGGCAGGCTTTCTAATAAAAAAATAACATGTTGCAGTAAACCAGGTGGGAGTAGCTAGTACAGAGCACTTCTGCTTGAAGGCAAACTTTAATCCCGTGAGGCCCCTAAAAGTGAAAGGAAGAGGGAAATATGTAAAGAGGATTATGTCTCAATAAATAATTTACCTTTTAGGTGATTTTTAGACAACATTTGTTTTTCTGGGTATCTTCTTAATTCTCTCTGGTAGAAGTGACAAGTTGTCAGCCGTTATGGCTTGCCAAACGTTGAAAATTTCTACAAAAGCCATTAAGGATAAGTACTGGTAAAAAGGTTTTAATTTTTGGGTAGAGCTTAATGTTATACAGCGATTATGCAGATAGAGCCTATGCTGTGTGTGCAAAACTGCAAACCTGAGAATTGTCTAGTATGTTACCTTTGTAGCAACTGTGCAGTCTTTCTTAAAGTTCCTTGTAAATAATTGTTTCATAAATTCTGTAATATGACCATTCATGGTAGTTACTAGGGAATTAAGAGGCAGTAATTTCACTTTTCAGCATAACTGCTTGGAGCATATTTTTGGCTTATCCAGTGCTTGTGAATAGATCAGTTCTGTAGGTCCTGTGTATTTTCATGCTTGGAGTGATGATTCCTTACTGTCCATGTCTTACAAATTTTATTTTCCCATTCCTTGTGTACTCAAAACTATAAATAATAATAGAAACTGTATGTAATGATGTGGTCAGATCTCCGTTATTGAAGTTAATGGAGGGCTGAGAATACTTTTGGGGAGGGAGAAAGCTGCAATGACATGCAAGGTTGCTCTGTGTTAAAGGCAACCCTTCAACCCCGGACCTTGGAGCTCTGCCTGGGGATGAATGATGAGCCAGCTGAGAGTTTATGGGTTAGGATTAAAGAGCAGACTAGTATGGGTGACACTGTCGTGGGTGTCTGCTGTATGCCCCCTAACCAGGAAGAGTAGTCCTTCTATGAACAGCTAGAAACAACTTCATGTTCACAGGCCTTGGGCCCTCATGAGGGACTTCAACCACTCCAATACGTGCTGGAGGAGCAACACAGCAGCACATAAATAATTCGTGTGCTTCCTGGAGAGTATCAGTGACAACTTTCTGACATAAGTGATAGAAGAGCCAATGAGTAGAGGGGCTCTGATGGACCTCATACTCACCAACAAGGAGGGACTTGTTGGGTCTGTGAAGGATGAGGGCAGCCTTGGCTGTAATGACCATAAAATGGAGTTCAGAATCCTGAGGGCAGCAAGGAGGGCAGGAAACAAGATCACAGTGCTGGACTTCAGGAGAACAGACTTGGGCCTCTTCAAGGATCTGCTTAGTAGAGTCCCATTGGATAATCCTTCCCTTCCAGGGAAGGAAAGAGGGGCCCAAGAAAGCTAATTAGTATTCAAGCATCATATTCTGTAAGCTCAGGAGTATCACAGCAGAAGGTCAGGCAATATTTTAGCAGTCCTGTGTGGATGAGCAAGGAGCTCCTGGCAAAACACAAAAGGAGGGATTGAGAGCAGCCCTGAGAAGAACTTCAGGGTACTGGTGGATGAAAAGCTGGACATAAGCCAACAATGTGCGCTTGCAGCCCAGAAAGCCAGCTGTATCCAGGGCCGCATCAAGAGAAGCGTGGCCGGCAGGTTCAGGGAGGCGATTCTCCCCCTCTACTCCACACAGGTGAGACCCTACCTGGAGTGCTGTGTCCAGCTCTGGAGTCCTCAGTACAGGAAATACATGGACCTTGTCGTGGTTTGAACTCAGCTGGCAGCCAAACATCATACAGGCAGTTGATCACCCCCTTCGCCCTGGTGAATGGGGGAAGGAGACTGAAGGAACACAAGGGGAACTCGTGGGTTGAAATAAAAAAAAACCAAAACAGTTTAGTGATTGTAATAAAACAATAACAATAAGGGAAAGTACAAATGAGTAATGCACAATGTGATTGCTCACCACCTGCTGACCAATACCTAGCCCGCTCCCAGACAGCGATCCCAACAGAATGAAGATCCTGCTGTATCAGATCGGAAATGAGAGAGAACCTGCCTCCTTTATATACTGAGCATAACGTTACATGATATGGAAGACTCCAGTGACCAATCCAGGCCTGGCACTCCAGCTGTGCTCCCTCCCAGCTCAAGAAAATCCAATTCCAGCCAAAACCAGGACAGGACTGTTGGAGTGGATCCAGAGGGGGGCTGCAAAAATGATCAGAGGGCTGGAGCACCTATTCTATGAAGACAGGCTGAGAGAGTTGGGGTTGTTCAGCCTAGAGAAGAGAAGGCTCTGGGGAGACCTTATAACAGCCTTACAGTACTTGCAAGGGGCCTGTTAGAAAGATGAGGACAGACATTTTATTAGGGCCTGTTGCAATAGGACAGGGTTAATGGTTTTAAAATAAAAGAGGGTAGATTCGGACTAGATAAAAGGAAGAAATTTTTTACAATGTGGGTGGTGAAACACTGGAACAGGTTGCTCAGAGAGGTGGTAGATGCCCCATCCCTGGAAACATTCAAGGTCAGGTTGGACGGGGCTCTGTGCAACCTGATCTAGTGGAAGATGTCCCTGCTCATTGCAGGGGGGTTGGAATAGGTGACCTTTAAAGGTCCCTTCCAACCCAAACTATTCAATGGTTCTACGAGGTATACAGAAAGTGGAAGTAGAAACATGTAACCTGTCAGGAATACAGAGAACACTGTCTGAGACACAGTTAGGAAAGCCAAAGCCCAATTGGAATTGAAGCTAGTGAGGGACAACAAAGGCAACCAGAAGAACTTCTTTAAACAAGTGACAAAAGGAAAAGTAGGGAAAATGTGCACCCACTGCTGAACGAGGCAGGAGCCCTCGTGAGACAAGACATGGAAAAGGTTGAGATACTGAATGCCTCCTTCACCTCAGTCTTTACTAGCAAGACTGGACTTCAGGAATTCCAGGCCCTGCAGACAAGGGGAGAGTCTGGAGCAAGGAATATGTCTTTGAGGGAAGATAATCAGGTTAGAGAATACCTAAGCAAGCTGGACATATGTAAGTTCATGGTGCACCCATGAGTGGTGAGGGAGTTGGCAGATGTCATTATGAGGCCACTCTTGATTCTCTTTGAATGGTTATAGTGATCGACAGAGGAGCCTGATGACTGGAGGAAAGCAAATGTGTCTCCTGTCTTCAAAAAGGACAGGAAGGAGGATCCACAGAACTAACTACAGGCTAGTTGGCCTGACGGTGAACCCTGATGGAACACCTGGGCTCCCCATTAGAAGAGAGATGTGGAGCTACTGGAATTGTGCCCACCATAGAACCACGAAAATGCTTAAGGGATTGGAGCATCTGACAGATGAGGAAAGGCTGAGAGAGCTGGGACTGTTCAGCCTAGGGAAGAAAAGGCTCAGTGGGATCTCATGAGTGTCCATAAATAACTGAATGGAGGTTGTTCTTAAAGGTGCACAGTGACAGGACCAGAGGCAGTAGTCACAAACTAAAATACAGGAGGTTCTGTCTGAACACAAGGAGATACTTTTTCACTGTGAGGGTGACTTGGCAACTGGCACAGATTGTCCAGAGAGGTGGCGTAGTTTCCATTGTTGGAGATACTAAAAAGCCATCTGGACGCTGTCCTGTGCAGCTTGCTCTAGGTGACCCTGCTTGAGCAGAGGGGTTGGGCTAGGTGACCTCCAGAGGTCCCTTCTAACCGTAGCTATTCTGTGATTCCCAGTATTGCGTTTTGGGAAGCATCTAAGCTGCAAGGAGGGCAGGTCTCCATTGTCTCTGTGTGAGCTATACCACATACGCTAACAAATACTCTCAAAACTTGAAGCAGAGGAGGTGATGTTTCAGGCACATTAGTTCTGTATAGAGCTTGCTGGTATCTCGTTGGCACTTCCTGACCTTTATTCTTCACCCTTTGAGAAAGCAATGAGCAGATCTTTTTGGCAGTGCTTACTGTGTTCCTGCTGTGCAAATCTGACATTGCTCCTTCCAAATTAGAGCAGGCTTCGGAAAGAGTAAAATTGTCTGTTCAATACAGAACGTAATCTTTTCAGCTGTACTTGATCTGATGTCATTCTATGTAGCATCAATTTTTGTGTTCATAGCTTGCATTTGTCTTTTAAACAATGTATAATTTGCTAAAGATAATGGAATTAACTGAAAGTGGCAGGGTTCAGGAGACATTTGACGTCATGTATGCCGTTAGTCATGTTGTAATTGTCTTGGTGTTATTTGTCCTCATCAGCCATAAAAATGACTCTGTCCCCATGCCTCTTTAAATCTACACAACTGTACTTTTCAGTGACAATGTAAGGGAATGAGATTTTTTTCAGTTTCAAAGCATGGTTCAGCCTAGAGTGTCAGGTGAAGGCAAGGTCCCACTTTGAAAACAAACAAACAAATCCCTACTCCTGTTCATCCTTCTCACTTTGAAGGAGTAGGATTGATGACTTTGTTGAACTGCTTTTAAGACAACAGTGATTGCTCTGAGGTGTTAGCATATGTAGGTTAAATTCATCAGTGTCGGATTTTTTTAATACTGAATTTTGTCAATAAACAATATCTCAACCGTCCTTTCCAGGTCTTTATTTTTCATTTTATAAGTAATAAACAGTCCTATAAATTTAAAATTCAAGATTATACAAATTTTCTATTTGTGGTTAGGTAAAACAGTGAAGTTGAATTTTGCATGTCTTTTGTAGTAGGATTTTAATCTATACTAAGCACAAAATAAGAGTTTTTCAGTATCAGAGGACACTAGCTGTTGCTGCAAGTATTGATATTAGATATGAACCTGAACTGAGATTTTTCTGAAATGCTATCTGCATTTTCCTTAAACTGAAGCTTACCAAGAGAAAACTACTTAACAACTTTGGAGTTCATAATTTCATAGTTCTGTGCTATAGATAATTTGCTACATCATCTGATATGCAACATTTTCAAAGGTTGTATTCAAAAGACACTTTTTATTCCATGGAACATGGAAAATGCTTAGAAAATTGGACACTGGCATTTATCCTCTGGAGTAGAAGAAAAAATGTTAACTGCTTGTAAAGTGAGAGAAGATGACAATGAACCAGATACGTTTTCAAGATGGATTTATTTGGAGTCTCTTTGTGCAGCCCACCACATTAATTAAGACTGTGTTTTGCCCTTGATATCTTCTTTCCACTTCTCACTTCAAACATGTGGTCTTCAGCAATAGTAATAGCACCTCCAGAAAACAAATGTCTGGGTCCCTTTTCTATCTCAGAGAGCTTCTGATAGGACAAGGGCATCCTTGGTACTAATTTTCAAAATTATTAAAAGTAATCAAAACCTGCAATTATATCAAGGCTGCTTTTATTTCAGCCCTAATAAATGTGTGTTTTGGGATAATGTAGATCAGAAAGCTTTTGGCTATAAGTTTCATCAAAAATAAATCCTCAATTAAGAGTTTCTTCTAAGATTCCTTTTGGGGAGTAAGACAGATCTGATTTTAGTCTTCAGCTGTAAGAATGATATTCATAACTGACACTGTCCTCCTCTTCCTTCCCACCGCATGCACACATGCTTGTGCATATTTCTGTGATACACATTCTCTGTAAAGATTTGGCCAACTTTTATGTGAAATATCTTTTGATTCAATTTTCAGAATTAAATGTTATCACTACCAAAGCTGAGGAAGATTGGAAGTTTTTAATTTTATCCTTTCCTTTGGCTCAATCACTCTCTACTTGTAAGCCATTACTACTCAGTTGTCACTGAAGTGCAAGAATTGAATCTTTATTGGATTCACTTATCACAGTGGATGCAATTTAATGTGAAATTTAGCAGTTAAGAACTAGATGTTACGATGTTAATCTTCATGTCTTGTTTGAAAGTTAGTGCAGCTTTTTGTCCTGTCACTTGGTTGCTCGTGATCTATTTGTGGTTTTTTTGAAATGTTATGGTTTCCATAAAACAGTGAGGTGTGTATAAAGCCTGATTAGATAAATTTTAAGGTTTAAGCTTTTTAGTAGGTATTTTTATCACACACTCTGCGTTCAATAATGGCTTTTTATCTCATTCTTTAAATGCTTTCTATGGTTTTCATGATAATGGATTTAAGACTAAGTGTTTGCTCTTCCTAAGGATAAAGGGCAAGTGATTAAAAAGTTAAACAGTATTTGTCCTGCTTAAATGAATAATTATTTCTAAATAAGGATATGACTTGATTCTTGCTCCAAGTTATCAAAGGAAAAAGCTGTACTTACGACTCCTGAATAGAATTCATTGATGTTTTAAGTGAAAGATGCATAAAACTTGATTCTTTTGTGTTTGATCTGAAGAAAAGCAGAAGTAATATACTTTACTGAAATAAATTTTCTAAGAACAGTGAAAGCTCACCAAAGTTTATTAATGCACACGTTAAGTGGATATCAGTTTGCAAAGCTCATGTGAAGATGCTTTCAATATTCTGATAACATTTGTAAATATGGTTGTAGGTTACAGAAAAACCCATTTATCTTTTGATACGAAAATTAGCAAATGGTTTGCTAGGTGGAAATGCAGTTTGGGTGTGCAAGTCAAGTAACAATACTTCCAGCATGTTGAAAAGTTTTTCACTTGCCAAAGCCTTTTTGCTGTTGTCTTAAAAATACAAGTCACTTAGTCATCTATCATAACATATAATTAATTTATGTTGACTTGCAGCATGGATTTTGAGCTATCATTGCTAGAAAAAGCTTGGCAACTTTGGGGACTAGAAATGGGATACTTCTTTATCAGGAGCCCCTTGCTGGAGGAAAAACCAGCATGCTGAACAGAAGTATCTTACAGGCTAAATGAGGTCTCGGAGGGGCAATTTGGACTGTGCTGGTTCAGTGCACAGCACACACTCACGTAACTTTTAGGAAGTTCCAAGGAATTTTTTCATTGCTAAGCTGGGGCAAAGTTATAGGTATGTGGTAATAGGATGTAAAATGTGCTTACATGGAAACTACTTTTGGTTTGAAGTTACTTCTGCTGTTGATTTTGGGGGATGGGGGTGGCAAAGTTGATGGAAACTTTTCCCTTCTTTTTAAAGTATCTGTTTTTTAGCAATGCAGACTTATTGGGATTTCATTAAGTCAAATAATTATTATATAAATTTTTTACTAATTAACCTTCATAATCCATGTGCTTGTTTTCCAGTAAACCTGATATGTCTCGATTGAGGCTGGCAGCAGGGAATGCTATTGTGAAGTTGGCACAAGAACCTTGTTATCATGAAATCATCACCTTAGAACAGTACCAGCTGTGTGCGCTAGCCATAAATGTAAGGAAATTAAGTGGGACTTGTGGGTTATCAGCAAATGTATGAGTATACATGTTGTTTGTTCTGTATGTTGTGTATACTTGTGATTTTTTTCAAATTTGATTTTATGCAAAACGTTCAGCCTTGGTGTGAATTTATTTTCCCACTACATAATCCTGAAAACTGATTGTGGGTAAGAATTAGATCTACAGTACTGGGCTGTCCAGTGGGGGAATGCTAACTTAAAGCAGTGAAATGTTAGAGTATTGATAAACCAAGGAATTCAGTACTGATTTAAAGTAATACCTCAGCTGTGTTATGACATTATTAGAAATTGAAATGAGATGATGTAAAGTACGTTGGACTGTGGTGACAACAGGGACCTTGGTTTCTTCATACTTGGGTAGAATATATTTGGAATGCAGGGGTCTGCAAAGATAGTTGGACATCCTTTAAATATTAGAAGAGATAGGGAGAGATTTTTCAGTAGATGTTGGAATTTTCATCCTTGATGTCTGCCTGTGAGCACAAAGTAGCAGGAAGGAAATAACTTTCAGATTTTAAATAGAGAGATAGAGATTCTCTGTGTTCCTGTCTTGTAGACTTAGCAAGTTCTACAGAAATTGATTCACATCCCCAAGAGTAAGGTGATCATAGAGGGACTCATGTTGATGTTACTTGTACAAAAGTTTTGTAAAGTCAGGAGAATCCTCTGAAGGAAACCCCTCCAGAAGATATCTTCAGTAATAATGATATTCCATTCTAGACCTTAATTCGTGTGACTGGCTAAAGCTTTAAAAGCTGCAACCCGTTTTAAATGTCAGAAGATTTGAAATTCGCATTTAATAGTAGAAAATACAAGGTATAGCTTCTGTGTGGATATTATTTATTTTCATATAGAGTGTCTTTTTAAGTTCTTAAGTTGTCTGGAGTGGGGGTACAGTTAGGCTAGAAAAATCATCCATATACCAGAGTAAGACAGTCTGTATTAGGCTTGTATATTATTTTAACAATGATTATGTGGATTTTAAGCTTCTGTGTTCATGTGGAAAGCAGCCCTTACTCAGTTCCCAAATGCTATTAAAAAAAAAAAAAAAAAGAAATGGAACAAAACTTAAAATTACTCAAGCAGATGAAATCTAACAAAAATGCAGCAGAAATTGAGTGGTAATAACTGAAGGTCTTTATATCCAAAGCAAGGACTGATACTTTTCAGTCTTCCTATTCCAAAACCTAATAGAAATGTTAGTCTTGGGTCAAAAGAAGTTTTAAAGATTTTTACACTTAAGAATGAAATTAGTAGAGAGGAAAATAGCCACTTATTGTAATGACAAATAAGATCTGCTTCTGTTCTGGAAGGGATAATCTAGCTGGATAATATCATGCTAGACTGGCCTTGCCAGTATAGTATTTGCGTGTTCCATTTTCTTCTCATCCCAGTGATCGAAATCTGTTCATTTCTTCGGTCATTTCCCTCCTGTGGCAAATTTTTGTTTATTGCAAATGTTAACCTTGCAGTTCTCCTCTCAGAATTTGCCTTCATTATGTGGACTCTTTCCAATACCTTATGTGCAAGCTCCTTCTCTTCTGTCACTTCACTTCTTATTTTCCAGCTATATCAGTCTTAACTGTTTGTGGATATTGATAACAGATGCATTGTCACTTTTTTTTGTTTTCTTTGAGTCTAATGCTTATCTTGCCTCAATTTTCGAAAGGGAATTTTGAGAGCTGAGATTTAAATTAGAAGAACATAATAGGGTCATCAACAGTTATAAACAAGTTAGTATCACATCTTGCTATAGAACAGTTTGGGTCTGAAGGGACCTCTGAAGATCATCTCATTCCAACCCCGCTGCCATGGACAGGGACATCTTCCACAAGACCACAGAATCATAGAATGGTTTGGGTTGGAAGGGACCTTAAAGATCATCTAGTTCCAACCCCCCTGCCACAGGCAGGGACACCTTCCACTAGAGCAGGTTGCTCAAAGCCCCGTCCAACCTGGCCTTGAACACTTCCAGGGAGGGGGCAGCCACAGCTTCTCTGGGCAACCTGTTCCAGTGTCTCACCACCCTCACAGTAAAGAATTTCTTCCCTACATCTAATCTAAATCTACCCTCTTTCAGTTTAAAACCCTTACCCCTCGTCCTATCACTACGGTCCCTGGTCAAGAGTCCCTCCCCATCTTTCCTGTAGCCTCCTTTAAGTACTGGGAGGCTGCTATAAGGTCTCCCCGGAGCCTTCTCTTCTCCAGGCTGAATAACCCCAACTCTCTCAGCCTGTCTTCATAAGGGAGGTGCTCCAGCCCCCTGATCATCTTCGTGACCCTCCTCTGGACTCACTCGAGCAGGTCTGTGTCCTTCTTATGTTGTATGCCTCAGAGCTGGACACAGGACTCCAGGTGGGGTCTCTTGAGAGTGGAGTAGAGGGGGAGAATTGCCTCCCTTGATCTGCTAGCCACACTTCTCTTGATGCAGCCCAGGATGTGGCTGGCTTTCAGGGCTGAGAGCACACATTGCTGACTCAGTTTTCCATCCACTAGTACTCCCAAGTCCTTCTCCGCAGGGCTGCTCTCAATCCACTCATCACCCAGCCTGTATTTGTGCTTGGGATTACCCCGACCCACATGCAGGACCTTGCACTTGTTGAACTTCATGAGGTTTGCAGGGACCCACCTCTCAAGCCTGTCCAGGTCCCTCTGGATGGCACATCCCTTCCCTCCAGTGTATCGACCGCACCACATTGCTCAAAGCCCCGTCCAACCTGGCCTTGAACATCTCCAATGACAGGGTATCCACAACTTCTCTAGGCAACCTGTTCCAGTGTCCTACTGCTCTCATTGTCAGAAAACTTCCTTATGTCCTGCAGGTGCTGATATAAAGTCTTTCTCAATCTTCCTTATGAGCTCCCTTCATATATTGAAAGGCCACAATAAGGTCTCCCTGGAGCCTTCTCTTCTCCAGGCTGAACAACCCCAACTCTCTCAGCCTGTCCTCATAGCAGAGGCATTCCAACCCTCTGACTGCTTATTGTGACCCTCTTCTGGACCCGCTCCAACAGGTCCTTGTATTTCTTGTACAGACAACTCCAGATCTGGACGCAGTACTCCAGGTGGGGTCTAACCAGAGCAGAGCAGAGGGGGAGAATCACCTCCCTTGACCTGCTGGCCATGCTGCTTTGATGCAGCCCAGGATACAGTTGGCTTTCTGGACTGCAAGCGCACTGCTGGCTCACATCACCACCAGTGATGTTTTCATCCACCAGTGTCCCTAAGTCCTCCTCTGCAGTACTGCTTTTAATCCATTCATCCCCAGCCAGTATTGATACTGAGGATTTCTCAGTCAGGTGCAGGCCTTGCATTTAGCCGTGTTGAACTTCGTGAGGTTCACATGGGCCCACTCTTCAAGCCTGGCAAGGTCCCTCTGGATGGCATCCCTTCCCTCTGATGTATCCACTGCACCACTTGGCTTAGTGTCATCCACAGAATTGCTGAGGGGTGTACTCAATCCTGCTGTGTCATTAATAAAGATATTGAACAGTACCAGTCCCAATATTGATCCCTTAGCGACACCAGTTGTTACTGATCTCCATTTGGACATTGAGTTTTTGACCGCAATTCTTTGGATGCGGTCATCCAGCCAGTTTCTTATATGTCAAATAGTCCATATATGAAACCTGTATCTCTCCAATTTAAAGACAAGAATGTTTTGTGAGACTGTATCAAAGGCCTTACAGAACTCCAGGTAGATGACATCAGTTGCTCTTCCCGTGTCTACCTATGCAGTCATTCCATTGTAAAAGGCTTCTAGATTAGTCAGGCGTGATTTGTCCTTTGTGAAGCCATGTTGGCTGTCTGTAATTGCCTCCCTGTGGATATCCATGTGCCTTGTTGTAGCTTCCAGGAGAATCTGCTCTGCTGTAGTATCACTTTTATTACTTTTTCTTCTCATTTATTGATGTTTCTTTGCCTTTTGTGACTTTCTTGTTTACTAGAATTTAGATTGTAGGCTCTGTCAGGACAGGAATTATGCCTTTATTTTTCTCTGCAGCTCCTAACGGTTTTTGAATATTTATGAATAATTTTTCTAGATCTTCTTGAGATCTTCTGCAGTTTCCTTTCGCTCTGCAAGGCTATTGATCAGATCCTCAGATGCAGAATAACTGTAACGGTTTCGGTGACTTTTGCACTTACAAGTGGTACTGTATTAATCTCAAATGGAAACTATCTGTATATTTGTTTTTGAGATATTTGAAAGTGTACATACACATACATATGTATTTATGCTTGGAATGTTTAGTATTGGAATCCATTTCTTGATGGTGGACACTGATTATTCTAAAGTTTATTCATTCTTTACTATCAAGTCTAGCCACAAACTAGGACATTCAAGTGACGTCAAGGCCAACTCTAGCATTACATAATTTAATTTACAGCAAATTCTCTTTAAGTGGACAGATCAGGAAGCAGATTAAACAAAAGGAAAAGCTTAATTTTTGAGGTCTGTAGCGGTTGCACAGGTTCTGTTATGGTTCTGTGCTGGCTCTTTTTTTTTCCTCTGAGACTGCCATTTTGTAATGTGAAATGAGTAGAATACAAAATTAAGTGTGGTTGCTAATTACTGTATTAAGGTTGCATTGGTAAACAGAGACATTGAGATGATTAAATGCATGTAGTTTTAGTCATTTTAATATAAGTTATGTATGTGTTTGGCCAAATCTGTAAGGTCACCAGCAGTTAAGTTCTTTGATTTGCAGAACAAATTTTGATGTCAGCAGAGCTTCATATTGGAATAGAGTAGAAAATAATTGAGTATAGTGTTAAGTAGTTCAGTGTTTAACAGGCTTTAAAATCAGATTTAAGATCTAATAAGCTTTACTGTTGGAAATGCAATTTTAATTGTATTTAGAATAAATCTTCTGGATTGCATAAGTTTCATTTGTTAAAAAAATCCCAAAGCTTTTTCAGTTTCCTTTGTCAACTCTGAGAGTGTTTTAATTGTTTAAGCAAATGTTTGTCCATTTTCAAGAATCAGAGTTGTTTCTGAGGGGTACATGCTGCTTTGCAAATATTTTATTTTTTAAAAAATATTTAAATGGTGAACTTCTGATGAATTGGCATTGAAATCTGAGAAGTTGATACATACCATTGGGGTACTGCGTGGGTTTTATTTGTATGCTATAAAAAATGTAGAACTTGGTTGAGTCTGGTCCCCCTTCTCAGTGAACTAGTGTAACTGAATTTAAGGTTATTCTCAATATTAAAAGATAAATAATAATAATTCTCATTTATGCCACACAACACCATCAGTAACAATGAACTATACCTTCCTTTGTCCTCTGAGTCAAGGAAGACATTCCTTGTCAACATACCAACTAGGCACAGGTCTCTTCTAAGCTCTCCAAAGGCTTTAGACTTAGATAATGTTACTGAGCTGGAAAAGAGGGCTATATCTTAGCCTTCTGCTGGTGCATGGATTTGCTATAAAGAGGCAATAGATCTTGAGTAGGTCTCATGCATGGTTTGGGTTTGTGGTCTTGGGTTGCTTCAACTCTGGCTACAGCAGGCATTTCAGGGTTTCAGTCCATAGAGGGAAGACTGTGGCTTGAAGCACGGAAGAGAAAAGGGGGCTTAATAAATTTCTTCTGGATTCAGGGTTTTTTGGGGGATGGGGGTGGGGGGGGGCTTGTTTTATCTAATACATGATCTTTTTTGATGCCATCTGCAGATTTGGAAGACTCAGTGTTACCAGTGGCTAGGTTTTGTCTGCACTTCTGGTTGCCTATTAACTGGAAACCCTTTTCAATTATTTTTTGTTTTGAAACTGTCATTTGACTACAATAGCTGCTTATTCCTGTTAATGTTTTTTCTACATATTTAGAGATAACAAATCTTTCCTCCTGACCTTTTTTTAGCAGGTTAATCATGCCAAGCTGTTTTGGTGGCCTTGTTTACCTTACGCTTTTCTGTACATTTTCTTTCGTTTTCTGCACCTGTTAACCTTTCTTGGCCTGTGTTACTAAATGGTTTGTGGTATATTGAATGGTGTCTTAAAGTATGTAGGTTATTTTCATACAGAGAATTCTAATGTTCATGTTTTTTTCTGGAAATACGTTGCTTAATAAATTGTAGAAGTACATTTGCCACTTTCATATTATTTTACTTGGCAACTATCAGACGCAGGTTATTCTCTTCCATGGTCAGTCATAGTTCATAGGTTTCCACAGTATAATGGAAATGCTTCGTAGTCTCTTCAGCATTTGACCTTATCTGGTAAATCTGTTGAATTCAGTTTCTGATATTAATGGCTTGATGACAGTGTATGAAATTGCAGTAGTAAAATCAACACAGTGGTTACTGGGGGGTAAACAGTGTTTCAGTGCAGATCTCTGGCTCTACAAAGCAAGTGGTCCTATTGTAAACAATTTCATTAACTCCATGTCTCAATAGTATGTTAAATTAGGCCTTGGGTCCTGTGTATGATATCTTCCTGTACAGTTTCTGAACCTTAACTCTTCTTCTGATTTTTAAGGGAAGCTTCAACTGATTAATTCAATTTAATTGCTCTGAATTGGCATTAAAAAACATTCTTACAATTCCTATGTTTCTGTGGCTGCAAGGTCTGAAATTGATTTAGGCATATTTACCCAGGCTTCCATGTTTTATTGCACAGTCTATGTTACTTTTAGAAAATATTATTGTTATCTTTTTTTAATAGGATGAATGTTACCAAGTGAGACAAATATTTGCTCAGAAACTTCACAAAGGTCTTTCTAGACTACGGCTGCCACTAGAATATATGGCTATTTGTGCACTGTGTGCAAAAGATCCCGTGAAAGAGAGAAGAGCTCATGCTAGGCAGTGCCTTGTGAAGAACATAAATGTCAGAAGGGAATATCTGAAGCAACATGCAGCAGTTAGCGGTAAGAGAACAGAAGTCGCTTTTTGATACAAGTGCTATAGTTCAAATGTAAATGAGTGAACTGTGAAAATATTGATGATTCTCTGTTTTTGTAAATAGAATGGCTGTAAATTTCACTCAGAAGTATCTAATGAAAACTGAAAGTAGAGTTCAGATTTTCTTTTAAGTTCTCTTAAGTTCTTTTACCAGGTATTTCTGAGATCGTTCAATTTTGTTAGAAGCTGTACAAATGCTTATGCCTAAGTATATTGCAAGTGAAGTAGTTTTTAAAGGAAGTTGTGTGTACTGTTTGAACTTAATGGTTAATTATGTTGTAAGGGAAGTGACAATGATTAATTTTACTTCATTAATTAATAATATGCAACCTTAATGACATAAATGCTGCACTAAATTGACTGTCTTTGTGCTGCTCTGTTGAGTAGCTTATCTTGTCTTATGCTGTCAAAGGCTACATTTGAAGACACTTCAGGATGAGTTTATGTAATTCCTTCTTCCTAGTGCCAGCGGTCTGATCATCAGAATGCTTTATAAATTATTATAGACTAATGTTCAGCTATTTTTTCTTTATACAATCAATCCTTTTCCCTTTTGACTTACTCAAAGCTACACCCATACAGTATGACAACACTGGTATATGGTCATAGAAAAAGTAGACCTTTATGAAGAGCTATGGGCATTTTCAAAAAGAGTTTTTGACAGATTACTGATGGTTTGGCCTTTGTGAAATGAAGGGGATTTTTTCATCTAGTCTTAGGATAGACCAGACCTGTTTTGTGAATCTGATCTCTCAGATGCTGTCACATAACTGATTTCCTTCTGCATTTATGAATCACAGACTTTATATTAACCATGTCAGTCTGTGTGTGCCTTAGTCCCCTTAGACTTTGATCAGAGAATAAGTCTGCAGAGAAATCCTTTTGTGTATTAGACTTTAAAGAGAAAAAAAGAAAAAAGAGTGGTGCGTTTCTCCCTCCTCAATAACATGTAAAAAAGAAAAATCCGTTGAGCAAATGCCTTTAAGTCATCCTAAGACTATTCCTCTTGAAAGTTGAAAACTCTTTTTAGTTATGTAGGAGGAAAGTATAAGCACTCTCATGTGATTAAAAGTAATTGCTGATTTCGTAACTGTATTAAGATAGATGCTGCAAAGTTACTATCAAAGATCTGTAGGAGAAATTAAGAGGAGCCTAGGTGTGTGTGATTCTTTTTATCCAGTAGGACCTCAGAGTGTGCCTGACTATTTTTTTTCTTGCTGAAAGACTTGCCTTGACTGATGCCATTGATTTGATATCTACTATAATCCTTGAGGAGTCTGGATTAAATATAGATTGCAGGATTTCAATGTTAACTTTGTGACATTCGGATTTACCAGTCTGGGCTTTTAACAAATAAAATGTCTTGAACTGTTTGCATCTAAAAACATCATTCTTGCAGTAGTACAGCTGAGGGTCAGTTCTTGTAAGATCATACTATTTAAATGTGTATGTGTGTCCCTCTGTTATTCTCCATACTGGCGATGCAGTAATTCAGGGTAGTAATGGCGATAGTACCTCCTTTGAAAAGCTTCCACAAAAAACTAGAACTGAGAATCTGCATCTTGGATTAATGGAGGTGTCTTTCTGAATCTATAAATGTGTAGTTTTGTGATACGTTTTTTCTTGAAAACTTGGTACAGGTGAGGAGGATATCTTTCAGATATTTTGGGGGATTTCAGCATTTGTTGAAAAGATGGTAAATTTCTGAATACCTTGCCTAAGGAAAACTTCCTAAAGGCTGGTACCAGACAGTAAAATGCCTCTTTCCTCTATGCTGACCTTTTACAGCCTGGCAGGAATTACTCTCAGGCCTCTTATATTCTCTAAATGCTTATTCAGAGTGGAAGCCACTCAAGATTGAGACTTATTTTGATTGTGTATCTGTTACTAGTTTCATCTAGGTAGAGACTTGTGTCTTGCATAGGAATCTTTGTTTTCTAAGGCTGGGCTTTTACTTGAAAGTCAGTAAGTGGAAAAATTGCAAGAGTGAAAGATGAATTTTTTTAATGAGTTTCTTTCTTAAATGCTCATAAAGGCCTGTTGTGAGGGGTTTTGACACGTTCTAGTTGCAAATGCTGGTAGTTCATGTCCGTAAAGCCACCCCACCTTTTGGGTTGTGTGTGTCCTCGTTAGAGATGAGGAAAGAATGTATAAATGCTTGCCATGATGGTAGTTAAATATGTGTCAACATTTGTCTTTTTCCTGTTTTGTCTGGATCTGGTTCACTTTGTTTTGCAGACCCAGTTGGAATTACTATAGTTACATTGGGAATTGTACAAGGCAGGAAGTTAATGAAACGCTGAGTTCATGAGCTCTGTTGAGGCTGCTAATTAATACAAATAATAGGGGGTTGGTTTGCCTGGGACATGTCTAAGGCAAGCCAATTTTGCTAGTGTTCTGAAATCATAATTATGTTCTTTTTCTTCCCTGCTACATCTTTATTGTTTTTATTTAGTTACACAAACAGCTGCTGGCTAAAATGCAGGACAGTGCTTGAAGAAGTGAAGGATGCTTTTAAAGTTAATAGTGGAATGTCAATTGAAAGACATTAAAAACTGCTTTACAAAGTACCCTGGATTTCAATTACATAAATATAGCTTGAAATAAAAAGAAATTGGGTGATTTTATTGTTTCTTTCAAACCTTATGATGTCTTGCACTCTGTGTAGTAAAGATGTTACTTTTGATATTTAACTGCATCAGCTGCAACGTCTGTCTAAAAGTGTATCCTAGGAACTTGACAGCACTATTTTCTGTGGGCCTTTATTAATTTTGAACACTTTCCTTGCTATTATGAATGAATCCATATGTAGGCTGTGCATTGTCCCTGTTTATGCAGACCATTAAGAATGGGATAGATTGAGTAAGACTTGACTTATGCATGGCAGTTATTTAGTCTTGTGAAATTTACAATAATGATGTATTTTATTTGATGTGCACAAGATATGTCAAACATATCTCATGTGAATACATATATTAGAGATAAAAATGGCAGTGCTCTAATGTATTTTAAAATAGTTTTCAAGTTTTATTATATATAATGATTTACAGATGTTTGGACTTATTCATAACCTAATATGGAATGGTTAAAAACTTACTGAAAAAAGATTTTTCGAGACTTGGTCATGTCTTTCACGACCACTCACTAGCTCAAAAACATGAATTTTTCAAAAGCAGAGCCAGCCCTTACTTAGGACTACTTCAAGTTTTAGAGGATGCTAGAAAAAGTTTTGAATGCTTTGAATGTCATAGAATCACAGAATCATCTAGGTTGGAAAAGACCTTGAATATCATCCAGTCCAACCATTAACCTAACACTGACCATTCCCAACTACACCATATCCCTCAGCGCTATGTCAGCCTGACTCTTAAACACCCCACAGGGATGGGGACTCCACCACCTCCCTGGGCAGCCCATTCCAACGCTTAACAACCCATTCTGTAAAGAAATGCTTCCTAATATCTAGTCTAAACCTTTCCTGGCACAACTTGAGGCCATTACCTCTTGTGCTATCGCTTGTTACTTGGTTAAAGAGACTCATCCCCAGCTCTCTGCAACCTCCTTTCAGGTAGCTGTAGAGGGCGATGAGGTCTCCCCTCAGCCTCCTCTTCTCCAGACTAAACAACCCCAGTTCCCTCAGACACTCCTCATACGACATGTGCTCCAGACCCTTCACCAGCTTCGTTGCCCTTCTTTGGACACACTCGAGTAATTCAACGTCCTTTTTGTAGTGAGTGGCCCAATAGTCATAGTTCAGTTGTGCTGCTCTGTTCAAGTGTGATTGAGCCTTTCAAAGTCAGTCCACTACTACTTTGGTACAGCTTTCATGTTACCTCCTGTCCCTTCTTTAAATAGGTAAGGTAGGCTGTGGGTTTGGAGAACACTGTGACAATTTGACTGCAAAGCCCCTGCAAAGGGCATTTCTTTCTGTTCTGTTGGCAGCAAGGCTCTACTCTGCAATGTCCAAAGAAAGAATAGTAGCTTATCCTGCAATTGTGCTGGTCTCACATCTTGCAGTTAATATGGATTTTGTGATCTATACTCACTTCTGTTCTTGAAAGTCTTTGACTTTGAACTGAGGAAAGGATTGGGAGTTGGGGATGACTGTGGCTGTATTCTCAAGGTAGATAGAAAATATGCAGCCCTGAGTGAGAGGTGCTTGAAATGTTAATTTTTGCATGCATGAAACATCTGCACATGAACCATGAGATGCAACATCATAAAGAAATGATAGGCCCACGTGTCTATACTTAATGTATGCTGACCTTAAATTTTTCTCTTTCCTCTGTAGTAGAAAAGCATATTTCTTGGTATGTAGTTTTTTGATGCATCTTTCTTCTGCTTTTCAGAGAAACTGTTGTCACTTCTACCAGAGTACGTTGTTCCTTATACTATCCATCTTCTAGCTCATGACCCAGATTATGTCAAAGTCCAGGACATTGAACAACTCAAGGACATTAAAGAGTAAGACTACTTTTAATAATGTTATTTCTAGAGTTTAAACAACTTAACTTTATTCTAAGTAAAATTTTAATTCGTTGTGGTACCCTGATACGCTGTCCAGTGCACATATTTCTGTAGTTATTTCTGTAAAATGTTGTGAGAAATGGTATATATGCATTTTTAGTGCTCTGTGGTATCTTACAGAGGAACCTTCACCTTCTGCTCATCCCACTATTTTTCTAAAGAAGTGGTTTCCCCGGAGTTAGATGGGTTCAAATTCATAATACTAATAAAACCTAGAGTAAATAATTTTCTCAACTGTGCATTTTTATTTATGAAGAGTACTGTATTTCTACTTTAGGTGCCTGTGGTTCATACTGGAAATATTGATGGCTAAAAATGAAAACAACAGTCACGCGTTTATCAGGAAAATGGTAGAAAATATCAAACAGACTAAGGATGCTCAAGGACCAGATGATCCAAAAATGAATGAAGTAGGTGATACTTTTTGATTGGAAATTGCATTTAACTCTGGCCTGCTTCTGGAAGTGAGTTGCTTTTGGTTTACATACCAACTTTAAAATGTCTTTCAATAGAATAGTATGTGGGAGAAGATACTTTATATACTGTAATGATATTTATTGTAGTTTAGATGACAGTTATTTTCCTATGCTTCAGTAGATCTTGCACATTTGCAAGGCAGTTGTAATAGTTTGTGGTCCTTCTGTTTTGATCTCAGTAAGATTATTAAACATTAACTTTAAGTATATGTAAACTATAATTTTTACTGCTTAAATCATCCACTAAAGTGCTTTGTAGTATTTCATTTCAAAAGTGCAAGAGTAAGCTTAGTACAGGAAGAAAAATACATGCATTAAGATGTCTCCAGTGTGTTTTGTGTAGTGAATGTATCAAACCCTGATCTTGTTTTTGAGGTTTTTACATTACGCAATGTACAGATTTGTCACTTATCTGGTTTTCCCACAGAGATTAGAATTTATTTCCTTTTTTTTTTTTTAGCTTTGTCTTTGAAGCTGTGATATACACTATTCTTAAGTGTAGAAGGATAATGAAAGCTAGTTCTCTTCAGCTGCTGGGCCTACACTGCTTTTGTCTTTTGTTCCTGTATTTTACTACCCTGTGATACACTGTTTAAGAGCAGGCTAATGTTTAAGATTATTGCTTTTAAACCGTGAGTTCTTGTACTTCTGTGCTTGAAAGGTACTGTCTTTTGTTGAGATTTGCAATGTGTTATTTATTTGTTTTTTAAAATTTTATTATTTACAGAAACTATACACAGTCTGTGATGTAGCAATGAATATCATTATGTCAAAGAGTACAACATACAGTTTGGAATCCCCTAAAGACCCTGTACTTCCAGCCAGATATTTTACTCAGCCTGACAAGGTATACCTTGGCATTTAAATTTTCTTGAGATAAATCTGTTTAGATCTTTGTTAGTGCTAATTCAGGTGGTTGGGGTTTTTTTTCAATAGTTCTTGTAACTTCAGATTTCTCCCTATTATAATGTAGTTGAAAATGTATGTACGTATGCATATGTTTTCATAAATATCTATATATGTGTACAAACACTGATGTTTCACCCCCCCAATATTATTGTTCAGGTTTAAAATTTCAAAAGTATAAATGATGTAAAGAAAATGTTTCAGTACTACCTCCAAAATGTGTATATCTTGTCCATTGATTATTGCTGTGATTTTATTCCATACACGCCCCCCTCCTTTCTTTACAGAATTTCAGTAACACCAAAAATTATCTTCCTCCAGAAATGAAGTCTTTTTTTACTCCTGGAAAGGTACGTATGGTGGGGGGGTGGTTTTTTTGGCGCTGTATTTGCGATTTTGGTTTGGTTTGTTTCTGTTTGGTGTTTTTGGGGGTTTGTTTGGATTTTTTAAAGAAAACTAGCATGTAATTAACAGAACACTTCAAGCTTAAGAAAATAGATTGTTTCTGCTCAAAGGGTTTATATACCAAAGGTTAGTGAACAAGGAGAGAGAAAGAAATAGGTAGAAGGGAAAACTGCTGTCTGTGCTGGCAGTGGTAATGGTAGGCAAAGCCTGCTGTCTTTAAAGAAAGAGTCCAAAAAAAACCACCCCATAATGTTTGACAAGTTTGCAAAACAGTTAACTCTGCAGAAGACTACAACTTTGTATATGAAGTGATGGCTATGGAAAACTCTAATATAAATTATTTTCAAAACCACATAAATTAATCTTTGGCAAAGCTTGAATACTGTTTTACAGTATCTTACAAGATAACTGACTCTTCTATGGTTATATTAATTTTTCTTTCTAAATCACTCGCCTAGGCGATCGGCTCCGGTGCAGGCACGTTCCGCAGCCGAGCAGGGGTTCATGGCATACTGGGGGTGTTTCCTGAGCTGGGGAAACCCCAGGGGAGCGCGGACACCTGCCAGGAGCCGGCAGCTCTCATAAGAGAGCGCAGCTGATGAGGCGCAAGTAGGGCCAGGAGTGATGGCGGCCACCCCCTGCTCCCACAACAGGGAGCTCCAGCCACCAGGAGCACCGGGCAAACAGGGCCTGGCATGGCAGTTTGCGTGGGAGGGCGCCTCTTCGAAGGAGGGACGTTCCACTGGCCGAGTGGAGAGACTTGAAGTCCTCATAACCCGGCAACTGGGCACCATTCTGTGACTGTCTGCACAGGGCAAGGGCACTCATCATGCCTGACCCTCAAGGCAGAATGGTGGGCACTTGTCAGAGAGCAAAGGCTGCAGCTCCGGCTGGGGCGTCTGCACCATATACCCCAGTGGTGGCCGATGCCTCCACCTAGACGGAGCTGCCGAAGGGAGAGGCTGCAGGGCAGGCCTCAGGCTGCAGGAAGGGCATGGACCTTTCTCCTGGGGCAGGGGCAGGCAGCAGACCTGCCTGCAAAAGGTGTGCCCAGGTGGAGGAGCTCCTGCAGCAGGTGCTGAGCTGCAGGCAGTGAGAAGGCTGCATAGCATCAGGGAGGCTGAGAAGGACTTAGGTAACTAGTTCCTAGCGCAGTCTGCTGTGGACCTACAGCCCATGGCCAAACAGCCAAAACCCCCTGCTGGCACACGTAGAAGGGAGGAGGGCCAATAATGCAGAAGAATGAAAACTTGCAACAGTAAGGACCTGCAGGAGGAAGAGACTTCCCCTGAAGCCTGAGGTGCCCTCGCAGAACTGCTTTTACTGCTCTGCAGACTGAAGAGGAAAGACTTGTCACATCAGGGGAGATGCTGGAGCCGAGTATGGCAGCCTGACCTGCTCACCATGTAACAACCAGCACAACTAAGAAAAGGCAAAGGTTGATAGTGGTAGGCGACTCTCTTCTGAGAGGTGCAGAGGCGCCCATCTGCTGACCTGATGCACTCTCTAGAGGTGTGCTTCTTAGCAGGGGCTTATATCAGGGATGTCGCTGAGACACTACCAAGCCTCATGCAGTCCACTGACTATTATCCACTGCTGTTTCACATGGACACCAGTGATACAGCCAGCAGCAGTTTGAGGAGTATCAAGATGGGCTACAGAGCCCTGGGAGCAGCAGTAAGGGTCTCTGGAGCGCAGGTAGTTTTTTTCATCAGTCCTCGTGGTCAAAGGGAAGGGATTTGAAAGACCAGTTGAAGCTGGCAAATCAACAGTTGGTTGCGGAACTGGTGCCACAGCCAGGGGTTCAGCTCCTTAGACCATGGGACTCGCTTTGAGGAACCTGGTCTACTGGAGGCTGATGGGGTCCATCTGTCAGAGAAGGGGAAGAGCATCTTCAGTCATAGGCTTGTCAAGCTGGTGAAGAGGGCTTGAAACTAAAGTTGCCGGGGAAAGAGAATCTCAATCCATCCCACTCCTACCAGTTTGATGCTAGAGCTAGTAATGGATGACCCAGAACCTGGAGAGGGGTCACAGGTCAGCAGGAGAGCACCTGAAGAGCAGCACAAAGGAGTTCCAGCCAGTGAGTCAGCTTCATCAGGGACCTAACTTAAATGCCTCTATGCAAATGCATGTAGCATGGGGAATAAACAAGAGAGCTGGAGATGTACACACACCTGCAGGGCTATGCGTTTATTTGCATCACAGAGATGTGGTGGGATGCTCCTATGACTGGAGTGTTGGCATGGAAAGATACAGGCTCTTTAGGAAGGGCAGACAGGGTGGGTGTGTTGCCTTCTATGCCAGTGACCAGCTGGACTGCATGGAGCTTTGCCTGGGGATGGATGAGGAGCCATTTGGGAGTTTATAGGTCAGGATTAAAAGGAGGGCAGGGACAGGTGACATTATAGTGGGGGTCTGCTCCAGACGACCCAACCAGGAAGACCAAGCAGATGAGGCCCTCTGTAGACAGATAGGAGTAGCCTCACTTTCACAAGCCCTTGTCCTCATGGAGGACTTCAGCCACACTGATAGCTGTTGGAGGGACAACACAGCAGGCCATGAGCAGTCCAGGAGGTTCCTGGAATGTGTTGATAACTTCCTTCTCCAAGTGATAGAGGAGCCAACGAAGAGAGGTGCTATGCTGGACCTTGTTCTCATTAACAAGGAGGGGCTGGTGGGGAATGTGAAGCTCAAGGGCAGCCTTGGCTGCAGTGACCATGAAATGGTGGAGTTCAAGATCCTCAGGGCAGCGAGGAGGGTGCACAGCAAGCTCACCACCCTGGACTTCAGGAGAGCAGACTTTGGCCTCTTCAGGGATCTGCTTGGCAGAGTGGCATGGGATAAAGCCCTGGAAGGAAGAGGGGGCCCAAGAAAGGTGGTTAATACTCAAGGATCACCTCCTCCAAGCTCAGGAGCGATGCATCCCAACAAAGAGGAAGTCAGGCAAAAATGCCAGGAGGCCTGCATGGATGAACTAGGAGCTCCTGGACAAACTCAAACACAAAAAGGAAACCTACAGAGGGTGGAAGCAAGGACAGGTAGCATGGGAGGAGTACAGAGAAACTGTCCGAGCAGCCAGGGATCAGGTTAGGAAAGCTAAAGCCCTGAGAGAATTAAATCTGGGCAGGGACATCAAGGGCAACAAGAAAAGCTTCTATAGGTATGTCAGTGATAAAAGGAAGACTAGGGAAAATGTGGGCCCTCTCTGGAAGGAAACAGGAGCTCTGGTTACCCAGGATATGAGGGAGGCTGAGATACTCAATGATTTCTTTGCCTCAGTCTTTGCCAGCAAGTGCTCCAGCCATACCACCCAAGTTGCAGAAGACAAAGGCAGAGACTGGGAGAATGAAGAACTGCCCACTGTAGGAGACCAGGTTTAATACCATCTATGGAACTGGAAGGTGCACAAGTCCATGGGACCTGATGAGATGCATCTGTGGGTCCAGAGAGAACTGGGGGATGAAGTGGCTAAGCCACTGTCCTTCATATTTGAGAAGTCATGGCAGTCTGGTGAAGTTCGCACTGACTGGAAAAGGGGAAACATAACCCCCATTTTTAAAAGGGAAATAAAGAGGACCTAAGGAACTACAGGCCAGTCAGTCTCACTTCTGTGCCCGGCAAGATAATGGAGCAGATCCTTCTGGAAACTATGCTAGGGCACGTGGGAAATGAGGTGATTGGTGACAGCCAACATGGTTTCACTAAGGGCAAATTGTGCCTGATAAACTTGGTGGTCTTTTCTGATGGGGTTACAGCATTGCTGGATAAGGGAATATCAACTGACATCATCTACCTGGACTTGTACAAAGCTTTTGACAGCGTCCCACATGATGTCTTTGTCTCTAAATTGGAGAGACATGGATTTGATGGATGGACCACTTCGTGGATAAAGAATTGGCTGGATGGTCAGACTCAAAGAGTTGCAGTCAATAGCTTCATGTTCAGGTGGAGAGCAGTGACGAGTGGTGTGTCTCAGGTGTTGGTGTTGGGACCAGCGCTGTTTAACATCTTTGTCAGTGACATGGACAGTGGGATTGAGTGTACCCTCAGCAAGTTTTCTGATGACACCAAACTGTGTGGTGTGGTTGACATGCTTGGAGGGAAGGGATGTGCCATCCAGAGGGACCTTGACAGGCTTGAGAGGTGGGCCTGTGCAAACCTCATGAAGTTCAATAAGGCCAAGTGCGAGGTCCTGCACATGGATTGGGGCAATCCCATGCACAAATACAGGCTGGGTGATGAGTGGATTGAGAGCATCCCTGTGGAGAAGGACTTTGGAGTAGTAGTGGATGAAAACTGACTATGGGCCAGCAATGTGCACTTGGAGCCCAGAAAGCCAACCGTATCCTGGGCTGCATCAAGGGAAGTGTGGTCAGCAGGTCAAGGGAGATGATTCTCCCCCCCTACTTCACTCCCATGAGACCCCACCTGGAGTACTGTGTCTAGCTCTGGGGCCTGCAACGTAAGGACATGGACCTGCTCAAGTGGGTCCAGAGGAGGGCCACGAGCATCTTCCCTATAAGGACAGGCTGAGGGAGCTGGGGTTGTTTAACCTGGAGAAGAGAAGGCTTCAGGGAAACCTTATAGCGGCCTTCCAGTACTTAAAGGGGGCCTACAGGAAAGATGGGGAGGGAGTCTTTATCAAGAAGTGTAGTGATAGGACAAGGGGTAAGGGCTTCAAACTGAAAGAGAATAGATTTAGATTTGATATTAGGATGAAATTCTTTCCTGTCAGGGTGGTGAGGCACTGGAACAGGTTGCCCAGAGAAGTTGTGGATGCCTCCTCCCTGGAAGTGCCTGCCCCCATGGCAGGGGGGCTTGGAACTAATGATCTTTAAGGTCTCTTCCAACCCAAACCATTCTGTGATTCTATGAAATATGCATTGTATTGAATGGCAATGTTCTTTCTTCACTAAAACTAAACCCAGCTACTCTTTTGAATAAAATTAAAATCTATTAAAGACAAATTGTGGTTTTCATCTGGAGTAATGTGTCCTGTTCTAGATTACAGGAGAACATTCATTTGCTACCTTGCAAAAGACATAAAAGTGCAGTATCTTCATTATCCTTAACTTTGCTAATGAAACATTCACTGCAAGCTAGTAACTTACTAATAGAGGAGGAATGCTAGTTAGGAAAAAATGCAGGTGTACTGCAGATGTAGGAAAAAAAGGAGCATCTTTCTGAGTAGAAGTTTAAAGCCAACGTTTACTGATTGGAATATATCATCACTGTATTGCACATTGGAGTAGCTGAACTCCACGGATTAGGGATTCACTTCTTAGTGAAGATGCAGAAATTTTTAAAAGGAAGTTGTGTGTCTTCCAATTTCTGATCAGTAGTCAATACTAAGTTCTCTCATTCAGTTTTTGACATAAGACAGTCTTGCTAGCTTGTTTCAGACTTTTAGGACATTAAGGGTACTGTGACAATACTAAACAAGAAACATGTTTATGCTATCATGAAAAACCATGGAATTACCAAATGTTTGAGGTTGGAAGGGACCTCTGGAGGTCATCTAGTCCAAAGTCCCTGCCCTCTCAGAGTTTCCTCATATGAGAAGTGCTCCAGTCCCTTCATCTTTGCGGCCCTTTGCTGGACTCTCTCCAGTAGCTCTATGTCTCATGTATCCTACTGGAAATTCTTTTGAAACCTAAGGTAGCTTTTATATTATTTTAAATTTCTAGCACCAGGTACTCTAGCTCCCTTTTTGTTCTGAAGTTTTGTAACAAACAGCAGAGGTGTATTTGACCACCAAAAATTTTCAATTCCTTC
Source organism: Strix uralensis (assembly GCF_047716275.1). Lineage (NCBI taxonomy): Eukaryota > Metazoa > Chordata > Aves > Strigiformes > Strigidae > Strix > Strix uralensis. The sequence goes on along the minus strand of NC_133973.1, from coordinate 112,886,345 downwards.
CCTATCATGAGAGCAATATGAAATGAGAGTTGGTCTCGCGAGTGTTATTTTTGGGAATAGAAGACTAGCTTGACTGGATGTTAGTGAGGTGGATGTAAGCAAGGAACAGTGTGTGAGGGCAGCAAGGCTTTGAGTGTAGGTTCTGTGATAAGGGAGGAGCTGTTAGTGCAGGCCCTGTTAGTGTTAGTCCCTCTGTAGTAGGAAGTCCAGTCCAGTGTGAATTTGAACATCTCTCTGATTTTGAGCTCCTTCTGTATTCGTCTATTGATTAATGTTAAGTTCTAAACTAATAGATGTAAATTCTTAAACTGGATTTTGTTCTCCAAGGTTTATTTTTAGAAAGGATATGCTGTTTTTCTTGTACTCGGTGCAGAGTGAATCTTTGGTGTAAGTGTAAAATTCCCTCTGGCTATAAAAGTATAACCAGCGCATCCATGGTGCATATCTCTGAAAAAGGAACACTTAAAGCTGCTATGATGTGCATGTTGAACTTTTTTTTTTTTAGCTGTCCCTAACTTCAGATATAGCTAGAATCTAATATTGAAATAGACCATCCTAGATAATGAGAAATGTAGGGAATGGTCTTTAATCCAACTTTTTTGTATGTGGGTGTTTGGCATAAAGGTGTATTCTCTTTAGGAGTAACTGAATTCTTTCAACTTTCAAAAGTTAGTATGAGCTGGAGGTATTTGGCATGTCTGAAAGATAATCCACTTAAATGAATAACCTGAAGCTCACCAGTGTCTGGAAATGTTGGCACCTGTTAAAAGCCTAACGTTTTTAAATCTGTGTATGAAGTATCAGAATCTTCTCCACAGTATTTGATTTTTGAGACTCATTCATCCCCAGTTAAAACTAGTGTGGTTTGCCATTACAGCTGAGCCAGTTTAATGGGTTCTTTACTGAAAGGGCTGTCCTTCTGCTATTTCTGTTTTGCCAGTACAGATGCTCATCTGATCCAAATGGTGAGCTGCTGCAGGCAGCTAGATCAGCAGAAAGCAAACTGAGAAGAGGACAGAATGTAAGGGTACAGGGAAGAATACAGTTTTTGGTGACAGCTAGCTATTTGATTACAGCTTTGTCAGCTTCCTTCTCATGTCTGTTGTAATTTTCATATGAAAATGTTTAGTGCTTTGTGTTAAAATGAAGATACTGTTTGCAGAAAGTGAAATCTGTGAATATTTTAAGCATAGTACATGTTAACAATATCTAAACCTGTAGCTTAAAATAAAGGAAATATATTTTTGGTTTCAGCCCAAAGCAGCCAATGTTCTTGGAGCAGTTAATAAGCCTCTTTCGTCAGCAGGCAAGCAGTCTCAATCCAAATCTTCACGAATGGAAACTGTAAGCAATGCCAGCAGCAGTTCAAATCCAAGCTCTCCAGGAAGGATCAAAGGGAGGTTGGTAGACAACAAAGGAGCTTTGATATTTCAAGTATTTGTAATGGAAACTTTGAATATTTCTGTAATGTTTTCTAAGTGAGAAACAGAATTTTATTATCTTATTTTGAAGTAAAGATATTGTACCATATTGGTATAACTGAAACCATGAATTTGGCTTTCTAAATAAATTTGCCTTTAAAAAAAATAAAACCTAGAATCACATCGAGTTGGCTGTAGGAGGGAAGGAGAGCCTCATATGTTTATTTTCTGTTATTTTTTAATATATATATATAACCCCCCCCACATCTATATATGTATATACACACGTGTATATATATGTGTGTGTGTGTATATATATATCTGTAGTTCCTAGAAACCTTGTGGCCTGCTGTAATGTTAACAGCATGTCATAGACAGTAAGGACTGGTAGGCCGTTGTGATCTCACGTGACTTCCTGCTCTATAAATTTGTCCTGCATTTTGCTGGACTTTGCGGATAAACATTTCTGGATTTTAGATTCCTTCTTTGATGGAGAGGGGTGTGTACTCTAATGCTACATAAGTCTTCTAGTTATGTGTCTTTAAAAATTACAGCTTATTTTGTGTCAATTTTTTAGGTTATTCATCAGTTACTGTATCTTTTTATGTTCATTTTTTTAACAGAAGTCGCATATCAATTTTTTTTCACAGACATTTAGAGATTACATAGCCTGCACTATTCATATTTTCTCACATTACTTCAAGACTGTGAGAAAATGTTATGTTTGGAAATAAGACTTCTCATTTGGTACTTCATTACTATTTAATATATATTAATAATTTTAAATGTAGTGCAGTGCTTTACAAGAAATACAAGAAAGCCCACAGAAATGCTTATTTCTTACAAGTCATGCAGGTTCATATGCTGAAATACAGTTTTTGGCTAAAGACAGGTTGGAATCCAGATTCTTCTCTATATCCAATGAAATGAATCTGAGATCACTACTGTTCTACATCCAGTTCATTTTAAAATATGCTGCACTCGCAGTCTAAGATATTCTGTCATCTTCATGATCTCCCAGTTCATCTAAGTTAAACTGACTGGTGTTTTGAGTGGAGATACCAAAGAAGAAGAAAAGTCCTCTAGAAGTGATGGTAATGATTCAGTATGCATGGTGTTTCCAATTCAGTCTGACTGAATATATACATGCAAGCTTGCATCCATTAAGACATTGTATAAAAACTGAGCTTCTGATTACATCACAGTTATTACAGATTTTATACTTTTAGGAATGAGAACGTCTTTCTCAGTTTATGCAGTGCCCAGGCCAGGGAGTTAAGAGTTTGTGTATTTGAATACCACTCTTCATTTTGGTGCATAGCGTATTTCTTTTCATTAAAGAACGTGCATTGTTATTTTAAAATGTTGCTTCTACCTACCCCAGGGCAGATGAAACAAAATGACTTGTGAATTAGCTTTTGTATATTACTTTTTATTTGTGGGTCTCAGTGTTTCACATATGCAGGTGGTATTATTGTCCACATTTACATATGTAGAAACTGAAATAGAAATTAAATTGCTGCCCTAAATAACAACAGAAAGCTGAGGAATAAACTGGTCTTTAAACCTCACTGTAGGAAAGTGTGCCTGCTTTGGCTGGTTGGTCTGTGGGGATCTTTGGTATGAGAAAGTGTATGCAAATGTATACAAATGCTCACAGATCTTTAGAAACTCAGTAAGGCTCTTCTGTTTCAAAAAGTTGCTTATCTTTCTCAGTGAAAAAAGAAAATTCAACTTGGCTTACGATTGACACCTTTGTCCTGAGACTTAGATGTGCTGGCTTGTGATATGTGGTGGGTGAAAGGTTCTTTCTGACAGGCTGTTTGTGGTTTAGGAATAGATTTCTTCTGAAGATTGATGTTTTTAATTTTTTTTTTATTAAATGATTGCCCACTGTATTATAATAATGAGGAGAATAAATGTTTGTTCATTCTAGGCTTGACAGTACTGAAATGGACCACAGTGAAAATGAAGAATTCACACTGACTTCACCTTTACCAGGGAAGAAAACTGACAAAAGGGACGACTCTGATATTGTAAGGGTGAGCTGTTTGGCTGCATTGCAGATGTTTCATTTTAAGTCACCAGGACTTTAAAATAAAAACTAATGTGGTGGTACCTGATATTGAAAAAAATATGCTGAAACATGAGACTGAGTTGATGTTGTAAATGACTGCAAAATGTGTTTAGGGTTGGGTATGAAAACGCAGTGGAAAAAAAATGTTCAGTTTGTCTGTTTTTCATGTGTACGTTACATTACCTTTGCATCATACTGACAACTCCTGTAAGCTTTCAATGTTACCAGTTATGATTTGCAGAATATTAGTAATATTAACAGGGTATATTCTGCTAGAGCTAGACTGATGAGAACTAGTCCCCAATTTGTCTCATTCTCAGGATTTGTTGAAGTGTTGGGGACAGTGTTCAAGTTAATAGCTTCCTTGGACTCCTGTTGCCCAATATACAGTAGAGGTTTTTTTGGTATGTGTTCTTAATGTTTACTTGAAATATAGCTTTGGAAGAATTAATTGGATTAGTTTGAGAATGATCAACTATATTGGAGTTTTGGGGGAGCGGTTTAACATGTGAAATTTCAAATTGCCTTCTGAGGTTGTAAAAGTCTGTATCATACATGGTTTCTTGCTTGTAGTTAGCAAAGTGATAATACCTCATTAGAGTTGATGCATTATAATTCTCACCTTTTTTTGTACTGTTCCATCACTGGTGCTAAGGCATGTTCTTTTCTAGCCAGATGTGTTTTGCTATTGCTTACAGCTGTTGAAAGGAACTGTTTGGTTATCTAGAATACCAAGAGGGCATCATGATTTGACATTGGATTTAGAAGTTCAGGGAAGAGTTACCTGAAGAGCTATATGGATTCTGTTTTCTTGTATGCAACTTGTACTGCAGAGAAGTCAGGAAAATGCTTGGTTCTGAATGCTAGCTACCAAAAGTAGAAGTTGCAGTGTGATTTTAAAGCTAGTTGTGTGCAATGTGGTCTTCAAGAGGCTTTTAGAGTGAGCTAGCTAACTGATACTTATAGACAAATACAATCCAATGTGATGTAAAATAGTCTTAATGATTAACAAGTACGTTGCCTGTGCTGTTAGATAAACAAACTGTTCTGTGAGAACAGTGAACCCTTCGGGGTAGCAGAATGGTGTCATTGCTGTGCTTTTATGGTTTCAGGATCATTCAGGAGAAATAATGTGTGTGTCTATCTCAGAGACAGGTTTTAGTGAATGACCACTAACCAAGGCCTTTGAGAGTGGTAGGCCCTTGAAAGTGATAGCCTGTCCTTGCTAATTATTACTGATGGATTTATGGATTTCTGTAGACCAGTAATGCTAAAGGTTCCTAATGAGGATAGAAAAAATGATTTGGACCCTCACTCAGATGTAATGCTTTAATATGTTAATGAGATTATAAGCAGGCTAAATATTGTCTCAAGCAGTGTTTACACCTATATCAGAATGCAGAAAAATAAACCACGAAAGAAAATTCTAATTGCATTGTAATTCTAAGAGCAGTTTAAATAATAAGAATTTCACATACAGTGGTAAATTTCAGTTCTTCGTGCCTTAGTAACAGTTGGCTGTCTGTAGACTTTGTAGTATTTGGTATATGCATGAAAAAGTAATAATACAAACAACATCAGGTTTGTTACAACTGGATTTTCTAGAATGCATTAAGGATGTCTGATATCTGATGGCACTGCTGCTTTATTTTGTTGACTGTGTCTGATATTTCTCTGTTCTCCCATTACTGCAGTCTGTTGTATTTTTCTAGGTTGCTTGGGGCATAAGCTAATGACTAGTAAAAATGTCCTGAATTTTTGCTTGTCTTGAAGTGTAAATAGGCACCTTATACTGTGATATCTTGTTGGAAAAGCAAACCAGCTTATAACAAAACCAGAAAAATCAGGAATCTCTTGTCAAAAAAATGACACTCTGATGCTTCCTGTATTGATGTGTCACTTCAGCTGTAAACCTTGAAAATTCTGAGTGTCCAAACAGCTGCTGGCATGTAATTCATGCCTAGAAGCATTAGAGTGAATTGGTAACCAACAAAGCTAAGTGATAAAACAATAAGAGTTCAGTATTTTATGTACTTTTGAGGGCATTTTTAATTCACTTTGAATATGTAAGCAAGCTGCTTAAGGTCATTGATTCTGAACTCGTTTTTGGTTTTTGGAGCTCGAGAGCAGATTATACAAGCATTAGCTGAGAAGCAGAATTTTAATTGGGGAGCAGAAAGTCCATGTTTTAAAGATGTCACTATTCAGGATATTTGTCCAGATTACATGATAGAGTAACACGTTAGTTCTAAGGCTGTGGGACACTGTTTAACCTGAGGGAGAAACTTTGAAACTCGGCTACAACTGGTCAAAGCAGCTGCAATGACAGTTGTGCACAATCACTGCAAAAGCAAATAGAACAGACAATAGTGAGCATGTCACTCATCTAGATCAACAGTTTTGTCACTGAAATCATGAACTGGCAGGAGATGTCATCCCAGCTCAAACATTTTTCTTATTTTTTTCTAGTATAGTTCTTTGTACTTCAATTTCTTTTACTTTTTTTCCTCATATCCTTTCTAGCTTCATGCTTTTCTTGACCAGGGTTTATGGATAAAGTGCAGACATATATTTGTAAGCTGACATCTATCTTATGTCACAAAGGAGATGTGAAGGAAAAAAAGAAATTCAATTTGGTTTTAAGTGGCGTAACTTGTTTTGTAGATTAAATTGCAGTGTGACAAATACTAATAAATGAGTGATTGTATGTGTTGAAATGTAGTAATGTTAGTGTGAAATAAACATTGGTGTGAAACTGTGAAGTACTGTAAATATTTGGACTTATAGACCATTTCATGGTCCAAAATGAAATAGTCATGGTCCCCATGAAATCGTAGGTGGGTACGTTTTTTAATTTGCCCCTTGGTAGGGGATGGTTGGAGCGATCCTTCTGGCCCTAATAGCTGCTTGTTGAAATCTTTGAACAGTTTATGGTCTTTACTGTGCACTTTAGAGAACTAGAGCATGGAGAGGTGAAGGAATAGTTTCTGGTCTGAAAGCTTATGGTTCAGAAATAGTTCTACCTTTCTTGATATGCTAGAGGGAAGAGATGCTATCAACAGGGATCTTTGACAGGATTGAGGAGTAGGCCCATGAGGTTCAAAAAGGCCAAGTGCCAGGTCCTGCACCTGGTTTAGGGCAATCCCAGTATCAATACAGACTGGGGGATGAATGGATTGAGAGCAGCTCTGCAGAGGAGGACTTAGGGATGCTGGTGGATGAAAAATAGGACATGAGCCAGCAGTGCGCTTGCAGTCCAGAAAGCCAACTGTATCCTGGGCCGCATCAAAAGAAGCGTGGCCAGCAGGTCAAGTGGGGTGATTCTCCCCCTTTACACTGCTCTGGTTAGACCCCACCTGAGTACTGCATCCAGATCTGGAGTTGTCTGTAGAAGAAATACAAGGACCTGTTGGAGCGGGTCCAGAAGAGGGTCACAATAAGCAGTCAGAGGGTTGGAACGCCTCTGCTATGAGGACAGGCTGAGAGAGTTGGGGTTGTTCAGTCCGGAGAAGAGAAGGCTCCAGGGAGACCTTATTGCAGCCTTTCAATACATAAAGGGGGCTTATCAGAAAGATGGAGACAGACTTTATATCAGCGCCTGCAGTGACAGGACAAGGCGCAGTGGTTTTAAACTGAACAAGGTTGGGTTTAGATTGGACGTAAGGAAGAAATTTTTTACAATGACAGATACAGGAACAGGTTGCCTAGAGAAGTTGTGGATACCCCATCATTGAGGGTGTTCAAGGCTTTTGGGGCTTTGAGCAAGCGGATCAAAGTGGAAGATGTCCCTGCCCATGGCAGGGGAGTTGAAATGAGATGATCTTTAGAGGTCTCTTCTGACCCAAACTGTTCTGTGATTCAACGATTGGGTTTTTTGCTGTGCAGAGCAAATATTGAGTCTTACTGCAGCTCTGACAGCAATGCTTTGGCAGCTACCACCAATTCCTGTACTTCCTTCTGCAATTATAAATTCAGGTTGCCCACTGTTGTCTTTGTTACTGCTTTGCTGCTGCCAGCATGGGAGCCAGGCATAAGCACCCTGCAGCTCACAACAGGGCTGAAGCCACAGGTCGACAGTTCCCATCCTATATATCTTTATATTTTCCTATTAATAAAAATGCAGTTACGGGTGTTCTAGCCAATTGTGTTTGACATAGCTGAGGATACAAATGAGGAAGAGCTTGCAAGCTTGCACGCTTCAGTGTTTTAACTGCTCACCTTTGAAATAATCTTTCTCTCTTGTCTGACATTTTATATGTATGCACGTGTTCATACTTCTGCAAAGGTTTTTGAAATGGATGTGGTAGACAATCTTAGTAGACAGCTTGTGTAACTTGAGGACACTTTGTCTTGTTGGGTGAAGTTTCTGTAGCTTTTGTGTATGTGACAGTTTAATATGGCAGCTGAACTTTTTAATTTAAAGATGTAATGTTACCTTTTCAGTCAGAGGTGGAGAAGCCTAGAGGAAGGAAGAAAACAGCTATCACAGATTCAGAAGAGAAACTAAGCATAGATGACCTAAATAAACTGGGTCAAGAGCAGAAACTTAGAAGTGGTCAACGGGGAAGGAAGAGACCTGCAGTTGTTTCAGAATCTGATGAAACACAATGGCAAGAGGAAAAAAGGCTAAAAGAAGATGTAATAGAAAGTGAGGATGAACAGAACAGTCCACCAAAGAAAGGGAGAAGAGGACGCCCTCCCAAAGCAAATAATGGGGGAACACCAAAGGAAGAGCCAGTAGCAAAGTCATCAAAAAGGAGCAAAAAAAAACAGCCACCAGCAGCTGCAACAGAAGAGGAGGAGGAGGAGGAAGAAAGGCAAACTGAAAACATTGAACAAAAACCAAAAGGCAGGCAAAATAGGACACCGAAAAGAACACAGCAGAGGTAAGTTCATCTTCTTGTAAGCTGCATCTTTTTTATCGTTGGACATTAGTTATAATTTGATACTTTGCAATTTGGGTCTTCCTCAAAACAGAGCAGAACCATCTGAAACTAGTACAGTTGAATCAGCACAGTCTACGCCACAGAAAAGACGAGGAAGGCCATCAAAAACACCACCATCACAGCAAAAAAAAGTGTAAGTGGTGAATATTTTCTAAATTTGTGTTTAGTGAAAATTAAAAATATGCCTCTGTGCCCCCAAACAATCATTTACTGAAAATATTTCAGAATACTTTAATTGACAGTTAAGAAAATAAATTGCCATTGTTATTTCTAAAATATTTTCCCTAGCTGCTTCTCCTAGAACATCTCAAACGAGAGCAAGAGGCTACAAGTAAGTTTAACGTGCTCAAGTAGCATATATGTAGCTCTGCTCTTCTAGGAGAGAGGTCAGTAAAGCACATGAGGGCCTTGATAGGGCATTATTAGGACTTCAAGGAGCAAAAAGTGCTCCCATTTGTTCTGGAAAGGGAGGAAGAATCAAACGGTTACTGTGGTGAAACAGTATTGTGGAGAATTAAGTTTATTCTGATTCTCCCTATGTTAATGTTAATTAACTCCCTAAGTTAATGCTTACTTTCTAATTTGTGGCCTTCTTATCCACTTGAATCATTTCCAAATTAATAAAATGGGCTACAGTCTATGAAGGGTAGTAGCTCTTAAAAATTCTGAGGCGTATTAAGCTCCAAAATAAAGGTAAACTCTGTGGCTAGCTTCATTTTTTTTGTGCCTACTGTAGGAAGCTACAGGTATCTCTACCTTTTCTGTACATGTATATGCAATATATGTAAAACAGAGGTGTACAAGTGGGCAGGACTTAGTTACCCACTGGTATCAAACTGCAGCTCATGGAACAGATTTGCAAGATACTTTTCCAGAACCTGGTGATAAATTCCTTAGGGCACTATTTACGTGTATCTTCAGTCTGGCATTTTGTATTGCTCTGTTGCTTTTCTGGCTTCTGGACTTAGTTAGCATTGTGTTGATCTTCCTCTGGCAGTTTAATGTACCAATCTGCCTGTCCCCAGAGATCTTCCATACTGGAGATCTTTGCCTGAACAAAGCTTGTACCCTCAATTCAGATTCTAGTTTCACATCGGATTGCACGTTCTGGTATTTTGCACACACAATATCCCAGCCTTTCCAGTGTTCTGTTTTCCCACCTCAGGTCAGACCTCTTCTGCTCCTTTACTCTGTAACCAGAAACACAGGTCCCAATACTGTCTTGGTTACTACAGAAGTCACTGCTACATGTGCAGTGGAACAAGAGTTGGGAATTGCTACTGCCATGCAAAGAAGACATGCCAACAAGTCATTGTTGGGTGATGTGCTATGTGGCCTTTGTCAGAGATGTCCTTTAGTAAATAATGAGGTAGTTTCTGATTCACTTCTCAGTGAGATCAGTGAACTCAGTGTGTGTGTTTACACATTTTAAACAGAAAGTAAACTGTATCAGTACACATGATCAATACAGGCATAGCTCTTGTTCATGTGTATATACTTTATTCCTGGCCTGAGGAGCCCAAGTGAGTTGTCTCAGGGTCCAGAGTTGTTGGGTCTATTCTAGATTTCATTCAAAAAAAATATTGTGTGTATTTTTTATTTTTTGTGATCAGACCACCCAATTTTTACTGTTCTTTTTCCAAATCTGCAAGAAAAAGGTGAGACCTCAGTAATTCCTCAGTCTTCACAGTGCCCTGTAGTCTGACCTTTCTCCCTTTTCTACACACATAGAGCAGTTTCAACTGAGGGGATCTGGTAGACTGAGCAGCACTGTGTTTACCACAAGATAGAATGTATTTAATCCAAATGCTTAAAGCTTTCTGGGCTCCTTGGGGATGGATTTGGCATAAGAATTTGGGATTTTACCTATGAGGTGATACTGTATAACCTATTTCTGATAGCTCATTGGATTCCCAATTAGCGCATGTGAACTGTCTTATTTTTGTAATATGTGAAAAGATGAACCTAGCTTCTGAATAATTCTTCTGTTTTCATTTCTGTTGCTTCTATCAGTCTTGGAAGGCTTGAGTTGGGCTAATTTGTATTGTTTCTCAAAGGGTGTCATGTTGGTTGGTGCTGAAACCCCCACTATACTATAATTACTATATGCAATTCAGAGATTTTATTTTGTATGGGTCTTGGTGTGGTTCTTGGGACTGAAAATTCCCACCACATGTGTGGTTTGATGCTGTCAGAGGACAGTTGTTTTGGATGTGTGTGCCCCCACTGGGGATTGAATTCTGTTTGTTGTCTGTCTGGAAAAGAGTTTCTGGTTTAATTTAATCCAAAAAGTCACCTAGTTTGAGTGCACCAAGACTGCATCTGCAGTAAGCGGGATGATTTGGTGATTTGATTCTAAACTGTGCTAATGACCCAAACCAAAATGGTAATGTAGGTGCCGTTGTGTAGTTTTAGATGTGTATCTGATTGCCTGCTTTTTTTGAGGCGTTGGAGGGACTAGTTCTCATTTTAAGCAAACGGGTGCTTCTTGCTTGTGGTTCAGTTCCCATGACTAACACAGACAATTTAAGATATTGTTGACTGATTGTTCTTGATTATCCTGATTAAGGTATTGTTATCCTGATTATCCCTAGCTCTTAGCATGAGCTAGCTTCGAAGATTTGCATTTAGGTTCATTATAGTGTTAATTTCCTAAATAGCAACATGGGTACTTTTAGCTCTGTAAAAACATAGATGCAGTTACTCAAATTTTATTGTGTATAAACTCCTATAGGAGTACAGATATTCATGGAATTGAATAGGAGTTTAAAAAAGACAAGTGTTTAGTGTTTGGCTGTTTGGCTTTTCCAGTTCACTGGTTACTGTTGTGTCAATCTTCTGTGGCTGTATTCTGGCACTGAAGAGAAAAACCTGTCTTGTCTATAGAAGCAAAGATTGTTCAACTTTGTACTCTAGCCCTCTAGTCTAGAAGAATTTGGTTTTCAGATGCTGTTGTCCAGCCTCCTAGTTCCACTTCTTCTATTCTGTGTATGGATGAACTAGATAGGTTTATAAGACACAGGTATTATATGACATGAAATGTTAAGGCTGCTGTTCTTGTAAAATAGAATGTTTGCTCTCATACAGTTTATACATGTGCAGGCCTATATACTGTGAAACTGATCTTTATTTTTGTTCTGATTGCAGCCGTGCTGGACGTTCCAAACAAGCAGCCAGTAAAGAGAATGAATCTAGTGAAGAGATGGACGTATTTCAGAGCAGTTCACCTGTCAGTGATGACATTCCCCAGGAAGAAGTAATGGAAGAAGAGGAAGTTTCCACAATCAATGTAAGAGGAGTGCCTGTGAGTCTTTGTGGTGTCCTCTGTGTACTGGTGTTCAGAGAATGACTTCTCCTGTTCTTAAAACTTAACCTTCCTCCTTTAAAATGAATGAGGTTGGTTGTCAACTGCCACTCTTCTGTAGTGGTGCTGCACTGTAGTTTCCCAGAGAAGCTGCATTTCTTAGAAAATGTCACTTTTTGTCAAGCATCTTAAATTTTCTGTTCTGCACAGCTTTTGTTATCTGTCTGCCTCAGTTGTGTAGTACCTCACGGGAATTATTTTCTAGGTAACTCATGCCCATTCTTCTCAGCTAAACTATAATAGTGAATAATGTTTCTTTATACAAAACAGGAACACAAAATGAATGGTACTGGAAAATAAGCATCCAATCTTGGAGCAAAATCCTAAACCAATTTCTTCCTCTTACCAGTATATGCAAATACATCAAAATAAGTTTTTTGTATTTATTTCATATAAATACATTAGTAATGTTAGTAGTAATACGAAAAATGTAACTGTGAATGCCTTCATGCTTTTGGACACATCTGATCGGAGCATCTGAATATATGAACACTCCGAAAAAGGAAACAAGATTATTTTTGAATACTTGAAGGATGCAGGCTCAATAACATCAAACAAAGTTATGTCCTGGTCATTGACTAAGACTTGTACTTGTGATAAAATGAGTAATGAATGACACTGTATACAGTTACTCAAACATTGTTGTGAGACTAAGCATTTTTTTCCATTAGGAAATACATTTATTCTCAAATTTTTCTGTAAAAAACATCTAAAATACTTTTTCTTCAAACAGGTCCGTCGCAGAACTTCCAAAAGGGAAAGGCGATGAGTGAGCATGTAGTTATCAGCCTTCCAGGTGAAAGCTTTGAAGAATGCTTTTAATATAAAGCTTGAGACTGAATGAAGCTGTTAGTGCACAAATGGGGTTGCTGAAAAAAAGACAAAACCTATTTTACTTTTACTGCCCCTGCATTTGCAGTCCCTAGGTCACAAGCTTTAGCCACACACATGTTGATATCATTAACTGTGGATTTTTGTGAAGTGTAATGTGCGCTGGCTTTGTAGACATACGAACTAAAGAAGAAAACTGTAAATAGTTCTTTTTTTAATGTTTCTGACTTCTAAAGTGCTTGTATAGCTTTTATCTGCGGCTTTAAACTGACAGTACCCCACTGTTTATTGGATCTGTTGATTTTAAAAAAGAACAGAGGTTGTGGAAAATTGATCTCAAGCAATATCTGTCAGTGTTCGTATTTGTACTCTTGTTGACATTTAACTGTGAAAAAAAATAATCAGTTGAACAAATAGTGCCACTTTCTTTTGCCACTATTTGTTGAGAAGAAGAAATAAAAAAAATGGTCTTTGTTTCCTTCATGAATCTAACCTAGTGTTTACCTTTAGGCACCTACCTATCATCAGAGGTGCTAAATTACTTTCTCTTACAGCTGAACAATGTTGGATAGAATAATACAGGAGATGCAAATTGTGAAAGAAGTTGTTTGACTTGTTTTACACCTCAGTATTGATGCCAGACTTTTCTGGACTTCTAGTGGCATTGAAAATTCAAAAAGGATTTAAAATATTTTAAAATTAAAAGTGTGTTATTAAATAATGTACTGAACACCCTACCCATTTTATCTTCCCCTATCAGTTTTTATTAATCTACTGTATCAATAAAATTCTGTAACTGAGTTTTTAATAGTCTAGTATGTTAATGTGTATAGATATTTCCTTCTGAACATGATGTTCACAAAGAGCAAATTATTACTACATTATAATATGAAATCTGATATATAAACATTAGTGAAAATACAGTTCTTATTACAATGTAAAGTTAATCACAAAGAAAAATTTTATTGATGCAGTGTGTCTTTATAAAGCTGTTCTTGAGAGCCAAGTGTTTTGTATTTTATAGTGAAGTTGCATGTTTATGAAAAATGTGCTGAAAATGGGATGTAATGTTTTTTTGGAAACTCGTATCTAGCAGTAGTATATGGTAGGTTGCCTCATGAGAGAACCTTTTATTGAGAGTTTATTGTTCCTTTTTGGTTTTGTTTTTTGAGCCAAATTTTTTTGGTATGACAAGCTAAGTTTTTGTTGAATAACCAGCTGTTGATTATTGCAGTCAAGGTATTCAAGATTTGAATGAAGCTCCATTTTTATTTTGTGCTACCACAGAGAGGTTTTTTTGGTTTGTGGGTTTTTTTAGGTATAATCTGCAAAAAAATAGAAAATACTTAAGCGGTATCCTGTATGCAGTTTTACAGTTTACAAACTGTGTCTTTGAACCAAAATGTATAGGTTACTACACTATGCTTAGCCAAGCACATATTATAATTTCAGGTGCTGTTCTCCCTCTGGTTCCCTACAGTTGACAACATGTGAAAAAATCAATTTCTATCTTAAGAAAATTTTATCTCATTGAATAATGGAGCATTTTCATCTAATCCATCCATAAGTAAGTTATAGCTGCAAGGTAGCCTATAAAGATTAGAGGAAAGGCTAATACTAAAACACAGATTTACCGACTTCCAAACTGTAAGATCACTAGTAAAGAAACCTTTAGAATTTTTTCATTATGCTTTTTTTTTTCACCAGTGAAAAAAGGTATTATAAACAATTAGAATATTCTGCCTCAGCTTAACTACACACTCCCATCACACCCCCACCCCACCCCCAGTATTCAGCTTTTCAACATTTATACCTGTAGATATGAGGGAAATGCTGCCTAAAAAGGCAACTATGGTTGATTTGAATTGACTTTGAAATAGTTGGCACAACAGAACTGGCCTACTTATGCTTCAGCAGTGCAAGTGCAAGTTGTTGGAATTTTTTTATGGTATAAAATGATTGAAAGCTAGCTTTATATTTTCCTCTCTGACAGAATTGCACTGAAAACATTTATGGAAGATGTACCATGAAGTCCATTTTTTACAAAAATATGAAAAATTGATGCCGAAACTGCTGCAGACTCTTGAGGCTTTATGTGCATAAACATGGTTAGGTTAAACTTCATCGAATATTGATGCACATTACTGATCATAATGTTTAATGTAAATTTAAACTATAGTTTTGCAATTTAAATGTTGATTTCTTGGGTTATAATGTGTAATTCATTATTTCTTGAGAAATAGGCACAGCAAATATTTCATTCTTATAATCAAACCTCTTCTAAGTTCATTCTCATCTCATATAAAGAAAATGAATATTTTATGTACTAACATTTTGAGATCTGCATACAGTAGCTACAGTAGAGTATAATTATGTATAAAAGATGAATTGCTAACATTCAGTTAGCATGCTCTTCTGCAATGATGTTAAGTTTATAAAAATGTACTGTATTACATTAAAAGATCAAATTGAACTCACTGTAACAAGTTCCAGTATGAAATTTTTGTGAGATTGCCGAAGTATCTTGCTGTACTTTGCAGCAAGTTAAGCTTATTTGTGTTACATTTCCTTTTCTTGCTGCAGTGCAACAGGAAACTTTCAGTGATCTGTAGTTCATATGCAAAATGCAAGGAGTGACTATGATCTTGATACTAATGTTTAAGAATAATTCACTCTGATTCCAGAAGCATGGGATTTTTCACTTGTCACCAACTGAGATAATTAATATTTAGGGCTAGCTGATCCACTAATAGGAAGAAAACATAAAATTGCTTGAAAGTTCTAGTGTGAGTACACCTATTCCACCTAGGATAATTTAGAATCCTGTATTAACTATACTTGACTCTGCCAATCGACTTTCTTTTCTAGCAAAATTGAACCTTTTCAAGTATTTTGACATTTGCTGTTTTGACATTTTGATCTATGTGAACAAAAACATTAGAATTTACAAAAAAGCATTCATATTAAAGACATTTCCACTGAAAATAAATATGCTCAATTTGTGAGTAACTTGCAGAAAACTTAGACTTGAAGATTCAATACTGCATTCTGACAAGAATTTATCTGATATTCTAAAAAAAACCCACCACCAAACTTCACATAGAGGTGTGTGTGCCATTTTCTTGCTATTTTTTTGCATGTGTGGGTCTTGACAGATTATCAAAGTCTGTTTCTGTGAATGCACACAATAGATTTTGGATCCTGCAAGTTTACATCCCTGTGGTTCTGTGGGGTTAGTTATTAAATGCATTTGTCCTATGCAAATACAAGTACAAAACCAAGTACATTGATCTGTTTGAATATTCTAACACTTGTGTACACAGGGCATGTAATGAAAAGAGCATATATGTATCTTAAAACTGTGTTCCCCAGACATACAAAATTCTGAGTTTGTGGATGGAAGTATTTTAAAAGCTTGTCAGTGTTTAAATATATATGTACATTTATATATGTATATATGTATTGTAGAGACTGATATATCTCTACCTCATCAAGGTAGGTGCAGTACATATTTTTAAGGAGAATTTTTTAAAGGAACACCTTCAGGTATACCACTGTGTTTGCCCAAGGCAGTGTGTCTATAAAGACATGATTGAGTTCTAGATGGCCACCCCGCTAGTCTGATGGCTCTGTGATGACAAAAATGATAAAAATCACCTGACCAAGGCCCTATGTCCAGTCATCCATCAGGAGTACAAGAACCAGAATGGATCCTTGTTTCTTGTTATGCTCACAGATTGCCATTCCACTCTTGGCGTCTTTGGATGTTGCCTTTACAAAAGATGTTTACTAATTTAGGTGCAATTTCCTAACCCTGACAGAAGTGACTTGCGTTCCACAAACATAAGCAGACTTCCTGCTGTGTCAGTATGTTTGTCCAGCATTCTTAGGGCGCCTGCTTTGTTCCGTACAGTACAGCCCCTGGTGTTTTGTTGCTAGTGGAAAAGAAAGAAGCTGAATGTTGGCAACTGGGATAGAAATACAGAAAAAAACCCACCTAATTTGCTTTAAAGTTCTTCAAATTCTGCTGTCTAAAAGATCTGACCTCTGCACAGAATTCACCAAGTGCCATTCTATTTGTATAGGCGGGATAAACATAGTATCCTACAGTGTGTATATGCAGTAAGGAAAAGGTTTCACGCTTGCATTTTCTTTCAGTGCCTCACTACAGTCACCATGTGGTTTTCAGTAGCACTTTCATTTCTATGATGATGTATATTCTTTTGAGATAGCAGCATCATATCATATCCATGTAAGAAGGAAGAAAGTCTCTCAAATACAAATTTTTATCCCTGCAAATCAGTATTTCAGTAATCATGTGACAAGTTGGAACTAGTTTTAACATATAGTTTCTTTGGAGGATGGATAAGATCTTATAAGGTGTTTTATTTGGCTAGCAGTGTTTCTGGTGCTTGTATCCTACCTCATGTATGTAGATACAAAGGAATGCAGTATTTTAAAAACTAAATACACTGCTTGCTTACTTGGAAGTAATTTTAGTATTGAAAAATAATTTGCAGTTCACAAATTTGTTACATGGTTCTGAACGGATCCAGAGAGCTGAAGGTTTTAGATATTAGGTTCCATAACACTATGTCAGTATTGTTGCATTTTACTAGTTTTCTATAGATAGAAGACAATTGCTCAAATTATGACATGCAATATAAGAGAACACGTGAACTTAGTAACAATCTAAGTAGTAGTAACTTCTGTTGGTATTATAA
The DNA here is from genome assembly GCF_047716275.1 of Strix uralensis. Taxonomy (NCBI): domain Eukaryota; kingdom Metazoa; phylum Chordata; class Aves; order Strigiformes; family Strigidae; genus Strix; species Strix uralensis. The sequence goes on along the minus strand of NC_133973.1, from coordinate 112,868,982 downwards.
TATAAAAGAATGTGTCAGAATGAAGCATTCTTGCCTTAAAAAGCTTTTTCTTTAATATGTTGCAAAGACATGCTGATAATGTAAAACAGCTTTCTTTATAGTCATGGCACCATGAAATAGTCTGGTTTGGAACAGCTGGTTTTTGGTAGATATATTTTAAGCGTGCAGGTTTCTGTGTTCCTTGTAGTATGTTTCTATTCAGCAAAATTAAATTCGTGTAAACTAAAGGTATTTTGAAGAACTGAAGAGTTTTCAATCCATATTTAATAAAGCAATAAGGTGTTCATTTTAAGCAGCAAGGGTTTTTTATAGCCATATCTATGGATGCAGTAATATGTTACATGAACCCAGTGTTCACCACCATTTCAAAGGTTCACCACCTTTGACCTGCAACGTATTGAAAGGCAGTAGAAACTGCCTTTGTGTTTTTTCCCAGAAGGCATTTGCTGTTGTCCTTCCATGACCATTTCAAAAGATAAGAGCTGAAGGAGGAAGGGAGAGAAAAATGATGGCTTTATTTGCCTTCTATTTATCTTTGCTATATTCTGTATGGTTTAGGTGATAGAAAAACAATGGTGTGTGGAGGTGTTGGGTGAAAAGTGGGATATTAGAAATGAGTTATTAATTTGAAAGGTGCTGGAGAGATGAGTAAAGGGTGGGAATCAACAGATAAGAGATGGGAAAGCAGTTACTTGATACCGGATGACCAGTGATAGGAGTCTTCTATTCAAGATGAAGGCCTAAATGAGGGAAGCTAAGTTAGCAATGATGATATTATCATTATTAATATCTATTTGAGAGGAGAACTGAGGGTATATTGCTTTCTTTGATTTGGAGGAAGAGGTCGGAGTGTTGAAATATACGCAAGAACGTGCATAGGATTGAGACTAGTGCCCAGAATGTGTTTGTGGAAAGAGGGCGATAGCTGCTACTGAGGGCAAATGTCATTAGTAAGGAATTTGGAATAGTGAGGCAAAAAAGGATTCTAACCTCCATAGGTAGGAAGATAAGGTTAAGGCAGCATCCATTTAAATGCAGCACTAAAAATGAGGTAAAAGAGGCCAAGATACAAGCCATCTGGAAACAAAGCTGCGTAATAGCAACAGTCTTCACAGGTGCACACTGCAGATAGCAGTGTATAACCATCAGTAACGAGGTCTCCTACAGTGCCTCTCACTAAATCTTTCAGCGTGACCTCTTTTTTGTGAAACCCTGACGACCCAGTCTTTCCTACTAATTTTAATGTACCTTCTTAGCCTGGGATGGTTCTCCCCTTCCCTCATGCATATATGTCCTCTCCTACGGGACAGTGTGTATCTTATGCCCAGTCACTGCTGCTTTTCATTCCTTTCAGTGGGCCCCAACCAGCCAGGTTTCCAAATCTTTCTCGTTTGTGACATTGGTTCTTTACTGAGAGGGTGGTCGGTCACTGGAACAGGCTCCCCAGGGATGTGGTCACAGCACCAAGTCTGTCAGAGTTCAGCGAGCATCTGGACAATGATTTTAGTCACATGGTTTAGTTTTAGGTAGTCCTGTGAGGAGCAGGGAGTTGGACTTGGTGATCCTTATGGGTCCCTCCCAACTCAAGAGGTTCTGTGATCCTAAATGCAGCCATCGTGCTGCTTGTTTCACAGCCAGCAAGTTGTGAAACAAAACCAGTCATCAGGCTACTACTCAACTGCAGTGTGTAATGGAAAAGGGGTGTACAAGTTCTGTGGTTGAACTACAGAACTAGTAGTTGAACTGCTGCTACATTTTGGTATCACAGTTTCCCAGTGTCTAGGGAACCAAGCTTCTTCCAAGGTTATAGTACTTCTGCAAAACTGTGAGGCTCTCTTCCAATATCTGCCCTGCATTAGCCAATGAAATGGCAAGTAAGGCCTCCCCTGAAGCATAAGTAGCCAACTCTGTGCTCCAAAATACAAAACAGAGTGTAAACAAAAAGGAGGAATAATTTGGAGGGATTTGGGCAGAAGTTCAGTTCACTCCTTGCTGTTTGTCTTAGAGAAGAAGCAAGTCTTTGGTAGGAACATGAAAGAAACTGAAGATTAATGCAGTAGGGAAGATAAGTTTTGCCAAACCATTTTCTTGTATTCGTGGAAGGAACAGGAAAAGTTACTCATAAAATATGTATCGCTTCAGCAACTTCTAATGATTTTGTACCTGGGTATTATCCCCACAAATGTGTGACAGGAGGTTGTGGGATATTACACTAATTTTGCATGGGATAGTATTTTATTCTCTGCAAAGATCTAAAAATGAGTTTTGTTTCCTTATTCCTAAACTGCTCTGCTACTTGGATTGGGGTTTTTTTATAACTCTGGTATTTAATATTGGATCAGAATCCATTGCTTGCTTTCCACTTTTTAATTTATCCAAACATAAGGAAGTGAGACATGGCCATAATGCAGAACTAGAGTCACTTAGTGCTATCACGTTTAGTTCAGATAAAATACTTGATGTATCAGCAGAACACTTTAAAACCATACTTAACTCATTAATTTGTTCAAAACTTGTGACTCTACCTTCTTAGTTTCTATGCTACTCTTTGATTTTGAATTTGGAACAGTTTTCTTTTGTATTGTTTTCTGTTTATGCAAATTGGACTAAGAGAGCCAATTATGATCTGCCTAAAAAAAGAATTAATAGTATGGAATATGCAGTGTGTTGCTGTACATACCAGAGCCTTCAACACAGACAGATCTTATATGTTGTTTAGCCTCAGATACTTGTTTTCCCTATAAACCAGCTTCTCTTGGAGCCTGCGTAAAACGGTTTTCAACAGTCAGGGCCTTCCTTCTGTTTGATACACGTACACTTATAACATCCGTATGTTGTTTATATATACAAGTACTTTGCATAAAGCAGCAAAATGAAGGTGGAGCTTTGAACTATTGTCTATATAGTATACATAGAATTGCAAACCTTTTGTCTCTGACTACATATATGCACATTTACTGAAAGAACTTACTGCTTAAAGTTGGAGAGTATTTTTGCAGTCTTCAGGGAGCTGTATTACTTCGTTCTCCCTCACATGCCGTGTAAGTTTGTGTGGACAGTGTGCCTAATGCCATGTTTGTTTCTTTAAATTTCCTGATGAAACAGCTTTTTGTGTGCCATTTTTCTACTGTGTGGTCTGTTGTGTTGTTAGCAACTAATTCACTCTTAAAACTGACTTGGTGGGCTTTACTGAGGAAGGTCTTCTGTCTGTTCTCCTGACCCTACAGGGGCTCTTGTTTGAGTGGGGAATAGTTTTCATGAGTGAAGTTCAGTCTTTTTACCTCCATACTAAGAGAGAAAGGGACATGTTTCAAAAATTACTCTAGAGAAGAGCCATTTTTCCAGGTCCCTTTGCATATCTAGGTGGGCCTGGGCACATTCCAGTTCTCAGAAGAAACAACTTTCTCCACTGTTAGTACTAAAGACAGGGAATGTTCTTCTGAAGATACCTCACCATAAACACATTTCATTGCTATGCCAATATGCCCTGAGATCTCTCAGCTCAAGCAGGGGCTATAGAGGCACAGTAGATTACAAAAATCCCTATCTTTTGGAGATGATATGGCTTTGGCCTTCCCAAACAAGGACCACATGGGTAGTCTGGAGGTCACTGATGACTTTGTGTCTGTAGCTGAGGAAACAGCACCTTTACTACAGTTCCTATTCTCAGTAAGAAAAAGTAGTACTTAGTACTGAAGCCATCCCTGCTTAGGACCTACCACCCTATTTAAACTCAAGACTGATGAGGACTTCTAAGTAGTTGTTAAGTGGCTGGGTCATCCCATTTTGTTATAAAGGGACTAAAAAAAACCCCAAAGTGTTCCTCAGTTTAAATTCCTGGGATGAATGACTAAGACAACTGTGGGGCTTCTCAAGGTGGATCCCCTGTTTGAACCTCTGGATTCCATATTCTTGGTAATGAAATGTGATGTTCCTGATAGCCATTACCTCTACTAGACACAGGGAGATACTCATCCTCACATCCCTTTCTCTTGTCTTTCAGCCACATTTCTCTCATCCTCTATCACTTCAAAAGCAGTGGGAATTTCATCTTGGCCAGGAAATTGCTTCAAGTTGTCTTCTTTTAGGTCTAATTTGTCTGTTGCAGTCTTGATATCAGAAGGCATTTTTATTTTTTTTTTTTTTAACTGCATAGATTCAGACCTTCAGACATCTTTTAAGCTGTTCATTTTCCCTGCAGGCATTCTGTCTAGGTGTTCTGCTATTTCTAATCAGTGACTGTACAACAGGATAGTAGTCTGTATCCAGGCCTTCTATGAAATACTTCTAGGAGGTCAGGGGTCAGAGTGGGTTCTGCCAGGACTTGGATGACTCCCGAAGCAGTGCTTGAAGACCTGCTGTATTCTGGTTACCCCCTGTGCATCTGCATGCAGCCTCATCCATGCTTTCACAAATCTAAAAATCAGATTTCCCCACACAAATTTCACCACTAGAGCTGATGGGTATTATTTGGCACACTGATACTACACACAGCATGGTAGGGTGGTTTTTTTTTTTTTTTCTGAGAACCCTCCTGTGCTTGATAGTAGCTAACTGCTACTAAACTACTAACTCCACTAAAAATGATGTAACATTTTTATGGAGCGCATGCCAACTCACTTGAAGAAAAAGTAAGTTAGTGTATGCATAGTGGGTAATCTTTGAGAGACATGAGCATCTCAGTTGTTGTTCCTGTCCTTTGGTACCTACTGTGGGTACATTCCTGCAGCTGAGAGGTACTGAAATGCTGAGTTTGAGGAGAGAGAATCTAGAACATGACAGCTTTGCATATGGCAAGGGAAAAACTCCTGTCTCACGTGGAAGGGAGAAATCCAACCATATAAGAACCGTAGTTATTAAAGTAACAGATGTGTGGATTTTCTTCCTTTCTACCATTTCTGATGTTAGTCTTCTGAAACACCTGATGTTTTGATTTCCTACAGAGTAGGAAATGAAATGAAACAGTTTTGTCATGTCCATGAGAGGGCAGATCATAAGTATATGCTGAAAAACCTTGGTCTTGGGTTCTGTGCACACCTGTGAAAATCTTCTTTGGTAAGAACTCCAGTTCCTGTTAGGTTGTGTCTCTTATTTTCCCTCTTACACATTTACATTTTCAATGTGCTGAAGCAGACACTAGGAAATGGTCCTGAAAACAAGGTTGCAAGACTTAAGCATAGTATATTGTTTTCCTTATTTGAAGCATGGTTCTTATATTTCTTCATTTCCACTGCAGTCTGTGTCTTGGTGGCCATGAAGGGGAGAGCTACCAAACTAAGGAGAAAGTTCAAGTCCTCATGGGAGGATAGAGTGCACTGTTGCTTTACATAGCAGGCAGCATCTGAGTTCAATAAAAGATTGGCAGTAGCCCTGGAAAACTCCTCAGAATGTAAGTGTGATGTGCTAAAACCAAAATCCACACATACACTCTTATCTGTTTGAGGGTTTTGTATCTTCTGTATCTTCTCAATTTTTTTTGATGTTTCTACTGTGGGTTCCCATCTGCTCTATACTGTTCCTTCTTGTTAGTCATGTCTAATAGCACAAATGAGGAAAACCAAGTTTATCTCAAAAAAAAAAAAAAAAAAGCCTTTCTAAAATTCTTAAAGTTCTGCCTGTTTTGTCAACAGCAGATGCATTCTGCTCTTTACTGTACATTCACCGGCCCGTGAGGCTTTGATGAGCAGCAGTGATTAAAGCAGCCTCTGAGAAGGAAGGTTCATCTCCCAACATCACCGGAACATGCCTGTTTGCACAGATCTGCTGTGGCTGAGAGCCAGAGCTATGCAAGAGAAAAACTGGTAACAAATGAAAAATAGTGGAATGGAGTAATGGAATAAATACACTTTTTGAACCCTGAGAATATCCTAGGAAAAAAGGGGTCCAAAAGAAATGTATAAAAAATACAAACTTGCAGATTCTTGTAGATGGCCTTTTCAAGTAATGCATTAATTTGAGATATTGGTGGTGTTCAGGTGATTTATTGAGAAAATGTCTCGAATAAAAAATTAAAAGTATTTCAGCCTGCTGCAAAGAGGAGTAACTTCACTGAACACTGCATGATCAGTCACATGGTGACTAACACTTTCTCCCCTGAAGGGAAGCAGTATAAATTCATGTTGCTGGAAGGAGACTGGTAATTGGTTTAGATTCGAGCAATGTGATACCACTTAAACAGTCTCTTCAGTTTAGCCAGCTTGTGTGCAAGGGAGCACTTTGACCAGGTGGATGAAAGGTTAGGTCATTTACTGCTGAGGTGGAGCAAGAGGTCAAGGGAGAAACAGATGGTTATGGAGTTCCAGAACAGGCACGGATCAAGATTAGCTTGCCAGGCTCTGGTTTAAATGTGCCATAGTGGATGGAGCTGGGAGATAAAGATGTGATTCCTGGGATGGGAAGAAGCCACAAGCTAAACTCCCTCCTGGGTGTGGTCCAGGTGGTAATCCATAGAGCGTTTCAATCCAGGCCATGTTTGAATTCGATGAGATGGGGAATGGATATTCTGGCTGCTTATACCAAACCATGAAGATTTTCTTATGCACCTGTAAATAGCCTAGTCCTAGGCTTAGGAGGTATCAGTCAACCAAATGGGTAGAAACAGTGGTTGGATAATCTTCAGAGGGCGGTGGTTCAAGGGCTACTCTGCCTCAAGGCTGGTAACAACTGGGGTGCTCTGGGGATCCGTCCTGGGGTGTGTTATGTTTAACATCTCTATCAGTGACCTGGAGGAGATGGCAGAGTGCTTGCTCGTGAAGCTCCCAGATGACACAAAATGGGAGGGAGCAGACAATATCCTGCCATACAGAGGCACCTAGGATCCTTGGGGGAATGGGACCACCTCATGAAATTCAGTAAGGACAAACCTGACGTCCAGCCCCTGCACAGGAAGAACCCTTGGCAATGATACAGCATTGGGGACTGACTAGTTCAGGCAGCAAATCTGCTGAAAATCACCTGGGGGAGTTGGTAGACAGCATTGTGGGATTTATTAACAGGAGCAAAGCCAGCAGGTGATTAAGGTGGTGGTGATTATTGCCTCTACTCAGTACTTACTAGTACTTACTAGACCACATCTAGATACTGTGCTCAGTTTCAGCACCCTGAGAACATGAAAGACTGATAAATTCCTGTGAGTTCAGTGGAGGGCCACCAAGATGGTCAGGGCCTGGAGCACAGGCCCTGTGAGGGGAGGCTGACAGAGCTGGGCTTTCAGCATGGATTTGGGGGACCTAGGAACAGCCCACCGATGCCTCCAGGGAGGTTACTGAGGAGATGGGCTCAGGCTTTTCACAACATTGCATGGTGCGAGGAAGGGAGACAAAGTCAGAAGCTGAACCTGGGTGTAAGGCTGGATGCAAGGAGAAACTTATGAAGACAAATTGACCAGATGGGATCAGCCAAGCAGCAGAACAGGTTGTCCAGGGAGATTATACAGTCTCTCTTGGAAATCTTGAAGAACCAGCTATGTAAAGCCTTGAGCAACCTGGCCTGACCTCATGGCTGACCCTACTTTAAAGTGGATTTTGGATTAGAGACCTCCTGAGGTCCCTTCCAGCCTGAATTATCCTATGATCCCATCCCTGTGACAGCATAGCTTATGAAGTGGGAATTATGAAACAGGGAAACTTTCCCTGGCTTGGCAAATTTAGGTCCCTCTATCATAGCATTCAATTTTTATTCCACCTGCCATTTAGCATCACCATAGATGAGCCTTAGCATAGTTTAGAAGATAACAAATACAAAACTAATAGATTGGCTCATATTAATTTTTCTGACTTGTAACTATATTTAAGTGTGGGTTCAAAATAGCTTATCATATGTTTGTGCATGTATATATGCCCATATATATCTGCATGCCTGCATACATGGAGGCAGCCTGAAATCAGATTTTTACTTCTGGGTGATTTCTACTTATTGGTACCAGGAGTGTATGCATTGTTGTGTTAATGCAGTATGTATTATTATTACAAGTCATGTAGTATATTGAAGGCCCTGGTTGGCCATGGGTTCTCCTAATCCACTGAGTACTAAATTCAAATCTCAAGATACTGTGGTGGACTTTGGATCTGAATAAGTGAAGAACTACTTTAGCATAGTCAGGTTTGTTTAAAGAATTTTAAAATTATTTGATAGGGCAAGATGAATATTGCCAGCACTGAAGACAGACTTGGGTTGCTGGAGATGCACATATGAGGAATTGCACAGCTGTTAGAGGCAGCCAACAGGCACAGTGGTTTGTGTAGAAGTTTCTGGGCTCTGCTTTGAAATCTTCTAGATGTTCTGAGAGTTTCTCCTGGGGTTGGTGGAGGACTCCCAGAGCCTTCTGAGGACCATCAGTGTGCTGCTGTATGTGAGGATACTGCAACCTCAGACAGGTCTGGCCTGCTCCTGCAGGAAGAGGGCTGTGAGCTCCTCTTCAGCTGGTTCCTGGCTGAAGCAGACACACACCTTTCCAGCAGGTATAGGGCAGCCTTGTACAAGCACTGGCTGGCAGAGAACACAGCTCCCCAGAGCAGCGGTCCGTGCAGCACAGAGCCAGGGACCTCACTGCGAGCAGCAAACACACACCCTGCCACAGTGAGGATGTGCCGCAGACCCCAGCAGTGTTGGGCCAACTGTCCCTGCGCTGTCAGCAGCCTCAGCCCAAGTGCAGCTCTGAAGGGCTGGGGCTGAGGGACACTGGGGACCTCTCACCGGGGCTGGGGACATGGGCTTCTGCCCACAGGAGGTGGGTGTCTGGGAGGGTCTGTGTTGCCAAGTAGCAGAGCTGTGGGAGGAAGGCAGCGGCTGCACAGCATCAGGGATGACAATAAACATCAACCAGACCTTCTCCAGGCCCCTGCAGGTACAAAAGCCTGAAACCCCCAAAATCTGCACTCAGAGAGGTAGAGGCTGAGTCTGTTGGGTGGGAAAGCAGGACTTCCACTGCGACAAAGGCTGGGAGCTGGTGGCTTCTGTTCCCAGGCAGGACTTCCACCGTGACAAAGGCTGGGAGCTGATGGCTTCTGTTCCCAGAAGCATGGTTCCTGTTCCCCCTGCAGATCTGCTGCTAGGGAAGAGATTCAGTGTCTGGCAGCAGACCAGAGGCTGGAAGCTCCATCCAGTGCAGCTCAGCACCTCAGCTGGTAGCACTGGGAAAAAGCAGTGAATGGCAGCAGTGGGACACTCCCATCTGCTGACTCAACCTGATATCTGAAGAGGCTTGCTGGGGGCTTGGATCCTGCTTGTCCATAGGCACCAACGATGTGCCTGGGGAGACTAGGAATGATGGGAGGGAAATGGTGACCCACCATCAAGTGATGGATCAGGTTGGCAAGCAAAAGAAATCAACAAAAAAAGGGCTGAAAGGGGCCAATTATGACAAAAGGAAGCACCTACAGCAGAGCTTTATGGGGGAAGGTCTCATGCCTCTTCTGGAGAATCAGAACAACTGCATGCCTCTCTGAAGTACCCGTACACTAATGCTTATGGCATGATGAGCAAACAGGTGAAATTAAAGGTCTGCGTGCAGTTGCAGGGCTATGATCCAATTCAGATCACAGACATTCGGTGAGATGGCTCATGCGACTGGAGCACACCGTGGATGTATACAAGTTCTTAAGGAAGGTTAGAACAGGAAGGTGAGGAGGGGGAGTTGCCCTGTATGTGAGTGCAGCTGGGGTGCATGGAGCTCTGTGTGAGATGGATGAGGAGCTACTGGGAGCTTACAGGTCAGGATTAGCAGACAGGCCAACATGGGTGACATTGTGGGTATCTGCTGTGGACTACCGGATCGAGAAGAAGTAGTAGCTGAGGCCTTCTTCAGACAGCTGGAAGAAGCTTCGTGTTTGCAGACCCTGGTCCTTGTGGGGCCTTTAGCCACCAGAGGTTCCTTCCAGCCTCAAGTAGTCTGTGATTCTATAGTACACTCTGCCTTCTAGGAAACCTGCAATGAAGATACCGGTCATGGGAGCAAAGCACTGGAGAATTACATAAGGAGTTGAGTGCTCGCTGCAGTTGAAGACACTTAGATGATTTATCTCAGTGTACAAGGACCAAGGAGTATGGCTATCTGGAGCTTGGCCATGCCTCATCTGCCATATTCTTCCCCTTTAACGAGGATGATAGTGTTTTGGCTACTGCAATGTGAGTGGCTGCTTACAGCTGAGAGAGCAGGTTAGACCTTTCCTTTTCTATCATAGGAGGACAAAATTTTAGCCCTTGCATCTTGAACAGAAACACACACTGCATTGCCTTCTCTCCAGTGGTCTTTTTATCCCTCTAAATTGGCCAAATCAAGAGATCGATGGCAGAGCTGTTCTGCTGGCAAGAACTGGAGATAAAAGGCTGATGGAGAAGCCTCTACCTCATCACAAAAAGGTTCTATCTGAACTCACGTGTTGTCCTCTCCTATAGTACTTGAGATTCCCAAGAGTTATGTTCATGGATAAATGGGGTGTTTTACTAAGCAGACACAGTACCATAAGCAGGACTGTTTCCACTAATATGGGGTTCCCTAGGGATAAGTCTGTGTGTCCCTTCTCCATCATAGGTCTTATCTACTGAAGAAAAAAACCCAACCCAAACCAAAACAAACCCAACAGGCCTTTTCCTGTGTTACATATGTAATAGTTATTGGCAAGGATTTTAACTTTCCTTCCCACATGGGTGGCTTAGGGTTTGTTTTAGGATGTGGGAGGTGCCAGAGTGTGTGATGTGAATGGTAAAAACCAGGTCATGCACAAGAGTTCATGACCGGACTGGCATTTGCTGGGGAGAGAGGCAGAGATCAAAGAACAGAAAAATGGTTGTACTGGGAAACTGTAAAGCACAGGAGAGACAGACTGCCTCTAGTAGTGGCCAGAAACGGGCGCCTAGGGGAGAATAAGAACAGGATAAGAGTACATAGTAACTCCCCCAGACATCCCTGTTGCTGTGAGCTATTTTCAGTCCAGAGGATTTCCTGAGCTTGTTGCATTTTAACTGTTTAGTAACTTGCAGTGGATCTCTCTTCCAAGTCCAGCCTCCCTTTCAACCCACAAAAACTACACATGCAGGGTGCGCCTTGGCAAGCAGCTACTGTATGAACTGCCTCTGATTATGTGTTTCTGAATCCAGTTCCTACTACCTTCATTTGACCATCCTTAGTTAGTTCCGATGGCAGAGGACACACTGAATGGTCAGCCCTTGACCACCCTCCTCATGCCACTTAGTCCTTTACAGCACTGTTTCAGTTATCTGTGGTTTAGGTTTTTTTGAAGGCTATAAAGAAGACAGCAAGGATAATAAAACTTTTCAAGTTCTGCTCTTTCATTTTGACATGAGGAGACTGGAACTGTCCCCAGTTTTGGCATGGTTCTTTATTCCTTATAGTAATTCCTACCATGGGATTTTCTTCTTTGAGCACTGAGCTGCTGTTTTAATGAAAGCATCTACCAAAATGCCAAAGTCTTGCTCATGAATGGTAACAGTCAGTTCAGAGCGTATCAAGAAAATTCCCTAGCTATGGGAGAAGTTTAATTCCTCCAGCAGGGATTGCAATCCTCTGTTTTAGCCAAGGAAAGTTTAAGATGGCAGAAAATGTGAGGAGGAGAGACGGTACTTCCTCACACCTCTGCTTTTTTTAAAAGCTGACTGATGCTCTTTGCCTCGGACAGCTGAGCCCTCTTGCTTAGGGTCATGAATTCTCTCTGAGACTGAGGTGTCTGCACTGGCCACAGCATAACAGTAGTAGTAGGTGAACTGCCACTTCATTATCCAAACGCAGGAAAGAATTTCATCCAAAACTGTTCAGTTTCCCTTTTACCCTGTGCTCATGTTAAATACCTTCAACCTATTAAATACCCAAAATTTCTCAGTAGCTCTATTACCTTGCTTACATGCAAATTTTTACAAAATGTTGTAGGTCAAAGTTTACTTAGGCCTTGAAAAGTATCTGCCACAACAGCTGCAGTTGCCACTTGACTATTGACCTGGAATTTTTGTAGGTATCTGCTCCTTTCTATTTACTCTTCTATTAAAAGATTAATTGACCAGTTTTGCAAACCAACCTCTGCACTCACCAAAATCAGTAAGATGTTTTTTGTTTTCGGTGGAAACAGAAAACTGTCCAAGGGCAATCTGTATTTCACTGAAACAGTGGTCTGTTTTTTGTACCTATGGAAAGGGTGTGCATTTCTCACTTGCGTGAACAGTATAGTATTTAATGAACTTATTAGCTGGTAAATAGCTAGCAGCACATATAGAATGGCTGTAATACGGGGATAGTCTGCTACTAAATAATCAAAAGCAAAACTGTGTAGGCTTGTAACACCCAAAAAGGAAAGACCTCACTGGTAGTGCCACTTTGTTAGCAGGAACTCCCAGTACTTCAGTTAGAAACAAGCAGGTTTCTTCCTGGCTGACCTCTTTAAAACTTATGGTCAGCCCTGCAGCATTTGAATCTTTAACTTGGGTTTCACTTAGCCTGTGGTGATGTTGTCTGTTTACACTTCTATGACTGTTTGTTCTATGTTGTGTTGGCTTTTAATATGAATAAGATGGGCTTTTTAGTCTTGATTTTATTTTTTCCTAAGTAAATATATGTTTCTAAAGGTTCTTCAGAAACAGGCCTGATTATGTGAATGACAATAGATGGCTGAATGTGACCAGCAATGAAAAAGGTGCCAAATCTCCCTCCCTGCATTTCATGTTGCTGTGAACAATGCCTCAACATGTCCATGATTCTGTTGGGTAAGATGATGTGATTCATGCTGGTTTTTTTCTTCGTTACTTTAGTACAGATGTGCACACCAGACTTTGAGAGACTTTTTACAGCTTTGGGCTGTAATCAGTGACAGAGAGAAGGACTGAGTCATAATGGCTCAAAATGTTTTGATAGTTTCTCTAAGGTTGAACAGTATCTTCACATTGGGATACCCTGTGGCTTATGGTGAGAGAGATCTTGGAGTCAACTCATGGTGGCCTGATCTGGGGAGCTGAGCAGCTGCACCCCAGTCTGGGGTGTCCCACTCACAGCTGCTGTTCTGAAATGGTGGCAGGAGGTCACTCCCAACCAAGAGAGAGGGGCAAGAGGACATAAGTCTGTACCTTGCCCTTTCCTCACTTGAACAACAGCTTGTGGCCCTTTGGCTCGGGCTTTGGACAGGCGCAGGCAGAGATGCTGGGCTGCTAGCACTGCGCGTGTTGCCTGAGCAGCTGTTCCCCATATCCGCCATGGGAAAGAGGCACTGGGCCAGGCAGAGACCTCCTGCAGGCTGGGTCTGGCCTGCAGACCCCAGTTGGTCTCTGCTGATCTAGCCCATCCATGCTGTAACCGCGCTGAAAATTATCTGCTTGTGCAAGATTTATATATTTTAATTAGCATGGTTTGATGTGGGGTGTGTAGGTATAACTGATCACATTCTGGAAGTAGTTTCTGCTACTGTTTTGAACATCCATATCTATAAATCCAAGACTGTTAACATGTATTAGGTTTGGCACTGTTGCTTTAGATTAATGTCGATGTTGTATATGTATTGAATCTTTTTTTTTTTTTATCTAGGAAATTAATGCTAGCGTTGTGAGCAACAAATAGGCTGTTTGAAAAGGCGTAAGGCTGAATTATCAGTGTGGCTAGTGGGCGTTAACACAAACTGCTTCCTTCTCTGATATTTTAAACCAGAGAAATTGCTGATAAGGGGCTTTGAGTTAGAAGAGCGAGCAAGTTTGGTACCTCCGGTTTACAGGCAGGCATCCTCTCTTAACTATGCATTATGGATCATAAGGAATAGTTTAAAAGCACAATATGCAGCCAAGGCAAAAATATTCAATCATCTGATAATAATCTTGATTGCAGTGCAGTCATTTAAAACTTTGGTACTTTTAAGAAAGAATAAATGTGGATGCTACAGAATCTGTATGGAAAAAGGAAGTATAAGGCATGTGCACAAGGGCTTTAAATAGATAAACAGTGTGGTGCTGGGTAGAAGTGCCCAGGGAGGTGTGGCAGAGAGCTAGAGAGAGCATACATTCCTGGGTACTCCTGGAAGAGGCTGATGAAAGAAGAATTACTTAAAATAATTTATAGATTGACTTGTGCTCTGGGTAATTTCCATCTGACTTAGTGGAAGTTCCTTTTCACCCAGATTTCAGTCAAATCTGTGCACATTGTTATTCTGAAGAAAGATTATTTTCTCAAAGACAATGTTTACAGTTTGCAAGATGATCAAGCAGATGGTTTAAATTTGTTCTGATGCTCTGTGTTTTTTCACAGTCTCTTTATAAGTTAAATAAACTTGAAAATGATCTGTCTAGAACTGTGTCATTTCCCAGACAAGATAGCTGCTTGAGCACATGCCTGTCTTCTCTCTCTAAAGAGATAATCCTGATCTTCATTAAATAGCAAAGTAAATACCGAGGACTGTGGTTCCCTGCCCTTCCAGGACTCTTGCTTCTCTCTCTGCTCTCCAAAATGAACCCGTGACCTCACTGCCTCCTACTGTAGCTTCTAAAAGCGGTCCTGCATTGGTTAAACCATGACAACCATCCATTGTCCATGGACATTGTCCATGTCCTTTTTTCTTCCTGTTAGTCACCCTGACAGTATGGATCCTGTCTTCCACGCCAAGAGGGAGCAGGGAAAAAGCGGGGCAGCATGAAAGAGGTGATATTCCCAGTGTGACAGAAGTGATATTCCCAGTGTGCAGCTATTCAGAAGTGCAGACATTTCCTTTTAGCATCCCTCCAACTGTTCAAAGTCTCTTTTTCCTTTCTGGCAAAGCACCCACTGCAGCCCACAAATGATAGCCATGTGGGTCGTCTTCTGGAGGGCTCAATGTGTCACTGTTTGTCCCATGTGTTACAAGCTGATGCTGGTTTCTGAACTAGCTCAAGTCTGTTCAGACAGGCTGGTTTCAGTCCTCTGTAGCAGGCAATGCTGCCATACCCCCAGTCTGTCTCTTATGCAGTGAATGCAGTTAACAAAGATCTTTTGGAGTGTTCATGGAAGCCTTGATTAATTAAGTAGCTCCAGAAAACTTACTTGTGCATGACAAAGCAGTGGAAAAAAAATAATTCTTTTTTCTTTTCTTTTTTTTTTTTTCCCCCATTTTGGGACAGGGCTGCAAATTCAGCCTCGATTTGCTGTGCACATTGCCGGAGGCATTTTAATGATATATGTCTGTTGTCATTGTGCTGAGGTAGATCCAGGGGTAGATTCTCGTCCTTCACAGAGTTTGGCGGGGTGTTGGGCTAATTCCTTTCCATATTTAATTTAGACAGAGCAGAATTAGATTGTAATTGGATACCTTTGAACTTCTCTTCATAGTTGTTGCCTCTAAATCACTGTTAGTACAACCAAATAGTCCTTCAAACCAACACAAAGACTAGTCAAGAATATTAATCTAGTGGCTCTTTATCTTCTTTGCCTTGCATAGAAAAGCAGTGTCAGAAAAGATTGTAACTATAAAAAACCCGAAAGTTCTCTTTTCTTTCCTTTCTATGTCTTTTATTTCTTCTTTCCAAAAGGGAAAACAGACCGGCATAGAGATCTGTTGCATTTCTTTTTTCTTATTTCTCTCTCTCCACACTTTATTTTCCTTTTTTGACTGAATCAGAATCTTTGTTCTTTTCTGATACATATTCTGACAGTCATTGGGGATACTAGTGACAAGTAGAATTAAATACTATTGTGCTAGAAATGTCTTTGCTTCCTTTAGCAGTCAAAGTGGTGGACCATGTATTTGCCCCTCTCCTGCTTTAGGAAAGGCCTCAGCAGTTGGATCCTACTGAGCCAAGGTAGTTTGAGTGGTCGGTTCCAATGAGACCAGGGTAACAGTTTATAACTGGGATAAGTCTAGTGTAGACATTACTTATCCCATGTTAATTTACAATTTCTATGAGCTCTGCGTAAACCCATGGCAGTGGGCATAGCTGATACTACAGTGGCTTGGAAAAGTTAGTAGGCAAAATAGGTTTTTTTTCATTTTTAGGATAGTGCTTACAGTGAGAAGATCAAGGTATGTTCTTTGCAAGCACTTTTTTTTTTTTTTTTAAAGGGTATTGTATTTTTTACAACTTGTGTAACCATGTTTGTACATCTATGAATTTGGGCTCTGCAAGCAGAAGGAACTAGCTGTCGGTTCACTGCAGGTTTGGACATGTTACTGTCTGCTCAGGGAGACAGCAGGACCTCCATGTGTAGATAGGAGTTGGGAGTGTTGAGAGGAAAAGGAAATACTGGGCTGTAACCATCTTTAGGTTTATCTTCTGATGTATCTTTCTGTCTCCATGATCAAATAACAATCTTGCAGGTGGCACAGATGATGTAAAACGTATGCTACTTGTTTTGGCGATTTCTGTGTTACACTAGACTGGATTTCCAAATTACAAAAAATGTTTTCAGTTCACACATACAGTTCTAGTCCTCACATAGATAAAGGAAAAGTATCCAGTGAAATTATCATCTGCTCCAGAGAGGGAATGAAAACAAATATATGTAAATATATTTTGGTGCTTCAGGCAGCCCTTTTCTGTCAGCGATAAGCAGAGATCTCGCAGTACTTGTGGGGTAGGAGAAGGGAAAAGATCCAAAACCACAGCCAGCCCCTCCTGAGGGGTATGGCCTGCCAGAGCTCTCTGACAGAGGTGAGCCCTGCAGAGATTGCACCCTTCGTACACATCTCCTGAGTTGTAACTCACCAGATCTCTGAACCAATGTCTGTGCTGTCTTTTTTTGTTCAAAAATCCCACACCTATTTTTGTTCTGTAACAAATAACTTCTCATTTGGGCTCCCTTACTCTCTTGGATGAGACCTTCAGTGGGGATCTATACTCCAAGATGGGCACTGGAAAATGCGCAGTAACAGATAAATGCTGTTGTAAGAGTTCATGATGTAATCTAATGTGACAGGAGAGCAGCAAAGGGATGTGAGGAAAGCTAGTAGCCAGACCAATAGTTAGAGAAATGTTTCTCGGAGCTGGGTTTCTTGTGTGTTTATAAATGATCAAGGGATTTTGATGAGCTGCCTGCTTAATGTGTTCAAGGACCTATATACGGATGCAAATTAACAAGGATTTTAATGAAACACTAATAAACCTCTCAGAAATGCACATTTTCACTTTTTTCAGTTAAATGTTTATGAGCTTGTAATGTAAGCTACACAAGCTACATAAGCTACAGGCTTGGGGAGGAGTGGCTGGAGAGCTGCCAGTCAGAGAGGGACCTGGGGGTGTTGATTGACAGCTGGCTGAACATGAGCCAGCAGTGTGCCCAGGTGGCCAAGAAGGCCAATGGCATCCTGGCCTGTATCAGAAATAGCATGGCCAGCAGGGACAGGGAAGGGATCTTACCCCTGTACTCGGCACTGGTGAGGCCGCACCTCGATTACTGTGTTCAGTTTTGGGCCCCTCACTACAAAAAGGACATTGAATTACTCGAGCGTGTCCAGAGAAGGGCAACGAAGCTGGTGAAGGGTCTGGAGCACATGTGGTACGAGGAGCGGCTGAGGGAACTGGGGTTGTTTAGTCTGGAGAAGAGGAGGCTGAGGGGAGACCTCATTGCCCTCTACAGCTACCTGAAAGGAGGTTACAGAGAGCTGGGGATGAGTCTCTTTAACCAAGTAGTAAGCGATAGGACAAGAGGTAATGGCCTCAAGTTGCACCAGGGAAGGTTTAGACTGGATATTAGGAAGCATTTCTTTACAGAACGGGTAGTTAGGTGTTGGAATGGGCTGCCCAGGGAGGTGGTGGAGTCCCCATCCCTGGAGGTGTTTAAGAGTCGGGCTGAGGGATATGGTGTAGTTGGGAACTGTCAATGTTAGGTTAATGGTTGGACTAGATGATCTTCAAGGTCTTTTCCAACCTAGACGATTCTGTGATTCTGTAATGCTAGTCTAGAGCAGGTTTAGTACTACTGAGGATTTGTGAAGAGCAGCAGGTTTTTTTTTTGGCAAGGTGAGGAGAGATTGGATCAGGTGAAAGCGGACAAAAGACATGGCACCAGCATTAGGACTTCAGGAGAAAGAAAAAACATAGAACACTGAGCCATGGCTTGAAGGTATGGACAAGCAACTTAATGTGTTAAAGGTGCATTTGAAGTAAAACTGTGAATCATAGAATCATAGAATGGTTTGGGTTGGAAGGGACCTTAAAGATCATCTAGTTCCAACCCCCCTGCCATAGGCAGGGACACCTTCCACTAGACCAGGTTGCTCAAAGCCCCGTCCAACCTGGCCTTGAACACTTCCAGGGAGGGGGCAGCCACAACTTCTCTGGGCAACCTGTTCCAGTGTCTCACTACCCTGACGGGAAAGAATTTCTTCCTTATGTCCAATCTAAATCTACCCTCTTTCAGTTTAAAGCCATTTACTCCTCGTCCTATCCCTACACTCCCTGATAAAAAGTCCCTCCCCAGCTTCCCTGTAGGCCCCCTTTAAGTACTGGAAGGCCGCTATAAGGTCTCCCTGGAGCCTTCTCTTCTCCAGGCTGAACAACCCCAACTCTCTCAGCCTGTCCTCACAGGGGAGGTGCTCCAGCACTCTGATCATCTTCACGGCCCTCCTCTGGACCCGCTCGAGCAGGTTCATGTCTGTCTTATGATGGGGTCCTAGAGCTGGACACAGCACTGCTGGTAGGGTCACATGAGAGCAGACTAGAGGTGAGAATTGCCTCCCTTGATCTGCTGGCCACACTTCTCTTGATGCAGCCCAGGATATGGTTGGCTTTCTGGGCTCCAAGTGCACATTGCTGGCTCAGTCAGTTTTCTATCCGCTACTACTCCAAAGTCCTCCACAGGGCTGCTCTCAATCCACTCATCACTCAGCCTGTATTTGTGCATGGGATTGCCCCAACCCATGTGCAGGACCTTGCACTTGGCCTTGTTGAACTTCATGAGGTTTGCACGGGCCCATCTCTCAAGCCTGTCAAGGATGGCATCCCTTCCCTCCAGCGTGTCAACCACACCACACAGTTTGGTGTCATCAGCAAACTTGCTGCGGGTGCACTCAATCCCACTGTCCATGTCACCAACAAAGATGTTAAATAGTGCTGGTCCCAACCCTGACCCCTGAGGAACACCACTTGTCACTGCTCTCCACATGGGACAACAAACCGTTGACCGCAACTCTTTGAGTGCGACCATCCAGCCAATTCCTTATCCATGAAGTGGTCCATCCATCAAATCCATGTCTCTCCAATTTAGACAAGGATATCGTGTGGGACAGTGTCAAATGCTTTGCACAAGTCCAGGTAGATGATGTCACTTGCTCTTCCCTTATCCACCAACACTGTAACCATGTTGTAGAAGGCCACCAAGTTTATCAGGCACAATTTGCCCTTAGTGAAGCCATGTTGGCTGTCACCAATCACCTCCTTATTTCCCATGTGCCCTAGCATAGTTTCCAGGACGATCTGCTTCATGATTTTGCTGGGCTCAGAGGTGAGACTGACTGGCCTGTAGTTCCCTGGGTCGTCTTTATTTCCCTTTTTAAAAATGGGGGTTATGTTTCCCCTTTTCCAGTCAGTGGGAACTTCACCGGACTGCCAGAATTTCTCTAATATGATGGATAGTGTCTTAGCCACTTCATCTGCCTGTTCCCTCAGGACTTGCGGATGCATCTCATCAGGTCCCACGGACTTGTGCACCTTCAGGTTCTTTAGATAGTCTTGAACCTGATCTCCTCCCACAGTGGGTGGTTCTCCATTCTCCCAGCCCCCACCAAGGGGGCATTTTGGGCACGCTGTGGCTGCACCACTTGCTGGTGGAGACTGAGGCAAAAAAGTCACCGAGTACCTCAGCCTTCTCCAAATCCCTGGTGACCAAGTTTCCCTTTTCCCTCTGAAGGGGGCCCGCATTTTCCCTAGTCTTCCTTTTATCACCAACATACCTGTAAAAGTATGAATCCCTGGACAAAAGCTTATTTGATTGTTCTGTGGCAGTTAATACCCTATTGGTGTTGGTTGTTGTTTTAGCGGGTTACTGACCGCAGGGCGCATCCCTGTTTCTGAGGAGACTACTCCGACGTTGGCCGGGGACGGTGGAAGGCCTGTGTGCTCCTTTTATAACTTGCTACGCGTGTGGCGGGGCAGCCTGGGCCTGCGCCAGGCCGCCCTCCCGCGCACCGCCCGGACACGGCAGCAGGCCGCCGGGGGCTGCCGTGACGAGCGGCGGGCGGGGGAACGGAAGGGGAGGGGGCCGGGCGGGCGGCGATGGCCGCGGCCCGCTCCCCGAGGGCGGCCCCGAGGAGAGGCGAGGGGCGGCGGGGCTGTGGGTGCGGCCGGCGGCCGGCAGGTGGCGCCGCCGCCCCCGCGGCGCGGCGGGAACGGGCGGCGGCGGGGCTGGGGGAGGGGGCGCGGGGCGACCCTCCCCTCAGGTAATAACGGCCCCCGAGAGGCTGCGGCGAACGGGCTGTCAGCGGGGAGGCCCGGGAGGTCTGAAAACGCGATGTGCCAGGGTCAAAACTTCACTTCAAACTACAGAAAGCTCTCGCATGTCTTACGCTTTTCTTTCCCTCCCTAAGATGCACGGCACACGTTTTAGTGTCTGCTAGTACTGCAGCATGGCGGCCTGAGGGTGAAAACGTCTCCCCAGTCTTCTGCCTGTTCCTGTTGCAGTGTGAAGGAAGCAGCTGCGGTGCAGGGCTCGACCTGCTGCACCGCCCCGCCGCCGCGGTAAACACCAGCATATCCATTTTCAGTTAACTCGTGGCAAAAGGTGCATCAGCCTCAGCCTGCAAACTGTGAGACACGGTCCCTGCAAGTGAGGTGAGGCAACAACCGCGACTCCCTTCTCCCCTGCTCGAAGCTGTTAGAACCTCTTATGTGCTGAGGTCTGTGAACTCCCCTGTTCAGGCTTGGGTGAAAAACGTTGGAAGTAGGAGGTGCACAGCTTTTGGAATGGGATATTTTTACATAAAAAAATGTTATTTTTGTACAATGCTTTTTTTCTCTGAAGCTGCTGAACCATCTAGTACCTACCATATTACATTAAAGTTAATGACTCTGGTTTGTAGAACTATTCTGCTTTCCTTAACAACGTTAAGGGCAGGAGGAGTGCAGTAAGTGATGTTTGTTTCCATTTTTTTCATCAAAACGCAAACAATGCAGTCAAGAAAATGAAACTGGTCGGAAAAACATAACCTTGAAGCAAGATTTATATATACACCACACACACGAAGGGGAATTTGCAGGTAAGTTAGTTAACACATATTGCAAAGATATGTGTGTTACCAAGTACAGCTATCCAACGTATCACATCACTGTTTGGCACTATAACATGCAAGCACATGGTTTCCATAAGAAAAAAGAAAAAAAACCGAAACCCAAAGGCTGTCACTGTAAATTGCTTTTTGTTGCTCTTCAGCTTAGAAGCCTTTTTCATAATTTTTCCTTTGGTTTACTGATTTTCTCCTTCTTTTCTCTTATTTTGCCTAATACCATAGGGAAAAAAAGTCAAAAGCTTACATGAGTTTCGGAGGGCCCCTTTTCACGCTAGAAAGAAAATCTTAAGTACAGTATTTTCCAAGAAAATGTTATGAGCAATTAGGTTTCAGAACATGAACAGCCCAACAAGAGCTTCGAAAGAGCTCGTCGTTCTCTTCAGATTGTCTTACGCCCTGTGACTGAAACATCACTTTCAGTTTTATGTCACAGAAATACGCGACTTGATTTTAGCAGGGAAGTGACCTTCCCATTGTGTAGACACTGCTGAGAACAATGTTGCGCAGTGTTAATGTTCATGTTTAGCAACGTAAGTTAGATATCAGGCAAGTGTCATAAAAATGGTCCAGCATCTGGGAAAGAAAGCTTATGGTACAAGACTTACAGAGCAAAACTTACACAGCTCTTTGGAATGATGAAAGATGTACAAATAAAAGCTACCTTATTATGAGGGTTGTTTTGAATTTTGGTGATGTAGCTGAAAGATAACGTATTGTCTGGAAGTCACTTGTATGAGATCATCCATGAAATCGCGGTTCTCCTCACAGTGAGGCAGCTAGAGAGGAACCAGAGGGGCAGGTCTGTGGGGGTCACTATTGCTGGGTCCAGAGGGACCACTGATGGTCCTGTGTGGGAGTGACCAAGTACAGGTTCGTGCTGACCTGCTCTGAGGTGCTACTGCCGATAGTGACGCACTATTTTCTGCAGTGGCAGCACAGGGTTCAAAAGACTGGCTGTCCCCTCTCAACAGAGGTGGCTGAGAGAAGTCCCTATGCTGAGATAGTCCTTCCTGGGTTTTCAGAGCAGCACAGTGCCATGGTGGAGACAAGGGCTCTGCTGTCCCTGTGGGAGTCCCAGGACATGCCAGAAGATCAAAGCATATCTTCTGTGTGAAAATGCTCAGCTCCCCTCCCAGAACGCTGTTCTGGAAGCGCTTGGCTCCTGTGACTCTGGGAGCTTGCCTTGCCCCCAGCCTGAGTGTGGACAGCCTTGTAGGAAGTGAGATACAGTCCACGCTTCCACATAAAGGAGTGAAATCAGTTGTATCAAGGCCACCAGCAGGGAACAATTTCTCTGTGCCAGTGGCGTGGCTGACCCATCTAGTGGTACTCTCTGGACTTGAGAAACTTGCTGATGCTTTTTGTATTCTGTAAACGTTCTCCTGGGGAGGGGATATCAAGGGGAGAGAGAAGAGCTAATTACCCTAACTTCATCTCTGCCCAATTTCCTCCCTGATTAAATAGGGCTGGCACATGCCTTGCATGGCGATTAAAGCTACTTTGTCATGGAAAATTGTAATTAGGGCTGATCATCTAGTTCTGTAGAAGCTCCAATGAGCCTACTGGTAGCTCCAACGAACCCAGTGGCTGTTTGATTTGACATGCATGGCAGAACCCTAAATATTGTGATATGATAGGCATTTTAGCTGCTTTTAAAAGAAAAAAGCAATGGCCAGATGTTTAGCTGGTTAAAAAACAATGGCTAGGTGTTGGTCAGTTCCTATTCCTCAGCTGCCAGATGCGGTTTTGAGAAGGCAATATTTTCAAGTTATTGTTTGCACTTTTCTGGCCTATTTTCACTAGTGAATCTAGGGAAGATGAAAGTGAGTGAGGAATAAAATCTGTAGGGACAGAAGTTAGCTTTTCCAAAGCAGTACTACGTACAAAGAAAATGAAAATAGTCAGATTTTAGAAATACGTTTTTTTTTTTTCTTTTTTTCTAAAGGAAACATTGAAATCAGTGCTGGGCTTACCCACGATGGCAGGTTGTGATGGAATGGAGCTGAACCCAGGCACTGTACATGCCATGGGGCTGCATTCCTCCCTCTTTCATCACCTGTGCTCTGGGAGCTGGAAGTGACAGGCTTTTCATGAAGGACCCTTCAAGTTCTGGTCTCCAGTTAAGTTGTGACCCAGGAGGAAGATTAGTTTCTCATTTAAATCTTCCTGGGTTAAACTTAGCTTGTCTCTCTCTAGATATGTGTCACAGCAGAGCTCTGAAGTGCACCACACATCAGGGAGTCCTGCAGAGATGGGATCGCTCACCTCTTTTGGGCTAGTGCTGGCTTTCCTCCTTTTCTTAGCAGCCGGTATGAAGAGACTGGCTGAATTGGTCTCTGCCTTTCAGGCAAACATTTAGCACAAGAACACCTGCATCTGCCCAGTGTCACTTTTTAAAAGCTGCCTGGAGTCTTCTGTCCCCTAGTGCTGGGCTCCATCACAGGCTGACTTAGCAAAGAAGATGTCCGTAGAGTATGTAAAGCTTTGGGAGGAAAAGAAAGATGAGAGGACCTGCAAAACTGTCAGCACCCACAAACTGCAACTGCCTTTCCCACATCTTCAGTGCTTCTAAGCCAAGATCTGGGCTCACGTGTGTCAGCAGCAGTCTCATCACTGCCGAATATGGAGGGTGTACCTCCTCTGTGTGCTACTACATAGGTAGCAGCAGTGTTCCTTTTGTTATAGCATGGTGCTACTGACACCTGGGTGCTCTTCTGCTGTGACCTCCTATGTCCTTTTCAGAGCTGCTGCTTAGCAGGATCTGACTCCCTGTTCCACAGCAAGTTTGTCTGTGTTGTTCCCAGGCACGTGACCTTGTATTTGTATGCAAATCAAATCTCAATCAAATCTGAGATGCTTCTGTCCACCTCTGGCTTTGAGCAAGATGGGAGCACAGGATAGGCCTAATGCTCATTGATTAAAAAAAAAAAAAAAAAATCACTTCTAGACTAGATTGCAGTGGCTCCTGAGCTCACCAGGAGCAAAGTCCACTTTAAAAATCAAGCTCCAGTGGAAGCTAAAATGAACATTTTGAAGTGCTCCTTTGCATTAAGTCTGTCTTCTCAATATGAGAGACAAGAAAATAAGCAGGAGTTATGTTTTAGGCTGCCATGCAGAAAGACAAGGGGTGCAATCTCCCTCTCATTTTCCCTTCTGATTAGGTTGTTCTGTTCAAGATGTGATGTGGAGCCAATTACAGCAAAGCAATTTCATTCCTTAGAGAAGATCTGAACAGAGAGGACCATCCGAAATGGCAAGGTACCAAGTGAGACATATCAAATATCAAATAAAACATAGGCTCCCCCACCTCCTGTGTGCTCGGTCCTCTATTCCTGCCAAAGTGAAATGGGATCGTGTTGAAACACTGAAATACACGGACCCTGTAAACTCCAAATCTTATGCTGAGGAGTCTGAGCACTACACCTCAGGCTGACATGTGAGTACTCCTCAGCATGCCAGAGCTCAGGGTTAAAGTGAAGCCAGGAGCTGCCTGGTGTACTTGTAAGATCAGCCCCTGTTCCCGTAAGGAATACAGTTCTCTGCTGTCTTATTAAGGAGAAAAGGGGAGCCGTGAGGTTTGTTGTAATGTTCCTGGTTAACGAAGTTCAAGGGTGAAAAAGGGCAATAGGGATGGGATGACAACAAGAAATAGCATGAGCAGCAGATGTGACCTCCCAGGCCAGCTGGTCTAACTGGGAGAGAGCTTGGAGGAGCATGAAAATGCTCACGTTAGACCAGGCTTTTCTTCAGACTGCTGAAGGGCTGTTTACTTGCTCCGCTGATTGCCTCTGGCCAATTTTAATCTTGAGAGTATGCCTGCCTTGTTCTCTGCTTTGATCTGTTTCCTTCTGAGTCAAAACACAAAGATGTTATTAAGATAAATTAGTAAAGACAGCTCAGGAACTGGGTGGGAAATGCTGATCATCATCTCCCCTGGAGATAAAGTAATCCCCATGCTCAATCAATTCAGAGGATGTAACAGTCCTGAATGACTCCTTTGAAACATGGGAAAACAATGGTGCTCTATGAATTGATTGTATTTGGCCTAATTATAGAAAATCTTTGGGTAGGAGTACTTAGAAATAAATTGGAGAGAGTGCTAGAAATGTTGTGGTGCTGAACAGGCTAGCGTGGGCTGACTAACCTTTATGCTGTAACATTAAATAACCTCTCTCTGTACAGGCCTGGTTTCATTAATTGTCATAAGCAAAGGAGTGGAAGTGCTCTGGAGAAAAATGCTATATAAAGTCTAGCAAAAAAACCCACATGGGAGGGTCCGAATCATGTGGCAAGGTTTTCATTTGAGAGCAGCCCTCAGGAATGATTTGGTTTTGAGCAAAATGAATGAAAGGTGCATTTCCGGCTTTTTGTGCATGCAGTGCCTCTGTGCAGAGATAACAGACCCATTTGGGAGCATGTAGGTTAAGCTGGTTAACTTGAGCAATTGGAGATGGCAAATACCCTAAAAAGAGAAGGTAAGTTCAGGAATTACTCTGAAGAGAAAGAAGATTAATAGCATCAGGTATTTAAAAGATTCAGATAATAATTTCACTCTGACTTAGACTCAGCCTACAGCTATAATTCAAACCACTCATGTAACAGCTACACTTCTCAGTAATTTCTACTTCCAGAATAAGCACTAATAGAAACAATCACCTATTGCCATAATTTCTCCTAAATGGTACAGTAAAGAAAGCTTTGCATGTTGCCTGTTTACAAAGATCAGCATAAATCTGAGATATAAAATAATTAACGTACAGTTGCTGTGATTTTTATAGTTTATGAAAGCCCATGAATGTTTAATGGTGCCTGCAAACCTGAAGGGTATGCATCAGAAGCAGCATAACACACCAGGGCACACTGCAGAAAACAGTGCATATAACAATGCTCATAACTTTGCATTGAGCCTATCAGGGAATCAAACTCTGAGACAAAAATGTGTGGGTTCTTTTTTGTGTTGTGTTTTTTTCCTGTGGTAACTCCAAGACTCCACTTTGACCTGCAGGCCTGATGAGGAGTTGCTTTTCAAGTATCAGTGAGTAGAAAACCTAAGCATCTTTTGACAAGCTTCTGCTTAGAAAAACTTGTACTGTAGGGAGCAGTGAGGAGTAATTGTGAATATAGACATCTCTGTATTTTTGTTTTAGAGCAAAATAGAAATGACAGTATAATTGGGAGCTGGGATCTGTCAGGCTAGAGGGAAACAAGAATTTGAGAAAATCCTCCCTGGAAGTCCATTAAATCGGACATGTTGGTGACCTTGAACTTTCAGTTAAACACAGCTGAATTTTCGTTGGCTTCAAAGTTCTATTCAGTCTGGTCTAAAATGAAGAATAAGTGACCTGAGCACAAGCAGGATGTGTTTCTGAGGCACAGGAGCTGCTGTAAGAGTGTGGTAGGGAGCTGCACAGCAGGTGCTGGTTTGAAGCTGGCAAGGTCAGGACTAAGGGAAGAACAATAAAGGAGCTATGGCATGAAGTATTATGATTTTCCCCTCCTTCCTTTTTTGCCCTAGGCTTTTCCCAGAAGGATGCAGATGAAAAGCACAGCATCCCAATGCTCACTTCCAGAATATGATTGGCTTGCAGTTGGAAACGGGAGTAAGGAAGGTGGGGCAGCTTCTTTCTTGCAGCTCATCCAGCCATACACACAGCACTTGCTTCAGGTGACTGTCCACTGGGATCTAGTGTTTGGGGCTGATGCAGCGTTACAGTGCAAGTTAAAAGGGTCCATGTCAGAAATGACAAAACAGCTTGAAGGTGGCTTTTGTGGACAATAGAATAGTGGCATGCATTTAAATGGCATGTTTTATCTATAGCTGTTGAACTGCTTTGCCATAACGTTTTAACTGACAATACTGCCCCAGTTTGGCAGGAGGACGATCAGCCCCAAGTCACAAATTACCAGTGACTTCCTCAAGGTCATGCAAGGAACTGCTGAAGAACCAGCAAGAGAACCCAGTTAAACTGGTTCCTAGGTCTAGGGGCCTATTTATGGCTCAATATTAAGCCAGGTCTTGCTCTTGAAGAAACACTTTCCTGCATGCTCTTAGCTGGGTTAAAGTGTGTGGAAAAAACTGTCACCAGCAAAAGAAACCTCATAAATTTTTTGTGTTTTTTTTTCTTTTTCTTTTCCCCTTTAAAGTAGGCTGACTTTCTTAAAGGTAGGAGGTAGGAAGGAAACAGTAGAGTCACCACTTAGCACAGCTAGGTCAGGATAGATACAGCTGTTACTAGCAGCGATGAGAAGTTAACTACTTCCAAGTGAAAATGACGTGTCTACCAAGAGGAGTCTGAACGAGCCGGTTTCCTTCTCTGGCTGTTTGTGAGGCACTGCGACTTTGTGGTGGAGCTTTTTCAAGGATGGGACTACATTTGAAGGCTGTGATGTGTCCAAACTTTGTGTAGCTCTGTAGCTCTGTATTTACTGTATTCATGGTAACGCACACTGCAGTTGTTTGTAACAGGCCAAAGGTTTTGGAGAGCTCTGTAAGGCCTCAGGACTTAAGGCTTTGTCTGGGCTTGTCTTGGCCCGCCTGGGGCTTTGCTTTAGCTTGTTTAGCTGCAACAGCAGTTTCTTAATGACCAGGTGACTATTACACAATTTGTTCTACTTTTGCTTAGCTTTGTACAGTCGTGTGATAGAACCATAATTTTTTTTTAACCATAATTAACCATAATTTTAGGTGAGAGTAACAAGTAGTTATTTGATGTAGAATGAAGAATGCAGGACCCTAGCAAAATGATGCAGCATAGAGGACTATAAACACGGTATAGCAGATGCCTCAGAAGGAAAGCTACTAGGTACACTGCAGAGGAGTACAGATAAGAGATGCCAATAGAGCGCATGGGATGATACTTGAGACCTCAGAGCTATAAGCAATGCATTAGTGGTCAACGCCTAATAGTTAAATAAAGGCAGCCCTGGCAACTGGGTAAAACTGGTTTTAGGGGTAACAAAGAGAACAAAGAGAAAGTATCCAGTGTATGTAAAACCTCATATATGGTGTGAGAGCCAGCCACCTTAGGATCCAGATGGGCAGTGCAAAGGTGAGTATAACAACGGAGAAGGGGTAGGAACTAAGAGATGTGTGTGACAGTTTCACCTATATCATTATTGAGACTTAATAGCATTCTCATGTTACTTTTGTTTTTCTTTTTCTATAATAATTAGATCAGGATTAATAATTCAATGATTGTGAGTTAAAGTTTCAGTGACAGTAACAATACATTCTTGGCTTTGCTCATAAGTTGTGTGTCATTTCGTCCATACCAGGACTTTGACTGTAACACTTAGAACAAAGTGCATCCAAATGCCTTCCTAAAAAGACTGTCATCACACATTGAGAATACCCAGTAAAAAGCTGTAGAGGTGAAATAGCTCAGAAATTCCTTGAAGTCAATACTACATGTTTTCCTTAGGTATTTATTTACAAGAAAATGAATTGCTTATTTGTTCTGTAGGAGGTGAAATGATGTAATAAAATTCTGAAAAGGCATCCCTATGATTTAGCTGTTTCAGTCAAATATATATCTTTTACTCAGGATGTTTGCTATAGGTAGTTCAGTAAGATTTGCAAAAAGTTGTTTACACCATATATTTCTGGAGGAAGGGAAGGCGAATGGATCACCATTATTAAGAGAAAAGCTCAGAAGTTGTATTGATTCATCCATTACATACAGTAAATATCTCATTCAGGTATTTCATGAGGCTGTACTCAAAATATGTGTTATATTTTGTTTTGCATCACAACATGGATATGCTACAAGAAAACAAGATTTATTGTTAGTTTTAGAATATGATTTGAATCAAATGCGTTTATAATGAAGTTTGGCACATGTACTGTGACTTTATTTTCCCTGAGCAAGTATGAATATTAACATACCTTATCATAAAACAAGCTTCTAATTAAAAAACCTTTTTGTGTGTAATTTACAACAATCTGCTGGATTTATTGGAATATGCCCTCATTTTCTAGTTCAGTTTAAATATACGTCTTGAAAAATCTTCTAGTACATCAGTCAGATTTGCTGATAGTGAAATTTTAATTTGATGAATTTTAATGGCAAATTTGATTCAATATAGAGAGATCTCCGTAACTGAGACTTTGGTTTTAATTCTGATAATGCAGCTGTTGGTTGTCAAGTAATTTCCCATTAAGATACAGCATGAAAATTGTACCACTGAGAAATACACATTTTGAGCACCTGAATACTCTGAGAAGTAGAGTTCTGGATTTATTTCTGATGTCTAACTTCCAAAGATCTTGTGATGTGAGATCTTCTTCCCACATCAAGATTCTTCTCGCAAGCATCTTGGGTTTTGAGCTGCAGCTCAAATTTCTTCCCTGCATTTACGATACCTGGCTTGCCACTTTGTACTGCAGTACTGGGGTTTTGGCCCAGAGAAAGTAGGACAAGCAGTGATGGGAGGAGATTTGGATTTACCAACAACATACCACATCTTTGCAAATTGCAGGATTGGACAAGTTAGCTTAAGAGCCCATAAAGATAAAAAACCCAAGGAGAGACAGTGGCCAGCCATCCTCATTAGCTATTGCTGACACTGCACAGGAAGATTTCATTAAGGACTGTGTAGTGGTAGGTCATATTAAGATATCTTGCACGAAGTGAACCAGTGTCTTTTCTTCCTGCCTGCCTCTGCGGTACTTGTCTGATTGCCTCTGGAAATGGAGTTTATCAGCTCTTACCCAACTCCCATGTGCTGCCAACCTGGACCACAGGATGTATCTGGAAATTAAGACGATACTTGAGAAGTTTAAATTTTCATTTCTCTCTCTCTCTCCTCTTCCCCTGCCCCAAAGGTTTATGTGGCCTGCACACATCTTCATGTCTGAAGAATATCTTTACAGCATCTATCACCTTGCTGAATGCAAAGGGACATATGAGTCTTCTACTGCTAAGGAGAGATGGCAACTCCATAGTAAAGTCATTATGCTGAGGATCCATGTGTATATTCTTAAAAAGAACTTTAGTATACTCAACACATCTCAGTAATAACATTAAATTATTTCTGTTTTTTGCTGTACTTCCCATTTACTGCAACACCTACAGATAATCAAGTAATGACAGAAAATGTAGTTTAATAAAAGCTTTGAAGCTACCTACAAGTTAAGAAAAAGTAGTTAATTTGCCTTTTGTTATCTTCCCTGCTGTTCTTGATGACATCCTCTGTCCGGGACCACACCTCCCTCCCTCCGACAGTGTCTGCTACCCTGTCACCTCTCTTTCTTTCTGAGCTGCAGAACAATTCTGTTGGTGGGGCAGGAGCTGTATCTCCTTAAAGGCTTGCCCACACTTCAGCCTCATATCACAGAATCAAAGGAACTTCCTCCAGTGTCACTGGTACTCACCGTACTTGCAGCTGTCCTGTGACTTGTAAATCACGCTTGAGACTTGAAAGTACCTCCCAGGGCTTCACAGGGGACATGAGGCAGTCCTTACCTGGGGACTATAAGAAACTCACTGGAGCCTCTAGCCTGTTCTATAGTTTTTTACAGCAGATGCAGCTGTTCAGTGAGGTGCCCACAGCATGGGGACTGCCATAAATAACCATGCCAGATAGGGGTGTAGCTCTAATGAGAAATCAGAGTCAAAACAACTGAACCTCATGTTGCTGTGTCAAGGTTGGCATTATTTGAATCCCTTCTTCCACCAGCTGACTTTGCTCTTTGGACTCTTGTTCACCTTCCCTCTGCGCCTGCCCCTCCCTGTGCCATGGGCAATATAGAACAACCTCAGTCCTGGCTCTTGTCAGTGATAGCAAGAGAAAAGCTGCTCTTTTTGCACAGACCAGATGCAGTAGGACCATAAGGAAAAAGAAAAGGCTTCCTCTTCCTTTTGTTCTGAGCATCTGTGACAGCCTAGGACTGACCAAGCTGCTGCTTGCTGCTTGCTGTGTGCATCTGTCTGGAAATGCATCTAGGTAAACTTTTTTCTGGTCTGCCTTGAAAATGGTAAAGGCTGGCAGCTTGTCTTGGTCTCAAAGAGAAGCTGCATCCTCCTCCAGCACGTGTGAGCTTTTTATCAAGGAATGTGGGCCCCCTTACTTGCCTGCCTTGTGAATTACCTGAAATACACAGTCAAAGGATAGTACCTGTCAGCACATTTCACTAGACGTCCCCAGAGAAAAAAACAGTTTAAATAATCATCTCTCTCCCCTGTGCATCAGGAAAGAGCAATAAAAAACTGGAGATGAAAAACTGTTGAAGCCTTAGGACATTTCATCTCTTTTCCTTGGGGCAAATGCAGGTCTCTTTCCTATAGTAAATACATTTCAAGCTGTTCAGTTTTAAATTTATTTAGTGACAATACTTCTGAGACTTCCCTGGAGAGGTTATTTTGTAATTTAATGGATGCCACTGTTGGGGATTCTTTTTTGTTCTAATTTACTAAGTACTCAGTGGTTTTCATCTTTAAAGCACATTACAGACATTAAATAATCTGCAGACAGTTACTGAGAGGTAGCTAAGCCACCATCTCTCTCACCCTGAGCCTGTCTGTTAATAACTCTGCAGGAACTCCATTCAGCTTAACTCAAATATGTTTTTCTGCAGTTAAATCAGAATTTGTAGTATGGTAACATGGCAGGTCAGGTACAGCATTTTTTTTTTCATTCTTGTGTTCTCATTTTAAATTGTGTGCAACTTGCATATCATTTCAGATGTTTCCTAACATTCAGCCCTAATAATGTTTTTCTTTTGCCACCTGCATCTCATTGATCTTAGCTCTACTCCAAACAATTCTTCCTTCACCTTTTGAGGTGTGCAAAGTGTGCCTGGATGGTTATCTCATGTGGCCTTGTCATTGCAGGGCTCAGCTCCCTCTCCTTGTTCTGTCGTGCCTACCCTCCTTCTGAACTAGGCTATCTTCTGTGCTGATATCAAACTCGTCTGGCACCTCCGAGGACCAGCTTGTAGTCACATCTGTGTTTCCTCCCTCCTCCCAGCAGCAAAAACTGCTTCATTGCCCAAGACAGCTAGAAAAATTGCTGCTGTCTCTCCTATGTGCCACTCCATGTAGAATGACAACTTCACTTCAGCTTGGAACAATCCCTATGTCTAAATACCTGAGAAACTTATCAGAAGGACACAGGTCTCAGGAGGTGACAACAGTGCCCATTAATGTCATTATTGGAAGGAAAAATTTGCAAAGAAACTTTATTATTGATTGTCAACAAATTGAATGCCTTTTGCTAGTCTGTTGTTCAAAATGCCCCAGACCTGGCCTGGGGCCCTGCTACGTTGCCCTTGGCTAGCCTGTGTCCTTGTATCCTCACCCTGACTGCTGGCCTGTAGGTGAGGAGACTAAGGTGGACGGCAATCTGCCCAGCTCTGTGCACTCTGGGAGTCCCTCCGCTTTCTGCATGAACCTGGAGCCAGTGCCAACATGGGATTTAAAACAGATTGGTCATAACTAAATGTCTCAGGTCAGAAAGCCTGGGAGGCTGCTTGTGAGGGTCACGTGGTGGCCCTGTCTCACTCCTTTGGCAGCTTAAACAGAGCCCCAGATAGAAACATCTATTACACTTGCCCGCTCATGTTTGAGGATATATATTTGGATTAGATTTTGACATGGAGATATTATAAACTAGCTCTTGACCAGGACAGTGGTCTCTCTTCAAGCAGCAGTTAAGAGTGCTACATGCTTTCAGGCAAGAATTGCCTGTGCCTTGCCTGTGTGAATTGCCCTACATTTCTGCTACCTTGCAATGTGTACATGGCTAAAAATAGCACTGTCCTTTTAACCATCACATTGCACACTGAGCACTTACCTGATAGTAGGCAAACAAGCGGCGCACGTAACTAGGAAAATCAAGGTAGCGATCAAAAGAGCATTTGTCCGCTTTGTTTTCCTGGTAATTCCTCTTGTGGATTGGGCTGTCATTTTAAATGTAGCAAGTGCCCATGTATTCAGCTTGCACCACTCCAGATGGCAAGTTCACCTGTTTTGCATTTTATAATCTTGTATTTCATGGCAATATTTAAAACTGTTGCCTTTTTAATACTTAATTCCAGAACAGAATTACACACTGCCTCAAACCCAATAAATAGCTTTGAGGAGTATTTGCTATAGGACCTTGGCTTTTTAATGTTCCAGTCTGCCTCCTGTTTTTGCTTGGGTTAGCCTGCACAATGCAGAGCCATATGTTACCCTGACACAGCTGGCAGAGCAGATCAGAGTTTAGTCTGATGTTGTATTTCAGGTCAGCCAGAAAACACAGTTTCAGTCACTGTCGTAAAAATATTCAAGTCAAAGTCTGAAAGAAAAACCCTCTGTATGTTTGGATTACTAGCTAATCTTCTCTGCTGAATGGCACAGGACAAAATACTGCCCACCAGTTTACTGACTGTAAAACTGGCGTTTGAATTTTGGGATGATGATCTTGGATGAAGGCCTGTATCCTGCACAGTTTCACTGATAGCACATGCCTTCTGTTGGCACCTCCTCTGGGAGGCTTGCACTCCATTTTGGTTTTGTGAGCGGGACTAATGCCAGCCCTCCTGAGCATCACGAGTCCTGAGCCAGTATGTTCCTCTGACAAAATCCCTAAGTCATGCTACAGCAGCTGTTTTAAATAGACCTCCAAAAGCTATCCCATAGCCTAAGACTGTGAGTATCTGTCCTGGCTGAAAGTGATGGCATGGGACAGTTTTGTTGAAAAGTGGTAGAAGCAGGTGGGACATCTGGAGGTGCATCTCCCTGTCCACAGCTGAAATGCACAGCTGGATGGAGATCCTGTGGTATGAACAACATTGGTCATTTAAACATTATTCCCTGGTTGGGGCTCATTGAACCCTTGCTTCCATCCTTTGTCTTTCCTACTCTCAAAATCAGTGCAACCAGGCACAAAGCCTTTTGGAGTAATTGGTTTACTTCAGTTGTTTACATTATCAAACCTAATGAAAGCAAAACTACTGCAAGCAATCTTGAAATGGTCACAAAAGCTTGGGTTTCAGTGTTGTTCTGATCTAGGGCAGACAGGCACTTTCTGGGGATATAAATCAAGGCACTGGAAGTAGCAGAAAATGTATAGGCAGGCAATCATTCCATTAAAATATGGTACATATAAAATGATCATAGAAAACCATTCTGTCAGCTTTCAGTCTGTATGAATTTTATGATTAACTTTGTACTGTTATCAGGAAAAAGGCAGTGTTTTGAATTTCCATTAAAAGATGCCAGAACTAATGACCTGTCTGTTGCTCTGTGGTGCAGGGCTAG
This sequence comes from Strix uralensis, assembly GCF_047716275.1. Lineage (NCBI taxonomy): Eukaryota > Metazoa > Chordata > Aves > Strigiformes > Strigidae > Strix > Strix uralensis. The sequence goes on along the minus strand of NC_133973.1, from coordinate 112,834,562 downwards.
AAGGAGAGTAGATGAAATTTTGCTGTCTCAAGGGACTTGACTTTGAATGTGTTTGCAGAATAGGCAGTGGTAACAAACATCCCCCAGACTGTTTGGCCTGTCTATACCTCTTACAACACATGGCACCATCTTAAGTGTATTTTTATGTATGTATCTCAAAAGCATGCCTGCCCTGAGAAGACCTGCTCTGCTTTTCCTGTCATTTACTTCCCTACGTTTGGCACTGCTGGGAAGGAATAAAAGGGTTGGAATCACCACTACTTGCATTGAGTTTAGCAGTATTTACAAGTACTGTTATAACTAAATTATCTGGCCATCCAACCAGAAAGGCTAGAAAAGTCTCCCTGACACACCAGCTGGGACAGCTGAACTTCACTGAAGGAAGCACTGCAGATGCCTGACTGGGTCGTATCTGTTTATCGTGTCTGGTTTATCCTTTCCTAAGATAAACATCCCACACCAGTCAGTCTCTTTTCAAATAAATGAGTGTCGGTGCTCCGGTCATTCTCCCTACCACCTCACCATGTGGTCTAAACTCTGATCATAAAGTTAACTTAGATATGAGCAGTATCAGTCAGTGTTCAAACTTGGACCATACCAAAGCTTGATAATGGTGAAGACAGATGTTTACAGGACTCAATACAGATGAGACTGACATGGATACTTTATGTTAGTGGGATGATAGCTAGTGAAGGATGAGAAGTAAAGTTTACATTCATACAGCACAAAACTGGAACATTCCCATGAATCTTCAGAACTTTTGTCCTCTACAACTGTGGATTGCTGGGTAATAGATTTCAGATTTAATGAGAACCCTAAAAACAATCCCTAAAAGCCCATGCCCTCCAGACTACTTCAAGCTACAGAACACTTCTGTAATACACAACAAAGTGACTCTCAATATCCTGCAGAATGAAACTTGTCCCTAGAGGAAAAGGGACAGGGCTGCTCTGTCGGTGACTCTTGCCCTAACAGTTGATTGTCTTTGTGCCTACTCCCCAGAGAGGGAATTACCTACTAGGGGTCTAGAGAAAAAGGAAGGGACCAAAAACCCTAAAACTTCTAGTACAAAGACCCCCAAATTTCATGTGCTACATGAGCATAGCAGTAGAACAGCAGAGATGAAGGGTATGTGTTTTATGAGGCATGCAACTTCAAGCACTCTGTAAATAATGTTTCTATTACATTTAGTATTGCAGCTTAAATTTCAGAGCTAGATTTGCTCAGAAGGTCAGTATAAATAATTTAGAATATTTAGGGGAGTCATGAGAAAAGTATTTAGGTTTTTTTAAGCTACGCAGCAGTTTTATATTTGTTGCCATGTTAATCCCTCATAAACATGTTTTCATTAGCATTCATTTTAATTGAACACTAAGATTACTGCAAAATGAAGGTCATAACAAAAGTTTTATACCATACAAAATTGCAAAGCAACCCTTGTCACTGTGTGTGCTAAATACTGCCAAAAGCTTACTGCACAGATGCCAATGAAAATAGCTAGCAAGACTGCTGGAAAAATACCCTCCCAATCTGCCCAAATGGACCTCAGCGTTGTATTTATGGACAACCAGGAATGTCTAGGGGCTTCCCCATGGCTTGTGTACAAGTAATCAGAGAGATGTTTGAGAGGGATGAGAGTGACTTGGCCCTGCACAGCCCAAAGCTGCCATGCTCCCAGTGAATCTGGTTAGGATGGAGCATTTGCATCCCCAGAAGTTGTCTTGTTCAATGCAAACAGTTGTGTTTTCATTCATTTCAAGCCCTCAGCATGAATAAAGCTGTATTGCTGAGCTGTAACAGTAAATGAACGACTGAATTCTCTGCAACTTTTCTACCCAGGATTGAGGCCCCTGTTATTCAGGAAGAAAATACATTTCATTCCCTCATTACTGGATGGCCATGTACATACAGACAGACATGGAAAGGCATATGCCTTTTCTACATGGAGAAATTACAGAGGGTTAAATAAATTCCTGTTAAAAGCACTTTCATTAGAGTAGCACAACCCTCCTGGATGCATATAGACTAGTTAACACCTGGCTAATACTGATTTTTTGGATGTCAGTGACTGGATGGAGCAGGTAGTTCCTGTCTTGCAGTAGCAGTGTGTGCGTGAATTGATTTTTGTAAACCACATCAAAAACCTTTAATAGAACATGTAATACAAATATATTATTTATGTACCTTTTGCTGTGAGAGTTAAAAACACAAAAATTTGCTGTAAGAACAAAGTTATATTAATTATATAGCTCTTTGTGTTCTTAGGGGAAAAAGGATGGGTTTATTGGTTTTCATATCTATATAAACAGTAGAAAATGTGCCTAGATTAGTACAGTTTGCACATGAAACAGCACTGGTGTCATGTTAGCTGGTTCTTAAGCACTTGAACAGGCTGAGGCATTCCTGAAATTGACATTCAGTGTTTAAAATAGATTTAATTTAGCTGGTGCTAGTGATCTATAATGAATGCAAATTCTCTGATGAAACATGCACAGGTGTGGATGTTGGGAGGGAGCAAATGCAGTGATTTCCTTTTGGTGTATACAGTGCTTTCCTTCCTCCTCACTCTGGGTGTGTGAGCCTGTGGGGATCTGCTTTTGGTGCTTTTAGGTATGAGCTCTCAGCTTTGCTAGGGGGGAGAGAGAGAGAGAAATATGGACAACGAATTGTTGCTGAAGGTAAAATATAATGGCCCTATCTGAGTACAAGTGTTTTTTCTTTTCTCTGTAAATCTCCTCCCGCATTGCTAGCTGCTGGCTTTGGCAGTAAGGCCACTTGCTGACCTTGGACAGACACATAACAGGAGAGTTAAATGGCCTGCCTGCAGTCAGAAAGCAGAGTGTCTCATTCCCAGAAAGTTCCCACTCTTCAGTCTCAAGACTGTTTTTCTTTTCCAAAGGCAGTTGCCTTCCTGCCTAGCCAAGAGATACGCCTACTTTGATGTTTACAGTCTAGAAAAAGGGGTTTTCAATCTGTGCTCTGACATTCTGCTGAGGCTTTCTAATGTATCTGTGTGGAGGTGTTGAGGAAAATCAAAGTTATTATCCCTAGTCTGAACTGCACTGTACTGGAATCCTCAGTCCATCTAGAAAATTTTCAGAGTCCCACATATTTAGAAAAGATGGAAAACCATTGTCTTGAGATTGTAATTTATAAGAGCTGGAATAATAGTTCTTATGAGGAAAACTGCTGAGTAAATGTATCCCCCAGCTACCTTGTAATGCCACAGGAGGTTCAATTCTATACACTTATTTATATAAATTTTGACTCCTTCAATATAAACTATTTCAATCTTTGTAATTTAATATGATTAATATTTCTAGTAATGATTATTTGTTATATAATCCAATATTGCAATCACATATTGCTTTGAAATGCAATATTCTAGTGACATTAAATTCTGCATTCTTAGTGTTGTGACTTTACTATGTCATAGTATTGCAGTGCTGAAATATTGTTTGCCCTCCAAAACAAACAGCTTTTTATGTATTTCTGAAGCATGGTCAGCAGTCTTCACTCTTTCTATTAAATTTTGCTCTTTAAAATTTGTGCAGTCCCTAATCTGGGAAATTTATACAGACCAGGATCCTTAGGAAGTAAATCTCTGGGCAGCCTCACAGTGGATGAGGTAAAGTTGGGCAATGCTCATTTCTTTTGTTAACAGGGAGATGTGCCAAGAGGGCAGCGATTCATTCTTTTACTCCCAACACTGTGTTTGAGTTTCTTGCATTCGGTTCTGTAATAAAATCTCCTCCTCCTGTGAAGCAGCACTAGCTCTACATCTCTTCCAGAAAGAGTGGCCAGAGTAGTCAGTGAACGCAGTAAATCGCTTAATTACCACCAATGCTTTGAAAGGATTTTTTTAAGTTTTGGTGAAATTGTTTGGTTTATGGGTTGGTTTTTAAAAGTTGCCTCTGTTGGTAGAGATCAGAGTAAGCAAATGTATACAGACAGGCTTGAACCACAGAATCTGAAACAAAAACACAGCCTTGAAATTCTGGGTTATTTATATTCAGGGCTCCACATCATCCAGTTGTAGCGAGGAAGGGCAGACACCTGTTTGGATTTCTTTCTAGATTTCCTTAAATAGGAGGACAAATTTTAGATCTGGGATTTTGGTTTGGGCCCATTTGCAGTTACAACAGTCTACAGCTGTGGAAGAGCAGTGAGAGAAAGGCAAAAGTTGCATGGAGGAGTAGTTATTCATAGCTACAATGCAGGAATAGACAGGATGTTGGTAAGGTTGCTTAGCAGCTGTATTCACACAGTCCAAGCTCTGCTGTGTTTTCATCGAGGATCTAATGTGCTTTCTGTTAAAGTAAAGCTATTCATGGTGTAGGAGGATATACTTAAAGAGGGAACAGCTTACTGGGCTTTTCTCATGATTAAAGCACAGTCACTATCCACACTGCTATTCCTAATATTCAAGCTGAAAGCAGGGCTGACCACATTAGCCTGCTTTTGAACCAGCGCTTTTTACAAGAGTCTACATCTTAGAGCTTTTGCTCTCATTGGCTGTCTTTCAATCTCACAGCCTTCCTGGAAGGACTGATGGCAGGATCCAGGCCACTGCATGCACTGATGTGCCTAGCTGTGAAGTGCCTGGCAATCTCCACCCGAGTGAAGCATTTACTGCTCCTCATTGGCCTGTGCTCCTCAGGACTCCTGCTTGACCGGTGCTTAGAAGCAGCCTACAGAGATCCTAAATAGAGGTGTCTGTAGCAGTTTCTGTCCCCAGCAGCCCATCCTATCCCTTCCATTTCTCCCTACTGCTACTTGCCTAGCAATGGCTCAACAGCCATAGTTCACAGATACTGAGATAATTGGCACTGATTTAAACTGCCAAGCTGTAAAATGAAATGATGTATACCAGGAGCTGGCTCAGAAACTGTGAAGGTGTCCAGGCAGCTACAGGGCAGGAATCTTTGCTGTCCGTTCTGCAGCAGCTGAACAATGCAGCAGAGTCAGAACATCCAAGAAAGGAATGGAGCAGATAACTGGGGCAGAGGTTGGTTTGTAATTTCAGTCTCCCCATTTGAAAATAGACCTAGCAATACCAGCAGGAATTTTAGGGATGGAAAACCCTGTGTTAAAACCAGATATCACTATAGAACATCACACATAAGCAGCATACTGGCTGGGAGTAGGAGAAAGTTAGTGGTTAAATCACTAGTAAAAATAAGGTTAAGCTGTGTCTTCAGTTTTTCATGTGTAGCTTTTCAAGGTTCTGATAGATAATATTTTTCTCTTTTTGTTTAAAATGAGCTTTTTATTTCCTTGTTGGCTCAGTGTACATGTGCTCATGAAACTTTAATAGGCATGGAGGAGTCAGAATGGCAGTAGGGAGGTACGGGCAGGTGAGACTCATACTCTTATTAATGACATTTTTCTATATTACAATTCTAGCAATAAAGATGATGGTTATCTTGCTTCTGTTGCCTGGCATAACACATTCTGTGGTGTATAGAGCAGACAATGGTTCTCCAGAGGAACTGGGCACAGTTCATGCACAGCCTTGATTACTGCTCTGAATATTGCATATCCTCTTGTGTGACATCGTAGCTCAGTGTTCCTGTGCTGGCTGCACACCACCTGGGTTTTCTTCTTTATTTTTCTCCCACACCACCCACCAGAGAATAGATCATACCCATTGGAAAGTGACATGAGAAATGGTGCCACCTCCTCCTTCCAATATTAAGAAAAGCTGAGAGAGGAAACTAGCTTTAAATCATGTAGGATGTAGTTGCTCCCTCCTGCAATTTTAGCTGTCTCCTGTCTTCCACTATTGCTTGTTGCCCATGCGTGCCTTGGCACACAGGACCAGGAGAGGCTGGGGATGGGAGGGTGGACAGTGGATGTCTCTGTGTCTGTGTCATTGAACCCAGCTGATGGGTTCAGCGTAGGGCAGAGAGGGTTGCCTGTGCCTAGGGTGTGTGGAGGAAGAGATATGTCTGATTATGGATTTACCCAGCAAAAACACTGCTCTGCTCTCCATGTGGTACGAATCCCATCCAGGCTATTTGTCTTAACAACCCCTCTGCATCAGGAAATAATCTCCTAGGCTACCCTGAAATGACTCTTCATCTTAATTTTGTGACCTACAGCAGCAAGAGTAGTTCAAATGAGATTTATATGTTAAGTTTCTCAGTTTCCCAATACTCTGTCTGCCAGGTATCTGCCCTGCTGAGGCTCAAGGCCTGGAATAAACATGTGGAGAAAATTTTTAGGGAGTCTTTGCTGCTGTCTATATTATGTATCACCATTGAGACATATTCAGAGGCTCTAGAAGTAGAATGTGTCTCTTTGCAGCTCATAGGATGTCTTAATGAAGAGGGGTAAAACCAGGAAATCGTTGGGTTTTTGTTCCGTTTTTTTTTTTTTTTTTTTTTAACAAAAATCTATTAACAGTCTATTATTAAAGCTAAAAGACATTGTGAACCTAGTTTAATAAATATTTTATTTTGGAAGTCATCTTGCTGTAGTAGATACCACAGGCAGAGATCTTTCCTGGCTCACTTCCACATGTTAAAATTAAGGGAAAATATGTATGTGCAGAGAAGAGTTTCAGAAATTGCCAGATGAAATGCTGAAGACTGAGCATTTTTGACAATCTTCACCCCAGTTAAAACTGAATATTCTACTTCAGCTCTGTTCTGATATACTTCACTCTTTGAGAAACAAACTGCAGAATTGCTGCAATGTGTTTTTTGTTTCAGGTAAGGAAGGATGTGGGATGTGGCTGAGTGGTCATAACACAAGCCTCATAAGGTGGATATCTGTCTTCTTTTGCCCATGTTGCCACTGATTCTTGTCCAGTTACTTCACCATTCTGTGCCTCATCCTTCACTATACTAAGACTTTACCAGATATTTAGAGCAATATAACCCTAAACAGTTGTGTATGTGCACCACATGTGCATGTTGGTACTTGTGTGAAGCTAACATTGCAATAAGTTTTAAGAGAAGATCTACTTTTCCTACTTACCTTCCAAGTGGCAAAATGATCTCAGACATCAGATGGCCACCACTGATTTGCTCTCAAGATGCTTGCCTTAGTTTTCGGGTTTTGCTTTCATGTTCAATGCCAATATGTCTTTTATTCACTCACTATATTCACAAGTGCTGTAAACAATTTCTCCATTTTTTCCATGTCTGGAGACTTCGCTACTATTCTGTTGTGGAAAAAGTCTCCATCACTTTCCATCAGTGGTAATGGCCAGATTCCACTCTGAGGTCGTTTTGACATGTTTCAAGTTTTCCTCGCTAAAGGAAAATATTTACTTGTTTATTATCAGCTGTAAAGTCAAGGTTTTACTGTTCACAGAGATAAATGACCTATTATCAATGCAATTCTTTTTTCCAAAGCCTGAGGAAAACCACTTGTAATGGAAATTAGCAATGGCTATTACTGAAGAGGGGAACAAAATGTTTCCTTTTTATTATCTGTCCTATTAATAGTTACCAAGAAATGTCAGGTGACAAAGTAGAAAAAGTAGATAACATCAAGTCATGTTTTAATCTTATTTAGTCCCTCATAATGATGAACCAGAAGAGACCCTAATTATTCAGTTACATGACTTAAATAGTCTTGCTATTGTAGATAATTACATTTGCAACATGTCTTGAAAGTGTTAGCGGAGTTATGGAGCTGATTCTAAACTAAATTTCTCATTTAATGCTTCCATACAGAGGCAGTGATACCCCTCGGTTTGAAAATGTGAAATTTCTCAAGTAGTGGTAACACCGCTTTTTCAAGTTTAAGGTTATGTGTGCTTCAGAGGTTTTTACTGTCTGTCCTCACTTTTTATTCAGTTGGTGAAACAGAAAAGAAGGTTTTCATATGTCACCCAAAAGGGAGCCAGTTCACCCAGCCATTGTACCTGAAGAACTTAGTGTTTTCAACAAAATTACGTTTTGTAGGCAGGACACTTCACTGATCTCTGGATTGCACTCACAACTTAGTCATTTCCATCCCAATAATTAGGCAAAACAACAAATAAACTTTATATGATTTTATTTTGAGCATGGCACAACAGTGATTTGTTGTTTCAACACTCTCTTAGTGGGAACCTCCTCTGCCTTTTGTGCACCTTAGAGAGATTGGAAGTGCTAATGCCTGCAAATGTAAGCAAATGTTTTCCTTCCAGTTTTATCTCTCTCCTAACACTCCTGACTGTTTATCCATTTTTATCGTTATAGCTTAAAATTACAGCATTTTTTTAGCAATTATTGAATTGTATTTCCTATTTTGCTCAGAAATCTTTTGCCATTTAATCTTCTATATAGTACAAAAAGATCTTGGAATGCCAAGTATAATATGGAACTCAGAAATATAATGTATAATAAACATTAAAATGCATAAGAAGCCATAGGATTTCAGCAGAAATACAGTGGGATACAATGAGAGGCTCATCTCAGCTGCTTCTCACTTTGTATTCTTTGTTTATATTAGGAGTTGGAGTCAAATTACCTTCTTGTGCATAGGAATTAGTTAAGGAAGAAAACAAATATTTTCAAAAGATGTCCTTTCAAAAATGTCCCTTGTTGATTGTACTCACAGGGAAGTGAAAAATGCATCCTTCTGCAAATGCCCCTTTGTTTGTTTTTTCTGATGGTGACTACACCTCAGATTTCTAGTGGATTCAGAGCCAGTCTTTAGTCCTCGCTTTTCTGGCATGTCCAAAAGGTGGGTGAAACTGCTGGATCAGTATGAAACTCTGCACCATCTGTTTTATTACGGTGAACAGTGCTAGGAAAAGGTCATCATCTTTATATATGCCTCATAACTCAGTGAGAAGAATGGATGCAATATTATCCCCTGTATTTTTCTTCCATGTGGTGCTTTTCCTCACTATGCCAAGTGCCTTCAGGTAAAAGAAAGCGACAGCGTTGCAGGGAAAGACAGTGAGATCTAAAGGCCACTGCATTCCTGCTGTCATGAGGATGGTACTTAGTCACCATATTTGCTCTAGTGAGTAAAGTACGTCCTTGTTCTGTCCCTATTCACTTATTCAACCCATTGAGCAAACCAGTATGAGGCTGCACATCAGTATTCAAGACACATCATGACATGAGGAATCTGGAAAGGGGGCTTGGTTTGTTCCCTTTTAAATGAGATTGAAATTGCTGAGTATCCAGTTCTCACAGAGCCCTTTTTGTCAAGGGATTTCAAGAGGTTTCACAAAATTAGCCACATCTAGTGGGTGATAAACGTCTGCTGAAAGAAAAGCAAACGATCAGCCATTGACAGAACCAAGAATAGGTCCCACTCTTGTTTTTTCCACTGGCCATCACTGCCTCTCACAAACATCCTGTGCACCTTTTCTTGTCTCTCCAGGAGCTGCGGGAAGGAGCCTGTTGCACCAAGGAGTGGGGACAGCAAGTGCTTTCCCAGGGGCTGCAGGCTGCATGCCCCATGCCAGCCCTATGCCCCGCCAGGGTCACTGCTGGGACCGGCGGGGTGTCCAAGGGCGGAGTAGGGGTCTGCCGGGTGAATGGGGCAGCCCAGCCCTCCCAAAACTGCCCCTCAGGCTTTCTGCATACCCAAGTTGCCACCTCTGCGTGTCACATTATTAGCGGGATTTTGTTCAGAACCGTGAGACTTGGAGGCAGTGTTTCTTTTCCAAGAGGGTGTGATGGATTTGCAGTAGGGGACCTGTGGCAGTTAGTGCTTGGCAAGTGCTGTGCAAGGCCGGGAGCTGAGTGACTCAGGGAAGCTATTAATAGTCTTCATTGAGAAGCTTATGTTGCCTCAATAACATGGATCGTTAATTTTGCTTTTTAATCATTAAGAAAATACCTTTGTTTGATGGAATGTTTGGGACAAAGTCAGATGTAAGAAATCTTTCTGCTTTTCTTACTCTTGTTGCATTAGCTATTAACTAAGTCACTAAGCTCTTAACTAACCTCTTTTTGATATTTTAAAGCTGATGGAATGATTATATTTGCATGTATACAAATTAGTATGCTGCTAAATCATTATTTCGAGTTGTACTGCTTTCTGAGCACTCTGTGTTTGTATATGAGAAATCTGAAGCAATAAAACATGCACTACAAACAAATTAAAGGAAGTGTTATGGGGATTTACCCAAGGCATTTATACTGTCTGAATACCAGTTCCTAATGAAATTGTGAGGAAATAAGCGGAATTTATTTCTGCTGCTAATGTTCATTATTGTCTCCCTTTTAAAAATGTTCACTACAATATTAAGGTGTCTTCTCCTCAAGTTCCCTCCCTCTCTACAAGGCCAGTAGGCCATTCTGCAGTTCTCTGCTCAGTGCCATTTTCCTTTGTTCTTTCTCCTAAAAAATCACACATGGTAAAATAAGGACCTTCCAGGATAGGCTGTGATTCAGAAAGGATATAGGCAGGGCACCATGCACAAAAAATTCAAAGTGGCCTATGGATGGGTTAAAGACAGGAGGTACAGCTCTGGCTGTGTTCCTACCACCACCCCATGCAATGAAGAACATAAATAACCATCTAGGCCAGCCTAGATCCTTATTTTGTCATAGATGCAGGAGGTTGTCCAAGAGTCACCAGCACTAGCAGAATTTCCAGCTCTTTCCAGGGGTCTGTGTGCAGCAGCCATGGTGCTTTGCCCACAGAGGCAGGGCTGGAGCTCAGGCAGCTGAACCAGAGCAGCCAGGACTTGCACACAGTCTCTGCAAGCCTGCTGCTGCCAGCAGCACTCCATAGGAAAAAGTGAACATGCTTATTTTTGTATCTGTTGTGAATGATAATTATGGCATCTGAAGATGCACAAATGGCAGCTGCCTATTCCCAGGGACAGATGTCACCCTGAGCAGGTATGAGTGATTGCCTCCCTGGAGGCTCTCTCTGCTTCCCAACGAAGTACAAGTGCCTTCTTCATGCCCTTGTTCACTGTTAGGCTGACAACACCTGCTCTACCACCGCCTGTTTCTCACCTGGATCCCAGCCTGTTCCACCTACCAAGGTCTTCCTTGTGCCAGATTAAAAAATGTCTTCCATGTATACTGAGCCCTGTACGACTTTCTCAAAAAAGGACATCCTGCATTTAGGTAACTGAGGTTATTAACGCTGAAAATCAATGCCAGTTTGTTATGTTCAGAGCCTTTTAATGTTATGTTCATTAAAATCTCATCATGGTGGATTTTTTCAGTAAAATCTTTGAGAGGCTTTTTATATCAACAAATCCTAGAAAGCCTTTTTATATCAATATTAATCTTGTTAAGTCCTTTTTAATATCAGCATAACTCCTGAAGGCTTTTTTAACCGTAAAAAAATTATCAATGCAGTTTCTAGATTTATGATGAACCATAGAAAAGTAATAACCAAAGGAGAAGCAAGCAGTGCGTTGCAAAGTATGAATTACAAAAACTGTTGCTCTCACAATAATCTGAAACTAAAAAACACCAGTAATGTTGTGATGAACCTTAAGTACAGCCCTAGAGAATTCAAACTGTAATATTATAGGCAGAAAAATGTCTGAACAGGGACACAACTGTTACAGGAGAGGGATGAATTTTCGCTGGCCTTGAGTAAGGGCTCATGCTCTCCCCACTGTGTAAAACAGCAAGAAGCGCAGTAATGAGTAAGATCCATTCATATGGTTCATGATTCCTCACAGCCTCTTAAATTGGACTTTATCTTGCTGTTTTATCATATTTACTATAGAATATGCTCCAGTGCTGACAGCAGTGCAAATGCAATTACAATACATCTACATCTCCCACTGCCTGTTCTGCTGCTGCTCTTAATTAGGCACTTTCCCAATGGAGTCTGGCAATGTACAGTTTCTGAAGTGGTAAACGAAATCATAGAATCACAGAATAGTTTAAATCAGAAGGGGGTCATCTAGTTCAACCTCCACTCAAAGTGGGTCCAACTAGGTCAGGTTCCCCAGGGCCTTACCCAGTCAAGTTTTCAATATCTCCAGGGAAGGTATTTTTTTTTCTTAATATCTGATTGGGATTTTCCTTGCGTCCATTGCCTCTTGTCCCACCACCATCTGCCTCTGAGAGGGCTCAGGCTCTGTTTTCTCTGTTGAGCCTCTTAAGGCTGAACAAACCCAGCTCTCTCAGCCTCTCCTTGTATGTCCTGCGCTCCAATTCCCTGACCAGTTTGGTGACCCTTTACCAGACTTGCATCAGACAGGCAGCATGCAGTGAATTTGATAATGTTATGGACCAGGGAGATTAGACATTCCTGCATAGCAGAGAGTATGGGAGGAAAGGTGGAGAAGTTGTTACTGTTTTACAGGTTTCCTAAAAATAAGAAGAGACTCTGGAGATGATCCATCCAGAGTAAGGGGTGCTGCTGTGGAAACTGAGTCAAGTAACTTCTACTCTGCTCTGCAAGGATACCACTTACATGAACTAATGCCAATGATTACCTAGTTTCATTGTAAAGAAGAAAATGGAAGAGGTGTTCAAGGAGCTTGTGGAGACCTCTCTGAAGCATGGGAGCATGGCGAAGGGAAGGGAAGGGAAGGGAAGGGAAGGGAAGGGAAGGGAAGGGAAGGGAAGGGAAGGGAAGGGAAGGGAAGGGAAGGGAAGGGAAGGGAAGGGAAGGGAAGGGAAGAGAAGAGAAGAGAAGAGAAGAGAAGAGAAGAGAAGAGAAGAGAAGAGAAGAGAAGAGAAGAGAAGAGAAGAGAAGAGAAGAGAAGAGAAGAGAAGAGAAGAGAAGAGAAGAGAAGAGAAGAGAAGAGAAGAGAAGAGAAGAGAAGAGAAGAGAAGAGAAGAGAACAAGGGTTTGGAGGGAAGGTCTGAAGGGGGTGCACACTGAATCTTGAGAGCTTAAGGGATATGTTCCCTGATCCACCAGTTTTGGTGAAGCCTGAGAGGTTTGTGTACAGTCTTGGAGTGACTAAAATGAATCTGGCTGCCACAGGGAGGTAATGTGAATGGACAGGGGTGTGCAATGGATGGTATGAACAGCCAACCTGGGCTGCTGGGTGACATATTCCAAAGCTGCTTTTGGCCTCCAAACTTCCCCCATTCAAACACAACACCAAAAAGATGGCCAGCACCAGTATTAGAGCCACATGAGAGGGGAAATGTCTCCCAGTCAAACTTAGTCTCCTTGCACCCAACTATTGGGCTGTGACAGTGATGCTCAAGACCCGAGTCACCTCAAAGAAAGAAGATTTCTCCTGTGGCCTCAGTCAGCTGCAGGTCCAGCCAGAGCCTTCAGCTACCCTTCAGTGCTCTTTGCTCTGCTTGCACGATTCAGAATGCTTCAGACTCTGTATTTTGCTCTTGTGACCTATCTGCTTTGGTGGTGCTGTAAGGACAATACAGTCAGACTCTTGTCTGCAGGCAAGCTTTGTTTTGCCAGCTGAGTGCCTCTAATATACATAACACAAGCCATGCATAGACAAGGAGCCACCCATGGCCTGCAGGCTTGGGCTTTCAAACAGACCTCGAACTAAGTTTCGCTGGAGGTTCACAGTGGTAGAAGTTCTTGAAATCAGGCAGCGTGAGTGCCACAGGTTCCCCTGGTCTGTGATGTCCAGCTGCCCCCATGGCTGATTGGCATACACCACTCTCACCAAAATTCACACCCTGCACAGCTGGGAAGGCCCCCAACCCTCCCTTCCCTGCTTATCCTCCCTGCCACATAGTCTCAAGTATCATGTCAAAACCTTTTGGTTCTTTCTTCCAGGTAGCTGGAGATAAACACATTCCTGGTAGTTATCACTGAAAGGTGTTTAGGTTGTTGAAAGTGCTCTGCAAGTCTTTGAGCCTCTGTCTCCCAGCTCTCAGTCTTGCTCACTCTCTGTTTGCAGCTGGGGCAGGAGACAACATGCCATCTTAATTCAAGGCAGGTATTGCTCAATGGTCTCAAGCCTTCTGCGTGGTGCTGGCCGTTTACTCCTAAAAGCAAACTGCTGTCCTCATGTTTGCATGGTAGTTGAGCAGTTCTCCATGAGATGCAGCTGTCCTGTAAGAAGTGTTCTTGGACAGGGCGGTGAAGCTTTTACAGACTCTCCCAGGGTAAGAGACAGGGTGATGACACCATAAATATCCATGTTATTGGATATTCTTTTTTTTTTTTTTTTTTAATTTAGAGACTGGTTGAATACCTCTGATAATGCCAGTATCCAAAATCCAAAACATTCTGGGGACAAACCATGTTATCACTGTGCTCCAAGGGCAGGACCACTGCTGGAAGCAGTGACCTCTTCCCAGTTCAGAAACTCCATGACATTGTACAGAGAATGAAGGGTCAAAAAAGAGGCTCCAGTGGACTTGCTTTCAGTGTCTGCCAGTTGTAAATGGCAGTTCATGCCCTCTGTATTTGGAATTTTTACCGTTTCACCAGAAGAATTGATCTTTCTATGTGGCCCAGGTTGGTTTAGAGTATGTCGGTGCATTTTGAGGTGTAAAAACTGACAATCAAAATGGAAGGATTATTTCCCTTTCACCTTGTGTGGGCTTCAGCACATCTGAAACCTTGAGGGCCACATTTTGATTGCCATCTATTCGAAATGGGAAATTTACAGGGTTGCATTTCAGTAAAAATGACCCAGTTCTGCATTTCTCCCTTCACAACTGGCAGAACCACAGCTGTTCTATGCCTGTGTGAAGCATGTTCCTTCTGCACAGGGCATGTCTCTTAGCAGATGGTTTGTGGGTGTGTATACATCCAAAAAAAATCACTTAAACACGTAAATCAAGTTGATTTTCTTAAAGGAAAAAAATATCTCTAGCAGTTTTTCTTTCTCACTCTCCCCTAACTGTAACAGTTGTGTAGAGGTGACTGGTTTACAGCTTAGTGTGCTGGTGTGTGGGTTGTTCCCCACTGAAAAAGACCCATCCTTGCAATCAGACTGCGATGTTGGGGTAGCACAGATATAGCTCCATGCTTTCCCTAAAAAAGCCTGTATGCAAGGCATTGTGTGGTCTATCAGCTTGTAAAAAATCAGTTGGGATATCTCTGCCATGACATCTCTGCCAGTGAAAAAAGCAGCCCCCATTTTACAGCGCAAAGCAGATTAACTGGTCACCGAGATGTAAGTGGATTTTTGCCTCTTTGAGTTCATCTCAGCAATCACTGGATACGATAAAATCTGTGCAGTAGTTTACATGGACCTTCCTGTAAAATTTACATTATTTTATTTTTCAGATAGTTTCCAGTCTCCCCCAATTAAACCAGCATTTTTACTGTGATATGTGTACTGCTTAAGAGATGAGGCTTTTTCATATTTGATTCATGTAGTTTCATTTCAGCCTCGAATTTTTAAACAAGTGTAATAAATTGTGACAGAGCGCAGTGTTCATTCAACATCTGGATGCTTTTGTACATTTCTTAGCTCATTATGATGATTAATACCAATTTACCATGTTTCTGAGATTTTTAAAGGCCATCTACATTACTAACATATCTGCCCTTCACTGAAGTGAAGAATTTTTAAATCCTTTTTCCCAGCTAGGGTTACAGATATGTTAAAGGGTTTTATAAATGTTGGGATGATTTTGACTCATTGTGAGCTCCTGAATATTGTGGGTTTTCAATACTTATAAGAAAGATGGAGACAAAATTTTTACCAGGGCCTGTTGCAATAGTACAAGGAGTAATAGTTTCAAACTAAAAGAGGGTAGATTCAGACTAGATATGAGGAAGAAATTTTTACGATGAGGGTGGTGAAACACTGGAACAACTTGCCCAGAGAAGTGGTAGATGGCCCATCTCTGAAAACATTCAAAGTGAGGTTGGATGGGGCTCTGAGCAACCTGTTCTAGTTGAAGATGTCCCTGGTCACTGCATGGGAATTGGAATAGACAACCTTTAAAGGTCCCTTCCAACTCAAACTATTCTATGATTCTATGATTCTACTCTCCTGTGAAAAGATTCAGAAAGTAGATAAATCATGACCGAAGTAGCAGCAATAACAATAAAGTCCTTGAAAGCCTCATGAGGACTCTCCTTTCCCAGAAAACACAGTGAGATCACCTTGTTTTCAATGTGCTATCCATTTTGACTGCTGTATGCCTGATTATTGGCATGGTAAAAACTGTATTAGGGTTCTTAAGCTCATCACTAAAAATGAATAGCAAAGAAATACCTTACAAATGCAAGTACTCCAGAAAATGATGGCTCCCTTGTCAAAGACTGCCACATGCACTCATTTCCTGGAACATGTCCTCCATGCATACAAAATGGACGAAGTGGACATTTACCTTAGAGACACTGATGTCCTGAAACAGGAGCCTAATGTTGGCTCTGTGAACTGTCCCATGCTGGAGCATCTCTTCTCACTGGCATGTGGCTGTGGCCGTGAGAGACCAGCCTCCCCAAGGAAGAGCTACTCTATGAATCCCTCTCTTAATGCCAGTTGGGACTGTTGCTTTCCTCCTGCCTGACTTCTAGTTAGAGCTAAGTAGAACATGCGCAGACTTGTTGCATTACTATATATCACTGAGTTTAAGTCTGTCCCTTATTTTTTTAAGTGTCCCTGAGGGTGATTACTGGTTTTTTTTTGAGTCATCACTTCATCTGCTTCATGAATAAAATGTGGGTTGACTCAACCCAGCTTTCACAGAGCCCTGAAAAACAATACATTGATTAAGTCATGTTTTCAGAGTAGAGAAACCCAAGGTCATAACAAAAGCTAAAGAAAAATCCCCAAAATCCTTTTTTTTTCTTCTTGAGCTGTCCTTAGACTTCACTGAAATGCACATCAGTGAGAAGAATCACGAACATAGATTTGTGTTTCTGGTTTAACTCTTAAACATCTTATGAACAGCATTAATGAAATTGTACTCAGAGAAAAAAGACTTATGGAAGTGTTTTCTTTAAGCCTACAAATACTTTCCACACACAAACATTATATATTTTATTGCAAGATGGGTTGGAGGTACAGAAAAAGGTTTTTAAGTCCAGTAATAGTAATGTACTAGCTCTTTCTGGCCTGGCCTTGATTGTTCCCAGATAGACCCCTCACCAGTGCTCTATGGAAATTTTCATGCAAATTTAGAAACTTTGAAAAAGAAAGATAATGAACTGTTATGAGCTGTTCTGTACTGGCAGGAATAGCACTTTTAGCACTAAAGCTATAGCAGAGGGAAAGCCTCTGAACGCTGTGGTAGAACTACAGACAGAAGTTTTCCCTTGGAACTTACCATATCAACCAGGACTGAATCACAGTGGAGACGTGAGGGGGAGACATTTTTAAATAAGCCTAATGTGAGGGACTCAGTAAGAGTTTGCTGGAAGTCTGTGGTGTGAAGATTGAAGAGCCTGGTCAGAAAAAGATTAAGATCTGGGAATGATTGAGAAGTAGTGTAAGCAATTCCTCTGGATGGAGTTCTGAGTTATGTTTGCTGAAGGCTGTTTCATTTTCCCAGCAATCCTGTTTGAAATAAAGTTGTACGTACTGATCTCAAACATCGTGATTTACAGATATGCACAAAGAGTGCATCCTAAATTTTTCTGACTATATATGAATATATGTTCTACTGCCTGTGAAAGACAAAATGATACATTGGGATGAATTTACAGGAGAGCTGAAGTCTACCCAAAAGAATTACAGCTAGTATTATCTGAGTATTCCAACTTTTGTTAGCTAAAAAAGATCCATCACATATATCATCATGGAGTAAATAGCAGTGTGGAACACAACATTTCGGGCTTGTTCACACAACATGTACAGGTACAGAGCTGTCAAAATGATCATCATCTAACTTTGTGCCCAAATATTGTTCCTGTATGCTTGGTTCTTTGAATTACATCCTTGCATGGGTTGTCACCATGATAATGACTGCAATGGTTATGTCACAGTAATAAGGAAAGATACCCCCTTGCATCTAACAAGATGCTCTGCAATTTATGGTATAAATGATAATATGATTTTGCATTTATCAGTAAAGACAGGAGGAATGTCAGATGAAAAACGGCTTGTAAATGCAGATTATAAAAATAATTTTACTACTAAGAAAGAAACTTAAAATTATTTTTTTTATTTTGCTGCTAAAAACAACATTATGACTGGTGCAGAAGCAAGAAAAGTGCATTGTAGAATACCAGATGTCTCTGGATATCTTTAGGTCTTCATATAGCTATCACGTGATCATGACGGGAAATTAAATAGTACTATTTTCTAAGATTCAGTTACACTTAAAATAATACAGTGGAAACTAGAGTTATTGCCAAAATAGATTAGTTATTTTTTTCAATTAAGAAAGCAATTAAAGGGCTCACAGAAAAATGTGTGTTTCCTTTTGTGGTCGATGATTCCTCAAACCGTTAAATGTCAAAATGCTTTCCATAGCTTTTTAGTAAATAGTTGAAAGGGAGATCATCCATTGTATGATTATTTTTAAGACAACAATGAAGCTGGAGAAAGAGAATGAATAGTTACTTCCACCCAGTTGTTTGTCTCCCATCATGAAAACATCCTGTGGGCAACTCATCATTT
Source organism: Strix uralensis (assembly GCF_047716275.1). Classification (NCBI taxonomy): domain Eukaryota; kingdom Metazoa; phylum Chordata; class Aves; order Strigiformes; family Strigidae; genus Strix; species Strix uralensis. Next base: position 112,816,159 of record NC_133973.1, on the reverse strand, counting down.
GACCTTGAAACCTTTGCATCAGAATTCTTCAACTGCTTTTCCTTATCTACCAAAGGAATTTTAGAATTACCAGGAGTTATTTTATTTTGTTAACATGAATGCATAGAAATGTTAAGGCATATCCCCTCTACACCCTGTCATTGAAAGGATCTGAAATTGCTTTTCACTATGGAAGATAATAAGTGTATGTTAAGTCAAGATTTCCTGGTTGACATTTAAAAAATTTTAAAGTTGTGTAGACAGAGGTAATGATGAAGAGAATGAAGTACCTAAATACTATTTAAATTTATTTCATACTATATTCCAAACATTTAAGATACATCCTTAAAATGAGAAGCAACAGATCCCATACACCTCAAAATTTATGACTTAATGTGTTAAGTGAAGAATAATTTACTATGGTGAATTGACAATAGGAAGCCAAAGATCTGTGGGATGGTTCAATTACTTTTTTTGGAAAAAAAGGTTCATTCTTTAGGAAATCAGAGCAGGCACAGAAAGAGGTTTGTATATGGAATATCGTGTGTTGAGGTTGAGTGGAATGTATGAGTCTGCGTCACAAGACTCGTTTTTGAAAAAGGTGCAGTTCAATCTTTGAAGAACAGCAGCCTGCCAGCAGCAGAAGCCATTCAGTACCCACTGAATTTGGTGGGAATTTAGGACCTGAGGCAACTTGCAAGGATGAGCCATATTCATCACCTACCAGGGTCCCAGGCCTCAAAACCACAAAACAGAAGAGACCCTGTGGCTCTGCACAAATTAATGTGAAAATCTGGAACTTTTATAGGGATGGGTCAATAGACATCTGTGCTTTATGGAGATCAGAACTGGCCAATGTGTAGTGCTATGTCTATATTTGCTTTGCTGGCTGGGATTGAGATGAGGCTTGAGTTCATGGAGACAAAGGGTTTGAGTCATTTGCCTCTTTATTGTCCCTGGGGGGAGCTCAGGGAAGCCTGGAGAGCTGGTTGTGCTCAGTCCAGGCTATAGGTGCTAAGCAAGTCAACACATTGAAAACTGGGCCTGGACCAATGGGGTGGTGTAGTCGTAACCTCACCTGTTTCTTGTTACACCATGCCACGAACCTGTGGGATTAAGTGTTTGCATTCACCAGAACAATCAGGCAGGCTATTAAATTATTTTGATGTCTCAGTTTCATAACTCGGTGGTTATCTGGTTTTGAAATAGTACAAATACATCCCCTGCTGTGTGATGTGGAATGATTAAGTGGTGAGGCAACCCAGAGGTGAGCAGCCCCAATGTCGCAGGGCCAGTTGAGGTACAGCCATCACGCTGGTGGGCGGCAAAGCTTTAACTCAGTCCGATGTCTGCTCTTTGGTGTGTTTTTTTTTGATTCATGTATGAAGATCACTGCTTTAGAGGTTAGCTTAATTCTCTGGGAAGTTAAAAGGCTTTCATGCTCTGTGTTGTCACACTGCAGGGAACACAAGTTTGGCAAGATGAGATCAGCTGAATATAATGCACAGAAAAAAGAGACTGCCAGTGCTTGGGGGAGGTGGGTGGTGATCTGCAGGCTTCAGGGTGGACATGGTATGGGATACAAAATGATGGGGGTTTTCAGGTCTTTTATCCCTCACCATTTCCCTGAAACAGCCTCAGTCATTACAATACAAGCCTTTTAATTGTGCAGCTTGATGAACTGTCACACCTTTCTAGAGAAAAAATATATTTATTTTAAAGAAATGGTGAATTAAAATTCCTTGTAAGCATGAAATACTGATAGATAATTCCATTTTGAAAGTCAGTGGACACATGCTCCTTTCTGCTGCCTGGTATGAGATGGTTGTGTTGGGAAGGGGCAGGGTGCCTGCACTGGAGAGGGGGCTTTTCTCCTCTCCTGCCACATGAGCAGCCAGCATGGCAGCTGTAGTAGGGTGGCTGCCTCTGTGCCCTCTCAGACGGGGCTGCACCCTGTGCCAGAGGGAAGGGGGACGAGCTGAGGAGCGTGACACTGCCTGGCTGCAGCATGTTGCCTTTTCTCTTGCCATGTACCACAGGCCTGGTGCTGCCTGAGGCTGTCCTTGAAGGTGCTCTCGTGCTCCCACTGTCATGATGGGATCAGGAGGGGAAGACCTGGCCAGTCAAACCACCTCTGTCTCTGTGGATGCTTCTCTGTTTTCATCAGCACAACCCCCTTGCAATGGCACCTTTCAGCACTTCCTGAGAACCAGAATGGCCATGCCTCCTGCGCTGCAGCCAGTCTTGATCCAACAGAGCTCTGCTGCTCAGACTTCTCTTTTTTTTTGTTATGGTAGATTACTGACATAGGAGATGCTGAATAATTTGATGGATTATCTGCAAACTTGATTAGAAATTAAAGATTAGCTAATTCCAAATCATTATAGCTTTCCTTGTTTGTTACAGGATCTGGCCAAGCTGGCATAGGAGAGCAGGCAGGCTCCCAGGGCTGCGAAGGGATTTGGGTTGGGGTGCTTGGTACCTGCAGGAAGGTCTGTGCACACTGACCGGGAGCCCCGTTGTACTGCTGTAGGGGCCTGTGGGTGTGCATCAGGCACATGGTGGAAATGTTCTGGATTTAAAAACGGAAACATCTTTCTCCAAGGTGGACTTTTTTTCAATGCCTGTCTTTTCATGGTTCCAGTTTACAGTGTGGTCCCACAGACACCCTGCCACAAGTGAGAAGAAAGAGTTGCAGCACAGAGGTGGAAAAGGGTAGGAACTTCCCAAGCCTGTTTTTTTTTTTTTTTGTCAAAGAATGGTGTATTGGGTAATTTTACCTGGGCCCAGGGGAATGGGTCAGTGTCAGATGCTGCAGCTTACAGCAGGTCTCCTACTCTCTTGTACTTTGGACAGCCATTGACACTAATGTCAAGTGAGTATTAAATACTAGTGTAGTGTGTAGTTTAACTGATCATATAAGGACAAATCAAAGTAAAATCAGACCCAATGTTACCTCCTCATTCTTTGTGACATGTTGCTCAGAAAAGTTAGAGTTTAGATTTTTTTTTTTGAGAGGCTGTCAAATCTTTACATGCCTTGAAAAACGGAAGATTGGTAAAATCAATGTCACTATGTACGAGCTGTAGTATGGATCCTGAACTGGAGAGGTGCTACTGTCTTCCACTGTTGGTGCCTTCATCTTTTCTGTGCAAAGCAACAGCAACTTGCAAATAAATTTGTTTCCTTTCCCTTACCAAGAACAGATGGTCTACATTTCTAGTGGTGAGGAAAGGGCCAAACCAATGAAGGAGGAATTGTCCATCTAGCAAAACTACTGGTCCAGACATGCTGGAATTGGCAATGGAGCTAGGGAAGACTGATTACAGTATCAGACTTGGGTTCAGGACAGAGAACCGTCTTTCAGACTGTGGTTTATGGACCATGAAGAGACGGTTCATCATAATTCACTTGAGAAATGTCTGTTTATTTCCAGGTGATAGTAGGTGTTAACAAAACAGCCAAAGAATTTACTTGTCCAGCACATTTTCCCCTACCAGGAGTCTGAAGTTGACAGGGATGTTTGCAGTGGGCAAGGGCAATCTCTCAAACTGTGGTTAGTGAAGGAGATGGCTCACAAGACTTGCTCTGCCTTGAGCTGCAGCTCTGTCTGTGGGGAAGTTGAGGATGTGAAGTTCCTGACTGATGACATTTTCAGCAAGAAATGCATTCTCTAGCACAGATTTTTTAAAAAGCCCCAACATTTATTTATTCATTCCTTTACTATGTGATAATGTATGCAGTTAACATTGTACTTCAAAGACACTTTCATGTTTTAAGGGAGAGGTGTCAAATAACACTGTAGAGAGGTGTTTTTCCATCTGTTTGTACTGTGTTTGTTTTTATGTTGCTTTTTGTGGGACTTTTTTTGTAATCCAAGCTATTTCTGAACTGATTATTTCAGAATTGTGGGATCTGTTCCTACATCCTTTGTGTCTGTGCCAATTATTTGTCTGAATCCTTCTACTCTAGACAAAGCCAATGAAAAAGTCTCACCAGTAGCAAAATGAGTAGTGACCTGAGCTAACCTCTGCAGGTAGAGCGTTTCAGGGTGTAGCACACTCTGTGTAGAGGACCTGGGGAGAGCAGTACTGTGTGATGCTGGTAGTGCCATTGCAAGGGGCTTGTAGTAAGTTTTTCATTATATAGCAATCTCTGTCCCTCAGAGAATTTGTCCTTTTCTGTGCTGTCTTCTAACAAATGTCCAGGAGGAGACTGCCACTTAATACTGATTGTCTATGATAGGGACCACAGGCTCTGAGCACTGTGGAAGATTGAAAAGGACCTGTGAGGCAGATGGTTATTTCTTCTGGCCTTCTCCTATGCCTGTGCCATGTCTGGGTCTGACACACTCATGGAGATCTCTGGTGGTGGAGTCTTCCCTATATGTTACTCTTGTACTGTGCTTACTGCTACATAGTTTTTTCTCAGTTGTTTTCTGGATCTTCTATTTTGCAAGTTAAATCAATTTTTCTTTGTCCTGTCCAAGGTGGATTTGGAGAAAAGATTCTTTTCTTTCTCTTTGCAACATCCTTCTACATTCTTTATGTTCCCCTCAGCCTTCTTTATGTTCTTATTATGTTCCCCTCAGCCTTCTCTTTAGGATAAGCAATCCCACTTCAATCAGTCTTTCCTCATATGATGTGCTTTATAGACCTCTGATCATACCTGTTGCTCTTCCTGTTCACCTCCTTCTGAATCACAGTGCCCATGACGTTCTGCATCTTCAAGCTACAATTCCATTTTCATGTTTGAGCATGGTGATGCCTTTTTCACAACAGAAAGAACATTGTTGATTCAAGTTCAGCTCTTGCTCTGCACTAATCCTTAGATCACTCCAGCACAGTGGCTGCGTAACTAATGGTTTCCTATTTTGTATTTGCTAATGATCATTCCTGACTAGGTGCAGTAACTCTCATTTTCTTTTAGAGAGGAGCATCTTTTTTTTTTTTTTTTTTTCAAACGTATCTTGAATTTGTCAGGAAAGCTCTGAGCTTTGTCCTCCACTGCTGTTATTGAGGGGAGAATCTCCTGTTTAACCTTTCTGCAAATCAATTAACATTGTTTGTCAGAGAGTAGTACGTTGGATATTTGGGAGACACTTCCTTTTCCTACTGGGAGAGGAGCTGACTACTTCTGTCCTGCCCAGCTGTGTTTTTTTTAAGAGTGCTAAGGTCCTTTGAAAATCTGCAGTGTGCCACGTGGTAACTATTCACAAACCACAAGCTATGCTGTCTATCATTCTAGTCACCACACTATTTACTAACCAAAATGTCTTGCAATAGACCTTAGTCAGTTACTTTATGGTCAAAAGATAGAAGTAAGCATCCTCCAGACAGCGCGAGACAACAAATGTCATCCTGAGGCAGGCACATAAATCAGATCAGCTGAATCATCCTCTGAAAGTGCCTGTCCCTCTGAACTGACTTAAAAGGGAGCATGGGGTGACTGTCTCAGACATAGTCAAGGCTCACATGAATCACAGACCATCTTATTGATGGTCATTTTATTCAGTGGAGTGAAGAGGGCTCACAAAGAACCTCATTTTCCATTGAATTGTGAAGAGGACTCTGCTTCTGGTTGTGTTACCAAAATGAATGTAATAAACTATCAACTATGGGAAACCACTGCTGCCTTCAAAATCTGTGACTATAGACTTGAAATCAATGCATCTGTTAGTACTCTTTACTCCAGAAAAGGTGATCTATTCAGTGGAAAGACCACCGAAGTCTTTCTGTGGGCTTCAGAGAGGACTCAGTGTTCAGAAACGTTTTTCAGCAGAGGAAAGGCTCATATTCAGACAAGGAGAGGAAATTGCTTCATGAACACCATTAACTTTGGTTCTTTGATGGTTATTTGGTAAAAACGAATTGCATTAGTGTAGCTGACTTCTCTTGTTGATATTATTGTTCCATGCATTTTCCTGGTGTGTGTTCTGTACTTAGGAATGGAAATTACTTTGAGTCAGTAACACCTATGAAACATGAACACTTATAATTTTAATGTAATGGCTCAGGAACTAATGTATATAGAATAATCCAATAATGTAATAATACCACGATAGAATATATTTTATATATGTATGTTTTTGTGTATGTATCTGCCTCAGAGCTTCTCCTATATTCAGATTTTCTTGCCATCTGTAGTATTGTTGTATTGGAATAATCCTGCTGGGGAATGCTTAGACACTGCCTTACTGACTGCGCATTTTTCCTTGCTACTATACTCATTATTCACTGACCGTAACAGCAGTAAGCCTTCCACCCAACACAGTTCACTAGTGACTCTTGTTTTCCTTTCATGATCAATTCCTCAGGAGTCTAGAAGCTGCAAGGAGAGATGCTTTGAAACTTGGTTTTCTTTTTATTGAAGGGAATTGTGCCTATGCTATTCACAGCAGTCAGTATCAGCATATTTCCAGACCTGTCTATATTGTTTCCCATCCTCATGCTACTGAGAGATGTGAGACCCTGTGAAATGACAGAAATGAAAGCATCTATTTATAATAGTCATAAAGCTATAAAAAAATAAAATGGCTTTTCAAGGGGATAACTGACTAATCAGAGGACAGAAAAATGCTCCATAGGGTAAACTGAAATTGTTCCCAAGCACTACTAATGTTATTATGTTTGTGTGTTTTGCTCTGTAGAAAGCTTAAAGACTTTGTGACACAAGGTACTCTATAAATATAAGATGTTGCCATTGATTTCTCCAGGGATGATGCATCAGTTGGCAAAACTTCATCTATCTTAACTATAAGATATTTCAAGCTGTTGTATGTGAAGTGTAAAGGCTTGAATTTATTTGTTATACAGTTCTTGCACAATGCCTGCTAAATCCTCTTTGACCTTGAGAAACTCTGCGTTTGGGGTTTCCAGTCCCAGCTGGCAATGACAAGACTGGGGGATATGTGGGTGGGATAGTGATCCATGTGAAAACTTGCACTGTTCAGTGCCTGATGATAAGATCATTTCATCAAGGAAAAGAAGTCACTGAGATCTGACATCTTCACTGTCATGTTAAGCAATGAGGGAGAACATCAGCCCCATGCAGGTAATTAACCTTCCCTGCTCCCCAAAGGGCTGGCTGCTCACAAGCAAGGTCAAAGGCAGCTGATAGCACAGCCTGAGAAAGCTCACCTTGTCACCACTTGAAATCTACCTGTATGGTAGATAAATGTATGTTTGGGAATGCAAAGTTTTTTATTCTCCACTGAAGCGTGCGTACTGTTCACATTTGGTCCTGGGCAACTGACTCTAGGTGGGCCTGCTTGAGCAAGGTGGCTAGACTGGATGACCTCAGAGGATGCTTCCAACCTCAACCCCTCTGTGGTTCTGTGATTATACCTGAAAACCACTCAAGCTCCCTACCAATTTTTCCCTGGATTGAGTTAAACAGGGGATTCTGACTCCAAGTCCAGCAACTGTTTCTTCTAGCATCAGCCTGGTATTAGACTCCACTTTGTTTTGGCATGATGACAATGTGCACAGTGGGTGTCATGTTGCTTATGGCACCATAACTTTTACTAAATGCGTGACAAATGCAATGCAGTATGAAATACTGTGAACCACATAGTGCTTATCAGCTTAACAAGCTAAAATGTATTTGATGATGTTATCTTTGCTTTTTATTTGTGCTTGTTCATTTGCAAAATTCAATCATTTGCAATTGGCCTGCCTGTTGTTAGTACAAGTTGATTCTGCTGAATATTGAACTTGATTTAATTTGAGAGTGTTATTAAATATGACTCCTAGTCTATTAGTTTCATTTAATGTGTTGGACGTCTTCATAGAGAGCTTTGTCTTAGTGTCCATTACAGGGGAAGATCAGTTTCTAAGCAAGCTGCAGTGCTGCAAGCTACATTTTCTGAGAGAAAGAGAGAAAAACAATTTAGGAAAATATATAGCTTGTCAATCCATGCTTTTTCTAGTCTGTGATGTGAAAGGTCTTTCAAAGACTGAACACATCACATATCAGTTGGTATAAACAGGTCATGCTATATGCCATGAATTTTAGATTGTGTGTCATTTTCATTTATTTTTCCTTATTTTGAGTAGCATCCCTAAAGTTTAAGCATGAAAAAAAGCTAGTTGAAAAAGCCTAGTGGATTTATCACCCGGCAGGTATTCAGTGACAGCTCTTGCCACAGGGATTATAACTCTTCTCTTGTCACTTTCTCCTTGAGCACAAGCTACACAGCCTGGGAATTTAAAACGCCAGCTAATGAGGGATTAGAAGCATGTAATTTTTAGAACCCTTGTACTGTCAGGAGAAAAAATAATAGTAGGTTTCCTCTGTCATTCACGCCAACCTGATCTAAATTAGCTGGAGAGACTGCAGTGAAGGACACTTCAGTTTAAAACTCTTATTTTCATGTCAACTACATGGCATTTCCTGGTCAACCTCTTTGTCTGCCCTGAGGAATGACAGGGCAAATTTAGCTCTAGAGGTGGCTGAGAGGAGACTTGATTGCTTTTTGGACTGCAGGCTGAGATGCAGCACAAGGTGTGGTGCGTATGCACCACTGCGCTTGTTAATTGTGTGCTTTAGGCTCTTTCTATACAAAGCTCCTTAGTGGTAAGGACCGAAGATTTTGGCATATGTGGTTCCAAATGATCTTTAAAAGGTCTTAGAGATGTGCCTTGCCAAACAGCAAAGGAGATAACAAAAAGTAAATGCAGAGCATTGGAAATCTGGCAGGGATGGATCCATGGTGGACGTTGGGCTGTAACCACCACCTCTGATGTTTGAATAATGTGAAACCTGCATGTAGGGACCAGCTCAAGGTGGTCTTTTGGGACCAGCTCAAGGTTTTATTCCTTTTTCATAGTGCTGCAATTAGTTTATTAATGTAGTGATAGATTCAAAAGACTTTTTTTTTTCTCTCCCCAATCTCACTATCCTTTTCTGGATGACTCACTGATCACTCTGTTCTGTGTTATAGATGTAAGTGACGGTTATCTTTTAGGACTAAACACTGAACTGCAACAAGAAGAAAAATGACACTACATCCAAACTATCATAAAGTACTTTGAACTAAACATAAATTCTATGTTACCAGAAACTATGTTCCTTTGGAATTTTTTTCTGTCCTCTTTGAGTATCTCAAATTGAAGGGAAAACTGGTAAGTTTATTGGAGATTTTACTTTCTAGGGGTTTTGGCAGACTTTGCTTTACCTTCACACCCCTTTTAAATAACCCACATAATTTCTTTTTGGTTTGTTTGTTGGTTTTTTTTTTGTTTTTTTCTTTTTTTTGATGTTAACTCTCTCTGCCAAACTCTCTGAAGACAAAGTATGTGTCTACAGACTGTAGTTCAGAGCTCTTTCTGGCATTCTTGTTTGTTTCTTAGCAAAGACCAGAATGTGGGTTTTTTTTCTGAAAACTTGATACAGTTTCTGGATGCAGTCTTCTATTCCAGGAAGAGCTTTTAATGATGAAGTTCAAGTATGCCAGGTGTGAGGCTGGTGAGGATGCAACCTACATTACATAGTGTTGGAACGAGTTGTAAAGGATAATAACTTCTGTCCTTTTCCCCTCTTCATTTTAGGACGGAGGGTTTGAAAGTCCTTTCTGGGAAGGGAGAGAAAAATTCTAAACCCCCATTCCCTTAATGCTTCTGATAAAGTGAAAACCATGCCCCTAAAGTAAATTTTTAGAAGATGGTTTCGCAGGTATCCATTGAATCCCTTATTCTAACTAAGCTCAGCAGGTGTCTTCTCCAAGAGACAGCTCTGTCAGGAATTGCACAGGGTGAGTACAGCTGTTTTTACCTACACATCTGTGAAATCATCGCATTTCCAAGATGGGTGAGGGAGATGTACTAAGCTTCTGCTTTTGAAAACAGAGTTTGAGGCCTATGCTATTTCTTGTGTGTTTTCCTAGGCTCTCTTTAGAGGACCGATGTTAAAAGTTAGAAAGAGGTTTCGACATAGTAAGAGTTAAAATAGATAGAAGCATGAAGACATATTATTTTAGAAGAGCTCATCTTCCACACTGGTAAAGAAGATTGTTTTTAGCAAAGGAGCAAAAGAAAAGGTCCAGTAGCAGTGGCAACGGGCAAACCACTTTGACCTTGGATTCATATATCATCCTTAATACCATGATTCAAGCAAGTAGGATAAATAACTCCATGCCCTTTGGACACAGACTGCTGTGCACAGTGGGTACTTTTCAGCAATGCAGATATTCTATCCAATCTCTCCAGAGACACAAAGACTTTGGGCAGAGCTCAAACCCTCTTATAAATACAGTCGAGACTCCTTTGGTATTCAGCTATTTTAGCTGACATCTGTACTAATTTATCTTTTTTAGAGTCTGTTCTGCTGGACTGTTGCCTACAGCTGGAGTGTGGAAAGGAGTTACACGGGAGTGCTCTGAACAGATAGATAAGCAAGTGTAGTCACCGAAAGCAGAGCCCTTTTGACAACTTCAGCATTTCCAAACACTGATTACTGGCAATGGCAATCATTTCTAATGTACTCCCTGCCTGTAGGTATTGACGTGTTTGTTCTGATTCTCAGTCTTTGTTTAGGGCTGATTACTGTGATCACTTTTTCTGTTGTAGGTTTGCACATCAGCAGTTTAATTACAAAGACAGTTCTCTCTTAAATGTCAGCTTGCTATATTTTTGCTGTCCCTGTAGTCATTAATGACTTTGTACTGATTCACCAGCACGGTTTTACGCAGTAGACCTTGCTATCAACCTTGACGTCAATATTATTTGTCCTTCTAATTTAAAACAGGAAAAAAGAAAAAGAGCTCCTGTTTTTCCTGCAATACGAAAATGTGTCATGTTTATGTATGTACATTTACAGTTGTGTGTGAGGAAGATACATATTCATGAAAATGGGGGATATTTATTTTGATGAATGACAGTATGTTGCTTAGTGATTCATCAGGTCACGTCACATCTCCACTAAACAACAAGATGTGATCTGACAACACTATGAATCCTCTTTTATGTGTTTACTGGTTTCTTAGAAGTGCAAGTATATTTTGCCCTGACCACTAGTAATTAACTGTGAAATTCTATTTAATGCTTTCATTTTCACTGTTTCTGTGGCTGTTATTTAGACTCTTCAGTTTGTCATCATTGTTCTCATCTCAGATATCCCAGAAGACAACACTCTCAGTTGCTCCAATTGTGAATTACAGCTATCTGAAATTAAAAATACTGTCATTTTTATCATGTTAGCTTTTGTGCCCTTCTAGGTCTCATCACTTACACATCAATGCTAAGCAGTGACAGTCATTCACTGTGCTGTGTCAACTCACTTATCAAATGACAAAGATATTTTTAGCTTGGGTCATGGTTTATTAGGTAAAAATAACTGCTTTCATATGACCCAGACTGAAAAGGAACTAGTGACCCCAGTCAGTAGACGATGCAGGTGGCCAGACATGCTACTCCTGGGATCCACTTGGTCCTTCTTCCAAACTACTCCTTCTCAAAAGCTGGAAGATATTTTTCTGAGATGAGCATTTCCCTCTTCATACAAGTAATAGGCCATGTACTTTTTGGAGTGAATGATTGATTCATATGCTACTCAGACTTTTGGGTGTGCTCCACACCACCTGCAGAAATGTTTTGTGACTCACAGGAGTGACTCCAAATTGCAGCCATCCACTGGCTTGAAACCTTTTGAAAATGGATATCCCATAATGTTGACAACTTGGTAGGAAAACTAATTCTAGTGATATCTTGCTCATAAATTTCCAGTTGTCTGCCTCTGCCTTCCTTTCTGTTGTCCTGAGTGTCAGGACCACAGAAGTGATGTTGCTCTGCAATGGAGGGAGACCTGCATGGGGACACCCATGTGCTCTTCATTGTGGATTTTGCAGAAGCCCCCTTGGCTTTATGTCTTGTGTGACAGGGAAAAGTCGAGAAAGAAAAGTGAATGTTTCATGTTTGAGGTCTGCTCAGGTCACTTGGCCAGAAGACACTTGTTCATCTTAACTGAGGCTAAGAATAAGGTAAATATTAATTCCAGGTGGCATGCTGATGAACTGTGCATAGAATAGAGATGTGGCTAAAAATAGAATTGCTGCCTTCCAGTAAAAAAAAAGATTAATAAAAGTTTTGAAGGGCAGGAGTAACCATTAACTAAGCTGGCACCCTCCCAACCTTTGCTTGCACAGTTCCAGTCTGTGGAACTGTGCAGTCTTGGTTCTGGTCAGGGTTTCTGAGCATTATTGGAGTATAAATGTCACCTAAATCAGAAACAAATTAGTCAGCTCCTACCTGCTTAAAAAGTAGAATAGAATCATAGAATAGTTTGGGTTGGAAGGGACCTTAAAGATCATCTAGTTCCAACCCCCCTGCCATGGGCAGGGACACCTTCCACTAGATCAGGTTGCTCAAAGCTCAATCAGAATCAGCTGTCCTAAAAGAAGAAAGAAAAATTCACTTGAAAACAGGGAAATTTCACATTTCTTTCAAATATGCAAACATTGGCATTGCTTTCAAATGGTTCCATCAGTATGGGTGATAGGCAATATATTTGTATTAGTAGCTGCCAACATGATTTCAATGCTGTGGTCTATATTACTTATCTTGCACACTCATGTGTGCTACTGTGTGAAGCTGATCCAAGTAAAGTGAGCCTGATATGCCTTTGTCACACCTCCCCCACCTCCCTGTGGCTGGGTCCCCTGCTGCAGGCTAAGGAGAGGGATGGTGACAACTGCCCTGAGTGAAACTTGTGTTGTGGGGGGGGGGCAAGGACCAGTCAGGGAGTGCCATCAGCTCCGATGGGTGGCAAACCTGTCCTGCAGCCTCACTGACCCTGGTCTGAAAAGGTTAATAATTACAAGGTGGTTGATGTCATACCTTGCAGGGGAACAGTGTTGTGAGTGCGTCAAACAGCATGGTGCAACAGCACTTTCCACATGCTCCCAGAGCAGTCACTGCCTCCTGGTCCTCCCTCACCCCCCACCAGCAGCTCATTAGGATTTGGCTTCCTCAGTGCAGCACAAGTGAACAGCTTCTTGTGGAGAGGTACCTCTTTGTATGCATCCCCTCCCTGAAAAAACACTATCAATACAGAATTGCTTGTTGTCTCTCACGTCTTTTACAAGGTTGTGTTCACTGCGCCATACCTCTGAAAAAAATCAGGAAATAAATGTATTGGGTATGTAAGTCTTGCTATGCAGAGTGTTGGAAATCTGAGGGTACCTGTCTCTCCCCACAGATCAGAGGGGAAAGCTAGGGCAACAATGCTCAACTTGCCATAACCTCTCCTTCCTGCTCTCCCCAGCTTCTCTTTTCAAAAGATGAAAAGTTAAATCCTGACTCATTTTAAAACTAATTTTTTAAAATAGCTCCTTAGGCTCTGTTGGGCTCCATTTACCAAAGCCCTATACTGCATACTTATCCCTTCTCAATTTAGCCCTCTGATTGTGAGTCTTCAAGGAAGTATAAACTGAAGTAATTTGTATGCTGTAAACTGATGAAATGAATGTGGTAGGAAGCTCTAAATTGTTCCATCATGGATTCACTTCTACATTTATCTCCAGAGTTTAGAATATATGTCTCAGTGGGGTGGGCAAGGAATCCAGACTTTGCTCTTTTACATCTGTAATAGCTCAGAAAGGGTTGGATTGGATTGGATTGGATTGGATTGGATTGGATTGGACTGGACTGGATTGGACTGGATGGGATTGGATGGGATTGGATTGGATTGGATTTGATGGCATTGGATGGGATTGGATGGGATTGGATTGGATGGGATTGAGAGTACACAGCCATTTTAAAATAGTAGGGTTTGTTATGGAAAAGGAACAAGAACGCAGAAGCAGCCATGTCAACTGTAATCCAGTTCAGTGGATATCTAACTGATGGATGATCTTACCAGGTGTCAACCCACTAATACTTTACTTGGGAAGTGAGAAGAAAATTATGGGTGCAGTCCTGGTTCCTGAGGCTCACTGTCTACAATGGTAATATTAAATCAGTGTCAGGCCACAGGTTCCAGCACTTGTAATTGTCCATCCTGCTGGGCATAGTCCTTACCACGATTTTGCCCAGGGCCAACTTGCACTCTCTTAAACAGATCTAAATCTAGCATGGACTGGGGATGATTTCCAACAGGCTTCTTGTCTGACACTACCTCATCATGGAGGCCAAGGGACTTGTAGAATGGCTGTGAGCTGCCCCAGGGCCAAGGAAAAGTCCCACACGCATTTAATTTGCTGGAACAGATACAGTTATGGTGCTGGGGGCACATCTAGTTTCTTGGAATAATTTGCAGATTTGCTGTAATCACCAGTGTAATTAACATTGATTGCAAACTCCTCTGCATTTTCTGGGTCTTACACACTGAAGATGGCTGTCACCATCCATCTTCCAACTTCGATGAGCTGATCAGGCAATGCGCAACAACAGCCGTCATGAAAGACAAGCAGTCTGTCAAGCTCCTTCATGGACTTGTTGGGAGAAGATGTTTCTAGAAGACTCTCTAGCTATAGGTTTACACAAGGGTTTTTATTTCTTTTTGGACTGCTGTGCAAGTTGTAATAAAATGTTCCTCCCTCAAACAGCTTTCTGGCCAGGGGTGCAAGTTTCTAGCATCTATTAAAAAGAATCAGTCAGTGGAGTTTTATCACTTCTTCTGGGGTTTTGTACTGAAGAGCATTGAGAAACATTTAAGAGGTAACAGCGGAAAAGAAAGAGATGGTCTGTTTTGTTCAGCAGCAGAAAGAGCTTCATGAATCCCTCTGCCTGTGCTTCAGGCTGGACTGGTGTCTGTCCAAATTCAACCTGGACCAAAGCTTTCCTTCTGTCCAGACAATTTCAAACCTGAAGGGAGGGGGATGAAATTGGGTGGATCAGCAAAGGACCATTACTTGATGAATAAGGCAATAGTGGTTCCAATGTTTAAATTGTTTTAGCTGTCACCTATTCATCAACTAGATGTGTTGGTCAGCCACCAACTGCTGCGTGCTGCCTATTGGCACTTCTTGTCCAGGTGCAAAAGCAGCTCCCTCTGGGACTGCTAATTTGCAAAATGTTTTCTGTGAAATATATCACTGTGAACAACACATAGGGATTTTGAGGAAAGTGTATCTATTTTAATCTAACTTTCTTGGGTTTTTTGGGGTTTTTTTTTTTTTTGGTGAGCTGAGAACCCTTCTACATATCTAGTGTCTTAGCATTTGGTTGTGGTTATTCTTTATCCTGGAGGAACAAGCTGATCAAAAGAGTCTGACTGAAGTCCCACAGGTCTCTTCCTGTGCTCAAATCTTTATGAATGCTACACTGTCTCTCAGATGTATCCCCTTACTGTTTCAGTTGCTAAGAAATACATTTTTCATTAATTTCTGAGAAGAACTAATAGCTAATGGAGATTAATTGGCTCAGACAGAGCAATTAATTTAAACATCCAAGAATTCAGAGGTCTGTTAGAGCAAGGATGTTGGTTGTAGCTTGTAACATTTTGTAAACTTGCAATTAGGATAAGACAAAATTATACAAATTAAAAAATATATTCTTCTTAGTTCAGCAGGTAATTTTTTTAATGCATACACTACTGTAAAAAAACTTTTTGATATAACCACTCAGGAGGGATGACTTCCCATCTCTTGTTTATGTGTAGACATCCACAACCACATGCTATCTAATCCTTAGTGGGACTTGCTGTTTGTATCAAACCCAGAGCTGCTTTTGCTGCAGCCTGGAGCTTCCTAGGCTGTGCCCAGCAAGCTGCCAAGGGTCGAAAGGTCTCAAAGGCTGGTAAGGCTCTATCTCTCCACTTTTCCTTTAATAAGGAATGTGGTGGGGGAATAGCGCTGACATGCTCCATGTCCTTCCCTACCTACCAAACCTGCTCATAGGAAAGCCAGTGCTTCGGTCTGGGAAGAAGCAGTGCTGCCCATAATGCCTCTCCCTCCACCACTGTCTTTTCCCAAAAGAAAGGCTCGAGCACAGCAGCACTGCAGTGCTACTTGTGCCTCTCCGTTGATCCTGGTGGGTCTGAGGGGCAAGCTGCATCGTGCCAGTGTGGCCCCCCATGAGGTATATAGAAGGCCAGTTAGTGTGCCCCAATTAGCTTGGTTGTGAGTCTGAGGTTAGGAAAACCTCCTTCTGCAGGATATTGTATTCTCATGGCAGTGTCTCCTTGGAGTGAGGAGGAAGCCATGCACCACTGAGTCTTGTTCTACTGTTGGTCTTGTGAGTGTCTGGGTGAAATGAAACTGCATCAGTAACAAGAAATATTAATCTCTTTTATCTGTGTCTTTTCTTTGTGAAGATAACTGGTACATATTTTATTGAAAAACAGACTATCTCAGTGACAGGAAGAGGGACAAAATCAGTCTCGCTGAGTTTAGCTTGGGATAGATGGTACATTTATTCCCCCCAGGTGTCTATGCACTTCCAGGTCATGGATGTCTGACTGCTCAGAAATCAGGTCCAGAGCTCCACAGTTTGGTGTTTTAAGAGAAATCATCTTTGATTTTGGATGTCTCAGTCTGTAAATTTGAATCCTGAGAATCTGCTTCAGAAGAAACTCAGACATCCATGTAAGGGGAGGCAATAATTTTGACAGCCTTACCAAGCTGAGCTGTACTTTCTTGGCACTCAGCACATCCCAGATACCATTGTAATAGAAGACAAATACATAAAGAAATATGGATCAGGATAAAACGCAGAAATTTGACAGGAGTCAGTGACACAGAATGCTGGTGAAGTGCTACTGGGGTAACCATGTGCCTCTGGAGGGCTGAATTTAAATATTGCTTGGGTTTCAACACAGTCCCTGCTTGTCTGTGCCACAAAATAGCTGACAAATACTGCCTAGCAAAGATCCAGAGTTGGAGTAATAGGAAATTTGTAAGCTAAAAGTCCTGAGCACTGGCAGACCTCCATGGACACCCTCCTTGATGCATACATGGCACTTGCTAGTATTGATACAGCAAATGGCCCATCGGTGTGCCTCCCCCCTTGCAAAGGGGGAAGGGAAAAAGGGAAAGTGAATGGGGACTGGAATTAAATTCATGTCTTATATGAACCAGTGGAAAACCTGAATCAACCCAAACATAGAACTGGAGAAGGCAGTTCAGCCCTGCAAATGTAGCTCATGTTTCAAGATAACTGCCAAGGTCTGGCAGTAATTCATTCCCCCAATATTGGACACAGGAACCCTCAGTTGCTGGGTCTGAAAGGTTTGACAAAATGTTGATCTGATGTCAAGGAGCAAGGTAGATTCCCCTCCGAACTGTGTAATTGTTAGTAAGAATGATTTTCTCTCTGTCACCTTTGAATGCCCATTTTTCACCTTATTGTATGAATATTTAGTTCTTTTAGTTCTGAGAGGGTACAAATTTGATATGAAAAAGGTGAGGGGAAAGTGGTGGGGAAGGAAGTCTCTTCAGCAGCTTGCATCTCCCACACATGGTCAGAAACTACTTGCTCTGCTGTACTCTGTACTGGGAGCTGTGAATTCCCATTGCTGGACCGTGGAAGCAAGAATTGAGGGTTCAAGGTTCTTCTCTCCCTTGGCCTCAATTTCAGATGCAACCGGTCTATTCTTAGGTTGCATGGAGCTAGTTGATGTCTAGGGCGATGCTGTGTGTAGGCTGTTTATTCCTAGATGGTAGTAGGAGAAAAAGCCTATTGTGTATTAAGAACCTTTGACTTTCCAGATTTTTCAACATATATTCAAAATTTTTTTGCAAGTGCATGTATATGATTTTAAAAGCAAGTAAATGAATTTGCAAAACTCCAAAGTATACTTTCATTTGTGATCTAAAAGGAAATACTTAATGTAAAATGTGGTATTTTCATATTTCTTCACAGGTAGAAACCATTATATATTTTCTGTTAAAAACCAGAGAAAAGTAATGCAAAACTCCAAGATTTCAGCATGCTGCTTGCTTTATAAGCAATGCAATATTGGTAGTCAAATCATGCCCTCCACAGTAAGCATCCACACATCTCTTTTACAGAAAGGGACATTGTTTTCTGTTGGGTT
Source organism: Strix uralensis (assembly GCF_047716275.1). Taxonomy (NCBI): domain Eukaryota; kingdom Metazoa; phylum Chordata; class Aves; order Strigiformes; family Strigidae; genus Strix; species Strix uralensis. Next base: position 112,798,207 of record NC_133973.1, on the reverse strand, counting down.
TTATGAACAGTGCAGGAAGGTCAGATATTCACTGATTTCCCATGCTTACCCTCATATTCAGATTATTTAATGATAACTCCCTTAAGGTTTGGTTGAGGTTAGGGATCGCTTCAAATGTCTAACTGCTTTCCTAGAATTTAGCCCCAGGTGCGTCTGGGAGTCTCAGTGCAATAGTATGCCCTGAAGGATTTCTTGCCCATCTCCTTGCAGGTTAAGTTTGGCAGCATACGTCAAGAACAGCCTTGCAATTCATGTCCTTGGCATTAATGTTGTCAGTCCTAGCTTAAAACCAGAACTGAAGTACCATGAAAATCTAAAAAGTTAGTAAGGCTTTTTTCCTGCCTGCCAGGTGAAAAGTTGTCTACCAGTTTGAGCACGCACAGCCCAGTAGTTTCCTCTGCAGTCTGAAGCAGGGCTGGGGTGGTTAGGAGACACCTGTGTTCTTTGGAAAGCCCTGTAAACACCTCAAACTACACCATGTAAAGTGGCTGGTCAACCTCATACCACTGTCCATAGGTCAACAAAGAAACTGCAAACTTCCAAAATTGCTGAGAAAGGATGAGCTCTTGGCAACAGAGATGTGGCAGCTTTGAGCTTTCTCTTCTTTTAACAGGGACTTCATGTAAAACCATAGAAAATTGCCTATTTAATTTACCATTGGTAATTAATTTCTATACATTTCATGGGCTTTAGTAGCCCACATACAAAATACGGAAAAAATAGTACTGCTCTTCTCCTGGCCTGTTTTCATTTTGCCGATTTAAATGGAAAGCCTTCAGAGCTGGGACCTATTTATGTATACATGGACTCTTATAAAGGGCTTACAGTCTCAGCTGGGATGCAGAGACATTACTGCGCCACAAATATTTACCAATTATTTACAATAATTATTCCTTCATGGAGATGCACTGAAACATGGCAAAGACTGTGCTGGGAAAGAAAAGCTTGCTATCAGTTGGCTGAATTGTTTGTACTGGCCTGCGTAACGATGCAAAGTGAAATTATTTTGCTTTACACAATTGTTCTTGTAACTAAGGAAACCTCAGAGCAGCTGCTGACTTATTGTTAATTTGTTTGCTAGTTAAATTTTCTGGAAGCAACGGAGAAAATAAGTTTGGAGAAACTAGAAGATCAAACTGGGCACATTAATTATTTCTCTCTCTTTTCTTTATGACTGAGATACCCTGCATGCCTCAACAAATAATTGTTGAAATAGCTGAAGTATTAACATAAAAAACTTTAATTGAAAATATACCTCCTCAGAATGTAAGTTCCTGAGCTGTGGGCTCAGACTTCCAAGATTTTCATAAATATTGCTGAGGGCTAGTACACTGGGACATAGAATCTTCTGCAGTGGATGATGCAAGTAATTCATTATAATAAAAATTTCCCAGTTGTCAGAGTCCCCTCCCCACTGAGCACCAATGTAGCTATGTTCTTGCCCCAAAGAACCTTTTTTTTATTAGCATGAACTGTGTGGAGAGGAAGAAAGAGATGCCAAATCTGAGCAGAGCAACGAGGATAATTTTTTAGGAGAATTCTCACAGTTTGTCTCCATTATCTAATCTTTTGTGGTTTTTGTTTATTCTTTACACTTGGATTTTCTTAAAAAAGTGAGGCTTATGAAATTGTACCAGCTTTCCCTCAGTATCCCTGCTTACAATATCTCAAAGTTACCATGTTTCTGAAAGTTTCAGGAGAACTGAGAAAGTCTGAGAAGAGCAGAGACCTAGTTTTTGTCCCCTGTAAAGAGAAAGGCAGGAACAAGACAGAGAACCTCAGCACGTAGCTGTTGGGAAATTTACCATGAAAACATGTCTCGGAAAAACTACGCACATTTGGGCTGGGTTTTTCAAAAGAGCTTAACAATACATCTGGATATGGAAAGAAAAATGAAACCTCCTATTTTTTAATAATTAAAAACTCACTGGCCTATTTTTTTTTGTCTTGTTTTATTTTATTTAAGCTCATAAAAAGTTTGGATCCAATTTGGAGCAAAATTTTAAGGGCTGAGCTCTAAAACTTTCAACAGGGTTCCCAGCAGGAGCTGCTGGGTTCAAACACTGTTGAAAACCCAACTGTTTCAGATGCCCAAATGATCTGCTCTGAAAAGTCATTAAGATGACCAGATGTCCTCATTCACCTGGAATGTAGGTCCTCATCCTGACAGCCCAAAGTCTTTTTTCAAAGGTTGTTCTAAAGCTGATTTTCTCCATTTTCTTCCTTCATTCCTTAGGAAAAGAGCAAGTGATAGGCATCAGTTCCCAACTGGACATAACTGAAATGATCTCCATCACAAATCCGGTTCAGGAAATATTTTTGCAATGGGACTTTTGATCTCACACAGAGGTCTGTGCCTCCAGGCATGGCTGAAGCCATGCCCTAGATGTCCCAATGCTGTTTTTCTAATTCATGTACTTTAGATGAATATCTTGTAACAGCTGAAAAGATGCCAGAAAGAGCAGTTGTCATCCATCAAATGATTTTTTTTTCCTAATGAAGTTCCTCAGTAATCAATACTAGCCATGCATCTAACCAACAATTTTATAAGTGTTCTGGAAGTAAATCACAAATAAAATTTAGATGATTTGTGAAGTACTACTGATGAAAGCAAGTCAGCTACATTCAGCAATTTGAAGTACTTGATGACTGTAAGAAAGGGTAATTCAAAAAACCTCTTTTCTTCTAGGAAATTCAAGGCTTTATAGCTAGAAATAAGAAATTTAGACCATTATCTCTATATAGAAATAGGAGCTGTGAAAACAGTGTGGAAATCATCAAACAGCTGTTAAGGTACAACACTGTGATGAAGAAAGGTAATGCAATTAATGAATGAGGAGGTGATTTTTGTTTTGCATGTGGCATTATTGAGACTGATATGAGAACACTGCATCCTCTGGGCAGTATTTTTAGAGGATCTGCAAAACTGGAAAGCTCCAGAAAGGAGCATGAGGAAAGGACAAAGGTCTCCACTCAGCAGCTTTAGCAAGGGACATTTTGGCTAGTCCTAAGAAAATGTTTTTTTACAGTGGTGGTGGTCAAACACTGGTACAGGCTGCCCAGAGAGGTGATGGGATGTCTGTCTTTGGAGATATTCAAACCTCAGCTGGACACAGCCCTGAGGAGTCTGCTCTCCCTTCTAAAGGCCACCCTGGCTCAAACAGGGGCTGGGAAAGGGACCTTTGGGGTCCTTTACAGTCACAACTCTTCTGTGATGCTATGGTTTGTAGCCTGCAAAAATGTTTTATGCTGAGATAGAGAAAAGTTTTTGGACTTGGTATTTAACCAGCTTGTCTTAATGGTCAAGTGAGCATATGTTCACTGGGAAAATACCTCATTTCAAGGATGGGATTTGGTATTATTCAGGCACTCAAATTTAGGTGCCCACAGCAATATCTACATATAAACTTCCTATCACCAGTCATCACCAATGCTGACAGAGGAGGTCTAGAAATATAGGTCAAATGTGGATGTCTACTTGCAAGTGTGTAAAGTTTGCTGGGGTTATATTCTACCCTCAGATGCTCCTCAATCTGGTAGAGACTTCAAAAGAGCTGTTGTGTGGAAGCTGAAGCCAGTTAAGCTGGAAATAAGGAACATATTTTTAACTGGATGGATGGTTACCCGTTGGAGTCAATTCACCATGTCTTATATTCTCAGCTCAAAACTGGACTGTTTTAGGAAAGAAATAGATAAAATATTAAATAAATCAAACTCCTTAGAGCAGGGACCAACCTTCTCAGTGTTTGGCGCACTTGTGGAATGGTGCTATCATAAATAATAAGCATGCCAGGTGCAAATCCGTCGACTTCAAATGGCCAGACAGCCTTGACCACATGCTTTTTAGTCCAGTATTCTGACTCTGTCAGCGACCAAAACCTGACTTCATGTTAAGGTGTAAATTTTGTAATGTGCCCCACATGGGAAGGCATAAATTCTCTATGTTTAACTTTTAATTCTATCAGTTAAACTTGTGACAGAGTCTCTTTTTAGTCTCAGTAATTTTGAAGGTGCCTCATGTCCTAGAGCATGATAACTCCTATCCCTTTAAAAAAAAAAAAAAAAAGCCTAATATAGATATTCTCATTACTTCAAAACACCTCTAATCTTACTATATTTTAAAAATCTAATAATTTATTTTCCTCCTTAACAACTGCTGACAAATTCCCCAGTTTATTTATGATAAAGTATTTCTTATATCAATACAAATGTGATGTCTTTCAATGATATTAGAATGCCCCTTAATTTTGGTCTGGGAGGGAGTCCTGCTTTCCCTTCTTTTTTCCCTCCATTTTTTTTTTTTTTTTTTTTGCATTGGATATCTGCCAATATTCTATGAAATGGAAGGATTTAGGCATGACAGACATCTTCAATAAAGTTCAGGGGTTGGTGCTGTGCAACCCCAGAGACAAATCTGATTTAATCCTTTCTGTCTCATGCAGGTGTGGATATATGTAACACCTAGCTCTCACAGGAAACATTTTTGTCAGCAGACCTTGGAGCACTTTGCAAACGATTTTTTTTTTTTTTTTGTCTCCTCTGTTTCTCTTTCACAGAAATTGAAATGTAAATAAGTGAAGTGACAAAGTTTTCTAGGGGCAGACATGGGTCTGAGCCCACAATCCCTCAACACCTCTACTCCGACCTGCACACCTGACTTTTCTGCCTCCTGCCTTCTCTGAGCAATACCATTCAGCAGCTTTCAGTCCAGTCATTACCAACTCATTATTTCAATTTTTTAAATGAGTGGAGCTCAACTGCCCATTTCAGATCAGTACTGGATCCTAAATAATGTCCCTCTGCAAAATGGGTAACATTGCTATTGCACTGAAAGGATAGCTTTTTCTGAAACCAAAAGCTCCATTTGGGTGAACTGGACAAATCCTGTTGGAAGGCAGCTCCTGGCACAAATGTCAAACCTCTGATCTAAAGCATCTGGTAGCTCATAATTATGGGAAATATCCCAATTTAATTCCAGCTATGTAGGGGTATGGGATGTTAATGAGATCAGTGAAGGTGAGAAGGATTACATTTAAGGGACAGAGCATAAGGTCTGGACTCAGGCTATGCTTGGCTTTCTTTCCAGTTCTGCTTTTAACTTGTAGCGTAAATGTGAACCAGCCTTTTAACCTTCCTATAACTGTATTTTCACATTGAAGAAACGTGAATAATATTTCCAAAGTTTTAAGAAGCTCTTTGAAATCCTCCACTGGTAAGGCATCAGAGGTCAGTAATTGTGTTTGTTGTTTGGTCGTATTTTTCCACAATGATCCATAGAGAAGCAGTGGGTAATGCAAGGCAGTTAATTCTCATAAATATGTAGCTCATAAATATCTAGAACCAAATAATAAAAGATAGATTCAGATTTATTGAATTCATTATTTATTTATTTTTCCTTAGGAAAAATGGAATATGCTTCTGTTTTATATTTGGTGCACTTAGTTTAAAAGAACTGTGGTGGTTTAATTTGTGTGTATGAAGTATGCCTGACATTTTCTGTTCATTTTACTCTGTAGGATATAAAAAAAAGATATTTCTCTTTCTGCTGTTTTTGAGACTGCATTTTCCCAATTTTAGATATGATGAACTAGGAAACACTGAAGCTATTTGCTAGAACCATTTTGTTTAGCTGCTCTTGTAAAACTCCTATCACACTTCACAGGTTTTGTCTGTTATGGAAATGCCATTAAAGTCTGTGAGCTTTAAAAGGCATCTGTACTTAAGAAGAAAAAGAAATACCGTATAATAACAAATACAACAACAAAGCACAAAATGGAAATGGTAAAGGTACATTACATACTCTGCAGTAATGTGCCATAGAGTTATGTCTTAATTTCCTGAGGATGAGCTGAAGTTCAACATTTTGAAGACAACTTATCATTTTCTGTGATTTTTTCAAAGTAAAATCTTAAAAAAGTACCCAGCAGGCTTACCAAAGATTGACTTGAAGGCTAGATATCTATAAAATTCCTTTTGCATTGTAGTCAGCGAACCAGGACAAGACTGAGAAAAACAAGTCCAAGATCTGTACACAAAGTGTGTACAAAGTGTGTTTAGCTTCAGTGATTACTGGGACTCTGAACCACTGTCATCCTATTAATTGTTAACTTGGGTAAATACATTTCAGGCTACTTCAAAAATTAAAAAGTTAAAATGCTTATAGTGTCTTTTTGGACCTGCCCTAAATATTAAAATTCATAGGGAGTGTGTAGGGGTGTACAGGGTTTGTAGTGGGTTCCTTCAGGGCAGTTCAAACCATGACTGAAGGACTGTCTGGTTTGCTGTGAAAGCTGTGCACTTCAAGATCATTTCGAAGGTGTCTTGACTGAGAGCAACATTTGCATTGTAGAATGTGTGATGCTGTATATGGACAGTCTGTTCTCAGTGCTGTCACTGCAAGCTTTGCACTGTTTTGGATGGATGTAGGACCAGGGTCCTCAATGAGCTCATACAATACTTTGAGGAACAAATATTTTTGAATCAGTGCTTTGTGGGTGCTCTTTACTTCTAGAAAATACACAAGTGCATTTGATTTTTATTTGTGTGAACTAAAGGCGAAAATTAAAATATTCTTTAAGAGTCTGTCTTGTTTTCTCTCCTGGGTCAGCTGGAAAGCTCTTGCTGGGACTGGGGTGATAGCACGTACTGCTGTGCCCAGACCTCTGGGACAAATGTCTAATGTATGGAAGAAGGTGCTAATATATGACCAGGGATATTTTCTTGGAAGCAGGAGAAAGCTTGCAACATATCATCCTGTTCTGAACCATTTCAACATAAAACTTTTCATACTTGAACTATATAGAAATTGCATATGCAGTTATTTTTATAGCAAGTACACTACAAGGAGAATGATATATTCATCATGTAATACCTTATAAAACACTAAGTTAAGAAATCCATAAAGGCATAATAATGTGAAAAAATAACATTTCAATTTATTGCGTACTCTAGCTGGTCCCCTCCAGTGTTAAAATCTGGAGTTTAGCCACTCAAAGAAGCAATTATCGTTTAGAAACTATATAGTGGTCAATTTTTCTTGGTCCATCCAGAATACCTAGGGAGCTTCTTCATATGTAGATTAACCCTCTTGTGTATCTCCTTTACCATTGCTCAATCTCCATCTACTAGTTTCTTTATAGGAAACTTTCTTGTAATCAGTGATGGAACAGTTAATAATTATTGTGTGTTACGTGTTATGTAAGTTTTCCCTTTGCTTTCTTTTATTTTGGTATAGCAAATAGTGTTCTACTAGGAGATACAATGTGACTGTGAACAATTATTTTTTTCATTTCTAACATTATTAGTATTGATTTACTAATTGTATACTGAATTTGGTCCAGTGAATTTACTACCATGGTGATTCTTGTTCCTTCTTGTTAGGAAATGTATTTCTTTTTTAGTTCAACAGTTGAAAAAGTATTCTGATTGAAACCAGTAAGTGAAAAAAAAATATACGTGGCACTGAAAAATATTAAAAAACACAAGTATTTGGAACAAAACAATGAAAGAACAATATGAATATACCACAGAAGCCCAATTTTTAAACCTTTTAACTGTATCTTAGCATGAAGGCTCAGTAATCCTCAGTGTATATTAGTGAAATAGTCTCCATGGTCAGGTAGAAGAGCATATATGTGGAATACTTCTGTTGACAGCCCAGTTGGCCTGCCTTAGGTAGCCAGTTTTTTAAATTACTACACAACATTTCTCTAAATTACCAAAGAAAAAGCCTCAACAGCTCAGAGTATCTCATCTTCACTCTTAAAAATGGCCAGAGCTCACTGTTAGAGGCAAAACCCATGCAACTGACAGCTTTGCAGCAGCCTGCACAGGTGAAGTGTCTCAATGGACTGGGCTTTGAAGCTTGAGATTGTCCTAATGATGTCTTATCCCTAGTGTGATTATGGATGCTTCTTTTCCCTTCAATATGTAACCATTTTAATTTCAGTTATGTAACATTTGTATGAGAAAATAAGAAGTCTTCTCAGCTTTGAGAGCTTTTTCAATGTTACATTCCTATACTATCCAGTTAGTGCAGGGTGTGCAGTGGTCTGATTTCCAACTGCTGCTGGGCAAAGTGGAAGAAGAGAAAAGATTCAAAACTAAGACATTATGAAAAATGTGAAGTCTTGGGGATTTATTCTTTAATTTGAGTGAACATTCACTTTTGTTATTTTATGGCAAGTGTGGAATAAATTTGTATTCTTATTAAAATGAAACCTAATTCCAAGGTGAAATTGAAACAAATGCATTGGCAAGGAGGTTGATTGGGCCTGATCTTTTTAGAGTGGAGAGACAAATTAATGCTGACTTCACTAGGCACTAGGTCAGGCTTTAAATATTTGTGACATTGAATTCTAACTTTGATTTGTTCGCCATCCTGAATGTGGAATGCTCCCAAGGATTTTTAGAGTTATGCTGTTATCTTTAATGTCTACCCAGTTTTTCTAAGAAAGATTTTCAACTACTTCCCACAATTTCCCTTTTCAGTTTTCTTTAATTAATCTATCTTGAAGGAATATTAAAGGAACTAGATGGCAATTAGGGTTTCACTGTGGGCTCTAAAACCCAAAAGATGGTTCATTTGCCCAGGAGACTTGCAGTTCAAGTAAGGAGGCCTTAAAAGCACATGACAGTGATCTATGAGATTTCTGTGGTTTTGGGTTGTAATCTCATGAGAATCACACATTTCATTACTACTGAACAGTAGCATTAGCCTAACTGCATTTTGGAACCAAATGAGTTTCCCTTCTCATCTGTAGGACATGTAAATGACCTGTCTGAACATTTCTTGACTGTATTATACCCCACTGGATTACCTGGAGAAGCGACAATTTCAAGTTGTTAGTTGTTTTAAAACTTCAAGTCATTTTCATGTCAAGTGGATTTCTGATTTCTCCTCAGCCATCAAAACACCAGATGAGAACTGGCGTCTTAAATTTAATCACTATCTGCCCTGGATGTCAAAGTTCCCTGAGGGCCTTGAAACAGTTTTGCTGGTCTTGGTGATTGCTCATCAGCTCTTTTAGAAAGAATTGGTTATGAATCTTATGCTCCTAGGAGAGTAGGTCTTTATACTGCCCAGATGTGGTTTTCTTCTCATCCATGCTGACCACTGTTGCTTTTCCCAGTAGTTTTAATCTTCAGGAGACAGAAACAAAAAGTCTCACCATACTAAGCCATGGTTGCACCTGTATGAATTCCCAAGTTTATCAGAACTTGCAGACCAAATTTCAAAAGCACTCAACACGATGAGACTGAGTGAAATTCAAAAGCGTCACAAAAACGGTAACAAAAACAATAACAGGAAGCTAGTTCAACTAATGCTGCTGTAATTTCTGGTACGGAGAGATACTCTGTTTTACTCATCTCAGTCACCTTTCAGAATAGCTCATCAGGACATCAAGAAAGATGTACACACAGCCTAGTTTCAAACGTTTAGCTCTCTAAAATCCTTGTCCCAGAGATACTGAGCATTTTTCTGCTTTCTGTGCCACATTTTTTCCAGCTCGAATCATAAAGCAATGGCAATTAGGTTCCACTATTGAATTTTCTCTTCTTCCACTCTTGGGTACCAGCACAGAATATGTAAAACAGAAAATGAAAAGTAGAAATTGTCTTGCTACTAATGGAGCAGGCAGCTGGTAACCCCACTTCCAGTTCCTAATGTGTATGGGTGATGGAGAAAGGCTGTAATCATCCAAGTCAGAATAAAGTGCCTTTGCACAAACCAGTCTCTGAATGATGCAAAACGATGGTTGCCTGGCAATCTTTTAAAGCTTTTGATACTGCTAATTTGCTATGTATTTTTCACACAGCACCATTCTTAGATAATTACTGTAGCTGGTGCCATAGGAAGGAATCTTTAAATTGTATATATTAGATGGTTTTGCTGATGAGATTGCCTGCCAGCAATTTTCTTCTTGTCCTGTGATGATTCCAAGTGATTGTTTCGGACCTTGAACGTGATGTGGAAGCCTGGGAGTTACTGGATCAGAGTTCTGAGTTTGGCAACAACAAAGTATATTGCATGACATTACATGAATGGCAAAAATCCACTGTGTTCCCATATCACTGGCTGTTCAGTAGAGAAATGACAAGAAACGATGCTTACCTGAAGCAGATGTTGTTAGACTGTATTACTGTAAAGGACGGTAAAAGTTCCTGCAGTCAAGCTGTGAGCACAGGCAGATGGATATCTGAACAATTTATTAGTTGTCCTACTGAAGATACTGAGAGCCTTGCTTTAGTAGATAATTGTCACCTACTGTTGCTTTGAATTTCCTCACCTGCTTAATGCTGCTATGGCTGTCACAGATACTTTTAAAAATAAACTTAATTTTTCACATTTTCTCTCTTGTCATATGCTTCCATCTCATTTTCCCTTTCATTTTGTCATCCAGATCTCACCTCTTCATCTCCCCTTTTTTGCTTTTCTCACACCTCTATTTTTTCTCCTTGTCTTTCCATCCTTTATATTGTTTTCTTTCTCTTTTCCTTCACAGTTTTTTGTCCTCTCTTCCTTTCTTGTCTTTCACTTCCCTCTTTCTTCTTTCTACCACTACATTCTCCCCCTCTTCTTCCTTTCTACTCAGTATGTTAATAAAACATTTAACCACTTAAATATTTTCTGTCTCTGCTCTTCAGGCTTCTGAGTTATTGCTATAGTTCTACCAAAACTTAATTACCACATCAAAGAGGAGCTGTCCTCATTTAGGCAGGATTTCAGCCTTTCCAGATTTTTTTTAGCATATTTGACCTAATTAGAAGGCCCATTTAAAATGATACATCTACAGAAGCAGGAGAAAATTATACAAGTTGTTGCCAGGATATTGAACATGTCTTACATAGAATTTGAGAAATATGAAAATGTCAGAAATTTTATTGAAAACACACCTTTTATAAAAAACTTACAAGTGAGTTGTAGGTGTTGAAATAATACTGATGGTTAGATATAATAACATCCCGCTTTTATGATAATAGCACATACTTTGTCGGGTAAATATGATCATTTTAATGTAATAAGCAATAATCGTGTATCAAGGCCTGTAATCACTATACTTTCTGACATTTTATGATCTATTTGCAACAAACCCACTTTTTTTTCATCACATACGTTTTATGACTTCCTTGTTCCTAATGAGGTAAATTCACTTTCTGCAGTGTCCACATAAGAACTGTATATAATAAACTGGTGAGTCCTATGATTTCCCTTCTGTAAGTATAAGTTGTTACATTCTCCAGCTATTAAGTCTTTGTATGTAAGTTTATGCTATAACCACTTGTTATTTTAACTCTGGGTTTAAGCAGTGTGACCAGTGACCAGTACACAATCAGTACTTCAGGTCCCTTCCAGCCCCATTTCTGAGATGGTGAGTCTGCAGTTATTAAATCTTTGTTAAAATTAAGATCGGCAGTAAAGTGAAACATTTTAGCAATCACTCCCATAATCACTATAATAATTCACTCAGGAAAATTGCAAGTTCAAAACTGCATGGGAATTATAATGAAGACTACACGTCCTTCTGAAATGCACAGGGATACTCAGGCTGACAGTCATAGCTTGTTTAGCACAACGAAAAATTTCTTCTTCTGCAGGCAGGAAACTCTCTGGTGTGTGTCTTGTAAGGGACCAGCACAATGGGATCTCCCTGACCTTAAAAACTACACGCAGCAACTTCTGCTGGCTTAATTCTGTTGACTTAGATGGAGTTAAATGAGCAGAGAATTTATTATTGCATCCAGTTTCCTTAATCCCTGGAAACATGGAGATGCCTTAAAGGTATGTCTTAAAACTCCACAGCATATCTTTAGTGTATAAATAAGACAGGCTGCTGTGAGAGTGAAGTACCTTACCTGCTCCCTTCTGCAACTGAGCTCCACAGGGCAGTAAGGATCCTGCCTTGCATATTTGCAAGTCTCTGAGATAATGACTTATAAAACTAATATTTTTTAGACCTGTTTTAGTCTCTGCCTAGGATTCATTTGACTCTGCTATGAGAAAAAGGTAAAAAGATTTTTTTTTTTTTTTTTGGATGAACAGTTCTATATCTGGAGTGGCTGGGAACCAAAGGTTGAATGTGGGAGGAAATTAGACCCAACTGAATCATGTTGTAACTCTGCAAACACTAACTTTGAGTAGGCTACATTAGGGTATGTTGTCCATCATGCTTTCTACATGTACAGTAACTGTTTAATAAAGAATGCCCTAAGAAGGTCATATTCAGAAGAAGGACAGCCTGTGCAGTGTATGTGTTCATAGCTAATTTAGCTGCTTAGTAAATATGCACTTTTAATAGAGGGAGATTATGAAGTTACAATGCACATTATTTTCAGTGGTCGCAGTAGGATCCCTGCATCTTCCAATGTGCCAGGTCAATAAATCAGAGATTGAATAAGCCTCATTTAATATGTTTCTTGGCTCTGGTTCATTTTCTCATGAAGTCCTTGGGCATCTGTTTACTGCCTCCAACTCAAGGGGGAGCAGACTGCTAACATGAAACAGAGCATTTTCATGCCAAATAGCCTGAAGCCAAATGGCTCTGGATTATGTATGGTATTCACAAGCAGAATACTGATTTCTTGAATGGTAAAACCTGACAGAAATGGGCCTTCATTTGACTGGAGCCTGCAGGTATAACAATAATTTAAGTGTGCAATAATGCATTTCAAGATGACATTCAAAGTCTTGTGGAACTTACCATATAAATTTGGTTCTTTTCAGTGTTTCCTAGCTCTTTTTCCATGTGATGGCTGATGCAATGTGTTTTTTGACTCAGGAAACCACTCCAGAAATGGCTGCTTCTTGGTGGCCTCAAGTTTTATCTGTGATCACTGAGCTTTTTCCACATTTTTCAGGGTGAGAAGCAGTTAAGTTCTGGTTGTTATAATAAAGCAACCACTATTGACTGGTGGCTGTAGCTGTCTGTCCTGAGCTTGGAAGACCTTTGTTTTATTTTGGCATATAAATTATCAGCATTTCCTCCATTCTTGTCCCCTTGGCACAAAGGAGTGATATGTCAACAATGTATTCCCTTATGAGTAGCAACTTTCTGAGCATCACACACGGCAGCAAGAGCACTAACAGAAGAAAAAAACCAAGCAAAACATAGGCAGCAAAAATCCCATAAATTCTTTAAAACCACCCTCCTCTTTTACTATATAAAATATATATCGACAAAGGCAGTCCCTTTGTTTGATAGAAGAGTGGCAGATTTTCCAAGAAGCACAGAGCACAACTAAATATCTTTCATTAAATACCATTAAAATAAATATTATTTTTTTGTATCATTTTGAGCAGTAGCAGATTAGCTGGGGAAATTAGCTGTGGGAAGCAATTTATGCAAGAAATGATACCGCATATTATGGGAGCCATTAAAGTAAATGGTGCTACTATTCCATTAATTTAAATGGGAAATTAGGGTTGTGATAAACTGTTAAGAGCCTTTGCTTGCAGCAAACACAAAGGGACACTTCTTTTAGAAACTAAGAATCTTGGACTGTTCCAAGCGAAATAGCGTTTGGGAGGCTAATGGTCATATACTGAGTACCCTCATTTTCCATTGGCTCACCATCAGCCGGAGGTGCTCAGCATCCCTCAGTGAAACATTAGGTAGCTGTAAAAGTGAGACCTTGTGCTCCAGAAGTATGTTTGGGACATAAGTCTTTTCAGAGATGAGTCAAGCTGTTTGTGGAAGTTTCCAGGAATGAGCAGTTTCTGACAGTGCAATAATCCTGGTTGCAGAAGCATCGTGTTCACTCTTTGGATTTTAACAAGTGCCAATTGAGCAAACTGGTTTGTGACCTTCCCAGAAGAGCTCACTTTGAAAGTTACTGTCTTAAAATGTTGCCTGTCTCACAGGGTGTTAAACTCATTAGCCAGTAGGAAAAAAAGAGATCTTTCAGTGCTGTGTGGATGAACTCTGGGAACAGATGGTGGGTATAACACCACAACAGAGATAGTTCTTAAGCATACAGGGCAGAATTTGTAATTTCTGCCAAATAAATCTTGAGTTTCTCCATAGTAAATAAGAGACAATGCAATAGTATGTAAATGGTTAATCCAATTGAATGCATTTTACAATAGCATTTCTACAATTTCTTGATTACTTGTAGTAAAGTAGCATCCATACACTAGAAGTGTTCTGTGCTAGATACTATGCAAACATAAGAAAAAATTCATTCCTTTCATATACGCATTTTTTTTTAACTGTTTGAACAGGAAAACAGATTGCTCAGAGAGAAAGTGGAATGTGCCTCACTGGAAGTATTCAAAACTCAACTGGACAAGGCCCTGTGCAACCTGCTCCCACTTTGAAGCCTTAAGCAGTGGGTCCAGAGGTCCCTTCCAGCATAAATATTGTATGATGCTACTCTATACTCTATGTTATAGACAATTACACACTTCTTTTATAATCTAAAGGGCATATGAAAAGATACAATGTATTGGGTTGCACAGAGGTATATAGGAAAAAAAGAAGAATCATGGTCAGAACTAATTTTTCTGTTTACCCAGTGATACTTAACACTTGACTCCTCTCACAAACTCAGTTCCAGTCAGGCTGCACTGGATTAATTAGAAGTTACAGAATTTAGAAGTTTACAGAATAAACTTCTTAAGGTGCAGAAAATAGCACAAGCCAGGCAAAAAAATTCTTCTCAACCACCTCTCAGCTGCAGATAGAACTTTTCCCTATTTGTGGCTTAAACATGGCAGTAAACTCTTTGCTTTGCCATGTTTAGTTTGTTGGTTTGTTTTTTGGTTTTCTTTTTTTTTTTTTTTTTTTCAGTGAGGCTTGTTGATCACTTGAATTTCCAGCAAAATAAAATCAGGGTGAAGTGAAATGTCCCCCTGACCTCAGATATGGTGAGGTTCTCCTGCTGTGAGATTGTGCCATGGCCCACAGATGCTTTCTGTCTGTGTTTGCAGTAGTTGGAAGTATCTGCACTGTTTGCATTCCCTTCACAAGATCAGGGAGGCAAGACCACAGAAACCTCAGATGATTTGGGATGCTCTTAGATTTGAAATTGTTGTATCTCCCAGATATGATACCAATAGTATTAGTTCTGCTTCTGTACCTGGCAGGTATTTGGTGCTGAATGTAGCCAAGAAAATACTGTACAGTGCATGGAGAAGATTGTACTCTAAATATCTTTAGGACAATCAGGCTAGGTTTGTGTTAGTGCAGAAATTTGTTTTTCTGGACCGTTGAGGAAGAAACAGAAACTAGGAATAATGTGTGAAAAAAGTAATTAAAACCCTTCCACCACTTCTCAAACCAACTGTTTTGTTTTAGATTGCCAAAACACTGTTTTGCCATTCTTTTCCTCCATTGCTTTGTGGAATAGAAAACCAACTTTTTGATGTCAACTATAGTTTTCATTGACCCTGTTGCAAGTTGAGAAGAACTCTAAAAGTTATTATTTCTAGTAATTCTCTGTAGTGAATTCTCTGTAGCTGGAAACAACCCTTTTCTCAAGGGGTCTGCAAGTCAAACAGTTGCAATGGAAGATGTAGAAGCGTATACCCATTCACCATTACTAATGGGAGACTCCAGAGCTCCCTTATGTGTTTCCCTACCTCCAGTAGATATAGACATGAAGTATGGTGTTACACCTCCTCGAGGTCACCGGAAGCCATGAGCTTCACACTGTTCCTAGTTCAGTGTTACAGCAGTGCACCTCATGCCCATTTTACACCAGAGGAGAATCCATATTGTCTCTGGGTTAGGATAAAGTTGCAAATATGAGACTTTTTTAGTGCTGTCTTTTTGCTGTTTCTCAAAATATTCGTCTTAATCACTTGCTTCATTCCAATAGTGACTATATTTAGTGGTTTTTATTCCACATGGAAGGGAATTTAGGGTCCCACAGCTCTACGACAGGTGGCCAACGTTTGCCAAAATGCTGGCAAATGCATTAGTTAGACTGGAATCAAAGTTGTCTGCAAATACTAATTCTTTGCTATTATTTATTACAGCCATGAGGGGTTTTTATGTTTTGATGCATTAGAGAAAAAAGGAAAACTGCAAAACATAATGAAAGTCTTAAAAAATGTACAGATGCCATTTTAATCTCCAGTAAGTTTCCCTATTGTGCATCCAAACAAAACTAAAAGAGTTTACAGGAAATGCTTCTTGCTGTAGCTTAGCTATTGAAATTAATGGGACTGTAATACCATTCAGCTGCTTGAAAATGGAATTTATCTTATCATACTCTTTGGGTGTAAAGAAATGTATCAGGCAGAGTATGTCTTCCAAAGGCTTCTATTGTGATGAATGTGGTATTCATTATTTTTCTTAGACAAGTTTATTTTAGTAAAAGAAAATGAATACAAATGGGTTATTGAAAGTAATTTGTGAATTCACTCAATATTTTGAAAGGATAAGAAAAATGTCATGGCCATTGCCAGATAAAATGGATATCTTTAATATTACAGAGAGATGGTTATACAACACAGGCTGATTTCTTTCCTGTCCCTTACTACAATTTGCCAAGTTGCTGAGGACCTGCACTGGGGCTTTCTAACTTGCCTTAGCCATGGAGTGTGTCTCCCTTCTTCAGAAGTGCACTATGTAAAAGACCTGCCTGCATTTCAGGTTCTGGTTGGCATAACACAGCTTTCATTTTCATACATTTGCCTTTTATACAGGCAGGTAAAGAAAGGAGGGGATGGGAGTTGTGTCTGTCACCTCAATCTGAGCTTTGGTAGGTGGAGAGGGAGAATGCCTCACGGGGTGGAGGACAGCAGTTAGCTATTTGCTTCCTGGCAGAAGATGGGAGATAGACCCCTTCCTAAGCTTTCTGCTCCATGCAGCTCACACACTTGCTCACAGCTTAAAATGCACCCTATCATACCTGTGCAGCATAAAGCTGCAAAATGGGGGAGGGGGGGGGGGCGGAATAAGAGGAGTTAGATAAAGGCGAGGTAGTCAGAAAATGGCAAAGGCCAATTTTCTGTAGGCAATTCATCCGATTAACATTTTTGCACGATTCTGTGGGAGTAAATGAGGACTTGGGTCTCAGTCATGTCATACAAATAATGCAAAGGTGGTCTGTGACAGAGCTTCTTGATATGGGCCTGCTTTGTGGCATTGGGAGTGAAAAGCTGTGCTTCAGCATAAACTTCTCCAGCAGTTCTCAGCTGTGTGCAGCCTTGAGAGGTGCAATGGCGGAACTGCATAAATCAAACAATTTGATGGTTCAGGGCCAAAAAGATGAAGAAGAATCAGTAGTTTATATCTATCAGAAAACCCCCACACCTTTTATTCTTTTGTCACTGAATAGAATGTGTCATGTGTAACAAAATCTAAGGGATGAGGTCATCAGTTCACAACATCAGTGAAGGGGATGTGTGCCTTTGTAATGCTCCAGTGGCTGAGTCTAATGGAAAAAAAAACCAAACAACAAACCCACCTTGAAATCCCTCCAGCATTTAAAAGCATCTCCCTCACTCTTCCCCTCCCAGAAGAACAGCTCAACACAATGCTATTGTGTATCCCAGGTGGGCTGCTCTCATCTTGTAAGAGGTGTACTATAGGATAAAACAGGCACCCAGAGCTGCTGAAGCAAGGTTTGGAACTCACATATCCTTCCTTTTAGGTATGTATCTTATTTACTTGGTCACAGGCAAAGGTGATAGCTAAGTGTGGAAGATGGAGCATCTACATTGTAGTTACTGCTTTGGCAAATGGAAATCTGCTTTATCAAAATTGGAACAGTTTCAACAAAGTAAGATATCTCAATGTTAGTCTCATCCTTTCTCCTGAAAATTCAATAAAATCTGTTTAGAAACTACTCAGTATTTTTGGTTAAAAAGATTCTTAGATACTGGCCTCTATGCTTATCTTCCTTTAACCATACCATTTTCCAATGTTGCTATTACTAAAGTGTTCTTAAGATATCCAAACAGCTCTATTTATGGGCCCTTTATGTTTGACAGAGGTCCTCTTTTTAATTACACACTTCCTATGTATTTTGACTTCATTTTGAGTGATAGTGCATAGTAGAAGTTTGAAGTGGTGTATTCAAAATGTTACAAAAGTAGGAACAAGCAAAAATTAGTTTCCTGTGAATGGTGTACTAGTATCAGACATCAGCTCTCCAAACCCCACTGTAACTTACATAGAATCACAGAATCATCATCTCATCCAAACCCTGCCATGGGCAGGGACATCTTCCACTAGATCAGGTTGCTCAAAGCCCTGTCAAACCTGACTTTGAACACTTCTAGGGAGGGGGCATCCACAACTTCTCTAGGCAACCTGTTCCAGTGTTTCACCACCCTCATCATAAAAAATTTCTTCCTTATATCCAAGCTAAATCTACCCTCTTTCAGTTTAAAACCACTGCCCCTTGTCCTATCACTACAGGCCCTTGTAAAATGTTTTTCTCCATCCTTATAAGCCTCCTTCTTGTGTTGAAAGGCTGCAGTAAGGTCCTGCCAGTGCCTTCTCTAGGCTGAACAACCCCAACTCTCTCAACTTTTCTTCACAGGAGAGGTGGTCCAGCCCTCTGACCGTTTCTGCATTCCTCTTCTGGACCTGCTCCAACACGTCCATGTCTGGGTTATTACATGCTACTTACCTCAGAGGTTGCTCTGATTCTTCCTTCTCTCTATCATCCCCTGAAAACAACTGTCTCCAGGTCTACTATGATCTCCCCTGAGCCTTTGTCCTGTGCAAAATACAGAGCTCAGCACATCCAGCTTAGTCCTGCTCTCACAGCTCTGCAGCCACAGGCTTCCAGTGGCATTGGGCTGCTAAGGCTCACAGCCCCCACTGGCATCAACTGCCATGTTGCATACTCTCCAGGTCTTGTGGTGGTAGCTGTATGGCTGTTCGGTCCCATAGCTCCTTTCCCCCTAGGAATTAGGGGACTGGATCTGTCCTGCCACTGCTGAAATGATAGAATTCAAGAGTGCCAATGACTCAGCAGGGGTGCCAGGATTCCACCTGTAAAGATCTCCAACCTATTCTCTTAAATGTTAGAGAAAATGTCTACAGCAATTACTATGCACACTGAAACATGGGAATGACATTTGTTCCGTTTGTGCATGAACAGAATTAAAGTCAGGACATGGACCGTATAGGTGATAGGGCCAAAGAGATGGTCCTGGTAATTTTATCTAAGTAACAGGAACCATGGGACTTCTGAGCTACAGCTCAACTTGTAGAAAACCAAACTAATCTAGATTTCACAATTGATAATGATGAAGAACCCAGAACAAAGAGGTTTTCAATAGATAGAAATTCCATTATTTTTAGGTGAACTTGCCTAGATTCAGCTTCCAGCACCAATAAACCTCTCTTTGCAAGATTCCCTCTGCAGCATTGCCATTGTGTGTGCAGATACTCAGACTGATCCAACCACATTATAACCACTCTTTTCTTTCAGCTACATAGTTTGAAATGCTTGAGGTTTTCACTCAATTTTCTTGTCTTCTCATCCATTTTAATTTTCTCAAACTTTTTGCAGTTATCTTCCTTCTTGGACTGCACACACCAGTCCAGAGCTGGATATTCTAGGAGCAGTTGTGGGAACGTCAAATACAGCAGAAAGCTCCCACCAGCTGGGAAGTTTTCTGGACACTCTGTTGGAGCTCAGCCCACTGGACTTTTACCTCCTTAGCTGTTCTCAGGTCTCATGATGCTGTGACATGACATGTTATTATCACCTGCAGCAGCTATCACCTATTAGCTGGACATAGTTATTCAGGTGGTTATTTTTTTCTCTGAAGTACATCCCACCAGCTCAGCCTGCTGCTAAGTGTCAGATCCCCAGCAGTTTATGCACAGTGTTTCCCCAAATTTCTCTATAGTAAGCAAGCTGGAATGACTGCTTACATTGGAATAAGGGTAGTAGATAGTCAGCATAGTCTTTGCACAGGATTCTCAAACAAATTACTCTTAGATGTTGGGGGCAATATACTGATCAAAACAAAGATTTCCCCTGTTTACCTTCACTTGCCTTTCTCAGCCCAGCAATCTGCTGGCTGTTCAAAACTGGAAGAAAAAGAGAAACCAAATCACTTTTGGAGGTAGTACAACAACCATTATAGCTAGAGGAGAAACAGTGACTATTATATACCTTAAATACCTTGCGCTTAGTGAATATTTGACTCAGCCTTACATTCCTTCAAGCAAGTGAAGTGAGTGCAAAAGTGTTTAGAAAATTTTATTCACAAAGTCATTATCAGTTGTTCCCTGCCAAAGAAGAAGAAGATATTGACTGCTGTTCTGCAGAAGGTCTGCCCAGCAACTGGCACTCTAATCAATGGGATAATTGAGTGGAGACCACATTGTTCATTTTGCAGATAATATCAAGCTTGGAGGGACTGCAAGGCTACCAGTGAACTGGCTCAGGCTTCAGAGTGTTCCTGACAAATGTGTGAAAACCATCTGACCTTTCCCATCTCCGCCAATTCAGTTCAACAGAGGCAGACCGTGAACAAATGCAGGAAAGGACATGACTGATTTGGCAGCAGCTCTGCAGAAAGCGATCTGAGAATCACAGAGGATGAGAAGAAGAACATGAATCAGCATTGTGCAAAAAAGGCAAACATCATACGGAGACATATAAATAGAAGTCTTAAATATAGGCCAGTTAAAATAGTCCTCCTGCTCCACTTGGCACTTTAGAGGACTTAGCTGGCATAAAGCAGTTCCTGACTTTATAATTAAAAAAAAAAAAAAAAGATTGGAGGGTTTTTCTTTAAATCAAGAGAGAAGAAAACTGAAAGGATAATAGAAAATTAATGGAATTAAGCAGAATCAAAGGAGTTCAATTTATTAGCTCTTGATGCATGTCCTAATGATAAGGATAGTGAGTACTGGTAGGTAGTGTTGGCTGGGAGGTTGTGGAGTCTATATTATTGGATATTTTTAAAAATAGGTTAGACAAACTGATGTAAGGAATCTAGCTTATAGAAAAGGTGATCCTACCTTTTGACAAGAGGATAGACTTCAGGGACTACACATGCCTTCAAGAGCCTTCCCAGCTCTACCTCAGCCTTTCTCTGATTTGTCACTGGATGAATGACATGATACTGAGAACTGAGACATGCAGCTGGGAAACAAGAACTGGAGACCTGGGTCGTTGAAGGGAGAACAGGAACAGTGTCAGCACTTCTGTACTGGCCAGAAGGTGACAAGGACATGTGAAAAAACATCGTGTAGCTGCATTTTCTTATAAATAAGAAAAATAATAATATGAAATTGCATTACATGTATTGTCTTTTCTACTGCATCAGTAGTGCTGTAAAAGATGGACACATGCTAATAGCAAGACATTTTCTTCTGGGACTTGACCTTAAATAGCTTTAGGAGAACTCATACAATAACAGATTGGCAAGATAAAAATTTAGCAACTCTCCAAATGCCACTTGCATCTCATAGTATGCAGAAACCAGTCTGACTCTTCCAAAACCTCAGTGTTTTCATATGCAGATTCACTTTTGTGCAAGGCCAGCAAGAAAATCACAAGCTCTCTTTATCCAGCCTGAGTGAAAGAAAAATGAATTTGACAGCTGGCCTTAAACACTTTCTCCTTGATGATTCAAAGAAAATGGAATTCATCTAAAGCTGTTGATTAATTCTTCAAATACAGATGGAGAGCAATACCTTTAAAATCTAGCCCTTACAAATATAATAAATGAATGCACGGGGGGGGGGGGGGGGGGAGGGCTTTCTTTTACAAGGTTTTCAAACAGCTCTTTTCAAGGGATACAATACCTATTTTGTATTACAGGATGACTTTATCTCTATAGTTCATAAAATGTAAGAGAAAAGCTTTATAGATTCTTGTAAAGGTGATATGTACTATACAGAGTCTAGACTTTGAGGAGTTACCATGGATCCAAGCTAAACAATCTCTTCCTTTTCATCCAGTCCAAATAATTATTGAGGCAAGAGGTTAGTCAACAGTGCAGATAAAATATCTTCTAAAATATATTTTATTAGAATTTTGAAAGAATAGCACTAGCCATGGATTACAAGGCACATTTCTAGAAAGTACCAGAATTATTTCAACAAATAGTTCAAATGTTTTTCAACGTATTTGGGGCTATTTGTTAATTATGTTATCTCTTCAGGGCTAGTTCCAGCACACAAGAATTTTTTATTGTTGTTATCAATAGTATGGGTTGTAGAGTTAACCAAACTAAAAGTTTAAGAATTCCTCTAAATTCTTACGACTGTATCAAGAGTTTTCCATGTAGTTATGTGGAAGCAAAACCAAGCTCTTTATCATGACTGAACTAAAATCTGCCTCTACTTTAAAAATATTACAATAGATTTGGTGAAATGTAGTATGAGTTTCTGTGTTTATATGTACTTTTAAAAGAGGGGACAGTAATAAGAATTGTATTGAATGCCCATATGTACACAGTCAGTGTGCTATAAAGTATCCGATTAAATCTAATTAAAGGAGAACACTACAATTAAAACACCCCTCTTTCATTTCTTTTGAAACTACCACATTCCCATTAAAATGAATGCAGTAGAAATGTAGAATTTGTAGGAACTAATTTATCTTCTCTTTTTTATTTCTTGCAAAATCATTGGAGGCTTTTAAAAGTCATTTCCTCCGCAGAAAATAAGAAATAAAATACAGTAACTTTTATTGCATCTGGAGAATATAGTTTCCCCGACTGTGCCATTCAGTGGTAGTTACATGACTCTTCTAGACATGCTGACATAAAAAAAAAACCAATTTTTGAAGGATGAAAAGAGAAATTTCAGGAATATATTTCTCAGGATGTCCACATTGAAGACTGCAGTACAAAAAACCCCAATCTTTTTTTGAGACATCGTTTCTAATATTATGCGAGTAAAACATATTAGCAAAGGAAAGAAACAAGTCAAATATATTCTTACAAGGCAGGGCACACTGTGCATGCAAATAAGATCATATATAAGCCCAACTCTTCCCCTTTGGTGAAATATTGCTTTGGAGCTCTTTCAGAATATAAAGTACAAAGAAGCATATATAGCGTTCAGAAGCCCTCTGAGCAGAGGAAATAAATTCCTTTGAAAATAGGGACTTTAATCAGCATTTCACTAATTAAAATGGTTCATATGTGCTTACACTACTGTTGCAGTCGTTGTTCAGTAGAGGACCAGAAGCGTCCCAGAGGAAGCTGCTGCTGGACACATCCCTCTGGTAGATGCATCCACTCCTCAGGCCTTCTCTGGGCTGGAGAAGAAGAGGCTCCCACGCCACTACACTGAGCAGGACATTGTGGGCCACCTGTACAGGACCGATGGGTGAGCTGAGCTTGAGATTTGATTCCAGTTCATCCCGTCTAGCAAATGACACTGGAGATGAAATCCCAGTTTGAACTGGTTGCCACCTAAGAGGTTATCTACACCCTACAAACATAAGGTAAAGCACAGGTGGTTTTGAAAAACAACACCAGCTCCCCATGCTCCAGAATGAGTAGCTAATAAACAACTGGCTTCACATAATATGATGTCCTGCCACTCTTACTGTAATTAGTTGGTGAGTTTAGTGATGAAGACCCTGGGGTGAATACATTCCCGGGCCAAGGTTCAGGACAAGATATGAGTATCATTTAACTCCTTCCTTTAAATAGTATGCAAGTGTGAATTAAAGAATCCATAATCTATGTTTTACCTAGGGTGCATTTCATTCAGTCAGAATTCAGAATTCTTAAAGAAGATGCACTAGTTAAAAATTAATCAAGACTGATGTCTGGTTGATGAAAGGGCATGGTAAAGAACAGAAAAAAATGTTGTACTTTAGAAGTCTGAGAGGCTTAATATAAAGAATAAAAATAAATTTATAAGAGACTAGATAATGATTAATGAATATTATAATCATGTTACATGGCTACAGAAAATCAGTATATTGTATTTTGGAAGACAGCAAACAATGTTCTGAAAGCAACCTATCAGGCCCCATGGTAAGCAACTGACTCTAAAGTAGTAATTTTAATAAAGCCATTTGTATCTGGATTTTTAATATAAAATACAACCATAAAAAAAAGATTAACAGCATTATCTATGACTATATCTGGTACAAACAACATAGTATGTCTGAGAACAACATTCATGTGTATGAAAATGAAAGCTGGATAGGAAATATTTGAAAAGTGTTCTTGCTTTGCTTCGGAATGAACCCTGGACCTTCTACCTTAATCAGACAGAAACCAAGCAGACAAAAGAATTTAAAGTATTGCAGTAGGGAAGGTCTTTCGACTAGCATCAGTATGAAGACATTAATGTGAAGGTCAGGTGTTCCCACAATACAAGGTACAAAAATCACATCTGTCATGATAGGTTGTAATGGGGAACAAAGCATAAACTTAGCAAATGTTTGTTTATGGCAGTACAATTACAAAAGGTATTTTTGTAGCACTAAAGGAAAGCATGAGTGACCCTTCTCTGCCAGGTATAAGGCTTAATTTTTTTGTAATAAAGTTTCCATGGCAAATGTCACATTTAATTTCTGTCTGGCTATATGTATTTTTCAACGGGGGTGGTTACATTGCAAATGGATATATGATAATTCAAGAAGTGTGACTTACAGCTTGTTATACCCCTTGCATAAGGCACATTGATACTTAGATTATGCAATCTACTCTTGTGCCTGGTCATACGAGATAACACAGTTGTTAAGCAAGTCACATTTATTATCTTGCTACAGCATGTTCTTTGATTGCAATGGTATGCTTATGTAGTATTTTTGAATACCTGGAGAAAATCTGAAATGGCTGCACTCCTGTCAAGAGTTAAAATATGTGGAGGCAAAAGCCCCATATTCTTACAGTTCACACGGTGTTTCTCTAGAATGTGTCTGTGCTTTCATGGTCAGTCACTCCCTTGGAAAGATGAAATACTTTTTCCTTCTTGAGTCCCTTCTCCATTCATAGCCCTTTATATCTTTGGAATACCATGTTCTGAGAGTGTCTCCTGCCAAGTGTTTTCTCCATCCGTCCTGTGTCTGGTTGCAGTCACAAGATGCAATAGGCTATCAAATGGGACGAGACAGATGAGTGTTTGAATCTGCTGTTCTGTATTACGACCAGAGGCATGAACTGTGATTTCTTTTCTTGTATGTTGGTGCTCTTGACAAATTGCATCTCTTTGGCAAAGGCACTGCATGTGTAAGTTATGACTATTGGACTGCAGAACAATCCTCATTTTCTCTCTCTCTTGTTTATATGTGGAAAACCAACTCATTCCAGCATAGTTGGGTGAAAGAGTACTTTTCTTGCAGGTAGAAAACAGATCTTCAAGTCTTCAGGCAGAGTCATGCACATCAAGATATCTCAGTCTCCATTTCCCAAAGCCAGATAACTGAGCCAAGCCAGAAGGCTGTTATGACTTAGGCTTCTCTAGCTCTTTGATTTTTTGATATGAAAATTCCATCTGTATCAAAGTTGGTATGTACATTTCCATAGAAGGCTGTGGTTTTGATAAAGCTGCATTTTCTCACCAAAAATACTTTCTGTTGGAAAATTCCCAACCTATCCTATAAAATACCATTTGGATGACACACTCACTAAGATAAAATCACCCTAATAATAGCTTGGGCAAGAAAGGCTAATCTGAAAAATTTCCAGCAGTCATTTAAAGGAAGTTGTGCCTCATCCATCTGAACTTGGTTTTAGTCTTCTGAACTTGGAAATTAAATGAGATCCTTTCTGTAGCATCATTAGGGTCTTGAGCTCTGGAGACAAACCTCTGTTGGAAGCTTCTGATAATCACCACAACAACTTTTATTATTGTAGTGCCTTTAATCCTTTTCCAAAGCTTCACATTCACATTGATGTTGTCTTCACTCTCCCTTTCTCCCCCAGAGTGCCAAGAAAAACTTTGTCTCTAGGTCAAAGTCAAGATAGTTATAGATTGGGGATTTTAAAGAAGGAATTAAATAGTATTAATAAGTATGGCAGACAGTATGCTAGCAATGAAAGTATTGTCAAGTTTTGGGGACTTAAAACCAAATTCCCTCCTATGTGAGAGAATCTGTAGGTAGACTTTGCAAATCTAGGCTTGGGAGAAAAAAAATCCCTGCTCTGTTGTATAATGGTAATCTCAAGTTATCACCACTTAGTGCCAGTTTTATAACTAGTGTTTAGAAATATGTCATGCTTGTGTGCACACACTGAATTTCTTCCCTATCTTGTTGATGGTCATGTAACTTTCTCAGAAGTAAGAGGATTAATAATGTTTGTAAACTTGTCTGAGACATGGTAACTACACTGTTCCTTTAGACGTATATAATATACATTGACTATTATAATTTTTTTCCCATCTCTTAACATATGTGAATCATATCGTTTTGCACTCCTGAGCCCACTATCAAACATTTTTACTGCATCATTGTTGTGGTTTGAGCCCAGAGGGCAACTGAGCACCAGGCAGCCCTTCACTCACCCTTTCCCCCCAAGGGCTGAGAAGGAGAAAAATGAATCAAAAGGCTCAGGAGTCTAGATAAGGACAGGGCGGGGTCATTTACCTGTTAATGGTCACAGGCAAAAGACAGACTCATTAGGGGAAGAAAAAGGATGTCGCTTTAATTCAAAACACTAACTTAACAGATGGAATAGGACAATGAGAAGCTTTATCATGTCTTAAAAAAAGCACCTCCCCCACCCCTCCCTTCTTCCCAGGCTCAGTTTTGTTCCCGATATCTCTACCTCCTCCCCCAGTGGTGCAGGGGCAGGGGATAGGGGTTCAGTCAGTCCATCACATCTTCCTCCAAGATAGGGGGGAAATACTTCTCTGCATTCTTCCCCCTACTCAACGTGGCATCCGTCACAGGAGACAATCCTCCACAAACTCTCTCCGCAGTGAGTCCTCTCCATGGGATGAATTCTTCTCGAGATACTCCGGCGTGGGTCACCTCCACATGTTGCACTCCTCCCAGCACTGAACTACAGCAGTGGGGACTTCTTCTTCCCACAGAGTCCCAGTGGTCCTCCACAGGTGAATCTCTGCTCCTCCGGAGGCATTCATGGGTGGCAGGGAGGGCAGCCCTACCATCTCACCACAGGATACAGGGTGGGTCTCTGCTCTGGCACACGTCCCCCCTTTCCTCCTCTTCCACTGACCTCGGTGGTGTTCACATAGGTGTCCTTCTCATAACTTGTCCTCAAAGTCCGCCCCCCTCTGAGGTTGCCCTTCTTAAATATGTTATCACACAGGTGCGACCACCATTGCTAATTGGTTCAGCTTTGACCAGAGAAGGGTCCAACTTGGAGTCAGGGGAGCTTTTGAGAAGCTTCTCACAGGGGCCACCACTGTAGCCCCCTTCCCACTACCAAAAAGCCCGCCACACAAACCCAGCACAATCATTGATGTGCAGCTGCCCAGCTGGCCTGACAAGAACTTTTCTTCCACCTTCCTTCCCTGGCAGTTCCAGGGACCATGAATTTCCTGGGCCTCACATGGACCAGTCCTATCTCTCCTGTCAACAAGCACCTGGGATTTTCACCCTTAGTGTTTCTAACGCTGAGCAACAGGGAGTTGGGAAGTTTGGTCACTGTGTGCAGGTTGACATCACACAGAGTCTTAGAGGGGAGCAGAGGAGGGTAAAGGGGTTCACATCACAGCAGTAACAGTGGTAGGTCTGTGTGTGTGGTGTTATCCCTTAGGAAGCAGCATGATCATAGAATCATAGAATTTTAGGTTGGAAACGACCACTAAGATCATCGAGTCTAACCATTAACCTAACATTGCCAAGTCCACCGCTAAACCATGTCCCTAACCGCCACATCTACACGTCTTTTAAATACCTCCAGGGATGGTGACTCAACCACTTCCCTGGGCAGCCTGTTCCCGTACTTGATAACCCTTTCTGTGAAGAAATTTTTCCTAATATCCAATCTAAACCTGTCCTGGCACAACTTGAGGCCATTTCTCTTGGTAATACAAAGTGCAACAGCAGCTTAAAAGCTGGAAAATAGAAGTTTGTAAGGACTTACATAGATGTTTATACCCATTTTCAGAAATTTGCCCAGCATTCTGAGCATGGGCAGATATGTCCTTTGAATAGGAGCTGGTGGAGTAACACCTTATCAAATGCCAATTTGGAAGGCTAGATTAGTTATGAAGATGTTTTTCTGGTTATTGGTGCGTGTGTAGATTCAAAAAAAAAATAAAATCCTGGTACCAAACAGAAAGGGCTAATTGCACTTTTAGCCATTTCCATGCTGCTGAAGAAAAGAGAAGAGAATAAAAGAGACTGATTCCTGTGCCTAGAGCTAAGTAGAACCATTTGGCTCAGGTCCACAGTGGTTCTGGCTACTCCCCTTTGCAACAGATTTGTCTTGCAGAGAGGTGTCCAAAAGCAGAGCCAGAGAATGGCAATTACACAGTGGGGTGATTAGGGGATGAGTGTGCAAGCACACCACAGTTCTTGGACCTGTAGGTTAGTTTAGGACAGAGTAGGTCTGGCAGGACTTTCTTTGTTTCATTCCTTGTAAAACTCCAGATTACTTTACTCAGACAGTAGCCCTGTGGGTGACCAAAGCATTTCCCAGTTCCAAACAGGAACAGAAACTAAAATCCTTTGCAAAAATGATAAATTTTTTTAATGTTTTGATCTCAGAAAAGAGAATTCCTTATCTTTCACCAAGTTTGTAACTTACATACATTCTAATTGTTATTCTTCTTTTCCATAAGTTTGTCTTCTGCTTTTGGTTCCCTCCTCACCCAACCTCTGTTTGTGTGCATCTGGGGAAGGGTTACTGGAAAAAGAGGGTGCATGTGAGAAAGGAGAGAATTGGTTTGATATTAGTCGCCTAATTTTTATTGTTTATGATTAAATGAAGCCGGTTGCACTGCTGAAGCAGAAGAGCTGGGTGTTGAGAGGGAAGGTTTACTGTGGATGTACAATGGAACAGCTTCTTCCTTGCCTTCTCCCTGTCCAGTGCTAGCCCCAGAGTTTGGGGCTAGGAATTTGCCCCACAGGACCTTATGTGTGGCCTCCCTGGTCCCTGGACTAGATCCAGTACTGAGACACTACTGGGGTTGAGCAGCTGTCCTGGGAGCAGGTGGTAGATGAGGAGGGGAGGCCTTTCATTTAAGGGGTAACAACTTCACAGTTGCTATGTGAAGCTGGCACTTGCTGCCATCCAGAGACCTTCTCATAGATCCAAGCCCCCAGTTAAAGGAGCATAAAAGTGTTTCTGTTGGTGAATATGTGTCCTATTTTGGAAGAGACATAAGCTAAGCCAGAATTACTGTAGTTTTATACCTACACCCTTAGTAGAACTTTTGCCAATATTACTATTCCATAGTATGTTAAAGAGAATTTACTAAAAGGCTTCACTCTTTTTATGCAGCTTTATTATATCATGGTGCAGGTGATGCTGACAAAAAACACTCCTTCCAGGTTACGTATGTTTCACAGTAAAGAGCCTTCCTACCTTTTATTTAAGGAACAGCCACCTCAAATGTATTTAGCTGTTCCGAGAGGCTACTCTGGAGCACCATTCAGTACTGCTTATATACAGATCCAATAAAACACTGGCCAAAATAAGCCTGGGCAGTGAATTGAGAATGAAAATGGAAATCCTTAATATAAGCTAAAGAAACAATGTAAAAGTATGTGCAATAAGCTTCTGTGGAGTGTGATGTCCTTTCACAAGATGGATGGAAGAAGTGATTGTGTTAAATATAGTATGGCCTGAGACTTAGGTGAGGAAGGGGAGCAGGGCAGGGCAGGATGCAAGATGCAATGATGTGCATGAAATGAGATACCTGATCTGTTTTGATCACTGTAAAAGAGGAGTTAGAAATCAAAACATTTTGTGTTAGCCCCAGGGAGGCTGCAGAGGGTCGTGTGAACACCTTGTTGCAGGCAAACATGAAACACCTTGCTAGTTAGGTCATGAGTGTGTAAGGGGCATGGCTTGAAGACAGTAAATCAGGCAGAGCCTTTGCCACCAAGCCAAGCCTGTCAGCATTTTTAAGAGACAAGAGCAGTGCTGCAGTCTCTGGAGACTGGATCCACCAGCCTCAAGGTCTTACAGTGCTGACTGCACCGACAGCTGTGATATGGATCTGGAGGATGCCCTTAGCCTTGGGAAGCATGTTTCCCCACGGCATGAAATTTTGCTGAGCTGTTTTTGGAGATACCTGCCACATTTTGAAAAATTACCATTTTCCTGCTTTCCTTTGTGATCCTCTGGAAACTGCTGCTGGCCTCCTGAAATAATAATAGCAAACATGCTAAGACAAGTCTTGCACATTGCAGGTATTGATACTCTGCCCTTACAGCGCATCTACTGTAAGGGAACTTACTGATAAGCTATTGCGTACAGAAAGGAGACTCTCAGGAGGCAATGAAGAAAAGGCATGAAAAATAAGTGGATGTATTTAGCAAATCATCTTTCTGAAAATTTTTCAGCTTTTAAAGTTAAAAACTGATTTGAAGTGAAGATAGAAATAATAAAGAGAAATGGACACAGATACCTTCCTTTCAATGAACATGTGTTTGTCAGCTGAAAGTTGGGCCTACAGGAATTTAAATGCTAAGTTAATAAAAAAAAAAAATGCCAAAATGAACTTTTCCTGGTATCTATGACTAAGCTACAGAATTCAGGCAGAAATTTGCCATATCAGCCTTTGTGACCATAAATTGCCCAAATGAACACCTGCTCTGACAGCATGACCCAAAATGTGCAGCTCACTCAATAGCTACCCCTTGGTACCTAACAGAGAAATTGGACAGTAAATACTGGTTTTCCCTCACTTCCCCTGCAAAGAGTCCTTTCCCTGTTTCAGCCAAAAGGAGGAATTGCTTGATGATGCCTAACTGTAGTACCTTTTTTTGATATCTAATAGATTTAAAACTCACTTAATGCTGTCTCCTATGAGGCATATTTCATAATGCCAGGGGTCTGCTTTTCTCTCTGTGGGTGGGACTGCCTCACTGTGTAGGTATGAAAGATTTTCTGCTACAAAGAAAGTTTTCTGCAATTTAAAAAAAATTAGGTTTAGATGAAGAATACGTGCACCATGCTGGTAAGGGGGTACATTCTTTCAGCAATGAATGCATTTGAACGTAGTTACATGGACTCCAAAGCATTTTTTCAGGCTGCATTTTTGCATGGGTTACATTCTGGGCACATATTAAAGAGCACTCTAAAACAAAGATTTACACTTAAAAAATACTTACTTCAGATGCTTGTATCAAACAGTAGATAACCTTCCTACAGGCCTGGCAATTTTAGAGAATTAGTCTGCTTAACTTTCTTACATATAGCTCAAATATATATATCACAGAATCACAGAATCACAGAATCACAGAATCATCTCGGTTGGAAAGGACCTTGAAGATCATCTAGTCCAACCGTTAACCTAGCACTGACAGTTCCCAACTACACCATATCCCTCAGCGCTATGTCAACCCGACTCTCAAGCACCTCCAGGGATGGGGACTCCACCACCTCCCTGGGCAGCCCATTCCAACGCCTGACAACATGTTCTGTAAAGAAATGCTTCCTAATATCTAGTCTAAACCTCCCCTGGTGCAAATTGAGGCCATTCCCTCTTGTCTTATCGCTTACTACTTGGTTAAAGAGACTCTTCCCCGGCTCTCTGCAACCTCCTTTCAGGTAGTTGTAGAGGGCGATGGGGTCTCCCCTCAGCCTCCTCTTCTCCAGACTACACAACCCCAGTTCCCTCAGCCGCTCCTCGTACGACATGTGCTCCAGACCCTGCACCAGCTTCGTTGCCCTTCTGTGGACACCGTCGAGTAATTCAATGTCCTTTTTGTAGTGAGGGGCCCAAAACTGAACACAGTAATCGAGGTGCAGCCTCACCAGTGCTGAGTGCAGGGGTAAGATCACTTCCCTGTCCCTGCTGGCCACACTATTTCTGATGCAAGCCAGGATGCCATTGGCCTTCTTGGCCACCTGGGCACACTGCTGGCTCATGTTCAGCCGGCTGTCGATCAACACTCCCAGGTCCCTCTCTGACTGGCAGCTCTCCAGCCACTCCTCTCCAAGCCTGTAGCACTGCTGGGGGTTGTTGTGACCCAAGTGCAGCACCCGGCATTTGGCCGTATTGAAGCTCATACAGTTGGCCTTAGCCCATCGCTCCAGCCTGTCCAGGTCTCTCTGCAGAGCCTCCCTACCCTCGAGCAGATCAACACTCCCACCCAATTTGGTGTTGTCTGCAAACTTACTGGGGGTGCACTTGATCCCCTCGTCTAGATCATCAATAAAGATGTTAAAGAGGAGTGGCCCCAAAACCGAGCCCTGGGGGATACCACTCGTGACCGGCCGCCAACTGGATTTAACTCCATTCACCACAACTCTTTGGGCCCGGCCATCCAGCCAGTTTTTTACCCAGCAAAGCGTGTGCCCATCCAAGCCGCGAGCAGCCAGTTTTGCCAGGAGAATGCTGTGGGAAACAGTGTCAAAGGCCTTACTGAAGTCAAGGTAGACAACATCCACAGCCTTTCCCTCATCCAATAAGCAGGTCGCCCTGTCGTAGAAGGAGATCAGGTTTGTCAAGCAGGACCCGCCTTTCATAAATCAATATATCAAAATTTTTTCATAAATTCATATATCAAAGCTTGATCAATACCCCCTTCAGCCACTATTTGGGACTTTCCTCACAGCCATTAAGCAGACATACCAAACACTTTTTTTCTTAGAATCCCACAAATATCAGTATTTTCTGAAGTTACTTGCTGGATAAAGAGAACTAAAACATTGATGTGCCAACATGTGTTGCTTAATCACTGTGGCATTTTTGTTACTCCTACATTCAGCTACCCACATTATAATTGCTGCATAGCTCACCCTTCTTTGGTTTGCAGCAGATATGACACTGTAGGGGTGAATCAGTGCGGCTGGTGGAAATCTAATCACTGACCTTGAGAAAATTCAAAATAGTCTCATGAACACTTAATCCCACTGAAGTCAGTGGTAGCACATATGGCTTCCTGATTTGCCCCTGCTGTTTTGATCTAAAGAATAGGTTGTAAGTCCATCATTTAAAGAGGGCAATAAACCTAAAACATGTAACAGTCTGGTTCCTGCTCAGGAAGAAATGTTAAGATCCTGTCACTGTTAAATATTATCCTGTCTCTAATTTCACCCTAAGGAAGAGATGGGTATCTTACTGCTCAAAAGACCTGCTCGAGCATGTACAGAGTAGGACCATGAAGATGATCAGGGTGCTGGAGCACTTCCCCTATGAGGACAGGCTAAGAGAGTTGGCATTGTTCAGCCTGGAGAAGAGAAGGCTCCAGTACTTAAAGGGGATCTACAGGAAAGATGGGGAGGGACTCTATCAGGGAGTGTAGTGATAGGATGAAGGGTAACAGTTTTAAACTGAAAGAGAGTATATTTATATTAGATATTAGAAAGAAATTCTTTACTGTGAGGGTGGTGAGACACTGGAACAGGTTGCCCAGAGAAGTTGTGGCTGCCCCCTCCCTGGAAGTGTTCAAGACCAGGTTGTATGAGGCTTTGAGCAACCTGGTCCAGTGGAAGGTGTCCCTGCTCATGGCAGGGGGGTTGGAACTAGATGATCTTTAAGGTCCCTTCCAACCCAAACCATTCTATGGTATGATTCTATGATTAAACCTCCTGTGATTTCAGATGTGCGTGAAGCAAGGCCTTATATTAATTATGGTAGTAGATGTATGGTGTTAAGATAAAAATTTATATCGGAGTACTAGTAGAGTGAGATTCTGTTTGAGATTCAGGCACCTAAATGTCTTCAACAAGAGCTAGGTGATGCAGAACCTGCAGAGGTCCAACCGTAGCATACTGTGTAACTGGAGATGTGAACAGCCACTATGGTCAGGACTGCCACCCTTGCCCATGGCATTGGGTACCATTCTGAATGTATAAGGGTATCCTGTTTGACTTCCAACTGCCATTACAGAGAAGGCAGATCTCTCATATTCAGTTGCTCCCAGGAAGGTAGATGGTGTCCTTTGACCACCATTGTGTCATGCCATAGAGTCAGGATCTACAGGATTGTGCTGTTTCAGAATATTAAGTGGAAAACGGGTGGGGTACCTAGCCAAAAGTCATGTCAACTATATGTGGGCAGCTGAAATGAACCCTCTGTGCCATACCAGCAACTCCCATGCAGACGTACCAGGCACCATGGCCTGCTGGAGATGGAACCGGACATACATGTTTGGACAGGTGAACCTCTCCTAGGTGCTTACCTTAGGGTGAGTTGAATCACTCTCTAGGCTACATGTATTACATTGGTTAGATCTCCTTGAACTGTCATGGGCTCAATTCAGTTACCTAAACGTAAGCATCTACTGAGGTGCCCTAGGACCCCTAAGACATTAATGTGGAATTGTCAGGTAGGGCGCAAGACCAGTAACTTCTGAAGTGGGAGCCAGAGGTCTGATAGGGTACACCACAGCGTCTACGATGACTAAAGATGCCTATACTTAAGCTACTGAATTTGCTTCTCAGTTTACGTATAGAAACCTGTAAGTAGACAACTAAATTGCCTTAATCCAAAGTTAAGTCCCACCCTTAGTTCATCTGTTTACTTAATTGTGGAAGGCTACAAGCCAGATAATTTTTGCAGTGGTCTGCCTCTCACTCTCATAATTTTTGATATTTGAGGGATGACTGACTCCAAGCACTGCAGGAGCCAACTACTGTTCCCCAAAGGTGTCCCTGACATCCCCCCTCCGCCAGCTCCAGAGCCTGTTTCAATGGCCCAGCTTGATTAGCTTTGCCCAACCCCACAGCTCAACTGAGCATAGGAATTCTCACAGAGATCTCTTTGCTCAGAAATGGTAGATGTGTATGGTAGACACAGCACAACACTGCACCACACTGCACCGTGAAAACATAGCAGTGATTTCAGCAATCTGAATCCATGGAATCCAAGTCCTCTTTACACACACTCAATGAGTCCTTCATAGGGTATATCAAGCACCCTTTTATTGGCCACCATATTCTACTCTGCCTCTGTTATCCATTATCTAATTGGCTAATTGTTTTTTTCTATAAGGTAAACATCCAGGCAAGCTCCAGTCATTACTGGTAACGTCTATTTACTTTAGGCTATTCATCTTTAAGTGCCATATTTGAATGTTTTCTGATTTGCACATCATCCTTCCTACATGATGTGTATTCTGTGTAGGCTTCTTAGTTCTTTGATAGACCACAGACATCCCATGTGTTAATCTAGTATCTGACCACCTATATATATATGTATCTGACCAGTCTCAAGGTTCTCATTACTTAGCTGCCCAGCTAGGAGCTTTAAATTTCCTAGCTGCAAGCCTTCATAGAAGTGCTTGAGTCTCTGCTGCTGGCCCACATACAGGACCTAGCAAGAACCTGCAGATATTCCTCCAGTCTTTCCATGGAGCCAGATCACTTGGATAGCTGTTGTTTTTAGAAACCTATAGGCTGATGACTGCCACTTTCCAGTGTGATAGCTATTTCTTCAGTATTCAAAAATCACAGGAAAAGTACAGAAAAAACCCCAAACATCAGAAAAGAACCCAAAACTTACTTCAGAAAGTATCCGACTCTCAGTTTTTGAAGTAGTGCACTGATTCTTCCAGATAGCAGTGGTGAAGATGTGCTTAATTCAAAATACTTTGGCTCCTGGTCTTGTATCTATGCTTTTGTGTCTCAGATGTGAAATTCATTGCAATAATTCTGAAGGTTTTTTTCTTCTATTAGAAAGGTCTACTTTTCAAGACTGGACTGTTGCAGCAGGCCAAGTCTTATCTTGGCCTGATCTGGTTCAACTCTACAACCATATTTGAAGAGGTAGACCCTAAACTGTGCATACTTACTGTTTTGGTAATAAATGTCTTGACTTCCCAATGGTTTTGAGCCAATCTTGGAAACATAGGAGTAAAGCCTTGCTTGGAATAGCTCCCAAGTACATTTACGTGAGTATGAAGCAGCACTAAAAGACTAAATAGCTTCTCAGCTGAAATTGCATTTCAGTACTACACGCTTCACACAGTACAGAGACTGAGTTTTCTCTACTTGGTCAAAATTGATTTTGTATAATATAGTAGTTGTGTTTATTAAAGAGTATCATATGCCTGTAGCCCTGAAAAATGTTTATGCGTTTGTAGTAAGAGTTGGCTGTACATTTAGTAATGCCACAGAATAGTGCAATATAGTTTAAACAACTAGTTTACAAAGTTTCATCTCAGTTCAGTTTAAAATGATATAGCCCTTAACTGCAGAAGAGTCGTTTAGGCAGAAAATCTCAAAAGGAATTAACACACCACAATAGTTCTTAAAACAATTTCTATTTCTTGGTGAGCCAGTCTTTGCCTTGCAGTAAAGGAGACCAACATTGACATGAGCTGAAACCAACACGAAATAAGTATCTGAACTGACGTGTCATTCAACTGCTTATTGAACTACAGATTTAGCAAGCTCTAGCTTGTACTGCTGTATGATTTTAGCAGGAGTCATTCTTATCAATTTACCTAAGGAAAGTGATCTAAAAATATGATGATAGAAGTAATTTTGCAGGATATTCTTCCCTGACTGAATTTAACGCATAAAAATTTCAACTTTCATGTACATAAAACTCAGCATTGTATTTTCATTTTTTAATGGTAGTGCTTTTTATTTCTTCATTTAAGCCCCTGTGGATCTTTCTTTTCATAGAAGATATGGCATTTTGCCAGAGGTTTTAAAATAACAGGAATTTGAAGAGTGAAGGGAAATGCTTCAGCTGTGCCTGAACTGAAGAGATAGGATGACTGTATATGAAAAGTCACCATACATGTCTCTAGAGTGCTGTCAGCTCTAGACTGAGCCACAGGATTCAAGCTTTCGAGCCATCCTGTGGAGACTGAATGAAATTGGTTTCAAAATTATAAGTGTATTGCAAATAGAAATTAAAATAGAAGTGAGAACAGTGACATTACGTTTCTGTTCCTTTTTATACTGCATTGGAGACCACAAACTGGGATTTGCACAGGTATGTACCTCTTAGGGTTGAGATCCAGTCTATCCAGATCCCATCTAAATTGTCACATCTATTTCATCCCTGTGAGTAATCCAGTCCCTCTGTCTTCCACGATTTTCTACGCTAAAAGTGCCAAAATTCATCAGGCAACTCCCTGTTTGGTCGGTAATTTCCCTGGACACCCACCTTCACTTGTTCACACAGGCTCAGCAGACTCTGGAGAGACAGGCCTATTTCTTCAACCACTGCAACCAGGGTTTGGTTCCTGCCTAAAACAGAGTTGAAGCCTGCAACTCATGAGCTGCAGGCTGGAGTTGGCAAGGAGCCAACTGCTCTCTCCAACACCCCTGACTCTTCTCCCTCAGCTCTGGACCCTTCTTGCCAGTCAAGCCCATGTCCCCTGCCCAGGACAGGAAGAGCGAGGCTGTATCCACCTCTTCACTATCTCCCTTCTCAGGAGAGAAGCAACTTCTTTTCCCTTCTGTTTTTGCCCATCCCTTCTTCCACCAATTCAGAAGGCACTTTCAAAGGCAGGGAGATCATTTATAAACTCTTGTCTCATCATCTGGACAATGGGGAAGTGTTTGTGCCCTCCCAGAAGTAAGAAACAGCATTTCCAAAATGTCATTTCCAATGAAATGGCATTCCAAGATGGTGTTTAACCTTCCCGCCCCCATCACCTTCTGTGATTCAGGGTTTGAAATGGGTTTAGTGGTTCCCCCGAAGAAGGGTTTGCAAGACTGGGAAACCTTTACAGCCCCTGGCATTCAGGCAGGAGGAAGCATCTAGACACCATATGTCCCCTCCTATGTTACAATGGGATTGTAATCCCTGCCCCATGTGAATAAAATATAAATTTCTAGGCTTGCCTTGAAGTTACTCCCTGTCACCTTCCAAAGAAAGAAGGGCCAAAAGGTTTCGAATTCCACTTTTCCTACATAGGGATTTTCAGGATTTGCCCACTTCTAGAAGACACGGTTACAAAAGGGTAAAGAGAAAAAACCTGGAATTTAGGTTTCTAATTTCCCACCTCACACTAGATCCTACCACAGAATAAAGAACAATTTGGAGTCCTTTATGGAATAAAAAGGATTTTCCATGCTCGAAACAGGAGTTGACTAGAGTCCCCAGGATTCAAAACCAGGCATTTCAGGTTCTCTACCACACTTTCCAACTACAAAAAAGTGGAGATGAGAATGATTTGGTACTTACAGCTAGAATAGAGGAGGAATTGACATCTTCCCAAGCATTCTTCAGGACTACACTAATTCATTACACTGGCAAGCATATTTTGGACCTCACAAACTGTGTTTCTAATTTCAATACAGTCGGTTACTAGCTGTCTTTAAAGTAATTCTGAATGTACAGTGAATGCATAGAACTAGTGTGATCAAGAGAGAAAGAAGGAATAGCTATGGAAGGCTGCATTTTTTCAAGAAAACTGGACTTGTAACTTCTTCTCTGAGAAGATTGAGGAAGAGCTTATTTGCCAGGTAGGCTGTGGTGTTCTGGAAGGGATGAAGAATGTAAATCTAGAATGCTGTTGCACATCTTTCTACTGGGATCAGCTATTTATCAGCAAGTGAAAGTAAAATTTGACAGCTTAGCAGTTTGCATTTAACAGACAGCATAAAGAAGTGGTATTGTTATGCAGTGATAGAAGCAGTAGAGGAAATGCTTGGTCTAATTCAGGTGGTGATTTTTTTAATCAGTGTTCCCAAATGGTAGCGAGTACTTTTGTGTCTTGAGATGAAATGGTGAGAGTGTAAATCTATTACACAAGGCTATTTTCAACTGACTGTATGCTTGTATATGTTTGGAAATACGCTTGTGCACAGAGAAGGCACATTAAAACAAAGGATGGTGGTTTTAGGCACTGAGACCACTTGTTCTACTACAGTGAGGAGCACAGATGCTACCAGTGTAAGGCTGCTAGCTCTTCTGCTGAGATTTTAAAATGAGGAAGGGGTTTGCTGCATTGAAGCCAGTGCATGATGTGACCTCAGGGAAAGCTGATAAACTAATTTAAAGCAGTAATAGAGTTACTTTATCTAAAATTAGGTGTCCCAGAAGACTCAGCTTCTTTGGGGCAGAAACAGAAATGCTCAGAAAGAACACTGTTGAATTTGCTCGCATGTGCTGACTGCATAGCTAGCAAAGAAAATCTCAGCACAGCCTGAAAGAAAATTATACTGACACAGTAACTACTGTACATATTTTCAAAAGTTGAACATTCAGTAATCAGCAATACAAAGAAGCTGAAATGTAAATCCTGATCTGCCGACCTGGGGCAGAGTTGGAAGTGTGCTTGCACAGCAACACAGACACAATGGAGCCATGCTTTGAACTCAAGGAGCAGTGAGGGAGACCTGGATGTCTGCAAGTGTTTGGCTGACCTTTCTGCATAGTTAATATTGCACAGAGTTTGTTAGGCTGTCTGTTAGGAAAAAAAAAAAAAGACTCAGAGCAGTGAGTGATTGTGTTGTCCTAAAACATGAAAACAAGCTTTCTCTGTAAGAAAAAAACAAGCCACTGGAGGCCACAGTGTACATTTTTCTGACATTTACACTAAAAAAAAAAGTTTTAATCTGACAGACACACAGGTGAAGTGACAGTTTTGTGCCTGCAACTTATGGCCAGATTTCATCCCCCCCAAAATAGGCTGCTTGCTTCAGGAGCACAGTCACTGTAGGCTTTCTGGACAGTTTTTGGAGAAGCTAGCCACGTCCAGAAGTTGATAAAGATCTTAGCTAGGCTGACTTAGCTAACACCATGAAGCTATTTCTTTCCTTTGACTGTTGAGAAGCTTTGGAAGAAACAAACTTCTAATAAAGGACCTTCAGTTAAATTGATGCTGCCTAAATATAAATAGGATTGATTTAGTTAATAATTAGCAAATGAAAAGAGAATGTATCAAGATATATTTTTAAATCTCTTGTGTCTCCAGATACCCAACGAAGCTTTTTTTCCTTAAATGTCAGCAATGGACTTAGCACCGCTAATACCCAGTTCTAAGCTGCGGTATTTCTGAGGCATGTTTCTACATCCTGATTTTCAAAATACCTTGGCAGCGAGCTCCAGTGGAGGCATTGCACTTTTACTGAAATCAGGTCTGTAGCTGATCCGGAGCCTGGCTCTTCACTCTTTGCACAGGTACAACTGCAGCAATGCCACTGTGCACGTAACAACTACTCTCCAGCTTCTGCAGGTAATTACCAGGTGATGCTAACACCTTTTTCTGCCGATGTAGCTCTGTTGCTGAAGCTCAAGTTGTCATTTACTTAGCCTGTGATCAAATTTCAGCAGTTTGTCCGACTGTATAGCAAACTCAGTCCTGGCAGCCAATGACTAGCCCTGCTTCAAGGGCCTGCCAACCCCTGCTCCCACCCCACAGACTTCCTCCCTTAGGGAAGGGGTGTCAGTGGTCTCCTGGGCTGTTCAGAGCTTCATCCCTCTAACACAGGAATTAATTAGTTACCATCAATGGAAGACTAACTACAATCCTGTCTGCTACATCTTTGGTGTCTTCTTTAAAAACAGCGCAAAACAACCCCCGAACCTGAACTGAATCTGTGCAAAAAAGGCGGAAGTTCTAGAAATGGGCACAGCAAACATCCTGCCTGCACTTGGGATGTGCAAGAGCCCATCATGTGCACAAGAGGAAACCTTCAGCAGATCACAATTGGCATTTATATCCATCGACTCATTATTAGCGATTACCTGTAATTTTCCCCTGAGGGCGTTTAGTTTCTAAAAATAAAATGAAATTATCTAAATGCCTTCATTCCGTAGTTAAACAACAACTTTATCTCCTGGGAACATCTCCCTGTCCTTAACAGTCTGTCTATTAGGTGTGTTTTATCCTTAGATATCCCAACTCCTGTTAAGAGTCCTCACAACAGAATACTAGGTTTTCGCAACGTGTTGAGCTATTTCTCACTTTGCAGCACTGGTCGAATCGTTTTGTTGGAAGGAGACAAGAACAGACCTGCCTTTAAAGAGGGGTCCATACATCATGCCTACTCAATTGGTTAAAAAGTGTAACTCAGTAATCAAATTTAGCTCGATTTGTTTCTTCCCTGTAAAGATCTGTGAGGCATTTCTAATTGAAACGTGTTTTGCATGCAGTAAACAACCAAATACACCAACCTCCAGAAAAGAAAAGTGTTATTACTGGGAGGTGACAGTCCGTGGATTAGTGGGGGGTGGCGAAGGGGTGAGTCTATGATGTACTTGGACAACGAGTTTCCTTTAATGTCTGTTACCTGAGAGATAGCGGATGCGCTGTCTCTTGCCAAGGTAGCACGAAGGAAATACTGGGTGAAGGAAAAATAATGTTTATTTCCTCGTCTTCCCCCTGCCGCCCCGCCGCGGGTCGCTCCCTGCCCTCGGCCCCGCCGCAGGGGCCGCTGCCCGCGGGCCCCGGGCTCCCGGCGGCGGCGCGGTGGGGGCGGGAGCGGGCCCAGGCGCAGCTCCTCGGCCGGGATGGATCCGGCCGTCGAGTCTCTTCGTGGGCTCCTCAGAAAAGCCGTTTCGGGGAAAGGGTGCAGGGCAGCGGCGAGGGTCCCGCCTCCGAGGGGGGCACCGGAGCCGCAGCGAGGTGCGGGCGCCCGGTGGAGGGGGCGGAGGGCTGAGGGGGCCGCCCCTGTCTCCCGCAGGCGGGGATCTCCGCCCTGAGGGGCCGGGGGGGGGGGTGTATGTGTGACAGAGGTGACCCCGAGGCGGTCCACCTGTTCCCCGAGGAGCCCCCGCCCCGCTGCCACCGTCTCCCCGCGCCCGCTCGCCCTGTCTCACCCCTGGATCCCGCCCCCGGAGGCATCTCTCCCCGAGGGAGCCGGGCGGAAAGGACGCGGACGGCAGCTCCGAGGTAATTATTAATAGCCGTGCCCACCGGGGCGGGGGGTGGAGGTGGGGGGAGAGGCGAGGTGAGATAAAAAGGGGCGGCGGGGGGCTGGGAGGAGGGAGCCGCCGTCGCGGAGCCCCGCCGGGAGCATGGCCCCCGCGGCGCCGCTGCTGCCGCTCCCGCCGCTGCTGGTGCTGCTGCTGCTGCTGCTGGGGCGGCCGCTGCTGGGGGCGCCCGGGCAGGGCGCGGGCACCTGGTCCCGCTTCGCCCGGCTGCCCTATCCACAGGACCAGCTCTTCCTCCACGACACCTTCCCCGACGGCTTCCTCTGGGGGGCGGGCAGTGCCGCCTACCAGACG
The DNA here is from genome assembly GCF_047716275.1 of Strix uralensis. Classification (NCBI taxonomy): domain Eukaryota; kingdom Metazoa; phylum Chordata; class Aves; order Strigiformes; family Strigidae; genus Strix; species Strix uralensis. The sequence continues at coordinate 112,756,082 of NC_133973.1, read as the reverse complement.
GAGGGCGGCTGGCGCCAGGGCGGCAAAGGCGCCTCCGTCTGGGACACCTTCGCCCACCGCCCGGCCACGCCGCCGGGGTTGGTCCCGCCGGGGCCGGCGGCCGGCGACGTGGCCAGCGACAGCTACAACAACCTCTTCCGCGACGCCGAGGGGCTGCGGCGCCTGGGGGTCTCCCACTACCGCTTCTCGCTGGCCTGGGCCCGGCTGCTGCCCAACGGCACGGCGCCCCTCAACCCCGCCGGGCTGGCGCACTACCGGCGGCTGCTGGGCCGCCTGCGGGAGCTGGGCGTCGAGCCCGTCGTCACCCTCTACCACTGGGACCTGCCGCAGGGCCTGCAGGACGCCTTCGGCGGCTGGGCCAGCCCTGTCCTGCCCCAGCTCTTCTGCGACTACGCCGAGCTCTGCTTCCGCCACTTTGGCGGGCAGGTGCGCTACTGGCTGACCATGGACAACCCCTACGTGGTGGCCTGGCATGGCTACGGCACGGGGCGGCTGCCGCCCGGCGTGCAGGGAGGCCCGCGCCTCGGCTACCGGGCGGCCCACCACCTCCTCCAGGTAAATGGTGGGCGGTGGGAAGGTGCCACGGCGGCTCTGCGGCCCCCGGGTCGTGCCAAGGGGAAGGGTGCAGAGGCTGCCCTCGGCCCGTCCTGCTGGCAGACCTGTTCCCCGGTCAGCTGCTGGAGTGGAAACCGCATCGACGTGCCTGACAGAGTGCGGGCAGCCGATTTATGGGCTAAAGGCGTCAAAGTGCATAGATGAGAGGCGGGAGCTTTGTATCTGCGGTCTGTCGAGTTAGTGGAAAAGCACCGAGTTAAAGTGCTCTCTGTATTCTACAGAAATGTTCAATCCTGCCCCCAGCGCTTGCGAGTGCCATTCTGGGTGGGTGAGTGTGGATGCATTCGCCTGTGCCAGTGCAGTGCTGGCTTCCTGAGGTTACGGTGGAAATGCTTAATATGACTGTAAAGAGAATTCATACATCTGATAAAAAAATCTTACTGAGTTAATGGAAATGGTAGAGGTGGCTGAAAAGTCATACTGAGAGATTTCTTGACAGACTATGGGGTTTTCTGAGTGTGAGCCCTTTTGGGGAAAAAAAGACCCTCTGTTCCCCAGCTAGTCTAGTCAGTGGTGTAAGTAGTTTGCTATATGTAATTTTTCCGGAGTGTATCTATGTATGGTTAAATTGTAATGTTTGCTGGAAGCAAACATTGTGGATTCCCAGGGAGAATTAAGCAAAAGTGTGTACAAATCCGTCCAGTGAGAGGAGAAAGGATTCAGCCTAACTGGAATGGTGTGGCCATTAAGGCATGATCTATTGTACCTTAATACACATCCACTAACTCTGCTAATGTCTGTCTGCTCAATGTACACTTACCAGCAGGAGTTACATCCTAATGAATATTGTATATTACATGTGAACACCAGGAAAACATCCAGTGAAAGCCTTATTCAACTTTTTGCCACTTTCCTGCATTACTTTTGCATTGTCTAGTGCTACAAATAAGTCTGGAGAAGACATAGGTGGGGAAAATGTGGGTAAAATTGCAGATTAAATTCCTGGTCCTGAAACCTTTAAACTCTTTGTTTAGTACCTTGGGGTGTACTTGACCATGTTTCACACTTGAGTATACCACATCACCACAGTATCTGTCTGAGTCCCTCATAATATCAAGCATATGCTTGTTCTTGTAAAAGCTCTGTGGAGAGGGAAGGCGCTTTTCTATTTAACAAATGAGAAACTGAGGCACAGACTTGCCTATGCCATGTAAAAAGTATAATTAAACCAGGAAAGTCTATTAATACTTGGTTTAGTGACAGAATCTCAGGATTAGTTTTGTCCTAGTGACTGTCATTCAGGGTTTGCACAGTTAGTGGACATTTCTTTTTACATAACAGTATAAGGCAGCAAGGTGCCATTTTTTCCATGTTTCATGAACAAGGAACTGAAACACAGATGCAATTAAGACCACTGATTAAGTGTCCGCTGACTGTTAGTGCCCTTTTCCTGCATGTGATCTTTTTAGAATATTGGTCCGTTATACTTTCAGCTCTTCTACAAGTCAAATCCCAAAATCTCAGATCACCTACAGAGAAAGTAACGGATGTGGTTTATGCAGAAGAGCTCCCATCCCCGACTCCTCCAGGTAGAAGTGAACAACTTTAACAAACTGAGATCCTCCTTTTCCTTCTTACATCTTTGTAGCTTATTGATATTAGACCTTTCAACTTGTGCAAGCAATGAAATAGGATGCTACTGAGTATGGCTTCTTTGACTACACAGTCTGCTATCCATAGAGAAAGTGTATGTAATCGTGTAATGAAAGATTAAGTTATACTGCATATGGTAAGAAGTGAATTGCATTTCCACGTGCAAGTTAAATTCTTCTCTTACATAATTCTTGAGTGATTGGTGTTGCAACTTGAATAATGTTCTTTAATGTGTGTCTGTGGGTTGCATATAATTTTGTAGGTGAGTTTGGTCCATTGTTCTCAGGAGCACATGCAGCCTTGATTTAGATCAGAAGGCTGTACAGTAGTACCACTTCACCACATATCCTGGAGGATGTGTGCAGCGCCAGACAGTGCTGCCAGGAGATGCAGTCTTTATAGTCCCACCAGAAAAGATGTGGTTGTATCATCCCCCACAAAAAAACCCCTTTCAGCTGCCAAACTTTTTGCTGCTTATGTCTTACATTACCCAGAAGGTCTGGTCCCAGGTTTCTTCCTTCTCTGTGGCATTCTTGTGTCTTCCCCCCCACCCCCAGGGAAATTAAGCTTGCAGAACATGTTTGTTTGTTAAAAGATAAAATGTGTTGTCGTAAATGTTTGGTTCTTAGCAAATGAGCAGACTAACTCTTAATATACATGTTTTCTGACTTTTTTTTTCCTTATTTAAGATATGCAACTTTAAGCGTCTTCTTTCTGCATTTATTCAAACCAAAGACCCTTGTAAGTGAAAAACGTAATAGTGAAAGCTGATGCCTACTAATTTATTTTACTGGATGCTAATTACATTAAAAGACAAAATAATTTCCTTTAAGTTCTTTAAAATTCAACAGATATGAATGTGGATTTTGGGCTCTGTCTTTCTGAGTTATTTATTATCTGAATAAATAATCAAATACGAGTTTGATTCAATTCAGGTTGTTCAGTTCAGGGCTGGTGAAAACAGGGCAATGAAGTCTGAGCCGAATAATGATGTTTAAATTTAGCTTGCATGGATTTCATCCTATTGTACTGAATTTTTTAATTACCTTTAATTTTTCTGAACTTCCGCAAGTGAGTCGTAACAGATGCTAAGTGGACTAAGAGACACTTTTTATAAAAAAGAGCAAATAAAAATAGTGTAAAAAAAACTTGTAAGAAAAAACATTTTATGGATGCATCCTTGGTTTGTTGTTGGGGGATGATGATCAGTGTTCGGTGAAAACTTCACCCTTGTGTAGTATTTCCACTGACACTTGTCGCTTTTGATACGTGTAAAGCCCTTCAAACATGATAAGAAATGGAGGAAGCTGTACGCATTTATTCACAAAACAAATTGAATGGATCAAGTATAGTTCATAAAAGTTGGCATTCTCTCAAGTCAACAGTCAGAAAATGTAATGCCAGCAATCTGTCATGTATATGATGAACCTCTTTCTCCAGATAGGAGTTGAGAGAGGTCATTGTATCATGCTCTGGTTTTTGCAAATGCATTTTTTCATTACTGGTTCACAGTATATTGTCTGAGTTGAACATGCTTGGATTTACTCAATATAAACAGCATTTGCAGAAACAGAACAACACGATTCCCGAAGAAGTGAGTGGAATTGCTGCCTGGAAACAAGTCACGTAGCAACAGACTGATTTCTATTCTAAAACTCTTTCCAAAACAAAAGGTAAGTACTCTTTTGTTGACCTTCAGTGCTAAACCTAACAAAGTATCCGTAAGTGCAGCATAGGAGAATGGTTTTTCCTTGGTACGTATTGTTTCTTTCAAAATTTGGACAGCCTTCAAACTTTCACTCAGTGCAAATGGAGTGATTCTGGATTTTCCTGAAAGTAACACAGCTCATCGTAGTTGAGAAGACATACAGGAATTTTAGAAAAAAGAAGGAATCATTCTAAGTAACAGGGTTTTGTTTTTGTGTTTTTTTTTTTCCTATTCTTGCTTTCTTATGACAATTCAAAGAAGAACAAAGGAGAAATTAGTTCTGTTTCTGGTTTTGAGTATCAGTTGGGTACTATATATTTGCAAAGAATTTATTTCCAAAGAATTAATGATTATTCTAATCACTAATAATTTGAATCAGGTATCTTTCAAATGTCAGAGATGGAAAAGTCAAACCGCAGAGCAAATTCAGATCTGATGCTGCAGTTTTGTGTGCCAGTAGCTATGGATTGTTATACTATGTTCACAAAGTATATTAAAAGCTATAGTGTACCTTTCTCAAGCTTTAATCATCAAAAGAAAAATAAATTAAAATGTGATAAACAGAGGAGCTTGGGTTTCAAGGATGCTCATTAAAATTAGCTCCAAAGATAGAATATGAAACTTTCCCCTTGCCATCTCCACCTGATTGCATACACATTTGCAAAAGGAGTGTTGTTTTCAAATATTCCTCTGTAACAAAATAGTGGTTTGTTATCTTTACAGAGTACTTTGATCTTTAATTATAGAAACATCAGGACTACGTGGAGACTAACGTGTTATCATAGAAAAGTAAGAGTGGACCTCCCGCAAATGTAGGCATTCTATAACTTGAAAAGCTTTTTAGAGATTACAGGAAATCTTATTAGAACTCAACAGGCAGGACATGGACAGACTACACTGGTGACTGAGTGGGATGGAAGCAGAATTTTTGTGTTCTCTGTGTGGAAGAACACCAGGTTGATCGTGTAGGTATGTTAAGTCTCAGCTCAACACTTTGCTGTTCATTATGAGAATGAGGATTTTTTGAGGGTTCCCTGTTCATTATGAGGATTTTAGTGCTTAGTAGTTGTGGTTTTTATAGCTGCGAATCTCTGTGTTTAATTCTATAGGCAGCTCCAAATCTGTGTTTTCATATCTCATTTTAAGTGCCACGTGCCTGATTTTTCATTGTTGCAGTAGCTGTTGCTGGAGGTACCTAGGTGATATTTCTGGTTCCTATCCAGGGTAATCTAGTATGCTTCCTTTTTAAATAGCATACTTTTCATTTAAGATCAACGTTTTTGTTTAGTAGTTGGGCAGGGCTCTGCTCAGTGCCAGAAAGATAATGACTGCTGATTAACAGCAGTTTGATAAAGGTAAGGGCATTTAGATAGGCAACGTAAGGTTCACATCTCATAAAGCTGCACTGGGTACATGAGTGTAAAGCTGTCTGCTCCTTGATACTCTTTCATTTTGCATTAGTAAAACCTCATAAAGTATGAGACATTCTTGGTTGTCCCCTTCGACCTATTTCCTCAAGCAGAAGAGATCCTGTATTTGTTGAAGTTTTGGGGGATCCAAAGTGAAGTGTGTGGAAGGACTCGTGTTACTGTGCATTCCCCTGTATGACAAACTCTTCCAGTTTCCATTTCATCTTGTTTCTATGGAAGGTTTCCAGTACTTAAGGTACTTGATGGGCATGATTCCTACCTGTACTTACGGGTATTGTTGGGACCTGGAAAATAAAGCCCAGCTTCAATTTTTGCAGAATGAATTGTATATTTTAGTTTAAGATAGTTCACTATTTTTTAGTGCCTGTCTTTCTCTTTTGACTGAAAACAAGGAGCTTTTAGAGCTTTTCCCATGATAGGTCAAGTAGAAACCTCTATTCCACAACCATCAGCAGGTTGAAAGTGCAGTGACAGTCCTGTCACTGTTTCTGTTGAAAGTGTTGCCTTCTGTGAGGAAGAAATGCTTTGTGACTAAGAGACTCATCGCATGCCTACCTTCTAGAAGGTTGAAATCTGATCTCTCTTGCTTTGGTAGAAATTAAATCAGAATAAGATTCTGGCAGTTTCTTGGGCAATTACCTTAACTTCATTCCTCACATTTATTAACTCTTTCTTTGAGTAGCAGCATCTCATTCCCAGTCTACTCTGAGGAACAAAACATTTTTTTCCCCTATTTTTCAGTATTTCTTCAACTAGACATAAGCAGTGAATATGTCTATAGGGCTGGTAGTTCTGCTGGCAAAGCAATGACCGGTAGGACAGTGAATAGAGAGCAGTGCAGGGTGTGGGCGTTTGGAGATGTTTCATTTTAATTATTTTTTGTGACTGTGATGCATATCCTTTTTACATTGAGAGAAAATACAGAGTTAAAGGACCATATATGCACAAGTTCAATATCAATACAGTTAGATTGTCTCTTAGAAGTCATGGATAGCCCTTGGAGGAAAGAACTTCTGGACTGGCCTTTCAGTGTAAATGGTAGGAACAAAAATCTTCTTTTAAGACAGCTAGAGCAGTTTGAGAAGAGAGTCTTGTTGCATTTGGTGGCAGTGGAGGTGACAGTACTTGTAAATGTGTATTCTTCCTCTTTGCTTGCAAATTCATAACAGAATGATATATGCCATGATTTAAACTCTGAGAATGTAGCTCAGTGGAAAAAAATGAATACAATCTATATTACCAATAAACAGTTTAGTTTATCAGTGATGGCAACTACTGGCTTGCTGTGTCAGCTTCAACTTTGTGCTCTGAGAGCACAAAACACTCATAAGAAGCCTGGCCTGTTAAGTTTGTGGTATGTCTCCCAGGAGATTTGGCAGGGAGAGTCCTTTTAGATGCACACAGGAGTAAGACAAAGCAATTTCAGAACCTCTGGATTTGGCCCCATTGAAACATGTTTCAGTTGCTTCATTTTTATATATGTTGAGAAGAGATGGCATTCTGTGTTAGGGAGAACTGCAAAAGTTCAAAGTTTCATTTTGTTTTGATTCTGGAAAAAAACTGATATTCTAAATTGTCCCAGTTACTGAAATTTTTACAGATGCTGTTTACAACAGCTGATGCAGGAACCAAGGAACTGGGTCTGCGCATGGTTCCAGTGCCACCAGGCAGCCAGGGCTCTGTGACTTCTGCATGATGGGAACCACAGGGGCTTTTGCAGAATCCAGCCAGCCTGGGAGGCTGAAAGGCCGGGCAGCACTGCAAGACACCCCGTGACATGCTCTTCGGCAAGAGGGTGAGCTGACAGGGAGCCACGCGTACTTCCAGGGGACTGTCACTTTGGTCTGCACATGTTAATTTTGTTACTTGCGCTTTAGGTCTCATGTTAACAGTTGAGCTTTGACTTCTGTTTTAGTCAGTTTAGCACACCTCTAAAGACAGCTGAATGGTTTACAATTGGCCAGGAGAGATTATACTATGTAAATGCCTTGTTATTTTGTGAGTCCAAAAGTTAACCCAGGAATCCTTTTGTAGGTTAATCAGTTTGATGCCCCTACTAAAGGCTAGAAAATGTTTGCACCACCAGGATTATATTTTACAAGCTATTTGCTTTACAGTTGGGAAGATAGTAGCATCTGTTTGTTTTGATCCTGCTTCTAGAAAAGACATCGAATGGTCAGGTGGGGAGGGAGGACAGACTTGTAGCTGTTGGTCACATGTTCTGGTTAGAGTTCTCTGTGATTTTCCAATGCCTTTTCTCAGTCAGCTTTTTTCTTGTTCTTTTGAATTATGTAGTAGCTCCACTGCATCGGTTGTTTTTCAGAGCTGAGGGCAAAGTTTACGCAATTTGTTTATTTAACTTTCAACATTTTAAGAAATAATCTCTTTTTTGCTGCAGGCATGGAACTGTTGAACATAGTTATTGATTAATTATTCTAATTATGGTTCCTTAACTCAAATATATATGGAAATGATAGAATTATGCAGCATTTATTTTCTTTTGAGGAAGTATGTTGGGAATATATTGCATTGTCAGGCTGAATGATTATTTTTTGTTTTGTATTTTGTAAGTAATAACATTTTGCTTCAAAATCAATTCAATAATTTTGACCTCAGGTTTGAAATGAAAGTTCAACTTGCTCCTGACTGTACAGTGATGACATGCTTTTTGTAATACAGTTATTTAATTCTTCATTTCTTTTCCTGTCATAGTGCAGTGTTAACTTGGGTACAAGCAGTCTTTGTGGAGAGAAGGGCCACCACAGGAGAATGGCCATCACCACTTACATATTCCATTAGGAGGCAAAATCCAGGCCAGAAAGAGTCGTAACAAAATATGGGGTGATAGCAAAGAGGAGTATTAGGAAAACGGGCAATGCATGAGAAGCTGGTGAGATGTGGGGGTGACTGGCTGTGAGTGGGAGTTCAGGAGCTGGATTTATGAGACAATATTGCATTTCTGTGTGTATATCTAGCATTGAAAAATAAACTTGATGTGAAATGAGATGGCCTGGCGTCTCCCAAAGATGAGTTGTTCTCTGGTTCACTTTTATTTATAAATGTCATATGAATTTTTTTGAGGAAGATGACTGGTGATATAATGAAATTATAAACCATGCTTCACAGTGATGGAGCCTAATTAAAAGAGTCTGCCTTGGCTTATGGTGTCCACTTGCTGTCCCCACATTGACACCAGCACTGGGAGTGGGGGACACAGAGAGCAGCCTGCAAAAGAAAGGAGGGATGCTACATTAAGTCTGGGTTTCTCAAAGGAGCTTAAGGAAAATAAGTGAGAATTGAATTTCCCTTAAGCTTTTTTGAGAATCCTGTCACTTTCAAGCAGTTAAGTAAATTAACAAGTTGAACAGATGTGTTCCTCTTAACTTGAAGAAAATGTGCATTCCCATATTCAAGTAGCAACTCTGCCATGTGAAGCGTGAGACCTTGGAAATGCGCTGAAGGAGCTCTTGAACTCAGTTTATCATCCTACTTCCCTTTCCAGCTGTGATCATGCCTCTTGTTTTGAATGAGGAGAATATTGGGGTGTACTACTTAGGGCAAGAAACAGAGCTGCAGAATTCTATTCAGCTGCAGTTTTCATCTTAATAATATGCTTGATAGTATAACAAAATCCCTCTTTTTCTTCTTCATAGTCAGCTGTGGTTACTACCCCCCATCATATCAGCTAGCTTTTTCTCATACTCCTAATGCCTCCTTGTTTTCACAAAGTAATACAATGTAATTAGAGCAAGTCAGATCTAAAACCTGTGAAACTGGAACACGCTGGTTCATTTCAATTAAAATATTTGAGTGAGATACTTCAGTTGCCCAGAAAAAGTTGAGAACTAGGGGAAATAAAAATCAGTCATTTTGTTTTTACTTTGCTATGGGAATTCTTGATTTTCCATTTTAATGTGATATTGAAATTTGAATTTTGATACAGTGAGTCAGTCATTTCACACACTGCCTTCTGTATTCCTTCACTGGATGAGTGCCCACTGCTTCAAACTGGGTCAGTTTACTCTCGTGAAATTGCTGTATAACCTGCTGCAATATGACTGACTTCTTGAAGCTGCAGATTGATGCCTTTTATTCTTTGGTAAAACAGATAAAACAGTCTTAGGGCTGTCAGGACAGAATTCTTGCACCGTAGCTGTTACTCTGTGTCTCATATTTGTAGCTGGGCTGCTTGTGTCTTTTGTGTGAAACTGAAATTACTCAGTCATTTATCCTGCTCCTCTTTCCTATTTCTGGTAAAAAGAAAAGTGGTACTTGAAGGAGGCAGTTGCTTAAAAGGAGGGGGAAAATTCTAATAAAAGCAGCATCAAATTGGCACAGTCATTCTGAGTCTGGATTTTAGAACAAGCAAACTGTAGCACAGGACAGCTCAGAAACAGCCTTTTCCATAGCCCAGCTTAGGGTAATGAAATAGAGACCACTTCAAAATTGTTTGGTGGTGAAATGGTTATAGAAACAGCATTGTGACTCTAAGCCATGAAAGGTGAGAAACCTGAACTACACCAGTCAGGTGCCACTTTACCCAAATTGGACTCTTCTGGAGAGAAGTGTTACCTGTGCAACTGGCAATTTGTAATAGGTTTGTAGAAACCAAAGGGTGTGAGCGTAGGTAGGGATGAGATACTGATGCTGGCCCATGGGATCTGGTTTTGGAGGTTCTTGACTGGTTGTCAGGAAGGAATTTATGTTGTCAAGGAACAGTGATGTTTCTTCTTGGGCCTCTTTTTTCCCTCTCTCTGTGCCATGGAAGATGGCCGGATTCCCAGGATCATGAAGGCATTTTACCTAAATAATTTGCCTTCTGTGCAAGGGTTTACGATTGTCATCATATCTTTGCTCTTTCCTGTTTTATTCCTGTGGCTTACTGTGATGTTTGGAGCATTTGGTGGTTTTCCTTGTGTTAAAGGTGTCAGGATTTATTTTGTGGCTCATAATGCCATGAACATGGGAAAGAGGGGGCATGTAGTGGATATTATTGTGTAGCGTTTGGGGCTAAAGCTTACTAAACTTGATTCATATGTCTCCTTTCCATTTTTTGCTGAGGGACTTCATTTTGTGGGAGTGCTTCTCGGGAATATTTTTTAGGAATGAAGTGAGTATGGAAGAGCGAGCTACAAAGAGAGAGAGGAATTGGAGAGGGTCAGACATACATTGGAGCAGCATGTTCCCAGTGTGGGAAAGGACCTGGAAGCCCTTGTGGGGCACTAGCATTTTGGAGACCCAGGACCACGTAGAAATGCCTGAGCTCTTTAAGCATCTAGGGAAAAGAAAATATACTGGGAGTTGTATGGAAACAAGGGAGTCAATTGGCATGTCAAATCCATAGAGTATTTTACAAAAATAAACAGTTAACTGTCAGAGACCGAGGCTTCCTGTGACACAAACGTTGACACTGGACATAAGATGGAAACAGTAGCAATGGCAATTGCCAGAAAGCTGCCAGGCAGACTCAGCTGTTTTGTTACATCACTGGTTGTATAATAAAGCAATTCCAAGTTTTTAAGTGGCTGGTGCAAACAGCTGAAGATTTTTCTCTGAAGCACCTTATTCTGGAACTGCTTCAATGATATTGAGATGGGTTGGACAGCCTGACCCATTGCAGTGATTCTTGTATTCCACTATTATTCTTCTACAAGTGTAAGAAAATGTTATATTCTCAGTCCCCACATTATGTTTCTGGTAAGGTTAATTATCGACCCCACCACTGAATAATTCACTATTGTTTTGTGCAGTAACTATGCATAGGTTTGGGACGCACCAGCCCAGAGCCTCAGTTTTGTGTCTCAAAATTTTTAAAGGCTGGAGAATGTCCGTAAGACAGATAGGCAGTAGATGTCATTGTGGAGTGTGTCCAATGAAACCGCTGCAGTTCTGCACTGGTGGAATGACATGGCTGATGTAAATGCTGAAAAACGATGTAGGTTATTGGAACTGTGGCATGATGTGGTAGTTTACACACAGTTTAGATACAGATAAATACATTTTCTAGCTGAAAAAATTGTCTTTTGCTGACTGTGAAAATGGATGGGTTAACTGGAGAGTTGTTTGTGAGATATGGAAGTAATTTTTTTATTAGCTTGTCTCCTGCAGATGGAGGACACAGGAGAGCATTCAGGGAAAACCAGTATGCCTAATTAAGGGTGGACATGGCCAATACAGAAATGATCTGTTCCAGTGTCAGTTGGCCACCAGCTCTTGAACTCCACTTTATGGTGCTAATAGGAGAGTTGGATGGAGATTAGAGCCTGCAGAGTCCCCACATTCACCGTCGTGTATAGCATGAAAATAACTAGTTGGTATTGGCACTGGATACAACTGGGACAGTCTTCAACCTGCAAAGGTTATCAATAGCAAATTATATTTGTGCAACAGCTGAAAAAATGGTGAACTACCCAGGGTTCATGTCTACCCCAAGTTATAGCTGTCAGCAGTAGGGCATTTTGCTAGTTTGGGTGAGGCTGTAGCATGGAAAATTGCTTCTGCCCCACAGTTTAGCAGCATCATCATGCTGTCTTCCAGGCAGTGTGTGCATCAGCTCTGAGATGCACTTTGGCATCTGCTTGTCCTTTCAATAATTGGCTTTTCAATAACCATTATAAAATGTGGTTTGGTGTAAAGATATTTCCCTTAAAGTGGTTTGGCAGCAGTGATCCCAGAGGAAAGAGCAACTAGGACTTGTTCTCCGGCTCTGAGCCAGCTGTCCGCTGGGCTGACCAGGGGTGTAGCTGTGTGTACTTCAGCTCCGCACCACAACTAACAAGTGAAGACATGGACTAACCTGTCCTTGGCTGCCTGCAAGCCTTTGGTATAGAGTTGCATAATTTGAAGTTGTGGGCCAGGAGCTCAAGGGTCATACAACAGTGCTGTATCAGGGCTGATGGTGGCTGGGTGAAGATGAAGGAATGCAGTGCATGTGCTTTGCAGCAGAGCTATCTCCTGTGCAGGCTGTGGAAGTAAACACAGGGGAGAGCAATCACACTTGAGCTAATCTTACACATGTTCAGCAGATACATGTACATTTGAGCTCGTCATTCTACGGTCCTTTTACAGGTAATGGAGAGAAGTGATCATGGTATCTCTCATCCTATGACCCCCCCCCCCCCAAAAAAAAATTGTCCCATTTCTGTCTGTGGGGCATAGACAAAACCTGTGATGACAAACCCAGTCTTCTTGTAGACAGTCTTTTACACTTAGTCTAATGAGGGCGGGGAGGGGTGGGGTAGATGACAGAGGAAAGGAGTATTAAAGGACTACTTCAAAAATTGGCTTGAGGTACTTTGTGTTCCTATGACTTCTCAGATGGTGGACTTTGACATATGGTCTAGATTGTATGCAAATTTTGACTGAGTCTTACTTGTTTCAAGTATGTGGTATCTTCTGTGTATCTGTGGGGAAATCCTGTATCTCATGCTCTCCCCTGGTTTTCCTGAGCTGAGTCTTCTGACACAGGGAAGCAGCTGATGCACGTCAGTGCAATTCCCCCCTGCAAGGGTGGTCAGCAGCACCTGCTTGGTCCTGTAAAGCTGGAGCAAGCAAATGCTTGTGGTTTCCCATGCAAGATCTCATGGACATTGAGTAGCCCCATCCTGTGGCTCTTCACTCCCTTTTGCCAGTCAGCTGCTGCTGACCCACCATGACTGTTGAAGTATACTGAAAGCATTTCATGCCTTTTCCAAAAATGTAAAGAGAGCAGTCCTTGAAAAACTTTAAAACATCCTTTAAAACATCAAAAAAAAATGTTAAAAACTTTAAAATTAACAGTCTTTTTCACCCTAGTTGGAACTGACATGCAAATGCAAACCATATACTAGTTGTCACAGTCTCACTCTGTCTGGAAACAAAAGATGTCTCTTTCCTTTAGGACCCCATTATTTTCTCCAAGGAAGTTATTGAACCTCATTTCAATTTAAGTAATACAATAGGTATTTACTGAGTACGATAAGCAGAAAATTTAAAATGTGCATTAAGTCTTAAATATAAAACCCCTCATTATTATAAAACTAATCACAAGATATGCTTCAGTCACCTAAGGAAAAGTAGCATAAGAAAAGAAATACAGCCATCAAGTAGTGGGGAAAAAGATAGGATTTAAAAAAATGTACTTCCAAAACCAATTAATGCTTTTTGTCTGATCTATTAAGAATGGTGATCATGTTGAGCACTGGGATTCATAGGCAGGAAAGGTTAATGAGGATGAGTGTTAGATGAATCTAAATAGCTACAGGTGCAGTGGACACGAACCACTATGAATTTACAGTATCAAAGTCAAGCCAGACTCATCTGATAGTTTTCTGTAATAACTGATTATCTAGAAAAAGAAAATATGATAAACTTAGTCGATCTGTATTTTCAGTAGGACACTTGAAATGGTGGGACATGGAGAATTACTGTTTCAGTTCAAGAGGAAGGGAATTTCAGCAGTAGCTAGGAAATTGCTAAAGCAAATATCACAATAAGTTGCACTGAAAGTAGAAGCATCGGACTCAAGGGCAGTTCCTAGCTGAACTTTTTAATGTATTTTAACTCCCATGCTTTGGCACAGACTGGGATTGCACTAACTAGAGCATGAGCTAAACTTCAGGAAACAGTGCCAGTGCAAAGGATAATCAGGATAATAAACAAATGAACAGAAAGACTCAAAAAATTTGTTCCGTAAGATGAGAACTTGCTGATCACAGCATGACCATCAGATGCCAATATAATCCAGCTGTGACAAAGACACATTTGTTTCTAGTCTGTATCAGGTGATGTTTCCAGCAGAGATGAGGAATTACCTTACTAGAATACTGGGAGAGGATATACTTGCTGTCTATAAATAGATCAATGGTAGAAACAAGTGAAGGAAAATAACTGTCTGAGTCCAGGGAAGGTTTTGATGCAGGAACCAAGTGTTTAGTCTGAACATGAATAGATTTAACCTGAAAATTGGGAAAAAAGGAAACCATTCGCTAAGTGTGATTCTGTAGTAGTCTTCCAGAGAGAACAGTATGAACAAAATACCTAGCCAATGTTAAAGTGAATTGGTTATAAATAGGTTATAAGTAGGATTGTGTCATTGTGCCCATAGCAGCGGGGGTTTGAACCTGATGCCCTTGAGGCTCTTCTTAAGTTTATGATCCAGTTTTCCTAATCCCTGGCAGGTAGTAGACACAGGTTCATAAAGATGGTAGTGACTTTTTTTCAGTAAGGTATTTTTTGTGTTTCTGTGAAAATTCTATGAAGTCAGAATTCTTCTTACACAGTAATGTGATTTGTCACCATCTTCTGGATATTCTATCATTTAACAAAGCATTTCCAGTACCTTGCTCAGAATGTTTGATACTTTTATGTGAAATCCTTTGTTGGGTCCACAATGAAAACAGCATTTGATGAGTCATCATCACACAGGAATTTGGGGTGATTCACAATTAGCAGGACTAACTCTTGCTCTGCAGTAGATCAGATCTCCTGCAGCACGGAGTCATTCCTGAAAGGAGGAATTATGGAGGCAGCACTCTCAGAGTAGCAATAAACCTCTCTTACTTTATATATATCTGTTAAGTATATTTAATTAAACTGTGTTAAACTATATACTTTAAATTGGCAAGGACCAATTGAAGACTTAAAGGGTGTGGTTTCATCTCACATCTGAGCTAGTTAGATTATGCTCCCTGCATGCTCAGTGGAGAGACTTAAGGCATGATAATTCTGACCAGTTTTACCCATCTACATTAGGGTAAGATAAATTGCAATCTAGAGTTTCCTGTTTCTCTCTATGGAGTATAAAAGAAACCTGGAGCAAACATTTTAGTCCTTTTTACACAACAGGTCATGAACTTCAGGAATTTATTGCCATAGCAGGTTCTGGAAGCGGGTTGTACCAGCCCGCTCAAAAAGGGAGTAGGCAAATATGTGAATGGTGGGTCCATAAGCAGATACTGAACAAAATAGGCAAGAATATACCTCCTAACATCCCCAGCAGAACAGTGTGGATGTCCAGGAATTAGGAAACAAGATTGCAGAAAGTAACTGGGCCCGCTTGCTCTCTTAAAATAGCACCTTGTCCTGTTGTTGCTATCAGAGATGGTACTGGGCCGGATGGACTGTTGATCTGACTCAGCAGAGAATCTGTTTGTGTTTATATTCTGATCCTGTATTATTAAATGCGCCCAGTGGCTCAATGCGTCTAATGCACTTGACTATAAACCATATCCTGATACTCTTGAATTATTTTATGTTTCAAAATATGTACATAAAATCCTTACTGTTTCTTCAGTATTTCTTTCCAACATCTCTGCTTTCCTGCATCTCACTAGTATGAGGAAAGTGGGTTTTGATTGCTGCAGATGGAGCCTTACTTTTTTCCCAAGTGCTCATTTCTACTGAGATTTTTTTTCTTCCCAGTGAGACAGTAAGAACTTGTGTATGTGTCTCATGCAGAGTATCTTAGCTCTTCTGTAAGAGCATTCATGTATAAAAGAGCTTCCAGTGAAAAAGTTCAGTTAATGCTATGCAATCTCTTCTGCTTCTTTCCTTCCTTCCTTCCTTCCTCCCTTCCTGCCTTTCTTCCTCCCTCCCTGCCTTCCTCCCCTCATCTCAGCAAAATGCCTGGGTCTTCAAACCCTTCACACCCTGATTCAGGCCAACAATTTGCTTTTCATTGGTGTTTGGGCAACTAGTTAATTACTGAACTGCCAGCTGCTCTGCTTCCTGTAGTGTCATTGATTGAACCACTATTCCATGTAAACTGTGTAATCTGTGAATTTCTTAATATCTAAAGCGTCATCCTGATTTAATGTATCATGTCTTATATCCATTTTTTCAATATGCTTTGTACTACATACTCATTGAAGGTTGTGTTGGCATAGCTGTAGATAATTAAAACATTTTTCTCTAGGACAGAATGACTGGACAGCTCTCTCACTACCTTATGCACCATATGGGATCTCTCAAAATGAAAGATTATTTTCTTGTTTGATTTTGATAAAAAATACAAAGCTTTTCATGTTTTTGTAGTGTTCAGCTGTTTAAGCGTGCATCTACAATAGCATTACAGTACAAATCAGGAGTGTGTGTGCAACATGAATCTCCTAATTGCCTCCATTTGCTGTACTACGGTTCGTAGCCTGAAGTGGTTGGAGTACTCAGCTGGATTGTTTTTGGATGACGGTAACCTGGAAACTGCTCTGCAGGAGCACACCTGGTGCAATCCAGCTGCTAATCCATTTCTGATCCATGGGTTATTGTAGATATTGGGTCCTCAGCTTTACTGTTTGCTAAAGTAGATGTAGGTACTATGGCTGGAAATTAGCCAGCTACGTATTATATTAGGCACAGGGTACACTTAATCTCTTTTTTCCATCTAACAAGCCCAGAATATATGTAAGCCATCTGGCTGCTGACATGAATATGTACTGGTCTAAAAATCAAAGACAGTATTTTAAAAAAATCAGTCACTCAATTTATTGCTCTTCCTGTTCTGGTATTTAAGTCTGAGATGTCTCTGATCAGTCTGTATCTAGGAGTGGGGCTGTAACTAACACTGAGCTAGTTTACAAAAACCTCTGTGGCTCTGAGAGTGTTTTGATGGATGCCTTCATGGAAATCTTTTGAAAGTTTTTGCTATACCTGTATAGCTCTTTGGTTAATTACTTAGAAATGAGGCACCTCTCCAAACTCTTTACTTTGAGCTGCCCTCCTTTAAAACAGGCAGTACTTAGATGGTAGGCATCTGTCTCACTGTTAGATAGTGACCAAATTACCATAACTGTACATGGCCTCCTGACAACTGCAACCCTGACAACCTACCCTCCTGGTGACTGCGAAGCAGAGCAGCGTTACTTTCTGGCGTATATATAGCTGGACATAGGAGGATGAAATGATGCCATTACAGGAAATACGTGAACTTGCATTTCTATTGTTCTAGTACATTTTGATCTTAAAACTGGGATTTCTCCCAAAATGAGTCTTCTTTAAATTATTGAAAACATTATTGTACTTTGATATTGGATATTTACATATAACAGTGTACTGGCGGAATTTCTAAAGATGTGGTTATACAGAAACAAATGCCAATCCCAGACAAATTGCTTTAAAATTGCATCTGAAGCTGTGAGTTAACAGCTTTGTTAAGATTTTTATTTGTCCTTATGTTTCTGTATCTATATTTGAAATGGCCAAGGAAAAAAATAAAGTTTTTAGCCATATCTGGAATTGGTAGGAAAAAGAAAAGGTGGGTTGGATATACAGGCATTTCATTTTTTACATTCATAATCCAATGATGACTCTTATTCATGTATACAAATGTCTTGACATCACTGGCTTCGTATTTTGTTCTAGACCGATTTGAAGTTTAGCATTGTGCTTTGAAACAGTAGACAAAAGATAAATTCTATCAGTTTCCCCTAGTGCCACTTCCTTCAACTCAGTATTTTTTTAAAGACTTAATTCTGCAGCAGTGTTAGCCAAAGTGAAAATAATCTTTTGTAGGTTTCTTATGTAAAGAAATCCCGAAGTCAAAGTTACTGGCTCTTTTTCAAGAGACAACTGTTTTCTCTCCAAAAGAGAATAGAAACAGAGAACTGGCAAAGAGCTGGTTAAGGAAACCTGAAACATGCTAAGTTGTTCTTTTAAAAAATCACATTCTAGGCCTCCAGAAGTGCTCATTACAGTGCCAGAGTAAAGTCTAAACCTAACTGTGCTAAGTATATTTAAAATTTGTCCAATTGACACACAATTTGTGAATACCCCAGTCTGTTAAAATGATGTTAATTCTGATCAGCAAGTGTCTAGTACTATGGTGGTGAGAGTACAGAAGCTGAAACAGGGATTGCTGAAAGAAAAGTAGTTAATTAGCATTTGCAACTGTATGTATTAACCAACACATGCCCTTTTCTGTCTGGCTTAGACTAAACAATTACCCTGACAAAACTTTTCCTTTTCTTTTGCTTTTTTCTATTTTTTAAAAATTTTATTTCTGTAAAGATTGGATAAAAGCTGCTTTTACTGTGATTTCTTTTCTTGATTGCTAAGGCTGAGATTGCAGTACACTGATGTAGTAAACCCCCCTATTCTATATTGCATGATATAAAAATACAGGATATACTTTCAAAAAGGAAACAACTGTAGCTGGTATTTTTATATCAACTTCATTAACATTTAGCTTCTTAGAAACTACATTAAAACATTTATTCGATGTTATGTCAGCCAGACTAGTTGGATTCCTTGTATACGAACAGGTGAAACCCAGCTTAATTTCTATAGGTAATCAACAATATGAAGATTGCGTTTATAAAGTAAGAATCAGATATTTAATTTTAAACGCTTTTTGTTTGTTGCAGTTTTCTGTTCTACAGGATTCCAACTTTTAGCTCAAATGATGCTTTTTATTATGTTTGCAGACTACAAGAATAAAGCAGGAAAACTTTTATTTGTACACATTTGAGTTAACACTCATCTCTGTAGTAGAGCAATTTTATATCTACCATTAAACATGCATTTAGAAACAGACATAAAGGGACTTATTCATACCTCAAAAGTGTATTTTCATGGTTTTAACACACTTTGGATGAGGTTC
Source organism: Strix uralensis (assembly GCF_047716275.1). Taxonomy (NCBI): domain Eukaryota; kingdom Metazoa; phylum Chordata; class Aves; order Strigiformes; family Strigidae; genus Strix; species Strix uralensis. The sequence goes on along the minus strand of NC_133973.1, from coordinate 112,737,163 downwards.
TAAATGTATTTCCCAAATGAAAGGAGATATAAATTGAATACAGTTTAATTTGTGACTGCAGTATAGCCAAAAGCTCATAGAAAAGACTGGATAAATACGCATAAGTCATCCTTGCCCCTGAAGAAATGCAAAGATTCAAAATTTTTTTCCACCATAAAATTGGATGCCCCATTTTGGACCTCCATCTCTTTACTGAAGTCATCACTCTGTTATTTGAGTCTTTAAAAATGTGGTATCCTAAGAGTTTCTCTACCCCCAATGAATCTTGTTTCGCCCATCTTTTCCTGCATTGGAATTTCTCTCTCCTCTTCTGGGTTCTGATTTGAACAGCTGCACTTTGTCTTCTTGGTGGCTGCTGAGGAGTGCGGTGATTCTTCAAAACAAAGGTGTCTGACCGAAGTCTGCCTCCTCCAGTGACTGTATCCCCACTGATGAGATGTGCCTTTGCCAAGTAACCAGTTTTAATTCCTCCTACAGTTTCACAGATCTTCCTTTCATAGCCTAACATCATGGAAGCAATAACATTGTTTTTTCCTCAACATTGGACACTTTTAAGATTAGACTGGACAGGGTGCTGGGCAATCTTGTCTAGACTGTGTTTGCCAAGAAAGATTGAACCAGATGATCCTTTGAGGTCCCTTCCAACCTGGTATTCTATGATTCTATGAACATTAAGGAAGAATTACATCTAGTAATAACCATTGTATCAAGTAAAACTTGTCAGTTAGCCTTATGGTTCCCTGTGCTGTTGCAAAGATGGGCAGACAACTGAGGCGTCAAGACCACTAGGTTGTGGGTCATTCAGTTCTACTTGTCTTGTCCATCTCCATGGTCCAAGGATTCACTGTGTCAGCCTTTCAGGGGTTGCTGCTGGTATAAAACTTCTGGAGTGAAAAAGTCTAGTTTAAGTCCTCTTGGTTTCCCTGAACCCAAAGCTTGCAGCTTGGATGGGCACACGCTTTGCTGGGTAAAAAACTGGCTGGATGGCCGGGCCCAAAGAGTTGTGGTGAATGGAGTTAAATCCGGTTGACGGCCGGTCACAAGTGGTGTCCCCCAGGGCTCGGTTTTGGGGCCACTCCTGTTTAACATCTTTATTGATGACCTAGACCAGGGGATCGAATGCACCCTCAGTAAGTTTGCAGACGACACCAAGTTGGGTGGGAGTGTTGATCTGCTCGAGGGTAGGGAGGCTCTGCAGAGAGACCTGGACAGGCTGGAGCGATGGGCTAAGGCCAACTGTAGGAGTTTCAATAAGGCCAAATGCCGGGTGCTGCACTTGGGTCACAACAACCCCCAGCAGCGCTACAGGCTTGGGGAGGAGTGGCTGAAGAGCTGCCAGTCAGAGAGGGACCTGGAGGTGTTGACTGACAGCCGCTGAACATGAGCCAGCAGTGTGCCCAGGTGGCCAAGAAGGCCAATGGCATCCTGGCTTGTATCAGAAATATTGTGGCCAGCAGGGACAGGGAAGGGATCTTACCCCTGTACTCAGCACTGGTGAGGCTGCACCTCGATTACTGTGTTCAGTTTTGGGCCCCTCACTACAAAAAGGACATTGAATTACTCGAGCGTGTCCAGAGAAGGGCAACGAAGCTGGTGCAGGGTCTGGAGCACATGTCGTACGAGGAGTGTCTGAGGGAACTGGGGTTGTTTAGTCTGGAGGAGGCTGAGGGGAGACCTCATCGCTCTCTACAACTACCTGAAAGGAGGTTGCAGAGAGCTGGGGATGAGCCTCTTTAACCAAGTAATAAATGATAGGACAAGAGGGAATGGCCTCACGTTGCACCAGGGGAGGTTTAGACTAGATGTTAAGAAGCATTTCTTTACAGAACGGGTTGTTAGGCGTTGGAATCAGCTGCCCAGGGAGGTGGTGGAGTCCCCATCCCTGGAGGTGTTTAAGAGTAGGGTCGACATAGCGCTGAGGGATATGGTGTAGTTGGGAGCTGTTAATGTTGGGTTGATGGTTGGACTGGATGATCTTCAAGGTCTTTTCCAACCTAGACAATTCTGTGATTCTGTGAATCTTTCCAGGATTTTGATACAGTCTTAGATAGTCTTCCACAGTATATGTCCTCACAGTCATAACTTCATGCAATTGCAAGACTACCTCTTTAGAAGCCAATAGGGCTAAAAAAGTTGTACACATAGACAAGCATGTACAATTTGAGAAGCCTACAGTATCCTGCCTTGCCTCCAGCTGCCAGTCCAAAAGACACAGGTTGCCCACAGCTCTAGACTGCCCATGATGATGTCTTGATAGTTCAGAACATCCCAAATGGTACTGGATGCCTCTGTTTAAGCAACTGAATCTTACATCATAGGTGGACATTAATCACTTTTGACATCTAATGCTATGTGTCAACATCTGGAGCTGCTTTCTGCTCCCTGGGGGTGGCTTGAGCATAGATGCCTACTGCCATTCATGTTGTGGAATGCCCATGACATTTGCATTGTCTCACAGGTTTGACACAAGATTCACACCCATACTCTTCTGTAGCAGCAGGTCTAGGTTAGGCAGGATCTCTCTCAGACCTAAGTTGGCATTAGCGTTGAGATTCAGTTGCCTAGAAGTAGGCCTGTAATACCATGTGGATAGAACCATACCACCACAGAGCTGTCTTTAAGCAAAAGGGGGAAAAAACCCAACAAGTCAGGGAATAGTTCCCTCCTCCTCTGATCATTGAGCAATTTTGCAGCTGGAACAGACTCATGATCACCCAAAGCAGATCCCAATGAGTCATGACTGCTGAGTCAAGATAAAGTTCATACAGCTTGGTACTAGCAATAACAATGCTGTGTTTACTGGGCTATAATCCTCTTTTTCAGTATCTGCAAACTGTGAGCTATCACTCCTGATTCTAGCAGTGATATGAATCCTCCTATGGTTTCTATGGATTGGGACCAGGCAGGGGTTCTTCTTGGAGCTGTCAGCTCTTTCTTGCCTGGTATGGCCTCATGATAATGTGTATAGGTCTGAAGGTGGTCCACGGTTTTTTCTTCTAGGGTATAGCTATTCCTCAACTTGCTTGGCACTTAATACTCTTCTATTTTGTGCAAATTTTGAAGTATAAAAGTATAAGTAGGATTATGACTGCAGGATGTAGAGCCAAGTTCAAAATTCCTGCAGCTGAAGGGGATCACACAAGAGGGATTCCCATCAAGAATGACACCCTGCCTTTCCTATTGCAGTTGTTTGTGAGTAATTTGTTTGCTGTTGCAGTGCACTGTAATCATTGCTTTTGTGACTTGTTTTACAACCAACTAGACTTCAGATGTTACAGTTGGATGCTTTATTATCTGCAACAATCATGCAAAAGCTGCTCCAAAAGTTAGTGGATTAATGTTAATTTAGTATACAGTTTCAGTGATTTTTGCAACTTGAGCATTACTTGTAAAGGTGTATAACTGAAATCATACCCTTCAGTCAGTTCTGTTACATGTGCACAAATGAGAACATTTCCATCAGGTTATACACAATGAGATAGTTTGTAATGATTGCTTTATAGCTGGTATGCATGCAAACACATCTAGAGCTCACATAAACAGTTGCAGACTGATTAGAAAAAGAAGGAAGAGTTCCATATTCACATCTGGTCAAATTGTAATCTAAACAGTTGTCTGAAGATTGAAAACTGGTACCTTCACATTTATATTGCTTGTCCTGATTAGCTGCTTTTTGCATCCATCTAGAGGGCTGGCTGGAACTTTCCATCTTATTCCATAGCCCACTGTCATTGATGCATAGCTCTAATCTCAGAATGATTAAATTTAATAGCCAAGCTTATAGCAGAGTAAACTCAGGTCATCATGTGTGAGACTGAGCTAGATTTCGGCATGAACAAACCTCATGGCTGTCATCATTTTTGTTTGATCCTTATTCATTTGGGGCTGCTGTAGTATATGATCTGCAAAAGCCTGTAACATATTGGTTGCGTATATATTGACTAAATTTGTCATTCCTGTGCCAGCTATGTAGGACCAAATGCCTCCATATTACTCACTGGTACACTCCACTGATGGAGACTTCTTTCAGTTCCTTTGCTGTTGCTGCTCAGTGGCTCTTGTTTCTCACAGAGGAACTCACAGTGGGAAAACCCATCCACCAGCACATTCATCCATAAATACCTCCTGAAGCCATTTGGCGGGTAGCACTCAGTCAAACCACCACTACCGTGGTGTTCTCATACCTGATTGTCATTACCTTGTAGTGATGTACCTGGACACTGGAGCAGTTACTGTTTTGTTGTGAGATTGATACAAGACCTGTCAATTTATATTTGCAACCATAGAGCTGATATTTTTGGGTGCTGAAGAGGGAGAAGGTCTAGTTTATGTAGTAGAAATATTTACTGTAGTACACATTAAATAATTCTGTACCAATTGCTTAATACCTTCTCCCAGAGGGGGCAACCTTTCTGTCATTCTAGCCTCTTTAAAGTGACTTTTCTTGTGAACAAATTGGATGAGGTCCCCGTGGTATGCTGTGGAGACCACCTGTTGTAGTTTATTCTTCTGCTGAGCCCACACTATTGATATTCTTAAATATGCTGAGCTTGGTAATTATATCTTTCACCCACTCTGTAATTACTGAGCACTGTGTTAAGTCTCCCAGGAGCACCACATGCTCCTTTTCGTACAGTGAACTGACTGACTTTCCTTGGTTTTGTGATAATATGGCCTCTACTGCTTCTGGAGGGGTAACAAAGTGCAAATAAAGTGGCAATGCTGGAACAGCATCCCCAGTGTGGCTACCTATGCCAGCCTTTTTTGAATGTTGAAGAGGTCAGGTTTTGTCCTTATCTCCACTCCCATTGATGTACCTTCTTTAATAGCTTGGTTAAAGGCTTAATCATATCTGCAAACATGGATATAAAATCCTGGGGAAAATAAGCAAACTCAGAAAAGATCTGAGCTCATGCAAACTTGTAGAGCAAGGAGCTTCCTATATTTCGCTTGCTGTTGATAAGGTGATTAGTCTATTCCTAAATATTTTTCCTCTTCCTGTACCACTTGACCTGTTCATCAATTCACTTAGAATTGTCCTTCCAAAGTTAGGACTTATTCTTGTTTAATTAACTATTTCATCTCTGTTTGAGTATGGCTGTAGGTTAATACATCATCTGTTCATGATATTACATGGATTTGATCAGCATCTGATAATTTTTCCCATGTTTGGGTGATATGAATATTGCATAAACATGGAGCACAGTGAAATCCTTGAGTAGTAGGTGCATGTAAAGCAGTATTGCTGCCCTGTCAATGTAGGGGGATATTCTTCCCAGCCTTGCCCTGATAACAAGATCACAAAGACAGCATGTGCTAAATCTCTTATGCCAGACTCTGGCATTTTTGCTACAGCAAGTGTGGTTTATAGTATAACAGAATTCATTGCTCAAAAATCAACCATTACCCAGTAAATCCTTTTGTCTGCTTTTATGATAGGCCAGATTGAAGCATAAGAAGTGCCTGATCTTCATGCAGTTATTTGTTGCTCCAATAAGCTTTTCTCTGTCGTTTGGGGATATTTTTACTGCTTCTATGGCTGATGGTCAGGACTCATGAACACTTTGGCATGAATATGCCTGCAATCTAATTTCTTTTGGGACTGTAGTTGGGAAAAAGCCCATTCATCTCTAGGTCAACTCCTGGAGCTTTTAGGACAGCACATTCATGTACCTCAGTAATAATTTCTGACTGCCAGTCTATCAGCCTTTCTCAACTCTACAATCATGGATTTGCCAAATCCAGTATCAGTTAATGTTCTTGTAATAATGGTATGACAGGGATTTCTTCCTGTCTTTCTCTTGGGAGACTCTCAGCATTAGGTTGCACACAAAATGTTCCAGTACATCTCCAGGAGCAGATACATACTTCAGTTGGGTCAATTTATTTTTAATCTACTAGTGTGCCCAGGATAACATTTGGGGTTAATTGTTAACACCAGATCACAAGGCTTCTACTCTGGGTGCTTCAAATGCAGGGACAGTGGTAATGAGTAACCTGGGTTCTATATTCTATAATTTTCATCCCAAATTATAGGTTGTCTTCAACATCTTTCCAAGCTGGGTTGTTGGTTTAGTTAGTTAGATTAGCCCCATCGAGCTGAAATCTTTTTATCACTTCCTTGTCCATCAGGTGCACATATTGATGATGGGCTTTAGTCTTATTTGTATTTACCTCTATCTCTTGCTAAGAAAATTTTTCTTTCTAACACTTTCTAACAGCCTTTTTTGTTTGTTTAGCTTCTGCCGACTTCTCTGAGACTTTCCAAAGCAATTCTCTTCATGTGCTTCCATTAAACCATCAGAAATACATTCTTTCTCCCTGTGAAATACCTAGGTTATCAAACATAGTTCCACAGTGTGCAGAACAAGTATTTCCAAGTGGTAAGTTGAGGGGATGAATATGCACAGATGAGCATTTGGCTTCCCTGTTTGCATCTACCAGAAGACCAGGTGATGCAGAAAACACAGAAAAATGCTTGACATTAGTCACTTCTTCCAGAATTTTTACCCTTAAAAGTATTGGAAATATTTACCTTTTATATATTTACTTAGTTATTTTGATTCTGTGTTTAACCAAAAATAGTTTTTTTTTTTTTTTTTTTAAAGCTGATGTCATTAAAGGGTATGTATACTACTGTGGTTGTTCTCACTATGACTTTTGAGAGCAACAAACTTATCTGTCTTCTCTTTTGACTTCTGCCTTAGTGCAGGGGAGAGTCATGAATTCTGGGGCTTTTGGCTTCTGAAGCTCTGTTCTGTAGTTTGAGAGCTTCCTGCAGGCAGTCCTCTACTTCCTCAGCTGTTTTTTTTCTCTCCATCCACTTTGTACAAATCTTCATGAAACCAAAGGTTTGGAGCCATAATGGATGCCTTCTCTTTGCCAGTACTATTACTAATACTGTCTTTTCCAGTTTTTAGCATCCATTTACTCTCAGTGCTCTGACTGAGCATTATTTTATCAGTTTTATATATTCTACATATATACTAGATATATCGGTTTTATATGAGTTTTATGAGAGTTTTATATGCGTAACCTTTTTGCTCACTACTACTTCTAGCACCATGTAACTTTCTCTCCAACCAGAATGTGACTTAAAATCCATTAATGTTCCATTTGCTTTTTGGGCTAACGGTGTATTCAGTTGCCACAGCCATTACCATTGTTCCCATTAAGGGTTCCTCCAAAGTCATGGTGCTTTTTTCATCCTCCTGGTTCAGCACATTTGTTTGATGATTATCAACTCTTGCAAAGTGGTGTTACTGTCTTGGTTTGTGCTGTTTACTACAGTTTGTGCAGTTCTGTGTGCTAGCTGTTACGGATTACAACTAAGTTCTCCATGTCTTTTTCCCTTGCATCTTTTTTGTTGGTATTTTGTGTACTTGAATACATCAGCATGATTGGAGCCTTGGCCCGTCCTCCAAGAGGTTCATGCTCTGATAAAGGGCTTTGCAGGTCAGTCTCAGTTCTGGAGTTTTGATATGTTTACGTAGCTCCAGCACACCCAAAGCAATTTTGATAGCAATGATTATATCTTGGTCTTCCCCTAAATACTGCTTGTGCATTGTGTCCCAGATTCCAATCAGTCAAGTCTTTTATCAGGGACTATTTTAGCTCCCTTCAGTACTGGAAGATTGTCTCTCAGCTTTAAATCACTGAAACTGCTCTGTACTTTTATCTTCTTTTTGTACTCTGTTTAAAAATCTCTCATATCTTTAATATTCACATGGGTCACAACATTCCTTGAACTATTTTTGTGCAGTTCCATAATTAATCTTTTCTGTCAGAGGTAACGGAAAATGATTAAACACATCAAGTGTCTCAGAAGCACTTGTTGTCAGAAATAAAGCTATTTTTGTCTCATCTCCCATTGCTTCTCCAAGTCAAATGCTGCTTTATTCTTTTCCAGATGACCTTTATGTTTTCAGAGACTGTTATGTCTCAGAAGACTTCAAACTGCTTTCCCAACTCACTCATCTCTTGGTGCTTTAGTTTGTTTGGACAGGATGTCGACTCCAGTGGCTGTGCCAGCCTGCCTGTGTGGTGAGTGGAGGGTAACAGACACTTTTTATCTCGCTCTCATCTGGGTATTAAAAATGGCTTGGGTGAATTGAGGCCTAGAAACTTTCCCTTCTGCTCTGCATGTGAATTGCTCAGATGCAGATGATGACAAAAATTCGGTGAGATGAGTCCCCCTCGAAAGGTGTACGCCTGTGCTTTCACAGCCTCTGATGGTGACGGTGGGATTTGCAGAGTGCATTGCACAGTCCAGCTGCCTTCCCTCTGGCTGCCCACGCCACAGGGTACCTGCCGAGCGAGTGGCCCTTCAAGGCAGGGTGAGTCTGCGAGAGGCTTAGCTCAGGGCTTGTGCCATAACATCTAGGCTTTCTGTACTTCAAAGGAGGTTTCCTACAGCAGTCACCTGACACAATGATATCAAGGGGGTTTTGGATTCCTTCTGTCACACTGTGGTCACTTTGTGTGTCTCTGCTGCATATCTATCTGTGATAATGTTCACTTATGCTTATGCATACGGTATGTGAAAGTACAAGCCTTCCCAGACTTTCATCTGCTATAAAATTCAAAATCAAAGTATAAAAATAACTCTTATCTGCTTCCTTATCTTTTGTGGGTTTTTGTTTTGTTTTGTTTTCCTTCTGCTAATGTATTTGGGGTACCTGCAATGCATCTTGATGCCTGTGGCTTAGCTTCATGCTTTCAGGTTACCTTCTCCTTTTTATTCTTGTGTTCGCAAAGCTCCTGTTTTGCCTGTGATGGGGGAAAAATGGTGTTTTTGCTAGCCACTGTGCCTTCAGACAAGTATTTAATGCCATCTTTGGTGCTTTTTCTGTAGAGGTGAGTATCATACCAGACAGAGGCATTGTTCTGGAGTTAATACACTGATCTACAGGTTAAGGTACCTGGTTTAATTTTTCTTCTTCTATGCATGTTGTAATATCTCTGTTCCCAATTCTTAAAATAGGAATGGTATTGCTTCCTGCCTTATGTACGGCAGGCATAAATTCAGTCATGTTCATGAGGCATCAGCCTGTTACAATCACCATCACAGTGTGAAAAACGGTGGCTAAATTGCACTGAGAAAGGAACTGGAACAAAACAGTGTAGTTCAGATGTGTGGTCAATACTTAAAGCTATAATTGTAGCAAATTTTACGTTAAGTGGTTATAGACTGAAAAATGTTTACTTGGTGTTCTGTGTACCATTTACAAGCCTAATTCTGGTTCCAGGTTGTTGCGATTGGTCAAAAATGCCAAATTAATTGAATTGATCATCTGTGGTAATATTGGCTAACAGACTCTAAAAGGAAAACTAGAAAAATACATATTTGGAAAGGAATTATAGAGGAAAAATGAAGTTACTACATGACTAAGATACTATCTATAGCAAAGTCCTGTGCTTTATACATGAAGATATTATCTTACCAGTTTTGAAATATGGGAAAAACCTTAAGCAGTTTCTAAATAACTGTATCTGTTACTCAGTATTAAGAATGTATTTGCTTGTGAAAGAGAAGGTTTGCCCAAACACTGTGTGGGTGAAATCTACTTGACTTTGGATCTAAGGGTGAAACATTACATGAAATGTGACATCCTTTGTTGTAGCTTTTATTAAAATACTTGCTTTTGATGGTAGGGGGATAAAAACCATTATATTTTCCCCTTCTTGGTATAAGGCATATTCTGACTAATCATGTACTAGACTTTCCTATGTCATTCCAATAATTATATCCATTTCAGAAGGGCTTTTGATGTAGGACTGAAATAATGATGGTTTTGTTGGAGGTACATCAGCCTGGTTTCTAGTAATCAAAAAGCCTTTGCACATGTTTTCCAATTAACTCTTCTCTTTGTATTGCTAAATGAGTTTCAGTAACACTTTCCTATTCAGTTTCATTAACATGCAAATAGAGAGTTAATACAGGATGGTTCATCTGAGTGTGGAGAGCAGGGTATTTGTGCAGTTTGTGAAATGAGTGGTATTATTACTGGTTCAGAAGACACACAACTTAAAATTGAGACAACTTGTTCTAGAGGAATGAACACAAATTATGGAATCATGATGTTCCTAATTATAATTCTTGATTTGCTCTTGTGAAGGTTATGCATCATAATAGGTGTAAGTACTAAGAATTTGCGGAATGATACGTATCAGTGCCAGATTCAGGAAGGTCTTAATGGTCTTGGGCAGGAATTTAGGGGAGTAGTCAGGCAAACAAATGTCTATTACTAAATTGACTTCACCTGATGATTCTTGAGCTATGTAGATCTGTCCTGCAATAGAGTAGGACATGACTGTGTCAGATTGTGAAGCCTGTTTGTCTATGTTGAATTATTTCTGCTATCACTGCAGGAATTTGAACTTTGTAGGACTAGCCCATGCTGCAGCATTGCAGGAGGCTTTTCTGCTTTGGAAATGTGTTTGACACTTCATCAAGGCTCAATTTTGGCATTGCTGACTTTGACTCACACAGAGATCTCTTTAAGGCTGAACAGACGACCAATATCAGAGTTTCACAAGTTGACTATAGGTAGAGTGTAGTCCAAATAGGTATATTGAGTGGGAAATTCAGGAGAAGAAGAATGTATCAACTTGAAAACAGGACTGTGACAGGGTCTGAAACATGAGTGAAGTACAGACATACAAACAGGCTTAGCTAAGAGGACAAGCTACATTTTGAGACTTTTTTTCATTTTCATGGTGATATAAAACTTCGTGATTTTCTTAGTGATGAAAGCATTTTAAGGGTAAGGTAAATGCTGTTTAAAAGCTTTCTTGACAGTGTTCCTGAGGAATACACAAGCACAGAGAGCACCCATGCTAATCTGCAGCTTTCCCAATACCAGTTTAGCTGAAGTCTCAGCAGGTTCAAGAATACAGGGTAGTATCCCCCAAAAAGGTGTCAGTCAAGTGTTTGGTATCTAACAGTATGTGCTACTCTCTGAATGCAAGTAATAATGGCAAGACCACCCAAATTCAGCAGCCTGGAAACCAGCACACAGATTTTAGCAGTTAGCTCTGCTCATAACACATGGGTGTCTGCACAACCCTTCCTAGAGCCAGTTTGTAAGCAGGCTTTTTTAGTAAGGTTTTCCAGTCAAGCCAAGTGATCTGTCAGCATGGCACACCTGTCTGAGCTAACAAGGAGCAAAGTAAGACCCCTCGGCATCTTGCAAAACCAGGGACGTGAAGTCACCATGCTGTGTGTCAGTAAAAGTACTGAAGTGTGGATTGCCATGGTCTTAATCCTAGTCAGCTGTGAACTAAAAATAGGTATTAATAGGTAAGTCACTGAGATCAAGAAATAAGATTTCGTATAAATATAAAGGAACTGATGGTAGTTTGGTTCCTACTTGTTTTCTCTGGAGGTTAAACTCCAGTTATAGGTAACAGACATCTAGAAGGTTTCAGTTGTCTCAGCAGAGGTATAGTGTCATTTGAGCTACTCTAGGATATTTTGCCTGGCCTCCAGGTGCTGCTCCAGAAGAACAAGGTCTCCCATTGGGTCCTGAATCATGTCTGCCAGCCTCATTCAGATAAGGCATCTCAAAAAGGTCTAGGCACCTACATTAAATCCTACTGCTAATCCATACAGTTGCTGGGACCTAGGTAGTGGTCGTGCTGAGTATGATCCGCCTGCTGTACTGTACTGGGGAATCACTCGCTAGACTCAGTTGGGTGGATTGACTTGGAGTGGGATCCCGTTAGCTCAGTATAAGTAGTGCCATATGAGATTTCCCAGGCTGTTTAGGACATCTGCATGGAAATGGCAAATGTGACCTAGGGCTGTATCGTTCTGGAGTGGCAACTAGATGCCTTTGTTCAGGCAGCCTGAGGTCTCCATTGTCTATAGAGGGAGCTTCAGCATCTAGCTCCCATGTGGTCAACAAAATATAAGGTATCTTCAGCTCAAAATAAGTCCCACCGTAGGACTGGCATTCATTTGTCTGAAGATAGGTATAGGTGCAAAGTATCATTCGACACACTCTGTAGTATCTCAGGTGTATCTGTGGATCTGGGAGATGTGACTTGGGATTTATGGGAGACTCGGAGCTTTCTGAAACTGGCTGGAATTCAGGCTGGAGTACTCCAAAGTCCCTAAAACTGCATTAGACGCCTAATTTTAGGCAAATTAATTCTGTCCCAGATTTCCATAGAGACACTCTGCTCTGTCACTGGCTTCTTCCAGCTCAATTTCTATGTAGTTTTTGAACTACTTCATTAATCTATGCCCACAGAGCCTGGGGACTTTGATGAACTATTTTCTGTTTAGCTGTTTTTTTTATGGAAATAACATAATTCCACTTCATGCATGCTCCAGAGGGCAGACATTTAAGTGGGCTTCTTGTTGCCTGCTTTTATCTGTCTGTAGAACATGTCTTGGCTAAACTGAATAACAGGTTTTGCCTGTCATCAGTGGAGAGAGATGGACTCCCAAAGAATGACTCACCCTGCATATCTTAGACAACAGTCTTGTTTTCTATAGAGGCAGACTGGATGACTTGCTTAGAAAGTAAAGTTGCGTGACATAATCCCACATTGCTACACTTCACATTTTTTCATTGCAACGAGGGAGTAAGCAGCACCTCCTTATCTGTGTAGAGGGGATAACCTGTGGGATTCCCTTCTTTCTTTCTTCGTGGTAGAATCAAAGCTACTAAAATGGTGGAAGATCTGTCACCACTGATAGGAATAGAGAGGGACAAGAGTTATGGAGCAAGTTCTCCACAGTCCTCGAGGTGTTCTGTGGGTGGACAGCATACTTGCAGGTGCAGATGACAGAGATGAAGTTGTGTGTTCCCATTTGAGACAGGAAATCTGGAGAGGAAGAATATATGGCACCTTTTTGAGGGAAAATTTGGGTGTGCAAATTTGAGTTGCGAGCAGTGGCACATTTGTTTCCAATGATATTTTAAAAATAATATTTAAAGTGTTGGGTGTGTAGCATTTTGGTCATGATATGTAATGTCTTTTATTCTTTCATCAGCATAATGGAGCTTCAGTGTGAAGTAAAATTAAATCTGTGCTTAGGTCAGCTCTCATTTTTGACATGAGACTTTGAAGTGGTTACTATATTTAGTTTATCACTAACATCAAAATTCATTATATTAATATAGACAGATGGTAGGACTGCATCACATTTATTTGAGCTATTGATGTATTATTATAAGTGAGAGCATGTACACTGAAGTTTGCAGCTGAGAGCTTGATTCAGATTCACGCAGATAGGTGTGTACTGTGATTCACAGTTTCCAAGATTGTTCTCTTTGGGTTTTGGTGACCACTCTAAAATGACATGGGTCTAGTCTCCTCTAGAGCTGATGTCAGATCTGCACAGATGTTTTATTATACCCCATGATGACTCAAAGGCAGCAGGTTTCTGTATGGGGGCAGCTGGACTGAGCCTTGATTATTGATCTTACCTTTAGCTGTCCTTCACTTCCAATTGTTTTTCTCCCAGCAGTGAGAATTAAAATTCTGCAAGAACAGTAGAATGATAGAATTCATTATTTTTCCTGGGTAATTAACAGAGTGTATGTCTAAAATGATTAATAATCTTAATTGCTTAATGTTCCTAGTAATGCTGGCAACTGGAAATCATTGTGGTTCAAAGCTTGAATGGTTAAGAGTGTATGAAAAGGAAGCTGTGAACAGCAGCTATCAATAAATTAATGATAAAATTTGCCAACATACCAACTGCATGGAGCAGAATTATAAGGCTCTCTACATGGGTTATATTCCAAGGACAGCTAAAAATGCATGTGACACTTTGATTAATAATCTGTCATATTCATCACACCTGTGACTTTGTATGGCAAGAATGGAGGCTCATGTCATCACAGCACATATGAACAAATACTGACTGTTAAGTCTCAAATGCAAATGTAAACTAGGAATAGTTATTAAGCAGTCTTTATTCTAATGAATAGATCTCATATTTTTTACCTTTTAATCGATGACCTAGAAGAAAGCATTACAATTTCTACTAATGTATGACAAAAAGATGGGATGTTGATTCATAGAGCAGTCAAAATTCCTTGATACGCTAGGTGCAAAGAGAAAATATGTTTTAGATGGTGAAGGGCTCTGGAGATATCATAGTTTGGATGAGCATATGCTCACAGTGAATGCTATGGCCACATAAGCAGAAATAGTGTATTAAATTGTCTCTGGTTTTACTGCTGGCAAGACTACCACTGGCATATTATATCCAATTCTGCTTCTGCAGTTTAAGACAGATGATGACAAATTGGAAGAGAATCAGAGGAGAGCGGTGAGAATCGTTAGAGAGCTTGAAGCTATGCCTGAAGATAATGCAAGTCTCCAGGAACTTAATCTATTTAGCTTTCAAAGGGAACATCAAGAGACTGTTTCAACTGACTCTGTAAGATCACAGGAAAGAAATTTGGTAGAAAAGATCTCCTCACAGTTACAGATAAAATTATACCAAGACACGTGGTTGAGATCTGATTCTAGAGGTAAATAGCAAATTTTAATAAAACAAATTAAATTGAATTATTGCAATAGTTTTTCAGGAGCTGTGATAACTTGTTTTTCACCCGACTTTTTAACATCCAGATTGGTAGTTTGTGTGTTCTGGTTGAAAGAGGAATAAGTTCAAGGGTGTTTCTTTGTCTTGTATTATTTGAGAGATCTGGGCAGTTCTTAAGAATAGACCTTCCTTCTTTAATAATCTGTGAAACTACAGATAAAGTGATATTGCTGTAATGAAAACATACTTTGAAACATATTTAGTTAAATGCATTTTCATTTTTGTAAATACTGGAAGTTTGTCTGAACTCAATAATAAAAGTTAATAAAGGTGTCTAGCTAAAGGTGTGTTTAGTGCCTGGAATAGTATCTCACGGAAAACTGAGATGCTGTTTTCCCCGACCAGTCAGCGATTTCTAGTTGATGCATGGTATTAATATGGTATTAAAGTTAATTTAGGAGTAGTAAACTGCTGATGAATGAATAAGGCTGAGCCCTCAAATGTCATGTTTATGTGGTTACTACATGAGACTGGATGTCAGTATTTGAGACTAATTGTGTTACTTAAAATGAAATTTCAGGTGCATTAATTACAGTCTTTCTTTTCAACAGGCCCATGCTAAAGTCTGGCATCTCTACAATGACCGTTTTCGTCCAACTCAAAGAGGAAAAGTGTCCATTGCCCTTAGCTCCCACTGGATAAAACCTCAACATATGACTGAAAAAAACATAAAAGAATGTCAAAAATCCCTTGATTTTGTGCTTGGCTGGTTTGCTAAGCCCATATTTATTGATGGTGACTATCCAGAGAGCATGAAGAGCAACCTCTCATCTCTATTGCCCGAATTCAGTGAAGTTGAGAAGAAGTATATCAAGGGAACAGCAGACTTTTTTGCTCTTTCTTTTGGAGCTACCCTGAGTTTCCAGCTCTTGGACTCTCACATGAAGTTCCAGCAGTTGGAATCAATAAGCCTGAGGCAGCTCCTTTACTGGATAAGCAGTGAATATAACAACCCCCAAATATTCATTGTGGAGAACAGCTGGTTTGTTTCTGGTAGCACCAAGAGAGATGATGCCAAATATATTTACTATCTCAAAAAATTCATTATGGAAACTTTAAAAGGTAGGACTGAGGTTGTATTAATATATGCTTGACAAAATCATAACGCAAAATAGCCTACAGAGACATGTTAAAGAACCAGGCTGAAAACTAATTTTACTCTTTAACGTTCATCTTGGCACTTGTGAAACAAGACTCTGAATCCCTTTCCTGGGTTTGTTCTTTTCGGCTCTTGAAGACCCTTAATATCTGCAGATAGCATTTGGTGAGCTTAATACTGCTGTCTTTGAAGTCAGTTGGAAAATTTCTACTGTCTTTGGTGGGAGGAAGTGCAAAACATTTGTGAACTATATTCACAATGGATTTAGAGAAGTTTACTGGATTATTTATTCATTGTTGTTTTCCATATTTTAGATGTTTGAATGCATATGTACAAAACATAAGAATATATATGTGGGAACGTAAACACTATGTAATAGGAGTTCCTCTGAAGAAGACATAAGGCTGAAAGAATACATTTTTAAATGAAAAATTGGAACCTTTTCATTCTGCATCTCAGTGTTGCCCTTGCACAAATTTTACATTGGTACAGCTCTGGACATCAGTCACAATAATCTGAATTTACATCAGTTTAAGGAGAACTGAACGTTTGAGGTTGTATAATCTAAATTATTTAAATTGTTAACCTATTATTTTTTTTCAAACAGTAAGAGAAATACACTACCATGTATGAGGCTTATTTTCTGTTTTCTCATTTCCTTGTGGCAAAACAGATTTTTTCAATCCTAGTAGTCACCAATAAATTGTTGGGGTTCCCATTTCCGCTTTCATTGTCTTTTAATTTCTTAATTTACAATTTAATAATAGATTTACTTGTCCACAGTTTACTGTTCTGGTTTTAAAAATGGTATTATTGTAGCTATTAGTTCAGATGAGATAGCCATTGTGTTACGTTGCTGTTTTCATACAACGCATGAGCAAAAATGGCTTTCATTTTAATCTCAGCTCTCATGAAGATGCAGAGGATTCCCACATTTCTTTCATCTGCTATTCCAGAAGCCTAATTATTTCAAATAAATAAAAAGGTGAATAAATACATGAGCCAGTGCATCCAAAATGGGAAAAGTGGAATGAAAAACAGTTACTGTTGCAAGTACAATATTACTAGCTTGCATGATGAAGAGCACATCTTCGTGAAGGGGCCATATTCCTATTACCTGCATTTCTGCTTAGTTTGCAAATTGCTGGACATACATACATGGATCTGCCTTTTAATCACAGCTGGCTGGAAACAATCTCAATTTACAGAGTTTCTTTCCTTTTAATGTGCTACTCAGTAAATAATAATAACAACAACAATAATATGACAGTCTTGCCATGCTACCTTAAGAATACTAGCACTTGGCTAAACTTTTTGCAGAAGAAAAAGGCAGAGACAGACTGGATCTGCAGAAGGGACTTTTGCATCATTATGATGAAAATTACTGCGCCCAACTATTCCGCCATTAGAATCTGCAAAATCCATTGTAAATACCAAAGTTCTCTATGCATTTGGAATGAGAATTTGGTTGAGAAAGATTCATGAAAGACATCATGTTGGCTGTGAGCAGTCTTGTTGGACAACACTAAAGACCAAAGACAAAGGCAGATATTGTCTCTCTCAGAGACTTAGGATGTGGCTATCCAGTGCAATAAGGCACTGGTAATGTAGAGACTCGTGAGCTATTTAACATGAAATTCACTCCAGCAGTCACAGGGCAGTAAAAGGGCATTGGAACTATAGCACTGAAGGATAGCAAGGATAATTAATTTAGACCAAGGGCCGCATAAATGTGGTTTTGCTGCTTCCTAGATAAGGCCAGTATCTTTGCCTAATTGTGTATATGCACTGGTTCAGACAAAACTGCTTATTTCTATATCTACATTAACAAGTAAGTGCAGCCCTATACAAGTAAGTGCAAGCCTGTAGAGTAAAAAGAGTTGGTGTTAAGGGCTTGGTGTCCACACTGTGTGCATTCCTGAAGTCCATTTCTGGATTAATTTCACCCCAGGGGAACCCAGGTCATGCATCCTGAGACCACTCTGTGATGTGAACCAAAGTGAGATGAGGGAGATTTGTTCAAAAGTGCGCTCCTGATTTCAGTTGAAGTGCTGATGTAGATGTCCATTCTAACACTGCATGCTGCAGACAAGCTCCATACATTTTTTTTTCTTTGTTTTTGGCTCTGGGAAAGGGTCTCTTTAATTGGGATTCACAGCCCTAAATCCTTTTACTGTTCACTATTTTTGATCTTTCTTTTTTTTTTCCAAATACCACTTAGGGTTGAATAGAGTAAATAGAGCTGTAATATAAAGTAGTTACATATTAATTAGAGCTGCTAATTGGTTGGAGATGTCTTCTCACATGGGTGGGTATCTAACCACTTACTCTAGGGTCATATTCACTTCCCTGCTCTGTCTCTGGTGCAACAGATAAATTGATTGTTCCTTGTGCGGTGGAGCATGTTGACCAGAAGGGCATGCAAACTCTTCTGTGCCATGTTGACTAGCCGAGGGGTTAGGTCATTATCTGGGGAGTTAACAGGTCTGAATTCAAATGTCTTAAGGAGAACGGGAACAGCCAGGCCCTTGACAGGTCAGGACTGAGCTATTCTCTGGTATGTCCAGAGGCAAAACATAGATCCCTGGGCACCTTCCACATGGAAGCAGGGGCTGCAGGCTTCACACACCTCTCCTTTGTGCCCTGGGGTTGAACTGCATCTGAGCAGAGAGTTTTAAGGATCTGTATTTGATGCTTATGGGTCTGCCATGTTTCCTTGGACTATTTCTATACTAGTGAGCTAAACAGAGCATGAGCTGAACTGCTGTTTAATTTTTAACCCATTTCTGGCAGAGTTCTGGCCTGCACAGTAGCATACTTCTAGGCAAGCTGTGGGGCATTTCTCAGGTCAGGAGTTATTTCCAGTAGGGAGTATGGACAAGGCCACTCAGTTTCAGAAGCAAGGACAGTTTAGGTTTCAGTCAGCCTGGCTTACATACCAACAGACATAAAAAAGAGGGGAGATAGATAAAGGAAAAAGAAAAAATAAAAAAAAGACAATAATTTTCATTGTGGTTTTTCAGTAACATGCAGTCCGTGTGGGATACTGTGTTTGAGACTTCCAAACTTTTTGGAATTTCCAAAAATTTTTCAGGTTGCTTCTTTCATAAGTGATACTTAAAAGTTAATACATTTTTAAAGAAGGATTTGAGGAGAATTTTTATGAGGTGCTCAGGAAGTGTGGGAGTGCTTTGTGATGACTTACAGAAGGGGTGAGAAGCTGTTCAAAGAGAGATTCTCACTGAGACCCGTTCACAAAGTGGACCTGCATTGGCTTTTACTCTGCTGGTACGGCAGATGTCATCCTGGATGCATGAAGAGGTTAGAAAAATACTGTCATTTGCCAAACACAAAAGAATTAATGCCTTTAGGAGGAGAAATATTCCATTTCCTTAGATGTTTTCTCATGACCTCTGATACAGACCGGGCCAAATTCATTGCTTATTTAACCGCAGTTCATTTAATTGATTCAAACAGGGTTACAATCAAGAATCCATGTGGTCCTTCATAACTGATTGTAATGAGGTACATTAATAAAACCAGGAAATTAGGATCTTGATATTCTGGTTGCCTGAAATAACGCTTTCAATGTTACTAGGCTGGAAAATATTATGTTCAGTCAGTACCCAGTTTGGGTTGACAGAAGATGATGAGTAATAAAGATAAACTCTGCTGGCTACAGAACCAAACTCGAGTTCAAAAGAACATTTAAGAATGTGCTTAAATGCATTGCTGAATTAGGGTGGGTCTAATTATGTAATTATAATAAGCACACTCATTTGTGCTTTCCTGAAACTGAGCCTTGCCCAGGAACATTTTGCTGAATCTCAGTGTTTAATACAACTAAAAGTGAGTATCATTTGGAATCTTAAAATAAAACTGTAATGCTGGCAATTCTAACAGATGCCAATAGACTCTGATATTAACCTTCAAAGTATGTAGTGATTCTTAAAAGTCAAACAGTTGATCTAGAACATATACATATTTTTAGAAACCCTTAAATATTTAAACTGGAAAATGCTATGCCGTAAAAGGTGCAAAGAGACAGAATTATCAAATAAAGAGGGTCTTCCTGCATTATCTATTCTACTTAAAATCTGTGGTAATAAAAATTCTTCAGCACACCAGGAGTGTTGTCAGGGTTTTCTCAGTATGTATTTGTAGTGGAGGGGAAGGAGAAAAAAGAAGTATAACTTTTGTTTGCATACAGGGTAGTGCTGCATTAATGGCACTTAAGCTACCCTGGAGTGAGCTGCAGAGTGCAATGCAGTGCATTTACTGGTCCAGTTGCTGCAAATGGTTCAAGTGTAGCGTGCTCTGCTCCGAGGCTGAGGTTTGGCACGCCTAATGAGCAGCACTGGTCAAACTAGGGCTGCACTGCTTCTCTTTCTAAATCTGGCTAAGCCAAGCCAGGTACTTCTACTGCCTTGCACAGTGCACCCATGACCTGCAGCTCCCTGAATGCAGTTGAAATATATCCCCTGAATGGGCTTTGAGGCAGGCCCCGAGATATTTATTTGACCTCTTGCACTGTTCTTACACATGAATACTGCAAACATTGCTGATATGGTGTAATCTACAGAGATAAAATGAGCACTGCGATAAGTTTGGTTTTGTTCTTTCCTCAGCCATCCGGTACGACGGCGTTAATGTGTTTGGCTACACAGTCTGGTCGCTCCTGGATGGCTTTGAATGGCACAGAGGATATAGCATTCGACGTGGATTGTTTTATGTTGATTTTCAAAGCCATGATAAGAAGTTGATGCCAAAATCTTCTGTCTTGTTCTATCAAAAGCTGATAGAAAAAAATGGCTTCCCACCTTTGCCTGAAAATCAGCCCATAGAAGGTATTTTTCCCTGTGGCTTTGCTTGGGGAATTGTTGACAACTATATTCAGGTGAGTCTGATGATAAAGCCGACAGGCTGTCCAGCCAGATCAGTGCACAAGCTCATATTGATAAATTTGCTGGATAGAGTGTCTTTGCCTATATATATTACCACAGTGCTGCAAGGAGATGGGTACAAGGCAACACTGTGTCTTTCAGTCTTCACTAGATTTCTGCATGTGACCAAGGAGATCCAGTCAGATTGAGATATGATAAATAGCATTTTAGAAAAACGTACAGAAATTGAGAGGGGTCTGATGCTCATCTTCCCTGGACATGTTATGTGATCAATTACTGGAAATCAGTCCTTTTCAAATGGAAGTTGATTAGAGCTGCTAAAGTGTATTTCCAAATGACCTAGTCTATGAAATGGGAAATATTACTGCTTTTTCATGTCCATAATTTTAATGGTAGTATATTTGTCTGCTGTTTGTAATATATGTTTTAGAAAACTTCCTGAAAGCTCTTAAAACTCTGGTGGCATGTTTCTACATCTTATGCATATATATCCTGGTACTGCTGCTAGAGGGCTTTTGTGTAAAAAAAAAAAATAGTATTAGATTTAGATGAAATTTCTGTATTCCTTCTTTGTCATTTTATGTAGTACTGTGTCTGATGGACACCTGCAGTACCCCTGGATAGCACCTATCTAAATCACGGATCCGGTTCATTGCTCTCACTCTGTATTTCAACTAAATCTGATACTTTGTGAGAATCTTTCAAATTTTAAGACTTCATAGCATGAGTGAAAATTGTAGCTTAGTTACGATCTCTTTAACAGTTTGGCTCTGTAATTCTCAGATGCTGTTTTGGCTTGCAGGGTTTCTTTAACCACAGTAAAGAGGTGTAGTTAAATTCAACTCTGAGGCTTGATCCAAGAACAGAATTTTTCATTTAGATTTTCCACAAAGACAGAATCTTTCTTAGGGCTAGAGTATAGGGGGCTTGTTTGTTTTTTCTCACTCCAAAAGTAAGATCTGATTTTGTTCTCTTGAAAAATACTGCAGCCTCCTCACCTGGTACACTGATTTCCAAGAAAATTCAACAGTCATTATCCTCCTAGCTCCCAGATAGATTAGGGATTGGAAATGGAATTTCTGCCTTTGGGATCAATAACAGCTATAAAGTTGTGGAGTCAGTCAGCCTAAGACAGCTAAAAAATCCCTCCCATCCCCAAAACCTTCAAAGCTGAATATTTTCATTTCAAAAGGCCATTCAAACATTTTGTGCTGTAAGGCTTAGGTAGTGTGATTTGTAGATGCATCACAGTGGAAAAACTCTTTTGACAGCATTCCCACAGTATTAGTGGCAATGCATGCTTTAGTAATCTTCAAGGGACAATTCTCCAGAAAAGCAATTTCCCTCAGACATGCTGCTTTTTATTACTTTCTTCTATAAGCACAGTACTGACCTCTCCGGAGAAAATAGCAACTGATTTTCAGCAGCTTCTTTATACAGTCTGCAGAGCCTCAGCTACAAGTTGAACACTGGTTGTAGGCTGACACCTGCTTTTCAAACAGAGGTCAGGACGAGGAAATCTGAACTCAGGGGAAAACTGCGCACCAAGGGAAGAAAAAAAAAAAAAGTAAAAAAGGACAAATAAACACACATCGTACCAGTATATTGTAGCTTGGATCTTTCTTGTGAGAGATATGCTAGAATATGAATGAGGAGATTTTACACTGTGCAGTATTTTCAGCAATTTACATTTCCATTTTCTAGTCCTTATTGTGTTTGTGATATTAATTAAAAAATGAAACTATAATTCTGTGGGACCCTGAGAAGCTCATCTTCTACTGTGTCAGTATGTCATACAGGCAATTCTGACATCTGAAGCCCTAAAGACTTATGTGAGATGCATTTATTGTTGGAGTGACATATAGTGGGTTTACTCGGAGGCCTGAAAAAAAATTGATTCAGACTTCAACAGCCTGCTGAAATAACTTGGAAATGAGTTCAGTATGAGTTAAATAAAAAAGGACGTCTTTAGCAGGAAGGAAAAATTTTGCTTGTCAACTGAATTCGTGCTAAAAATCAAGTGCAGAGCATTACTCATCTTTCATCATAGTCAGGAAAAGAACGCAGAAATGATGTTGCATTCATTACTTCTTTTACTGCATTCAGGGAGTGGTCTTGAAACTGAATCTACTGGGTAATTTACAACAGACAGTCTCTCTGTAGGCCCTTCTTAATCTTGAAAGAAAAAACATTTTAAAAATTACTGTAGTCTTTGCTGAAGATCTGCTTCTCTGGAGATCTGTTGCAGACTTAGGGCCTTATCCCTGAGGAATCCCTGGTTTCCCATACAGACTGGAGCAATCTGGAGAAGAGATAAACATGGTGACCATTAGCATAAGCTTGTTTGGAAAGTAGAGTGAAAATGGTATATAGATTTGGTACTTTTCTGACATCACATATCAACAGTAAAATTAACTCATTTATATGAGACAGAGATGTTGTCGTATCAGAGATGCGAGAGAGGTGCTAAATGCAATGTTTTGATTTAGGATATTCTTTCACTACATTGTGCCTGATGGTTATGATGTTCCCACCTACCAAAACCAAACAGCTTGAATCTGGTATGTTTCTTATTCCACCTAGGTAGACACGACACCCGCCCAGTTTCTTGACTCTAATGTTTATGTGTGGGACGTTCACCAGACGAAGAAGCTTATTAAAGTGGATGGAGTTTTCACCTCAAAACGCAAGCGTCACTGTGTTGACTTTGCTGCTATCAGGCTTCAGGTCTCTCTTCTGCAAGAAATGCATGTCACACATTTCCATTTTTCACTTAAATGGTCTTTAATCCTTCCTTTAGGTAATCTTTCCCTAATCAACCACACACTTGTACATTATTATCAGTGTTTTGCTAGTGAACTTCTCAGAGTTAACATAACTCCCGTTGTTGCTTTATGGCAACCTATGGCTGAGAATCAAGAGCTTCCAGTTTCCCTTGCCAAATATGGAGCTTGGGAAAACCCAGAAACCATTCAGGCTTTTGTTGAGTATGCCAGATTTTGCTTTAAAAGTCTTGGGGACCATGTAAAATTTTGGATCACAATGAATGAACCGTCTGTGAAAAACTTGACATACACCGCAGGGCACAACCTGTTGAAAGCCCATGCAAAAGCATGGCATCTTTATGACAAGGAATTCAGGAGATCTCAGAAGGGTAAAATATCTATAGCCCTGCAAGCCGACTGGGTAGAACCAGCTTGTCCCTTTTCCAGGAATGACCAAGATGTTGCTGACAGAATTTTAGAGTTTGACATTGGCTGGCTTGCAGAGCCCATCTTTGGGAATGGTGACTACCCACAGGTGATGAGAGCATGGCTTCACCGAAGAAACAGTATTGACCTGTATAATTTCCACTTGCCTTATTTCTCACAAGACGAAAAAAAGTTAATCCAGGGCTCATTTGATTTTTTTGCCTTGAGTCACTACACTACTACCCTCGTGGGCTGGGAGAAAGAGGATGCACTAAAATATGACCACTACCTTGAAGTTCAAATGATCAATGACATCACATGGCTGCATTCCCCCAGCAGAGCTGCGGTAGTGCCCTGGGGACTGCGTAAATTGCTCAAGTGGGTTAAATCAAAGTATGGCAATGTCCCAATTTATGTTATGGCTAATGGAATTGACGATGACCAGAATATGATGCATGATAAGCTCAGAGTATATTACATACAGAATTACATCAATGAAGCTTTAAAAGGTAAGGAACCATAGATGGTTTATATGTCACAAATCCCAGTATTAGTATACACTGTGTGATAGAGTATGTTTAACTTTAAAAAAAGAAATCCTGTGTAGAATACTCCATAAATGAGATGTTATTACAGCATAACAGTTAGTTTTTCCTTTGATTTACGATTGATTTGCATTACTAAACATCAGGAAGACTGACCTTGCACATATTCTGCATAAGAGAGCAGAACTTTTTTGTGGATTCAAGAAATTTAAGTAGATGTTATGTGAGTAGCTCCACATGTATTCAGTCAGATTTTCTTCTTATAGCACTTCTGTTGTTTTGCTTTGTTGCTTCTCTCCACTGATGTGCCTCAGGGCTGGGTATGAGTTCTGTTCCTCAGCTGTCTCTGTATCTTATCCAACAGTGATCTTATCCAACAGCGATCTTCATAATAATTCAGCTATCTACCTCATTATGCCGTTTCCTGGACTCTTTCCTGCTATTCAGAACCCAAACCAGTCCTTTTCTCTGTTTGAAAGATTCATAAATTATAAGGCAAAAAGGAGGCATTTTGAGTCATCCTGTCATACAACACACACTTTTTTTTAAGAAAAGCACAAGACCCAAATGAGATAATTTTTACTGATGAAGAATCTTCTACATCTCACTGTAAGCTGTTGCAGTGGGTAATTATTTACTGTTTTTATATATGTGTGTATAGATATATAAAAATCTTCTAGTATTAATTGCGTTAGCTTCAGCTTTAAGCCATTTTGTTGTGCATTTCCATGTATTTTACCTGTGTAGGTATTACAGACAGAAAACGATTCCTCGCTCATTTATCTCTGATCAATAGCACAGACAAAACTCTTTATGTCCCTTACTATAAAACATCATTTAGAACCTTTAAATTATTAAAAGTTTTCCTATTTGCCAGCATTCTTCTTGAAAGGGGTAAACCCAGACCTGGACACACTGTTCCTACCACAGCCACACCTATATCTCAGGCAGCTATAATGTAACCTCTTACACTTTTACGCCTCTTTCATACATCTAAGCAGCCCATTAGCCCTTTTGGCCATGGCAGCAGGTTAGTTACACTCTGTGGTAATCTACTGAGATTACAGTAGATAATCTCGGTTACAGATTCCTGCCCCCAGGCAGAAGTCCCTCTGGCAAAGTATGGTCTGCTTGTTCTTCCACATCCTTGCATTTGGTCATGTTCAAATGCCAGTTGCTTACTTGTGCAACGCTTGCTACATTAGCTAAATTATGTCCCTAATCTTTGTGTTATTTGCAAACTTTGTGAGAAATAGTTTTAGTTTTCTTTCAGGTTGCTGATATATTTAAGATCATTAAATAAATACCTTAGTGCTAAAAGCCAATCTCCACGACCACAGTAGAAATACACCTACTGTGACACTTACTTCCCTGCAAATTACATTTCTCGACTTACTAGTTCTATTTGAGACCAGGTGAAATCTGTTTGTTGTGGGCTCCCCTTGAACTCGTAACATTCTATTTTCTTGATCCAAATGCCATATAATACCAAGTCAGTTGCCTTGTGAAGTTCTAAGTATATTACATCAAACATTATTACTTTTATTGATCTGCTGATCTCAGAAAAAAAGATGTCATGTTATTTTGACAAGATTTATTTTTCATAAAACTAAGCTGATTGACATTAATCATATATATCTCCCGTAATTCTTATTTATAAAGCCTTATATAGTCTATTCCATTCTTTTTCTAGGTAGTGAAGGATAGCTGGCAGTTCCATAATTTGCTAGGTCATCCTGTCCACTCTGTTAAATATTGACTTTAACTTCCTCCTGTGTAATTTCCACCTCTTTCACAAATTACTGAACATCAATATTAAGTACCCAAGTGTTCCTTCTCCAGCATTTTGAAGCACTGGCTGCACGTCTTCTGAATCTGTGGCTAAAAAATGTATCTTGGCTATATTTGGGCTCATGGTTTCAATCTGTTTATTCTGTATTGCTTCCCTCCTTCCTACCACTTTAGACCATACCAGTTCTTGGCACTTCTCTTTTCAAAGCGTGTATGGATATAGACTTTTGTCCTAGTTCCTGTTAGCCAGCACACCTGCACATCCCTCTGTTTTTTACAAAACTTTGTCGTTCGTATTGATCTCGTACCAGTATCCCCCCGTCACTTCCTTCTCCCTTTTGCTGTCAAGCCTGGAAATGGCTTCTATGTTTTTCAACTTAACCATCACATGTAAGCCATACTTTCCTGTCTTTCCACCTTCTTTGTCATGGATGAATATGTCCCCGCTAACTAGCCATAACGCTTGCCCTGAAGTTCACTCTCCCACTTCTGACACTTCATACGCTGCTCCATAATGTTTGTCTGTCAGTAATACCAGCTTTTTCATTCTTCTTTTTTCTCCCACTCTGGTATTGTGCTTTTGTCCACCTTGCCCTTACAGAGGGAGCAAGCTCTTAACCTTGGCATCATGACTGATTCAGGTTTCTCCAGAACTTGCATTTTTTCTGCAAGATCCAGTGCGATAACAGATGAATTACAAATCTTGTGTCCTTAATTCATGTCATGCTGGAGGGGAATGAGAGGGGATTTGGTACATGTGTGCTTTCACCTTAAAGTTCCTATTCTGCCTTCTTCAGCTGATTTCAGGGACTGCATGTGGCAGCATTTGTGCATGTAATGTTGCTCACCTGCATTGTTCCAGGGAGCCAACAGGTTTGTGCAGATAAATGATTCCAGAATACAGTACGGGACCCTTTGGACCGAGGCTATATTTTTAAGTGCTTTGTACACTGTTTAAATACATCTTTGTCAATTGAAAACAAATAACAGCAGTAACCATTTATGTAACACGATTAAATCCACATGCAGTTTTACAAACACGAACTAATTGTCCTGGGTAGCAGCTCAGTAAAAGGGCAGGTAAATATTATTTAATTTTACACATGAAAAGTAGGTTAGAGGTGCTAAATGTCTTGCATGTGGCTGCAGAAAGAATTATTTCCAGAGGCGTATGAAAATAGCGCAATTATTAGCTTTCAGTCCTGTGTTCATCTGCTAGAAGGTGTTGCTTTAATTTGTTACAAATAGTGATTTTGAGAGATTAAGCATTACAATTTGCATTTACTACTGTGGATTGATTGGTTTTGCCAAGCAGGACTGATGACTGAAGGTTAATGCTCCAGCTACTGGACCTCTTCCAGTAGCCAAGTTAGCAGTATGGATTGTAGATGTGTTCTGAATAAAGACTAATAAAGATCATCTTGGATCAGAAACTTGGGTCAATAACAAGAGAGGTCTATGATTTGCATAACTTCCACTTGCACTGGTGATATTCCAGTACATGACCTTAGCATGGGCGCATCCTTTCCTAGTGTTACTATGCCTTTGCTAGTGAGAAGTGCAGCCTGATGTCCTCTGTTCCTTTGTTCCTTGGCTGTGCCCATCAGGAGGTGCTCTGCAAGGGAGAAGGAGCAATCAAAGAAATAGGTTGCAGAAATCCAGGTGCGGGAAAACCAAAACCTGTATTCTTTCATACATGAAAAAGAGAGCCATCTTTTCATGATAGGCTCCATGCTGATCATTAAACACAGTCAGCTGTGTTTACCAAGCACAAGGAAATAAATTTCAGGATACTTGCAGATCACACTGTCTGACAGTGGCTGACAGATTCTTACTTTTTATGAGAAACAATTCATAGATGTATGTGTACCTTACCTTATTTTGGAGAAGTGTAGATGTGGGTTTTAACATCCCTCTGCTCCTGCTTTATATGCTGACATATGGTACTTCTCTTGAATGCCAAGGTGACATTTATTCATTTCTTCAACCCTTTCTTTTCTTTTGCAGCTTACACCTTGGATAATGTTAACCTGCAAGGATATTTTGTCTATTCTTTTAATGACAAGACTGCTCCTAAATATGGTCTCTACAGTTATGTTGCAAATCAATATGAACCAAAGCCTTCTATGAAACATTACAGAGAAATAATTGACAATAATGGTTTTCCTGGTCCTGAAACTCCTGAGTTGGTGTGCCCGGAAGAGATTGCCTCGTGTCCTGAATGCCACTTCTTCCGAACAAGAAAATCATTATTAGCCTTTATCTCTTTCATATTTGTTGCTTTTATTGTTACTATATTCTTCATTACTTACTATTCCAGGAGGGTAGAAAGAAGGTATAAATAGATCTGTCCCTTTGAATATGTCACTCGCTGCCCTTTCTGTTGCATCCCTTTGGGAACTCTGAAATAAGAGCGCACAATGTTGTGATTGCTTCAGCACTAGGAAGGCATTTACATTGCCTGATACTGCAGGACATTGACACTGAGAAGAGATTGCTAGCATATGGCTTCCAGAAATCGTTTTCTCTCGTTTAGTACATTTGGTTTATGACCAATACTTAATTCCTGTGGTTGGAGTTATCTCACAACTTTCACTGGGACCTTTGTTGAGCAGATGTTTTCCCCTCTTTGGTTTTGCCTCGCTGAGTTGGACAGGTGAAAGTATGTTTTGAAGACATGGAGTGATGAAAGAGTCTGAATGTCACATTCTCCAAGAGAAGACGGGGGAGAAACAAAATGGTTTACTTTTCCAAATTAGGGTTTAATGTTGCTTGATTGGAGCCAGCACATGACTGGAGCAGGGAACGTAACTGAGAAGAGACAGAGGAGAATTGCACAAAGCAGTGCTAGGGGAAAGGACACCCCCTTTCCTAAGACAGATGCAGGGGGAAGAACAGGGGGACACGAGTCTGTGGTGCTGGGAGCTCTCGGTAAATCAGTTAACTACTATTCAGGTTGCTGACAGCTGCGTCTGACTTCAGGATGTCATGGGGGAACTTCAGCTAAAGAAACTATGTCTTTCTCAGTGGGGAGGGCAGCAGGGGTATGTCCAGGGATGGCAGGGGTCAGGCCATCTGATGGGAAGAGATGAGAAGGGTGAAAGGGCTTCTCTTTGATTTGGTCAGTAAAAGGCAGAGAGCAGGAACTGGGATGTCTTTGCTGTCTCAGTTGTCAGAAAGCTGTGTGCCTGACCCTGGGCCCTGTACCCACGGACAGGGCAGGCCTGGGGCACCCCATTTCTGCACTTCTCACTGCGAGTTGCACACAGCTGCCACTCCACTGCTGCCCAACTGCTTACCTGCTGGAAACTGGTGCGTAATTTGATAAGATGGTCTCTGCATGCCATTTATGTTGAGTGTGGAAACTTTGAATGCCAGCATTTTGGTGTAATAATCCAGCACTTTATTGTTGCTTTTGCTGCTTTTGCCAGGGTCTGAGATCTTGGAGCTGTTGCTCCTAGCCTCTTCCAGGTTGGTGGGGGGGGGGTCTCCTTTGAGCAACTGGATCTGGCCCTGGCAGCATTTCATCCCAAACTATTACTGAATATCTGAGGACATCTCATTTTTCTCTCAGCAAGATAAATTCTCAAGATACTAGCAACATTGTTTATTAGTAGAAATAGAGAATGGAAAAAACCCCTACATTATTTTGCCTGCCTTGTGAATCACTGCATTAGGAGTGTCCTCGGTATAAAGCAGTGAGGTAATTTTTCTCCACTCTCTAACTCTAGGCCTGCATCGCCTTCAGCTGTAATTGTATTTTTATTGCTATGTGAATAATGTCACTCACTGGAAAGAATATTTTAAAGGAAAAGTGCTCTGTGTTAATTAAGAATTATTTATCTACTAAAGCTGATTATGCTGTATTAAATGTGATGTTTATCTACTAGATTACTAGTAGATGACTAAATGACCTCCCAGGGTTCCTTTCAACCTGAACACTCTGTGATTCTGTGATTCTATACTGTAAATTAAAACTCACATATGAAATATGATTTTCATTTGTAATTTAAGATTATATTTTTTCTTAAATAATCTATGGAAATAGAAAAGAATTGCTATCTTATAATAATGATTAATATATTTGTCCTCTAGTTCCAGTCTTGAAATGGTCTTTCTTTGCACTAATGTGTATTTTGGTGTCAAGATTAAGGTGAAAAATTCAGGATAAGTGATGAAGTATTAAAAATATATATAAAAATTATTTATAGCCTGATAGGAATTGCTGAAGAAGAGCAAATTTTAAACTGCTGTATATTTATGCATTGGTGCCTGGCACAGTGTGGATTACAAAGAAATAGCTCTCCCTAAATGCCTGAAATGCCAAATGGCTCTCTCCATGGCGTGGCAATGAATCACTCCAGTAGTCAGATGCCTTCACAGTATGTAACAAAAAGTGACATTCATTTAATACAAACTGTAGCCAGGTCATGCCTAACTTGTGTGTTATGTGTGTGCGTGTATGTATCATTATTTTGCTATTGGTAAAACAAAGAGTCTGGAGCTGATCTCTCTGAGAAGCCCAGCATACGTGCCTCCCCTAGGTTTGAGAGGGCTCAGGGGACAGGGCAAGTCCAGAAGAGCACCAGTGCTGTGCTGGTGGGCACCAGCCTGTCCTGACACGTCACTAACCATTAACCATCCAGCAAGTTGCTGCACTGTGCTATTTAACAGCTCAGCCACAGCACAGTGTGTGAAACAGCAGTCCGAGCATGGAGGAGACACTGCAGGCTCTTCCCGTAGAGTCTGGGTGATATGTAACCACCGACAGGCAGATGGCACCAGCTGGATATCTAATTTGTAGGTAAATTGGGGTTTGTTGCTATGAAGCTGTATGATCGCATCCACTCATGGTGCCGTGGCCCATAGAAATAACGCAGCCTTTGGCGCAATTCCCTTCAGAAGAGTTTTTAAATATCTCTGCAGGGCAGCGACCGGCTCGAGCTGGGCGCAGCAGTTGCCGAAGTCTTCTCCTAAGCTGTCTGCCTGTGGTGCTGCCTGTGCACAGCAGTGCATAGCTCTTGGGGAATGAATTGCACAATGATGGGCCAGGGAAAATACAGGCTGGTCTGATGGAGATAATGGTATGGTTTTGCCTCGGGAATCTGCTTCATTTTATGTAATCAGGGGCCAGTGCAAGTTTATTGTCAATCTTCTTGAAAAGAATCACTCTCCACTAACAACAAAAAAGCCCTTGAGTAGGCAAAGATTAGGTACCTGTCCAAGAAGAATTGCAGTGTGCTCATGCAAACTGATGCAGTAATCACCTCCTGTGATCAGACTGTGGGCTGTGGGGCACTTCCGTTCAATACCCACGTGTGAGCGATGATCTGGCACTTCCCCATCACCATCTGTGCATCTAGAGCAGAAATGCCGACAGTAGCAAGGAATTGGAGCAGAGGGGACTCCGTAGTCAGGCTGCAAAGACAGTTCATGGGAGGATGGTATTTTATTTTCTGAAGAGCGACTAGAGTCTGCATGTGATGAATGTTAACATGCAGTATCTTATCTAGACTAGTTTCTTGATTTTAACCTTGTTTTTAGAATGAAATGTTGTTGCCAGTTTGCTCAATGCTCAAGATCAAACATGTTGTAAAATACAAAATTATATTTTTATTCAAAATATTTTTGTGACATGAGTGCAAAGCTTCTGTTTTATTTCTTGAAAAAGATTGTACAGAGTGACTGTGGAAAGGATGTCTTTGCTAAATGAAAGAATGAATGTTATATTGTTTTTATAACAATCTCAGAAATGAAATAAAGATACTGTACATAACAAATTGTGACATGATCTTACTGTTTAATTTCTTCAATTTCTCTGTCTGCCACAAGAAGTACAGAGTACTTTAGAAGAGGCTGTCATGATAACTCTGCAAGGAGTATGTGCTGCTGTTTGTTTTTCCAGTGCCACATAAATAACTTTTGTTGGAGATTGCTGGGGCCTGTGTTGAAACAGGTTTTTTCAACAGACCTAGAGCTTTGGAGGGGTTTTTGTTCTTTGATTTTTTGTTGTTTTTTTTTTTTTTTCAGAGTGACTTGCTATTTAAAAGGCCTATGAAAGTAACCATACCAATATAAGAGTCTTTTGTTGCAGTATCTTATTCCATAGTAACACTGCAGTAAATTAGACAGCTCTCCTATTCCAGTAGAGTTTCTCACTGGCTTGAGGGATTTTGTGAGCATAGCTGGGGCACTAAGGAGTCAGTTTGTCACATCCTTGTTAAACATCCTAAGGAAAGTAAATGGTAGGTTAAAGGAAGTGGGAGTAAGGAACAAGATTAATTAATGGTACAGTGGCCATACAAGTGTCAGCATGTTTAAACATACAACTTGCCCTTCAGTTTTCTCTTTGCATTGCATTCATTTGCTTTTGAGTAACTTCTTAAAAAACTCACTATGTTCAGTCTGCTTGCAAAAACC
Organism: Strix uralensis; assembly: GCF_047716275.1. Taxonomy (NCBI): domain Eukaryota; kingdom Metazoa; phylum Chordata; class Aves; order Strigiformes; family Strigidae; genus Strix; species Strix uralensis. Next base: position 112,704,641 of record NC_133973.1, on the reverse strand, counting down.
CCTTAGGTGAAAATGCCCTTACTCAGGGCCAAGAAATCAGTTTTAGGTGCTAGATTTCAGCTTCAGCTGAGAAAGTTCAGTCTTGTTCCTTCTTCACTCATGCAAAGCCGAGAAGAAGAGGCGAAAAAAGGAAAGGGGAAAGCTCTTCCTGTCTTTGATGTGCCACTCATGGATTGCCAAACCACTCTTCGCCAGCAGTGGCTGGTGCTGGCCGGTTAAGCCCACCCTTTTTAAGAGATTGGAAAAAGAAGGAATAATGAGGTGAGATGAAAGTGGCAGGGTCCAATATATCAGAGACTTATTTTGTTTCATGAGTTGAACAGAAACACCACTCTCTGTCAAACTGTTCTGAGAAAATTAAGATCGTTAAGAAACCAGAAAGTTGAAATAACAGCAGCCTACAGCCAAGACACTTGTGGGTGCTGACATTTTGCTGGCTGTAATTTTGTGATGCTTTGTGTGTTTGTGAAGGAGTGGCAAAAGGGCCAGCGAGGCAGAGAGAAGCCAGGGAAAATACTAATGAGACAGGGCAGAAAAGCCACAGGCACAAATGGATGCGTGAGTTCCTCACTCTGGGAGCCGAGGGAACACTCCCCTCGTGTGGGGATGGGCCATGGGACTTTGAATATTCTTTGTTAAAAAAATTTTTAAAAATCTACTCTAAAAACTCTCTGCCTCCGATGTTTATCCCTTAACGATATACCTCCTACATGATGAATTTTACTGTCAAAAGCCTTTTCCTCATCGCAAGAGTTACAACAAAACACGGCAAAGCATCGTTATCTGGTCCCAGATCTCCTGAGCACATCCAATTGTGTTTCTGGCCCAAGTCCCAGGAGGTCCATGGGGGTCTGAGGTGCAGAGGGAAACCAGACACTGGCGGGTGGGAGAGGGAGGCCAGTTGTTGTCAATGGAATGGAGCAAAGCAGTGGGAATGGCAATGATGATGTTTCTTAAATACTGCAAATTCACATCAAGTTGGATTAGTTTCTGCTTCATGTCTTTTCTATTAGTGGAAAGAGTTTCTTCCTTACTAGGAGAGTAACATAGAAGACTTTTGATTTTTTTTTGGCGGGGAAGGATGAGTTTTAACTCTTCCCCCCTAACCTGGGATGTATAATGTACTTCTCACTGATTTTTATGGCATCAGTCCTTGCAGGGAAGGAGAGAACCTGGGCAGAGCCTTCTCAGTCCCACCTGTTTGGCTTTTAGGAGCTCCAAGCTGGAGCTTCCCCTTGGGGCTGTGCTTGGGGTGCATGTCCAGGCTGGAGTGGTGCCGAGCCCCAGGTGCCTCCTGAGCAGGACACGTGGCAGGGCCCGGAGGAAAAGCAGAGCTGATGCCGTGTCCTGGCGAGATGCTGGCTGAAACGGCGTCTTGGCTCTCAGCAGCGAGCTGGCTGTTGTGTTGCCGCCTTCTGCGCTCAGGGCTCTGTAACAGGCTTTCGGCAGCGCTGTAAACCAGCAGGGCTGCACAAACACAACACCTGACCCAAAAAAATCTGGTTTTACTCCTGCTGGAGGGAACTGCGAATTGGCCGAGTGTTTAGTTCAAGAGGTGTAACGGTATAAACTACCTGCGCTGTAAAGTTTTACGAGGTGACAAAGTTTTGTAGTCTGGCAATAGTGCAGTAGAGCTGGAGGCCATCAGATGCCCTGCCAGGAAAGGGAGGGGAATAAGCCAGCGAGGAGGGCTTCCCGGCAGGCTGTAGACTCTTCAGGCAGCCCAGAGGGTGCCCTGAGGGGTACGAGGCAGCCGCTCCTTCAGCCTGGGACAGGCATGATCCAGGGGCTTAGTTCTGTGGGGAGAATGGAACAGGGCCAGCTCCAGCTCTCTCACCACCCTCTTTGGGCATGTATTTATTTACATTTGGGCTATGAAATGGGGAGCTAAATACCAAGATATGAACATAGGTATGCCAGGGCATATGGTTTATTTAGAAGACAAAATACTGTTTACAGGCCTTACAGGTTTTTTGTTGATAGTTATTACTTTGCAGCAACCCTTCTGCCTCTCTTTCGCCACTAGGATCAAATGGGTTTTATTTCCAAAAGCTGAGACAGTAAGTGCTCCTAAAGTAAGCTGCTAGTATTGCAGTCATGTCTCCCAGAACGAGCCTTTAAGTCCACTTCTGATAGAAGTCTGTGAATTTTATACACATTTGTAACTCATTTATCTGCCACATTGCTGCGGGATTCGTGAGCAGATATTGCCTTTCCTTGCACCTCGCAGCGGGAGGTGGCGGGGTCCTGCACTCGGCAGCACATGGTTGCTCCTGCTTGGTATTCACAGGCGCATTCCTCCAGCTGGTGAAATATTATTATTGGGCTGGAAGAAAAATAATGTAACCGAACTCTTATTATTTTTTTCCTTTTATCTGTTTGGTCATATTAATGTGGGATAATCATTATATAAATGCACAGGAGATGCAGTCAAGGACACATTCATTTTTAAAGTCCTCCAATGCTCTTGTACTTCAGTCATTCATCTTCTGTCTTTAATTACAGCAAGTGATCTCAGAGGCACTTAAAAGATTAAATTACTCAATTATTTGAAAAACCCAAATGCAATAACTGTATCTCTTTTCTGATAAATACCAGTGATTGCTGGAAAAGGTTGCCCAAGGCAAGAAACACTGGGAGGCCAAGGAGGCCATATTGTAACATTCTGGCTTAGCCCAGTGATACTACCCATTTAATTTTTCATTATTTGCAACCATTATTTTTATTTGCATTGATAATAACCACAAACTTTTCCATTGCTGTCCTGGTGGTTTCAGCAGTGTGATGAATGTCACTGCTCAGCTATTTACAAGTGTCCTGGCATCTCCTTGACTGCGAAGAGAATGACATGAGACCACTGGGTGATAATCGCAGCTCAAAATGACATAAGGCCATGTCAGGGCATGAACATGGCCAGGCAGTAAACCCCATTCAAGGTGATGATTGTGGATGGGGTTTGGTCCAGTGTTTGGGAAGGGCATGTAACTAAAACACATGAGGTGGCTCACTCCATGTTGGGGTGGGTTCACCACTGGCAGGGCTGGGCGTGCATCAGAGCCGTGCGGGTGGGCAGTCGCTCAGGCTCTGCAAGCTTGTGGGAAGTGGGAAGGGTGGCCTGCCAAAAGCTGGCTCTGAAATGGTGCTCTCACCGTCCCACGGCCCCAGGAGTGCGCTGTTGGTGTACTCTGTGTGTGGGCATTGCCATCAATGCTGCGACAATGCATCTGCAGCAGTAGAGCTCATCCTTCATCACCTGCAGCCCTATTGCTCACCAAGGATCCCTAGATACAGCCGCTGAAGAATGGGAAGTTTTCCCTAAATCATTTTTTTTACCTCTTTTGCAAAGCAGCAGACACGTGATGAGTCCAACTCTGCCAGAGTGGGTAAGGGATGCAGGCTGGTGTGATCCCTCCTCCCTGGGCTAGGAGGAAAGGGACATGACTCTTCAGGGAAGCAGAAATCCAGGCTAAAGAGCTAAAATCCTGCACTTACTCTTCATAAGCCCAGTTCTGAGTTCCTGTCCCATCGGGAGCCAGCTGACACGGCAAAACACTGGAGCAGCTGTGAACCCAGGGTGACCTGCACTTACAGCCATGGTGGGCTCCTCAGTTGTACTGGTTAGCCAGCAGCATGGTACATGGACGTGTGTTTGGTGTTAATAAACAAACTCCCTGCTTTCAGCTACCCCCATGGCAAGTCTCTAAACTGGAAGAGTCTGGGGGAAAAGAAAAGGACTCACTGTTTATGGTCAAGCCAGACCAACTGTGGTGCTTCTGGTCCTACTGCCATGAAGACCAAGCCTGGCTGGAGTCAGTGAGGTGCAGTGGGGTGGCTGAGAAGGCTGGCAGACCCTGGGCTGCTGCCCTGCGTGGGTCTGGGGTCAGGCTGCATGCAGGCCCCCCAGCCAGCATCTGTCCTGCACGCGTGGCGTGGCACTGCTGGCCAGCAGATGCTGCTGAGAGGGTTACTGTCGTCTGCTCCGCCACCTGTGGTTCCCACGTTTATTTAATTAAAAAAAAAAAAAAAAGTAAGAAATTCGATATGCATCCTCTCAAGGAAAAGGAGTCATTCCAGGAAGGAGCAGGCCAGGCATGGTCTGGGGAGGGACAGATGGCCTTGTGGCTAATTTGCTCCCATAAATCGCAAGCTGTTGCAAATCCTCGCTGTAGCAAGTGCTGGCTCTGTGTTTCAGCCATGTGTCTGTCTCAGAGCTGCTATGAGCAGGTGAAGGAGAAAGAGCAGAGTCTGCAGTTTTAGACTGAGTTTCCCTGGTGCCTTTTGCAGAATCAAGTATTTTGATTAAGAAATAAACCATAATCCTCTAGCTGGCTGCCAGCAGAGCTCCATGCAGCTGCTCTGGCCAAGCAGGGCAGTCTCCTGCTAGAGCAGAAGCTCTTGCTGCAGCTTTTTTCTTGTTAAAGCACAGTCACAGCTGGGAGCCCATCCTGTCTCCTTACAAACTGCTGCCAATGAACTTCACACTGTGGTTCAAGTCTCTGCTCAAGGTAAAGGGCAGTTCACTGCATTCAAACTGCAGCTGCCTTTAGCCTCCCCATCTTGCCATACACCCCTCCCCAGGAGAGACTAGAAAGCCCCAACTTGTCATTACAGTGGAACCACCTGTGCAGTAGTACAGGCTCAGTTATTTTCCTGCTCTTGCCTTCCTGCCTCCTTGGAAGAGAGAAGCAGAAATGATCTCAACCTGGAGTTTTGTCCCTTGCGTGGGCATGGGATAGTTGCAGACTTGAGCCCTGGCAGGCTGGCAATGCCTGGCTCCCCCCGTTGCAGCTGGGGCTGGGACCATTGACCGCTTGGTTATGATCACTCTGTCCCAAAGGCTGAACCCTGTGGCCTCCTGTGCAGCCCAGGGCTGGGCAAGTTGGGCACAGGCTGGAGCCCAGCCTGCAGACAGGCATGCAGGGACTAAGCGGGGAAGATGGCATGTTGGGTTCAAGAGCTAGGCTTAGACAGTGGAAGACAGCAGTGGAGAAGAGCTACCTATGGAAGGTCAGTAGTAAGGTAGCAGGGTAGAGATCCTAGTTTCAGAGTCAAAGGGGTGGAAGGAGGCAAGTGTCCTTGTTACATTTTCTGCAAGAGATGCTAACCTTCATCAGAGGCATAGAGGCTCTGGTGTCTGGGTCCTGTTGTGGATTAGGGAGGGTATCTGGGACTGTGCAAGACCTCCCCAACATTAGCCTATAAAAGAGAGGCAAATCGTTATCTGCAGTGTTGTAATGTTTTCCCAGTTGTTTACTCATTAACCCAGACCCACTGCTCTGCTCTGTGTTAGCCCTCGAGTTCCACATACCCGTGTGTTTGCTGAGCTGAGTTTCTTGCACACTGAAGCAGGACAGTCTACAGTCACAGGTGGGATCTACAGTCACTAGGTGGGATCTGCTCTGCATCCATTGCGGCTTTGGGGGAAAATGTTAGCTTTCTACATAGTATAGCTAAGTGACCCATGATATTGAGCACCACAGTTTAAATCATAGCTGAAACTTCAGTGTTATTTGCCCCGACAGTCTGTTTGCCCTGACAGTGCTGCAGGTAGGTGTGAGGGAGAAATGGGAATGAAAGCACATCACATACTACTGTATTTTTTTGCAAGAAAGGACAGATTTACACAGCTGACTATCTCTGCCATGGCTGAGAATTGGAGAAAAGTGCTTCCTTTCAGTCCAAATTTAATACTGAGCTTTCCCTGAATAGTGGGACATAAGGGCTTATCCCCCGCTAGATGGTCTCTCATAGCAGACTCCCTGCTCAGCATCCTGTTTCTGAGACTGCTTCTTTTGATAATTCAGGAGACAGTTGGAGAGATACAGGCCCATCCAAAGGGACATTTATTCCATCTGTAGATGTATGTAAGACAAACCACAGGATCACTGTCCTGCTGTTGCATCTTTTTCTCTTTTGCAGTGGCTTGATGGATTTGAGATGCCTGACAATGTGAACCCAACATTCAGCATCCCAGCTCCACAGTCATTCTTATGAACCTAGACTTAGTTTATTGACAAGAATATAGATACAGAAACATGGTTTATTTCGGTGGGAGTCAGGGGCATAAACACTATTAAGGACCTGAGTTTAACACTTCTCAAGCTAGCCATCCTAGCTTAATGGTTTCTTTGGAAAACAATCTTTGCCATGAAGCTCATGCATACTTAAGGACACTATATGATAAGTATAATGGACAACAACATAAATTTTGAGCCTAAAATCATTATTGAAGACCCATATCAGAACAGTTTAGAGTATAGCAGGTTACAATAAAGAAAGGTCCTAAATGTACTGTGTTTCTTGTGCCAATAGATGAAATGAGCACACAAAGGAAACATGATTCTTTAGTGTATGCAAATTTATTCAACTCTGCAATTATTTATTTACAACTAATGACTGATACCAACAGATGAGGTAAAAATATGAGGTATTGATATGAGTATAACATTTAAAAATGCAGTTATCATAATGTATTTTCAATGGCAATGTAACAATACAAAATACTGTGGTAGCTGAATGGTAGACATGGCATAATGTGCATTTTAAAGAAATCTTATTTCATTGATACATGGCTTAGAGATGCCAGAAGCACATGACAGAGCTTCTGCAAGGGTAGGAGGACAACCCTACCTTGCTAGTGGTGGCAGGTGGCACAGGGCTCCTTCTAGCTGAGCAATGACTTGTCAGACAGGATAAAAGCACTGTCCAGGTTTTCCCTTCATTTCCTTAAGAAATTATTTACTGTCAGACAGTATTGCCATTCCCAGAGCCAGAAATTCTGTGTCCATTAATACTGAGGCACTATTGTATTCATTTATGCAAACTAATGTAGCAGAAGTGCTCTAATTGCTCATGTTTTGGAAAACAGCCGGCATGAAACCTGCTGCCATGGCTACAGGCGTTTGGGGAGGAGGCGCTGCTTTCTGGGATGGCAATCCCGCTGGAACCGGGGGACTGCCCTTGCCCCACCAGCTTGTGAGCCTCCACTAGCTCCCAGGAAGGCTGGACCTGGGCAGTGGTGGTGGCCTGCAGCTGGCTGGTGACTGCCAGACCTCAACACAGCCATGTAAGGGTGTGAGTGCGTCCCTGTCTTTAAGACTTAAAAACACACAATAGTTGCACATTGCAACTATTGTTGACCAGAAACTCAAGGCAGGAGCTCATAGGCAGCCAACCTCCCTGATCCCATGAGTTGCACAATAAAACGTGGGTGAGACAGCTCGTGGGGGAAGATGACAGTGACTTTCTGGGGGTCCTGTTGCTCCATGGGGACATCCTGCTAGGTCACCCTGGATCTGTCCACCCTGAGCTCCCACAGGCTTTCTTTCTTGGCTTGCAGGGCTGTCCCCCACCAGCAAAGGCCTTGAGTGTGTGCATGATGGCACGTGGGACCGTGCTCTAGCAGCTATCAAGGACCGCACAATGGTCCACCCCATAGCCCCCATACCTGGGGCAGATTCAAAGTACTGGCTTTGAAGAGACTTCCCCATTTACTGAATCAGGGCATAAAACTGTAGCTTCATGTATGTAATGTATCCTGCTGAATTGACCACATACTAAATCTTAGTGGATTTTGTTGGAAGGACTGAGCTAAAACACTGACTATGAATGACTCAGCTGGTTTATGCAGCAATAAATAAAGTCAAAGTGAACAAATGTGATTAATGAAGAACAGTATTAACAGGCTTGTACATTCTTATTGAATCATAGATGTAACATCATTTTTGGTCTTAGGTTAGTTAAAAACAAAACAGAACCCTGCCTCAAAGGTAACGTCGACAAATTATTATTATTATTACTTTTAAAGCATTCTTCCATTAGCAAAATAATAGGTCCCTGAAAATGAAATTATATAATAGGCTTAAATGGCTCCTACTCCTCATAGTCAGGGGCTAATCCTGCTCCCACCAATGCCTATAGAGGCAGGATCGCGCAGATCAGTGCAATATAATATGAAAATGCTTGCTGTTACTATGAAAGCAATCTTTCCACGCATAGTCTGCATTTAGTCTTTTAAATCTCCAAGATGTATTTAAAAGCTTAAAAAAGTTTACTTATTTGTATAGTAAGAATATTAAAAGGCATGGTATTCATCTGCATGTCTTCGTGTCCACTGGATGTGGAAAATCTGCTTTGGAGTTTCTTAACAATTAGCCATCTCTATGGGAGAAGGAGAGAACAACACAGAAACACTTACTCAGAACCTAGACAAAATGCTAAAAAAAAAAAAAAAAAAGATTTACAGCTTAATAACTTACCAGTCTGATTTCAGACACCTCGGTACACATAGCATTATCTCGTACTCTCCAAGAACGAACAGTTACTTGGAACGCTGCACATAGTGAGGCTCTCTAGCGGCAGATATACCATTAATTAAGGCAATAGGTAAGTTTTCAACACCTTGTACTAACAGTCCCAATTCTGCTGCTGATATAAATGGCCTTCAAAATGTCTATCTCAGTTACATTTACATGTATTTTATTTGGTGAAACTGATCTGCTCCTCATTATTTTTAAACATACAGTAACCTCCTCCTTCCTTAGTTCTTTTACTTCTTCCTACATCTATTTCTAGGTACCTTCTCACAGCATACACAAATACAAAACATATTTGAGAACAAGCATTTCTGTTATCACATGGATTATGCCTGGTAGCCCTGTGATAACAGCAAACACAGCTTATGTAGCAGTGACACACTAAGAAACAAGTGACAGATTCACTTAAGGTCCAACTGATGCAAGTGATTTGCACTGAGTTATATACAAAATAATTAATTTATACATATACATATATATAGATAAAATATAAATATATACATACTGTACATAATTTATTTACAATTAAAATATGCTTCTTAGAAGCCTTTAAATACCAGAGTTATGTAACACACAAGTAATAGCAATAGTCTGATTTTAAAGTAATAATGATAAAAGCTCTTTGAAGAAATGTTTACTTCAATAATTGAAATTAATACAGAAAGGATGTGGCGGGGGGAGATGAAGTCTCCAGAGTAAAAGAACTTTCCTATAAAATTCCTGTTTCAGCTTTGTACAGACCCAGGTCTGGTCAGATTTCTGCAGCTTAAATAAGATCTTTGCTTTCAGTATTCCTGTTCCCTGCCAGACCCCAATTTACGCTCACATGCTCCTAGGAACACTTCCTCAGATTTTTGTTTCTGGTCCCTCGGCAATCAGAGGCTGAAATGAGTTTCTGATCCTGGCAACTTCTGCAGCACACAGATGTCCAAAGCCTTTGTTGTACCACTCTGGGGAATGTCCTCTGAAGAAATGGAAAGAGAATTATTGAGAAACTCAAATACTCAAGAAATATGCCCCACAGGAATGGGCTTGCCATGCTTCCTACTCCCCACTGCCTATGGTGGTGGAGGTGACTCAAATACTTATTATTGTAAGCATACTCTGAAGTTCTCCCTTACAGTAATCAAATAAGCAGATATCATTTCTATGATCACACCATAACAGTGGGAGATGCTGAGTGGAGAAATAAGTCAGCAGGGTGACTCCAAAGCAGCAAAGCTACACTGACCATGTCCTCTGTTCCCAACACCTCCCCTCCCTGAGCTGGAGTGTTTTGCCCTGCTGAATGGAGATCTGCTTTTTGCAGGTGGGATACTTACTTCAGATCAATTCTGCAGATGTGGGTCAGCCTGGCTTTTCCTGAGCCACAGGGCTCTATCAAGTACTGAGAGTCCATCACGATGGCTCGCACAGCTCCCATAAGAGGAGCCTCTTCATGCTCCACAGAGATGGCAACCAGCATGCACATCCCCTTTGGCAAATCCGTTCTCCATGTCCTGCAGCAACACATTCAAGATGGAATCACTTTAGTAATTAAACTTTTGGGCACACAAGTAAGAACCAGAATTAAAGTTACAGTTTGCTTGTCTGCCTATCCTTGTTGCCTGCAATGCTACTGGACTGTCTTAGGAGTCCCTGGATAAGTTTTATGTTCCCCAGTTGGGAGTCTGACCATGATGTGGAATGGCCACCCATCTACATTGCTGCAGGCTCCAGGTAGAGTTTTGCTTCTTCACATTTATGTATTAGAGGGCATGATACAGCCTTTTGCAGACAGACAGAAGTTTTGGAAAGGAGATAAAGTGAGCATAAGCCATCCACCAAAGGCTGAAATGTTGCACTGCACCCATGCAGACTTACAGAACAACAAATACAGTAGCACGGCAAAAATCCCCACTACTGCCCACAATGACTTCTGAAACTCCCAGAATGTGTTTCAAGGGCATCAGAACTAAAAACAAAATGTCCTTTCATTTTTTATCCTCTCCCAAGTTTCTAGCCTCTTTCTTACTGCATAAGTTTTCCATCAAGTTCAGGACACCTAGACTTTAATAATTAACATTTTTTTCTTATTCTGTAAGCATTCTCTAGACATTCTGGTGTCTCACATCCTTCTCGTCTGCCTTGAATCTCACAGGATGGGTCTATGCTCTTTCCTATGCTGTGGGAAGAAATGAGAAATTCCCACTGTGCTGTGTAATGTGCACCATCTTGCCATGGACTGACACAGGGATTACGCTACCTTGGGAAGTATCATGTTTTAGCAGGTAAGCTGCTTTCAAGGACTGATGAAGTTTGGACTTCAGCAGGTAATTTTAACATTCTGCATTTTTCTTGTACGAAACTGAGCTGTTATTCAAGTCACTGCAGGAAGATACTGACTTCAGAAGGTTTTACATGTGTCAGTGCATTAATAAAAATGATGAGCTATCTTGACAGATGAAACACATGGAGAGTACAAAATCACACCTCAGATGTACTGTGAAATGTTGAACCATTTACAGTGAATGCCTACACAGTGCTTAGATATGACCATATCATTTTGGTAACTATGCGGCACTTACTTGGGTCATTTGTGAAGTGGAAAACTATGTATCCCAGAGACTGCAGAAGACTTGATTCACAGTTATATGGATTTAGGCCAGTTTCTGTACTTCTCTAAACATCTTACAGTAGTAAAAACAGGCATGGCACCTAACTCACAGAGATACTGTGATACTTAATGAACATTAAATGTTTGAGGAATCTTTAAGGAAAAACGATGCCTGTGAAGGGCAGCTGAGAGCTGCATCAGATCCCAGGCATATAAAACATCACCTCTATCCTCTTGCCATTGCAGTCTTCTAAAACAAGCTTAATTCCCTTGTGATGACTGTCCAATTGAAAAAAAAAAAAAGAACAACTAAGTTTATCCTTTCACAGCCAAAAGTTTGATTGGGAAGGAGAAAATTGCTGTCTGTTAAAATATATTTATTCATGTCCCCAGAGGTGAATTATAATTTCATTCTTCACTTCCCACCAATCATAAGGTACCAAATTGACTGTGATATTGCTGGCTAACCTTGCTCTAGACTTAATAATATAAATCAAGAGAGATAAACAACAGAATCTGACAGATCTGCCTGATGGCTGTTTTCAGTCCTTAAAAACCCACCAGGATTCAGTTTTATGATATGTATTTCAGTCCTTGGGGGTCATTCTGCCTGGGTTAGTGAAAAGAATGAGAACTCAATGGTAAGATTTTTCTTTAACTGATGTGTCTGCACAGCAGGTCTTTAAAAAACATAAACCACCATGAAACCTAATAGTGAACTAAGTGACAAATAAGAGGACAGAATTACGGTCATCAAAACCGCCCTGCTGCTCCCAGACAATCTTCTTGGTGCTATGCAGAGGGCCAGATTTATCACTGGTTTAAGTCAATAATATTATATAAGAAAAATAATTATAAAGTAATTAATTTAGCCCAGCATACTGTGGGAAGGCAAAAGAAATAGAGTAATGGGAGGACTGGTGTTTTAACATTATAAAGGACTTACAGAAAACATTCTTTAAATCTTCCCCTAAGAGTGCCAATAATTCTTCCATTATACTGACAGTATCTGCATGTTATCATTCTCTAAGAGAATACTGAAGTTCATAAAAGGGATGTACTATTATAATTATATTTTATTGGGCTCATCTTTTTCCTTCAATCTTTGTTCCCTCTAATACAATTCTGACTCACTGGACTATTTTCTTTGTCAAAGCTGCTTAGTATTTCTCTGGCACATCATTTAAATCAAAGAAAGCAGAGACCAAGAATGGGAATGCACAAAGTCATCCTGAAATAAATAACTGTAGGACTGACCCTGTAAGTGAAATATGTCAGCAGCTCCACAATAGCTCCTAGCAAGCAAAGGGCCAGGATTTCAAAGGCAGAAGGTGCATAAGAAGAATTTTTTTTGTCTGTTCTGTACAGGCAGGTAGACAATGGCAGAACTGGGATTGAATTTAGAATATTGATACACAGCTATACATTTATTTGAGAGATGTCATCCCCTGGAAGACAGTTAGAATACATATCTACTGCTCCTTTCTGTTCTTTTCCACACTAACATTTTTATGGGTTAGCATTTCTTGGGTCTACAAAGACTCCAACTGCAAATCTAAAATAACAACTTATATAGAGACCGTATAACAACCTTAGCTTAAAAGCATCACTATCTTCTCTACTAAACATTTGGCTCTCAAACGTCAAACAGATGTCCCCAGAGAACAGCAAAAGCAGTGTAAAAAACAATTGGGTTCTATTTATGCTGTTTTGACAACAAACAAAGCTAAGAGAGAACAGCAGCTATTATCAGACATCTGTTCTAAGGAAGAACTTATATTTATGGCCTCAGGAGTATGTGCTGCTCAAATTACATCAGAGAAAAGGTCAGTATGCTCTAGGTGTGCAATATTAATTCAGTCTGAGAAATCAACACAGCTGCCCAGAAGAGGAGTTCTCAAAGCACAATTATACAGATGCGAAGGCTGAGGTAAGGCCAGATCTTCCTTGTATGCACTGCAGGAAGAAAAGGTACTGGAGAACTGCCCTTAGCTTACCTCAGAATGACAAAGTCTCGGACGGGATGAGGAGCCATGCTGTTCAAAACATACTGGTAAACTTCTGTCTGCTTGTCCAGGCTTTCAACCACCTTCCACTGCAAGAAGTCCTCATCCCAGAGGTGACGTTCTCTCAGTACTCGGTTCAGGACAACTGATGGGGGGGCTTCAACTTCCACTGAGGCTTTCCAAAGCCTTAGTGGGTTCCCATCCCCAACCTGGAGTAAAGCAACAAAGAACATGATTTATATGCCTATGTTCAGCAGAGGATAACTGAGGACAAAATCTTGATATGGATATCTTACTTTAGCTTAAGAGCATGCATATTTCCCTGCTAATCATCACAATTATTGCTATTGCTGATGTTCTACTGTATGTAAAAACATATGCATACTAGTCCTGGATGGAAAACTGAAGTGATACATTACTTCTACTATTATACCAGTGGACCAGGTCCCATAGTGCCAGTGGAGCTGCTATATTATTTCTGAAGTGACAGACACTTTTTCAATCCCAAGCATCCTAAGCATAATGAAGAATATTAGTGTACAGAAGTAAAAACAGATGAAAGGAGAGACTGAAACTCTGGGATGAAATAAAGCTACCACCTTGGGCAATCTAATGCACTAGCTGGGACTGAGGGTCTAATAACCCTCTTGGTTAATTGGTGGAAGAGCAGAACATATGCCAATTCAGTTATGTGTCAGGTACACAGATGTTTGCTCCTCAAATAGCTGCAAGGGAGGTATTGGGAAAATGCCTTTCAAAGAAGGAACACACAAACTGCTTGCTAACACTTCCTAGCTCACAGTTCCTGTTACTTGTTACACCTCCACAGCATGCAATAAGGGGAGCAGAAAGTGCTGGGCTATGCACAAGATGAATATCCTAAATTCCACACAAACAGCTTTTCTCCATGGTTTTAGGGGTCATATTTCAGGCAGCAAACAAATTAACTGTAAGCACTGGATCTTGCCAGCCCTGCTTTTCTAACCCCTCCCTACCCTGGCATCCTCACATACCAATTCCAGCACCTCCCACAGACCCAGGATTGTGACCCCAGAAACCTACCTTCCACCCCTCCCACCTTAAATTATTGTATGTTGTTATAATTCCTTCTCTCCAGAGCTCTCAGTTCCCCAGTCCCCCTGCCCTAGAGCCCCAGGGACTCCCAATCTGACTCCCAATCTGGGTCCTTGACCCCAGACCTGTGCATGCCCCTGTTCTTCCCACGTCTTACTCCCACCTGAGCCCTGTCACTCCCTCCTCAATCTCCTTCAGAGAAGCTGGCTACAAATCAGAGTAACTGTGATTTCTTTGCCCTAACAGAAGGGTTGCCCTTTCCCAAACAGGGGTAGTGCTGCCTCCTGCCCCCTCACTATCCAGATCCTGCCCTCCTCCCAGTGCCCTTCCCCTACTTAACTAGGGTCAGCCACCCCTAATCCATGCCCTCCTCTTGCTAGCTGCTGCTGATTTGCAGACCTCTGTTTTACCATTGCATTTCCAGCAGCCCTGAATTCTACTGTCTGCAGGGACCTTGCAGCACCCTCCTCCTGGCTGTAGCAGTCTGGCTTTCCCTGCAGAAGTGGTGGAGCCTGGAACAGCTTCAGAAATTTTGATAAAAGTTGCACATATCAAACATCCACTGGAAACAAGGACAAGAGGATCAGGGATAAAACTGGCCATATGGCTGGCCTGACTAAATAAAGTAGTGGGCAACCTGAAGAGATTTTTAATACTTATATTCTGGCTGTGTTCTCCAAACTGCTGCCAAACAACAGGAGATGGACAGAAATTTTGTCTGTCCTCCAGTGAAAGAGCTTACGCAGGTACTGTTATCTGTTGTTTAAGGTCTCAGCTCGCTCTCTGATTGCCACTTTATTTTGGAGACCTTAGCTTGCTTTGTGTGCCTTTTCCTGGAATCTCATACCTGAATAACTATTATATTACATTTTAAACTGCTGTTGGTAGTCTTTTTTAAAAAAAATCATGTGCCTCACCAGACAGAAGGGTAGGTATTTAGCCATGCAACAAATCAGGGTGTCCCGTAGGCTGTATTTTCCTTTGGTTTCTTTACCGCTTCTTCCACATCTCCCTAGATTACCTTTTTGTAGGCGAGCTCTGTGTTCTCTATACTGGAACACGTGACCCATCCTTTGAATTTCTCTTTTGCTTCTTTCTGGAGATTCTGCATGAGGCTTTCCAGGTACATCTGATAGTTCCCTCCTTCCTCATCCACTTGTTTCCCAAGCTCGTCCAGCGTGGGAGAATGCACTTCTGCATCAACATAGGAGTTTCGGGACTGGGTCACCATCTCATGTGGGACCTGTGCCACAGAAGGGAGGGAAAAGATCCTTTCGAGAACTTTCCTTAAGGCAATGTGTTTCTAGGTTGATGGACCATTGAGCATCCAGTTGCAATTAGCCTATGATCTGTAACATGGGTACCTATTTCTGTCTTTGCTTGTCATGCAAGATGAGAAATCAAAGTAGTATAATGAAACAGCCCGTAGCTCAGAATAGCACTACTCATGCAGAACTGTATTAGACTGATCAACTGTATGTCAATACACCTGTGTTACTCCTCTAGCCCCTCCCCCCCCCCCCCAGTGTTGCCTTGTGCTTCTGGGGAAGGGAGATATGAGCATTCTTTCTCCTTCACCTGCAGTGAAAGTAGCTGCAAGAATGACTGCATCTCCCTATGTGATTTTAACTTTTTTGTGTGACACACAGAGATAAAGTGTATCAGCTCATTTTTTTGAGATGAATAAGTTTTAATTGAGGTGTTAAAAGCATTACAATAAAATGAAATGTTAAGATAGCAGATTTTGTTTTTAATTAGACTAAAATTTCCTAATTCAGTAATTTGGGTTGAAAACTGACACATAATAATTATCCTGCATTTTTAATAGTTGCGTCTTTGAATACTAGAAGGGAACAGTCAAAAAGAAATGAGATAAATAAACTTTAGATGGAGCAAGTTTACAAATAAGTGAGGCACCATCAAACTCTGAGCTAATACAAGACAGCAAATGTAAGCATAAACATAAATACTTCAAAGGATGCTGCATTACAGGGCCATGAATAATGCTGTTTGAGTCTCTCACTCACCTCAAAAAGTTTGTTGCATTCCATTATCATGTGAGCAAGTCCCTGAGTAGCTGCCAGGTTTTCGCTGAGGTCCTTCTGATCTGGCTTCCCTGTTGCATATTTTTTCTGTATTACTCTGTAATTAAATTCAGTGTCTCAGGTAAAAAATGCTGAATCTTTTTAATATGAAAGCAAACAGCAGCAGGATGTTCAGAACACCAAAGAGAAAAGCCTATCTTTAGTTTTTATCACAAAGATTGCTCAGACCATTGGGCCTTTTTTAAATAAAAAATGTTTACCTAAAATATTGTTGAGCCAAAGGTAAAAGCAGGAAAGGTTATGCATGTCCTGCAATAGGTGGTGTACATTTTGAAATGGATTTCTGACAGACATGATGTACAGTGGTTTATGTTGTTACTGATTAAAGTACTTGCTCAGACACTGGTTACACATGTACATGACCAAGAATTGCAGTGTATTCTGAACCAGATTGGGGAAAAAAAAGAGTCAGGAGGAACATCAAGTTGGAACCACTAATGTTTAGCCGGGTCTATGCCCTGTTTAGTCTACACTCACCATGTTACATGCCATCTTAATGTGGCCTGAAATAAAGTTGGTTTCCCAAGTGGCAGAATGTAGCCAGAAGATACAGAGTGAAAAACCACTCACTGAAAATCTGTGTATTCAAATCCTTTAAAACATGGTCAATCTTTGACTTCAAACAGAGCAAAATCAGGCCCTTTCCCTTCACAGAAGCCAACATTACTTATGCTAAACTCAGTAGTGCCTCATTGAAATTTCGCAGGGAAAGCAAGCGCTGCATATTCACAAGGGACAGCCAGAAATGCCTGCTGGGCTTGTGAAAACACCTGTGCATGTACTAGTGTGCTTCTGGCTCTGCAGTATGGGCTTTCCCCTCTCACTGTAACGCGTGCTGGAAAGCAGATGCTTTCAAAAATTTTATCCTGCATACCTTTAGAAACACTGAAAGCATCACTTTGTATTAAGGATATGACTATTTATAGTGTTGAGAAGAAACTTACCTCGGTGAGCTTTCTTTCTTCACTATATTGAGATGGAAGAGGGAAGGGGCCAGACAAACAGCTATGTTCATAGGAGTCATCTGATTCTCCTCCACGGAGGTGACGTCGCTCAAGAAGCACAGCAGAGTCTGCAAAACCTCCCGGTTCTCATCAGACATCAGCATGATGGCTGCCTGCACTGCCTGCAGCCGCTGCTCCTTGGGGACGTCTGAGGAAAAGCAAGCGACATTCAGGGGGGTCAACTGTAAGATCAGATAAGGAGCCAGGAACAAGACAGAGTTAGCACAGGCATTCACACTCTGGGAATGGCTTTCTGAAGAGGCAGATGACAGGGGATGAAGGGGCAAAGACCAGCTGGTTGTTGGAGGGACCCGGTATTTGCTCCTCCACCCAGCACAGCTTGCCTAGCCAGTGTATGACATTTCTCTGTTCGTTTGAAAGGCTGTTCCCCAAGAAAGAGACTGAAGTTCCTTTAAAGTTTATGAACGGAGAGTAGTACTCAGTACTCATATCTTTAAATGGTATTTTTCAGGTTTGTTTTGTCCCCTGGGAAAAGAGTTCAAAAGTCTTAGGGAAGTTTCAGGAAAATACTTACACTTGTGTCCTAAACCATAAAAGAATTTAGTGGAAGTGGTAATGCATACGCTTAAATAGCACTTCAGACAGATTAATTTCTAAAACTACCATAAATTTTCTCAGTTTGTACTTGGAGCCCTTGGAGTATTACATATGCTCTATATAATTGAACAGAAGAACAAAAGCAGATTTACAGTAGAGGGAACAGCCAGCTTTTAAGCTCTGCCTGCTAACCTTGTACAAGCACTTCATTTTAAAAGCTTTCAGATATGAATGACAAACTGAACACAGCCAATTTTCTAGAGGCAGCAAGCCAGAGGATCCTTTGCTAAATCCATGCCACGTGTCTTCTCTCCCCTCATAGCCTCCTGGTACTCCCTCACCTGTACTGTTAAACTGGCAGGTCTGATGCACAGAGAAGACTGGCCAGTCCTTCAAGTCATAGGTAAATATTAGGCAATGTTTGAGTGTTAGGGAAATGGAGAAAGTTTCATCAGTGCTATGCTATATAGACTACTACACTGATCATCCCATCCCCAATCCTCTGTGTTACAGCAAATCAAGCCATTATGGATATATGAAAAAAGTCCTGGATATATGAAAAAGATCTTCAGTGAGTCTCAGAAAATCAGAAATCCCTTGCCAATACACTAAGAGAGGAAAAATCCTTCCTAACTTCACATTAATAATTTGTTAAACAGGATGAAGGGAAAGAAAAACTCCCAGCTACAGATTTATTTAATTGCAGACATTATGAAATACAATTGGTATCCCAGCAATTTTCAACAATTTTCTTTTGTGAAAGGAGTTTTGTCAGTACCATCCAAATCAGAAAAATATATTTACTGTTGGTCACAGGGAAAAAAACCCATTGCTACTCATTCTTAATCCAAACATTGGCCTCCAGTGTGTACAGAGCCCATCTTTTCCTGTTCCCACCTTGTATTAAACAGACTCATCCTCAAGTCTTTCCGAAATCCTTTCAACTACTGGTGCAGTTCATGAAAATCTTTCCTAGCACTTTTTTTTCCCCCCTCTGATCAGTGTAAAGAAGAGCTCTTCAGACTTCCCATTGTAGTACCACATAGGGTTACAGAGTCAGCCTATGTCCCTTTTTACACTTTTCTGTTGGCTGGTAGCAATGTTTTACTGTTCAGCCTTGTGGCTGTTGTGAATCCTAATGCCAGGCGTCCGACTCAGAGAAGGGGAGTTCTTCTGGCTACAGACCTAATAACACTGACGACATTGAGATCTGCTATGTCTCTCTTCCTTTGGCAAGGGGGGAGTTTACTTGCAGTCTCTCTGTGCCAAGACAGGATGTTCCCAATTTTCATCAAGCAATAGTTTAAAAGTAATTTGTTTCCAAGGACATGTAGAAGATGTCCTTCTAGTGGATAATCTTCTCCTTGGCCACTTCACTATGGAAACAGTTGTGACTCCCATTTTATTAGCACCAAGAATTTCTGTTGCTTTTCTGTACAAGCTCATTGATGTGTGCGTCAGCAGACAAGACCTGCAACTTGTAAGCAGAAAGGAAGCAGGGGAAAGGATGGTTCAGGGCTATGCACCAACTGTTTCAGTTCATTTGTGTCTGAAGATGTCATGTATGACCAAGTCCACTAAACTTATTTGCGATGCTGTCTCTCATGTGCAACATCACAGCATTTCTCTACCAGCTACAGACACTGTGATGTTAAATACATTAGTGACTATGTGCCACAGACAGATTTTTACAGTAAAGGCAGGCAACGGAAGTAACTTAGATTCTTTAGCACTGGGATTATACAGTGTTTAAAAATGGCTTTCTATTGTTTTGGCAGCTGAAACGTCTGCAAGTGAAAAGACTAGACACACTTCTTTTTAGTGCTTCCAATTATTTGGCTTAGGCTGGCGGGGTATGCTTTTCTATATCTGCCAGAGCGCTGGCTGACTGGCCTTCATAATGGACATTGTCAGGAAAAACTTGAATTCCTCTGGTTTTTCTGTGTTTTCCTCATTGTTTATTTCTCCCTCAGTTTGGAGAAGAGATACACAGTCATTTCCTGATTTACAGGGATTTTCATCATTCTGACGCATTTGAGTCTCAGATTTTGCTGAAGACTACTTAAGCTGAAATGAAAAGAAGAATTCCTGTTTTTTTCCTTTCACTATGAGATCTTTACATAAAAGCTGAGGATCTAAATGAAGGCAGCTTGTTTCTTGCATGTACGTTTTATTGACTATAATGAAAAGGCAAATAATCAAAAGTCACAGCAAGGAAGGGGACTGCACAGGCACACATTCTCATGGTCAAGTACCACTTCTCCATGCCCAGAAGACTCACTTTTATTGAGATGTCTGCATGAAATGGGCCCACAGTTTAAAGAAATGTAACAAAAATGTGAGTTTTCATGCTTTTTATGTCCCTGGCAGCCTGTCCTTCTGGCCTCTTTCTGATTGTGAGGCTGATATTTTCAAAGCTTCTCAAAATATCAGTGCTGTCTTTCCATTAAAATTTCTAGTATTTTGACAATGAAACCTTTAGGTGGTTCTAAAAATCTCTTAGCAAAAGATTTTGAGGGCAGAGAGGTTCTTTTATACATCTCAAAGGTGAGCAGAAAGTAGCCCACCCAGTGTTAACATACCAAAATTATTTACAGTCTGTTGTTATATAAGATATAATATTTTGTAATTGTTTATAATAATAAAAATATTGCCACTTACATTGGTAGATGTGTAGAAAAGTCTCTCCTAGCTTACTTGTGAGCAGAGGTTCCGGCAAGTCCCTGAAAAATTGCTTTACCATGTCTGCCACATCATATGCCGACTGGTCTTCATAGCTGACGTTTTCCGGGGAGTTCTCATTCATCTGACGTAGGGCTTGGATTCGGGATTTCACTCCAGATTTTCGAAACAGACCCACCTAAAAAGGCACCATGTTGAATTGGGTAAAAAGAAAATGTTACTTAAAGTATATCTATATTTTTAAAAAAAATCTACTACAGGGGACTTTGATCATCACCAAAGCTTGGGTTGCTTATGTTACGCTAGGCAAGAACAAGAAGAACATGCAAATGCGATGGTCATGGCTTGACCACAAGTCTCACAGGCAAGTGCATGCTCTCATGGCAGGACTGTAGGACTTAATAATGCTGCTGCTCTGCATCCCATCCTAGAGGGAGAGTTCAGAGTGCAAGTGGTTTCCCTGTTGCCTGAAGAATTTGAGCAAGATGCTCAGCTGATATAAATCAGCATGGCTTGCTTGGCTTGGGTGACTGTCTGTTGATTTACTCCAGCTGAGAATCTGGTTCCTCATGTTTATTTGGGTATATATTTTGAAGACTAACAAGAAAATATTATGCTCAGCTAAGTAATAAATGCTGTGGCAAAAGATTAGTACATCCTGGTAGAGCTTTAAAATCAAGACCAAATCTATTTTTTCCCCTTCCAACTTTGAACTCTGCTTCTAAACGTTCCCCCAAATCCCACTGAAAACCCCAATTTGAAAGCGGGGGCCACACAGGGATTACTTGTGCAGTGTCACTAAGATACATTTTTATCCTGTTTGCTTTCTATTCTAAAGGAAGCAGTACTTCTTCAAATGATGCCTTCATGGCAGTGCTGCCCTTTTACGTCCTTCTTGTCAATGGAATTCCCCCAGGGTGAATTCCTGAGCCCTAACCACATTATTAATTCCCAAGTGAGTTTACAGTGTTTCATTTGGGAAGTGTTAGCACTGTTTTTCTTCAGTTTTTCAGGGGAAATGTGAAATACAGAGAAAGACCTATGAAAAAGGTGCATTTCAGGTCTGGTATGATAAACTTCTGCTCTTCCATGCCCACTGTCTTGCTGGTGGTCAGTTCAGCTTTCTGTGTGGCATGGTCCACCAACAAAAATGTGTAAAGTCAAGGAAATCATGTCTTCTGGCCTTCTTCCCCTTACTTCTGCCACCACAGAGTTCACATAGGGCCTTCCTCACCCTAGAACACCTCCCATGCTCAACTGTATGGTATTTAGGACTTTTGTTAACTCACACATTAATGACACTAGTTACATAAATCACACACTCTGCAGCTCTGTGAGGAAAGGTATTATTTATATGGAGATGAACTGCTACACCAGACTGGCTGTGAGGCAGCTCTTCTATGTCTTCTTGATGAATTTAGTGTCACTTGTGAGTTAAGTTTATGTGTAATAAGTAGAGAATTGGAGTGTGCCCTGTTTACATCCTGGTGCATTGTATTTCTGTTCACAGGTGAAGCTCTGCTCTTCGTTCTGTCAAGAGAATGCAAGAAAGAGCATTTGGCTCTTTTCATCTGGTTTTCCCTTTCCCTTTCTCTTCTTCTTTTTAAATCCCTTTTCCTCTTAGAAATGTGTGCTGAAGATGCAGAAGGACACATGCTAATTCTATCCAAAAAATACAGTTTTGGCATGTGGTAGATAAATGTGAGAGCAGTCTCAGTTCTCTGCTTTTGATGGAAAGTGTCCTTGTTGGTATAAAGAACCTTCAAAAACTTCCAGCTAAGTCTGATTCGAGAGGTCAGACATCAAATCTCACCTGTGCAATCTCCTGCTGCACATCAGTCTGCTACTTTTGATCTCTGTTTTTGTTTAATGATATTTCCCTTTTTCTTGGAAAACGTAATTAATCAAAAGAGGACAGTTCTTCACTTGATAGAAAAAGAAGTTTTAGGCTCTGTTCTGCAATATTACAGACTCATTCTGTAAATAAAATGGGACTATAAATCCAGTGATTTATCAGAGGTTAGTCTGGTCCAATCTCTTTATTATCCTCATGCTGTGGATCATCTGCCCTGCAAATAGCCATATGATGCACGACAGAAATAAAGATGCAGTGGAAAAAGGCAAAGCAGTTTCTATTTCACAAGTTGAAATTGAATAATATATCCTACAGGTAATGGTGAGGCTCCTCATACCATCTTAGACATTTCAGTGTCAGAAGCCAGACCTTACAATGATTTAGAGCAACCTCAACTTTACCAAGTGTGTGCAGTAGAAGCTGTGATGCCTGTTCAGGACTCTAGACTGCCTTCTGCAGTGCACGGAAGCAACACATAAGCAAGATGCTATGGGAGACTGGAGGCTGCTCGGACCTCTGGCCGGGCATTAGGAGACTTTGAATTAAATGAGAACAAAGGGAGTGACTGTAAAGCAGAGAAGCTGAATTGCCTGGAGGGTTTTGGCCTAGAAAGGTTTTTGGTGGAAAGATACTTTAAATGGTCCAGTTCTGTACTTCTCCTTCAATTTTCTATTCAATATTTTCCCAATTCCACTCTGAGTGGAAACTCAAGCTGAGTTGAAATGGCCCTTCATGTAGCTCTGATGCTTCCCAGCAAGTAAACCCTCCCTCTCAGAGCAGATATTTGTCTGAGACTGCCCATGGACACTCCTTTTGACTGTCTCAAATCTCTCAAGAGCTCTTCCTTTCTCTTTGGTTTTATCCTCCCTTTTACTTTCTCCCCCATTTATCCCTCCCTCTCTTTTGTTTTTCTTCCTATTGCTCTGCTTCTTAGCTGACAAGCCCCTCCCTATTCCCACATCTCCTGTACCTCATACTTGGGCAAGTGTCTCCTCCTCCTGTCCCATCACTGATTTCAGGATTGCTGCATCACTTTTTATTCCTACACTGGTTTTCCCAGCTCAGTACACAAACTCAGATTACCACAGTGATAATCAGGCATGTTAGCTATTGAATATATTGCTTCTAGTTGTTTCTATGCATCTTCCCCTTCCATTCCCTACTAATACACTTCCAGCAGGCTACTCCTCCCACCCTTCAACTCCTGTACTACATATGGTAGGCAGAACTCATTGCACTCACTTCTGACGTCCCGGAGTTAGATGTCAAGGTTTGATCACTACAGGATCTCTTTACAGAAAGAAATGATAGGAAAGACCTGTGTCTTCCCCACCGGCTGTAAAGGGAAATGGTTGTGATTCACTGCAAGGCATTTAATTTTTATACTTCCTGTCACCCAACAAAACAACCTGAACAGCAACCAGAATAGTGATCAGAAAATGGAAAGGTTCAGAACTGACCAATTCTACCCTTTTTGTGTGCTCAGAGCTTGGAAAGCAGCAAAGTCTGCCGAGTAAAATTCTAGCTTCTCCTTTTGAACTTACAGCTATTTAAAAGCAGTTATGGAAGAGGTCACATGATATGAGGTCAATAATAGTAGAGGACTAAACATAGTCAGCCAGGGGGTTTCTCCCATTCCTATGTTCATAAAGATACATATCCTCATCCTTAGGGGAAGAACAGTAAAAATATGATTGGTATGTCCCTGCTCTAGCTAAAGCGAATAAAAAAATCTGAAATACTTTGAGCATGAGGGTCTCCCAGCTGGCTTGTTGCAGCTAAGAGCACTATAAAAGGAAACGTACCATAATGGCTTTGGCATTGAACCCCTGCTGACCTAACTCTATCTGGACATATCTGACTTTGTCAACAGAATACTTTGAATATTTTGCTGAGTTTGCTCTCTATTCTTGGACTTTTCTTTCTTTGCTAAGTAAATAAAACCTTCTGTACCATATCTTGTGAAATGGTGAATGCAGTTAACCCTCAGTGGCAACAGTCAAGCATAAGCAGTGCAGATACAGGTAGGAGCTGGGAGTCCTGATCTTTTCTCAGGTCTGATTCAATAGACATGAAGATTTCATGTCATTCTTTGAGGTAGACTATGGTATACAAATCAGCAGGACTGTTACAGCTACAAGAATTCAACAGATTAGCTGGATACAAATCTCAAAATGGCAAACCACTAGTACTGGCACCAAGTATCAAATCACCAGAGGAGATCTGGGCTGAACATGAGATACAACAATCTTCAAATAATTCTGGTACTAAGTACAGAAAGGTTGACCATTTCTTGCTTAGGGTGAGTTTTCAGAAAAAATCAACCGAGTCCCTGGAGTAAAGTCCATACCTGATCTAGACAGTTGCTCCGTAAGTAGCGTAGTGCTTGTTGTATGCTCTGGGGAAGAGGTTGTCCTGTTCTCTGGACATGAACTATGAGAGGCACACCGAAGACGTTCTTGTCCTTGTAGTCAGGGACTTTCATCCTCTTCATGAACTTTGGCACAGACCTGAAAATCAGCATGAGCAGGCTGCATGAAAATATCAGAGTATTTACACAGTCCCTCTGTGTAACACTCCTGGCAGAAATTGGTAAACGGGGCCTTTTTTATAAAGATGGTGAAATAATGTTTAATGCACAACACACAAACACTTTACAATCGGTATAATTGATGGATTTCTTGACAACTTTTGTAAGTAGATGGCCTCTGGCTCTAACATATAGCATAACAATCTGTTCTAACAAAAAGCTTTTACTATGCAGTTGTCGTCCAGCTGAAGCCAACATGGTTTAAAGCATCCATTAGGGACTCAAAAAAACAGCACAGCAAAGCATAGTGAAGAGGGTGTCTGAGAGAAAAGGAGGTTCAGTCCTCTAATGTGCTGAATGATTTTTATACTACCAGTTATATGATTTAGTATTTCTATTGACTAACAATTTACAGTAATAAATGATGGTGGGAAATCCCTATGTGCCAGATTCATCCCCGGTGTTATGTGATTTATTCTAGTTGAGTAACTTCAGTGAAGCTGGTGAGCTTGCTTTCTTCCAAAAATGATGGTGAAAACGAGAACAAACTGGATTCCCTTTGTGGGAGTCATGACTGCAGTGGAATTAAAAAAAAATAAAAATGAATATGACCTGAATGTGACAAAGATTTTTCTCATCTGTGTGGGAAGGAGATAAAACTTGGATTAAATGACCTGAAGAAGTACAGCATATAACTTTTACAGCTATTTAGAGTCCCACTGTTATAAATCCTTAGAGACTGATTATACAAACTGAAGAAATATTCAGAGGGAAAATCTCTGTACAGACAGCAGAATCTAGAATTTGCTGTATTCTGGTCTGCTTATTTGGAGTTGGTTAAGGTGAGATTCATTTCAGGACAGACATTGTCAGCTAGCTGTAGGGAGCTGCACCAAAGGAGAAGAGCGATCTGGGGGTTCATCTTATTGAATTTTAGCTCTCTAAAGGAGATTTAGAAAGAGTTAGCAGTCCAGACTGCTTCTATACTGTGGAGTGAGGCATCTCTGGAGGGTGACCCAAACCCGCTGCCTTTGGAGTTGCCTTTTTCCACTGACCACAGACAGCTGACCCGGCTTGCTCAGATGAGACATGAAACTTTAAGGAGTGGCTGATGTCAGTGAGGTGAATCTCACATGTAGTCCCTTGTATCTGTTTTTCCATTTGTATCTATTTTCCATTTCTAAAGGAAAACATGTCTTATCTATCTCACATCTGAATTTAGTGGGATTTTGGTGAAGTGCTTTGAACATGGAAATCACAATGTAAATGTTAATTCATATTATTTTTGGACTCTGTCTCTGTGTATTAGGGAAAGTTTCTGTTATCCTTTTGATTATTTCTCAGATACTTATAATCCCTTATCTATGTCCATTTCCATTCTGGTATACCTCAGTCTGTGTGGCCCATCAGGGTTCATATACTATTAAACATGCAGGTTTCTGTAGCCGGTTGCTACATGAGCCACATTGCCAGCACTCAGGTCCATCTGCCCTTCACTCCACTCTCTGAATGACCAGGTAGCTGTTACAGCTATTACAGCTGCAAGCTCTCTCTAACGCAGATCCAGGACTAGGCTAAAGCTTGCATCTTTTGATCTGCAGAGAAAAGTCAGGTAACTGTTCTAACCCTTCTTTTAAAGCACAAACAAAAAAATATCGAATACATTAAGTATCATCAGCAGCTGCTTCTTTTCGAGTCACAAAATGAATTCTGGGGAAGACTTACTGTAAACATTTCCTACTTTTAATCACTCTCTCCTACTTCTGTTTATTTTTCTGGAACTGGAGTGTTGTTGGTGAGGTTGGGGTTGTCTCTCTGTTAGAGAACAGGAATGAAGTCAGATCTCCAGGATCTATTTCTGACTTTGCCACCGAGTCACTGGGCAGCAATGGATTAAAGGGGACAGTTTCAAATTCTACGGTTTGTAGTTCAAATTCTAGTTGCATTTGCTGAATTTACTATCACAGTAATAGAAACTATTTTCTTCTAAAAATATCTCTTTTTCAGTTATCAATGGTACTTACCAGGTCCAGCCATGTTTGTTTGACATGGAGTATTTTTCCATGATGGCAGTAAGACGAAGCAGAGAGAATTTTTGCAGTAGATTCAGTTGGGCTGCTGACTGATTGCTGATGTGAAGTGATGCGATGGAGTGGCTCAGGCGATGAGAGATTTGGAAACTATGCCACCGCAATCGCCTTTAGCAAAAGAAACAATAGAAAAATCAGGCAACTGCTTTAACTGGGCAGAAGAAGATGGTATACTGTGAGATGGGGCTGGGCAATACACAAAACATATATAAACATATACACACACAGATTATGGCTTGTCAACTGAAAGAAAATGTAGCTTGGAGGCAAATAAAACAATTTGCTCAATCTCTTTAATTTTGGAAATGCCCAAGCTTTGATTTTTTAATGTTAAATTCACAAGTGGGTGTGGGTCCCATCCATGGACTCAGGGAAGCAGTGCTGCCTGCTGTGCCCTTTAGCCCACACATTTCCAACAGGATGTGGGAGATCCAGACTCAAATGTTCTCTCCCTGACTCAGAACTGGGATTTGATGCCTGGTCCCTCACCTCCCAGGGGACTGGCCTGACCACCAAGGTATTTGGAGACGGGGTTCTCTAAATATCTCTTATTATTAAATACTGAAGGATTTTTGGGAGAAGGGATTGAACCCTGTGTCTCCTTGGCAAGAGCTGTAACCACCAAGCTATTGAGCCACTCACATCTTCTCTTTACTCCAATGCACTTTCTCTATATACTGGATATATCAGAAGAAAACTCATTTCAGTTTCTTGTTTTGCTAAACATGGATTCTGGCTCAAATCCTAAAAATTTTGGCACTGCTTATTTACTCAGTAGTTTCCTCGAGTTCACTTGCTTGTGATGGTGGTGAGCAAGCATGGGCAGCAGTAAACCATGGCACCGCAGAATCCTCTGTGAGAATATGACAAGACTGACAGCAGATCAGAAAATACCAGGTATTTTCTCACTGCTTTTGCATGTACAAAGCCACCCTACACAAAGCAGTACAGATCCACAAAGGCCTTTCCTTGGCTCAACAGATACTCATCCCTCTGACTTAAAACAGGTCTGCAAACTATTAACAAAATCCCGCTTTTCACTTTTATTAAGAAGTTAATTGTATACCATCATTTCATCCCATCATGTAAGGGACTGAGACAGGGTAGTGAAATTCTCTTTGACCACAAAGGGACACTTTTTTAAAGCAGACCAGTACATTAAAAAAGTGTACAAGGCCATTGATGCATAAATACCGGGGTGCATAACTTAGAAGACAAATTGAAAATACATACCACAACATACAGAGGGTCCTACTATGTAATCAGTGGATCAAGAGAGAAAAAAAGCCTTAGTCTGCTCCATTAAGCCAATTCTCCATTGATTCCACATAAGCATTTCCATGGAAGGATGTCCCTTCTCCCAAAGTCCCACCCTTCCCTAGGAAGTCCCCATCCCCATACAGGATGAGTACAACTGTAATGGTACCCTGCCCCTTCTGATTTCCAGGCTGAGCACCTCTTCTTCATTATATCACATTTCACAGTCTATGGATTTGTGTACAAAAGTTTTCTACCTACCTGCTTGGCCTTGTGAGTGATGCTCCCACCCCAGAGTCTCTCCTGTCCCTAACACCAGTGGCTTCGGATTCATTCAGGGATGTTCCATCTCTGTCCATGTCACTTGGTGTGGTCCGGCCATCAGAGACAGAGTTTCCTTCAAAATCAAGAGTGATCTGTGTGGGCGACTGGAAAGGCAATGATGGAGATTCCCTGACTGATACATCATCAACTGGCAGACCTGGCAACACATTCTTTGACCAGCCATCTACCACCTCCTGGAGTCCATTGACATGTTGCAAAATGTCATCTAAATGAGGAAAAAGGACATCTTTCTCTAAGTCCAGGAGGTCCCCAGTACTAGCATACAAGTGGGAACCTGGCACATTGTCATAAATACTAATTCTGCTCTCTTTAGGACAGCAAGCCATCAATCCAGACTCTTTTGGAGTAGAGCAGTTCTGTTTTCCCAAAGAGATACTGCCTGTCCTCCAGTTTACACTGTTACTGTTGTCTGTAGGTGAGAGGCTTTCAATAGAAAGTGCCTTTGGGAAGGTCCCCGGTTTGTGATCCTTAGGAATATGCACAACCAAGTTCTCTTGGGAATGAAATTCATTTTTGCGGTTTTGGTCCACCACTTGCCGTAAGGCCGTTCCTGCCAGAACATCTAGGTCCTCCAGGTACATCCCACCTCTCTTGTTTGCTTCATGGCATTTACGTTCCTTCAAACATGGTGTGCTCACCCCACTGCTGCTGTTTTCAGACGGACTGCTGTCACTGCCAGATTTGGCAGAAAAGGAAAGTCCTCTCTTGACTGACTCTTGTCCTAAGTTTTGGAGATCGCCATTGACAATCTGTACACAGTGCATGTCTTTCAAGGATTTTGGCTCATACTGAAGAACAGGTCCACTTATCTCTAAAGGACCAGTTCTTCCTGAGCCTTTTGGTTTTCCATGCACACTTTTTGCTTTTAGTGTCTCCATGCGTTTTAGAAAAGTTTTTGCTTTGGTTCGTGTTGGTTTCTCATTCTTCAGGTTGTCCTTGGGGGACAGGGTGGTGTTTATCACAGTGGAGTCTTGCAGCAGTGTGCTTCCTACATCATGCTGGCCAGAGCAGTCACAGGTCTCCCTGGCAGTGCTGCTGATGCCAGATTGACTCCTGTTATCACTTCCCCCACTGCTCTCACTGTGAATAGATGAGACCTCAGGTTCACTCAGATCTGTAAGGACACTCTCGCTGCTTGTTGTATTTTTCATTTTAATGTCCCCAGAAGATCCATGTCTGTCTGATCGGTGAAGCAAAGCATCAATGTCGTCCACCCGAGACCATCGTCTGCTGGTCCTTTGGAAAGTCCATTTATTACTGATAGCACAGAGGTCTTCTTCATCTGAATCTTCACTCTGGAAAACAGCAAGTGGCACATGTTAAAAGCAGGTGCTTTTACTCATTATTTGAATTAATGTGATTGTGCTGCTCCATGTGAGCAACAGGTGGTAAAGTCTCCCTGAACCTAGTTTATGAAAGATTGATCATCAGTCCTCTCATAACAGCCTCTTTCATTTAATTGTAAATTAAATGACTGCAGCGAGCACCTTAACAAGTAAGGAATAAAAGCCTGCTCTACCTTAGGGAGATCATGAGTCCCATCAGTGCCTCTTGGTTTCTGGGGGGCCAGATTTGCCTGAGTAGAACTGATGCCCATAGTGACTGTTTAGAAAAAAAAGGGTTTTGAAAGGTCCAAGTAGGGGGATCCTGACTTGCAGGGATGGTGTTACGATACAAATGGTAAAGACTGGGAAATAGCTGCATACTACAGCAATGAAGTGAGCCATTTAAGAAACCAAGACAGTAAATATCCAGTGCTTAGGGTGGGTCTGAGCACAGGCAAAGGAAGGTAGCAAAGGCAGCCATAGAGGTGTGGGGAGGAGGAGCAGCCAGGCTCAGTCCTGGATGGGGTATCATCTACAGTTGAGGTGAGCTTTCATACAGTGGCAACCACTATCTTCATTGCATTTGCCATGAGAGGCACCCCCAACTTTGATGACCTCCAGACTGCCCCACTGTCTCTGGCTTCCCCCGACCTCTCCTGAGGCAGCAGCAGCCCCACAGCCCTTCCTGGTCTCATCCCTCAGCCTGGAGCATGTGGAGTCGTGCTTGTTTAGGCAGCTCCAGGAGCTACTCTGCAATGCAGACAACATGCGCCTTGAAAAAATTTTGGATAAAAAAGCTCTCCCTATGATATTTTTCTCATCTGTTTGCTCAATCAGAAAAGGTACATCTTCAGCATGAGGTGCACAGTCAGTGTCAAACTTGCTGTTCTCTAAGGGTGCGAAGCCCACAGTTGCTAATGAGTATCCTTCCCCTGACTTTGAACCGGGCTTATACTGCATTATTCTTGTACATTTGTTTTAAAGCAGAACAAACTAACTTCACCTACATGACATCCAAACAGCTCTTCACATTCTTGGAAGCAGTGTGAAGGCACTAAAATATGACAGGCTGTCAGACTAAAATGAGGTGCTAAACCAGAAGGACTATTTTGGGACTGGAAAAATTCTCATTTTAAAAGTCTATTATTAGAAGTATTTTTCTATGAAGTTTTGATGGTAAAGTTATCTCCCATCTCTGACTAGATCTCTGCTGGCCTGTGTAACTGAAAAATGTAAACCAAATTTTACAAGAATGCCCAAAACCTTAAATAATGCAAAACCTCAAA
Source organism: Strix uralensis (assembly GCF_047716275.1). Lineage (NCBI taxonomy): Eukaryota > Metazoa > Chordata > Aves > Strigiformes > Strigidae > Strix > Strix uralensis. Next base: position 112,673,613 of record NC_133973.1, on the reverse strand, counting down.
AGATGGAGATTGCGATCAGTAGCATGCCAAGTCTCACTAATGCCATAAGCTTTTGCCAGTTTATCACTTCAAGTCTGCCAGATGTTTTAGATCATGTCTAAACCATAAAATAAAATATAGCTATGAAATTCTGGGTTTAGTCATTCCTCTTTTATCTGTTAACGTTGAGGTGTGCAGTGCTCCTGCAGCTGATGTTAATTCACAGGATTGAATGGAGATCTTAGTTCTGTGGCTAGCTAGAGAAAAAAATCAAGCAGCTAGTGAAGTGTCAGGAAAGGGGCTAGAAAAGGCTAATAGTGCTTTGGCCATTTTGTCTGCAAGGAAGAAATAGCATATCACACAGCTCTACTTTCATTTTAGTTCTACAGTTTGCTGTATTCATATACAGAGAGAAGGACTGCACAGACTCAGACACTTAAAAATCCATCTATTCTGGTCTTAGCAGTGCCACAAAGTGGATATTTTAAAAACCACAAGGGTATGTACTTTTAAATATTTAGTAGCAGTAATTATATCTACAAAGCATACCAGTGCTGAAGCATTGGTCGCACTAGCCAATAGGATAAAAATATTTTTTTATTTGTTGTACATCCCAATATGCCAAAGGGACCTTAAAGAAGATTCTTGGCTGACACAAATCCCTGTGGCTGCACTGACATTACTGTATGAACTGACAGGATTTGGCCTGTATTTTCTACAAGCTGGAATCGATTAAACTAGCCAAAATGGTAGAGACATTGTGAGAAACACCAAGAGGAGAGCACAGAGTAGGAGACAGAAATAAACATAAAGTCAGTGGTGAATATACTTTGAATAATTTTTAGAGGAAAGTCACTTTGAGATCTTGAGAAAGTAGAGATGAACAGACATGGATATTGGTAGTAAACAAGTTCTGCCTCTATCCACAACAAAGATAGGATTACATTCTGCCAAGAACGACTCAGAAAATACAGAGTGTTTTCTGTGTCAAAATTTGCAGTTCAATTAAAAAAAGGTTTAGTTCTGTTGTTTTTTTTAATTGGTAACACATACTTGTGTTTCATCAGAAGCAAAATCAGACAAATGAAATATCTGGATACTGAAATGCTACCATGGTGACTCACTCCAAATTCAGCTGCACTGTGAGTCCTGTGACATAATGTGCTTTTCTTTTGATGGAATCAGTAGAAATTCTGGAAGCCACGAACATCCTGAATGACCCACTGTTCTTGTTAGATATCAGAGTGCCCTGACAAATGAGACTGTCCCCCAAAAAATGCAGAGAGCACTTTGCCAATTGACATGTCACCAGCTATGGGGACAGAGGATCAAGAGTAGGTCTGAAAGCAATGTTTCATTTTACACAGGCAGAGCAGACATCTTTGAGCAGTGACTGTATACTTCTGCTGACCTAGGGTGAAATCAAGTGCACGGCTTTGGAGCATATTCAAAAGTCCATTTAATACCATTATGTTTGGGAAGATGAGAAAGGGCAAGTTTCTTGAGGAGTGACTGATAACATTTGCCAAAGAGAAAGAGGTTTTGATTCACAGATTTGTCACAGTTGATTTAAAATAGTACAGCTTTTTGACTGAGGGTGTACTTGCCTGAGATAGAGAGGGATGCTAACAAAAGGCAAAAAGTGGGTTTATTTGCGGTGGAATTCTGCCACATTTTTCCAACTGGGGGCAGGAATTCTCATAAATCGACAGCTGCAGAAGGCAGTTAATCCAAAGGCTAATCTCTGTCTGTCCAAATCGCTTACAGACATATTTGCAACACATACACGAGGATTTCTGTATGAATCTCAGTGAAGACAAGGGGAAGAGAGCAGCCCACAGTGTGAATGGTTTGGGTGGGAGAGCGGGCGATGTAGAACACTCATGCCGTGCTGGCTTTCATGGTAGCCTTGCCTGGCAGCTCACTTGGCCGTATTTTGATGAATCATTCAAGCAGCTGCGCTAGTCCTGTGCAAACCTGTTATGCTGAACCTTCAAAGCAAGCTGATTTTGCATTTCATTGTTCAGATCACCATAGATACTATTAGGAAAGGCATTATCTACAGCAAAAAAGTTTACTTGGTTCAGTGTTCAATTCCAGACCCAATTTCCAGCTTTTACACTTGCATTTAAATTTCCTTCTGTCAGCAGTCTCTCCTCCCTCTTCTTCTCTAGCCCACATTCTCTTCTACTTTCAGTTGCTCTGTATCTGTCATACCAGATCTCCTTCGTGCCCTGTTTCTCTACATTTTTCTGTGCTTTGCTTCTCCCTGGCCTCATGCAGGTATGGACCCAACTAGCAGAAGCTGAAAAAGTACCAAGTGGGGCAGTCTCACTTCCATAGCCAATTAATGGTCATCTACAAGAAGAGCAGCTAAGGGCTTCAATCCATTCAGAACAGGGAGGAGTGGCAGTAAGAATTAATGAAAAATCAAAGAAAACAAGAAAATCCTCCTTTTTTTAACCCAACATAATCAGACATTTAAAGAAGCAAGCAAGCATGCAAGCAAGCATACAAATCTCATACCAAACCCAAAACACTTGTTGAAGAGAAGGACAGGAACTAAACAAATTTCCAGAGGACAATTAGTGTTCACCTTTATGTTGCTTTTTGTAATTCTGTCTGTTGTGCAGCTCCAGTATCTCTGCTTGAACACAAGTACATGAGTTCATGGGTGCAAACCAGACATTGCTCCAAGAAGATCAATGACACAGTCTACTGAGTTAGTTTTTGCTGAAGGACCCCAGCCTCTTCCTATAGCGCCTACCTGCCCAAATCATGAATTTATTGTGTAGTGAAGAGATTTTACTGTTCCCTCTCTTAGGTGTGATGTGAATGTTTGGTGTGGAACATGTTGGCACTTATTGAAGACAAGAAAAACCCATCAGGTCTGAAGCAGTGAAGAGAAGAGGTCCTCATGGCTCCAGCAAACAGATAAAATGCAAGCTAAAGAGGCTACGTACACAGAAGAACAAGAGCTCCGTGTCAACAGACATTAAAACCACTCTTTGTTCAAGCTCCCTCAAACAGTGAACAGAGTATGAATAGACTGAATCTGCAAAGACACCAAAAATGCAACTCTCAGAGGCAGTTTTTAAAAAGTATTAGACAAACACTAAGGAAGGAAAAACAGACACTAAGATTTCTCAGAGTTGACAACTACCATTGTACGCTACTGAAGGGCCTGGGGGAATTTGTGACCAGAAAACTAAACATTCAACAGTTAACGCTGGACATGTTACAAAACTCTCAAAATCGATAGGCAGTTTCTGCAGTCCTTGCTGAAACCCTTTAAGCTCAAATAATTCCCATGTTACATAGGAGCTTGTAAGGATGACAGTTTATTTTCATATTCTTAACTGGGAATAAGTCAGTACAAGAAATAAAGAAAAGCTATTGTTTTCGTCCGAGCAGCTTCCATTTTTTCTGAGCAGTATTTTCCATTGTGTACTCACATGACATTGGCAAACGAGCCAGCCTAATGAAAACGCACTGTCTTTTACCCGCTAACATGAACTGCACATACATATAGTTTTAAGTACTGTGTGTGCCCTTTTAACACATGTAGCATTCTTCCTGCTGTATTAGTCACATTTTTTTTCTAATTTATTTATAATTTCAAGATTCAGCAATTCACATCCAGATAATGCTGACACACATGTTCAAAGTCAAATACACTTAACTTACTTTTAAGAGCATTACTGACTTAAAGGCTAAATTGAGGAGGTCTTATCACAAAAGCCAGGGCAAAGCCAGCACATTTCATGAAGTTTCCTTACCTTTTTTCTTTGGAAGTTCACATCGAGTTTCATTGAGGCGCACTTGTTCAGTGTGTTCAGTCGTCTACAGGGCAAAGCAAATTCAAAAGATTAGCAGCCTCTGATTAAAGGGCATGACTTTTCATAAGTTCAAAAGCTTTTCTCTTATCTGTCTGTAGGGTGCCAATTGCATACAACAGGCTTTAGAAATGATACTGGTCATACTATTCCAGGCTATAAGACCACTGCGTAAAAGGGAATCTTAGCTTCACGTTACTTGATAGCCAGGTTTTATACATTGCTTTCTAATTCATAGACATTTAAGGACTCAGCAAAGGAAACAGGTATAAACAAAGACCTCTGATGGTTGAGGAAATGACAAGAGAAGGAGGCAAGTTGTCTTCTGCAGAACCATAACATAATTGGTCTAAAATGGGGATTTCAAAGCACTGGTAAAAGTCAAAAGAAAAAGATGCAGTTCCTCACTTTAGGCAGTTGGCACCTCCTTTAAAAAGCTGACATAAAGAATAACTTTTAGCAGTTAGTTAAATATTTCTCCACAGCCAAATTTCGTTCCTTTCCCATACCTGTGGATGTTATAGACAAATTAGTTACAGACACTCAACATGTAACAACTCTAACATTTTTAAATAAATATTTTAAGTTATTTTTGACCATGTTCATAATGATATTACCAGGGACTCTGTAAGGCTTCTCTCCTTAAATCCAAGGCTATCCCATGATGACAGTAGGTTGAAATGACAATCTGATAGAGATGGAAAGTGAATGTGTGTGTGTGTGTGTGGCTATGTACAGAGACAGTCAGAGGACAAGAAAACATGCTCTTTCAATAGAGAACCTACCATGCTAATCATAATTGATTAGCTTTTATTTATACTTAAAGGTCCCAATTCATGAAACCATCCACCTTTTAAAAGGCTCGGTCTTTGTTTGACTTTGAACACTTTCCAGATTTAGGGCTGAATTTCAAAATAAAAAGAGGCAGAGTGAGAGTGCCGTGTGCCCACAACAATCTTCTGTAGGCTGCCTGCATCTCCTGTATCTTTGCAGCAAGAACTGCCCCTGTTGCTTCTGAGTCTCAGGAAGAGGCTGCAAATCTCCAGAACTGATAACATTTGTAATGTACGTGATAAGTTACAAGGACACATGAAAAAAAGTATCACATCAATAATATAATCTCTCACATACCATAAGAACATTATAGTATTAATGAACATATTCCTCCCTGGAACTTCTAATATCAGAAATCCTTTCAAATTGCCACCACTAATAAAGAACCAGCCCACCAAATGTGGATCTTGCTTAAAAAAAAAATTCCTTCGCAAAATACCACCTGCTCATTTGTAGATAAAATACTCCTCCCTAGGTCAAGCCAATAAACCTATTGTGCCGTATCAGAAAAGTCCTGTGCTCATCATATTGATGTGAGTATAATGCATGCACAAGCACACTCCACATGTATGATAGTAATATTCTTGAAATAAATTTCAGGCTTTGTGGCTCTGTAGCTATATCTTCATCCTTCTGCCCACAAATCCTCTTCCGGCATTACATCTATCATTGCAAAGCTCATCTTTTGCCCAAACATGGAATTTTTCAACCCAAAGTTGCATTTTCTTGGGGGCTCAGGGCTGAATAACGTTCAGCACTTCTTTTGAGTGCAAAATTTTTAAATGTATGTATCTAAATCAATTGCATATATACAGAGGCACAAACAGATTTTCAAATGATTCCAGCCCAACTTTATATCCTTGGAGATGGCTTCCTCTGAGGGGTGAACCAGAGGCTCAGACTGGAGTCCCTGCACCAGGACAGGCATTAGCTGGCCTGTGCTGAAGGGACAGGTTGGTAGCCACACCTCCTCACTGACATGGCGCTGTGTGCCACCTAAGTGCTCATAGCTGCATATCTGAATCAAGCTGCTGCTGTGTCCTCACACCTTTACATGGTGAGCTGCCAGACCAGAGATGGAGAAGTTCTCCCTGCTTCCTTGACCTAAACGTGTTCTGCAAGGCTGACCAGGAGATAGGCATCAGCTAAATTCACACCCAGAGGCTCAGAAATCCTGAGAAACCATTGTCTCCTCTCAAGCTGCTCATCAACTCTGAAAACCAAGCCATTGACTCCATCTGCCTTGCCTCCACAAGAGCAGGCACTGAAGAAACTCTCCTGAGAAAGAGGGCTGTCTCCACAGCAGTCCCTGGCAGGTGATCTCGGCAACTGCTTCCTCACCAGCTTATAAAAAACCTCTATACTTACTACCTAGTTGCAGTTGTTAAGGAGAAGATGTAGAAAAACACATTTTAAGTACAGGGACCAGTGCTCCTTCCATTCACTATGGTGTCACTTGCCTTCTAAAAACCAAGGAGCAAGCCATGCACTTCAGGAGCAGCAAGACAAGGAAGCAACAGCCCTTGATGTACCCTTTGCCCTGTCTGCACCCAGGTACTTGGTGTGCATGTCCAGCCGACAGCAGAAAGTGTTATGGCATTTGTATCAGGAAGGGCTGCTTCTTCAGCACGGAAAGGTGCAGAAAGCACATGATCAAACCAACAAGACCATCCAAAGCCATCGCCTTCCCACTAACAGCATCCAAGAGCGAGATCGTTTCAGCAGGGACAGAGAGGTCATCTCTATGAAAGTGAGTATGGTTACTTAAACTGGAGGCTTGGGAAGCCACACCATCATCCTGGCTGCTTTCTAACCTGGCTTTTACTATGAAGAACTTGCTCCATCAAAAACAAAACTACCTTTTACTGGGTGCCAGGGGCTCAACCTCAGGTTTTAAATTCACCCATCTACAAAACATCAGCATGCTCTCTGGGGCTCTTCCAGTGCTGTGGAAAGATTTGCCAGTGAAATTAAAGAACTAATGATCATATTTGTGAGCTTGCCTGGTACTTAACAACTCAAATCAAAGCCAGTCTGTTTCAACTTCTTTTGCCTTTTCTCATCTGCTTGAAGTCGTTAGATGACTGACAGCCAAGTCCTCAGCAAATCTTTCAAAGAACAAAAAATAAAAGTCTCTGGCTACAGAAGGCTGTCACCAATGTCCCAGTCAAAGTGATAGATGCACTACGCTTTCATGTCACTGCTTAAAAACATGGGAAAAGGCTGCCTGTTTGTAATGTTAACAAAACACAAGATCTGGACTTAAGAAAAGGTGGGAAAAAACACATTAAATAAACACAAGACAGGTGGCTATATAAAAGCCAAATCATCTAGGATACATCTGAATGCTTGTCTGGAAAGCTCTGCAATGTTCAGGGGAAGCCTCCAAATATTTACTACAGCAAGTGCTTCACTGATGTTAATTTTATTTCTTCTCCAGCCCATCACAGGTAAACACTACTTCTATGGTTTAACACTTATCTCTATGGTGAAACATCATCTCCATGTTGAAAAGTGTCCCTTGAAACAATACTAATTAATTGCAGCTAGCCCACAGAGATGTCTGAGACATCTTGGGAGATCTAAGACAGCAATGGACACAGGTATTTACAATCTGAATTCCAACCCCAGTGCTGTAATTATTAACCCTCATGATGGAAGTTCTTCAGAAGCAGGAAATCTCTGACTTTCGCACCCTGTACAGCACCAAGCAGTGTTTACAAGTAAATACAAGCTTGTAGCAATGCAGGATTCAATTAGGAAAACCTTGTGAGGGACCTGTTGTCCTGCTTGAAGAACCATCCAGATAATAGGAAGACAACTTTGAAGTGACTTGGAGCTCCATGCATTCCCCTGGACTTGTTCTGCAGCTGCTTCCAAGCAGCTGGTGGGGAACGCAGCCAGGGGCACCGGCCGGTGATGCAGGAGGAGTCACCATGGGGAGGGGTAGCACGGACAGCACACTGTGTCCTACCTTGACAGATGTGCAAATGTCCTCTCTTACAGTTGTAAGACCAGGCAAACACATTATACAGTTCTGTAAACTCCTCTCTGAGGGAAACATGATACTATTTCTTTGTTTTATTATTACTCCTAGTCAAGTTTAGGTGCTGCATACACATGCCCCTAGCTGGCTTCTTCTGGTGCTGTGGAATTTGGGACGAGGACATCCAGCTCCTTGTGCTGGGCTCTGCTGAGGTCTGAACACTAAATAAGGGTCCTTCCAGTACTGTCAGGGCTGGTGTGCGAAGCTCACTCTGACATGTCCCTGCTCCACCAGTTTTGTGAGTCAAGAGAATAATCTGTTTTCCAGTCCTATCACTTTTTATCATGGCTGCAACTGAGTGAGTTATAGGTTGCATGCTCACATGAGGTGAGTCAACTCTCCTTGAGGTCAATGGGAGCCATTCTACTGACTTCAGAGCAGGGGATTTCTGTACTACATGTGGAGAGCTATCCATCTCCTAACAGCACATGGAGCAATATAACTCAGCAGACAGTACTGACTATACAGTCATAATTTCAAAACTCTAATGGCAGAATATCCTATGTACAGAGACCTTTGGGTTATTTACAAGCTATCTAAGAGACAATAGCTATGGGAAAAAAGGCTGCTGGCTGCTTTGCACAGTTACAAATTTTAAGAGCTTGGTTTAGAGGCCTATGTATCAGACTGTTACATACTTGTTCTTTATATTCTTAGTCACTGTATTTATGTAAATACGAAAAGTACAACATAGCTTGGCTTTTCCTTCTCACCCTCTTATCACAGCGGCCACAAAAGTTCCCAGAGCAGATTTGGTTGCTGCTATTTTGGAAACGACACAGAGATCCAGCTATAAAATTTTCATGCCCAATTATTATTTTGGCAGGCTGACAGCATTTGCCTGCAGATTGCATGGCAATTTTCTATTGTTCGTTACTCAATAAAATCTGAGTGGAATCTCTTGATAGATACGCCTCTAGCCCAAAGGCCTCAAATTTGGTCTTTACTCTGCCAAATTTTAAAATGATATTGTAAACAGCAGGAGTGTTAGAATATCTCAGAAAGGTCACTGAAATCTTTTACAACAGAGAGTCTTAGGCTTTCTGACTAAAATACTACCAGCTGCCTTAAAAACTGAAAAGGTTCCTCTGCATCTGTGCCTCATGTCATCTTGTATACTGCAATGCCATAAGAAAACTGATTATAAAAGGGGATTGAGAGTCTGATATCAACCCACAAGAGCAGAGAAATTCAGTGTTTATGCTAGAACCACTACCATTCAGAGCTAAAACTCTGCTCAAACTGATTATCCTCTCTGGCATTCCAGCTTTAAAATTATCCTCCAAATAAAAATGAGAAACCTATTTTGTTCAGTACTACGGGCTGAATGCACTATTAGTCAGTGTGAAGGCTTGGTCATGCATAGCTTCGAGGGCAGTTTTGCGTGTTTGAAGAATGGAAGTTTGGCTCCCAACCTGGGAATTGGTGCATACAGAAATAATAACCAACCTTTTATTTAGCTTTCTGTTTCATGAAAGTGCATCATAGCCTGGGGCACTCAGATGATCCACTGGCATGCACCTTGTAACACCACCACAGAGCAAAGCAAGGGCAGAAAATCAGCCACAGTGGTCAGCCAAGCTGTGAGGATTTCCAGTACACTGGAAAACTTGGAAGGTGTTGGTTTGATAGCTAATACAATAACAAAGCTGGTACTGGGGGTAGTGGCTGACATTGTTTACTGTTTCTGATGAACCTGAATCTTGATATTTGGCACAATTGCTTTTTATGGTTCACTCTCAGCTAAAGGTTTGGAGCTGCTGAGTTACAGCAAATTAAATGTCTGCAATCTGAAAACATAACCTGTACATAATATTTGTATTTATACCTGACTCATATATGAAGTGTTATTCCCTTTTCAGATCTAAACTGTTTAAAAACTCCCAACAAAAATTAAAGCCAACAGGTGGTGTCTTCTGAATAAAATCATTACAGAAAAAATTACTAGACAGTCATAAAACCCTTTATCTTTGAATAAAATAGTTTGAAAAGGTCTGTGTCTATGTACTACAGGTCTCAGTAGTATCACTTTAGTCTAATATGAAGCATTTTGTCACATGAGTGCATCTATGCATCTGCTAGTTTATTTTCCAAAACCTCATCTTTTAATAAAAGGAAAAAAAAAGTTTCTAGCTGTTCAGCTCACAAAGAAACCCTCATAAAAATATCAACCTAGTGTAACTGTAGGTGTATTTGTGAGTCTACAGAGAGGCCAGAGGAGCAAGAGATGAGTTGTTCCCATTTAGCTGTGTAGGTGTGGGATGCCTGGTGAACATGACTGAAGTAACTTCAGTTTCTATGATTCTCAGAAACCTTTTCTGGAGTCCTCACTCACAGACTCATTAATCCCTGCAATGCACAGTACGATGTGCAGTGGAACAGCATACACTATCTGATGACTTTAGCCACAGTTGCAGAAGGGGAAATAGAGTTTTGTCCAGTTATCTTGATGTTGGTGTCGTGAAAGTTTCCGTAACATGTAATGAAGCCTGCTTGGTTAGGGGCCAGATGCTCCTTTGTCCTTACTGAAGAGCAGAGGAGCAGAACCCAGCTTGAGCATAGGTGAAAGAAGAGGGGAACAATGCCTCTGCAGCGTGGTTTTGCAAAACTACCACAGAATTGTTCCTCTTGAGTCCTGGGGGACAATACTTGAGCAATGCAATACAGTATATTCATCACAGGCGGAGTATAAAAAGCTAGATAAACAGCAAAGACAAGCCCTCTGGGAGGGCCAAACCAGTGATTAGTTGTAGCAGCTGTAGTAATGTGGGGTTCTGGTCCCACTCGTGTGCCAAAAGGAGAGTACCAAGGGAATCACAGCAGCATGAAAACCACATCTTCTGTCAGAGAAAGTACTTGCAGAATTCTGTGTAATGAAGTTTCATCTTTTCTGCTGTGCTTGGACATAAGAGTTATTCATGTGCAACTCAAATGTGACTCATTTATTTAGGGTTTGCCTTTACTACTGCTAGTTCTTTCTTAAAGGGCAGGTTTTTCAAATCCATTGGATTTGGGTCTTCTCAAATCATGTGATGTTTTCTATGAGTGTAGTAGGGGTCCTACTCCAGGATTTTCTGTAAGAGAAATTAATTCAGCATGGCAGCATTATAGGTACCATTGCTTAATTCATGTGGACAAGCAAATATCTCTGCTGCTGCTTCTGCTGGCATGTGAACAGTAACATATCAGCTCATGTTTTTAAATTATCAGAAAAGAAACTTCAGGTGTTATTTACCTGCAAAGAGGTTCTACAAGGTCCTTGTCAAGAAAATCATGGTCTTTCTTTACTGCAGCAATGTCAATGGGAAACTGGGAGTCTACAAAAGGAGACACAATATTAAGATGACTGCTTGCTAGTCAAATGAAAATACATTATCTACATCTAAAATGCTTTGCATGTGCTTGCTCACTGAAATCTAGTATGACCAATTTCACTCAGCTCTGGTTCCCTTCCAGCTGTATCTGTGACCCTTTCAGTCATTTTATTTTATTTTTTTCTGTTTTTTTTTTTTTTTTCCTGTTGAATGTCCTGTGTACCAAAGAGACAGCAAGATTATTTCATTTTGAGTTTAGTAAGGTACTCAGTTGTTAGCTATTCTTTCTAGCACCTAGCACAAATGAATGAGATCAGAGAATTACCAACACACTTTCTTTATCCACATGAGCAACAAGGTTCTCCATTCCCATCACAGTGACTTAATGAGTAATTTGATGGACAGACTTTTCCCATGAAACAGAAATGTTCTGCACTTTTTGATTTTAATACAGATCCCAATAACAATGATTTCAGACAAAGGGTTACTCAAGTAACAGAGACAAAAAAAATGAGCTGAATTATAACCCCCAATATTAGCTAAAAAGCCAGACGTGTTCTGGAAGCTGACATTTGTAATGAAAAGTGACATGGCTGCAACATATTAATGGGCTCTGTAACGGTGGGACGGGTTCCAGCGCTGTGGCTGCTCTCCAGACTGCTCTGCCATGCTTACGTACCGCAGCAGGACACTGGGATACAGGAACTGCAGCCAGCATTTTCAGACACTAGTGCTTAACACTGACATAATAGATGCCTGTAAAAAGGACTTTGTTTTCAGAGATGCAGACTGTCTAGAGTGCATATTGACTGTACAGGAACTATGGGAGCCCAGCACAGGCTGTTTTTTGGAGGGAACATCCCTATGAGTTCGGCAGGTAGCGGGCTCTCCTTTCTTTGGGGGAGTCAGTATCTGAGACTGATTATAAGGCAGACAGAAAAGTACTACTGGGCATCCAGGGGCTGTGGTAGACGCACACCTATGTCAGCTTTGGTCTGGCAGGCTTATTAGTCTTAATTCCCTGCTGGATTTAACAGAGCCTGCCTGGCTCTTGTGGAGCCACCTGAGCATCTCTGCACGATGCTCCTAGTCCCTGGGCACCTGAGCAGCCCATCAGGAGCCAGCACCTGAGCCTTGAGGGACCACAGCTGCCCATCAGAAGTCATGGAGATGTCCTCGGCATCATGCCCCCCACCGCCCTCAGCCCCACGTGAGGGGATGGATGGCGTCTGAGCCGGCTCTCTGCAGAGCTGGCTCTGACCCATGAGGTTTCTTGGCCATCAATCCATGCATGGAGTCGTGCTGCCTCCAGACCCAAGCTGACCCTGGAAGGTGTCCAGCGGTGTTTGGCGGAGCTGCACTTCAGCTAATAAGCCCGAGCAGGCCTGAGCTGGCTCTGTGTCTCTGGCAGAGAGAATATGCAGTTTGGGAAAAATGAGGATCAGCTGCAGTTTCCCTCTCAGCTAGGGAGAGCAGGAAAAACCCAGCTCCAGTCCCCAAACTGCTCCTGAATGTAGCAGCAGTGCAACCACTCACCCTGACCTTGGGGACAACGCTTCCCTAGGCATGAACTTTACAGCTAGGGAGGGGACACAGATATTTGCTTTGAGTTAGCACCAAAATATTGGCTTTTCTTGCTTTGCAAATGTAAAATGCAGCTCAGATTACTCACTTTTGGTAACTTTGCAGAGTTTTCAATCTTATTTTCAGTAATATTGAAATTTTCAGTAACTTTTAGTGCTTTCCATCTTATTTTAGACACAGTTCAGGAAGTTAAAAAAAAAAAAAAGACTTATGTATTTGGATTTTTTATACTTGTTTTTGTTAACCTTTGAAGTTTACACAAACTGTGTCCCTTTTTTCTTCCAATGGCTATGAGGGCAAGAATCATACTCTTCTTTAGGCACTAGTATGACTCCAGAAGCTGAGGCTTTGTGAAGCAGCCAGCCATGGCCATAACTCAGTCAAATGCAGAGCTGGCCGACTGCAAGCTCTTCTGGCAAGGGCCCAGTGCACTTCTCAGTCACACAAAGAGGAGAAAAACCTACTTACCCTCATAGAACTGAGCATATTGGGGAAATCCAGCTGCACGTAACCAGTCACACGCTTCCTTTGCTTCGATTTCTGAGCAGAAAGAGAAAAGAGAAAAGTTCGGTTTGTTATTTTGCATTGGAAGTTCTTTTAATTACAAGGAAATAGAAGAGAATTGGTAGTAGCTGTTTGTTGCTTAAAAGTACTGTCATCACTCTGAAGTATTTTTTAATAGCATGAGAAAATAAAATAGAGTCCCTCAAAGAAATCCACCTGCCTCCACAGGACCCTGAGGTTTGCATAGCTGCTTGGTGACTGGGATGAAGTGTTGATCATCTCCACACAGAGGGAGAAGTTGCTCAGGAGGTTTGTGGTCCTGTGTCCTATCCTCCCCCAAGGGTAAGTTGTTGGGGAGAGATGTAGATGAAGCAGGGTGGAAATGGGGTGACAGGGAACATGCGCTGTGTTTTCTCCTGCTCTGATGCTTCTTGTAGAAAAAAATCCCATGTAAAAGTCACTGAAAGCTCTGCCAGGAAAACCCCAGTGCAGGTCTAACGCTACCGAAGGGACAATTGCACAGGTAGGATGTGCCTTCCTACCTTCAGCCATTTGAACTCCATTATGTAGACTCCCTCCACAGTCAGCAGAGAATCACCAACGGGTGATTCATTTCACCTTAAAGTAGTGTCTAAAATAGGTGGAATAAATCACCCACTGACAATGCTTTTCTCTTGTGACTGCTAACAGAGGGAAAGTAAACAGCTACAGGTATGTCGGTCCAGCTAACTAAAATAGATACAGGCAGTAGCTTCAAGCATAGGACCCCAGACTGCTTCACTCTAATTTTAATCCACTTCCAGGCCTGTTTTGGACTGTTTCAGTTATCTATCAAGACAAATATTTTCTTGAGAAGACTAGTTCTAAGCAGTGAGGAGAGGAATCAGTCTGTGTCATCTTGTCCCTGCTTCTCCACTATTCAGAAGTATGGACACAGCTGATGCTGGACTAGGTTTCTCCTTTCACTGAGTATCCTACGCTTATGGAAGAGGTGGGCAATTATCAGCTGGACATGAGAATAGTCCCTCCTTATTTTGGAGGTGACAGTAGGGATAGGTGAGCATGAGAAAATGGAAGAAAAACATGTTCAAGAGGGGGACTATATAAGACCTAAAGCTTTTTGCACAGGAGAGGCAGATCCACCCCATGCAATTACTGAAGCAGCAATAAATAAATGTCAGCTACACAAAACCAGAGGATACATTTTGAAGTGTCGCTAGCAAAACAGACTTTATGCACTCCAGCAGTCACACACACAGTTACAAACCCAACCTCTGAGATGACTGATGCATGTTGACAGTAGAGTACCTCACTTTCTACCAAGCTCCCTGGGCTCATTTTATGGAAAGCAGTGTGCCAGGACTGGCTCTGCCCAGCACCCGCACTGCCTGCATGTGCAGCTGCTCCCAGAGCAACTGGAGGAACAACTGAAAATAGAAGCTCACCCAGATAAATGTGGGGTTTTGGGGAAACCAGGGCAACACCTCCTTACTGCCCAGATTTGGATCAGGATCTACCACTTGAACAGTTTTGGTTTACAAGATCAAAGTCGAAACACATATCTGCACCTTTTACATTTGCAAAACGCTAAGGAATGGAGTGAGCAGGTGTTGAAGAAAGTAGACATTTTACGTTGCTTAGTATTCAACCTGAATGGACCAGACAAGGGTTTTGGTACATTAGTGGTTGTAAAATCTAGGCAGGCATAATACAAAACCCTAAACATAAAACAAGCAATGGAACTGGAAGAAAAAAAATCAGGCTCAGTTGCTCTTCTGTTTTCGACTAAAACGCATTTTTTACATAGGAGATGCTGGCATGAATTTTTCCCCATGTAATTCTGTTCAAATCAGTCATTATACCCCTAATGACTTTACACACTGAAGCTCATCATAAAACCTGCTTTGAATACACTCTACAGTATGTGACCCACACACCTTTCTGCTCCTCTAAATACCGAGTCATGCCAGCAAATTTTGTTGCAGAAATCAAAATTCAGAACACAAAGTCTACGTATCAAAAGCCCGATTTCCCAAAGATGATTAGACAGCCACTGACAGGTCTGCAATGGCTGCAATTGTTAGCAGTGCTGAAAAGGATTTACCACCAGGTCTTCATTTGCTTTGACATCAGTTCATGTCAAGGCCAAAAAAAGGAGTATGAAAGTACATTCAGTTCTTAACACTGCACAAAAGAATGAGCAGCTTACATAAAACGTGGCTCTCACTACTGCACATCTGTGTGCTGAAAGCACATCTCTATTATGTTCCAGTGAGACTGAATATTTTTATTAAACGCTTGGAAAAAAGACAAGTCTTTATACTTTTTTCTTTTGCTTAATTCAATCTCATGAAACACAGATGAATCAATCCCATTTCAAAATGTATTTTACAACTCAGAACAGCTGTACGTACATTCTAGCTTCATCTGTCCTGGAAGCACAACTAACAGAGGCTGTGGGTGATGGAGAATGTTGCCATTTAATGCTCTTATACGCTTATCATATTTCAGTGTTTTTTGCAGTTGGCTGCTCAGAGGAGCTTGCTGAGGAATCTTCCTGTAGCCCAAGCGAGATCTAAAAAATCTCAGGTTGCAATGGGTGAATAATTGCAGGGAATAACCAAGGAAGTAAACCTCACCCTTTTGCTTGGTTTGCTTTTTGTTTTTGCTTTTTTTTGTGCGAGGCTCTTTGTAACATACTGCAACCAGTCAAAAATGTTTTGACTGATTAACTTCTGTCTTCAAAACTTTGACTCCATCTTCTTCATGAAGGCATCTATGGGAAGTATTCTCATTTTCTGAATCATCACCTCAAACAAACAGATTCAGCCTTGAATAAGATTTGCTAAGAAGTCAGCTTCCAGGATACTGAGTGTCAGACATGTATCAGTGCCCAGTTCCCTCCCATATCTCTCTTTTCTTTTTGGTCTTATTCAGAGGACAGCAGAAGGGGAGAAGTGCAATGTGCTGCTGCCCCAGCCAAAACTATGACGTTGCTCTTACAAATGTTTTTCCACTGGCTAAAGGCACCTGTTCCAGCCATTCCCCTCCCAGTTGCTCCTACAGTTTAGGTGAAAAGGCACAACCAAGGATTTACTCCTCAGCAGACACCAAAGGTGATTTCTATTATCTCACTCCAGGTGTGCAATCAAAGCTATAGTTCAGAATGCATTACAGATGCTTTCATTACTGGATATTGCAACGCTTAAAACATAATTTGAGATTCTCAGTTTAACCTTCTCTTTCTGTGCACATACTCACATATTTGCTTTTTGTTACTTTCTAGTTAAACATCAGCGAAGACTTCTTTGAGAAGGGATGAGTACAGCACCAAAAAAACCTCGCTAAAGCTGTCAATGAAGGGTTGCAGAAACACTTTTGGCAGCGTTGGTCCTGTTCTGTTCCCATGTCCAGGCTAAAACAAGGGTCTGAACCAGCCTGCAGCAGCTGCACTGTCCTGGTGCAACCCTGAAGGACCTGGAAAACTACATGTGTTCACAGGAGGCTTCAAGACAGCTTGTCAACAGCACAGAGAAGGGCTGTCACACTGAGAAGAGTGATTTTAGAGATGACATGGCTTGTAGTTTTGTGCTTAAGGCTGACAGGAGCCACAGCTCCTCCCAGAAGCACATGAGCCACCACCAACCCACAAGCATCATCTCCCTTGGTGTGACCAAAAGGCTGCTCACCCCAGCACACCTGATGGTGGGTTTGTCTTTATGCACTACTTCCCTGCTCTGTTGATGGAAAAAAAGTTAGGGATAATTTACCTACTGCTTTCCACTTGCTTGTGCAGCAGTTAATGACAATCATTAATTATTAAGGCTAGGTAATAATTCAGTCACAAGTATTGACAAGTATCATCATGTCTCACAGTACAAGGGGTTTTTTCAGTTTTTAATTGAAGCTTGACAGGAAACAAATTTCTCTTTTCCATTTCACACTTTTCTACCAGTAACAAGGCACATTTCTGGGGAGAATGGGGTGATTAACTCCTCATGGCCTCCATATCCCCCTCATCTAACAGCTCTCCCCAGGAGGTATGTCCCAAGTCCCCTGCACACAGATGTTGCTGCTGCCCTTCCTTGCATCTTGCCCCAGAGGCCCCCCCACAAGTTGCACCTGCTTCACCGAAACCTTTCAGTGCCCATATGTAAGCAGCAACTTAAAACCTTGTCACACACCTCTTTGCCAAGCCATCTTTTTTTTTTTTTTTTTCCTATGGGATTGTGTCTTAATCTTTCCTCCTAGAGTTGTCCCACTGTGTATTAAATTAAATGTTTATCAGAGACACTGATACGGTAGCCCAAAGCATAGATCGCACAGTGGAGACTTAAGTGCAAATCTCTGATCAATTTTTTTATTTATTTAGGATGTAAGTAGAGTGAAATAAGGAGAGAGAGGTTCACCCAGGAAGCATGACAGAT
The DNA here is from genome assembly GCF_047716275.1 of Strix uralensis. NCBI lineage: Eukaryota > Metazoa > Chordata > Aves > Strigiformes > Strigidae > Strix > Strix uralensis. Next base: position 112,656,089 of record NC_133973.1, on the reverse strand, counting down.
GTTCAGAGCACAGCTGAGACCTGGCTTTGAGTCCATCTCTAGTGTTAAGCAGGTTTGAGCTTGTGACCCCCAGACCATGTGGGTGCTCTGGCTATTCTGGGGCTGAAATGGAGACAGTTGCTTGCAGTCTTTCTCCCTCTTCCAACACTTTCTCCGATTCTTCACAAACTGCTTTGATGGTGCCCAACACCAGAGGAAGACTCTAGTAGCCAGTTGCCACCAAAGGGGACATCCTGCCCTGCCTACTCCATGCCAGCTGGCTCCTTCTCCTGCTTCCCTTTGTGCCTTACCAGCTCCTGGCTAACCCTCTGGAGATCTAGCTAGAAAACTAACCCCCAAAACTGGGAACAGACTGCTGTTGGATTAGCAAGCTGACCCAGACCCTCTAAGGGTCCTGTTTAGTCCACATTAGCTGTATTTTAATGAGCCCCATAAAATCAAACCACTGGGACAGTCCTTCCTCATGTGAAAGAATGCAGGAGACCTGTCTAGAATGTGTTTGTGGCAAATTTCTCTGTCAAGAGAAAATCATGTAAGTAAATTAATTTTCTAGCTTGGGGCCTTATCACTGTTCATGAATATTGGTACTAAGACCTAGATACTATAGTCCTTTCCCTTTTTCTGTCTAGACATCAGCATTTCATCTTATTTCTGCCTTTCTGCCACTCTCCCTCTGTCTCTTCTATCTTCTGTTTTGGTGTTTCTCCCTTTTATTAAAACTGTATTTTTTATTTAAGATTCAGATATCCCTTTGCACAATGCAGTGAAAGAAAGAGAAACTAGAATAAATAAGGTACATAATTACCCCATCTATTGTGTTTATGCCAACTTTATGTGATAACCTTTATTATTCATCTGTCTGTAACAAATCACTGTTTATGCTCACTTTATTCTTTCCCCTGTATTGCTCACCACTTAAATCTAATTTACTAGGCTTAAGATAAAATATCTGGGAGTATTACAGAAAATGATTATTTAAGTCATTCGAAAGGAGTGCATTTTATTGTGAAGCTGCATCAGTGAGCTCCAGTGGCCATCCCAAGTTGGTCTGTTAGGTAGAAGAGATCTCATTCTTGCAAGTGTTGTTTGGAAGTAGAGTACCAGCTTAGTTACAGCTCACAGGGTTTGCAGGTGGTTAGCCTGGTGCTACACTTTACATTAACTTTTGGTCCTTGTCTTAGTCTCTTCTTCAAGAGGAGGAAAACTGTTGGGGTGACAGAGTTTGTACTGCATCTTCCAGAAAAACATCTACCTGGCATTTTAGGGTCAGTGTGGAGGCTGGGTTTAATAACACTTAGGTTTAATAACACCTTTTACTTTCAGGAGCTGCTGTGGACCTGTGTGAAAGGTGAAGCAGAGAATACTCCTGGGGAGGAAACACTGATCATGTCTTACACCTGAGGCATGCTCAAGGCAGCCATAGACACTGTGTGGGAGAGTTTCAGCCTTGCCTCGCTGGTTTTGATGTACCCCTTGTGCCCCATACACCTGTCATGTCTCCAGCAAGCCATGCCATCAGCCTGATGTCTTCCCAGAAGAGCACTCATGAGGTCAGATGGGATCTGTAGGAAAGTTCAGTTCAGGCTGAAGCTGTATGAGAACAGGTATAGCATGTTTCAGCTTTTTCTTGCAGCCCAGTCTGAGATACTTCAATGGCTGCCATTACTCTCCTGCCCCTACACCCCATAGTCTTTAGGATACCTATCTGTGTAACTCTTATTATTTTACAGATGGGGATTTAAAGCAATTCAGAGTACATAAGCAGGTTAGAGATAAGGTTCGTGGGAATTAGGTGCCTAACTCCTTTAACTGCCCATAAAAATATGGCTCTGTCATACCTCAGTTACTAATACCCTTAGAAATTTGGCCTGTCCAGACCAAATCCCAAATTTCTGATACCTAAACCCATCACTTCATTGTCACTCAGCTACTGTGTAACACTAAAGGCTGATAGATTTCCATTGACTGGCATTTGCAAAGCTACTTCAGAGCTAAGAAATTAGATGACAGTAGGGTAAAGGTGTTAAATTGTAAAGAATGGGAAAATATTTGTAAATATGAGAAAATATGACTTTCCAAGGCCACAGAGGAAATTCACAGCAAAACAGAGTCTCACATCTATAGCTTGCAAGGAGCAGGTTAATACCTTAACTACTAGATTATCATCTCACTTCACTACTGCAAGCAGGTTGGTGTAGATCATGGAAAAATACAAAACTTCTCATATCCCTAAGGAAAAAGTCCCATGCAATTTAATAAAGACAGATGCAATTTTATGTAACTTTTCATGTTGCACTGTACCGACCAGAATTCTTTAAAAGGGAAAAATCTAAAGTTTTATTTATAGGATGGCATAAATTTTTGTGCAAAGGATATTAGTGTCTCTGAAATTATTTAGGCTTTTAGCATAATTTCCTGAGAACTCCATTTGAGGGAATTCTTCTAGGTAGAGGTCTAATGGTTCATCCTATTCCCTTCCACTCTGTAGGACTTTTCCAGAAGAATTCCAATAGTAATGCAAAGGTAATTGTACCATGCACCCATAAAATTACCATATATAGTACAAATATATCATAAATAAAATAAAACATAAGCATACAATGAATTTATATGATTTTACTACACTATGGTGCATACTCTTCAATAAATCTTGATAATAAGGTTTTCAAAAGTGGAATTTCATTGGAATTATTTTACATCATGCCATATAATTGCTATTAGAGGCAAGGTTATGTTTTGCAAGCAAGGAACAAATAAAGCTGTCAAAGCATTATTTTAATAGACCTTAAGCTTTTGCAGAATATTGCAGTACTAGTAATAATACAATAAAATATGGACCTTTTAAACTACTGTGGCTGAATATAATTCAAATGTCAATAGAAAAAGATCCTTTCAAGCTCATGAGTAGTTTCTTTATGTGTAATTCTTTACACTTGGTGAGTAATAGTCAGATGATGTCCATTCATGCTCCGACTTCTTAGAAAGGTTGAAAGTGAGAAGCATGATTATTTATGGACATGAAAAAAGATCTCATATGCTGAGAGATTAAAAGATTGGGACTGTTTACCTTGGAGAGCAGATGAATAAGGAAGGGTTATGATAAAAGGGTACAAAATCAGGGGTAATATAAAAATAGGAAATTGGGAACTTCTACTCGGTCTACCTTGCAGCACAAGGACAGGGAGATTAATGAAAAGGGAGGAATGAAAAAGAAGGAAGGCAGTCTGAACTGATAAAGTATTTTTTTTAATACAATCTATAAAATTCATTGCCAAAGGACACTGGGATCAGGAAATGAGCGGTCTTAAAACTGAGCTGGAGTCTTATCTGACTACTCACTGCTACCACAGATTCGGAAAAGGATTCTCCAGAATGGAATAAATTAAACCATACTGAAGACAGTGGTATGAGATTATTTTTTTTCCCGGTTAGATGACCCCTTATATAGCTTTTCCTTCTGAGCTACTGACATTTCTATTGCACATACATAGTCTGGGACTGTATCAAATGTTTATTTCAACCCCTACAACAATTGTTTTGTTCCCTACTACAACCAAACTCTGCACAGCCCAGCTGGGAGACTACTTGTCAGCCTTTTATCTTGAGCAAGGCTGAATTTCCCAAGAAGAAAGGTGTGCTATTCCAGCAAGACGTTAGGAACATAAGTCCCCCTTGGGCGAAAGGATTATGGTGAATTCCTTTCCAAAATTAATGAGATACTGATAAAACTGGTAGGCCTGAGATTTATAGCAGGTTCATCAGGCATGAAACTTTACACGTCTGGGAAAAGTGTCTGTATTAATATTTTTTACATCTAGATCTCATCAGAGTTAGGTATACAACACAATGGTTTCCTCATGCTAATAACATGAAGACAGCTATGCAAATACCATTGCAACAACAGGGAAAACACTAGCAGATTGCAGCATAGGAGAGACCTTGTACAATGTACTACACTCCACAAGCGTCTTCAAGCTGAGAGGTGACTCTCAGGGGCCACTGAAGCAGCCAGCACAACAAGACAGCAGAGACCCAGGGACACATAAAGAACTCAGGAGCAAGAAATAACCTGAGGGACTCCCAATTCAGAATAATTAGCCACCCTTCCAGGCAGCCATCACTGTCCCTAAGAGTCTTTATCATAAAATCAGTTCCATAGTGAATTCTCCCATTAGGTAGACTGCTAAGTAACTCCCTCTGCTGAGGTAGAGGGTGTGCAGCACAACCAGGCACCTTGAGACTAAGTTGTCTTAACATTTGAAAGTCTCAGACTTAACATTAATAACACAGCAAAGACGTGCCAGTTGATGCTGAAAAGTCACACCCTTGTTATATGGCTCAGCTATGCGATAAAAGCAAGAGATTCAGGTCTTCCTTTGAGTGTCCCCTCAAGGTCTTTGGCTGCTGCTTATCATCATGATCATTTGTATTTACTGCTGGTTTCCCTTTCTCCTTTTCTTTCTGTGTCTTCTGAAGACACTTAAAACTAACTCTCTGCCATTCATTTCTCTGACATCTTTGCTACCCACTGTCCCACATGTCCACTCAGTTTATGCAACCTTACTCCATGCTAGTTTGTTTCCTTTTTTTTTTGCCACCTTCCTTTCAAATTCCTGAAACAAGATTTTAAATCCCTCCTAACCCAAAAAATATCTCCCAGTCTTCAAGTATCACTTCAAAATCACTTTTCTTTTAGCTTACAATTGATTTGCACTTTGTGACGACACTAATAAAACAATAACTTGCATCCCACATCTCATCTTGAGGCACTTTAAATGGTTATAAAAACTGATTCGAAAGTTATATATAGGGATCACTTCATCCCTGGATGAAATGCAGCTGCATTAGGATGAAATGTGGCAGCTGCATAAAAGAATGCTGCAGCAGTTTATGACAAGAAACAAGGGGAATACTTTATCCAGCTGAAACTACTAACAGGATTTATGAGATAGATAAAATTCAAATAATATATATTGGGAGCTGACAAGGACACCAGGCTCTCCTCCCTTTAGTCTTAGGAAAAATACTCTGGTATTGCTAATGGGCAGAAGTGATTAAGAGCTTGGTTCCCTTCACATCCGCCCCCTTGCCCATTAGGATTTATATTCTTTTTCTTGCCTTCTGACAGCCCCCAGCACAGACTCAGAGGACTGAGTACCACCCATCTATTCTTCAGTACCATGTTGCCCTTCCCACCTATTTGGCCTGCTGTTCAAAAGCTGAACACTGCTGACTTGAGAATTAACAGGGCTTTGATATATGAGCACTGTATGTCCACTGAAAAATGTGTTTGGATAAAGGTCTGGTAAATGTGAGTCTTTAAGGGCTTTAATATAAAATGTATTGTATTTTTAATGTGGAAGGAACATTATCAAATAGGTAGAGAAGGGGTAACAATCGCATCCCTTGGGATTTATTCCAAAACTTCTGGTGACTCATAAAATCATGATGGGCCAAATTTTGAAAACAGACTCTTATATTATGAGTTTCTGCCTTTGGATTCCCAAGTTAAGAGATCTAGGTGGCATCTAAACTTCTACATATTATGGATCAAAGAGTAGCCTGAGGACCAAAACAGCTGCTGAGCTCATACTGAAAAGGGAAATGTTGACTCCAGTTGGTATTTACAAAACCTTGAAGTGCATGCTCACTTGCCACCCATGTTATAAAGCAATTGTTACAATGTACCATTGATAGTTCCATAACTAATAGATATTATTAGCAAGCAGTAATTGAAACATTGTAGATATTATATGATATAACATTGTAGATGTTATATGTTATGTATTATATGCTGTTATCTATTATATATGTTATATATTCATGTAACATATTCATGTTATATATTTCTATTGGATCACTATTTTTGAAGAGTAAAAGAGCAAGTGAGTGGCCCACAGGCTGCAAAGCAGCTTTGTAGAAAAGGACCTGGGGGGTCTAGTGGACACCAGCTTTAACATGAGGTAGCAATGTGCCCTTCTGTCAAGGAAAGCAGACAGCATGCTGGGCTTAGGAGGAGTGTTGCCAGCAGGTCAAGGAAGGTGATCCTTCCCCTCTTCTCAGCACTGGTGAGTCCACGTCTGGGGTGCTGGGTCCAGATCTGGGCTCCCCATTAAAAGGAAGATACAGATTTACTTGAGTGAGTCCAGCACAAGGCTATGAAGATGATTAAGGGATTGGAGCATCTGACAGATGAGGACAGGCTGAAAGAGCTGGGACTGTTCAGCCTGAGGAAGAGAAGTCTCGGGGGAATGTCATCTATGTGTATAAATATCTGGGGGGAGGGTGCAAAGAGGGAAGAGCCAGGATCTTCTCAGTGGTGCCCAGTGACAGGCAATGGGCACACACTGAAACACAGGAGGCTCCGTCTGAACATCAGGAAACACTTTTTTACCCTGAGGGTGAACGAGCACTGGTACATGTTGCTCAGGGAGGTAGTGGAGGCTTTGTGCTTGGAGACATTCAAAAGCCATATGGACATGGTCCTAGGCAGTCAGCTGTAGGTGGCCTTGCTTGAGCAGGGGGGTTGAACAAGATGACCTCCAGATGTGGCTTCCTACCTCAACCATTCTGTGATTCTGTGACTATTTCAGGAAATGTATAAAAATAACCCTAAACTGACCCAACAGTGAGGAGGAAAATATCTCCACCAGCAACATCATACATCTCCTAGTGGAGAATTTCAGATGAAGACTTGCTATAAGCTCGTTGACACCCCTTTTCTTCTTCAGGAAGACTAGCACCATTGATTTGAGGACCCAGAGAGTCATAGGAAGGGTAAGCATAACACCAGGGAGAGATGTAGCTAATAGGAAGTATGTATGTATCAATTCCAACTGTACCACTACTGGAAACTTGCCATAACTTTATACTTGGAATTATAAGTGTTCTTATCTTTGTACCCGGACTAACTCTTTGATTAGATTGCTAATACTTTAATTACATGAGGAGTAAATTCTTCAATCTGTACACAAGGTATATTTCTTCAGTGCACATAAATTGCACAGTGTTTTGTCTGGTACTCTGCCCTTGAAATCTGTTTTGAATTTGGATGCAGCAGATGGATCCCACTACATGCAGCTTGCAGCTACCCTCCATCCTTGCAAAGTTTTGAAAAATGTCATCTCTTGCAAGGCTAGAGGAGATTTGCAGACAGCTTGAATTCAAGCAGCATACAAGATGCACAAGGTCTCTGGAGTGGCCTGACATTCAGAGGGCTCCCAAGAGGATGTAGTGCTGGTCTGAGCATTAGTTTCAGCTCTCATGGGTACTCGTAACTCCAATTAAAGACAGAGATTAATGTCTCTGGAAGTCAGGGTTTTCAAGCACAGTGTCCTAAACTGGAGGTCAAGTTTCAGACTTCAACGCATCGCTTAGGTTTTTCCACAATACCCAAGGTGGTTTGCATGTGTGCGGTACTGAAGTTAATTGGTCAGACAGTAATTGGAGCTCATCAGATGAAAGGCATTATGGAATGCAGAAGAATGCTTCATGTTATAATTTGAGTGAAAATGTAAACAATACCCCAAAAGATAGATGTTGTCACCGTAAACTTTCTCTCTGAATTATGCAGATAAGTAGAACAAAACGTAATTTCTTATCAACATATTAATTATTCCTTGATTATACTCTTCATGTGCTGTAGATGTTAAAATTACATGTGGGCAATCAGATATACATCAGAGAATCTCTACCCATCTGAGGTGGTCTTCATGCTGTGAATTTATATTAAACACTGAACATTAATATGAAACTAACTCCCCTTGGAGATAAGACTTTGATGTATTAATAAAAAAGACTTCTCAGTTCTTTTTTATCATAAATTAAGATTAAAGCACTTTCTTTTGGCGTTCTGTGTGACATGAGTAATTTGTAGTGCAAGAAACATTGTTGAGATACAGGATATACAGAAGAGCTCAAATATTCAAGACAGCGATTCAAATCCATGCTTGTCCACAGTGAATGCAATGCAAAGTCCTGAGCTGCCACCTGGTATTATCAGTATTATCTGCTCTTATCAGCATTATCTGCTGCTACCAGCTGATTAAACAAGCAGATCTGCCTTTAGATCCCACTGTTTCCTTATTAGCTCTTTCCATGAAATGGCCTATTGAGAAAGATATCCTCTGTATTTCTTCTGAAAAAACTGAACCCCAAACAGCAGAATGCCACTTGTTCACACAGTTTGGAAGAAGTTGTCATCTACACAAAATCCAGTAACACAAGGGCTGGCATTATCCTGAAAGTACAGGCAAGAGCTGCACCTACAAACCCAGATGACTTTTTCTGATTCACAGCCATATTGCAATTATTATAATTGAAGTATATCAACATTGTTAACATTTCATCATGTCTCAAGACCGTAGTGAAAAATAATTTATAAAATGAAGGTTAACATAATTTGTGGATATCCACTTTTTTATTACTATTATTTCTAAGAGGATTAAACATCTGGCTGGATGGCCAGGTCCAAAGAGTTGTGGTGAATGGAGTTAAATCCAGTTGGCAGCCACTCACAAGTGGTGTTCCCCGGGGCTCAGTACTGGGGCCAGTTCTGTTTAAGATATTTATCAATGATCTGGACAAGGGGATTGAGTGAACCCTCAGTAAATTTACAGATGACACCAAGTTGGCAGGAGTGTTGATCTGCTTAAGGGTAGAAAGGCTCTACAGAGGGATCTGGACAGGCTGAACCGATGGGCTGAGGCCAATTGTATGCGGTTCAACAAGGCTCAGTGCTGGGTCCTGCACTTGGGACACAACAACCCCCATGAAATGCTACAGGCCTGGGGAAGAGTGGCTGGAAAGCTGACAGGCAGAAAAGGACCTGGGGGTGTTGGTTGACAGACAGCTGAATATGAGCCGGCAGTGTGCCCAGGTGGCCAAGAAGGCCAATAGCATTGTATCAGATATAGTGTGGCCAGCAGGACAAGGGAAGAGATCATCCCCCTGTATTTAGCACTGGTGAGGCACCTTGAATACTGTGTTCATGTTTGGGTCCCTCACTACAGGAAAGACATTGGACCGTGTCCAAAGAAGGGCAATGAAGCTGGCGAAGGGTCTAGACCACAAGTCTTATGAGGAGCAGCTGAGGGAACTGGGGTTGTTTAGTCTGGAGAAAAGGAGGCTGAGGGGAGACTTTACCACTCTCTACAACTACCTGAAAGGAGGCTGTAGTGAGGTGGGTGTTGGTCTCTTCTCCCAAGTAACAAGTGATAGGACAAGAGGAAATGGCCTCAAGCTGTGCCAGGGCAGGTTTAGATTGGATATTAGGAAAAATTTCTTCACTGAAAGGGTTATCAAGCATTGGAACAGGGTGCCCAGGGAAGTGGTTGAGTCACCATCCCTGGAGGTATTTAAAGGACGTAGATGTAGGTGTAGATGTGGTGCTCAGGGACATGGTTTAGTGGTGGACTTAGCAGTCTTAGGTTTATGGTTGGATTTCATAATCTTAAAGGTCTTTTCCAACCCAAATGATTCTATGATTCTATGATCAAACACCCATATCTGTTTAACGCTTTTTTCCAGCTGCTATTTACTACAAGAATATTACTAATGAGAGCTGCCAGGATGTCTTCTTACGACTGTATGAAGAAATGAAAAGTCAGTAAATTAATGCTAAGAAGAAATTTTATTTTCTTTAACTGGATATTCTGAACTTGGTCCATCTTCCTTTTTGGAGTTGGATTGATCCTATGTCAGTGCCAGATGTGATGTGATTAAGGCCTTTGACACCATTTCCCACAGCATTCTCCTGGCGAAACTGACTGCTTGTGGCTTGGATGGGCACACACTTTGCTGGGTAAAAATCTGGCTGGATGGCCGGGCCCAAAGAGTTGTGGTGAACGGAGTTAAATCCAGTTGGCGGCCGGTCACGAGTGGTGTCCCCCAGGGCTCGGTTTTGGGGCCTCTCCTGTTTAACATCTTTATTGATGACCTAGACGAGGGGATCGAGTGCACCGTCAGTAAGTTTGCAGATGACACCAAGTTGGGTGGGAGTGTTGATCTGCTCGAGGGTAGGGAGGCTCTGCAGAGAGACCTGGACAGGCTGGAGCGATGGGCTAAGGCCAACTGTAGGAGTTTCAATAAGGCCAAATGCTGGGTGCTGCACTTGGGTCACAACAACCCCCAGCAGCGCTACAGGCTTGGGGAGCAGTGGCTGGAGAGCTGCCAGTCAGAGAGGGACCTGGGGGTGTTGATTTACAGCCGGCTGAACATGAGCCAGCAGTGTGCCCAGGTGGCCAAGAAGGCCAATGGCATCCTGGCTTGTGTCAGAAATAGCGTGGCCAGCAGGGACAGGGAAGTGATCTCACCCCTGTACTCGGCACTGGTGAGGCCGCACCTCGATTACTGTGTTCAGTTTTGGGCCCCTCACTACAAAAAGGACATTGAATTACTCGAGCATGTCCAAAGAAGGGCAACGAAGCTGGTGAAGGGTCTGGAGCACATGTCGTACGAGGAGCGGCTGAGGGAACTGGGGTTGTTTAGTCTGGAGAAGAGGAGGCTGAGGGGAGACCTCATTGCCCTCTACAACTACCTGAAAGGAGGTTACAGAGAGCTGGGGAAGAGTCTCTTTAACCAAGTAACAAGCGATAGGACAAGAGGGAATGGCCTCAAGTTGCACCAGGGAAGGTTTAGACTAGATATTAGGAAGTATTTCTTTACAGAACAGGTTGTTAGGCGTTGGAATGGGCTGCCCAGGGATGTGGTGGAGTCCCCATCCCTGGAGGTGTTTAAGAGTCGGGTTGACATAGCGCTGAGGGATATGGTGTAGTTGGGAACTGTCAGTGTTAGGTTAATGGTTGGACTGGATGATCTTCAAGGTCTTTTCCAACCTAGACGATTCTGTGATTCTGTGATTCTGTGATAAACTGGCTCTGCCATGAGCAGGGGTTGGACCAGATGGCCTCCATTGTTTGATGGTTCTACGACTTTTTAAAGTTATTTCAGTGACTGAAGAAATAGCATATGCTTATGTAAAGATGTTATTGTGAAGTAAATTTTACCCTTTGTTTTGACTGTGCAGTGCGGTCAAAACAGTGGAGTCACACTAGTGTGTGTTTCAGCGTGATCTAGTCCAGAGCCACTAATTAGATGGCTGTATGATGATCTTTATAGAGTCATGAGAAAAACAAAAAGATTAAAGGAAACAATTACTCGCTTACTAAAAAAAGAAAATTTTTCCTCACTCTGTCTTCACAAAGGCACCCATTTTTACAAAACTCCCTCCCAAACACTCCTCTCCAACACAAAAACAGTACTAAGTGTGGGAAAGTCAAATTAAAAGTTCCTTTTTACAGTAGCAGTGCAGCTACTGTTCAGACACTGTTCAGATGGTTTCCATCATCCATCAGACGATGGAAATCTTGTTTAATTTTACTGACTAGATACAGATAACTTTCAATACCAAAGTGCTGAACTCAAAGGCCAGAATTTTAAGGATATTTAAATTTCCTAACTGATAGGGTGCAGATCTTTGAAGATATTTGAAGTATTTAACTTTCATTTGTCTCCTCATGCACCTTTGATTCTGATTCACCCATTCCTGTCTTCTACTACCAGGTGGCTGCAGGTATTTTCTATACACTTTGGCACATACACATCTAAACGCACTTCAAAAACCCAAAGGGAAGATTACAGAGCAAACAGTTTTACCAGTGAACTGAAATGTTTTGGATATCTGAACTAAAATACTTCCAGGATTTTTCTTCACACAAATCATCAGATTTTTTGTTCGTTCCTCTTTGCAATGGAAGTTGCAGTCCATACAGCTACAGAGCAACACACAGAAACCAGGCTAAAGCAATTTCTACGTGATAGCTGTACATAAACATTTATTCGTTCATAGTGGAGGGAGGAAGGAACAGACAACTTGGCTATGTTGGTATAGTTATTATTTTTAGCATTGTGGCTGAAGTCTCCAGTTTCCTTTCCATACATTCTTTTATAGAAGGCTGTGGGGGTTTTATGTGCTACTTCAAGTAGAGAACAGACTTTTAATGTAGTAAAAATACTGGTTTTCCATTCTGCAGCTCACCTAGGTCTGTTTCCAGCTATTAAAACAATTGTACAAAATAACTGTTCCCTATAATACAGAATTCTGCTATGGCAGAAATAACACTGGGTATCCATAGTACTGACACTTCTCATTTCCTTACCCTTGTTACACCACAGAACAAATGGAAGCCAGATTCATAGGAACCCTGTAATTACTCAACACTAATCATTGCCAGCAATAAGCAGAGTTAGCAAAGAACTAATTAGCACGCCACCCAGGACTAACAACACTCTACACTTTTTTACTGTTATTTTTAGCTACAAGAGGGGAAGACATAAATTGCTCTTTTATCAAATAACATGAAAGAGCTTAGGTAAGTTAGACGTTTTCAGTTATCACTCTATAAAGCTGGAGCCTGCTGTTCAGCTGTGTGGCATGTATTACCCTGGAAGAAGACAACAGGAAGGCTGGAGACCTACAAGTGCTTGCTCCCTGCCAGTACAGGAGAGTGGATTTGTGGGACAGACAGCAGGAGACACCAAAGCTATTGAAGCACAAACCTACTATTTTCATGTCAATGTCTCTAGCTGGATAACAGGAGGGAATATGGAAGGGTTGGCTCTGCAAATGTCAGTCAGTCCCTGGCACTTTTTAACTTGCTGGCTGAGTTTCAACTATTTCTTAATCTTCTAATAGTTGTTGGGAAATCAGTTGGACATTTCAGCTGCCATCTCACGGATGGAGTCCCTTTGCTCTGTTTGCTGGAGAGCACATTCCCACTCATCTGAATCATTACTTGCCTGACTGTGGGCAAAGATGGCCTGGTCACTAGACAGTGCTACCAGATAGATATTTGGAAAGTAAATGACTAATTCCTTGCTCAGCTAGACTTTCAGTGGGAAACGAGACACATCACTTAACACACTTCAGTTAAAAAAGGGAAAAAAATGTTCTTCCTTCCTTAGGAAGGAAAATTGTGAGACTTGATATGTTAAAGTGTGTACTATGCTCAAAAATACGTTCCAAGTACATGAGGACCACATAGCTACCTTGCATGAGGTGGTGTTCCTTCCTTTATGACTTCAACAATCGGGTAGCCTGGATATCAAACAGGAGAAGTTTTTTTTGGTAGTATTAAGGATTTGGCTGATCTCTAGAATTCTTTATTTCACAGGAGTATTTGGCCATAGACAGACACAGGACACTTGCCCTTCCAGCAAATACTTCTTACTTGAAGTTATGAGTTTTCATAAGCCATGACCTGATTCCTGATAATTTAGAGAGCATTCACCAGGAGATCAGTGAATATAACTCCATGCTATAGCTTGAGGTCAGTTTAGTCCAAGAGAGAGGCTAGTGAAATAAAAATGAACAAATAAAGATCATGGGTTTTTATAAAAACCGAGAAGAGTGTTGAAGTGCATACTTGAAATATTTCTTCTGAACTCTGCAGCGCTGCTGGCACGCCACTGGTTTAGCACTTGGTGCTTGTTCAACGTGCGCTACGTGGATGCACCAAGGTCTGTGTACGTACATTTGCCAAGCAGAATAACAGAAGTAATGTGACTATTTCTGAAAAATGAAGTGTTTATGGCTTGCTCAGTTTCAGAATGTTTCATAATCTTCAGCACTCACAATGTGTCACTCATGGGCATGCAACATATTCCCTCTGAACAGAAGCTGCTTTGTGCTCACCACTGAAGAAGCATGTGCTGTGCGAGTGCCATACTGTATTTTGGCAGTAGCTGTTAGAAGTAAATTTACAGAGGATTAAGGAGATGGAGGGCAGCGTGCCTTGCACTGCAATTCTGCAGAGCATTAAAATATCCTGTTTAAAGAAGAGATGAGAGATGGCTGCTATTCAAAATCTTGGGATCTGAGGCTCAATTTGTTGGGCAAAATTTCCGTTTGGTCTTTGGGAAAATAAGTCCCTGAACAACAGCAGCTGCTCTTGCCCAGGAGTGTGTGAGGACACCTCCTTCCTTTGGATGTCACCTGCAGGGTGAGGTGGGAGCTGTCCACAGGGGCATAGGGCCACCCAGACCTGCCCCCACTGGAAGCTCCCCACTGGCTGCTGCGCTGCCTCTGGGATCAGCTCAGGGCCCTTCCCCATCTCCAGATGTGCTCCATGAAGAGCAGGATCCAGGGGATGCTCTGGCTTTATGTCCCCTCAAGGTCAGGAGAATGAATGTATGTGCTGAGGACATGAGCCAGTTTTGGCTGTCCAGTGCTATAGCAATGGGATACACAGATAAACACAAAGATTGAAAACTGGTTTTGTATGCTTTGAAGGAAAAGGCAAAGTACTTTATTTTCCAAGTCTAGCCTTTTTCTAGACTTGACCTTGGTCTGCACTTTTAAGAATCTGACATTTTTTGATGGTTTACTTCACTTTCAGATTTTGGCAGGGTCTAGCCTCAGATATGCCAGAAGTATGATGAGATAAGTTGTTCTCCAGACAAACAGAAGCAGAAAGCAGGCAGTTGCCTACAAAAGATGGTCTCTCCTACAGATTTCACTGTAAAAACACCTGGCTCACTTTTCAAAAGGAGAAGACTAAATCTGACTATGAAATCTCAGCAAAATGGAAGTGAAAGATTTTAAATAACCATCTTAAGAGCTCACATGTTGCTCTGAAACCACTAGTTAAAACGGAACACGATAAAGGTATTTTGCAGTATTTTTTTACACTGTAACAGTAGTTAGGAACCCAGGACCTATGGTATCCTGTGGTCACTGCATTATGCTCTGAAAGCTCACTTACTACTAAGGAATCACACTGGTGTACCGAAAATTACAGTTCCTTTTTTTCTGGTAGAGCTTCATCTTTAAAGACAAACAATAACCCAAACAAACCAGCTTGGACTCCACTGGAGGAGGTGCAGGGAAGGCAACACTGACAAAAGGTGAAAATTATAGCTGTGATGCTCCATTGGCTGACTCTGCTTTTGGGAACAGAGATGGGGCTTCCATTAATCTTTTTGCAACTCCAAGCCAAAGCAAATTGCTAAAAGTAGCCTCAAGACTGAGTCTACAAAGCCCCAAGCTGTTTAATGTATTTCAAAGCATTTCCTTCATTCATTGTTTACCAGTCTGGCCTTTCCTCATCAGGGGTAGAAAAACATAATGAATGCTTATCACCTGCAAGCTCGAATTCCCCTGGAAAGAACTTTTTCAGGAAAATGTTATTGCGGTGAGGACTTTCGGGGAGTTCTGGAGTTTTAAAGTTTCTCATGATGTTTTGTATTTTTCTTCTAAAAGAACAGGAAAAAACTCATCTGGCTCTCATTTGAATTCTCAATAGACTTTAGAAAGGAAATTCCAACCAGAAGTGTATTCCTACACCTAAAATCTACGTGGGAACGATGCTGTATGCTTGTCTCACACCAACAGCAGCCAGGAGAATTGGAACTGAGGCTGGGTCCGCAGCAGACCCGCTTGTTCCACACAATGGTAAGGTCTCAGCAGAGGGGCTGGTTTTATAAAACAGGCTTCAGTAGGACATATCAGAAGCTCAGCATTAGGCATATGCTTAAGTATCTAGTTGACCTGTCTTCACAGCAGCCTTTTTGTAATCCATGTAGAATATTTATTTACATACATGGGGATATCTGGGGATATAAAGGGTAGGAATCATCTCACCTATCTACAACTGCATTGGAACTATTCAGCCCAGGTGCTCCTGAAGGCTATGGAGAGAAAAAGGTACTTTCATGAAAATATTTATCTTATCTTAATGTCTAAAAGAGGTAAAATGGCTTGTGCCCAGAAAGTACTCATTCTTCTCTAGGGACTATACAGAGAATTTGGGAGGAACAGGCATATAAAGCTAAAGAATTTCGAGTGAGATGAAATACATTTTTTCTGTGAGGCATCTCCCATTAATGTACTGCGTGACTTAAGGTCTGTAATTGCACCTATTTGCACCTGATTTTCTCCATTTGCAAAGGGATTAGAGATTTATGTAGGAACATTCCTGGTGCTCAGCGTTTACTACAAACAGCATGTATTTCCCACACAAAGCACTTCACTGAATTAGTTACTTAACCTCTGAATCCACTAATCTCAAACACAAGCAAGGAAGTAAGTACTTGAGCTGTTCATCCGACCTGTGTCGTATTCTTCAATTCACCTGCTGGTTTCCATAGGATATACGTATATCGCACTTACCAGAACTAAGCTACATGTACCAAGATTTCCTCCACAGTTAATACTATACATTTTGGGTATTCAGGTTTTCTTTAAGTATCTTAAGCTTATAAACAACTCCAACTACTTCTAATTTTTAGAATTTGCCATAAAAATGCTTTTCTTTCCCTAAAAATGTGGGCTGTCTTTGGACAAAGATGCTAACTCAAAGCACAGAGCCAGCATAGCTAGTTCTAAGCTAAAGTCAGGGTGAGGCCAGGTCTTCCCAGACCTCTCAGGGAGGAAAGCATCTCCCCCTTCCAGCACCCTAAGAGCACTGTTCCTAGCTCTCCTTAGATGTACTTAACTGGTTGCTCAGTGCACAACAGAGCCTAATGTGTGAACGTGATGCTGGCAAAGCCTCACCAGAGGATTCTTATAATTGATGTGAAGACAATATAACTGATTTGTAGACACATAACTCTGTGCCATGCTCACTATATCGGTTTCCTACAACTGTTGTTGACTGCCTTCCCTGCGCTTTTCTCCTCTTTTAGTTCAGAAACTTTGGGAAGAAACTTCCAATAGCAATTTGTTTGTGCCATGCCTATTTGGCATGCTGTGCTGCACTATTACACAAATAAACAGGGAACACAATGTAACACCACAGCAGCAGATTTAACTAAGATCCAATTGTACTTGATGCCATCTGGATGTGGGAAGAATGTTCCCTTAAATGAAAAATCTTCGACAGAAAAACAAGTTCACCCCTCACAAGTATGTATCGTAACATAGGACAATACACCAACTTTGATTTATGACTTCATCGGTAAGAAATTGGCCTAGTAATGGCATTTCTCCTACAACAGGCAGATGTGCTCTCTATTATATTGTTCCTTCTGCACAAATCTGAATTTGGGGTACCCTTTAGAGTTAGTATGAAGCCACTGTTTGCTAGGAAGTGGTAACCTGTCCTGTATCACCTCTCGAATGAATTACCTCTGGCTGAACCACCAGTGTTAGGATGGGGGGAGGCTACTGGCTCTTGATTTAGATTATGAGATTGTAAGCAACTAAAACAAATAGTTTGTATTTCAAGGTGCAATTTATTAATTTAACTGTCTCATTTTTACTGTGTTCATCACAGCAGAAACTCAGTGACAGCCTGAGTAAATGCTCTGACTTGTAATACACAGTCACCTAAAAAATTAACGGTGAGTTCTTTTCCCAAAAGACTTAAGGACAAACATGTTTCCAACACCAGGGCCTCTGAAGAGGAAATACCTCGGGGAGAATATTATTATTAGGTGACACTGAGCAAATGCTTAAGCAGGAGTGATTGAAGCAGACTGTGTACCCTAAGGATTTAATGAGCAGCTTGGAGGAGTTGATGGCCTGAGGCATAGCCTCAGGTCATTAAACCTCAAATGGTTATTAATCCCCAGGAAATGCTTTCTGTCAAGGTCATTAATGCTATTATACAGTGGAAATTGAGGGCGCATCGAGAAATTAGCATGTAGTCTTCAGGAGAAATACTCTCAGTGAGCATGGGCAGGTCATTTGCAGGAGGATGCTGCAGTGTCCACAAGCCACCCGCCTTGATTGAACTTCCATGTCACTCTCTGCACCATTTCTAAGCTAAGTAGCTCTTTTGCAGAGTGTCAATACAGGGACTTTACCATGCATTCAGGACTTAAATTAGCAGCTCGGCATAACTCCAAGGGATAACATTAGCGGAAGTCCCTCCTGCTGAGTAGAGATATCTTAGCATATGTTTTTAGGTTGGAGTCCTGCCCTGCTATTGCCTCTTTTTAGAATAAAAACAGGAAATCTGATTCAATTGATGTATACACTGGTAACCATAGCATTTGACTGAAGGGTGAAACTGTACAGGTGTACAGGTATTAGGTTTGTTACCATACCTACCACAACAGATATTTTGAACTTTGAATTAAGACTATTTACAAGGGACCTGGAGATCTTTGCTTTCAAATCTATTATATTATAATGATCAATGTTTGATTTTTAAGGCAACGCAACAGATTGCAATTGCCTAAATATGTTCCTTCTGCTCTAAACTAAGCAGGAAAGCCAGAAAACTGTTATATAGTAGTATCATTTTGATTACATCCCTGAGGATGATTTAGCACCCCAATTATGCAGCTGTCCAAATTAAGAGAAGTAATCTTTCTTTATTAAAGAGCTTGAGGAGATTTAGAAAGCAACAGTATATTATACTAAGTAAAAAGAAAGAACAAAAGGACATCATGATCTATTTAATTCTTCTGACAATGTCTGCATTAAATGATCAATGCTTAGACATGCATTGCTATTTACTGTGTGATTAAGTGCCCTAACATTCACTGGCATCAGACAATGCATCCTTACTAAATGGAATTTATGCAAATGCTATTTCAATTCCATGTTTCTACATAGGTGTCAGGAACACACCCATCTATGGGGAACCAGAGGGCAAATTTACTGTTATTCTTTTGTCTGATTGGTTTCCTGAGAGATATTAATTGAATGAAATTGGTAAATTATTGGAGAAGAAAAGTACTTTTACAATGATATTAAGAAAAAACCACCTTTGTATGATATGACTACACAGTTTTTGCATGTATTTGGGTCCCTGATTTCATGATCGTATATCATATATTGTTTAGGCACTGATACTGTAAAAAAAGAAGTTATACTTTTAAAATGTAAAAAATGAAGTTGCACGTTAAAAATATAAATATAACTGAATATTTCTAGAAGGAAACTTTCTCTTAATTTATATGTTAGACATCATTCCAAATACCTGAGAAAGAACTGCATACATGTCACAGCAAAGAAAATTTTATTTGGCAATACTGGCTTAGACATGGCTGTGAAGCCATAAATCAGATAAAATAAGTATTTGGACACTAAATTATTTTTGGACTTGGAAAATTCCACTAATGCTGTATTTTTGTAGCAGTATGTTCCTGTAACCTAGATCGCAATCAAGCAATACATTTAAAATTGTTTTCTTCTGAAGAAAAGATGAATTCAAACTCCTGCTGCAAGGGGTCCAACTGTGCGGTTTCGTGCTGTCTTGAATAAGATTGCTTTCCTGATCAGGATTGTCAACAGATTTGTGCCATCTAAATCACTGCACCTAGGCATGTCTAACACTTATTTCCTTGCTTGCTTTGCTGGATTGTGCCATAAGGCACACACCATACTACTTACATAAGAAATGGATTGGAAAAAGAACACACGTCCTTGTATTTCCAACAAAACAGACAATTCCTTGCTGCTGGGCACCTCTTAATTTATTTTCATAAGTATACCTCTTCTTTCTAACTCTTCTGGGTTTTTTATTGTCTTGGTTTCCACACCTATCCCACTAATGCTCAGGATACTTCAGTGAGTCTCTGTCAAGTTTAATTCCTCCAAGTGCTCTGGTCAGAGTTTAGGAAAATGTTGAACTCCACTGCCTGTGAAGGCAGTCACATTTCCTTCAGTGGGTCTTAAAAAAACATAGAGTAAGGAATAACTTGATAATACCATCATCTGACTCATGTACTTGGGACTGATAATAACTATAGCCACATCCTGTAAAATGACCAGTTTAAAAGAAAAAAATTGTCGGCTTTTTCTCCTCCCAAGAATGACCATGCTCATTTTTATCTTAAAAAGACTTCATCTAAAAACTTGAAATAAACCATAGAAAATAAGGCCAAAGTGGAGAGTGGAAGTGCATCTAATCCACTCTCTGTCAAAATCTGTAGGACTAATATTTACTCTTCCTTAGAGGAATCCTGGATTCAGGACAACTCCGAAAAATATATACTCTGAGATACACCTGACCAAACAGGTTGCTTTGGTCTCAAACCAGCTAGGTGGCAAATTTACTACTCTTTGCTGCAGTAGATGTTTTAATGGTACAGTTCCAGCTCTGTTCTCAGATGGAGACACTAACTCAAGCAGTGTTCCGCTGCTGTGGCTGGAATGCACTGCTTACTTTTCCAGCCCTTGCACTTAACTACCTCTGGATTGCCACACCTGTAGCTATTCAGCAGAAATTCAGTAAACTTCTCTTCTTTTCCTGCAAATGGTATCTTGTATGCCTGCCATGCTGGCGTCTCAGCATCATTTGCATCCCTGATTACAGAAATGGTGCCATTTCATACAATGCTGCTTTCCAGTTTGTAAAGGGTGCTGGATAATAGCCTCAGCTGAACTGCCCAGATTAGTTAACGCTCACTTCTTCTGATGAATCCAAAAGAGCAGGTCTCTCCAAACTATTGCTGATTTGTTTGGATGAGAGGTCTGCACAACTGTGAGTTTCAGAAGGCAGAAGAGTGAATTCTGGGAAAGCAAAAATACCAATGAATGAAAAGCTAAGAATATACTTTGGGTGAAGCATGGAAGAGAGAATTGCCAATTCCTCAAATAACATTGTTTATATAACAGTATCCTGTTCGGGGGAGCTACGTAACTGCAGTGACTATGAGTAACTGCGTACTCATGTCATGATAATGCGATGGATTATCATGAAAGTCTACTCTTACGAGAACAATATTTGACTCAGGCAAACATTGCTCTTCTAAATAGCCCACGGTTATCCTGTACAAGGCACAATGAACAAAAAGTGTGTCTGACCAGCCAGGAGTATGTTCTTTCAAATCAAGAAAGTCCCCAAATTATTATCATAGTAATAAATAGCTCACCAATACAGTATTTCACAGTGAACATTTTTGCCAAACACCAGACACTCTCACTACTAACAAATAACCTGAAGAGTACATTCCTAGTTAGTATGAGTGAAAATATCAGAATTTAGCCCTAAAAGTTTTTGTATACAAAGCCTTATGAACAGCTCACAGATAATGACAACTGTTTTTCTTTGGTTCTGTGAAGAAAAATGCTCAGTCAAATATATACTTACTTATATATAACTGTTCAAAAAGATTGATAGGATTTGAAGAACCAAATCTCTCTATGTATAACCAAGTCTCTGAATTTAGCTGGTGTCTCTGCAATGCTCTGCATATGTAAAGTAGTAAAGAAGCATTAATTAGTATTACTTTGCTGTCATATTACTGTTTTTATTCAGTCTCAGAGCCTGAGCAGTAACACTCCCCCATGACCTCCTAAAGCATCAATGCAGAGATCGCATGCCTCCTCACTGCCTGCTTTTTTCTATTTCTTTTCCTCTGAAATATTTTAAGGCTGAGGTAATAGCACACAGAAAATATGATATTTACTCTCTCTTCCAATGCAGACAGGCTTTGAAGCAATACAGTAGGCCTATCCCAAAAAAACAGAGTTTGCTACATTTCAATTCACACACACTATGAGCATTACTGAAGGCAACTCCTGTACCACTAAACAGAGGCGTATCTGCTTCCCTGCTTAATAGCTGTTGACTCAGTCTTATGCTTCAGTTTACAGTCTGTCTTAGTAGCTTTAGTAGCTCACCCTAAGTGCAATGAACAGAATCCAACTAGATTTTGCAGGGAATTGCAGGAAAAAAATCCCCAAATGTCCTCTACTATTGTCTTCCACTTTTTATGATAAGGAAGTTGTCACTGTGGTCAGAAAGGAGAGACATACAGATGCAGAAAGAACTATTTAGAAAGGTAGTCTTCGAAAAAGCTGTTATTCAAGTGTCTGTCAGGGGGATCAGGTACAATTGCTCTGCTCCATCAATTTTTAATCACATCTGGCAACTGGCCTCAAGTTTCCAAGACTTTATGATGCCTTGAAACAAAAAGGGCAAAACGTTCTCCTCCATCATTTTGGAAGACATCAGGGCATTAACATATGTAGTAAGTGTAAAGACTCTTACAAAGCAGCCTTTTAAGAGCTGTGTGCTAATGGAGCTGCTCAAAGTATGTCAGTCAATCGTGAGACCAGTAGCACCACCTCATTTCTACCACAATGATATGATACCCCTAAGGCAAATATGGCCTTCAGGAGATGAAAAAATGAGAAAGGACAGCATCACAAATGAGTCCCCAAGCAATGTTAAGATAGAAGATTATCCTTAACTTAAATATAATACATAGCTTTACTGTGGGTTTTTACCTTGGAATTACCTAGGAATTTATTTCATAATTATCCATAACTATACAAAATTTGGAAGATATTTAGATCCCTTCTGCCAGCCCCCCCAAAAAGTAATTTTCTACTGGAAATACCTGCAATAGCCAACAAGAATTAAAAACAGTACTGGGCATCCACCTTGATTCCAAGCTGTGATATATGTAGCTTGTTGTTGTGTACATCAGAGGTTCATGCTTTCACAGTACTCGCAGGGACTTCTGGTTAGGGACAATTTCCTTTAATAAAAAGCACAACTGGGTATTTTTAGAAACAATTATAGTTTCTGACCTTATGTTTCTCCTAAAATCCTACATCCTAACCATAGTCAGAATCTTCTTCTAAAAAGCAGTCTTCAGACTTCCAAATCTTACTTTCAAGAATTATTTTTCTAATATCATTGCTGCCTCCTGTCTCTGCCACTGTTTTCTCAGGTATGTGAATTTGACCATCTACACTACAAAAGCTTCCAGGAGCTCACTACTGTAACCCTAGTCATCTTTTTGTCCATTTTGGACATTTGCACTAAAATACTTAAGTAGGGAGAGTAAATAATTCATCTGCAATAAGCACACGCACATACACTGCTTTTTAAATACTGTGCTCCTTTATTCAGGAGGGTTATTTTTCTGCCAGTCTATGAGATGAGCACTGAAGGGCTTTCAGATTAATGCTCGGGGACTTCAGGTTAGATGTTTTTCCAGGAGTGCTCTGCTCCCTGAGGGCAGGATACTGCTCTGACAGTCCAAGATGGTGCTTTACATTTTCTCCCTGAGGAGACCTGGTATCACCCCATATGGACTCTGTAGTGATATCAAACAGTGTGAAAATACACTAGAAGTCTAATTTAATAAATAATCAATATGAGTATATTCTTATTACTGTTCTCATGCAGAAAATTTATGTCCTGCTGTGCAAATAGCAGAGTATGTTCTCCCTGAGATTAACATTTTGGGTCAAGCTCTTCAAGCAGAGATTTCTCTCCTGAAGTGTTTGTGTACACAAGTCCTAATCGGTCCAGGAGTTGGTGCATATAAATTGGCATGAACTGAGAGATGAGAATCGGTTTGTACATGGAGTAAGAGAGAGTTCTCCTCCCTGGTACAGTCTAATTCAGAACAGTCTTTGTAGACTAGACACATTATACATCGGGGTTAAAAACTTCAAACTGATAGCGCATTTTAGGAAACAAAAGCAATGAGATGTTAGGTTCCCACTCTGAACAGCTTCTCTCCACTGAGTACTGGGGGAACTGGGGAGACCCACCTCACCAGGCTGAAGCCAGTCTCTGGCCACTAATCTCCTAACTCCCACTTGCAGAAATGGTGACAGCACAAGAAGATCCTAAGCCAAGTGGACACTGAAAATCTATCCAACTATACTATGGTGGATCACCACAGACTGAAACAGAGAAATGATTTTGCAGATTCAGACTGATAAAAAATACTAGAACAGCCTTAGGAGGAAGTTGCTTGAGGTCTGAAAGCAAAGGATAAATCCTAAATTCTAAACACTTTGGTGGGTTCCACATGATAAATATTTTTGGTACTGTAATACATTCAATTTCTGTGACTTTTACTGAATAATTTGTGTCAATCTGATTTTCAAGAGGAAAATTAGTTTTCAAGAATAGCCAGTAGCATCTCTGAATGACTTTCTTGAACTGGAAGTAGCTGAATTGCCCTTGGATAGTCAAGACAAGCTCCAAATCAATGGGAAAAACTCCTGCCCATTCATGGTTAATATTTTTTTTGTAATATTCTGAAGAATAAACCATATGTGTGAGCCATGATGTTTTATAACTGCAGATGGGGAGACACAGAAGGAGATTGAGTCTAAACACAGCATTCATGAACTTCTAAAACTCTCCTTGACTGTACATACATTTTAATATAGTTCGAGATGTTATATCCAAGTTTATTTCTCTTTTAAACGTTATTTAATAGAAGGTACATGGAGTTAATAATACTTTTAAAGGTGGCAAAGTAGAAGAAGACCAAAATAACTGTTGCTTTATAGGTGCAATGTACTGATATAACCTTCTTTAGCCATCTGTAAGCTGGATAGTTGCTTACTATGCTTGGTAACCTCAGACCAAATTCATCACTAGCTATCCATCTGCTGAGCTGGAATACATTAGGGATGAACTGGCAGGGTGAGTCCCATATTTTCTTTACGATGAGTTGCTTAACAATTTTTCAGTCTAATAATTTAAAAGATTTTATGGCAAACCTAAAAATGTGTTCCTTCTATGTCTGTCTCCACAACACAACTCACAGAGCTTCACCTACTAATTTCCTCATAATGCTTTTAATTTCTGCTTGTGTTACAGTATATTTGTACTATTACTTTCAAATGAAATAATATTCATACCACCTGTCTCTCTGGGACACCTCCCTGCACCCCAATATAATTTCAGAATCTATTGGCCAGTTTCAGTCAGATATGACAGGGGGAGCCGGGTCTCAAAGATACTACATTTTAGAAAAGGTGGTGTTGGGCAGAGAAAATCATACAAATTAGTATTCCAGTAAGGGAAAAGCATTTGTGGGGGGACCCACTATCCATACTGAGAAGCAGCAGACAGTTGGATAAAGAGTACACAGCACTCTGCATCAGCCACAGCATATGTACCATTTTCCCAACCAATATTCAAGGGATGAGAGAGATCTGAGGAGTGGCATGGAAGAGGGGAAGTAAGGACTTGGTTTCAGTGAGGTGGGGGGAAGGAATCCAAATCAATAGGAAACTAGGCTGCACTGCCGCCAGTGCTCAGAAAGCAATTAATTTAGCTCAATTTTACAATATTCTCTATGCTGAGAATAAAGGTCAACCACTACTCATCACTGGGCAATGGGCTGCTCCAACTCTTGGCAGCTCCAGAATGACTCATAAGAGGAACATATCACTGATGCATTCTTTGCCAGTGTTGCAGGAGTGACTGCATAATGTCCTCACTGCATAATGTCCTCACAGCATAATGCCCTCACATTGTCCTTGCAGCCCTGTTCCTCCCACGTTTTACTTCTTTGGAAACTCCAAGCAAAGAAGATGCTAAGGGGCTGTTGCACTGAGTAGGAGCTCTGTAGCCAACCCCTGCCCTGAGCTATGTACTTGCCTAGGTCCAAAAGCTCCTAAAAGAGGCAGTTGCAAGAAAGGACCCTGGAGCACCATATTTCCTGGTGCTACAGATCTACTAAATTCTGGCACAAATGTGACAGAAGAGACAACCAAAAATGAGGAAATAATCATGCCCATAGAAAACCAATAAGCAGCCAGCCATTCTTGAAATATACATCAAGTACAACATCTCTGGAGACCCATAATCTCTTCCACAAACCATGTCATAATCAAAGGCTGTACAAAGCCCATCTTCTACCAATACCAGTCAAAAACACATAATGCATCTACCAGAACAAGGCTTTTACTCAGTGCTGCTCAAACATTCAGTGACAAATGAGCTGGTACCTTACAGAGTTTACAGTGTTCACAGGCAAAAAAGGAAAGGATAAAAAACAAAAGCATGGAGACTTACGGATGGTCATCCTATGAAGGCAGGAATTTAGCTCCTTTGAGTTAAATGCAGACGTGAGCTCAACACACTCAAACCAAGTAGAGCCCAGGACCTCCTCCCTCTGGGATGAGTGCTATAATTCTTGGGTTATTATGCAAGGGGAAGATAAGTCACATCCATCTTCAAATGAGTAAATGGATCCCAACTGAATGGAGGTGCCAGTATTTATTTCCTATTGTTCCTCTATATTCCCAATGGAAGAGGTGTTTACTTGAATGAGACAGACAGAATCATCCTCGGGTGGGTGGATGGATGGAGAGGGGGAATGGATCTCCCCCCACAGGTCTTTAGTAAGCAACTGCTGCTCTCCTTAGACTGTACAAGGGATTTAAGCAGCTATGACAAATGGACTGGACCATCTCCTTAACTCCAGGTACCTAAAAGCTTAAATTAAATGGACTGGATTCCCCACAAGACACATTGACTCTCTAGCAAATTCCATCATTTCTTGATTTTTCAAACAAATACCATGGTATTGCTAATTATAGTGGGCTTGACTTTCATCTGGAATAAATTAGTGTTGTTGCTGCCAAAGACTGGCCTGGAAAATCCATGTAAAACTGCAGGATCCTTGCAAGAAAATGAGGCTCTGTGTTAGGTGGAGCCTTGTTGCTAGGAAGGCCTGTTGGTGAATGTTTTAATCCAAAAGATTAAAAACATGATTTCACATTATGGTCTCTGATTTAGCATGGTAAACAGCCTTCAAAACCACAATCTAGTAACAGTGCCTTTGTGCCTGCTTGCCGTCAATGGCAGACTCTTTTATCTTTCTTTTTTTTCAAAGTTATCCACCAAAACAAAACAGAATAAAACCAAGAGCTTTTTCGAAGGTAGAACATAATTTCATCTTTAAGACAAAGAACAGAAGAGCATGGGTTTTCCCTGACTATGGACTTCTTGTAATTTAACTGAAGATAAATATTTAGACAACACCCAATGGGATATCTAATTGTCAGGAACTATTATATATAAAGAAAGTGCTAGAGATTTTCAGACTTGTTTTCCTATATGTGTTGACAACTCATTCCTATCATTTACACTCTGTATGACATATAAATACAATCACTGCTATAATTTGTAAATTGTTAATATTAGGACTGTAGGGATGGCTACGCTTTCAGTTCTACATAAAAAAGACAGCTTTTACATCAACATCTGCCTGAACTTCCACTACTTTCGCATCCACTATTTGTAGTCCTCCTCCTTGGCCTATTTTTTTTCTCATTGCTCCCCTGTCTGATTTGATCTGGGAAGCTGCACACCCTGCCTGGTCTTGGCTCCTGTGATACTCATAAACCATGAAAAAAATAAACACAGGGAAGGAAAGGACAAAACCAAAAGCAGGGGGATATCTGGGATATCTCTAGCTGTGCATGTAATCAGGCAATGGCACCATCTGAACCGAGACATAGTTTCTCTCCTATTCTTTCTCTCCTCTCCCTTACTCAGTTTTTGTGAAAATGAAAGGTCTTCAGGTCAGGACCATGACTTCTCATAAATGTGTCCAGCACTCAGGGCAATAGAACTTGCAATGGGGACAACTGGTTCATTAAATGTTACTGTCCTAAATCAGGAACTACTCATTAGACCTGACAAACAGGTAGAACAAGACTAAAAGTTTCTCAGTACTGTTACAGATTTACTCTTATTTGAGGGTAAATTTTCCATATCTCAGTTTATCTAAGTGTAAAATAAATTCTATAAGAATACTTAGTTCAAAGAGATCCTGTGAAGTATTACTAATTGGAATTTGAAATCTCTGGAGGAAAACCACCATGCAGTATCTAATAACTGGAACTGCATGGACAGAGTCTCTAGTTGATTACCAGTGAAACTACAGATAAGATACTATGTTAACAGATACAGAAAAAGAACTTTAATAAGAAAGGCATGTACCAATAGCTGAAGTATTTAATGACTTTGTCAGCATGCATTTGTCAAACTTTGTTGGGTTTTGTGTACAACCACAAAAACACCTCCAAAAGGATCAAAAGAATGTTATTTCTCATATCAGAAAAATAATTTTACTCAGAGAATAAGAAAATGAAACCACTTCTCACAAAGAAAAATGAACTTGTAAGATGATGCAGCTCTGAAACAAATTACATATATTCTACTAATCAATAAAATACAGTTGCCAAGGCAACACTGACATCAGAAAGTGAAATACAGAGGTCTGTCTTACATAAACACATACACATACCAATATGTTATGTGAACTTTTGCAATCTAGCAGTGACTTCAAGGAAAAATATGTTTTTACAAAAGAACACATATTTTCCCAGGCTTGATAGATTCTTGTGTAAGAGCTTTTATGAGATTTTAGACAAGTTGTATTTTGTTTGGTAGTCTTTGTTCTTGTTCTTTGCTTACTGGAAACAAAGAAATGTTGGGAAAAAATGTCTTTCAATGAAAATTAATTCTTGCTATTAAAGTGACTTAAAACAGTCACAACTGGATGGGGGAAGAAACTCTGTCAAAGCATTTGAATATTGATCCTGAACATAGTTAAAACTAAAAAGTTTGAATTTTTAGATCCTATTTGTATTATATTATACAGATCTCAAGGGACAAATTCTGAGTACCAGGATTGTAAATGAGAAAGGATTTTTTTGCATAGTACTTACAATTCTCATTATATGTATCTTTAACCTGAAGACTCAGTTCTGCCGCCTTATTCAACACCTATCACAACCTCACTGAGCTGAGTGGAATGAATCACAGAGTGGGATGCTATTGAGCATGACTGTGGGTGATACTGACCAGCCCCTTCTAATTTCTGGTTTTGTATTTAATTTGAACAGTTCATTAAATTATTTCATAGCTCACTGCCAGAACCTCTCAGCACAAATGTAGGTTGCTGGTACAGGCTGATTCTTTTGCTGAAGCTAAGTAAAACCAAGGTTTCCCAGCAATGTGCACAACTCCTTGCCCCTTTTTGCAAAAACCATGGACAATACCTGCTGGTCATAGGATACCATCTCATGGCTCTGTAAATTACTGCTCATGTTTCACCCATCTGTGTGCTCAGCCACCTGGAGCTGGCAGATATTTTCCTAACTTGGATGCCATAGCAACCAGGGCTGAGGAATTAAGGCAGAACTATAGTGGTCTATTGAATTCACTCTGGAAGCTCGGGTGGGCAATATAAATGTAATATAAATAAATAATATTAAGCATGAGGGTGTTCCACTGCTGCCTTAAAGATCTGCCAGCATGCTTATTATCAATACTAGATTTTCAAGACTCTATTTTCTGAAAGATGATTTTCAAACAATTTTTTAAAATGAACTGGTTTAGTTCATTCAGCACCCAAGTTCACTGAAAAACTCCAATGGATATATCCTACTGAGATCTGGATCAGCCTCCTGATTTTCAGTTTAGTTAAAAAGTGAAGTTAATTCATTATGCAGCTGTCTGAAATGTTCTTGTAATGACAAACTTGTGGTGTTTTTACAAAGAACTGAGAATATGGGATGGTATTTTCAGGTATGTATAAGCAATTACAGTCCAAACAAAATAGTGTGTTCATTTCTCATTGGGTTAAGTAATGAAAAGACTGACTGTTATGTGTGATTACCTCTTCTATTAATTTGGATGCATAAATTAGACATGTTCTTACAGGCCTCTGGACATTTAATGCACTATATAAGTGCTAAATATTAACATACATCTACATTTTGAATACAGTGGCTCAGAAGCACAAGAGGGGTACACATCACTGTGGCTGTATCTACCACATTTGTTCCTGGTCATCTGTGTGCATATTCCTGCAAACCAAATTAATACAACAGAGCTGCCCAAGTAGCCAGTGGTGGAGGGATGTGACAAATTAACATCTCCTGAACAAACAATTTACCAAATCCTTCTTCTCTGACAAGCAAGGGCGCATGCCCTGCTCCAGGTATACCAGCTTGGACACACAGACAGAGGAGAGACACAGAGGGAAGGAGTAATGCCTGGTTGTTATACTTTGCTGAGTTGAAAAAGAAGATGCAGAGGTGCTTTTTGGAATTGGGGTTTAGGGTGCAGGTATGGGGGCCCCAGGGACACAGGCAGAAGAGAGTAGGTGCAAGCTCCAAATATTTTGCCAAAAGTAAGCCAGGTGGGACCATGTTGTGACTTTTCAACTGTACATCAGTGTTCATGGCTGGCAAATGACTGCCATTTGCAGTTTTCATCCCTGTTCAAAGTCTGTGTAAGAAGTGCAAAAGCAAATAGTACTCCTATTTCCCCCAAAGTCACCCCCAAATGGAAGGGCGATTTCACACAGAATAGATAAGTCCAGCCTTTGCTCCTCCCAGCAGCACTCCATGAAGATGCTCCAGCCACCAACCCCTTCTGCAGGACCACTGTTTCCTGCTCACCTTCTGCCCAAATTGTTGGCTGCATTGGCAAATTTCAAGGACTGACACAGCCCTAACCAGTGATTTCTCAAGACCTTCCATTTCATTTACAATTCAGAAACTCGATTCCACCTTTAAAAGACAGCTACCACTGTTTTTACCCTTAGATGGAAGACCATGTCCACAGAAGTCCCCTCAATCAATCCTTTCCTTTTGTCTATAACATCCACAGATTTAACAGAAGCTGTTCTGCTACACAGGATGATTATGTTTTACTGAGTCTATTTGCCTTCAAAAGCATCAATAAATCAACAAACCAAAGGTAATTAAGGAACAGAAAAATGCTAAGAGCTTGATTTAAATATGAAAACTCCAGAACATTCAGGACTCAACTCAGCCCATCCTGTCTGTCCCTCTGTGCAAAAATGTTCTTCAAACAGCAAGTGAGCTTAGCTCGTCTGGATGTGTTCAGTGGATGGAAACTGAGTTTAATGTAGCTCCCCTGGCTTTTATCTGCTTAAATCAGAATCCTATTATTATTTTAACTTTACAATCACTTAATTAAAGCAATGTCCTAGCCAAAAAAAATTGCCTGGGTGGCCTGAATATTATACCCCCATATTTTTTACGAGGTGACCTTTCTGCTGAGTTCAAGAAACCATGCTTGTTCACTAGATTTGGGTGGGAGTTTTGCTTATGAGGATTATGAGTACATTACAAGCAAAGCCTACTTGATTTATGCATAATTTTTCACTGAAGGTACAAAATAAGTAGCCATCAACTTAATGCCATTTAATGCTGAAGGCTTTAAAGGGTCAAATAAAGTCATCCTTTTTATGGGACAGCAAAAATTCATGATTCTAGGTTAGGGTTATAAATGAATAAGTAAATCACTTATGCATTGCATTCAGTTGGCCCCTACTTTGAACTCATTTAGTACATAACAGTTTTGTTATTGCCATATGTACTGCGCAGATATTCAGTGGGAAGTTTTATAATGTTCCACGGCCTACAGAGCTCCCTTCTCTTTTTTAAATCTAATTTTCTAACAATGGCTGATAAGAAAACAAGAGTCAGCTGTAGCCCTACCACCCAGCCTACGCTCGTCATGTACTATATTGCAAAATACAAAAGGACAAAATTTATTAAAAAATGTGATAATGCACAATGTGTATAAAATATGTTCTGAGATATTTTACCTGTAAGAAGTAGCGCACTCAGGAAAGCACCTTTGTGATGCCCACATGAAGGATGTTTCCAGGTAATGAAGAGACTTAAAAGCTGACTAATAAATATCTAAGGACTGTGTACACAGTAGCCAAAATGGCTGGAGCCTGAGCACACCGTCCTACAAATCCTTACAGAAGAGGAAGGGTCAAGGGCTTGCATTCCCCAGATATGCTCTAAATTACCAAAAGAATGCAGTCCCATTGGATGAAAAACCAAGTTTTCATCAGCTTTTCCCCCTACTTCCCAAATGCAAGATTAAAGGGAGACACCAGACTTATATTGTTTATCAGCATTATCGCATTAAGAGTCCTCTCAGTGAGGAAGACAGTGTCCCTCAAGGACCCCATGATAAAGGCAGATCTTCTAAAAAAGTCACCAGGCACTACTAGATTTGGTCTGTGTCGTAGGGCGGCTCAGTGGCATACCCAAGGAAAAGAACCAGTACCTTCACCTGGAACCCATGGCACTGCCCACTGCCCTCCTCAATTAGATCTACAAAAAAGCAGGAAAGGCTCAAACTCAGTTAATCAAGAGCAAAGCCAGCTACCCCTCTGGGAAGGTCCCAAGAAGAAACCGTTCTGTGGCAGGATAATCAAAACATGCAGTGGCTAAGAAAATTAAGAAAGTAGAAAAGGTTACAATTAATCTAAAATCCCATAAATAGAAAAGGTTGCAATTAATCTAAAATCCCATAAACTTACAAATCAGAGGCCAACACATGAGTAACAAAGAGATGCCTGACAGCCATAAGCACATTCTCAACAAACAGATACAGAAAATGAGTGCGCATCAAGACATCATGATGAGCAGTGATGCCAAAGAACTTGAGTGGAATGAACAACACCACAGGACAGTAGTGCAGAATGCTGTTCAGATGTGAGGTAATACTGGGTTTATTCTTGGGCTACTGTTTAAGCACAGTAACTCCTACCGATCTGATAAAAATAATTGATAAAGATGTGAAGCTTCCTCAGTGGTTGGGAAAGTAGAAGATCTTTCTTTCTTTCCCACTCTGTCAATGAAGAATGTCTTGACTGTACTAAGTGGTTATGTCTGGGAAACTGGACATGATGGGAGAGACACAGTACATTTCTTTTTCTCCAGGATTGTTACATGACCCTGCATTGGACTGGGCATTGTAACCTGTGAAGAGACTGAAGGGTACAAAATGAAGTAGTACTGTGATTTAAAAAATCCATTTTCTCCCCATTTTTGTTAAACTTCAACCCAGTAGCAGTGTACTGACTAGGAAATGTATCCCCCCAGTCTACTTTCATCACATGAAAATGTTGGCATTGATTCCCTGCAACATGAAAGAAAATGTCTGTAGATATGTCTGGTATATAACAATCAACTGTCATGCTGTGACATGAGGCTAATTGATTTGAAGGCAAACACCTTGACAGACAGGCAAGCAGAGCACACACAAAAATAACAGTAAGGTAAAGAAAAGACACTGATGTACAGCATATCCCTCTTGTCTCTACTGTGCTTGACAAGCTCTTTATTCCTTACAAATAAAGAAACACCAGGAATTGTGGCTATTTTAGCAACAAACGTCAGAAGAAAACTGTATCATCATCCTAGCATAAAGACCTCATGTGCCAAAGTGGGATGAGCTATTTCAGCAAGCCCTGCACATGGAAAGCAGACTTTCCCCCCAGACCTTTCACAAATTCTTTCCTCCCTCTTCAATAACAGCACCCACCATCAGCCAAGCTACCAGCAGGCTACAGAGAGCTGTACCCATTTCTGTCCATTCCCCTTCAGACCTCTGCAAATCATAATTTCCAAAATGTGCCTGGCTCTAGTGGAAGCAGAACCCGCAACTTTCAGCTCACAGAGACTCAGAAAGAAGAAGCAAACCTCTGGCTGTGGGTAGTAGCAAAAGCAGCGGCAGGATGTACCGGGCTGCCCAGCACGGTCTGGTTCCCTCAAAAGGTGCCAACAACCCTAACCAGAACAGGATGTTGGGATAATGTAAAAAATCCACTTTTTTTTTCCCCAGTTGTCCCCACCATCAGTCACCGTGCCCCCTCCCCCTAAGTAAATGAAATCAATCAGCAGGGATTTCTGTAAAATACATAAAACAGTCATCTTCCAGACTCTACCAGAAGATAAATGGTTCCAGACATTGGACTGCAGCCATTTTCCCACACATGCTACAGTGTTTTGTCATCCATATTGGGCCATAATAGTGAGTGGGTTTTGTGTTTTGTTTTTTTTGTTTTTTTTTTCTCAGTCAGCAGCCAATGCTTCTGCTTATAACTCATACATTAAAATCACTGCAACAAGAGTAATTTTTCTGTACAATTTGTAATAGAACAGTTTCATTCCCAATAATACAGTCTGGGCTCTTTTACAGAACTTTGACACTTCTCTGCTACAGCTAATATCGCTTTATCACTCCCAGCTGGAGCTTCACAAACCTTTTTAGGATTAAAGTGTATCACCCCAAATACAAGCCACTGAACTGAAATGAGCATGAAACTATGAGCAGTGCAAGACTTATCTGAGAACCTGCTAACAAGAAATAATGGGATTGCTTACAATATCTCACTCTGGCTTTTGTACTAGTTTCAAAGAAGGATACAAATACATGACAAAAGACGCATCACGATGTGAGTTTACAATTTTAACATATTTTAAAGCAAGTCCTTAATAATCTGTTAACAAAAAATGCACTTTGGAAAGAACCATGGGGCTTTTTCATTATTAAGAAATGTGCAACCAAATTCTATCCTTAATTAAATCAGGAGTAATTTTATTAACTGCAGTAGACTTAAACCTGACTTACATCAGTGTAAGTGAGGGTAGGATTTAGCCCCGGGGTGTTTATACACTGTAGTTCCAGTTAGTTTAGATCTATTTGGGTGGGAACTCCTTTCCCCTTTCCAGAAAAAATATTCTTGCCTACCCTTTTTCACCTTACAACTGGGGCCAAAGCAGTCTTTTCTTCTAAGATATTTTTCAGAAAGGTTATGAACAAATCTTATCCTCAACAGGAGATGACCTTATTAAACAAAACCACCCTCTGAAGTGATGGACACCAGCAGTTTTAAAGTTTGTTTACAAGTTTTTAAACAAGCCACCTCAAACAGATAAGATTATTTACATCTTAAAAATAAATAAAAAACTTTAAGTAAAAAGCTGTTTTATAAAGGAGCTACTTATGTCAGTTTTCAAAGCTGAAAAGCCCTTCCAAACAGTACTAGCTGCTGTATTAAACATCCCTGCTACAGTATAGAAACTTACTGTCCACAGATATCCTTGGGCTTCACTGTACATTTGAATCAAAATCACTTTCTTCTGTACTTCATTTTCTTCTCTCTTGAAATCGGATTCCTAGTTCCTGACAGATGGCTCCTCTGTCACCGAGTGCTGCTTCCGCCTCCTTATCGCTGCCAGCTAATACTTCCACGATGCTTAGCTGTTGTCTGCGGAGCTGTGCTCTACATCATTTCTACTCTGATCAATGCTCCACTTGGTTTTAGGTTGGTTTCTAGTCCCGCCTCCTGCTCTTGAAGAAACGAAAACTCACAGCTGGATTTTCTATAAATCATCCGTTTTAACAGTGGCTGAGCAAGTATGGCAAATACTACAGCTAAGACCTGCTGCTCTATTTGAAACTTCAAAAACAATTCCTCATCTTAATGATGCACACATGAAAGTTAATCATGTACTAAAATCACTAATACTGAAAAATAGTGGCCAGATAATTGTGACCTTCAGGGCTTAGAAGCTGATTAATGTAATACAAAACTCCTCTCTGTTCCAGAGGGGGAATATGGTAAAACATACTGCCTCAGTGAACTGCTTTATATAGTGCTTTGCTTTGAACAGGAGCTTGTCATTCTTACAAAGAAAAATTTACATTTGCAATACAGAGCTTTTTCACAGACTAACCCAGTGTACATACTGTTTAGGCTAGCAGCCCTAAGCTTGAAAGAGCCTTTACCATCATAGCAGCTCTTTTGAAGTGTGGGCAGGAAATACTTTTATTTTCTGCACAGCACTAAGTGCACTATAGAGCGCTGAACTCATTATCATGTTTAGCAAAGCGTGGAGTATAAAAGCAAGGTGGTACCATAAAACCAGTGCTACGAACTTTGTTCCCATGAACAGAGCAAAACAGAGCTGAGTTTCTGTAAACTGTAAATTGTTTTAATCCTCCACCCTCCAGATCTTCTTAAGAAACTGTGCTGTGGAAATTAAAAATGACTGGGCAGATCTGGATACAGTCTGAATGGGCTGCAAAATCCTGGGGTTCTCGGGTTTTTCTATGGTGAGAGCCGCATCCAAGCTCAAAGTGTTGGCAGGGCTAAAACCAGCTCCTTCCTTGCAAACAGTTCATTGTGTCCTGGTGGCACACAGTCTCCTGACTGCTGCCCATGCTGAAGAGCAGCTGAGCTCCTGACGTAGGCTAGATGAAGGACCCCTCGAGTTTCAGCTCCACTAGCAGCTCAGGGAAGGGTGCAAGAGCGGCATGTGCTGGGAGCAGCTTTTCCCCAGCTGTGCCACTTGACTCCCAGCAAGCAGAGACCCTGGGGGCTTCCCTGGACAACTGCTGGAGCTGGACTACTGCGTCACCAGTCTTGTATGAATGGATCTCATCCTTTTTTGAAGTGTCTTTCACCCAACCCTAATGTGTTCCAAAAACATAGTGGAAAAACACCAAAAAAAGCACTTCTGTCTACTTATGCTGACTCTCTAATCACTTCATTACATGCCCCACAGTTAACTCAAGTTCAGTTTTTCCACACAATAGATGACTTCACAGGCTTCTGTCAGATCCCGTTTAAGTCTTTTTTTTCCCTAAGCTGAAGAATCTCACCTGTTTGATGCTGGGACTGGTCAGCCTTGCTGCCCATCCCTGTATGTACTACCGCTTCCATAAACAATACAGTTAGCCCTTTAGTTCATATAGTAGAAGCTGATGTTAGAACATCTGAGCTTGTCTTGCTCCCAATCTGTGACTGATATTTGTAGAAATGGGAAAATTCTCATTTCTTTGCTTACAATTCTGCAAACAGTAGCTGAGGACAGTCAGTTGTCATCTTGCGATGCGATCCAACGGCTCTCCACAACGACCACATGAGTGGCTTGCACACAAGAATTTGAGAACAACTACACCAGACTAATTTCCAAATGGTTACTAGCCAGGCAGCCTAGGAGAAAGCAGTATGGATTAAGTAGCCAGGAATGCTCTGAACTGCGGACAGCACTGCTCTGATGCAGCTACTACTCTCTTAACCAGCAGCCATAAGTCACAAGTCCTGGGCCCCTGTCCAAGCAACTGTGACTCAGATTTGAAGTGCTGAAATGACAGTGCTCTCCTGTGGATGCACTGTTTGATCAGTGCCAGTAACTCGATGATGAAGAGTGAAACAAGCAGGGGAGAAGCACCATCCCTGTGCCTGATCCAAATATGTACTGGCAAATACAATAAATCTGCTTTCCAGGTGCTGCTGTACATTCAGTACTTATCAGTTGTCAAAAAACACATGAATGATTAAAATTACTTGCTTGACCTTTAAAATGTACTTGAAAATCCATAAATGAGACCAATCAGTAGTACGTAACCATTTGAATAATAACAGAATTTTGAATCTCTAGCAAAGGCTGTAAGAGGAGATTAAAGGCTTGATACCACAATGTGACATGCACTATATGAACCCCGGATGGGATTCTTGCAAGGACTTTTGCAGAGCATTTTGTCTGCTGACTGGAGTAACGTTTATGGCACATAAGGCAAAATTTGCGCTTTCTCTGCCCTGAGACTGTTGACCATCACCTGAACAGCAAGGAAAAAAGCCTGCTGCAGGTGAAAATAAATATATTTACTCTACATCATCCTCCACGTGCTTTGGTTCCAGACAGTGCACTGTGCTCCTTGGGGATGAATGGGAAGATCTGCTCCCACCACTAGTGAGTGTTCAGTTCACAGGCTCAAACTAGAGTAATCCACAATAAAGCAGCAAAATGTGGTACCACAGATGATGGTTTATCAGGACTGTTTCTCTCTGCAAATCTTCTCCTATTGGGCCACACTATTTGCTAATTGCGAACAGAGCCCTACAATAGTCCAGTATGGCTGAACACAAGATGGCCATGGAATGAACTCAGGTCCAGATCATCTGCACTGCTGGTTCTCTCTCTGGCTCTGTTTTGGACCACTCCTACCAACCTCCTAAGCAGTGTGAACATGAGTCAGTCTATGCTCCCTGGCTGTGGGATGCCTGAACCTTCCTTGTTCAGTAGTACAGATGTCACCCCAGGGCTGAAGGACAGTGGTTCCTCCTACCAGTTTTGTGCAGATTCCCCCTCACTTCCCCCTCACCTGGAGATAGTTGTGAGATCTGCTGAGACTGGACACCATTCAAAAATCAGACTTCACAAACTGTGGCTCCACAGGTCAGATTGCTAATTAGTCCCAGTATCATTTAAAAAGAGATTAGAAAAGGTCATATGAAGTGAAAGACTTGAAGACCTACTGATTTATTCAAGTGGTAGGATGACCCCTTACCCAGAAGTTCAACAGGCAAGAACGCTCTGCTGGGGAAGAGCTTAGGGTGCCACACAGATCTTCATTTGGGCCTTCTGACCTGTAGCCTCTCCCTCTGCTGACACTTGGGGAATCACCAGAAGAAACATGATCAAGCATTTTGGTGGGTGAACTTTTGTCAGAGGAAGACCTTTCACTTTGATTTAAAGAGCTACTTTGCAATGAGCTAGGACTCCATCCAAGGACCTTCAGCTCTCACAGACCCTATGATGAAAGTATGGCAGAGGGAGCAAACGCAGAGCTCCATATGAAAGCTCTGGTGGAAGTCTGCCTGGCCTTGTCCTTAAAAAAGCTGGATCATAAAATCACAGGGCCCTAGGATAATTCAGGTTGGAAAGCACCTCAGGTGGTCTCAAGTCCAACAGTCCCTTTGGTTTTCTGATCCTGCTGAAACACTAAGTTCACAAATAGTTTCAGCTCCCCACAACCACAGTGGAGGGGAAGGAGGAAGAATAAATTACTTGTCATTTTCCCCTAACGACTTGTAAACAGGAAAGCTTGGCCTTCTCTGCGCAGTGAGGATGGCTATGCCTGCTTGGCTCTGGACTCTTTTGGGGAGCTGAATTAATTTAATATGTTTAGCCTTCTACCATGAGGCTGTTGGGGCAAAAGTTTTTATAGTTTAAAAGCACTCTGAATTCAGTGTATTTGCTTATAATGTGGTAATCAGAATTATTAAAAACCTTGTATTTTGCATCTTAAAACTCTTAAGATACTAAGAACACATTATTTCTTCTTACTGTCAGATTTTGCTTTGCTAAGACAGCATGCATGAGCCATTAGATAGATTTGGAAATGCCTTGAGCCCCTTGAGAAGAAACACCAGGTATGAGGACACTGCTGGAAAGATGAGCAAGATGAAGATGCTCATCTATGAAAATGAGCACTCGCGTCTGCTTACATCTCCCCACCACTGCTCTGCAGACTTCCTCCTCGGATGGTTGGGACCTCTGTTTTCAGCTGAAACTTCTTCACAGTTGGGCTACACGGTCTTCCAGCTCTTTTTCCCCCTCATTCATGTTTACCCTCCAGTTGCAGGTGAGAGTAACCTTGTCCTGGAGACTAAAACACATCCCTGTTTCAGTCTCCTTTGATAAAATAAACCATTTCCCCTCTAACAGCTTTTCTGAATCCACTGATGCAAGCTGAATGGGGGCTGGATCATGGGGAATGAGAAGTGAGTGCAGCATTGCAGATGGGGCCCCACGGTGCCACGTACTCATGTGTCCTGTGGAAATACGTTGCTGGACAGAGCCGACAGCTGGGCTGCCCTGCCAGGCCACATCTCAGGAGTGACTTGCAATTATTCTCCAGTCTGCAAACACATTCAAGCCTTTGATCTCCTCCGTCGCTCCCAATGGCCAGCCTCCTAGATGATGCCAGTATTTCCTGCTGCTATCCCCTAATCACGCTACCACACCACCGATAACCACCGTACAACCACAAACAGAGCTGTCTGCAGAGGAAAGGCACACAGAGCCAGTGCCCCACTGCTTGTTGCTTCCCTTTCATCCTGTTTTATTACTGGATGTCCTGTGCTAACCCTGGCAGATTCTGGAGGAGAACTCGAAGCAATGGTTTTATTTTGTGCTACGAGGACCAGGCGAACCCTGTCTTCAGGCTTCCTCTACAAACACACTCATATTTTTTCCTAAAGGCTATGAAATTTTGAAAAGTTACAGACAAGGAACATAAAGTGCTGCATAACACAGATATGCCTTCAGCAAAAAAGACAAGGGGAAAGGAAAAATAGTATCAGGGTTATTACTATTTGAAACTCTGCATCAAAATGGGCATTTCAAGGCAAAATCAAAAGAAAAATGTGATTTGAAAACTTCCCATATAAAGCAGAAAATTGTAATGATAATGTGTTGAGTGGGGATTTTTTTCTTGGGCAGTTTTCATGCAGTAGATGCTCTTACCTAAGACTGCCATTTCCCCAAGGGTTCCTGAACTATTAGTCACTCA
Source organism: Strix uralensis (assembly GCF_047716275.1). NCBI lineage: Eukaryota > Metazoa > Chordata > Aves > Strigiformes > Strigidae > Strix > Strix uralensis. The sequence continues at coordinate 112,616,205 of NC_133973.1, read as the reverse complement.
TTAACTACTGTGGTGGTTATGTAAAGTAGGACAGTTTACTATCTCTACCTGATGAGAAAGCCATACACTTTTGCATTTTAACATAAAATACATTCTTTGAAGGATCAAAATATGAATTGCCTAACTTCTTTTTCAGGAAAACCTCTCTCATTTATACTTGGTACTCATTTAGCTTTTCACAGTCTTTCTCCTGCTGGAAAATCTCTGAAGTTTACATGGCATATCTCTGTGTCACATGTGTTCCCTTTAATAGCCAATATAAATGTTTTTCAACTCTAAACTCCACAGCTTGAGTCTCGCTTACGAAAATTAAGCAGCGCCTCTCTGCTTTACTCATCATGCGACTGAATAACTGCTGATCTACCCGCTTGTCTCTCTGCAAAGCAGGGGCTCCCAGCGCCCAGCCCAAAGCAGTTCACTTTGGTTTGATCAAACTGGGTAATAAATCCCATCCTGATTCCCAACACTCTTCAGCAAGCTCTGTTCCCCAGTATTTTTCCCTTCCCAGGGACCAGTGCTGCCATGCTCAATTCAGTGGCACCTCCTCCTTGCCTCTCCACTCCTGCAGGCTGGGACCTGGGAGAGTGTGGATGTATGCTCCCGCTAAGGTGATCCTGTGGGACAAAGCATCTCCAGGGGCCTGAAAATGGCACTTACTGCACTTCAATGACAGGAGCTCTGCTTAACATGAGGTTCAGTTTGTGCATGGCAGAGGCACAGTATTTCATTAGTTCGTTCAAAGGCTTCAAAGACTCAGAAATAAAAATTCTTGGAATTGCTGCACGAATCAAACTTTTTAAAAAGTTTATATTAATATATGAATCACTGACTTGCTTCAGGGGAGGAAAAAAACCTTGTTTTCAGCAAAAAGTTAATTGGGTGTCCTGAAAATCAGTAATTAAAAAACACGACTAACAGACAACAATCATCTGGAGTGCTAATTTCCTTCTGTACATCAAAGACTTAAAAAGGACAGCGTATGAGAGGAAAGTTCAGCATCAGCATTTGCCTCAAGACCCAATGCACCCAGGGGCTGGCTCAGGATCCCTCCCACAGGGAAACAAGAGCTAGAAAAGTTATTTTTGTTGCTGTGAAGAAAAGTTGTATTACTGAAGCTATACACCTGCACCATTTAAAATTACCTCAGTCACAACCAAACCTGAAATGTCATGCCAAGGGACATCATTGGCATCTCTATCATCCCCCATGCACATGTCAGAGAGAAGTGCCACCACCCTGAGCCGAAAATGCAGCTGCGACTTGCAGTGCAACAATACAAGACTGGAAGCAAAGAATATGGTTTCCAAATTAAACAGCGGGAGTAATTTCTGCCGACAGGATGTAATTACTCCTCTTGTAAAAGAGCTGTGGAACACTTAATGGTTTCAAGCACTAATACCTATGGAAACAGAGCCTTCCCCAAATACCCAGCCAAGTGCTAGCTTACTGTTGGCTTGGGGAGCAGTAAATGGCTGAGAACACATCCTGTACTGCCTAAAACTTAAGAGACTCCTTCCAAATACGGCTCTAGCTTGACTGTTGAGGTTTCTGAAATCAGGTACAATCGCTGCCCAGGGTGAAATTTCTTCGATCTCTCACAGGAGCTGTAGTTGATGCACAGACTGTGCCACAGTCCTAAGTATAGATTTTCCACCATCATATCTCAGTGCCAGGTCTGTGACTATCTCAGATAATTTATCTGACAAAATTACTGTATTCCCAAACTCCCTGTTTATGATCAGGCAGAATCTGAGTAAAATATATCAAGGTGAACGCAGTAGGATACATGGCATCTCAAAGTTGACATGCTTCTGATAGTAATTTTCTTAAAGTCTGGCCAAAATGCATTTCCAGATCAGGAATAAGAAGCAACATCTAGATGCAGAAATGCTTTAATTATGTCCAGAACACTCCCAGCATCTGAAAGCCTCTTCATAGAAAGCACATTGTGTGAAGTATGCCAGGCCTTCAATACCCTTTGGCAACTCAACTCTTACACTTATATGCAAAAATTCATAACCATACTTATGAAAACAGACAAGCAGAACTCTCCACAAAGCAACTCTCCCATTGCAAGACTTTTACTAGTTATAGTAGTGTAGCCTAGAGCTTGGGAGTAAACAACTGTCCCAGCACCTCCTCTTTCACTTCCACCAAAAATATTTCACAGCACATCCATATATTTAAGACCTCTAGCCTTCTACAATGAAACCAAGTCCAAACAAGGCTAGAAGGCTTATCTTACCTCTTACAGAGTATCATGGATTCCCTAGAGATTTTAAGGTGGGATTTGTTAAAATAAAGAAAGATGCCGCTTATCACAGAAGATTGTCTCTAAGCAACAGGAAAAGAAAGTTTTTCTGCACAGCCCTGCCTCAAACATCAGTAGAAAATGCCTACATGCTGACAACTCATCTGAGAAACTGCTCTGGAGCTTAACAGGCCATAATCAAGACATCAGAGGTTTATTTTGAACAAGCACTTAGGGGAACAGGCATGAATTCTTGATGTTAGTGGTGCCAATCAGTATGTGATTCCCCCATCCTCACACCAACTGAAGAGAAAGCAAAGGAGTCTGGTTTGTGACTATTTTACAGCATAAAATTTCTCTTTTAAACATATAAAGACTCTTTCTGAGCAAAATTCAGCATGCTTAAAGTATGAAACATTGTCTCACTGACCTTTCAGAAACCCAAAGAACTAACCTTTGCTTTTTTGGTAAGTTATGTTATTGACAAATTTGTTTTCTTTCATCACACACATACACCAAAATATTTACTAATCGTATTTCTATCACCATAGTCCTCCAGATCTTTCAGCATGCTTTACAGAGGGAGAGGAAATGAAAGAAAAATCACAACTGGCAGTACATTAGGCAGCTTTGGGCAAAGAAAATGATGGTTCTCCCAAAGTAATTTCCTGCAAAGTGAGATTTGCTTTAAGGATCTTGATTACGTACGTCAGTGCTGGGAAGCTACCTGGACATGTGAGACAATCACTTACAGCTAATGCAGCCAAGACACAGGCCACTACTGGGTTTTAGAAATTAAGAGCCTGAGTACAAGGGAACAGAGAGAAGGGATTTTTATGAAGAGTCTAAAACAGTGCTATTTGATTTCATTTACATCATACTAGTACCTCCTAAGATGGTCCCAATTAGACATATTTTTGTACACCAAAAGCATATGATGCCACACCAGGCCTTCTCCTCCTCTTAACTCTCTTGGCAAAAGCAACAAAGACTTCCTAGCACAAAAAGGCCACATTGCGGTTTTGTTTTCAAACACCACTTCTAGGAAAAATGAGAGGAAAAAAAAGCCCTCTGCAAGATATTTTGTACCCAAGGACAAGGCTGAATAGTTCCATGTGAGTCATTTTCAGTCTTCATGGGCTTGGTATTTGTGGTACAAACTCAGAAAAGTCATTACCAGTAATTTTGTCATTTCAAGTGTTTGTAACACATGAGAAATAAGTTTTTAAAATGAGAAGTCACATCCTAACCACTTGAGGGACACTTATAGATTTATAAGCAATGAAGCAAGCAGTGTACTGTGATGGTCTGCACAGTACCAGGAACCTGGAGCATCTCCCCTCTCCCTTCCCAGGAGGAGTATCTGACAGTGCCATGGAAGATACATGATGTTCTTTGAGTCTACACTAACCAAATTATCAAATAAAATCAAAGGTCAGGACTTCTATGAGCAGGTGAACAAATAAGGCTGATTCACAACAGATATCCAAGCAGCTTCTTCCATACATGTAATCTCTCTCTGATGCCGATATTTTGGTGTCTTGTACTGTGTGAAGCTGCACAATAACAGCCTTTCTGTTGGAGAGTGTTAAAAGTTTCTCCTCGACGCAGGCACATCTATTGACACAAACCCTAGAGGAACAAACTGGTTGTGCAATTTCTGTACCTCTGCTAAATTAACCTGAAATCAGGCTCCAGATTTACTGTGGGTGTGAAGTGGAGACAGCACACACAGAGGGAGTGTTTGCATAAGCCTTGTTTCCATAGGGAACTGGGGAAAACATCTACTGACTTAAAAAAAAAAAAAAATTTCCATGAATTTATGTACTGGCTGGGAAGTCCTGCAGCTCTAGCTGTTGCCTGCTAGAGGCCATGAAGCCCTTATGTCTGCTCTGGTCCCAGCTGTCTGAACCCAGTGAATAGGAGATGAAGAATGCAAAACACCAAAAATGAGAATTTTTTTCTTCTGGCATTAAAATCTCATTTGTGGAGTGAGGTACCCCAGCCCTGACAGGCTGGTGGGAGCAGCAGGACCTGATGTGGGCAGCCAGCTCTGCCTACCTGCAACGGGAAACCCCAGAGGAGGAGGTGGATGTGAGGAGGAGGAGGATGATGATGAGGAGTGCACAGTGCAGCTGGCTGGATGGAAGCTACTACTCCATGACAAGCCCAAAGCAAACAATGAGTAGTCAAACCTAAGGGGACACTTGTTTTAAAACCAATTCTTCTTTTTGAACATCACTCATCGGAGCCTGGCAAGCTGTAGGAGTCAGCTGAAAGGATGTCAAGCATGAACAGAATTTAACGAGTGGAGTTTGCTGTAGAACTAATGCAACAAATACACATGCACAGAAGAACCACAGTGAAGGCTTGTGTGTGGGGAAGAAACTGAAAGATGTTTCTCTGTATGCTGAGAAACACCTAGGCATAGTATAAGCGAAAGAGGCAATACTGGCAGAAACTCAGTTCCTCCAGTTTTAACTGAGTTGAAACTGGGGTTCACTGGGTTATTCAGAGATGATATCACACCCCTGCGTGAGAGACACAGTGAAATCAGCAGAAATTTGGAGATGAGACCTGCACAAGGCTGTACTTTAAAGGAGGACATTAAACCCCAACTTCCCAGGAGGTGAAGGAACATGGCCTTTACAGTGCCTAGTGCTGGAAATCAGATCTAGTGTCTTCTTGCAAACTTAATTTGTGACAGGTTATTTAGAAACCTGCAAAGGGTCAATGTAGATCTGATTATTCCTCACAGTTATTGATTGCCCTGCTTTCTGCAATGTTGAATTTCATCTGCCATTGTATTGTTCATATACCTAGCTTAATTATGTCCTGTTATGGTGGGTTGACTCTGGCTGCATGCCAGGTGCCCACCAAAGCTGCTCTATCACTCCCCTCCTCAGCTGGACAGGGGAGAGAAAATATAACAAAGGGCTCATGGGTTGAGATAAGGACAGGGAGAGATCACTCACCAATTACCATTGCGGGCAAAACAGACTCGACTTGGGGAAAAAATTTAACTTAATTTATTATCAAACGAATCAGAGTAGGATAATGAGAAATAAAAACTAAATCTTAAAAACACCTTCCCCCCACCCCTCCCTTCTTCCCAGGCTCAACTTTGCTCATGATTTCTCAACCTCCTCCCTCCAGCGGTGCAGGGTGATGGGGAATGAGGGTTGCGGTCACATGTTGTCTCTGTCGCTCCTTCCTCGTCAGGAGGAGGACTCCTCACGCTCTTCTGCTCCAGTGTGGTGTCCCTCCCACAGGAGACAGTCCTCCATGAACTTCTCCAACGTGAGTCCTTCCCATGGGCTACAGTACTTCACAAACTGCTCCAGTGTGGGTCGCTCCCATGTGGTGCAGTCCTTCAGGAACAGACTGCTCCAGCATGGCTCCCCTCTGGGGTCACAAGTCCTGCCAGCAAACCTGCTCCAGCGTGGGCTTCTCTCTCCACATTCATGGGTCCACAGGTCCTGCCAGGAGCTTGCTCCAGCATGGGCTCACCACAGGGTCACAGCCTCCTTCAGGCACATCCACCTGCTCTGGCATGGGGTCCTCCACAGGCTGCAGGTGGAGATCTGCTCCCCCGTTAACCTCCGTGGGCTGCAGGGGCACAGCTTCCTCACCATGGGCTGCACCACGGGCTGCAGGAGAATCTCTGCTCCAGCACCTGGAGTACCTCCTGCCCCTCCTTCTTCACTGACCTTGGTGTCTGCAGAGTTGTTGCTCTCACATATTCTCACTCCTCTCTCCAGCTGCTGCTGCACAGTTGGGGTTTTTTTTCCCCTCTTCTTAAATATTTCATCACAGAGGTGCTACCAGTGTCACTGATGGACTCAGCCTTGGCCAGCGGTGGGTCTATCTTGTAGCCGGCTGGCATTGGCTCTATCAGACATGGGGGGAACTTCTAGCAGCTTCTCACAGAAGCCACTCCTGTAACCTCACTACCAAAACCTTGCCATGAAAATGCAATACACATGTTTAAGTTCCTTTATCTTCTGCCATCTGGATTAATTAAATACTTTTGTGTCTTCTGCAACCTCTGTCATGTTTTCCACACTTTTGCCACAAAGCATTAAACAGCATAACCATGTTACACGATTCCTAAAATGAAATTTCAGGGCAGCCCAATAAAAACCAATGACCTTAGTGAAAATGTGTGTTCTTTCCTCTTCCTTGTATTGCCTTCAAGTACTTGGCAACATTTTGGTCATATATTCTATTAAGATTTGGGGACTGTGGGTTTAAGTCCCTTCTGGTTGGTAGGCAGATACTTCCAAGCATTAAGGTATTATGCAAAATGTGAGTGTCACTTTGTCCTTTGACAGCTGTTTTGCAAGAAACTAGAGATCGGGTAGTCTGTGCCCAAATATACAACTTGGGCAGTTCAGTGCAGAAGAGGATTTTAGCTTTTGCATTTCACAAGAATACTTAGTGGTAGCTGTTGATAACTACCTAGATCCAGGAGAGAGTGTTTTGGTGGATGCCCACTCGCCTCGGTGAGCTGAGGCTGCCCGTCCTCCCCGTGCAGGCTGATGGGGACCCTCTGACCATGGTGTGTGGCTTGGCCCCAGGCAGGGTGTGGGGATGCCAGTGCCAGAGCTCATGCTGCAGCTGCAGCTCCTTAGCAGGAGTCCTGGACCAGTGAGCAGGGAAGGACTGTGCAAAACAGTGCCTTGAGTTCTTCCTGGGACTGTTCCTTTATCAAAGGAGACTAAATAAACACAAGACAGATGTGATTGTGTTCTTGAAGAAGAGATTCTTTTTCCTTGCCAGGACTGCTGATTTTCTAGCAAAAGAAAAATGTGTGAAGGGGCATGAGCATCCTTCCACGTTAGGAAGGAGGCAGGGAGAGACAGGGGTGCCTGGAGATGAGAAGGTGCATTCCCACCTCACACTTGCAGCCCCCAGCTCCACTGGGCATCACTCAGCTACTCTGGTCAATGCTCAAGGAGAAGCCAGGTCCTTATCTCTAACATGTTCCAGTTAGTAGGCAGCCCTGAGAGCAACCCCAGGTGTTCACACACTAATCCCATTAGGGCTCTTTTAAAGCAAGGGTTTGTTTTCTGGTGTCACAGAAGTTACACTTAATGGGTTTGCAGTTATTAGGCAGTTAGAAAAGTTATTTGCACTTTGCCATTTTGCTGCCAGAAGTGTAGCAAGAGACAAGCACCAAAGTCCTTGTGAATTCCACAGCTGCTGTGATTTTTCCCTGTGAGGAAGGAACAGTTGCTTGAGGCATTTTAGAGACATGCAAGAACACAAGAACAGTTTATTAATACTGGAAGTGAATTTGCAATTACTGAGAGCAGATGGTCAGCTCGTACAGCGAATGAACCTTAAACCATCTAGATTTACAGGACTATGGCAAACATTGAAAGAGTACCAAATTCCCAACAAGAAATCCTACACGCTCACAGTCAGAGGTCGGCTCAGATTTGGATCCTATATACAGTGGCTTAAATCCAGATAAAGCTGTCAACATTAAACTGAGTCAGTGGATTCACCCCAGAGTAAATGCCTTCTTTTTACTTGCATACATAACTCTCAGAGCGGCCAAAGCTAAACTAAAATAATACAGACTTTAATAAAATAACCATATCAGCATCATTAATAATGCCAGGAATCAAGCTAATCTTCCCTTATACCACTGCAACACTGCTGTATCAGAGATGTGGTAGCAGCGTTAAAAAGAATGGAAGTATAGAGCTGTTTTTTCATTACTCTGTGGTCCGTCAACAAAAAATAGCCATTGCTTTAACAAATGTATTTGTGATGCACTCCAGAGCTTTTGAATTCTTTCCATACACATGCTGCTTGTATAGATTCTGTGAAAGAGCTTAATAGAGATGTGTACCTTGAAAGTACTCCTCAGTGCAGCTCATGGACAAATTAGAATTGTTACTGCTATAGGCCTGTAATAGTATGTATGTGCAAAGGGAAGGGCTTCCTTAGCACCAGGTGCCTTTCAGCCTACATTTCAGCCTGCCAGCTCTTCATTTGCCTAAGCAAATACGACTGTAATCACTGGGGGGAAGAAGGGAGGCTTTAAGCAAACAGATCTGTTGCATGGCTCTGTCTGGATGTGTCCAGGGAGTGAACACCCACGGGTTGACCAGCCCCGAGAGGGCCATGCAGTCATCCTCCAAAATCTTCTTCCTTGGGACATAAAGTTTCAGCATCCTAGCTGAGTACCTCTGGACTGCAGATGGTCAAGCATCATTAAGGTTAATTTGACCTGCAGTTTACAGGTCTTTATGAATGGGTAAACAAGTGCTTGAATGTTGTGTTGCAGCTGAAGGCAGCTTGCAGGGAGACCCAGCACATGCCAGATTTGCCGGAGCCTTGAGTAAGAATATAACTGCACACTGGACGGCAGTAGGGCTTTGAAGACCAGCTGAAAGGTTGCAACAGCACGAATGTCAGAGACAAGACGTATCTGATGGAAAAAAGAATGGCAACTGTATTTTCAGCAGGGGAGGGGATGTTGGTTTGGGGGCACTCCTGACCAGTGCAACTTGCTGACCAAGGAACAGTAATAACTTAAGACAGATCTCTCCAGTCCAGATCAGCTGTTAACAAAGCACCTGAAGATTTTGCCTGGTTTTCCCTCACATAGCTGAGAGTGCATGAACTTTCACTTGCAAGCAGGATAGAATTTAAATTTTCAGGGCTATGCTTATGACAGATAAGCTCAAGTTTACATTGCCCAATCAACTTTATTCCCCTCTTAGGCCAGAATTCTACATAGCAAGCTAGTTTGTTTCCAGATCACTAGATAATTCAGCAATTTCACAGTCTGGCATAATGGCATAATGCACAAAAATATGTTGATGCATGTGACAAGCTTATACTGCCAAAAGACTATTCCTATACCTGCAGCAAGGGAAAGTGTGAAGTGTTATGGCCATTTTCAGAATCCTTTCCTTTACACTTCCTTTTCTAACACTCAAGCTGGAAATCACAGGATACTTGAAGTGTATCAACAGTGCCAGCAGTGCAGTGTCAGCTATGACATTGTTAAGACATTGGTATGTTGACTCAATACTCAGAACTGCTTTAAAGTTTTCCAAACCCTTAAGAAAACAAAGTTTATACAAGAAGTTATTTTGACAGAATGTGATTTACATATGCATCTACTTAGTATGTTGAAATTCAGTATTAAAAAACCTGTTGACTATAAAAGAACAGTTCCAGCAATACCTTAATAAACCTGGTTATTCTTGGAAACATTCTGCATTTCCCTGAAATTTATGTGATCCCACAAACATTTTAGTAGCCTATGCTATTGTATATGTCACGGCAATTCCACTTATCATTGTGCAGAGACCTCCCAACTTTCTAAAAACCTTTGGGCCCAATTCTGCAGCTGGTTTTGGCCATTAAAAACTAAATTTAAATCCTTTTTCTTCAGTCAATATTCATCCCAACATAGATTAAATATATGGTAGCATTTGAGAACTGTTGTGATCACACAATACTTGGACCTCTCTCCATTACCAAAGGAAGATCTGGAGCAGACGCTGGCTTACATACCCAAGGACTTCAGATTTCCAGACACATTTCTAATTTTGTATAAATCTTTTTTTTTTTTTTTGTCCTTTCTAAATCTGACGTTGCTCTTCATTAAGGGCTGGGATTTGGGAAAAAAAAGCAGAAAATCCCATGGGATTGAAAACAACAGATGTTGTCTGTTTTAAGCTTCTTTTATTCCAAAATGCTGAATTTAGTGCTTTTAAGATTTTTCCTGCCTCTCTTTTTAGACGCCTGTGATTTGCTCTTTAAATGGATTTTCAAGAGACTGACTCTGACTGGAATGTATGTGAAAAGACATTTTCAACTTAAAACATACCATTTTTCAGGGAGGTTACTAGAAACTTACTAAAATATGACAGAACCAATATCAGGGCAATATCATTGCATAACCATACTGTGAGCAATAAACCCAACATATTACTGTCCCAGCAAATGGAAGGCACATGCTACTCACTTCCCACCCAAATGCCTTCATGTTTCCTGTTCCTCCATTTCAACACTGCTGAATTATCAAGCTCAAAATGCAGCATCCTGCCTCATGACTACCACAACAGGATTTTCCAGCTTTCCTTAGAAACAAAATTTTTTTTGCCATAATCTGTAACTTTCCTGCACCTTTTCACCTGCCCTCCGTCACTGCAGATATGGCCAAAAAGCCCCTGCCCTTAGGAGATAAAACTCATTCCTTCTTCAGGTGAGTGACTGCATACTTCAAAAAGATGCTGTGATCATGATGTCAGTGATTCTAAAAAGGACTGAGTGGAGAAATAGCTGTGAAATGCTGTGGAAAACTGAGTAATTTGATCCTTAGGGATATGTCAGGGAAATAATAATTAGGGATGGATGTTTGGGACAGCTTTGACATCCTTTTTGAAAAAAAATTAAGTGGTTTCAAAAAACACCCACAGGAATTATTTAAGTATTGGATAAAGTAATGGCATAGTGAGCAGCAGTAATTTCATCCATCTAAAAAAGAAGTTTGAGAAATAGTTTTATCAGAGTGCAGTGGTACCTGACAGTGAAGTTCTCTTAATTTCAGGAAGATAGCACAACAAGAATGTCTGAAATGTGAGGACAGACAAATTCAAATTAAAAGTTAAGTGTATGGTTTTTATACAAGAGAAGTAAACTCTAGATCAAACTATGAAGGAATGTGGTAGATTCTGCCTTTTTTAAAATTTTGTCTCCAAGGTAAGACAGGATGAGTTTTGAGGAAGGATGTTGAAGCTAAACAACCAAATTCTGTTCTCAACACAAGCCATGAGATAGAACAGGCCAGGCCAAATGAACTAATGGGTTTAAGCTTTATGAGGTCAAATCTTTCTATTAAGTGTCAGAAACTCTGTGTTTACAGTGATTATAGCTGTGGTCATTAATAAAAATAATTGGAACTGACTACCCCTTTGATTTAATCAGATTTGCATTGGTGCAAGTTCATTGAATTGCAAATGGAAGAACTATTAAACCTCGTCTTCACAGATGGCAAGATTTTAACAATGCCTTCATAAAGCCTCAATTCATATTTTATGCCTTGACTTCCTCTTGTATCCCATTTTTTTACAACAGCAAATGCACTACAGAAGTAATAGAAGTTAAGCTCTAATATATTTTTGTTGGTTGCTAAGCTTGAATGGATGCAAACATCAGTCCTTGGGGAATTAGTATGCCATTCATGTTCTTTTAGAAATAAAAATCTTTTTTCAGGTTAGAAAAGAGAAAAAAATTTACAGATTTTCTGGCCATCTCTGCTTCAGATTCTGTCAAGCTTTTGTTCCTCCTGAGACTCATGAACACTACCATTATTTCTCACATTCTTTCATTTGCTCTGGGGTTGTTGAGCAGCTGGGAAGGAATGTGTCTATGGTAGTTGCCACATGCAGGAGATGTAGAAGTTCAGTTGAATTTTGATCAGGATCAAAAGTGTTTTTTCTAAATTTCCACCCAAACTGAAATTCAAACATATTTAACTTTCAGAAATACCAGGAAAAAAGTGTTTGGCTCTGGCCTTTGTCAATGCCTCTTGACTTCTCATCTGATGGACAAGGATGTAATGACACATTCTTTGATATGAAATCAAGAGCCAAGTCATTGACAATAGTAACACCAGGAGCAGTCAGCACCTGTCACAAACTCCAGGCTTGACAGTTTTGAGGTGTTTTGGGGTCACCAGTCTTAAGTCCTTGGACTCAGAAGACCCATGTATAAACAGAAGTGTTCTGAGCTGCACATATGAAAGTCTTTGCCATGATTTCCAGGCTCCTGACTAGGGCACAGGGGATCTGGAAACTTGACCCTATACCAGCACAGGGGACCTGAAACCTCTGGCTCCCCCCAGCTGAGCTATTGAAGGACACCTCAGTTCACCAGAAATTTGCCAAATTCGGCATGCTTTTACTGAATGTTTCAAACCCATCACGTCACTACAAAAGGCCTGAGAAAGTTTAAGTTTGAGTGTTTAAAAGACCAGTATGCCCGTTAATACTTTGGTATGTGTGTTTGGACTCAGCTGATGGGGCAGCTGAGGTGGCTGAGGTGTTCAGTAGCAAAGCAGAGGGGAAAAAGTTTTTAAAATTGTGTTCACTGTGTGTACCTAGATTAGTGAGGAAGGAGAAACACACATCTAGGGATATGGTGGAACAGTACTGGCAATGGAACAACAGCAGCTGAGGGGGCAGGAGACAGGTGCGCAAAATTACCTGGGATATCTGCTGATAAGGGCCTTCAGCTAACCTGCACATTTCTGATTTTCATTATGGCTAAGTAAATCCTCAAATACATGTCAGTTCAGCCAGTGGCTGCTATCTTGTTACTCAAAAGTGCCTATTAAATGTGGGGTACCAGGTAAACTGAAATTTCAAAAACTGTACAAAATAAAAAATTTTGAAGTTCAGCACTTGCTAACACATTCACTCCTGATGGCCCTTCAGCAAAGATGTGTGATGCGTTCCTTCTTTTCAGTCTTTTGTTCTCAAATACAAAATTCATTGTCATAGCTCTGCAAGTCTATTGACAGCTCTGACCTGTAAACTGCAGACCTGCTGCAGCTCTGAAAATCACAGTTTACCTCTTGGTCTGGACTATTTTATTTTCTGTGGAAAATGGGACAGTTTTGGAAACAGAGCAATGTGCTGATGGCAATTTTGATTCTCTGACACCAGCTCCCAAGAAAACTTTGTGGAAACTGTATTTTTGTCTGACAATCCATGTGGACAAAGCATATCCCGTAAATTTCTTTAATTTAGCTTTATGAAAAGTATGCAAAGGTTTCATAAACAGTAAGGGGAAAGCGGAGTTGTAAAGAAACAATAAAAAATATGTCCATCAGCTTTAACACACTCATCTGGAGAAGTCAGCTACTGTGAGAAGAGACATAAAGATAACATGTTTTCAAGAAGTAGCAGCAAGTTGTATCCTTCCAGTCTGTTCCTGGGAAAACCCTGATGAGTGCAAAGAGAACAACTGTGAAACACTAAACATGCTGCTAATGCGTGAAGCCCTATGTTCTGGGGAGAGAAGAGCATTCAGCAATAATTGAATCATCCAGGGCTCTGCTCAGTGGATACCCTAAGGTGATTATGTTCAGAATAGAAGCTTTCAGAATGTCATTTAGTAAATGAAAACAGAGTTGGATACCAGTAATAAACCAGTGCCCTCAAGCTACTAATTTTTTATAGCAACTTAATTGAAACATACAAATCATTGAATGCCAGCTGCCTAGGAAAGGGGGCAGCACTGAGACCAGAACCACAGACACTGAAATCGAGCAACAAAGTATGATTTTGCTTCCAGTAAAAAACGGTTTATGGATACAATTTTCTTCCTCTGGTGATAAATAGGAATCTGTCATATTCTGAGTGCTCAACTGTATTCCCAGGATGGGTATAGAGCTGGGTACCAGCTTGTTTTCATCTTTCCAATTGCTGATGAATCCAGTAAAGTGAAACCAAGAGCAAAATTTAGTTTTCTGCTTACTGTAACAAGAAAGCTGTTTTAAACTGCATTAGCTCCTTAATCACACAATTTCTATTAGCTAATTTGCAAGAAGCAGGACTCTATTATCTTTAAAAAGCAAGTACACATTTAACTGATACTATTGTAATTTAAATGACATATAACCATCCCATTTTGTATTCCTGCCTTTCATATAAATTTAGTATTTTTTATCACAAAACTCAAAGAAAATTTCAGGAAGATTTATTCAAAATTTTTCAAATTAGTAGTACTTCTTGCAGAGAGATATCCCTAACATAGCTGGTCTATTAAACTGAAAACCACAAGAACTAAATTGGCTTTGGAAATGCAGAATTATAATTTTCCAAAGCTAAGGCTTAAAAAGAAAAAGCATTTCTTTGGATGTAATAAATCATCAGTGAGAGTAAAATATGAAGGAAGCCTCTTTCTTCTTGAGAGCAGAGGACACTCCCTTCCTTTCTAATAATGTACTGCAAGGCAGAAACCCCAGTGTATCATTTTACACACTAACAGTTCAGCAGAGTGGTTGAGAAAGATTTGGACCCAAGTCTGAACATGAGCTTAGGCACTGACACTACTTGCTCAAACCTGAATTAAATCATCCTGGGAGGGGCAAAGGCATTGGAGAATAACATCCTCAGTCTCTGTAGAGCAAAGAACCACCCCCAGCCTGCCCCAGCAGCCCTTCCTACTAGGCATTGCTTTACTCAGTAGTTTGGTGGAAAGACTTCTACAAAGCCTGAGTCTCCAGCCAGTGTTCTACACTACTGTCCTGCCTATTCTCAGCCCTTTTTTCCATTGCTGAAGACTGAGCATATCACACAACTGCAGCTACCAGAGGATTTTGCAGCCTGTCTCTCCCACACAAGAGAACTTCATCATTTTGTGCAGAAGATTAGTTAGTATTAGTTGCTTTGAAGATAATTGCTCAACAACAAATTCAGTTCTTAACCCTCATTTACATTTCCTAGAAGTTCTGTCAAACTAGTGCCTTAGGGGCTGACGCTTCCTGGGCTTAATCTGAGCCCAGAGGTGATTTTCATGCATGTAAATGTAAATCCAAACAGTTTACCTGTTCTCAAATCAGACACTCACATGAGATGATTTTCCTGGGACATGCATCCAAAAAGATCTAATACTGAATTGCTCAGTATTAGAAAAATATTTCACAGATCTCATTGAGCTCAAAGGAATATGCCAAGTTAGAAGAAAATCCAGTTTCAGAGACATGAAGAAATGAAAGGAGAAATAAAATTAATGCAGAATGGCATTGAGCTGCCAGATTTTTTCACTGGGGTCAGTGTGGGAAAGTCCAGAGACACAGAGTACTGGAAGCAAGTAACTAATGTAGAATCTGAGACACTCAGTTCCATTCCTGGCCTTTCTGCCAGAGTTGCAACCACCTATGGCTCTCCTCAGGAGCCCCCGAGTACTTGCATCTGCCCCAGCGTGCGGATGGCCTGAGCAGCATCTGGATCCTGGGGACACCAAGCCCCATAAAGGTGCTCAGTCACCACATTGTGTCAGACAATATTAATTACCCAAGTTTTCAACAATTCAGATCCCATCCTGATATATATATATACATGAAGACAGTTAAGAGTTACAGGGAAAGTCTTTCCCTAAAATGTAGGAGTTGGGGTGAAAAATCTGGTTTTATTCATTGCATATCAAACCCCTGACTGTGTGGTATGCTATCATTTGTTCACACTCAGGAGAGAGAGCCTTAATTTAATTATGGCAACTGGTGTAGGGAAATTAATGATCACTGAACACTGTAAAATAGAAATCAATACTTTTGTGTCTTTCCCCAATGGTCTATTGCTAGATAGATATTCATGGTTATATTTCTCATCCTGTGAATATTAATAAGGTACCAAAGACTGGATATATGTATCAAAGCCTTGGAAACAAGGCTATTGTTAATGCAGGTCTTCAGCAATAACATATTATAGATACCAACCAACTGATTTGTGGGATGCTAAGTAATAGCTCTGGTATAATACTATCCTTCATTTTCTATTCTGATACTTGTTTACTTCTGTCACTGTTTATTAAAATACTGTCCTGCTGTAATTAAAAAAGACAGGACAACAATAACCTTTAGTACCTCCTCGCTGTGATAAGCGAGATGCTTAAACAAGAACTCAGACACTTGACAGATGAGTACAAATGGGGCTAAATTCACTCTGATGAGCTGTGTGATGGCTTCTTCCACGAATGAGGCACAACAGAGAGGCAGGTCATTAGAAATTACCCTGCAATGGGATGACTGGCATGTACAGGTTTTGCAATCTTACTAAGCTGTTGTTACCAAATGAAAGAAACTGCTTATCGCAGGGGTAAGGAAAAGATATTGTATGTACCTGATGTGGCGGGCTACCTCTGCCTGAGAAACTGTGCTTGGGTAAATACGCCCAGTATCTCCAGTCCTGATTGAGTCTTGGCAGTGATGCAGATCTTAAATGAATTTCCAGGCATTAAACTATTACAAAATGGACTTAATGCTGAAACCCTGTATTGCTGGAGCTGTCCCACTATGTTGTATCATTACTTAATAAATCAGAAAGTGCAGAGGTAGCAAATGGGTAAGCAGCCCAAAGGATTTAAAGTGTACACTGTGGTGCCACCTAATGCACAGGCCTCTTACATCCTGACACAGGACCCTGGCAGGAAAGAAGCCCCAGCTTACTGCAGCCTCTAACCAGGGACATCAGATGCTTCACATACAGTGCATTTGCTGTGGCAGTCACCTGCCATATGAAAAGCATACAGGATGTAACAACTTCTGATTTTTTTCAGCAACAGGCTGGTTTTTAGATGTCCAAGAGCACTGACAGTGCCGCTCAGTGACCTGTGCGTGCAGGATTATCAGTCCAGGACTAGGCACTCCCAGTCAGCCCTGGGTGTGGGCTTTCTATATGGTCATGAAGACTACCCTGCTGCATTACAGTAACACAATGAGGCAACTATACAATTATGACTAAGGTCCATTGGTATTTATGACCTAAGAGTACGTTTGTCCCAACTAGAGGGCAAAGTAGAGACAAATGTTATATGATAGCCTCATTTTACCACCTAATGCAATTATCTACCACTTTTTAAAGTGAGAAACCTAAATTTCCCACTGGACAGTGTTTTAAATTTTTTAATTACTGAGTGGGGAAGAAACATTGTATATGTACACATCATAGGCCATACGTACATGTCATGTGCCTCTGGCCTTGCTATGTTTTCAATTGCTGATAGTCATATCTTTCTTAGCATGTGCTCCTCCCGTCTGTTGTAACCAACTGTTGTCCCTAAGCCTACACTCAGCTTCGATCCTTCAATGACTCACCCAGTTGCTCAACATAACCTCCTTTGTTTGGGTGGAACTACATGTGGTGCATAAAGATAAGGGTTAGAGCCACCGCTGTAAGCTTTTTGAGGCAGTAAGTTTATTTTGTCAAATGTCTGTTGAGAGCCTGGAGCAATGGTCCTGCTGCTGCAGCTGCAATGCAAATAGCACTGTACCTTGAGCTGACATGGGCTGATTTAAGAGGCTTACTCACTGTCAGCAGATTTGAACTCCCCAAGTAATGCCAGAGCTCCTGGACAGATATGACACCATGAAATGTAAATAATGGCATTTCAAAAGAGGTCCGTGAACTGGCAAGTCAGATGTCCATGTCCATTAGGTGCAGGTTTCTAAGCAGATCCCACTGCCACAGCTGGATGGTTCCTTTAACTGAATAGGCTCTTGAACAAATACCATTGCTGTGTTTCAGGCCTTGTTTTGGGCTTTCTCTCATGCTGCATTTGAAAACTGGGGGAAGGTTCCTATATATAAGCTGAAATTCTCTTCTAACTATTATTAGAAGTCAATTTTTAATTTAAGACTTGCAGAAAATTATATGAAAGAGATCTAGTCCACAAAGACTTCCTCTAAGAATTTGTTTGTGCAATGTATATTTAGCATGATTTCCTAAGGAAGTGCCACTCACACGACCATGCTTTGTGTGCTGGTCTGTCTGCCTGTGTCAGGCTCCTCATCACCTCCCCAGCAACTTTTGAAAGAATTGGCTGATTCGAAAGAGAGGCATATGGCTCAAAGGTAGTAAACTCTTACAACTTTTGTGAAAATAAGCAGCAGGGTAATGGAAAGAGAGCCTCTTAGTGGCTCACTAAAGAAAAGGCTACAGCACAAATTCAATCATTATTAAGCCAAAGAAAATCTGTACAAAGCTCAACCCCGTCGTGCAAACTCACCACAAAGAAGCCTTCACTGGGTCTGGTGTTCACAAACTAATTCGTGTTATCTATTGCTAAGCAAACATCATCATGTTTACTGTAGAAATAGCAAGTTAAATTTTTAATAAGGACACTGCTGAGGCAGTTAATATGCAATGCAATGATATTCACTATTAAGATACCCTAAGCCACAAGCCTTGCTGTACTTACACGCTGCCTAACTTTGACAATGCATCTGAGAAAAGTATTATCGCAGCATTTAGGGCTCAGATTAAGATATTTGACATTGGCAAGTACATCTAACGCCACTCAGGAGGTTTGGCATTAAACAAATAGCACTCGGCACCAGTTGAACAGGCCATTGAACACTCCCCCCACAACACACACATTGTCCTACAAAGAGCCTAGGTGGAGAAAGTCTGCACTTGAATCTGACAAGAAGCTTTGATCAGACAAATTAGGCCAGGCTTTTATGTGGAGTTCCTGGCTCTACAAACGGTGTGTTTGATGGCAGCATCCCTGCTGGAGACTCCACTTCCATTATCACTCACTGCTTGATGCTCAGCTTACAAAGAACACTGCACTTCCCAATTTTCTTGCCTATTCTGTACCACTTAATTGCTATGAGAACACTTGAAATGTTGGTATTTTACTGCTTGCTTACTTTTTAATCAAATGTTATGACCCAGAACTACCCCAGTCTCTGGGAGTTTAGTTGAGAAAGAAGAAGCACAAACCTGTATCTAGAGCTTTTAGTCATATATCAGTCTCATATAGGGACACATTAACCGTGTCAAAATAAACAACTGCAACATCACACAGCACTTCACTCCTCACTATAGTGGTACCAAGCAGCTACAGTGATGAAAATTGCACTTTCTGGGTGCATTCAAAGACACTGAGCACAAGGGCACCTAACAGGCTTTGTAGCCACCACCATCTAGACTTCAGTCAGCCAAATGTGCACTCTACCAACCAAATCAGTGATGCATTTTTCTTCCTCTGGTTGCTGTCATACCAGGATGCAACTTCATAAACAACAGCAGCAGATAACTGCAAGCACTGACACTGAAAAGGTATTTATTCTCTTCAGAGCAAAAGGAGATTCCTTCTCCTCAAGCAGGTAAATACCAGACCTCCTGGTCATGTCAGCACCATGCATGTTGCCAGCAGATCCTCTCCTACCTGCTTTTGGGGCCACCTTACATCTGCAATCCTTTCTATTGATGTGCTCCTCAAGGCAAACAAATAATGCCACCACCAGCCCAACTCAGCTAAACTAACTCATTTTGAGGCAAATACTATCTTACATACATGTTTATCATCCCTGGGTCCCCTCTCAAATCTCCACAGGGACACTGCTTATTGACTTCTAACACCAAGGCAGGTGCTCTTTAAAGCCACTGTTTAAACCTGTCACAGTTTAGTGATGGCAACTAACTTCTGGGCTGGGATGATGTTCAAAACCTGCATCTGCACGGTTGCCTCTAGCTAACCTCAAGAGCCTTATGCAAAAGTACTCAATGCATTCCTGGTTGTCTTAATCCCCATGACCATGTAATCCCCTCACTGGTGTACTCCCTCCCTGCCAGACATTCCTGTCTGCATGCAGCTGTGCCACAGGGATTGCAACAGGCAACAGCTGCCAACACGGCAGTCCTGTCAGTATTCAATGCTCATGATCTCACCATTCCTGTCTCAGGTCACAAGCCATTTTGTAATACCCCACAAATATCTCCTACGCTGTATCTACACCGTACTTCAAGGGTGGCATAACCCACTGCAGAACAACCCATCTCTGCACACCAGCTCCACAGCCGGCCATAGCTACAACGGTCAGAAAAGAGGAGTGTGCACAGCCAAAGGCCTTTCGATTACCATACTACCCAAAAGCTCAGTGGGGACAGCCACAGTTCCCCATAATAAATGCCACACAATTTACCAAGGGGTCAAGCTGACAAACTGCTAAGAGCCCCCTAGGATACACCTCTTGGAGTGGTGTCCTTGGGTGTCCACAGGGCAGAGCAGGATCTCCTCCATGGGTTCAAGCTGGGACATTCACAGGTGGAATTGGCAATAAACTTTGCAGGAGAGAGGAAGAAACAGATGACTGATGGATATCTTGTTGCTGGAGTGCTTCCAAAATCCTCATATGCAAAGTGTCAACAGTAGAGAATTTCTTCCATAGATGTGTTTCATCTTTTCTGTGATGCTGTGTTTGTATAGCTGAATCATTGCTTACTGCAAGTGTCCTAGAACATGTACGGGGTAGACTAGAGTCCTTAATTCAGTCTACCTTCTGTGAGTTTTAATTCTGCTTTTGTTATTACAGTGCCTGAATATCTAACATTATGGGAGGATGCGCTCAAAAGTAAGATGTGACTGCATGTGGTTCACAAGCAGCCATACTCCTTACAGGTATGATCACTTCTTGTACCGCTTCAGGGCAAGGGCACATGAACAAGCTATGGACAAGAAACCACACTTGTCTAAAGCAAAAAGAACTGAGAACACCTTGACTGAAGTAAATCACCCTAACCCTAGAAAACAAGAAAATTTTTCTGCTGCCTGTCTGGTAGTGTCCTTGTAGGCTGTTGCTCAGAACAGCACACGGCCATCCAAAGGGACTGCCAGAGGCTCACCTTGAGTTCCCCTTTGTCAGGGAAGCTCTATCAGTGCTGCCTTGCACCCTGTCCTGCTTTCCCAGCTGCTGGCGAATTTGTACTACATCCTCCCCAGATGACACCAACTTGGGAACGTGTTATTTTTCCTCATGAGTGTGTCTGTAGACAGGTGTTCATCTCTGATTTGTAAATGTGCAGCAAAGTAGGCTCCAAAGTATAAAACTGCATATTTTTTAGCTACAGTGGATATATAAAGAAAACATTCCAAATTTGTGATTTTTTTATATGATCAGCTTACGGGCATATTTCCATTTCATTTTATTTACAGACTAGGGAGGCAGAAGAAGAAAAAAGGGTGAAAGGGCAAGCAAACATACAAGCAAACTCTGTGCAACCAAATTAAAATCTGCATACACACTGAAATAAAATGCACATAAACTAAAAATAAATATGAAGATTTTGTTTAGACAGCTTCTTTTTATTGATCAGTGATCTTATGCACACTAGAGCTCTGTCAAACATGTAAAAGCACATTGTTAGCATACTTTCTAAGGAGATTTGGAAGAGGTAGCATGTGTGTAGTGTGATAAGGAAGAGGAAAATACCAAAATGAAAATAGCAGTTACAGAAAGTTATCTCTGTAGGCAGATGCAAAATACAGGGCCAAAATCTGTGTTTTTATTTCTTGTGGTAGAGAGTGATAAGGCAAGAAAGTAAAGCAAACAGAGGAGAAAAATCAGACTAGTAGAAAGATAAGCAATTAAATCAAGAGCTTAGACCTAGTTGGAATCTCTGCATTTCCCAAGCATGCTCAAGAGCACTATGATATTACCAGAACATTGCAACCTCCTACCTGCTGATTCACATGAGCTCCCAATACTTTTCTTTATGAATAATGCCAGGAGAATCTGGCTTTCCTCTGCCTCAGCACTGTGTGCTCTGCTTGCACTGATCTCCCTTGAAATGTCAACTTTACATTTCCAATATCCTTGAGGAAATTCTTAATAAAAATGTACGATCTGCATTTCAGAATGAGACCTTTAAATCCTTTAGCCCTGCCAGTTTCTAGGGAACTTTTGTCAAGAATGAGAGACCCTGTTTAATAACACTGCTTTCCAATAGTAATCAAGAGAGTTGCAAACATCAGTTTACCACAGATAATAAAGGCAGTACAATCCAGCCAAACAAAAACAGGATTTTATTCTGAATTCTTCTACACGAATGTGGAATAAAAATTTTAAATTTGTTCTGTGCATAATCTTCCTATGTTTTAATTAGATTTCCAACTAAGGTACTTTGAAATGTCTATTTAAAGTAATTCTGCTGAGTTATGAAATAAGGACACATTAGAAATGTGCAAACAAATCCAACAGGAGTTGCTTTTCTGCCTGCGTCTAGGTTGCTTGTGTAGCTACAGTCTTACTTTGCTTTTAATTCAGTAACGCTGATGATTGACATTAAATGAAGCAGTGCCATCCCTTGCTACATGTTCTTACCACCTCCCTTGTAATAAAACCATACAAGTGCAATCATTTATTTTCTTCTCTGCAAATGACCCGATCCAAGTCATCCTGCAGTTGCACTCTTAACAGACTCAATCTAAGAGAGGGAAGTGGCCAGGGACAAAAACACCCCTTTTGGCAAGAACATGCATTTCAGCTGGATTACGTGTCCAGTGACACTGCCCAGTGCAGGGGTCTGAGCAGTGAGCTGCTTGCTTCTCCAGAACAGCACCCAGGTGACAGCCAGTGCTGCAGGAACCAGCCCCAGCCCTTGCCCTGCTCACTCTGAGACTGAAACTCAGATTGCTAATATAGCTGTCAGTACAAGAAGCTTCGTTCAGGTGTTTAATGGGGATAATTCTGTCTATTGTTTCAGTTCAGTTATAAGATAGAGGTGTTACGTGCCATAGTTTTTAAAAAACATCAGGGATTGCCCCCAGGGTGCTCCATGCTAGCTACCTGCCCCAACTGGTACCATCTTACTGACATGAGGAGATGTTATGTGTCTGACAGCTGTCACATCTGTCACCTTGCTACTGCCATAGTGGTATCTTTGCCAGTTCCTCTGGAAAGAGCTGTAGGTGAAATGCCCCATGAAATAAATGGTATTATTTTAGTGCTAGTATTCCTTTTGTATGTTCTTCTGTTCTGGAAAGGCAGCGTGATCTAGTGTACTTGAACACAGCGTGGGAGAATCTGTAATTGTAACTCTGGCTTTGCTGCTCTGTTACCATACATCCTCCATCAAAATCTCTGAGCTTTGCTGTGTCCATTTTCTCATCTTCAAATTGCAGTAACAGCTACAGATCCCACATTACAGAGCTGCTACCAGAGTTTTCAAAGGGTGCTGAACACCTGTCACTTCTGCTTACCTCAAGGGTTTCAAATGGTCTGGGGAGGAGGGTCAGGGAGGTTCAAAAAACACATCTTTAAAGTCACACTTTACTTTGAAAACACACAGCACCACTTACAATAACTGGTAAACTTAATTATTTCTGCTAGCCAGTGGAAACTGTTTCTAGTTTTTGATGTGGTACAAAACATTCCAATTAAGAGGAGACTCTAATAAGGTTTTCTAGGTTTTCTAGATGCAGAGTAACAGTGGACTCCTTACAATCTAAAGTCCTTCAGGCTTTTCTAGGTCAAAATCCTTTAAGCCAGTACTTGAGAGAGTCTTCTTTCTTGAGTGACTTTATTATTAAAGCCACCAATAGTGAAAAACACTATTGGCTAAGCTAATTCTTCTAGACCAGTTATCCTAATCATAAAAAAGAAATCTGTGATTGCCTTTTAAATCTTTGCTAGAAAGAATAAGTAAGTAATTTTTTAAATGCATTTGTTATCTGGAATTTTTATTTTTCCTCTACTGTTAGGAATTAGCCCAGAGGATATAAAGAAAAGGTAAGTAACAATAACTAGATGCCTATTTTTATCTCAAAACTCTTCCATTTTCATAGGAATAAAAACCCATGCAGATTAACTTTCTTATGTGTACATCCCTGCAGTAGACCTGCATGTACTTGCTCTCCTTTACCTGAGTCATATTTGTAATACTGGATAGGTAATGGCAGTCTAAATACACCTCTCCATTGCTGCTGGCAAGAATAAGACTCAGAAGTCAGGATGAAAAACAACTTCTGATTCAGCAGCCCTGGATATTTTTGGTGGACAGCAGTGAACCACCTTGTGTGCCTCCTTACCCCTCCTTTGCCTTATATCTGATGTCAGTTGTGGCTTCTTCAGCTGCTCTGCTGGCATGGCCCCACCTCACGCTGTACATGGGAAGTAACAATGGGAAGGGTGAAACAGACCTGCCGCTCCCCTGTTATCTCGCCCTGTATCTCTCCTTTGCCCCATATTTTCTTAAACTAATCTGCACCTCCTCAGGCAGGTATAAAACAATTTAATTCAAATGGCATCAACTCATTGGACTTGACTGAATACACATCAACAGCTTACCAAGACAAATCACAGCTAAACAAGGCTGTAGAGCCAATTTATTTTTCTCTGTTTTCATCCTATTTTCGTACTTAAAGACTGCAGGGGAACTGCAGGTTAGTTTCATTCAATGAATTATGATACAATATGGAGTACCTTACAGAACTGGAAGGTCTACAGAGATTGACTTTGCAGCATAGTGCTTGTGGCACAGATCAGCAAAGTTGGAAGTCCTGGTTCAATTATCTGTGCTGACATATAGTTATTATTTATATAAAATGGAAAAGGACAAGAGTTACAAGTGCAAAAGGTTTACCATTGCTTTGGCCATAGGAATGTGGGCAAGATCTTGAACTTGGGTCATTCATAGACATAGTATTAAGTACACTATGACCAATGGGTTGTTCTCTGGTGGTTGTTAGGGAAGCAGACAGAACAAGTAGGTTTCTCTTTGACTTGGTCTTCCATAGCATCCTTATAGCCAAACCAGGTAAGTGAACAATAGATAATGTGGGTGACGACTGGTTGGACCACTAGTCTTACAGTTTGTGATCAGCAGTTCAAAGTCCAGCTGGTGGTTTGTTACTAGCAGCATCTTTCATACTGCACTGATACTGTTTAAAGTCTTACCTGGATGATGGAACAAAGTATACTCCCAGCAAGTTTGTGGATGATACCAAACTGTGGAGAAGTGTTTGATATGTTGGAGGGCTGCTCTTCAAAGTGACCTTGATAGGCTGGAGAAATTGGCTGACAGGAATTTCATACTGTTCAAAATAGGTAAATGTAAGGTCCTGCAGCTGGGATGGAATAACCCTCTGCAACAAGGCAGGCTGGGGCTAACTGGACGGGGACAACCCTTGCAGAGAAGAACTCTAGGGTCCTGTTGGACAACAAATTGAACATGAGTAGGCACTGTGCCCTTGTGGTCAAGGAGACCACCTTCATACTGGGCTAACATGTTAGGAAGGACGTAGTCAACAGATCAAGGTAAGTGATTGTTCCTCTTTAATCCACACTTGTGAGACTATTCTGTTCAGTTTGGGGTTCCCCAGCACAAGAAAGTCATGGGTATACTAGAGCAAGCCCTGCAGAGGGTCATCAGGATGGTCACAGGGCTGAAGCACTTGACATAGGAGGAAAGACTAGCAGAGCTGGGTGTGTTCAACCTTAAGAAGAAAAGACTAAGGCCAGGAGAGCTTATTCCTGGCTTCATCTACTTAACAGGAAAGTGGAGCCACTCTTTTTAGAGTTACGCAGCTGTAGGATGAAATGCAATGGAAACAAGTTGCAGCATTGTAAACCCAATTAGATATAAGGGAAAAGAAAATTCACCATGAGTGTGGTCAAATACTAGCACAAGTTGCCCAGAGAAGTTGTGGTATACCAGTCCTTGGAGATACTCAGAACTAAACCTGACAAGGCCCTGCAAAACCTGATCTGGCTATCCCTGCTCTGAACAGGGGTTAGACTTGATGAACCCCCAGTGTCTCTTCCAATCTAAATTATTCTGTGATTCTGTAAAGTCTTCGGTCTTGATGCCTGGGAGGGTCTTATTCATTGAAGTTGTGCAGGTTTTAACAAGCTTCTGTGAAGTAGACTGTTATCAAACCAGCAGTCATGGTTTCTGAACACCAGACTACAACCATGTGTATTTCTTGCACTTGCTGATGCTACTGTGATGCTCCACATTATTCGTCTGCAAACTAGAGCTATTTTGTTCCAGCACAGTGTTCTTTGCTGGGAACTCTTCAGGGATCTGAAGGTGCACAAGTCCATGGGACCTGATGAGATGCATCTGCAGGTCCTGAGGGAACTGGAGGATGAAGTGGCTAAGCTACTATCCATCATAATTGAGAAGTCATGGCAGTGCAGCGAAGTTCCCACTGACTGCAAAAGGGGAAACATAACCCCCATTTTTAAAAATGGTAGAAAAGAAGACCTGGGGAACTACAGGCCAGTCAGTCTCACCTCTGTGCCCCAGCAATATCATGGAGAAAATCCTTCTGGAAACTATGCTAGGGCACATGGAAAATAAGGAGGTGATTGGTGACAGCCAACATGGCTTCACTAAGGGCAAATCGTGCCTGATGAATTTGGTGGCCTTCTATGATGGGGCTACAGTGTTGGTGGATAATGGAAGAGAAACTGACATCATCTACCCGGACTTGTGCAAAGCGTTTGACACTATCTTGCACGACATCCTTGTCTCTAAATTGCAGAGACATGGATTTGATGGACGGACCACTCAGTGGATAAGGAATTAGCTAGATGGCTGCGCTCAAATAGTTGCGGTCAATGGCTCATTGACCCAAGTGGAGAGCAGTGACGAGTGGTGTTCCTCAGGGGTTGGTGTTGGGACCAGCATTGTTTAACACCTTTGTTGGTGACATGGACAGTGGGATTGAGTGCAGCCTCAGCAATTTTGCTGATGACACCAAGCTGTGTTGTGTGGTCAACACGCTGGAGGGAAGGGATGTGCCATCCAGAGGGACCTGGACAGGCTTGAGAGGTGGGCCTGTGCAACCCTCATGAAGTTCAACAAGGCCAAGTGCAAGGTTCTGCACATGGGTTGAGGCAATCCCATGTACAAATACAGGCTGGGCAATAAGTGGATTGAGAGCAGCCCTGCAGAGAAGGACTTGAGGTTATTAGTGGATGGAAAACTGACTATGAGCCAGCAATGTGTGCTCACAGCCCAGAAAGCCAACCGCATCCTGGGCTGCATATCAAGGGAAGTGTGGCCAGCAGGTCAAGGAAGGTGATTCTCCCCCACTACTCTGCTCTCACGAGACCCCACCTGGAGTACTGTGTTCAGGTCCGCAGCCCCCAGCATAAGAAGGACATGGATCTGTTGAAGCGAGTCCAGAGGAGGCCACAAAGATGACCAGGGAGCTGAAGCACCTCCCCTATAAGGACAGGCTGAGAGAGTTGGGGTTGTTCAGCCTAGAGAAGAGAAGACTCCGGGGAGGCCTTATGGTGGCCTTCCAGTACTTAAAGGGGGCCTACAGAAAAGATGGGGAGGGACTCTTTATCAGGGAGTGTAGTGACAGAATGAGGGGTAACAGTTTTAAACTGAAAGAGGGTAGATTTAGATTAGATGTAAGGAAGAAATTCTTCACTGTGAGGGTGGTGAGGCACTGGAACAGGTTGCCCAGAGAGGTTGTGGATGCCCCCTCCGTGGAAGTGTTCAAGGCCAGGTTGGATGGGGCTTTGAACAAGCTGATTTAGTGGAAGGTGTCTCTGCCCATGTCAGGGGGGTTGGAACTAGATGATCTTTAAGGTCCCTTCCAACCCAAACCATTCTATGATTCTATGATCTGAACTCTGGGCAAAGAAAAAGGTCCCTTACATAGCTGATGTGAAGACAGTATGTAACTATATGTATACCCCCTGTTTTCTAGGAGTGAATGGCATCTGAGTCCTACTTAAAACTACAGTTTGAACTGTATTTCAGTAGATTGTAATTTGATTAAAGAACAGATTGGGTGAAAGTCCAAAAGTCAATAATCTTTTCAGTAAAATACAATTATGCGGAGTTTCATGCATGTTTTTAATCCATATTGAAGAACTCCTTAAAATGTTAAGAGTCCAATCTGCTGAATGTCACTCTTCCCTCCAGGTTAAGCTTCAGAATAGAAATTGTCAAACCTTAGTCAGTCACTCACGTCAACAAGAAAGGGTCTAAAATTGCCTTGGTGCCAATGACTAAACAAAATATTTTAGAGATTTCCTGATACCTTCTGTACTTTGTCAGTGCAAAATTAAAAGAAATCATGGAGAATATAAGGTAACATAAAATTGAATTAATCACAAGTGTTCCAGTTTGGAGAAGATGCAAGCTCTAGATATATTGAAAAAGAATCTGTCATACCTATGTGCCTTTCTACAGGACACTGAAGCATAAATGTTGCATACATTTCTTGGTGTCTCAGATCCTGAAGAGCATATTAATGTCATTAAAAAACAAACTGTACTAAATTATGCAATAAACAAAATTGCAGCATCTGATTTGACAACAGCCACTGCCATAAAGATCTCTTCTACTGATAGGATGACATGTAAAAGATAAAGATTTCTGTTTAAATCAGTAAATTAATTTGTATCTTTTTTATTGTGATAAAGTTGTAATTGTTACTCAAAGGCACAAAGTCAAATTTTACATTTATACAAATGCTAAAACCATGACAACAGGGAATTTGATTCTTTTTAATGAATTGTTAAAAAAGCACCACAGTTCAATATTTTAAATTCCTGTTGCATGCTTTTTGCACCTCTTAAATGAAACATTAATCGTGGTTTTCTGCAATTTTATTAAAGCTTAAACAAAGACATGAACCTAAATTCAGTACGAATTACATCAGTAGTTAAGTATTTAACAAGAAATGATCATCACTATAAATCTATTTTACATTTTACAATGATTGTTTAAGACAGCTGAGCCTCATATGAGCTGGAAGAGTATGTCAGCATACAGCAGCTGCTGATAATAACCAGCATGTGTTGGCAAGAGCTTTTTGTTTTCTGAAGATAATTAAAACTCGCTATAGTTTTCCAGCTGCTACATAGTCAATAAGGAATACTTTTAAAAAATGGGTGGTGTATTTTTGATTCACTTTAAATTGATTGTGGCCATCTCTACTGAACACTCACTAAAGACAATTATTCTATGATTCCAGCTTTTCGTATGTTTTCTACAAAGCAAACTATATGGCAATAGTTCAGATCAGAAAATTAACTGTCACCTTCAGGTGCTCTGGAGAAGAAGGCATTGTAATAACAGAAATGTTCTGCTGAACAAGAAAACACATGCACGCAACTACCTGCTTCCTTATCCTTAAAAATGCTTTATAACCTGTATTCAGCTTGTATTGTAAAAGCCACGGTCTCTCTTTATTGGGACCAGCATGTTTTGAAAAACTTTCTGCTCTCAGAATCAGTCAGCAGGCACTGTGGAGCTATATAAAGCCCTGCCAGTGTGGGGAGTAAATGGCTCTGTAGAGCTACAATGAAAATACCAGTAGTTTTATATTGGTCCTCATTAAAGCCTTAGGATGGAATATTTCCAGGATTTTAGACTACAGTCTTCCTCTAGTTCTCACATAACTTCATACATGGTGGCTGGTGAAGACTGTCTTCCTGCTTGTACAACAACTTTAGGCCCTATGCCCAATGAGAACCCAACAGCAATGAAGCATTTTTCTAAACCAGTCTTCTACAGAAGTGGTCCAAAACACAACTTTCTAGAACATGCAATTTCAAAGGTGTGAGTCACTTCTGATTAACACATAATTACTTAGTTAAAGTCAACTAAGTGAATGGATTCTTGAATAACCTCTGTGTGCTTAGTCATGAAAAAATAACTGGTTTCAATCAAAGTCTCTGATGTCAGGGCAAGACTAGTCAAAAATACCGTTATTGTCAAGGAAGCAGGAAACATACCCAAATCAGGACTATGACAAAGTAATATACAGTC
Organism: Strix uralensis; assembly: GCF_047716275.1. Lineage (NCBI taxonomy): Eukaryota > Metazoa > Chordata > Aves > Strigiformes > Strigidae > Strix > Strix uralensis. The sequence goes on along the minus strand of NC_133973.1, from coordinate 112,586,667 downwards.
TTTCTGCCATATCAAATGTTTTGCAGGCTGCTGTTTGTACAGCCAGTCCAGACGAGGATGCCTTGAGCCACCCTGGCCAGTGGTCCTAATTGGAGGCTATAAGAGAGCTAATGAACTAAGCTTTCTGGAGACCAGCTCCCCCAGTGCAGAAAGGCGCAGACAGGAGTACTGTCAGAACAAAGCAAAGCAGGATAGTGAAATGATACTTGCATGAGGCAAAACTATTGATTTCTATACTTTTTGAAAGTTTAATTTCTATATAAATGACTACAGAATTGTATTTGTTTCACACCTCTAAGAGCTGACAGGATATTTTGCAGAAAGACGAGGGTGGATGGCTGGATGTGGTACTGAGCAGCACTCCCTGTGCGCTGGGTGGATGTGAAAATTCTGTCATTGAAACTTCTAGCAACAGTGAACTGTTTAAATCTTTGTACTTAAAGTGCCTAGTGCCCTCAGAAATCTAATTTTTAGGCTTATACAATTATATAAATATATATACAAAGAGCTATAATATCTAGATAGATAGATAGATAGACAGATAGATAGATAAAAACAGTCAAACTGTGGCTGCTCAGCTTCTACACCGTAGTCCAATCAGCTGACTTGATCCTATTCTGCTCTCATGTGTCCATCTGATGTCTCATGTCCATGCACCTGAGTTCCATCCCCCAGCAAGTTTGGCTGCCAGCAGTGACAGAGCCACAGCAGTACTTCATGGGTGGGTTTTGGGACACACACTGGGCCTTAGGCCACCCCCTGTGTGTGAGGACTAGCCCCTAGACTAGCGACTATGGGAGGTAGCAGTGTAGAACAGGGCTAACAGGAACATAAGAGACCTCTCCTCATAGCTGTCATTGTTGTTGGCTTTCCATGAGCACCTGAGGTAAAAAGTGGTTTGCGCTCTCAGACTAAAAAGATAATCCAAATAACAGAAAAGGTACTACATTTCCTTCAATAATAGCCCAGTTCTCTTGCCCAGTTTAACATCAGCTGTGGATGTCAGAAGCCAGATTGCAGCCTTGAAATATAGATCATCTGCTTCATCAGTCTTAAAATAGACTTTAGAACCTGATATTAGAGAAAACAAGTATTACTGAAAAAAAATTTATTTTATTTTAGCAACTGCAATTGTTTCCTCTTAAACTTCAGAGGCCAGAACTAATGAATTGATCTTAAGATAAGAGGCCACTTGAAATAATAAGACTTTCAGCAAATAATACTGCCATTATGTGCTGGGGAGCTGAAACGCTTATTATGCAGTTCAATGAAAACTCAAAAGACATGAAGCATTTGACATGACTGGCAGCAGCACCATCTAAAAATAGCTCTGCATAAAAGAGAATTAAAATATCACCGGAAATTTTTTTCCTTCCTTCAGAAGCTGATGGTGAATAGATCCTTCTTGGTCTGAACAGACAAAACCTCATGCCCTATGTACAAATGCAAAGGCACCCTATCACCTCCCGCCAGGGCCCACTGCCCCTTGACAAGGACATCAGGGCCACAAACTGCAGGGGAGGGATGGCCTGAAGTATCTCAGAGATGAACCGCAGCCACACATCTCCTTAGGTAGCACCACTCACATGATGTCTGAACGGCCATCGACAGGATGAAGACAGCTCTGGCTTTCAGCATGAAGCACTGGATGAAGATATAACAATCCCAGCCATGAATCAGTGCTGCTATTATTTGATCCAGGCTACATCACTCAGGCAGTGGTATAAAATGCAGCTTTTGCTGCAATGGCTCGGGTTTTGGCAGCGGTGTCTGGCTTTAATGCAGAATCAGCAGTTTGAATGATAAACATTTGGACAAAGTATTCTGAATATCTCAGCCTGTTAATTTGGAAAGGGCTTTTAAAACAGATATAGTCCTACGCTTGCTGAATTTAAAAGAAAAGAAACTCCTTTTAACTCTGGATAAGACCTAGGCAGACCGCCATGCTTTTAATGAAGTGAAGCTGACAGAATGGCAGTTTTTAAAAGTCCTGAGAAATATATATAAATATAGCTGTAAAAATGAAAAGAAAAAGGAAAAAAATTAAAGGCCAAGGACTTACCGCCTCACCGTCTGTGCCAAGCATTAACTTTTGGATTTTACATTATCCCCCTCAGATAAATGTTTGCAGGAAGAGAAAGCCATTATCTTTGAAGTTACAAAATGATTAGATATTCAGCTGCCACCATCAGATGCAATTAAAGCCACAGAACTTAGATTCATACCACAGAACATTTGAGTTTGCCAAATACATTATGAAAAAGCCACATTGTGCAGCTCTGAGAGTCTTGTCCTGTCCAGACTCCCACTCCCATACCAGTTGGAGACTAGGAACAACTAATTGTTCTGCTGCTTCCTGAAGCTAAAAGGATGCAAAAGGACTGTGCCTCTCACACAAGTCCTATGTTTGTGACATCCCAGTGTTGACAGAGACACTTCTTCCTTCTCAGATCTAGAATCATCTTACATCTTTGGTCCCTTTTCAAATCTTAAGTCCTTTGGAAGGATGCTTGATGATGCTGCAGTTATTGGGACAAGCAATATGATCTAATTATTTGGAGTATTCTTTGCAGGTTCTGATGTTACATAATTTTGGGATATTGATTTCAAAAGAAGAAGAATGGGGTTGTGGTTAGATAATGTGAACTGTCTGCTGCACAGTATGAAATAATGAAAAAAACTTAAGTAGTCAGCTTTTTAACAGAATTTACTTATGCACTTACGCAGTAATGGAAAGGCAGTTCATGATAGGATACATTTACTTTTGTGTACTTCATTCAGAAACTTCAAGCATTAAAAATTGTATTATGGCAATAAATTTTTACCTTTTTTGAGGTCAGTACAACAGAAACATTAATGTTAGATCTTTAGACCCGTGAAGCAAGTTTCTTGTCATTTTGCATCTTCTGTGGTGACGTCAAGAGTGGTTACATTTACACTGCTAAATGAAAGACAGCCCGAGTCTCATTGTTTTGTCATGTGGCATGGCTCAGCTCATGTCTGCATTACCCAAGACTAGTCCTCTCTCCCATAAACTTACTCTGGGTTGAGCTAGCTGAAGAAGGCCAAAACAGAGCCAGGGAGTCATCGGCTCAGCAGAGCAGGGGGTACTCCAGATTACCTCCCATCCCTTCTGTTTAGCCGTACAGACATCCCCACTCAGACTCAGAGGGACAGTTTACTGCCATAAGCCTAGTACCAACACAGGAACAAGATGTGTTAACATCTAACATCTGTAAACAGGAGCTTCTGGATAATGTGGGTAATGCATGTTGAAGTAGTGGCCCAAAGGATGCGTGTAGTAAGGAAGCGGAAAGAGCTGTTAGACATCTAGAGAAAAACCACAGGGTTCAGCATGGGGGTTTGCAGAAGCAGCAGCTCCCTTCTAGATAAGTGTTAAGAGTAAAAGTCGTACCATCATCCTCACTTCTGAACATATTCAGCAGTAAAAGCTGTACTGCAGCCTTTAAGGAAATGCCTTTCCTTAATGAGAGGGTGTCATATTTTCCTACAAATGTGATTTCAAGAAGGAAGCTGAGAAATCTCCCAGAAATTGTCAGGTTTGGAGGTGGGGGATGCTGGCAGATGTGTGTTTGTGACTAAAGGGCATAAAAGCTAGAATTAAATTAGAGATTCCACTTTGAACTCACTGCTTTTTTTCCATACTCCTAAACCACTCAAGTGACGGAGAACTAGAAATAAGCATGGCACAATCAATAAAATAAACAAACCATGAAGGACACCAGTGACACATTAAGGGGAAAAAAAGTCAGATACCCTTTACGCCATTAGGACTAAATGAGAGAGACAATAATAAATATATACAGATTTTGCTTCCAAATCCTGAAATCTTTGCTCACACAAACAGACCTTCCTCCAACAGTAATCTTATTAAAAGAGAGCACAACTATGGCCAAAGGCCTGCAATATCTAGATCATTAAAACAGTACCAGTTGACATTTTTACGATTTATTATTTTGCTCCTTTAGTACAGAGGAAGATTCATCTGAGTAAGTTGCAGGGCTGAGTCCTTCTTTGGCAAAGGACTTTGAGTGGAAAGCAAAACGTCTGGTATGTTCCAGCAAGGCAGCTTTCATGCTTGGGAGATGGTATTTATTTAAGATGTACTGCACAACCCATATTTTAAACTAAGTTATTTCTCAGAGTTCACCTAACGTATCACAAGAACAGAAACTTTTGCTCATCTGCGAGTAAATGTTAGTCAAAACCCCATGTAGTCTGAAGTGCTATGGAGTGATTTTCTTCTCCCAGCAGAATTAACCTCCTTAGCCCTGTAACAGATGAGAGACAAAAACCCACAAGATGTTTTCAGACTGAGTCACTCACATTCTTTTCAGCTAAGCCATAATGCTCCCATGTTCTCTGATGGTGCTGTCTGCTCTTCAATAGCTTCTAACCAGTCCAGCTCAAGGTGCTCAAGCTCTCCTCTCCCCCACTATATTGTGTGCAATTAGTGTTGTGATGTTTTGCTCTAGTAAGCTCAGCTGACCCACTGAACTGACCCTGAAAGGGGAAACTCAACAGGTTTTTAAGCAAAAAGTACAACACATGAGAATTTTACAAGGCATGAAGATTCAGGTTTACTGACTTGCCCACATTCAAATACCTGTAAAATAAGTATAAATGACACAACTAGCATATACTAGATCAAGCCCACAGGCCATATAATTCAGCATTTTACCCTCAAAAGTGGCTATTACAAGGTGTAACAAACTCAACTACAGACGATTGTTTAATAACCTAATAGCCTAACTACAAGGGACTTCTTTTCTCAGTCCCTTCCATATGAGGCTTAGGAACTAATCTAAATATATGTGATGCCCTATATGAAAAAGCTCATATAATGTTTAAGCGCAACTAAAAGTCTGAGAATATTGTATGATATGAGTAAGATAAAAACAATGACTATGGCTAAGATGCTATCAATGACTTCATAGATTGCATTTGAATCAAAATGAAAAAAAAAAGGTCCATAAGGATCTATTGCCTAGGGAGAAAAACAGTACCTGGCTGGAACCTAAAACTGCAGATTTTTTTAATTAACACTTATGGTGATCATGGTACAAATACTGCACTTCATTTTCAGGGATTTATGTACAAATACAGACATAAGAGGTTCCCAGTAATAAAAGTGCTGTGTACAGATTCTCTTATTTAATCTATTTTTGTGAGTAATTTCTATTTTACTTCTGTTATGTAGCATTTTATATACCCCAATGACTTATCACTTCTTCTAAATTTAAACTAAAAAAAAATACAATTATCGTTACTCTAATTATTCATTCATTGAGCATATATCTTGTATTTATTGGCTTAAATGTCTTTTAACATTACTGGCTCTAATTATACAAGAGGGTTAATATGAAAATTAAAAATCTCCTCAATGACCAATACAGAAGATATGTAGCACAACTACAGCTGTTCATTCACCACAAACAATTTCAAAACAAAAATGTCTCAAGTTAAGATTTCACCTTGGCTGAAATCCTGCTTTCAGTGAAATTGAGAGCAAAAGTCCCCTAACTTAAAAGAACAGCCAAGATTTACTTCTTGGTGTCCAAATTGCATGTGTCAGCAGAAGCGTCGCTGGCACTCAGTGGCTGTGAAGTTATAAGGCCAGAAGGAACCACTGTCATCACTGAGCCTGATCTCCAGTACCGCACAGGCCATTTCTTGATACATATCACACAGGTATTTCTTGATAATTTCAGCTTTTGAACCTCTTTACCAGGTAGTGGCTCCAGTGAAGATTTCTCCCTTTCAAATGTCCTGTTGTCTATGAAACACAACTTTTAAAAACTTTAATTAGCTGGACTGCAATCTTTCACACTACTATTTAATTTTATTTATTTTTATAAACACACCTCAGGGCACTTTGAGTTTATAAATACCCCTCAGGGATGTTCACATTTTTTGTGTGAAATGTTCATACACTTCAACCATTTCAGAGTACAAGTTTAGAAAAAAAATATTTTTAAAGAAATCCTACAATTTAATTGAAAAACTCTAGTTTCCCCAAGTTTAGAGCTAAGGACTTGAGGAAAGAGAGTGTGTGAAAGGAAAGATGATAGTGAAGAAACTTCAAGTGATTTAGGGTCTGTTTCTAACGGACCTTCAGATACTGTAAGAAACACAGCTTTCACAGACTTAGTCAAGACTTGATATTGTTTAATCAACCCAAAGAGCCCTCTGCTGTAAGCACATGCCTGCCCCGCATGTGTCTGACGCTGGAGAGGGTGACCAGCCACTTCGCAGCTGAGGTCTGCAAGGCATCTCTGCAGCTGAGGATGTTCCCCCCAGTGCCCCAGGCCATCATGGCTCCAGACCTGTCCTCTCCTGTGTGCCTGGGCTGGAGCGCAGACACTGGGCCACTGCAAGTGGAGGCAGCAGGGATCGACCAGGGACTACAAACTGCTACTGCCACGAGGTACCCCACAAGCTCAAGAGGCAGTAGGTCACTGGCACTGGTCAGAGATGACCTAAGTGGGGGTGTTTGTATTATTACTACCAAGGCTGAATCTTGTTGTTTAATCTTTTACTTTCCTGGGTTCAGAAAATGAGGTTTAAAGATGTGTAGGTAAAGTGGCCAGCATCCAGGACATGGGCAATACTACAGTTCAGGTTGCCTGAACAACCGTATTTTGTCCTCTTTGTACATCTGAATAAAACTACAATCTTTAATTATACAATTGTATCCCATTTCCCATCTCCAGGGATGGACAGGTATTCCGTACCTGTGTGCATATCCAGGATGTGATCTGGGCTTTTTAAATGCAGACTATGACTGCAACGTTTTCACTTACATGACTTCCAAGTTTTCCTTTTGAGTATGGGAGTACATTACAGCTTCTTCTACATTAACAGTTTTTAGCCACTTAAAACGCACATTTTTTTGCCAAGCACTGCCATCTCTCTAACACTTTCCACAAATTGTACTCATGTTTAGAAAAGAGAAGAATTGAACATGTTGAACTAGCTCCAAAGGTAAGACTATAGACAGAAAAGTGCATTTGTTTGTTCCTCTAACGCACATTCAAACCAAACGCAGGTGACACAAATGTAACTACATAAAACATCTGCTCTGTGTTGAATGGAGAGTTAGCCTTGAAAAATTAAAGTCTGCTTTGAGATTGCTCCATTGAACAATTCTCTTCAACTGCTCTTGCCTGTGGACATAAACTGAGACAAATCACAGAGTGTTACTCACTGTGGGCAGGAATTTACTCACCGAGAATAGGAATTTGTCTTATTTTAATTTGTTTCTTCATATTATTTTCTTACTGAAAGTGCAGTCTAAGAATCAAATTCTACTGTAGAAGAATGGGGACATTTCTTTACCAGTGATACCTAGCTGTGCTGGGGCAGATGTGGCTTCATTCACCTTGACTTACACTCTACTTGTGCTGCACAGTGAATGATTTCAATTTAAGATTTTCAGAGTATGGCCTTAATTCCTCATTACTTTTTACCTACAGCTACTTTTTATATTTTCTGTTCTGCACTGAATTTAGCCATGTACTGTGAAAGAAATAACAACTTTATGACTCATGTATTATAAATTCTTGAAAGTCACCACCTTATTTATTTAAAGCAAACATGAGTAATCATTAATGAATTCTCATACAGTTACTGCATACACAGTTTGAATAAATACCTCAGACCAAGCATGCTACACCCTGTTCCTTTATGCTGAGGCATGTGTCCCCTTCAGCGTGGAAACTAACGGGCTTATGGGGGAAAGGGAATCATCAAAAGATCACATTTTGAAAATACCTATTTAATATCAGACAGATAATTACTACTCACATCCACAGGCCACCACATAATTCTGCCTCAGGGAGTCGGTGGTGTACATAAACCAAATATTTAGGACTTTCAAAGTATGATCTGATTAAAATAACAGTCTAGTTCCTTTCATTTCCCTTGTGGTGGTTTTCTTTTTAGAAATGATTAAATAGCATAATTCTTCTAATGATTCATTTAGTTTATTTTTAACTACACCAAAGGAAAATACAAAGGAAAGCTTCTTCAGCAAACATGTTTTTAAAGAAGGAAGAAAAGCTGTATTACAAAATATGATAAAGTAATTTAGCATCATTTAGAATAGCACATGCAGCTAATGACTGAAAAGATAGCAGTGTATGCAACACTTTGTATTACACTGAACTAGTGAACTAGGTTCCTATCCTGGAATGGAAGCTTTGACTCCTTTATACACTGTAAATTGGATACATTGTGATTTTGTGAATCACTAAGGAAAAATATCCCTGATGTAAAATTTTCAGTGTTTCCTACTCCAGTCTGAAAACCAGCAGCTGAAAAATATCTGCGCAAGAAGTAGAGAACAGGTATTTGAACAAGCCCTAAGGCAGCTTAGCACTTAAACATGTGGCAGATCTGTTTTCAGCAAAGCAATTAACCAGGCAGGATTCACTGTTCCAGCAATATTAAAATGCAGGCTGGATGTTTTTCTAAACATATGCCATAATTCAAATTATTAGACTGGGGAGGTACTAACACCAAAATTGGGCTAGCAGGTTTCAAATACATTGTCTTAATGGCCTTAAAACATATGATTCAAGGACATACAAATTCAAGGAGATTAAACAATGATTTACATGCTTTACTCAACTGGGTGACTGAAAGCAAGTTTTGGTTGTCATCCTGCATCCCCTGATTTACTTTTCAATACACCCTCAATAAGTTGCTCTGTGGCACTCCATTAGTAACGAATCCCACCTGCTAATGGTGTAAAACTCACTAACCTCTAAAGGGACAAGCTGATACCTCCATCCATATTACCAGAATCTTCCAGTACACTCTGGGACTAGGACTGGAACTGGGACTGGGACTGACTGCAGTACCCTCACACTGCTTACAGTCTGAACAAGGCAAGAACGGAGGGTGACATGCTGACCCAGCAAAACCTGGTGAAAGACTTATGGGTCTAGGGTTTTCATCCCCAGTGTAAACTGGAGGTTTCAGATTGAGTTATACTAGCTAGATTTAGCTTTTTTGGTATTGTTAACCCAGCTATTTGTATTAAAATTATTAGTCATTGCTTGGGGCACTGCAGAAAAAATGTGTACCTTGCCTATGGTTTTGCAGTAGATGTGGGTATTCCTATATATGGGCTCATACAGAGACATCAGTGTCTATTTGCAAATGTAATTTCATTATTGCTAATGAACTGACACTTAACCAACAGTGGACTCTGGTCCCAGTTCTCCATCAATAAAAGTGAAGCAACAAGGTATTCTTAGTGATCTGAAATACACAAGTATTTCATATACTGAACTGTAACATGTATCACATCATCACCGCGCTATACAAATATCATTTCCCACAGCTCTATGCAGGACAAGTTGAAAGCTGTGGCAGAGGAGCAGAGCTCATGCACCACAGACTGATCATCCAGGCAACAAGCTGCAGGAGGAAAAGGTACAACTCGGAAACTCCTCCCTGTCCCACCAAGCAGCCTCTCAAAAGCCTTGGCACTGCTGGGTGGCTTTGGCAGCCCTGGCTGTCCCAGACAGCTGATGGGTTACGGGTTACAAGAGCTGCACCATGACAGGTAGAGAAGGTGTGTTAATCCATCACATCTGCAGCTGTTGCTTGAAAATTAAGTTGGTACTAACACTGCACCCAAAACATTTTCAAATAAACATGGAGAGAAATAAATTACTCTTTCTTTCCATTCAATCCAGGCTGTACACTGGGTACAGAATGACATAATATCCTTCCTGAAATTGGAGCTGTAGTGAGGACCAGTATCCTTCAAACATGACCAGTTCCTGAGACCTTGCAAACAACTGCTTTTTCCTAATTGCCACAGAAACTATTTTTTTTTTCATTTCTTTTCAAAGCTGGCCAAAGAACTATGCATTGTTTTCTTTATAAACACAATAAAAGTTTCATCACTATATCCCTGCACTTCTGCCAGAGTTTGACAGTCATGGATATAAAGAATCTTACTGGAAAGCAATACAGAATTAGCCACTCCATTTAACCGCTGCTGATCAGAAGCTCACACCAGTTTCTGTGATATTTGCCAGATATGACAGTAAACATTGTTAACTCTATGCCTGCCCATAGTTAGCAGAATCAAACATCTTTTTGCAAGCTGTCAAGAAAGTGACTGTCATCTTCAGGATTTAATGTTTTTTTATGGCAAATACATGACATACTCTTTCTCTTTTTCTGCATGTAGGACCACATCCACTTTGGAAATTGGTATTCTTGGAAACAGGATGCTACACAAAACTATGATCAATACAAAACTATGTATGGATGGGCTTTTTAATCTGGAAAAATCTGTACAGTTGGCTTTTACTTTTTTATCTTTGCATTAACGGTTCTGAAGATGATTTTAAATTGCACTCACGGGCCAAAGGATTTCTTCTGAGGCCAATCCGCATTTAGCTTTAGTGCCATAGATATATATTCAGAAAACAAAATCAATACAGCTGTAATGAGTGCCTAGATAACTGCATAAGCAGCTGCAGAAAGCCAAGTCAGCAATTATTTTTAAGGACATGTGACAAGTTTTCTAATTCTCTGACAGTTACACATGCTTGTTTCCAAAGGATGTTATCCCAGCTGCCTTCTTCGAGCTGCTCTGGGCTTCTGCTTTTTTTTTAACTGGATGATCATCCATTCTCTCTCTGTGCTTTACCACAGGCAGGTTTTACCTGTAGCAATCAGAGCAGATGTAATGTTGGCAGTAACTAACTGCTCTGCCAGTCAGAAAAATGAACTTCAGCACCTAAGCCACTGCATAGTTTATCATTAAAAGATAATTTAGTTAAATAGCTAAACATGCACCAGTGTTCGTCTCTTGGTTCTTGGTGTATGTGTGCATGTGTAGAAACAGAAAAGTATGAATGACTATTTCAAACTCTGACTCTATCCAGATTAGTTCAGAATAGAGACAGGAAAAGAGCCTGAAATATGAGGCATTAAAATCTGTTCTCCCACGGAAGAGGGGACCTGCAGACCCTGCGACAACGCCAGGCTAGGGAGGGCTTCTGCCAGTAACTCACCTTGCTGAATCTTCGTCAGTAGCTGGTGACGGGCGAGAATCCTGCTCATCCTGTAGGGAGGGCGCCTGGCGGTTTGATCATATCGCAAGTACATCTCCTGGCCCTCAGGTGACACCGAGTTTAGGTAGTAACAGCCGGTGCCTGAAGTCCTGGGCACCTGCTTAAACATCTCTGCTCCTTTAAAATCACTCCGTCCGTCTCCGCTGTGGCTACTCCAGATTATAATCAGGGTAATGAAAGGAGGGAGGCAACAAGCCCTAGGGAGCTGAAAAGAGCAAGCGCTTTAAAAGAAAAAGGAGTGCCAAAAGCTACAACTCAGGATTCCTGCTTCTCCCACATGATCCGCACGGGCCAATCGCTCCGAGTCCAGGCTGTGGAAGTGCAGCCTGCCGGAGCGGGACAGCCAGCCTGCCCCAGCCCCCGCTGCCCCCCGGCCGGCCGGAGCTCACCCAGCACCGAGGGGCTGCATCGGGCCGCTTCTGAAAGCAAAGAGGAAATAGTTGACGCTTAGGTATGCCTGGCTTAGAGTATGCAGGGCTGCAGAAAACCTTTTCTTCCTCTGCTCCACGCTACCCAGCTGTCGACTCATCTCTGGAGAAGATGCCCGTGCTAGTTTTCTAAAAATCATACCCCTGTTTGCCAAGAAAAAGTCCGTTTACGGAAGGGCTGTCTGAATCCCCAAAACCGCACGGTACAACGAGCGCTGGAACAAATGAAGCCCTTGGGATGAAAAAACGAATCAACAATGCCTAGCAGGAAGCACTCAGAAATGACCGAAACCCAAGAGTCCCTAACATTAGTGTTACCCAGAACTGGGCACAGCCTGGAAGAGGGGAAGGGGATGGAGAGATTCTCTGTTCTTCAGGTTCCCCACCATAACTTCTTTTGCTTTTTTTAACAGAGGGGCATCTGTTTTCATTCAGTCTTACATATCAACCACTGAGTTTGCAAAACATGCCATTTCTTTAGTTAATCAAATGGAAGCAGAACATTGCCATTTTTATCAGCAAGCAGGGAGAAAATCTGAGTAAAAACTTATTGAAAATGCCCTCCTAGTAAGCCTATCAAATAATTTTCCACTACATTTTAAAATGCCAATATTTTGGTTTAATACACCCCTAACATGAGCTGATTTCTAAGGGAGCAAAGCTCCTGTCAGGGAGTTTTGTGATCAAGACAGTTTGTGATATGAGCACCACCAGCCCACAGGAAGCAATTTCACAGCCCTGGAGATCAACTTCATACTGTCACAAAACTAGAAATGACAGCAACTCAGAAGGCTCTTCCACCCACCCGGCTGAACAGGCTCCTGCCAAAACCCATGTGCAGACAGCAGGGCAGGGGAAGGCAGATGTGAGGCAGTGGGGTGGCGGCCAGCACGGATTCTGCACAGCTCAGGAACCATGCCCACCTCCCAGGTTCATGCCTCTTCCCATAAGGCCAGTGTCAAGCTCGGTGATGGGGAGCCAACAGCGCTGCTGGAGTGGCTGCAAGCCCCAGGCAGGAGGGCCTCAACCCTCATCCCAACCCATGGGGGATCTTGACCTTCCCAGACTCCACTTGGACATCTACCTGCAGTGACATCATTGTCTGTGTCCTGTTCTTTGGCCTCAAGGCCAACAATATGTCACGACATGCCTTTGTACAATGGAGCTCTCCTCCCACCCCCAGCCTGGATGAGGCTGCCCACCAGGGCAGGACCATGGGCTGGCATTGCCTGGGACCTGCCTGCTGCAAAGGACAGGGTCAGGCTAGCTTCCAATGCAGAGGTAGCTACCTAAATGTGAGGGGGGAAAGGACTGTTGTCTCGTTCACAATTTTTCATTAAAATTGCGCTCTGTGCAAACCCCTTAGGGCAGAGTTTTACTGCGATGCAATCTGTTTTCATTACACCTTATGAATTTTATTCCTAATTGACATGGGACTTTTGCAGTGCCATAAAACAGAGAAATAAAATTCTGGGTACTAGAAATTCAAAAAATGAATGCTCTAGACTATTATTACGATCCACAGCACCTGCAAGTCCTTGCTGGTTTCAGCTTCAGGCATGGCTGTATGGTCTAGACTCCCAGCAGGGATGTCAAACTCAAGACAAAAGAGGTGGCACCACTACCATCTATACTCCCAAACAGGGCTGGTCACTGGCAGCCAGGGAGTGGGAATGACCAGTCTCCCCCCTGCCTTGCTGTGCAAAGCAGAGAGGCAGGATTGCTATGCAGGTATGAGTGGAGAGAGCCTGAGCAGCAGGGAAGGGATCGTTTCCATTCCTATCCCAGCTTGCCAAGTCAGCGTATCAGTCACTCAGCTGTTATCTTTCGAAGAATAAATATTCCAGAGACTCCCAAGTGTCAATGATGTGCACAGTATTTATCCATAGAGACAATACCACCATGAGGGGAAATTCTTACTTGATTAATCTACAGTCCTTTGATCTAATTCTACTTATAAAATGCTATTGCTAGTGGAAAAAGCAATTATTAACATTTCATAGCACTCTGTTTAAATTTTCATAGGGATTTCTTTTTCTGTTGGAAAATGCATTGACTTTTTCAGCTAATGGGTTTCTGCATTCTTCCTTGCAATATTTCCAAAGACTAGGAAGCATTTTAATAGAAATATAATGCTTCAAAAGCCAGCCCAAAGAAACAAAAACCAAGGCAAGAGCCTGCGTAAGGTACTGACTAGGGAACAAGTCCATTAAGGGCTCAACAAGCCCAGCTATATGCTTGTAACAGAGAGCAAAGCGCCAGCTCCAGTGCCCCTGTGGCTGCGTGTCCTTGCCACGTCCCTGTCAGAGTGTAAGCAACAGGGCACTGTGACCTCTCAGCTTCCCCAGCAGAACATCTCAGCAGTCTCGAAGGGCAGAACAAGGAGCCTTCGTTGCAGGGTGATGACTTTCCCTTCCTCCCAGACACGAGGGTCCAAACACAACTTCAGGGCTGGAGGGCTGCTCCAGGCTCGGCGTTGCCGAGTGCTGCCTCTGCCGAGGCTGAATTCTTTGGCTCCAGTCCAGTACTTACATAGTAGTCAAATAAAACAAGAAACAACAAGAGTTAGCTGGTCTCGCGGTATTCATTTGAAAGTTCCTGTGCTTGAAGTTGTGAACAGTGGAGGAAAGTAGTCCTTACTGCATACTTTTAAAATGACTGTCTCCTGATTTGGTGACTGCCTTGACACTCACTGTTTATCTTCAAAAATGCGTCATTCAAATGAGGAAACCTCTTTGGCTGTCAATCTTTCAGACAAAAAGTACTACAGAAGCCTCAGCTGTTATGTAAGAGTGCTAATTAATATTTCAGTCTCAGTCTACAGACTGTTTCTGGAATAGTTAATAGAGCAACAGTGAACTTCATGTTAATGCATCTCATAAAAGCACTTCAAAATAAAAGCTTCCCCATGTGTTTTACAAAGGCTGTGGGGGAGCTCCAGCACACACCTGAAATCGCTGCTTGTCACAACAGCAGCACAGCCTATGAGATGGAAACCCAACCCCATGTTCCCATGCCGTGACTGATCCACGCAGCAGTGGAGATTCCTTCATAAAACCATAGCTGGAATTAGTGATTTTTTTATCTGAATCAGAAATGTCCACACTTACATCTATATTGTAATTCCTACATGTCACATCTAACATGACAGTCGGTGATTTGATGGATACTGAAATTTTCTGGAAGATCGGGAATCTTTAACTAAAGGGTTATTAATACAGCACAGTGTTACTGACATCTGTGCAGTATTAGTATAATTGACAAATTCAGTTCAAGGATGTGTACTCTCCTCTGGATGTATTCATAGGCAGAACTGCAACACTTCATTTTCTGTTCATTGATTTTTTACATCTCTCTGCCACATTTTCTCCCTGAAATTGCATTTGGGGTGAGAGGGAAAGAGTAAACGATTCACAGGAAAAAAATGCCCCAGGGCTACCCACATATACCAAAGGATCCCAGGCAGTACTTGAGATGTGCTTCCATTTCACTGAGAGTGGGGTACCCTAATCAGCTGCAGAGAGAAGCACAGTGTACTCCAGAAGAGCGCAGTGTACTGCTGAAATATATCTGATAACAAACTATCCAATTATGACCAGCTTTTCTGAGCAAAACAACAATGTGAGTTTCTATGCACAACCTTGGCCTTAGAGTATTACTTATGTAGGCATGAGTCAACACTATAGGCAGTAGGGCAGTTGAGGGTAAATTGAGATGAACAGCACTTTCCCACTTGTATTCCCATATACATATATAACAGGACTGCTTATTCACATCTTATAATGCACCCCTCCTAATTAACTGTGAGATAGGTCCATGACGTCGTACCTGGCACAGAGTTCTTCGGGTTTGGATTGAACCTGCAGTTCTCACACTGTAATCAGCCACTTGATCTTCCCGCAGTGACCCATTTCCCTATTATTGTTAGTTGCACTTATCTTGTTATATCACGTCTAAAATTAAATGGCAGCTTGATGGCTTCTCTTCATTTGAAAGCACTGGTGCTATGAGAACAACACAGCTTCCTAACCACTGGAGTAGCACAGTTGTTATTAAGATTAGTGACATATAGTTAGAAGAAGCCGGAAACTCTTGTTTTCAAGTCACAGAAGAAAAGAAATCAGGCATCTGCTTTTAACTTGTTGATTTCCAGATTCCCTTCTATAATTCTGCAGGTAGAAGAATAGTTCAGTTTGCTGGATTATGGCCAAAACGCCAATATCCTATATATGCAATATATCCTATATTGGAGTCTTATCCACATATCTTATCCCTATCCTATTCACACATCTTATATTCTTTACCTATATCTGCCTTTGCAGATGCCTGCACAGCAGCTCATGTGTTAACAGCAGGCAATTCCTCCATTCTCAAATTTAGGAAGAGAAAAAAAGTGATATGCAGGGAACGCAAAGCTGTGTTTGTGATGAGGTTTTCACTTACTTCATGTGTTTTGAATCCTATCTTTGGGACCAGGACTTTTAAAAGCAGAAGTTCATTGCCTGCTGTTCAGGAAAAATGTTTTATATTTGAATGTAGATGTTTGTTTGAGAGCTGAGCTGGGATTACTACAGGCTACAAACTCATTTATATAGGGCATGAAACAGCAGGGTCTCCAGAGCAGCCAGAAATGCTTCCCTCTGGCTCAGTGGCACTTCGACCGTCTTCCTGTGGCCATGCTGGGACGCCGAGGCTCTGCAGCTCATCTGGGCCTGCCAGGAATTGGACTGGGGCAAAAGGAAAATAGTTTCTCTGAGATTTCAACATTGTCGGGAAGTGGGATGGAAGCAGCTAATAGCTGTACAGCATTACAACAGAGGATCATTTGACTGGAAAGCCTGATACTGATGTGTTCTGGAGGCAAGTCAGCTGCTATGTCAACTGTCTGATAGTGAGTTTTACAAATGAGTACTGCTAAGCAAGGCTTCCTCTTATGCATGAACAAGACAGACTTATAGACACCCTTGATAAACTTCAATCCAGAAAAGGCTTCTGAATAGTACATTATATCCTTTTCCTCTGTTCCAGCACTCCTGTTCCAGCATCAGAGGATTATCCATTTGCATTTTAAGATCCACGTTTTGTGAATAGTACCAGCATAAGAAGTATCTCCTGATTACAAAAGTGTTAGCAGCCTGGCCAAACCACAGAAGGCAGCTCTAATACAAACAGAAGATTAGAAATTATACACAAGCTCAGTACAACAAGAGTAGTGCATTTATGGGTACGAAGGATGGTAGGGAGAAAAGGGAGGTAACTAACTGCCCCACCAGCCACCCAGGCAAACTTACAGAAATAAGGACACATGCAAAAAGCCAAGATGAGGGCCCTCACAAGACAGCTGAAGTGATTCCTCTCATCGGTCCTCCCATAGAGGAGCTCAGGGCTGTTAAAACAACAAAATGAGTAGTAAAAGATTTGAAAAAGGCTCCTCCAAGATCCTCTTCCAAGAGATCATAAAGAAGCTCACCTATCAGGGATAAAAAGGAAAAGACCACTTGTGGCTTAATGGCTGCTTAAAGATAAGAAGCAAAAGTAGTAATAAATATTCTATGTTCACAATGGGGTGAGCTTCCCAGCAGACTCCCACAGAGATTAGTGCTGGAACCTATTTTGTCCACTATCCATACATGATTATTATAAAGGGACTGAGCAGTGAGATGGCAAAATGTAATGACAATACCAAATTAGTCTGGCAGCCAAAATAGAAATTGGTTGGAAACACTGAAGGTTCTTACAATACTGATTGAGAAAGCATTAAAACTGTAGCTTTTGAGTGCTGATAAATGTACTGGAGACACCCTAAAGGTACATAGTGCACAGTGATGACATTTAATGGAGCTACTACCACTGAGGAAACAGACTTGGATAGGTTTATGAAAATCCAATACAAACGCACTGTAGGAACAAAAAAAGCAAAGAGGATTTTAAAACTTTTCAGATAAGTAATTGAGAGCAAACCAACAAACATTGTTACGCTATTACAAAGGTCTGCCTACCACCTGGTAATGCTGGGGTCTTTTCTCACAGTGGATGAAGTTGGGAATGGTAAGTGAAATGATTGTGGGGCAGGTACAAAACAAAAGAACATAAATATTTCTTCATATTTGTATAGCTGGCCCCTGGAAGTCATTGTTAGAGGATGCTGTGGCTGCCAGAAATTAGAAGAGTTCAAAAAAAGATTAAGTAAATTCTTGGAAGAAAAATCCAGCAAAGGCCATTAAGCACAAAATTCTAGCTCCTGGCCCAGGACCTCCCTGAACCACATGAACACAAGTAGGCTATACAATGTATACAGCATCACTACACGCTTATCCCAGTGTTACATTTTTCCCAAAATAGTTGCATCTGCCTGCTGGCCGACACATGATACTGGGTTGGATGGAGCTGTGGTCTGACCTGAAGTGGCTGGTCTGTATTCTTACGTGAGCTAACCAGCCTGTACCCACCCTGTGGACTATGTAAAAGTGGGATCCTAACAGCATGGCTAGTGCATAAATGCATCAAAATAACTGCTCCTGTGGTCTGTGGCTGGAGCCTGCGGAACAGCCAGTATTTCCCTGGGCACAACCTCTCTGTGACCTCTTGTCACATTTACTGGTGAAGTGTAAGCCAGTGGTCTGCTGGCCACAATGATGGGCTCAGAGGAGGTGACCTTCCTGTTCCTTCTGCTCTCCCAGGGGGTTAGAAGGGACCAGGTGCTCCTGACTGGTGGGTAAAGTCATTGGAAGGGGACGGTTGTTTCGTCCAGTGCCTGGCTGCTAATTTAGGTATTATGGTCTAACTCCTGTTCAGTTTTAAACATCACATTTTTTTTCAGTCAGACCACACCAGCATATGAATATAGACTCCACTGGCCTCAGCTGAACTCTTCACAAGCCAAGAATAGCCAGCATCCCGCAGTGAGAAGTCCCTAAAGACAGTGGTTCTCAACAGTAAATAAATAAATAAATAAAAGTTGGATAATAAATAGAGTTCAAAATAGAGGTCAAAAGAGAGGAAGACATTTCAGGTGGCAGACTTCCTCTGCCAAAGTATTTGGAGAGTATTACAACAGGAATGAGCTAAAAGTAGTTTCCATACTCTTATTGCAATTCCATCTGCTAAATCTATACCCATGTTCCTAAAACTAAATCCCCAAGGAACTGTGTAAATATATTTAAGTAGTGGTGGGCTAATACACATCTTAATCTCCCAGTCTCACTAACAAAGTGTTTGGCTAACACAGTGATAACATAAGAAAGTGTTTAGATAAACTTAGTTTCTTATGTTATCCAAATACATTGTAAATCCCTACACAGCCCTACTGCTGATGTCACTCTGAACTACAGGCAAACATTCCTAGCTCAGCTGAAGGTTCATGCCTTCACAGACTTCATGTGAGGGCTTCGTTATTTATTTTCTTTTCAACAGGACTCCAGGACCATGGTGATGAAATGGGCAAGAGAGGAAATATTCAGGTTTTGATCTGGTTTTGAGAGGGTTTTGTTTTCATCTCTTTGTGCTAGAGAGACAATGCCAAAGTTAGATTTGTAAAAATTAAAAAAAACAACCCACCAAGACAGAACAGAATAGCTCTTGGGAACACTATTTCAAACACTGCAGCATGGGACTGGTGCATGGGAACACGAAATTCTCCAGGCTCCCCGAAATCAATGAATATTCATTGCAGATTTCAGTCTCTGGCCCAGTGAGGCAGATGGACATGATGGTTAGGGCACAGGACTACCTGGCAGTGACTTGCTGTAAGACTTCAAGGAACTTGTATAACCTGTCTCGGTACCTATTTCTTGACTGATAACAGTAATCTTTGCCTTGCTTAACTGTTTTGGTACATATATGTAAAAAAAAAAAATATATATATATAATTTTGTAGGGAGATTCATTTTCATTACAAGCTATATCAATCCACTGGAGGCAGGCTAAAGTCTACTCTAACTGCATGAACCAAGGAGAAAATACCTTTCAAAATGGTCCCACACCTGTAGTGGGTTCCTTCAGACGAGACATTTATTGCCTAAACTTGTGGAATGCCACAGATTTCCCAATACGTTATTAAGTGCATGTTATCAGATCTTATAAATACTGCATAACAAGGACGTAGTGTCTGTACATGTGGCTCGACAGAGCCTAACCAATGCACTAACCAATGAGCTGGGTCTTGACTCTAGGGCTGGACTGCAGCCTAGCACACAAGGAAGTACTCTGCAGGATGCATATAAAGCACTGTTCACTAACAGTTAAAATATCTCCCTTTTTTCTACAATCCCCAACCCATCACCACTGAGACAGCCATCAGGAACAGCAAAGCCATCCCTTTGCTGGTTACTCTTCCTGGCAAGCCAGAAAAGCTGGGATTTTGGCTGATGCGTGGTAGAAGTTTAGGCTACAGTGGGGCGGCAAGTGTTCCTGGGAGACATGGCCTCTGCAGAAGCTGGTTGAGCCTTTCTGCCTCCACCTCTCCCATCTCCCTAACGAAGCAAACTGAATCAAGCCTTGTGGCAGCCAGCATCCCTGGTACAGTGCAGGACCATCTGGCCTGACACGTGGCATTCCCGTGCTTTTGCTGCGAGGGCGAGTGAGGGCACTGAATCCAGCACAGAGCTGAGGTCTGTCCCCATGGCATCTGGGTATGTGCTTGCCCATGCCCTGGAGAACAGGGTGCACATGGCGTTTTCTTCCCTCCCCCAGATTACCAGTTTAGGCATCCCAGAATCAGAGCAAAGGTCCTGCACAGAAAATAGTGTGGATGAGCAGTGGATTTGGTCACTAGCCCAGCTTTAAGGCTGACCCACCACATCCCTGCAAGTGCGACCAACACACTTGCACACTTACTGGCTGCATAATTTCAGCCATACTGGTGCCTAATTAGCAACCTCACAAATAAAGAAGCCAGGGGGAATATGGGACATGCATGTATCACTTATCCCTCACCTGAAGCTAGAATTTAGCATAATCTACATCAACTTCTCTGTACAGTACCTTAGTTGCCCAATATGTCTGAAACAGAATGCCTGATACCCATAGCTTTTAATCCCAAATTATTATTTTTCCATATCAGAAGATTTAGGAGTATCAAACGGTCATATATATATGTTGTGGTTTTTTTCTAAAAAAAACCTCCAGTAATCCCTGGCAGTGGAACAGTTTACAATATAAATAGATATTCATTAACTGGACAAGTCCCTACCAAGATTTTCTGTCTCCCAGCAATCGACTGCTCTGTGCACAACTTTAACTTTACATTTCTAGACTCTGTTTTTCTTTCTTGCACTCTTTTTTTTTCCCTCAGAGTTTGCACTGCGCTATATAGACACCACAGAGCTGATATGTCTCACTGGATAAAGTCATTTTGGCCAACAAGCTGCAGGTGCTTTTTTTACGGAGTGGAAGCCTGCTAAAGAGCAGAAGCAACGCAGAGGAAAGGGCTTCCCATAGCTCCCTTGCCAGTCACCACTCTGCTTCTCCTGAGAAAGAGCAGGCAGCCTGCCTCCTCTCCTTCCCCACAGCCTGCCTTCTGAAAATGCTTCCTGTGAGCAGGAAGGACCAGAGAGAGCCTAGAACCTGAAGCAATGCAGGCAGGGTGAATTATTCTCCAGCAGACGTTCCCTCCTTCTCCCCCCACTCCCCATATCAGCTGTACTGCCTTGGAGCATATTCTCTTTCTCCACCTCTCCCTTCTCTAGCTCTATACAACTACACACTCCCTTGCACATCCTCCTCCCGCCTCAGCAAGCACTTACCAAGACTTCTCTTCTGTCGATTCCCCCTTTGTTCGAAATAGGCAGACCAAGAGAGCTGATTGATAAGGTCCATACCAGCTGTGAATTTCTTTTCCACTCTCTCAATTCCAGTGTGATGAAAATATTGCAGTGTACCCTCTGTTTATCCTGGCATCCTATCACAACCCTCTACTAGGCTTCCTCCCTGTCCCACTTTCTGAATATACAGCGCTCTTTCAAATCAGCTCCTCAGTGTTCCTCATTTGTTGTTGTCTACTTAAGGTGTTGCTCCATGTTTATGGAATGTAGTTTTACTGGAAAAATTCCTTGGCCAAAACCTTCAAAAGGAACTACTCATCTTGGGTCAATTTTCCATGGCACTTGCAAAGCTCTGACTTTCTGGGAGTGCTGGTTTCCTCAGTCTGAACATAAGACCTCTTTGAAGTATTTCAAGTTGGGCAACTAAAAATTGCAGAACTGAAATTGCACCTGACCTTTGAAAAAGGTTGGTCCTGTTTATGTTTGCCAATCTTTTTTCCTCTTGTTCAATTAGATTTTGACAGGTAAGTGCTGTTCTCAGCTATAACGACATGTAATTAAGGCAAAACTGGGTCCTGAAAAAAGAGTTTCCAGACCATGCTTCTGTGGAGGTCTTTTACTCCAAACCAGAATTCACTGATTACCCTATAAGTGCTCAGGATTTGCACTTCTGTAGCTGAGATCAGAATTGGCTTTAAAGTACTTTGTATGTACTTTGTATTTGGACTGCAAAAGAATAAACCAGAGATTCACGCATTTCAGTCTTTATTTTTCCTCCTTTTATGTCCTGGGGAATAACATACTCACTGGTTCCTAATATGTTACCAAACATAATAGGTTGGATGATAAATTAAAACCAAATGGAGTTCTGAACATTTTGCTTTCAAACCACTAGTAAGCCCGTATTGCTTTAAAAATAAACTTTGTTCCCACTTTGCTCAGATTAGCGACAGTTCATGTGACAGGGAGGCAACTCTGGCCATGCCACCTGTGAATGACTTGAAAATAACTTTTTAAAGTAGCAATTGTGATGTGAGGGATTACACGTCTCCAGAAGATTACAAACGGGAAACAGACTCTGTGTCTCACCAGCTTAGGTGTAGCTCAGCTAGGAAGTGCACAGTCACATCGTAAACCTCCCTTTTACTTTGTTCCTAATTGGCAGCCTTGTTAACAACATTAGCAAAGAAATATTTACTGAAACCTGGAAGCTAAGAGGTCATACCATAAACTTGTCATGTCCTTATACTCTTTCCTAAGGATCCACTAGCAGCTGTTTTGAAAAAAAAAGACACCTGAGGCTGATGGACTTTTGCTCTGACTGAGGACACCGTACCGAGTACAATAAATATTCACACATCTGATAACTAACTAGTAGTTTGAAAAGTGAACCTCAAAACACACTTTAAAACATGCAATCTGCATGGTTGTTGCCCTTGTTGCTTAGCTAAACTAGTCAGGGATCACAAAATCACACAGCTTTTATTAGGATAAATTCGGTATGTCTTCTAAACACATCTAACTCACAATCTGCCTCCCCAGAATAAACTGGAAATGGAGAAATACATTTATGCAAGGTTCAGATACAATGGCTGGTTACTGTTGGAACGTGTAACTTTAAGTACATGTTCAAGTGCCATTGAAGTCACAGATGCCTTGTCAGCTCAATCTCCTGCTTTGCTTACTTGAGCAGGTACCTTAAAATGAAGCCAGAGATGTTATAAGCAGCAATGCCTAAATTAAACTTCTGCAATGCTAGTGGCTCACTGATTTCCATATCAAATGCACTCAGGTGGTAGCTGAAGAGATGGCTTTTTCCCTGCCTGTCACTGATGCAGGCAGGTCTTTGGTGCTGTCACTTGGCTAGGATTATGGAAAGAAATAAGCACCACTGGAGGGCAATTCATCCCCCTTGTCTCACACACCTATTTCAGGATGACAGGACTTACTTTCAGAGGTACGTATTTCTGTTTTGACTGTAAAGGACCTTGTGTGACTAGCTCAAGCCTTTTAGAAGGCATCCCCACTAGACTCATTGCTTTCAAGTCAGGGCAGATGCTTTTCACCCTGTACATTATTTATAACGTGAATCAAGACTGTGTGGATAGAGCATAACATAAAGCGTGTACTCTGAGGACTAAACAAAACCTAAGTGGAAAAGGAATGAAGATTTCTTTTCTCAGGTATTTCTGTCAGCTGGTACAGCTTAGCTGACTTGGCTGCTACATTCCCATTTTGGGATCCAGCCTTGATCTGGAGATCAAGTTGAAACTGTGCTTCAACGGGGCTGACAGGTACCTCAGTGGCTGTGCTGCACACCTCAGAAAAGCCAGGGAAATGCTGACATGGGTTGTACTCACACCACATCGGCAAGCCAAGTCTTAGGATGCTGTCCTTGGGATGGGTGTCTTTGTCTCTACCATTTCACTAGCAGGGTCTGCATAGAGAAATACTGAAAACTGCTACATGCTGAGGGACCCAGGGAAGAATTAAATGTTAACTTTACAAGAAGTACTGTACTGCACAGCTTCCTACTGATTATTTCCTACTTATCATGTTATTGCTGACTGTTTCGTCCCCCTGAAATTACGTGGACATGTATGTTTTACTCAGGATCTACTGGCAAAACTAATTGAGAGATGAGTCTTCTGGCACAAAACAATGCCCTCTATTAAAGAAATAAGTCATTAAATAAGAGCATCCATAAATAGAAAGGGTCGGAAAAACAAATAGGGGGAAGCATCTGGTTTGCAACATCTTTGCACAATTTGCAGTAGCTAAATCCGGACCCAGTTAATGACCTGTTTATTTTCCAAAATTTCAATAAAATGCCTTGGCAAAAATTTAATCTGTCTCTGGAGAATGTCTTACTTCCTTCCATATGTTGCCCGATCTGTCACAGCAATAAACTTCTTCCCAGTTTCAAGATCCCTAACGATTGCACCAACTGATGCTTTCTATAAAAGAAGGGATAATGGTTCCAGCCCTCTAAAAGTCATGATCCTCCCTTAAGAGAAAGCAACATGAAGGAGTGAAAGAGCGAGTGAGTGCCCTATGTTATAGCCTCTATTGTGACCCAGAATCCAGAGATTTAAACCAGTTCCTACCTACAATCTCTCCCAGCTGTTTTATAATCTCTCTGAATTTGATAGTTTCTTTAAAATGCTGCCATGCCATGATTAATGTATATGCCTTGGTTTTGTAACACTTGTCCTGCTGTCCTTGTTGTTCAGGATGACTTCAAAAGAAACAGCTTAGGCTGTTTTGTAATTACGCATGTTTATGGTTTTGTACAAAATAAAACAGATGTTTCAGAGTCAATTTTATTTGGTGGTGTCTTGTCTAATCTAGATTCTGAAATGTATTTGATTTCTATTTGAATCAGATTAGGTATAACATCCTCTATTTCATTATACGCCAGAAATATGGATGTTCTGGTACCTTCATGTTTCTGATGAACTCATGCATCCTACCACATTAATTTAATAGATAATATTTTTTAAAAGAATACGCTCTTGGTTTAGAGGTTAAATGTAACAAAACAGATGAGTCCGCATGAGTCAAACACTTAACCACTGAAATTTATGAACTATTTAAGTGCTCTGCTGAATTAAGGCCATAATCAAATTATCAGTTTTGTTCTGAAGTAAAAGCACTTGGAGCTGTTAGGAGCACATAGAAAGAGCAACTGTAATTATCAAAATATTCATTTGCCAAGCTGATGTAAAACTATACACTTCTCACTCTACAAAATATTTAATTTTCAGGAGTGATGGAATGAGTCAGGTCAGGATGATAAAAGCCATTCTTGAACCAGAATCCAGAGCATTTCTGCTGATTTTGGAGAAGTTGCTCTTTACTTTCCTTAATGTAACTGGTAGGAAAAAAAAAGGTCTGAATCTTTAACTGATAACAAAGCTTTAAGAGTTCTTCCTAGGAAAGAAACTGGGCAAAACCCCAAACACCTCACCATGTGGCACAAATTCAGGTAGAGGTTCAATGTATGTATGTTTGGCTATGCACATTAATGGCAATTACTGACATTTTGAAAGCTGACTGTGTCTTTTTGGCTATATAATTTCCCAGTCTATTCAAAGGTAGCTGACAGGCTCAATGCTGTCATGGGGCTTTGAAAATCTCAACTGAGAAAAATAAGACAACATACAGTAAAGGTGGATAAAGTAATAAATAATGCAGAAAAGAGGAATCAGTTGTAATTTTTACCTTCCTATGATACTAGAAATACAGTGATATTCAGTAAAATTTTAAAGCTGTAGATTAAAGTTTAAAAACTGAAGAGAAATAATGTATGCCATGCATTGGTTTTTCTTGAAAGTACATGATCTGAGTCACTAGTTATACTATTACATAGAAGTCCTCCTCCCATCAGTTTTCTCGTAACTATCAACTCCTCTAGTGCTTGCCCATATTGTATCGTTTTCTTCTACTTCTGCTACTTTATTTAGAGAGCTATTCTGAAGATGTGCATTTACCTTCTCTCAGACAGTGACTTCCACAAATGGAGAATACTTTTGTTTCCTGAAAAAGGTGGTGCCAGTCTTTGCTGAAAATCCTCACTTCTCTACATCTATAAAGACACCCTATCCTCTATGACTTTATTTATAATTCAAAATATTTATTGCATCAAGGCATAACTATTCTCCATTAAAAGCACTCCTTCCTAAAGTTCAAGTGAAAATCATATGCATACTCAACCCACAGTATTTTAAAGTCACTCATGACTCTTGTTTTGTGCCCTGAGACACAGTTCCATATTTGTTTCTGAAGTAGGATTTGCAAGTTGGGATTGCTGCAAAATATTTGCTAAAAAAGAGCGCGAATAGTTCATGGACTTGTCAGAATCCATCTGTTTGAGTCTATTAATGGGTGCATTCCCAGCTGTGGTCTTTCCAACGGCATAAATAAAAAGTTTCTTTCTTACTACAAATCCGATGGCTGAAATCTCCCTGTAAAATTGATTTATTTAGATACAATCTGTCCTTACGTTAGAGACCTCTTAAAATGAGCAAGACCATGAGATGCCAATCGCATACTCTTTCAGCAGTCAACTGACACATAAATGACTCACAGTCTCAAATAATTTACTACAGCATTATACTGGATAAGCTATGAAACAGCATGCCATTCAGATCAGGATGAGTGGGACTGAGATGGGGAAAGAGAGGTGCATTTACCAGAGGAATGAAAGGCATATTGAAAATAACCTAAAAGTTGGGACAAATGCTTGGGTCCTCACTCCTCCATGCAGTGAATCCAAAATAAACGTACACATGTATGCAACGCACTTTAGGGAAGTCCAAGCTACGAACCAATGCAGGAGGTTCCTAAATCTTTAGGAACCCTTTTTTTTTTGTAATGCCAAGTGTAATTTTCAGTATTTTGACCTAAAGTATCATTCTTAACACTGATTTTGACTTAACTCTTTCAATGTTCGCTCAAGCTATCCTTTTCCTGGAGCTGGCAGTTACCCTGAATTTATTCTTAAATTACAGCAACAGGAGACCAAATACAAAAATATTTCAAGCTACATCTTTGCTTAGATTCAGACAGATCTACATATGATACAAGGTGCATTTGAACTATGCTTCTCTGATGAAGGCAGAATTTCCCCTTAACTTCTTTCTGTAACAAAAGCAATACTCCAGTTCTGGGTTTTTTTTAAAGTGCTTCTGTATTAAATGATCTGTGAGGGTTCAGTGTCTTCTGCATCATCATGGCCTGGGACACAAGTCCCTCCTCCCCAGAAAACACATTGAGTGGCTTCTTGGAGCACCAGTGCCATTCATTTAGGTTGAGCAACAGAAGAAACTGATTATCCTCACATTATTTCAGATCTGTGACAAGTAAAATTTGCAAAGTATTGACAGAATTAAGAAAGCTATTTTGGACTTCATTAACTTATCTTGCTGCTAAAGAAATACTCGTGGTTTAAACAATTTTTAGCAAAGCATAAATTTCAAATGGCAGTGTCTCTGAAATAGATTAGAAATCAAATTCTTACAGCCTAAAGAAACACAATCTTTACAAGTTTCAGTGCCTCCTCTTCCACTGTACTACAGCATGTTGCTGGATCTGTAAAAATGATTTTTGGACACAAAAACTTTTCTACATACTTACTGTTCAACAGCAACAGAGAAAACTCAGTATCTCAATGAAATCTGTTGAAATACAGTTCACTCTGATGACTATACACAGCAGAGTTTGTTTTAGTTTCGCTTGGCACACTAGCTGAAAATATCTCAGTTTTTTAATTCTCATTAATTTCGGTCTACATTGCTAAGTGTAGTAATTGCTGGAAGTAATTTCAGGACTTTACACCAAAGGACGGAGAGTTTGTTTGTACTTACTGCTCCAGACTAGTACCCTGCATGCAAGAGAGGCCACATCTGCACTTCATTGTTCTAGACTTCATGTGATTACCTTGGGAGGCAAACACATACTTTTTGGCATGTTTTCTTGCTTTAAGTAACCCCAATAATGTAAGAAAGAGCTGTGTCACAGTCCCTCAGTCTGGGGGTTTTATAGCATTAAACTGTGGACATGTGTTGCACACCTCTGCATGTAGCACTGGGGCATGCGGAGGTGATTTAGTCTAGTGAGCCGAGTACAACTTCCATAAACTCTACTGCAATTAAATGTGATTAAGTCCTGCTGCAAAAGCACAGAAAATAAGACTTCTGGATGACACTCTACCCTTATGGGACTTAGTATGCCTTGTTGCACTATCTTAATAAAACTGGTTGTTGTGTCTAGTATTGTGCAATGCATGTTGTGTACACATACTGACTGATATTACTGTATGTAAATTACTGCCCTCTACTGGAACGACAGGCAGAGTATTTCACATGAAATTGATTATTACATAAATTAATTGAATTGATTTTTGAAGTTTGGGGTTTTTTGGAACCAAGTGCCATGAATTGCAGATGTTCCTGATCCCTTCCTGTACCACAGCTACTAGCTGCACTCATATCCGTGTGCACTCAGTCTTTGCTTATTTGCAGTATAAGCTGCACCAGGATGGTCTGGTTGCCAAAATATTTTCATTTTTGAACTGTAAACAGGACGTCCAAGGGACTACAGAAGTGCAGTCTTCTTGTGGATGCTCTAATGTCAGTCAAAGAACCTTTTAAGACTGTAATAATCAAAAGAAACCATCACAAATTCTTTATTAATTGAAAATAATATTCCCAAAATAGATTTTGAAGAACCATAAGACAGGCATCACTCCTTTAAAATCATGAGGCTGGCTTAAAATTATGACACTTTACAAAATATGTATTTTTTTGTTTTCTGTCTTTTCAGACTCTGAAGTTCAATTTTCAAGCTTTTCTTTTCAAATTTGCTATTAAAGTATGCTTCTGTTGAAGTGAAAGCTGCGTTTCTCGATGAATTGTGACTTGAGGAGATGATTTTTAAAGGAATTATGATATATAGCAGCACAGGAATGGGTTACGCTTTGTCAGAAATACAAAAGAAATCAGAAAGAGCAAGAAGGAACATCTGTCTCACAAGAAATGCAAGAAATACAAAATATGAGAAGACAAAAGTAAGTGAAACCACTGCCATGAATTAAGGGCATTGCCTGGAAAGTATTGCACAGGTCAAATTGTTAAGTCATCCAACTTTTCAGAATCCTTAAAAACATTACAATGTGGGACACTTTTGAAGAGGTTTTGTCATTCAAACAAGAACGCGATAACACAAAATTCAGAATTGAGACTTCATTGATTCCAGAAAATAAACACCACATCCTAGTGTAGCTGGGAAAGCAGAGGAGTGGGAGTCCAGTCTCCAGGGACCTACCAAGTCCAGAAATTTCCCACGTTTAGGAATTTGCTGGTCAGCCACCAATAAGGTTGTACTGATGGGAATTATTATGGTGTTCACTTAGCAGCTAAAAGTTTATTGTGGATATAAATGTTCTGGTGTAGTTATTCTTATAAATAAAGTCACTTGTGTGGGGATATGGAAAGTGGTCTGTAGGATTACAGTCATACGAATAAATACAAAACATCTAATAGGAAATAACTGAGAAGATACATAATTTCATATGCCATGACTGGTATTAAGAAGCAATCTTGGGATGGAAAAACATCATTACAGTTTAATGTCAGACCAATAAGTTAAGTGTATCAGTCTTTATGAGCTCCTATATATCATAGAAGAATACGAGTACCAATAAACACATCTATCTAAATGTACAGGAACTTAAACAATATTGTATTATATATAGTGTTTCTGGAAAAATAGTACTATGAATTGTTTCCAATATTATGGTCTGCAAGCATCAGCAATAATTAGGATGCTTACAGGAATCCTCCATAAAGGCATGGTGTAGCATACTGACAAGGTATCAGCCTTCTAGTCACATAGGAAACATTTACAGGTGGAATGAACTGAGGTCATGTATATGTGCAGAGAAATAAGGAGAAATATTTGTTTACTGAGAACTGGAAGAACCTTGTGGATGCTCAAGGAACCACGCAAAGTCAACAGCAAAAGAAAAAAAAAAAAAGTTGTACTATAAAAAGGACTGACACATCATAACTTTCTAGAAAAAAGAAGTACTTTCTGAAGATTAATCGTGTCATTGAAATCAGTGAACAGCCAAGCTCCAGAAAGAAGGAGACCTATCAAGAATCTTTTTTAAATAGCTATCAAACAGAAACTGATTCAAATGGTATCCAGTTCTATTACCAGCACCGATTTCCCATTTTATCAGCAGAGTTTTGTATCTCATAACGTTAGGAAATAAAGTAATCAAAACTGAATTTCTCTTAGGAAAGTAATCTCTGATATAGCTCTCTGATGGAAGCAGGACTTGTTCAAACACAGAATTTATGTATTAAATGTAAAACCAGAAGATGACTGTTGTTGTTGCCCCAGGAACCTCTGCTGCTCCTCCACAGTCACTCCAAATCTTACACGGAAAACAGCAGCAGAACCACGGGAGTGGGTATGAGAAAATTACAACTTTCTCTGGACTTTGAGACAGTGGGGAGTCCTCCATCACACCCCTCTGCAGTCTCATGCTGATACAGAAATACTTGGCAGGTCAAGCATATTGGTATTTTTGTAATTGTATTTCTGGAATTAACTTCTTGTTGCTGAGGGTCATGAGAACCCGGCAGCACCAGAACAATGGTGGTATTTTGCCACCATTGCCCCTTTTTCAGATTCAAACCACTGGTCTTCAGGGAATGTCTAAGGAAGGAGACAGACATTACAGAATACTGACATAACGTGCATGCAAAGAAGAGTATCTATATACTTTAAAGAAGTTCACCTAAAAACCCCTCCTAACATTACTATAGAATATACAGCATGATTAATATGATTTATGAGATCACTGACTACTTTTTTGGCTACTACATTTTCTTTAGGACTGATACAAGAGCAGAAAATTCCCTGGCATGCCTGACCGCTGATAATGAATCACTCATAAGTCACTTTCTTTCTTCCCTGAAGCACTCCAACCCAAATAAAGAACATCTTTCATAACTTTTCTCCTTGACAAAGGACAGTCTTTTCCCATCGATGGGGTCGGGTTAGGGGGGAATTTACACATATACATCTTACCAACATACATGAGAATCAGTATCTTGTACTCTCCGGTGCCTTGGTGGGGACACAGACTGCAACATCTCTACTTTGCTTTCTAAAAATGTATGTGCATTATTTTAAAACAGAAAATAAAAGTACGCCCGCCAAACCAGCCACCACAAATAACAGATTTTTCACATACACATCTCCTCCACTCCCTAATGAAAACTGACCCAGCAAAACTATTTTTTTTGAAAAATCCACTATTTCTTGAACAGCTTTAATTAGATTAATCTGTCACATTTGCACTGTACACAAAGGTCTTAAGATGAAATTTCAGTAATAGAATAATATCAAGATGCACAGACTCAAAGTTGGCCTCATATTGGGACTCCTGCCTTTGCTCAGGGGTTCTCTGAGGACCTGGGAGCCTGGTGCACATGTTTCCTTTGAGCTCTCCTAATGCTGACCTCAGGATATATCACACTAGAAATAATTAGTTCTGCTTCACGGAGTACAAACTTGTAAAAGCAAGTTCTAAAAAATGTTTCATTTAAACTGAAAACTAATGAGATTGATGCTTTTTTAATTAGGCTCCAGAAATATGGCTGCTCTTGCCTCCATGCAGACATGACAGAAAACTGCTAAAATTCATCTAGTTCTGGTTGTGACAACTAGTTTTTTCAGACCCACTTTTCTCTTCCATATTCCCCAGGATCAGCTGGTGCCAGGGAGCAATTGCAGAGGTGCAATTACAAACTTAGGCTAGCTCATTTGCACCCAATAAAACCACAATAACCCACAAACCAACCACAAGTTACTCTGAGAGGAGAAGGGTCATTGCCTTGCCGTTTTTGACAAATGCAGAATGTGGCAATTACTTCCTGCTGGACAAATTATTGTCCATTTTCTACCCTACTTCAGCTAATGTTCAGTTTCATCTCTGACATAAATGCATTTTGGTCACATTTGAAGAGATACTTGTAGTGGCAAATTAGTGTATAAGGTCTTCTTGAACAGTTAAGGATACCCAAGAGTAGGTCTTCTAAACCTTTCCATTTAAAGGTCTTAATTTTGACTTTTTTAGACTAAAATTTTCTTTCAATCATGAGCCTCCCTCATGCTCCTCTTTCAATTTTTGGTGCTGCAGGTCATCCATTTCACAAACATAAGTTGTCCCACAAGCACATTTTCATGCAGCTTGATTGAGAAACTAGTGCTTCATGCTTTGAAGGTTCAAGAGTCACTCTAGCATCAGTCTCTGAAAAGTCTATCCAAACTTAGCCAAGTTATAAAACTTTGAAATCTCAGTCTGAGCAAACCACTGGAGACTTGGTGGAAAACTTGCCCCCAAATTTAATTTACTCGGAGCACGACCAAGCTCAAAATAGGGTGGGAGCATCCAAGATCCTTCTCCAAAATCACCCCAGGCAGTTGCTTCTGGAGAGGTCTGCAGCTAAGTATGAGCTGGGACAGTGCTCAGGGGTATCCTGTCCTGTGCTGCTGTGGCAGTCAGGCTGAAGAGAGGACGTCAATGAAGAGATAAGAGGAATTGTACCTGAAGAGCTAGAGGAAACTGAATGGGGATATAATCTCTTCAAGAACACAGAACATACAAGGTATTGTGGGCCACGAAGCTCAGGTGAGAAGAGATTTGGCAAAAAGCCTGAGGGTGTATCTACGCTGCAGACACAGCAGTGGCAGCCTTACAGAGCAGAAATCCCAGCAGCAATCTGTGTGGATTGCTAAACCACAGCTAAAAGCTAAACGTAAGAGATTAGAGACAAAGCTTTCTATTATTAGAAGAATGTCACAAAGTCAAGTTTTCAAACTTCAGGAAGTCTCAGAATTGAAAGTCAACTGTTTAATCCTAACTCAACCCTCCTCTCATTAGGCACTAGGACAAAGTCTTAACCTCAAATGCACATGCACTTCCCAAGGATCCCGAACGGTAATGGACAATGGTCTAGTCGTTAGATCAAGGTCATGTACCCAACTAAATCAGCTGCTTCAGGACTTCTGCTGCATCTCTTGCAGAGACATGCAGGAAAGGGTGGAAGACAGCACACAGGAAAAAAACAGGTTTCTGAGACTATGCCAGCTAAATGGTGCCCCTGCAGTTCCATCCCTCTGTCTGGGTTTCACCAAGTCACCTGAAACAAAATCTGACCAGACTGACAGAAACTGCAAGTTACTTATTCCCTGGGTGCAGTACAATTAGATCCCGAAGGCTGATTTGCGTGAGTGCTGTGCAATGGGAGCCACTGAGAGCCATAATTTGAATATTAAAATAGAAAATTCAAGTTCTAACACTCAGAGTTACTGATATTCCTGAGTTCAATCTCACTGTGCCTCTGGTTGCTATCTGTAAAATGGGAACAATGTAACATTACAGCTTCTAGGAATATAATTAGAACATCAATGGTATGAAGTATGCAAGCCTCAGTGCTCCTAAGCACCATGCTCATAAGCACTTGAGGGAATTTTTAATCCTGTGCTCAGTCCAGGATTTGAGAAAGCTGCAGTACAGCAGGATCTAGGTTAAGAGATTCAGCAATAGGGCTTGTTACTTTGTGCACTGAATGAGGCAGAAAAGTTCTGTGCAAACAATGGGGATGTGATCATGTCATTAAAACACAATCCCACACTGGAAGAGGCTGTATAACAAGGCAGCAACAGGCATCCTTACCTCTGGTGTTTCCTGACTTCGAAGTACTGAATTTCAAAACTTAAATATATGCTTTGTTTTATTTTAGAATACAGCAACTGAGAGAATGCCAGATAGAGGGTGGCACTTTTCACCTACATACAACAGATGTAGCAACTACAACTTCTGTTTTACTGTGACAGGGGATCATGATTTGAGCAGGGATCTCAGAATCACCTTAGGGTCATCATTTCTAAAGAGTCTGTTAAACATGCAAGTCAAATTCCTAAAGCAATGGCTTTCAATAATGGTATAGCGTTTTAGAATTATATTAAACCAACAGTATTTTATGTAACTTTTCAGACTAATAGGTCCCCACTCCAACAAGGGAGTTAAACTCCTGGTGTGCATCCCAGTTAGTTCGTGAATCCCAACTTAAGTCATAAGCATAGTGGGAACACAAAAAGTGTAAAATACGTCTGCAAAAATTATGAAGAGCACAGCAAAACTAAGGCTGCCATTTGTGGCACTGTAGTGGGTACACTCATTGTTTAAAAAACAATTCCTGGTCAGTGAATCAGAAAGAGTGACTAAGAGCTGCTGAGCACCATAGATCTGTCCTGAATAAGAGACAGCGTGGAGCAGCCCTGTCCTAGGAGCACGCAGGGAGCCGGGCTGCTGCTCATCACCTCTCCGTGTAAACAGTGAGGGACAGAGGAAAGGAGCACACTGTAGCAGTCTTTTTATGCACAGCTTACTTTCCACAGCAATCCAGCCACTCTGTCTGTCTCTTTGAGAGTGGGTGAGGCAAGGTTCAGCTCTCTCCGTGCTCTAGCCAGGGTTCAGCTCCTTGCTCCAGCTCACACACCTGCTGCCCAACTGTGTACTGTTGCCCTCTGCTCCAGCACATGGACATCAGGGCAGAAACTCTTCCCAGGGAGCACTGAGGAAAGTCCTGAGCAACCTGCTCTGCTCCCAGTGCTGATCCTGCTCTGAGCCAGAGGCTGGACTAGAGACCTTCCAGCATCTCATCTAACCCCAACAATTCTATCATTTTTATGAATTAAGCTGTCTTGTGCTTACTTTCTTTACAGGTATATGTTGGGCAACTGGTGTCTGAAACCTTAATAAATAGATAAAAAAGTAAAGCAGACCAAAAGAGTAACTATCTAAGTGCCTGCAAAGCCATCATCACAACAATAATTTAATCACGAGCCTTTATTTGGCTTGATGGTTGGAACATGACAGCACACTGATGGTTAAAACTGTGTTTTGTTTTGGTTGTTGCTCTTAAACACTAGTTACCAGTTACACTGCTGCTCTGACTGTCAATCAGGGGCTAACTACAATGTCAACTTTGAGGGGAAAAAAGGGAACTTGTACAACTATCTACGTGACTGGGATCGGATCTGTTGCAATGGAGAAGCAGCTGGTCTGGCAACCAGCAAATAATGACACATTTAGATCAGCTTAAACTCCCCTTCTCATTAACAAAAGCTGAGAGAAGAGGCATAGGAATATGCACTGCAGCTACAGGGGCCAGAAGGACAAAAAAATATAAAAACAAGAAAAAAAGTTCCAGAGACATAAAAGCATCTGAACAAGAGAACATCTCTGGAATCAACAGATGTTATTTGTACACATTTTGTTATACCGTCAGATAATTCATTTAATTAGAGGGCATGTGTATCAGTTTCTCACCAGCATATTATAAATAACACTTAAATTATGGCAGTGCATAAGCCCAGGACATTAGTATTCTATCCACCTTAAATAAAAAGTCTGACTCCATCAATTTTAATACCCAGCTGCTTTAAGAAGTTGGCTACAGCTTCATGGCAACCTGCCCAGGTCCTTTGCTCAATCAAGCAGTCGTTGTCTTTGACCAAAAAAGAAAAAAATAGCCAACAGTATCCTTGCTGAATGTCTGCTGGCATCTGCTATTGATATAGGAATAAGTGGATTACATGTAAAGACAGATTAATATTTTGGTTAACCACAACACTACAAAATTAGCTGGTTTAGTAATTCATTATTGAAGCTACCCACTTTAGATTAATTTTTTTAAAAATTGCCATGCAATTTTCATCCATTATTTTAGTTGTATGTACAAAAGAACTAATGTGCTGGAGACACAGTTTAAAGACCTGTATCATACACTATTTACCTCTGTATTATACAATACCAGCATGTCACAGTGCCCTAGGAAAGGTCATCAGACACCTAACAATGCTGTGGGATGTGGCAGAGGAATCCATCATTTCAAATTAGCCTTCATTATACATGATTCTGCTCATAAATCTTGACGTATTGTTTTCCAGTATAATAACACCACCTTGCACTTGCATGTACCCTCTAGATCTTTTCACTCATGAAGTATTTTACAAATGCAGATTAGCTCTGTGTTTGCAAGCATAAAGTGAATGTGCTGCTGCAATAACAGTGCTCTAAATGTGACCAGACCTACTGGAGCAACCGCCCTCCTCCGTGTCCTTTTGGTCTCCACCTGGGGACAGTAAGACTGCAGAAGTCTGGTTTTCCAGAGCAGTTAGGTGACCTAAAGCTATAAAAGCGCCTGAAATTAAATAAATCATTCTTCTTTGGAAGTTGCGGTCCTCCTCACATTCAAACCCTACGAGGAACCAACCTGGACCTGCAAGTGACTTACAAAACTGATCAGACAAGCAGGTGAGGAAAGTCAACCCTCTTAATTTCTGAGATGCTCGGAAGGTGCCTCCGACGTGGGGCTACCTCCAGGTTTAGCCTTGAGCCCGACAGCTTGTGGCACCCTCCCCCTCCGTGACCGCCAGGGCTCGGGCAGGTGCTGCCTGAACGGCGCTGGCGGGGGTGGGGGGGGGGGGTCCGACCTGCCTGCACCTCGGCTCCTGCCTGCAGCTCGACCTGCCCGGCGACTGCCACCCGCACCCGTGACGGTAGCTGAGGCGGCGCCGGGGAGCTCCCCGTCCCGCCTGGGCTGATGCCCCGCGGCCTCCGCGCTCCGGCGGCAGCAGAGTAGGTGGCCCCCCGGAGCCCCGGGCGTCCCCTCAGGCGGCCGCGCCGCGGGCAGGTAGCGGCAGCCGCGTCGCGGCGGGACTGACCTGCGAGCCGCCTCTCCCGGACGTTCCTCCAGAGCAAGTCCCAGGCTTTGGCGGTGGAGTCCCGCAGCTGCTCGCTCAGCGACCTCCGGAGCTGCGCCTTGGCCGGGCGGCCCTGGCTGCTCATCCTCGGCGGCTCCGCATGCCGCCCCGGGCAGCCCCGCTCAGCGCCGCCGGCGGCTCCCCGGGACGGGGACGGGCGGCGGCGGCCACATGGGGCCGCGGGGCAGCCCCGCCGCGCCGCAGCCCGCGTCACCGCCGCTCCGGGCGGGCGGCCCCTTCACCTGAGCACCGCCCGGCACGCCGCCCGCCCCCGCCCGGCCCCCGGGGCAGCAGCCTGGCCGCCAGCCTGCCGCAGCGCCCCGTCCCGCGCCCGGCGCCTCGCCGCCCTCCTCCGCCCTTCCTTCCCCCCCGCCTCCGCGCCTCACCCCCGCGGGGCGGGGAAGGGGCCCCGGGGTCCGGCCCGGCTCCTGCCCCACGGGCGAGGCGGGTCGCCGGCCCCGCCCGAGGCCCGCGGCCGCCCCGCCGCGAGGGATCCCCCTGTGCTGCCCGTGAGGGGCCGGCGGCGGGCAACGGCCGCCCCCGCGCTCCGGCCGGGCCGGGACTCCGCGCCCCTGGGGCTGAGGCACCCCGACAGCCCGGGCCACCGCGGGCCTCGCGGCCCCGCGCCTAAATGTCGTGACCGCGCCTGTGCCTGTGACCTTGGGAACTGTCCGGCCGAGTTCCCGTCCCTGGGAACTGTCCGGCCGAGCACTCCCCGGCCGCGGGCTGCCCGCTCGCCGGCTCCCGCTGCCCGCCTCAGCGCCCGGGGCCGTCGTCGGCCGGGCCCCGTGCTGCCTGGACAGCGACCGGCCGCCGCCCGCCGCCGCCCCGGCCCCGCCGCCCCCCAGCTCTGCGGGCAGCATCTGCCGCTCCAGGGCCAGGCCACCGGCCACGGGGTGACAGAAAACCCGGCTCGCGGCGGGCTCTTGGGAGGCTGTAATAGGTGCTTCACCCGCGACGCCACTTTTGCCAAAAGAAAATTGTTTTTTGAGAGGTCTCTGTTTCTCTACTCCACCAACTCCACAGTCCTTGCGACACAGCTTCTCCCATTTCTTTCCCACTTTCTCTGCATTGTACTCACTTACCTCCCACCTCCCTCCCCCTGCTTCATCCCTTCCACCCCCCTGCATCATCTCGTCTTCTCTAACAAGCTCTTTCACTCCTAGACAGTTTCAAAACTAAACCCTGGCAGCCACTTTTTGCACACATTTGCAGACTAAAAGGAATCCCAATCCCTCCATCCCTAGACAAGCCAGAGAGCAACATCTGGGCCCTTATCCCAGTTAGGAAACCAATTTTGTGTCTTTGCTTCCTCTGTGATTTGGGAAATACTGTTGTAACAGTGGCCCCTGCCCTATCCCGGCCAGCCCCGGAGTGGACGGTTCCCAGCACGACTGGCAGCAGAGTCTGACAGCTGAGAAGGACAACAGGGGCTTCATTTCGTTTAGTCACAAACCATTACTTATTGCTTACTCTTTTTGCAGATTACTTGTCATGTGCAATGGAGAGTCTGATGTTCCCGAAAGTGAGTGCCATACACTGAAACAGCTGAATACCCTGGTAAAGCAGTCATGTTAAACATCATCGATATCCCTGTCTTGTTTAAATTAAAACCATAACTGCAATGTCAGCAATACCCATAGAAGCTAAAAGCAAAGAGATGTATTCCATGTTACCACTCAGTTTTAATAACATCTTCTGCTTACTCTCTGATGTGAATTTGTTTTCCATTGTCCCTGTTCCTAAAAGGCTAATCTTAAAAGGTCCATCTTAAACTACTTTATCTGATATAGCGGAGCCAATGTGCTTGCCCAGAACTTGTGAAGATGTTGTATGTCACTCCTCCTCCTGCAATTCCAGCTACAGTGTCCTCCAAATAACTGGAAAAACTCTTATGAGAAAAGGGATGCCTTCCAGGGACGGATGCATCCAAGATCTGGAAGGGGGACAGCGTAATTATGTAAATACTCCCACATCCCATGATCCAGAGCAAACACGTGCTGATGTTAATGGGAGAGGAGAGGATTACGGTTCCTACAACCAGCTCCTCTGCCCCGTAAATCTGCCTCTGACCTCTGCCTCACTTTATTTAATTCCCTACCAACACAGCCATTACTGGTACATAAGACCTACCATGCCTGTTTTCTGCCACGGGCTCCTATCTGCTAGGAACCAGGTAGAGATGAGAAATTAATTTCTGACATTGTACTCAGCTGCCCTATAAAGATCAGCAGTGACACACAGTGTAAAGGTGAGAACATAAAATCAGTTTTGAAGGTTTTGTATCATACTGCTGTGTCACTACCCACAAACACCAGTCCGTGTCAGCCAGTCCTGTAACCTTCCACAATGCTCTTCTGGCAGCCGTACATGAATGCACCTTCTTACCATGCCCAGCCTGCTGGCAAGATAGATCTCCCTTTCTTCAGTTGCTTCCTGTGATGGCCAGAATGTAGCGATATGACAAAAGATATTCCCTTCCCTTCTATACCATTCTGAATACGTTACTCTATCAAAAATGTCCCTACACGTCCAGGTTTACTGAAAGCAGCTAATTAGCAATAAGATACTAGGAACTGCTAATACCACGTTATCTCACTGCAGGTTACTAGGATAAACTCCAGTGATATGGCCGTATTTCATAATTGGCAGCAGACCAAACTCTGTGGCAGGCACTCACAAAAATCTTACTAATTTCAGGTACTTCATTGTAGAAAACTAAACCCAGCAGCAAGATTGTGCTTTTCTCCCTAAAGAAGACAGTGCTATTGAGTAATGAGAAAATATCTCATGCAGCAACCGGACCATTCCTATTTTATGCCTTCAATCACAACTGTTCAGAAGTTGAGTTACCAACACAGGTATTTTTGATGTATTACACGTAGTAGTAGCAGTTACAATATGAGGTGTTCTACACAACCTGCTTGAAGAAAGGTGTGTGTTAGGGATCATTCATAGGTCAAAGTTGTTTCACTTCCTTTTAGGATATTAGAAAGCATGGCTAAATGTTAAAGTTCTGGTCTCCCTCTGTGCATTTTCACCTGTCGGTTAAGCACGTAAGTAGCCAACTCATCAGTGCTCTTGTCTACAGTTTGAAACATTTTGACATCCTGAACAAGATGGGTAACAATTCTGGAGGAAAGAAAAGGAAAGCACATTTTCCACAGAAACAACAGTTTTCCTGCTTGATACTAGTCATGCCAAAATGGTTCTGTTCTGAGTAATTGCAATAAAAACACTGTATGTGATGGACAGAAAGGAGGAAATTCCCAGTTGCCTTAAAAGAAACTGAACTATGATATTTGTCTTTTCTCATTGATAACAGAGTATTGGCAGGAATGAAAGTGGTATTTGTCTGTCTTAAAATCTAGCAAGCGTGTAAAATGGAGGAAAATCTAAGATAATTACACCCATGCTCTGATGCCATTGTGGCACAGAAGTCTGATGTTCTAATTATATATTTAGCAATTTATAGTTCCTCCCAATCACCATGGTAATTAAATGCCAAGTTAATTGATACTACATAATAATCTGGCCTCTAATTAGCAGTGTGTTTTTAATTTGTTGCAGATTCCATTATGTAGCCTGATCTAGTCCTAATAAAGTCACTGTAAAAACTCCCATGCATCTGTTAAGAGAATCAGGTCTAAGGAAAGAGAAAAATGGCTACGTCTTGGTTTGCCATTTGTAAACTACTGAAAGACTACGTTAAAAGTACAATTTCCATTTTTTTCATCTAGTCCTTAATTATGGTGAGTCAGGATTTTTTGTTAGTTTAACCACTTCACAATATTTGTCTTCTTATAGAAAAACAAAACAGGATACATCTTGCAGAGGAAAACGTGAGAAGAGTACATCCTTGGGTTACTGCGTGCTGTTTAGTGGACGTAAGCTCCTTACACTTGTATCTCTTAAAAAACAATAATAAAGCAAAAGAGAAAATCAATTAGTACCACAGGATCACTGATGCAGTCTGATGCTAATCAGTGCAATACCAAATTTTATAATACATCTAATTCTTCAGGAACTGACTGTAAATTAATGAAGCTTCTTGAAGTTTATTGTACTCAAAATGGTGTTGCTGTGCTTTTGTAGCTTCAAATAGTAGCTCAGACAGCCTAGATATAAATGCATCAAGTAGTATTTATAACTTTGGCAATGATCTTTATATCTTTGGGGGTCCTAGAGCTCTGGAATTTGTTTTCTATCACAGTCTAAATGTCCTGAGTGTGATGCTGTAAGCCTGGGTTACCACTGGAAGGGAAGAAAAGATTTGAGGTTTTCCATGCTTGTTTTCCTAATAGTAGACTGCAGTGAATTGCATACTAATTCTGTGGTTGCAGTTATGTGAAAAGCACCAAGGACATATGAGTAGGTGTCCTCTTTGACATCTAAATAAACAAACAAACATTTCGGATAGACAAAAATAAGAATCACTGTGAACAAGGACAAAATGTTCCAGCTTGTTCCCTGGCACTCTCTCCCTGCTTATTGTTTACATATGCAAATTATCATAATTTTAAGGTAGCTTTAATGAGGATCAATTATAAAGCAGTTTCACTCTTTCCCAGTTTATCAAGAGATTGGCACCTATCTGTTCATGCTTCTCCATTTCAGCTTTCTGAAGCTCTGGGAAAGGATCACTCTGCACTTTGCCAACAGCAGAGCACTGCTGGCTTTCATTACCCGGGGCCAAATTCTTTCACTTTTGTTCACAGTGATTAATGCTGAAATAAATGGCAATTCTTGCAGTATTCACCGTGAAAAGGCTCTAAGTATGCTCAGATACAGACTACAGTAACAAAGTATCTGCTGTTTGACTGTCCCCCCTCTCCCTTGCTAAAACTGGCATGGAGGGGATGGGGGGGCATCAAGCTTCTCTTCATTCTCTTCATGGCACTTCATTATTATTAATAAACTGTAATATCAGAGCACTTAGAACCAGAAACTGGATGGAGCAAAAGTACAATCTCTGCTCTCGGGAAATTACAAACTAAATATAAAACAAGACACCAGTGGAGAGAAGAGCTAATAGGGGTAGGAAGGGTGGAGTACAAGAGAACAATAAAACAATACTGGCCAGCATAGTAACTACTGGTGTTAGCACACCAGAATTAGTTTTTGGAGGCACTGACGCAAAGTGAGTTAGCAAGAAGATCTCCGAGGACATTAATGTGGTATCCTTATATATTCAGAGGACCAACTCCCAAGCGTGAGGGGCACTTTTAGAGAAAGCATGCAAATGTGTATTTGAAAATGTAATGAGTAGACAATGAAAGCTGGCACCCTGTACAGAC
The DNA here is from genome assembly GCF_047716275.1 of Strix uralensis. Taxonomy (NCBI): domain Eukaryota; kingdom Metazoa; phylum Chordata; class Aves; order Strigiformes; family Strigidae; genus Strix; species Strix uralensis. The sequence goes on along the minus strand of NC_133973.1, from coordinate 112,544,707 downwards.
AGACTGTGGGAATCAAGCTTTTAATACTGAACAAATGATAGATAGGGAAGGGAAGGACCTTCAGCTTTAAGACAAGTAGCCTCCACTTGATGCAACAAAAAGGTAGGATGAACTGCAATGAATAGTGACAGCAGAGAACTGCTAGAGTATTTGCATTTGGGATGCACTGCAGTAGACCAGATTGTGTCTATCAAGGCAGAGGAAGTAAGGACAAAGACAAGATGATAAAAATGGGTTGAAAGTTTTTCCTAGACCAACCATGAATTTTCACCTGGAAAACTCCTTCTGAAAAAAAAAAATTATTACTTACAGAATAAAAATTAGAGAAAATGTCATTTTTTCTCAAAAATAACCACCATTTTCCTGGTTTTGCGATGGAGCAGGACATGTTAAGAGCATCCAAGTTAAGCTGGACAACCTTAACTTGGACTTTTCTCTCCATGTCACATCCTAGTTGTATCTATCTCTTGCAGATTACTTTTTAATAACCCCTCTACTTCTCCGATCTTATCTCCTTAACTCAGCCTAAGTCGTCACACGAGAATGACGAACTCCACGTGAGGGCCCCATGTGAAAGGTAGGAGGATCTGTTCTGTGAGAATGGTGAAAAAGGGGTCAGGGAGTTAACTGTGGTACAAATGATCATTGGATGGATTACTGTCTGAGTGAATAGGGCGCTTCTCCTGAATAGTAGACAGCAAAGCTGAAATTCTGAAGAATTGCAGACACAAAAGCCTTTGCACATTTCTCAGACAGCAGAGGAGAAGAATGAACAAAACAAACCAAGCACCAATAAATTCACTTCCTTTCGTAAGATACTCTGTGGACATCTTTAAAATATAGTATGTTGCAGATATGAAAGTTTAGGCTGGGCAAAGCCGGTCACTGTAGAAATAGCCAATTCCTCAGTGATTAAGCAACTGGGAAAGTGGAATGCATTTTATATGTGTAGATATAGTGGTTTTTTACTGGAGCAGAGCTTGAAATTTTGAGGTGATTAATGCCCTTGAAAAACTGAGCAGCTATGTTGAAACATGAAATGTCTCAGCACAGAATATGGCCCCTGTTCTTCCTATTCCAGCTTCGGGTGTCTGATTTTTCCCCTCCTTTTTAGTTGCTTGACAAAAATATATTATTCTAAACTACATCTTTCTTTGCTTTCAAAGTGCTCATTTCCTTAATATTATATTGGGACCTTGTCTAAACCAAAATTATTTTTTTTTCCAAACTTCCAACTGTTATTACCATCACAGTAGAAATAATTGGAACATTTTTGTAAAAAAGCCTTGCAGCAGTCAGCAGCAATTTAGCACACACCGTATCTGGATATTGGTTCAGAGACCTGGGAGCTTGTTCTTTTTTTTTTTTTTTATAACTCTCCTGGATTACACAGGAAAACATGATCAATCTTGACAACAGGTTCTAACAACAATGCAATGGAATTGTTCCCCAAACAAATATTATAAGAGTAAGAACTTTTTTCTGATACACAAATACTCCTGTGCACATACACTTTCATAGTAATCAGGCTACTGACTGGTGGCAGCATATTGCCAAGGAACAATCTATTGTAAGCTATGGATTTTTATAGAGCTTCCTTTATTACTGGTCACACAGCTACTATTTTAACTTATTTAACAGATTTTTGAAATATATATTTAACGGAATTGAAATGCAATGCTACTAATGTCTTTGGACAGGAAATAAAGAATGTCATGGCCAGTTGCAATAGGGGATAGAATTTCAGGTAGGCAGATTATAATGACCAGGATCAAAATTTGGCTGAGGCCCAAGCCAACCCCTATTAACCTAAACAGTTCTACAGGATCCTGCATCATTAAGGCTGATTTTAAATTTCTTCTTGCTTCTACAGTAAAGAAGGGCCAATCAGCTGTTCACAGTATTGTCTGAGTCTCATTCGAAGTGAAGGCTGGTGACGATTTGATTGTAAGCATCATTTCCCACAGCCCTGTTGGGAAGGTTTCCCAGCCGGCTCAGAGCCTGCCTAAGCCCACTCCATCACCCAGCTCTGGCACTACAGAACTCTCTGTTCCAGCAGGCTAAGTGGTATGTCCGTTCCTGTGAGTATAAAGGAGCTTAAGCTTAGGAAGAATGCTTATTTCATGACATTTAGCATATCTGGGTATTCCCACTGAGAAGCAGGATATTCATGCTGTGAAGAAGGGGCTGGACTAGGTGGATCTCTTTCTATCCAAAAATGTCTCTGTTTCTGTGAGAACATTTTGGTAGTGTCAGGCAGCACCTGTATTCCATTAACTCCAAAAGCATTTCAGTGTTTACAGTAACCAGGAAATGTCAATGTCTGTGTTATATTAACAAGTCAGCAATAACAACTGCAGTTTCAGATTTTAGAGCTACGCAGAGAACAGTTTACTGTGAGTTGCTGAGAGTTTTACTTTTTTTGGTTGAAACACGAACAGGCCTGTAGTACTGCCCTTGAAACCATCACAGAAAGCTTTGTAGAAAAAAGTTATCAGAAGTCCAATATTGCTTCAGTGATGGCTTCATATAATCAGGTAGGCAAAAGCATAGCTGTGAACTGCAAGTCTAAAAAATACTTGACATAAAATTTGTAGCATCTTCACCTTAGCTTTGCTTACACTCCTCCTCCCTTTCGCATGTAGGATGAGGAGGCTTGCATAATGGCATAATTCCATTCAAGATTCAGTATCTTGAAAACAAAGCTATGTTATATTTTTATGTGGACTATACTACCTATATGCACAGAGAGGTAAGCTATAAGGTGTCACTGCATAGTAGGCAGCAGACTTTATGAGAGCACTGATGTGCTGCTGTATAATTATAGTCTGTGTAAAAGAATTCAACTGTGAGAAATGAAATAGTCCACCACACAAAGCATAACTCATTGTGATCTTCCAAAGAGACTCCAACTTCTGCATGCAAGAGGCAAAAAATCTATGCTATGCACCCATTTGCTTTTCACTGAACTGAATTTTAATAGTGACATTAAATTACTACTATATAAATAGCAACATCAAACACCATGGGAGAAAGCTAGAAAATATTAAGATATTTTTCTTTTCTCTTTTGGGATTGAAAGCAGTACTTGGTAAAGCAACTTAATTCCCAACAAAGGCAATAGCAGGGACTGATCTGTGGCTGGCCCAGCATACCAGAGGCAGAGTGAGCTTGAGGTGGTGTTTCCCCATCACTTGCTGCTGTGTACAGTGATGGGACCAGAATGATGACAGAGGTCACAGCTACCGCTCTCTACTGATAATGCCACCACTCCCTTTCGAGAAAGGGCCATCTTTTTAATTTAGTTGATTCCAGAAAGAACAGAACAGGCTTCACCTCCTCCTTGTACTCCCTTGGAGCATTTGTACTCTAGCTGGCCCAACTCCCCTTCTCATTATTAACAGACACTTTTTTGAGGCTTCACAAACACAATTCCCCTTGACTTCAATTAAGTGCCATGCAAATGAAGGAGACTGTTCAGGACTATTCAAGAAGGCAAGAAAATTTTCTATTTTGCTTGTATGTATTGCTGGTTCCAAAGTTTGTTTTCAGTGGTGCAACGGTTTCTAATGAAATTAGTTCCTATGGATGATGTCAGAACACCTTTACTGTGCTTCAGGTACAGATGTTGCTCATATTGTTTACTTACACTACTGTCATGCAGACGTACTTCAACAGCTTTTCATCATTTTGTGCTTACATAAATCTGTTCAGTAGTAATTACCTGAGATTGTTGTACATTTCAGGGAAATTTTTTGAATCATTTACATTACAAAACCCCATGTAATTTGCTTGGAGAGTAGGTGCTAAAGAGATTATAACTCAGCAGGATCTCATGCGGTGTTAGTTTTTGAGACAGAAGATCAGTTAATTTACCTGACAGAGAATATTTATGCTAAGTAATCCTTGATATTAATTTGATCAAAATTATCAGATACATAGTTCAGGCCTTAAAAATATTTTAGAGAACGTCACTGCTAAAGGGGAAAAATGTGTAAGAAGTAAATATGAAAACCAAAAAACTAACCTTCCTATGCCTCAAATTGGAGGCTATTCCCAATTTCTATTCTGAAATGTTGCTAAATGGTTTTGCAATGATCTAAAGTAATTCACTGCTTTCAGTCAAGTCATAAAGAATACCATTTCATCTGGCAAACATTATCCTCCTTTAGGACTTAAAATAGATTTGGGTTTATCCACCTCCCTCCTGTCCTATAGCTCATCTTTTATAGTTGGGCAGAATAAATGCTAAGTGGGTTGTATATATTACTAGAAAGTAACAGTAAGCTTTTACTTTACTTTGTACAGATATAAATTACCCTTTTAATGCAGAATTTATGAAACTCAAGGTCTTCTCAATAATCACCAGGTACAGCTTCCCTTCCTACAAGAACTGCTCTAATCATTCTTTAACACCACCACCACCCCTCATTTTAGACCAAACACTAGTGACAATCTCACATTAATGGTGAGGTTCTTGACTTGCTGAAGTGATTGTAAAAATTCCCATATGCTTCACTGTCCTGGTTTAGCCAGGATAGGGTTAAGTTTCCCCAGCAGTGGGGGGGGAGCTCTAGCCGGGTTATTCAGATACCATGCAGACTTCACGTCGGGTCGGTTAACACGTGTGTTATGCCATCGCGTTTCTCACTGCTGTATTGGTAGATATTTTGCTCTGTTCATTGTTATTACTGTTATTCTTATTGTTGTTGTTTGTTGTGTTGCTGTTATATTAAACCTGTCCTTATCTCAGCCCCAGGGCTTTGTATTTCACTCCCTTTGTGGGGGAGGGGCAGCGGCCGTGTGGTCTCAGACCCTGGCAGGGACTAAACCACCACATTCACTGAAAAATTTCATCCAGTGTGGATACTCCCCTTTCCTGGTTCACTCCCATTATGCTTCTTAAGAATATGCAAGCATAAAGGCCTCTGTTTCTTGCCGATTTGATGTTCCTCATTAATTATGTTCCAGCACATGAGAGTGTTACTTGTTCTGTATCTTGTCTTCATTGGATATCCCTATGATTTAAAGGTGAGTAGGAACTTAGTGCCACAACATTTTTTTCACCAGTTAAGTAAAATGATTGTATGTTCCCTGCATATCATCCTTCACTGACTTCTCTGAATATTTCTTTTTGTAGACAGTTTTGTAATGTTGACAATGCTGGCTGTCACTGTGATATAGTTCCCTGAATTTATATGATGACATTATAATAATATCAATGCTGTTCTTTATGGTCCATATAAATTAGTATTTTATTTGCTTTCACAACTAGCACTGCAAATTGAACAGCTGTTTTCACTGAGCTGTTTTAATTAAGCTGTCCATAATGTTGCCTAGGTATTTTTCTGAACTGGTAACATTTCATTAAGTGTGCAGTATCAGTGAATGCTTCAGATCATTCCTGAGCATTACCTCACACTTAAGTAAATTGAAATCCCATCTGCTTTGTGGTTGTCAAATCACCTCACTTTGGTGATTTGAATTTGGTTCTCAGAAATCTTTCTGATCTTTAGTGCCCAAGGAAATCTTGAGTTTGGTACAGATTTTGCCATCTGTTCACTCACTTGTCAAGATAATGAAGCTTTAAATGATACTCGTCCTAGCAAAAATCTTTTACGCAACCTATTATTAGCCTTTCTTCATTCTGAAAACTGACAAGTTTAATTTGGGTGTCTTTAGATCTTTTATAAAGTTTATGTTCTATGACCAAAATTTTCTTCCCAACTGATTTCTCATGTTATTTCCTCTCATTTTGAAGATCTCTGGAATATTCATTTGGAAAGCCTAGATAAGTTTTATCTCTTCCTGTTTTCCTGTGCAAAAGCTGTTTCTCTTTTCTTTTACAGAGCCATACTGGATCCTACATCTGTATTCTCATCTGGGCATATTATAGCTTGCTTTGTTTTGTTCAGAAACATATATAATAATTATTACGGGAAGCTGTAATTATTTGCGCTGCCCACAATGGCTTCTTTTCATCTTTAAATATGGGTATCATTCTAGCTGCCCTGGACAGCTGAACCTGATGAGTGTATTCCAACACTTCCACTTTTAGCTCCATTTCTGACAGTGCTTCCTCTCTTATTTGCAAAGAGGACTTCAGAATGCACTCACATCTGGTCACTAAGTCTGGAAATACTCTGCCTAGGAAAAAAAAATTCATGATTTTAAAAACTATGTCCCTAAGTCTTATACCGTAAGTCACTGTCCAATTTTCATAAGTGGTTGCCACTCATCAGCCACTTCTGAAATCCTTTCTGAAAATCAGGTGATTTATTTAAAGGCATAAACAAGAATACGGAAGTTCAGCTTTTGATTCTCAGATTTTAAATCTTGCTTCTTACTACCCAGAAAGTTGGCTAATCCTCAGCCAGCCAAGGAGACATAACCTGTGGGTGATGTCATGATAGATCATGATAGGTCCATTAACCATCAGAAGAAAAATCAAGAAAATGTTTTGATTGCAAGTGTAGAGAGGGAGTATTATGCATGGCTTTAGAGTGCTTGAGGAGTCATTTGCCGATTTCATTGAGAACCAAAGAAGACTAAGAAGCTCTGGAGAACACAGAGGTATGGAGTGAAGGCAACAGGAGAGGCAGAAGGAAGAGAATGAAGGAAGGAAGACCACTGTAAAGCATCACGAGCAGGACAGTAACCAGGCTCTAAAGAGGAATCTGAATAGTGAGTGGAAATGGTAAGGAGGAAAACTAAACCTGGATATTTCAAGAAGGAAATGGAGAGAAAATTAACAGAGATAGGGGAGTTCAGAAGACTAAAGAGACAAAAACAGTAGGTAGAATATGTGCATGGTGTAAAGAAGTGTGCAGAGCAATGAACAAAGTGCTCTGGACATATTGCTGGCTGTTTGCACTGCTGGTCCAGGTTAACTGAATTAACTGAGTTAAACATAACTTTAAAATGCTTGGGTTTACACTTCATTCATTTTAACTTAATCTGTGAATTAGAAATACTAATAAAGTTTCAAAAGCAATAGGTGTAAGATTCCTATTCCTTGAATTTTAGGCACCCATTTTTAAAAGAGAACTGTGGGAGGTGGGAAGCTGGGATGGAGAAGGATGTCCCTAAAGAGGCTGACTCATTCCACTCCAAAACAGCTGCCTAGAAGAGGTGCCACAGCAGACCTGTGGAGGAGGACTTGATCCAGCTGAAGATGATGTTACACTCTGAAAATGCCTCTCTACCCCCATTGACAGAAGGAGTGCTTAGAAAGCCATCGTAAACTGTAGGTAAAACTGGAGGTATCAGTTCCAACTCACGTGTCCTGTTTCTGTGGAATTTTAATAGGATTTCAGTATTTAACCATTGTAGGCTCATTTTAAAAATCTCAGGTTGAGTATGTTTCAGTTTCACTTTAGTCTTTTTTCCAGTCTCTAACACATTTAAAAGCACAGTCCTCATGATTCTCAATAGAATTTGTGTTCTGAAATCCTATGACTTATTTCTCCTTTTGTTCTTTTTTAACATGGGCTATGTTTTGGTGTGGAGACACTGGAATTGTTTTGCTGTTGAATAACTACTTTTCTCTCACAGCACGAGCTGTAAAACATGAACACCTTGTTGGATCACACTCCAGAAATCTGAAATGGGAATCCTGCCAAAGCTCAGGGCTTCCTTTTTGTTTTGACTGTCACACTGCTCTTGCTTCTGTTAGTATCACATTCCTACCACTTGTGCTTTTCAGATACCTACAGCCAAACTCGTTCCCATTGTAACTCCACTGAACTCAGTGGAGCTGCAACAGAAGTGAATTTGTCTCAGTATGCCTGTAAATTAACCAGTCATTTAAGCTGGAAAGTGACATTGATAAGCAATAACAGCACAGGAGTGGTGAAAGGAAGATATCTCCTAGTTAGTTTTGGACAGTTGACACTAACTCCGTTGTCAGATAAGTCTTACTGACTGTGGGAAAAGCTGAGTGGGAAAAGTCACACTCGATGCCTGCTAACCGTAGGAGGAAAACAGGTCTGGAATGCAGAGGAAATTTTGACATTATCTGTTCCCCCAACCCCTACCAGCCAGGCGATCAAAATAACTAGCTGAGTATCAGCTGCCTCTGTTCCTGGCCCAAACAAACATGCTTTCTTGACAAAGTTGTTGCTCACAGGAGAGGAGGCAAAGAGAAGGAAAGAGTCTAAAGTGGGAGTGGGGGAGTGTTTCCTGCCAAAAAACAGGAGCTGCCTTTCTGTAACATCTAAAAGGATAATGACGAAATAAGCCTAGTGCTGTAAACAGAGGTGGCTCTGTGGTTTCCAAAGGACAGCAATGCATACTTGACAACCCCACAACCCTACACAACAGAACTCCAGTACCTCATCGCTCCGCTTGGCCTCTGTTGACATTGTGGAGGACAGTGTGCCACAGATTTCAGTAAAAGAAGGATCAAACCCAGGGAACAAAACCACTGAAAGGACTTCTCTGTTCCCATCCAAATTGTGTTGTGTAAGAATAAAGTGTAGGCATTGCAAATGAACACTTGAAGATTAAAGGTATTTCCTCCCCAGCACTCATAAGACACAGGGACTATCAAGGCCTAAAGAAGCACAATATATGTGTAGCTTAATACTCTGGATATCATCCCTATATCATTGCTGTTATGCTTAAAAAATTCCAAGGATATGGGGCTGTAGAATAGGAGCACAGCAACAAAAGCAACAAATGAAAAATTGTACTTTAAATTATGTTACTGAGTATTTTGAGTTCCCAACACATCATCCAGCCATTGAGTGTACTGCATCAGTTCTGCCTGTCTTATAAATATGTGAAAATATATAGCAGAAGTTTAGTTTAACTTTGGAAACTCATCTTACATTTCCGTTACCAAAAGAGAGTCCAGAGAGCTGTAAATTGAAGATTTCAACAATGTGTTGGTGAGCAGACAAGAAAAGAAAGAATATGAAAACCAGGGCTAACTTTATGTTTATAAACAAACGGATGCCAACATCAGCAGTCTGCTAGTGATGCCAGAGTACCTATGGCCTTGTGCCTGTTTTGCCTACTAAAAGACCCTGGGAATCAAAACTTCTTCTCTTGATGGAGGCCTGGCATGGCTAGTAAGGTAACTACTGATGGGAAAGGTTGTAAGGAAGACCAGTCAGTTGTGGGATGTTGTAATTATTCCTTTCCATATTCCCTCTCCACTGCTTTGGGAAGCAGGCACAGAAGAAATAGTTCTCTGAGCCCTCTCTCTCTCCTATATTTGTACCCCAGATACTTCTGTCTTTGGCAGGAGTGGACCGCCAATACCCGGGGCCTTAGCCACTCGTTCTCCAATTTTTCTGAACTAAGAAGACTTGACCTGATGCTGGCTGAGACAATGCTAATGGCTCAGATGAGTGCTCTGGCATGCATGAGCAGATACAGAGGCTCTCCGTACAACCATAGCACTAACACAAGCTCTTCCTGGTGCCAAGCTTGGCATGGACAAAGGATGCAGCAAAAAGCATCTGACAGGATGGGGACCATGAGCTGGACACCAACCAGCTCATGGACAAACATGCATGAAAATAAGCTCTTGACAAATGATTTGAATGCTGAATTAGAAACAAATGTAAATGTTTTAAGAGTCACCTTTTCATATAAAATACATTGATGATAATGTAAGGCCGTAAGATTTGTAAAGGAAGGACTCCTGTTCTGTGTGGTGCTCAGAAGGACACTACTCTGGGCCTGAGGCCCATTGTCACTACCTCAGTACAAACAATTTAAAAATAATAAATGGCTTAATTAGCAATCCAAGTAAGTTGGAGTTTTAAGACTTTGCTAAAAGAACTATATACATTTTATGAAAGATAATGTTCCCGAGCTTCCCATTTCCTCAGCTACTTAGAGGAGTTGTTTGATTCTGTAATGCAGTGAAAAGTGGAGAGTATTTTTTTTCTTTACAGATTTAAATAATTTTCTATACAGCTATAAATGCATCATTAAGAGACTAATCCTAACCCCACCATTTTTGCTGGTGACTGCAGCCAGCACAGAATTAGGTTCTACAAAGGAAGAATTCTTAATATTCTGCAGGATAAACCTGCACGATTTGATGCTAGAATCAGTTTACTTCACAGAATTAAGGCAATTTTAAAAGTAATTGATAATTACAGACTTGAAAACTATTCAACCAATCGAATAACTTCAGTCATACTTACAGATGGGCATTTTCCTGACTTTTTAAAAGCAAGCTTTTCTCATTAGCAAGTGTTATCTTAGTGTTAATTACATATTGCCTGTAATCATATATTGCAGTAAGGATTGAATTTAAAGTAAGGAGAAATCCTTACACCCCTGGTAAGCTAAGAATTCCAGAAAATGAAAGCTATTAGTAAGCACTATACAATGACAGTTGAAACTGTTCAGGTAATTAAAAAAAATATTATCAGCTATAGTTCGTGGACTAAATGAATTTTTCATCAACTTCAGCATTTTCATATTCATCATATTCAGCAAATAAATTCAGCATTTCCTTCTATATTTCCACATAGAAGTCATCCAAACCAAATTTCAAACACTGCATACTTCACAGTCTGTCCTTCCTATTTATAAATTTGCAGCTAATACTAAAAACCTGCATGGCAATCATCAGGCAGACCTATGTCTTGCACAGAGTGTGCTGGGCAACTTCTTAACTGTTCAGTCTTACTGCTTAATTTTAAATGATCACTGAACTGATGCTTAAGTCAACTCTGATGTTAAACCATTAGTTTTCACAAGAATTACACCAGGGAAGAATTTTTCCTTTTGCTTTAAAACAAATTGTCCTGACATATGTACTAGCCTTATATAACAGAGTCTTTGGGAATCAAGAAATATGCCGGGATAGGTATGTTCCTAATATAAACAAATTTCAAATAAAATCCTAAAGCCATTACCTTCTCAGACCTCATGTCAAAAGCCAACACTGCACCAAGGCTGGAATAGCAGTTTCAGATTCACTTAGTAATATCCATGTATAAAGCAACCTTTTGGCCATTTGTTTTCTTGAACTTGTCTTTCTTATTGCTCTGCCTTCATAAAGACACGGAGTCAAAATCACAACCGACAAATGCCATTATATGCAATGGAATTACACATGGGACAGCTTTGGCATGTCTTTTGCATTCATATGCAGCTTCAGCCTCCTCCTATTGCTGCATATCAGCGGTGGCTTGACAGCATGGTGGAAATTACTAATTTGTTTTTGCCTTGTGCTGAGTGCTCAATAAATACCAGCACCACTATGTGCATTTCTATCATAGTAACTTGCTGGCCTAGATGCAATCTAATACAGAAAACAGGAAGGGCAGAGACTGTATGGTTTTCAGTTGAAAAGCTTGCTAAAGCAACTCCTGTTTCTTAGGAAGGTGCCCCCGTAGTTGACATTAACACTACACAGCTCTTTGTCCTCCTCTAGTGGTCCCATTATATTTAGGGAGAGGCTTACCCAGGCATCACTTCCTTCAAGTTAACGTAGTTATTACTCAACTGCAAGGCGTTGAGGCTTATGCCCAGAGACCCTGCGCCCAATTTTAACATGAGCAACAGTAAAGGGTTTCATCGCTCTGGTGGTCACAGAAGTGGAAACGGGTATCTCTGACCATAGCCGGTCACAGCTACACAGACGCTGTGTCTTTTTGTGCCGTGGTCATCTCCTCTGAGCAGAGGTTGCACCACAGCATGTTGTTCAATAGCATGAAACAGTGGCATGGCCTGACTATGGTCCCACAGAAGGTCCTATGTTGCAAAAGGTCAGAAGCTGGCTGTTTGATAGCTTTATTGTCCCAAATAACTTACCTTAAGCATATGTTCCAGCCAGAAGCATTCCTCTGTGCTTGCCTGCCTGACTTGAAAACCAAGAAACAGCGCAGAATCTGTCTTTTGTCCTGAGCCTTTCAGAGAGGAGGTACGTGTCACTCTGATACAGCATAAAAACTCAAAAGTAAATCCTTAGGAATTGATCCTAAATAGTTAAATAGTAAAAACTGAACCCAGAGAATTGTTATATGAGGGAAATGTTTTCTAATGGCAAACACTAAAACTGCTGGAGCTGCTACCTGTTAGAAATGATTTCTGTGAAAACAAAAGGCTCCTACTATATAGCTCATTCTTCCATGCATGTGTGTCTCAGAGGTGTAATGCTTAGTTAGCATTATAGAACACTAAAGATTTATTTTGCTGCTTGCGTACTTTAAAACATCTAACCTTTGAACTTTTGAAGTTATACCTTGCCTAGGAAATAAAATACAAGGACATAGCTTGCATTGTGGCTATCAGAGAGGTCTGAGGGAAAGGTCTAACTGAAACAGAAAAGAGGTATTCTGATTTTTTTTTTATTATTCAGTGAAAATTTTTCAGGCATTTGTTACTTTTGGAATAAATGCCAAAATGTGCCCTCTGCCATGACTCTTGGAAAACCCCAGTTCAAAGAAAGTTGTTGCTCAGATGCAGTGGAGCTGAATATGGTTGGTTGTCCACAACCTTTGTCATACATTTTGGTTAGTCATAGAAGAAAATGACTCGAGAATCCTATGGCTCCATGTCTGACCTTAGCTGCTGAAAACCAACACCCCCTAATTCCAACAGAAACAAAACTTTAGAGACATTTATCAATTTGCATTGAATCACCACTTACAGCAAGGTTCCTGCCATGTCTCCAGAGTAGTTACAAACCCAAGCTCATCTATCAGCTGTTTAGCATTCAGCTGTCCTTAGTAGTCCAAGCTGTAAGCAAAAATGTTTATAATACCATCATTCTGAAACCACCTATATTTTGTACAGTTATTGACTATTATTTTTAACATTTACCAGCTCTAGTCTTTTCAATATTTTTCTTTCTTATTAAAAATGTTGACTGAAAATCAAAGTTACAGAAGGAACTATGGAGCAGGGAAATGGAAGAAGATATTTAGAATGACACTGAATATTAGTATGTGTATAAAGTGTGTTTATATATTACTGCTTCATTGTTTCAGGAGTTTCTTATATAAAATTCAGAGTATTACTTAATAGATCAAGATTTGTCTATAATTCACATACTAAAACAGTAAACATATATGTTTTTAATCTACACCTGGTTTGGGATTGTTGGTTTTTTTTTTTTTTTAGAAGCAGCAATATCCTGAGATATATATAGTAAGGGTTCTCATTTTCTTGCTTTTGAGAGCTGAGGATCACAGTTTGCCCTCAGCTGCTCCAATACATCAGTAGGAACTGAGTAGCAAAGATTTGCCTTTTCAGAGGAACAAAGAAGGGGTTTGTCCTATCATTTCTGATTATGACAGGAACATATAAGCAGGAAGAGGCAATCTCACTGCCTAATTTTGGGAGCCAAACTGTCACCGCACAGAAGTTAGAACAGGAGCCAAATGAAAGGACCCTCTGATGCACTGACTGCAGGACAAGCACCGAGTCTACCTACTTCTAATTTGAGCAATACAGAGCTTAACTAGTTAACAGGCCAAAGTCACAAAACAGCTGGATTTATTCACTAGTTTACTTTCACTATACCACTGCTGAGCAAAACAGCCTGTCCATTTTCCAGTCCAAAGCAAGCATCTCCACTTTGTGTTGGAAATATGTCAAAGTGACCCCACTCTGCTTTCTCGTAAATGCACGGGATCATTGGATGAGGATGTTTTATTCTCCCCAGTTATTTAAGGTCAGGTTCTCATCTTGGGTAAATGTTTGTAGCTGGAGTAATGACAGCATGAGACGTGAGTACTATGTAGGTCTTGGGGGGGACTGCAGCATGTCTAACCCAGCTGCTGCACTCCCCTACAGAGGATGAGACAAGGCAGCTCCTGGTCACAGTCTGAAGTCCATCTCCAGCACACTTGCCAGGCATCCATGGCAAGTTAAAGGCCATCCTTCTCCACCTCCCCACAAGCAAGAGGAAAATCCCAGAACAGGGAGCCACATCCATTTCCCTGTTCACAGTGTGATTAACCCGTAACTCTTGCCCAGGGACTGCAGCAAAGGTAAAATATAAGCATGAGCATAAAACATTATATGACCAAGGAAACACAAAAATATGTAATCAGTGAGAACTACTGTACATGGGTTTGAACTTGAGATGAATCAAGCACCTGCAGTTTCTAACAAGAGCCAGATGGAGTTGCAGTTCCCTCTCAGCTCCCAGAATCAGGCCCTTTGTTGGCAGTTTTTCATGTACAGCTGCTATATAGCAGAGTTCTGTTTTCTTACACTGTGGAGACCTCTCCTTGAAGTCAATTAGCATTGTGCCTGGACAAATATTGCAGGATAAGGCTATTCATTAAAGCCCTGGGACCGCAACTGCCTCTATTTGAATTTTGTAATATATCAGTCAAGGATACACAATTATCCACGGAGTACTTCTGAAACGGCCAAGGTCACATGAGGATTTTATCGTATTACTGCAGTGCACCATCTTCCTTGCCAGCCCATTGCTGTTCTGCTACAGACTACATTACCATGCATCAGCAAATACACAAGCACGCTGCTATATTTAGTGTTTCATACATACCACTAAAATAGAGGATGTGTCAGCTTTTAATCTGACTTCAAATTTTTGTCAGCAAAGTAAAAGCTCATTTTCCCTACTGATGAAGTGTGCTCTGTGTTAGTCATCTTGAGCTATGCGGTGATAACTTTAAAATACATCAGGCAGCTAGAATGCTCAAGCTGAACAGAATGATTTTTACTAAGCTATATACTAGGAGGTAGTAAGAATGCATAGCGTCAGTCAGCCAGGTTTTAATAGTGACTACCACAGGCTATCTAAAAACCCAGCAGCAATCTGATGGCAAGAGGAGCAGCTAACCAAGGTGTTCTCTGTGGTACCACAGCAGACAATTAGGACCTTCTAGGTTACAAGTCCAGAATAGAGATAGGTGGTTGCAGATTAGGTTTGGTGTTATGTGCTTAGCAATATGAGAGTAAAAGCATTGAAGATGATGACTTGAACAGAGCGGTCTATTGCATGGTGATGGGACTGGGGCAGTCTTACTAATGACATAATCTATTTAAGACAGGAGGAACGTGGTTCAATGGTTGAAACCATAGTTACCACCAGGATAGCCATGTTCATTCTCAAAGAAACGAGGGTTCGGTGGATGAAGCTGGTGTTTTCACAGATCTTGGTAAAGCCACAGATTAGGATATTTTTTACATATTCATAAAACTTGCTTATTCATGCAATCATGTACAAGGAGCACAAGTGTGAATCATCTTCCTGTCTACTGCTTCTACAGAAAGCCAACAACCTGCTAACCTACAGACCAAGGGTAAGCCTGTTTAATGAAAACCAGCTTTTCCACTCCAAAGTGCTTATTCTCTTTTGCAACTGTCCCTTGCACTTTGCTAACTACATCTTCAAGGGTGTGCATGACGCCATGTTTGCAACCTACGTCTAACTCCTAATAACACTGTGTTTACTTAGCAGTGTGCAATTATATAAATATATAAGTATATAAATTTCCAAGTCTTTGTGGAACCCCATTTCAGCCCAACCCAGGGCTGTCCATCCCAGCCCCACGATGCTGCGGCAGGGCTGTTCTCCAGCTCTGCCACAGCCCTGCCAGGCCATGAGACCCAACCTGCAGATTGACATCCCATCCCATCCTTGGCCCATCCTTGTCCCCAGGGCCATGCCTGGCCATCCTGGAGCTCTGTCTGACTCTATTCCCCTGTCTGTCCCTGGTTCCCAGGGAGCCACTGGCTCACACTGCACCCTGCCACTATTAAAGAAAACAGAAAGCAGAATAAATTCATGAGAGTTACACCTTACCATTATTTAGTATTTTTTCCTAGTGCACAATTTTTTTAAGGTCAGAACACCATTCTTTCTAGTGCATGCACTGTTAAAAGCACCTGCATTATTATGTCTGGAATGATGGTACTAGGCCTGGCTAGCATGCAGCAACACTACCAGCAATACTGGTACTTCAGAAGAGGTGCCGGGGTTGCTGAGTGATCTGTGCAGCTGCAGCTTTTCTTAGGACACATTTCAGGTATCCGGCTTAACATATTTTGAGGCACCCACTGCAAATCCAGGGAATGGAAGCCTCAGAATATTGCATTTATTAGTTAAAAAAAAAAATTGTAAAATAAAATGCAAGCAAGAGAAAGAACAACAGTCCAAAGGGCAAGGTTTTTTTCCTTCTCACACACAAATATGGTTTACATGGAGGATGACAAGAAGTCAAGGACAGCCCAGGCCAGGGGAAAAGGCTGCAGGAGTCCCCTGCCCTGGCTGCAGCAGCTCTGAGCTGCCCTGTGTGTCCTCGGCTCCTGCTGGGATGGGGTTAGAGGGGCCATTTCCATCCAAAACCGTTGATGCTGTATGGTGGGGAGGACAAGGTGCTGCCCCACTATGACCCAGCGGCACTCCGGGAAATGACTCTTTTGGGCCTTGACAGCTCTACTTGGAGAGAGCTTTTTCCAAGAAAGAGGTCAGAAGAAGAAATGACAAAGGGGAATGAGATAGAGTAAGAAGTGATAGTGTAAGAGGAAAGTCGTGCAGAAAAGGAACTTGAGCAGAAGAGTGCTGTGGTCTGTACATGGCCGATACGGGCAGGACAGGTGTTCTTCTCACATGAGAAATTCCAAAACAGAAAAAAAATTCTTATCCAGAAAGCAGGGAAAATATCAGAAATGTTTAGGAACTGCAAATCTGGAAGGAACTCTGTCCCTCCATACAAGACATAATTTGGCCTTTTTTTAAAATTTAAATCACGTTTTCTCTTTTTTTTTTTTTTTAATGCTCTAACATAACAAATTTCAAAGCCAAAACCTTCAAAGCTGAATAGAAATCAAAACTTCTTACTCTGAAAACTGTTAGATCATCACATGTCAAAAAGTGTGCATCTATTTTACAGAAATGATTTGAAATAGAAATTAATGGATGGTAACCTTTTCCTGTAAAATGGTACAGTTTGAAGAAATGGGTATTTTCTGCCAGAAGCATTTTAATGATAAATTTATTACCAACTCTATCATATGCCAGATTTCCATGATTAAAGTTCCACCTCAGTGACCAAACTGTGTCAGAAAATGACCTGTCATTCTTCTCTCATGTCTGCAGTTATCAAATTTTCAACTGTCATGTTCTACTGTAAAGATGGGTGCTAAACTTCATCTCTTTTTGGTGACAAAATTAATGGTATCATAAAAGTAAAACAATTCAAAAATTAATCATAGTAAAAAATGGGACTACTGCTAAAATAAACAGTTTTATTTAAAATTTATGTGCCATTCATGTGTTTTCCTTTTCTTTATAACGCCAGCCTTCAGTGTCACAGAGAGGTTTCGATCCAAACAAAGAAAACAATAAAAACAACTGCTAAATCAATCTTAAAATTGATGGGATTTGTATAGCTTTGGAAAAGCGCAGGCGTATATTTCACTGGCAAATACCATCATGGAATAAATACACATACAACTCACAAAGCAGAAAAAGTTAATGTGCACAGAACTTGAATGAAAATACTTATACTATGCTCAACAGCTTTCATGTTTTGTTGACCTGATGTTAAATACATGAGGGCAAAATTGCCGACAGAGACCTCAGTTTTCTAGGCCAGGGTTGCTGGCATTTTGCTAAGTCAGCACATTTGCCAGCAAAGCCATTGAATCAGTGACATTGACTGCAAAAGGCTTCGTTCATCTGTTTCTAACAGAGTTAAGGTGGCCCTTGGAAAGAACTGAGGATGCAATTTAGAGAAGAGACAGATGCTACTCTGAGCAAGAAGAAATCGCTGAGTTAGCAAACTGGCTTAAACTAGTCCTTCAGGCCAAAAAAAAAAAGATGCTAAGTCATCTAGGGACAGACGGATAATTACAACAACGATGTACAATTGCTTTCATTTTAATTGACACACACTGCATACATATTGACTAACGAAACAGAAAAAGCAGTCGGAAATGGGAGACTCCAGAGGTCAGTTGTTTTATGACTGAGATATTTCTAGCTGGCAAAGGCTTTTGTGGGAATGAGGATTCACTTAGACTTTGAGGACATTTCTTCCTGCAAAACTGTGGGGCTGTTATTAAATTCCAGTAACCCACATTCTGTGAAGCAGTTTCTTTTCTCTGTATCTCTTAATTGTGCTTCATTACAATTTAAAAAGGACATTTACCCTCAATTAAGCAAATCATCCAAGCAATTGCTTATTCTCTGTTGCAATGAATTGGTTTTGTCAAATGCGGCTTTAATTGCGTGTTAAGTATCTTGCTGAATCAGGATCTCTGTGTGTATACCAGTCTATCCAAACCTTTCCTTAGCTCCTGGCATGCTAACATACATGGGGTTCAGGGTATCCACATCTTTAACTCCACTTACTGCTCTGATCTTGGTGCCTCACAGAATGTTATCTGTAACTAAATAATTTCCCCATAATGGTTAAACTCACCAGTGCTGTTAATAATGACAACTGCATTAACCAGCTAGCAAGCTCATGATAAGGAGTGGTTCTGTCACCATGACTTTGCCACTGGGGATAAGGCCTAGGGGAGTGTTACAGTTTTTGGAAAACGCGCCTCTGTAATGAGCCTCTTCACCAGACTCGGCTGCTGTGCGAGCACTGAGCCAGAAAATGCACTCAGGTACACTTCACCTTGACTCAACCTAAGCCTGTCAGCGTCATGGCAAGCCCTTCAGTCCCACTCTGACACCAATAACTAATACTTGGTTTTATCCCTGTTATTTCAGAACTCACTTGCAAGGTGTAAGTTGAAAGTTGGTGAATTATCAGCTTTCCTAACGACCATGTAAATCCTACACCACTACGTCATGAACAACAGCATGGAGGTGATCGTAGAAACTAAACTAAATAACTAATATAATAGCAGAGCGTCCCATGGGTCCTCCATCAACGCATGCATGTGTACACAAACCACCAAGAAACTTTCAAGAAGTAATGCTGTCTTACCTGCTTTTTCCTTACACAGCTTCTGAAACAGCCCCTGTAAGAAATAAATTAAATTTTCTTTAATAATTATACATTTTTTTCCTTCGAATAAGTTCCTCATTTCAGGATGACAATATATGTCATTACTAATCATCACCACCTTACACAAGGCATAAAATCCAGAGTTCATCAATAAAAATGGGGAATATCCAGTTTTGCTTGGTAAGGACACCGTGGTGCCCATTCCCAAACTGGGTTCACCTGCCTTGCAGGGCGTGAGCTTAGGAGCAGTCTCTCGCACAAGCAGGGCACGTGCTGCAAGGATACATGAGGTCCAGCACACTGGCACATGCCTGAAAGTGTCTCACCAAGCTGGTAGGGCTCAGGAAGCATACAGTCTGCTAGCGAGATATGTGGGCAGCTGTACTGACAGGTGGGAAACAGAGGACACTGTGTCTATAGCAGCTCAGAGTGGTGCAGTGATGGTTCTTGTTCATCTGTGACCAGGAGAGGGTCCTTCTGTCTGAGGGACATGACCAAACTGACTTGCCATGTTATTTTCTTCATATTTTTATTCTCCCTGCTTCAGGTCTGCCATGCTAACTGAAAGTGGTACCATTAACACCATAGTTGGATGCACCTCTTGGTCCATTACTTATTAATAGCTTTCAGTGCCCAAGTGAGAAGGCTGTTGCCAGTGATTAAATGCTATCACCCATTCTCCTTTCATATGATAGATCCACCAACTCTCCCAGCAATGCAGCCTGTAAATGAAACTAGCATAATGGGTGAAACTGCACCTAATTACTTTTTTTTTTTTTTAAATTAAACAGAAGACTGAACAGATTCTTCCAGATAGCAGTGAACTCACAGGTGTGAACTGCCCAGTCTGCAGCCATCTGAAAAGGTAGCCACTCCAGTACCTTGCAGTGACACACTCCCTGTTATTTGCTTGTCCCCATATGGACAACCATCTGCACCTTTCCATGAGATACACTAAGTGCTCTATTATCTCTTCAGTCAATATTGCCTCTGAAGCCTTGATAGGAATCTGTCTATAAAAACATGGGGCTTATTTACCTTTTGTTTAGTTAAGAATTTTACTGAGATACTGCAAAATTCCTCCTCTAAGAATGGAACTGAATTGGTTAAGCATATCTCTTAATAATAGGAAAATCACAGCTAGACTATGGTTGTTTTCCCTTCTGCAAGGCAATTTCATTGTAAAAAAGCATCTTGTTCCATTTGAAGGTCTGCCTGAGCAGCAGCTGAAGTTAGCCTGTCTTTAGGCAGCAGGGACCAAGTGAGGTGGTCACTTCTAGATGGGAAAATAACAAGTGGCTGGGTCCAAATTAGGTTTTGTTAATGGCAATTTGTAGCTTGGCTTTAGCTCCAAGATGAGGCCATCTCTGGCTCCTGCACACTGCTATGAGCTTGCCTAGACTGAATTGATTTGTACAGATTTCATCCAGGCTCCCTTTTGATTTTTAGCTCAGTGATGGTGAAATGCCCATGGAGTCTGGAGCTGAGCCCCCTTCCTCAGTGAGGCCCCACCCCTGCCAGGCTCTGTGGTACCTGCACAGACCCTCGTGCTAGACCTCTTCCCCTCTTGCTCTTAGAGAAGCTGGAGGATTCGCCTCCTCCTAGGTCTTCTACAGCTGAAAAAGGGAGAATTTGCTCTCTGATTCCCATCTGGCTGAAGAGGAAATTCAGCTTATTTCTCTTTATAAATTGGCCCATTCTGCAGAGAGTAAGGAGCAGAACTACAGCACTACAAGCCAAAATCTGTCTAGCAGCATCATTTAAGGAGTCAGTGCTGAGCCCTCAGGAGAGGGCTCTAGCAAGAAGCATCTCACTTCCAGAGAGAAGTGGGAAATTCAGACACATGTTGTGTTGACTCGTAAGGGACAGGCAGGTCCAACATCAGCGTCCTGGGTTTTTGGGCTGCCTTTCTGCGTGAGGACCATCATTCTGTCTCTCCACTGTGCAGCGAGATGCATTGTCCTCAATCACTCTGCTAGGGGCAGGCACCTGATTTTTTGCATCATGACACTGGAATAAGCACACCGGAGGTGGGTGCCTAAATTGTCATACTGAACCTTGGGATAGGCACTTGAGGAATACACAAATGATATGTGAATCAAAATAAATATGTCAGTCCTGCTTGGATAGCTGGTTTTTCTGTTCTAGTGCAGCCAGAATGGCAGCAGCTATTATAAAATCAAACCAGGCTATGTTAACTTCCAAAATCTTTTTAGGATGCCATACTAAAAGGATGCAAATTGTTGCTGGAACAATCCCAAGTGGCAACAGAAAGCTGCCAACTAAAATTGATTTATGGAAATAATAATGATAATGCACTATATAACTGATTGTACAACAAAATACATTTATTGGAGGGCTAGCATCCCATCTGAGCAGCATGGCACCATCTAATCAAATATATAGAAACCATGGACCAAGAGAGTACAACTCTAGCCAAAAGGCTGTTGCAGCACCTGCTGCTATGAATAATAAAGAAATCATTTGCTTACAACTCCAGCTGTAGCAATTTTGCAAGTGGAAGTGTCAAACAGAAGCCAAAGACAAACACACTCTGCTGATATAACCATGTTTTATTTGCTGAAGCATGTAAACTGCATGCAGAAACCAGAAATTTATTAGGGTCCATTTCTCCCCCCTCAGCAGTCCTGTGTCTCAGCGGGGCCATCCCACATTCACCTAGGTGAGCAAAGGTCCCCAAGAAGCCTGCCTGTGCAGCACCATGCTTTGCTTTATGATCAGAGTAGGATGAGCCAGTCTCGTGGGTCTACCCTCAGCAGCGGTACATCTAGTTCAAGGGATGACTTGCAATTAAGTGAAGCTCAGAGGGCTCATCTACCTTGCTAAATGAAAGATGGCCATTGATGAGCACCTACCTGGGTTTGTCCACCTGACTCAGCAGCTCTGGCTTTGTTATGAACTGCTCTGAAGAGCTCTGCTGGGAGCAAGGCAGCTATTGGTAAGCATGCCCTTAGTCCCCTCAGCACTGGGAACGAGGGGATACCCAGGGCCACTTGGCCTTGGGCAAGGGACTGGTCCCTGGCCCACATTTATATTGCCCTATAAACACAGCCTCCTAGTCCATAGTATTAAATTTATGGGTCCTGTACAGATGAACAAGATGCCCAGAGAATTTGTTAGAAATCATTACCTGAATCTGAACTGTGTAAAACAAGATGAATATAACATCTCTGTTCAACAGATATCTAAAATCAGGTAAGCCTTTAAGCGTGTGAGCAAGCCCATTAAAGCCACCTTTCACCTACAGAGCCATGCATGTGAAAAAGGGTATTTGGGGCACAGAGCAAAGGAGGGAAAAAAGGCTGTGGATCTGTGGAGGGGTGGGGAAGTGAATATAGTGCATTTATAAAGAACTTGAAAGATTTTCCTGAAAGGCATTCTGTGTGGAAACAAATTACTCAAATGAACTCCTTGGATTAAGTGAAAGTGAAGGTAGAAGCAAAACACCAGCATTATAAACTCAACAAGCAAAATAAACACACTCCTCAAAAAATAGTTTCTCTGATGTACACATAATCTTTTATGGTTATAAGTGATCAGGGCATGGAACTCATCAAACAACTGGATTAAATGATTTAATAATGTCCCAGTAAGCTTATTGTCACATAAAAGCTTTTTTCTGACACAGAAGATGAATACAAAATGGTTGACTTGAACAACTTCAAAACTATTTTAATTTGCAACAGCACAGGGATTCTGAAATGGCAGCCAATCTCATAATATCATATACCATTTAAAAGAAAAAAAAAGAAAAAAAGAGACCACTTTGTATCCAAGTCTTTTGCTTCCTTCTTCCCTGTCAACTCCTATTATTATTAGCTATTTTATGCTCTAATTTCAAATATGCCCAAATCTGCCACTGATATTTCAGAATACTTGTCAAACTGTAATCATTCACTCTCAGGAAATCACACCCTCAAAAAAAAAAAAAAAAAGGGTAATTAGTGTATCTGTTCAGCATGCAAATAACTCTTCTGGACGTTTAATAAAAAGCCACAGAATTTATTCAACACAGATATGGTATCAAAAATATCACTGCTATCAAATAAACCCTGGCATTTTGACACAACTATTTGACATCTGTTATTAATAAAAAAGGCTTTGGATTCTGCAAGCTTACGTTCTGCGGTGAGCAACCAGCAGCACCACTCTGAAATACAACACTTCCTTCAGAGGAAAAATGGATAAATCTGCAAGACTTCTTACTGGTTAACTGATACAGAAGGAAAGCGCTCTGAGCTGGAAAAGGTCCTGCAAAGTATAAAGACTGAAAAATCCTGCTGGTTCTTCATTCTAGAGATTTAATAATCTGCCAGGCTTTAATTAAAGCGACATATAGACAGTTCTAAAGGAGGAAAACAGCAATCCACATGCAAAACTCAGTCATCTGATTAGCAGGTTTACTAGATCCTTTCAGAAAGATGTTAACAGAAGGAAAAAAAATCCTGGCTACTACTTCAAAATAAAATTCTACAGCCCAAAATGGTAAGTAATATTATAACACTCAGCAATGTCACCATTAACTTGAAGTTGCCTGGCCCCAGCAATGAGATCTTCAGTCTGGATTACACTTGCAAGTTCCCTAGAAAGCATTAGTCAGCTGAGAATAATGGCAATATTGAAGTCATCCCATAGAAAACTCTGCGGAGATGGCTGTGTCAGAAATCCAATTTCTCTCAGAGACTTGGCACCAGTATTTGGTACAGGCTTGAAAACTGTTGGATTTAGGTGCTTACATTGTATCTTCAAAGGCTGACAACAGGGCTAATAATTTTCCTTTAAAATACAGCCACTGTGGACGTGTTCTTGGAGACCATGTTTAATATACAGCCTGAGTGTTATTGGAGAAGTCTCTTGGGGCATGGAAGACAGATCTTCTTGGTTGGTTGGGATTCAGCCTCACACCTGCTGCATCACAACACGCTGGCTTCCTTGCCAGGTTAGAATGTAGGGGTAAGGGGAAATTCTCAATTTCTTCCAGTGAATCTGAGCTATTACACTGCAAGCTATTCATGACGGATGGGGTCAAAGAAAGAAGAAAGAGTAAACAGCTCCCCATTTTGCAGTTGAGCAAGTCCACTTGCTCATTCACAAGAAGCGTGGCCAGCAAGTTCAGGAAGGTAATTCTCCCCCTCTACTCTGCTCTCATGAGACCCCACCTGGCATACTGTGCCCCCCAGCATAAGGCAGACATGGACCTGCTGAAGTGAGTCCAGAGGAGGGCACGAAGATGATCAGGGTGCTGGAGCACCTCCCTTATGAGGACAGGCTGAGAGAGTTGGGGTTGTTCAACCTGGAGAAGACTCCGGGGAGGCCTTATGGCAACCTTTCAGTACTTAAAGGAGGCCTACAGGAAAGATGGAGAGGGACTCTTTATCAGGGACTGTAGTGATAGGATGAGGGGTAATGGTTTTAAACAGAAAGACTGTCAATTTAGATTAGATATTAGGAAGAAAATCTTCACTGTGGCGGTGGTGAGGCACTGGAACAGGTTGCCCAGAGAAGTTGTGGCTGCCCCCTCCCTGGAAGTGTTCAAGGCCAGGTTGGACGGGGCTTTGAGCAACCTGGTCTAGTGGAAGGTGTCCCTGCGCATGGCAGGGGGGTTGGAACTAGATGATCCTTAAGGTCCCTTCCAACCCAAACCATTCTGTGATTCTACTTTATTCTATGAAGTGGGAAAATGGTCCAGGTCCCCCTTTCTAGACTTTTTAATATTTGGAATAAGAAAACATTATTAAGAACTTAATGTTCTTATGCTGTTTTCATCATGGTATTTTAAAACAGTATAAGCCATTAAGAATACCCACAGCACTGATCAAGGCAATCTTGTTCCTCACATGAACGTTAGCTTCAGCAAGGATATTTGTTACTGGACTGGATAGAGCACCCTTGCTGGACCAAAAGCCCAGGGTGCATTTATGAGCCCTTGATCAGCCATACCACATAACTGCTGGGTCATCCTTAGCTCTATTTTCAACTGCTCCATTTAACTACCTACAAATTAAAACTTAGTATAGTTCAAGAGATTGGGGACCACTCCCAAATGTCAGAATGGAGGTAGACTCTGCTCTAGAACTGCTTCTTGCCACCCTGCAGAGTCCTCCAGCACCATCTCTGCATCCTTTGTACCCTTAAACACCTCCTCTGTGGCATGCAGCACATGTCCATTCCCTAAAACCCTCACCTCATGGCTTGCAGCACAGCTTTCACTTCACGTATGCAATATTATGACTGAGTCACAGGAGACCACAAAAAGCACAGAGACCACAAAGAGCCAGGGCGAAGTGCTACAGAGGACAGACGTGCTCAGTCTGCTCTGCAGTGTCCCTCAGCACTGTCTTGTACACACCTATCCTAAGCAATTTAACATTAAAACTATTTTCCCTATGTTAGCTTATAGCACAGCTGTCATAGTGACAGATGGCTACTTCAGGTATTCTCAAATATAATAATGTTCCATATTTTTTAAGCTCTACAAATATGTAAAAAATAATAAATATTTTTCCAGTTACCGCAAAAAAGATATGTAGTCTAAATATGTATCAGCTTACTTGAAATGAATGGGTACATGTACCCCAGAAAAACAGAGATGTGTCCAGTTTTATAAATGAAATTTATAAATCCTGATGCAAGCTGAAAGGATTTCTAAGGCTTCTTTACTAGCATAGCTCACTGAGACATTTGCTGCTATCTAACCTGCACTCCAGTGTGTTACTGAAAATGAACCGAACCAGTCACAAACAAGTTCAGTTCTGTAGAAGCACTGCAGACGCAGTGTTTCTACAGACATTTTAAACCTCTGACACTTCGTCTCATTTTCTTGAGAGCTACGTACAGTTTCAAGGAGTTGTCAAGAAAGAAATGTAAATAAAATAAACTCAGTTTCTCTGTAGCTGACATGGAGAAAGTCTAATTTAGGGATTCTAATTTATTTCTTTGCTTTAAACTGGCAGAATCATTAAACTGGCAGTATTTTTCCTGTTTTCTCTGAGGATCTAGCATACAGAACCTTTTAATCCTGTGCAAAGAAAATGGAACTCTAATATTTTATGATGATATTTCTAAAATGAGCTGAAGGGATTCAAGCATCCAGAAGAATTCAGAGGACACAGAAATGTTCTTTTGAAAGCCCCAGACTTAATATGCTGAGTTGTATTCTAAAAAGATGAAATACTGTAAATATTGCCTGCAGATATAAAAGCATATTAAATCATTGTGCACAGCTTTAAGGAACATTTAATGAACATTTGAAAATTATTTTCTTTAGTGTTTTAGTTGGCAAAATAAGACTAGTTTATGTATTAATTATTAAATGCATTTTACTTTATTCTAATTTTTTTTTTTTCAAATCTTACACCAAGATCAGTGCTGGTTTGAAAAGCGTTACCATAGAAAGAAAGATTTATTCAGTTGTTTTCTTCTGTTTGCTAGAAATCTGTATATATTTTGCCCATGTACTATCGATAAAAGTCCAGAAAGTAATGTGACATTTCATGTGGCTGTAGTTTTGAAAGCTTTGATCAAATAGAAAACTGTTTCAAAATTATTTTACGGTGAAAACTTTTGAATGACTTAAAGAAAAAGTTTTACAATAAGTGGAGCAGGGCAATAATAAAGTCTGTAACAATGAAAACCATTTCAACAATGTTCAGAGTGAAATTAGAAAAAAAAAGGCCAAAAGACTAACGGTAAAGGAACATGCATTTTAGTAACTGTAACTTATCATATGTAACTAAAAAAAAAATTATTATATTAACAAACATGCAAGATTTTTAATTCTAGCAGCTGCTAATATGATCTCAAAATGTCAAGCAATTATGGCACTGGTGGTTATACCCAAATTTTTATTGAGAAGAATTTGGTTCCAGAACATGAGGAGCAGCAGCCACATGCAGTGAGTGTTAGGGTGTGCTTCTACGGTGTTTGTTACAATATTAAATCAGTCCAGTTGCTCATTTTGCTATGAGATTGGAAAATGCCATTCATCCCTGTGGGTCAAGCTGGCCATGCCTATTCATCTTGCACCAGCACTGGCACTCATCTTGACAAATGGGAAATGAAAGCAGCAGAACATTAATTTTATTCCCCCAAAGTTTCTGCTGTTTAATTTGTTGCTTTCGTCACGAGACTTCCATTACAGCTACCATTTCCTACATCTGACATGTTGCTCTGATGCGAATGCTTTGTTAATATTCTGTAATATCGGGGTTTTTGCTATCACCATTCTACATTACTTTTGCTTCTCCTGTGGTGTCCTCTGTGGGAGAACATGACACTGTTTGCTATTACATGGTGGGCTTTGCAGGTGGATTTTAACCTTCACCCTTCATAGCTCTGGCTCTGCCCTCATAGGACAGATGACTGACATTGCAAACGTTACAGGCAGTTTGAAGCAGCAGCCCTGAAGAGCTAATTAATCTGGTCTCCTGAATTTCGCTCCAGTACAACTAGTTGAAATTTGAACGTGAAACTTTTCCTATTATTTAATGAATAGTGAAAAGCCTGTATGTTGAGAAGAGCCTCTTTGTTGCTAACTATGCCATACCACATATGCAGGTATACTCAGATACCAGCATTCACATTAGGGAAATGAAATGTTACTGTGGTTTGCAACTGATCCACAAATCCCACAGAAGGACAAGACCAATGATACCAGAATCAGTAGAAGTGGTAAGTTGGAGACTGCAATTATTGAGGAATTTTTCCACTCAAAAATTTAATTGACACAACTTTTCAACAAAGAAAGCAAATTATCAAATTAAAAAAGGAAATTATTGACATTGTTGAAATGTTTCATTTTGATAGCTTTCAAAGAAAAAATGCCTTTTTGTGTTTAAAATGTGTCTACTTTAATTAATTATATTACATTAGATACGAAATTCACAAAACCCTTTTTACCTGGTCTTGGCCTGTGATCTTGAACAAGACAGGGAAATTTTACAAACTGACAAAACATTTCACAGAACAGAAAACCTATTTCTATGAATACCCCTATTTCAAACCATGAAAAAAGGACCCCAGTGTATCATAAGGTCACCTTCTTCACCTTCAAAGATTTTATTATACTTGTGATTTTGGAGGCCACTGAAATTAATTTAGAAAATAGCTCTGATGGGTTAAAATTTTTTTTTCCCCAGAAATGTAGATACTTAAAACTCCAGAATGTTACTTTGCTGTAACATATCCATGGTAATTTAAATTTTCAGGGACTCTAAATTATGTCTGTGGAAGTCCATGTTCTAACCAAAGCAAGCTGTGACAACAGCTTATCTGTTGCCACTGTTTTGCCCTTTGTGGCCAGCTGCATATACCTGAGAGGCAGAATACAGATGTCCCACTGCAGAAACAGATGTCCCTCATCCCTTCAAGGTGACCAGGGCAGCCAAACTGGTCTGGTCCCACCCACTAAAAACTGGTAACATACCCTCCTCTCTCATTTGCACAAACTCTCCATAGCCCTTCCCATTTTTGTGCTTTCAGACAGTCTTTTGTAATAGTTGATATTTTAAAATCTAACCTGTCAGTTTGGTATTGTGTTCTTGCATGGTCAGGAGCAAAGCAGGTGCGGGCAATCTCAAGCGTTTAGCCAAGGAAACAGTTTGAGGAGCATGTATCCAAGTTTGGTCTACATGGTGAACTGAATGCTCAGTTCATCCTGCCCCATTCCCAATACCCACCCTCTGCGATCACTTCCTTACAGGGCACAGCTTTGCCACATTTCAGCAAATTTCGTTCCAATAAAAACAAAAAATGTCCTCTTTGTGATGCTTTTACCTTTGGCAAGTCCCAGGAGCTCTTAGTCATTCTGAACTCTCAACTGCAGTAGAAATAACATCAACATGCTCAAAACTGTGTAAATACCAATTAATGCTCAGTCCTGTGTTAAGATAACCAGCTATGCTTCTGTATAAACAAAGAGATGAATAAAACCTGGAGATAATGTGGTTGTCACAATATATGTGTGGGGGTTGAGTGGAAATGTGATGGGGCAGAGGTGGGAGGAAGAAAGACAAAAAGAGCAACGACTGCCAAATGGAGATGGGCAAAATCGAGAAGTGAGAGCAGTCCCTGTTTTTTATAACCCTGGAACAATACAGTGAGTCACACATTACTATCATTTTTACCCTCTTGAGTAGGAAGAAGTGCTATATCTATTTTAAAGATAAAACGAAGTGGGAAAGATACAAGAGGTCACACAACAACAAAGAGAGGCATGAAAGCTGGGCACTCTGTTATCCTGCTATGGGAAATGAGTGACTTCTAAAGCAAACAGCAGTTAGCAGTAATCCATGGCAGAACATGAAAACCAAGCCTTGTGAGCTCTGGCTAGGGCTGTGGTGTTATTTTAGCTTGGCCCAGAGTAGTACTTAGCTGGGAATGAACTTCAGAATGCTATTAGTAGCAGTTTGTTTGTTTTCACTATTGAGTGTCCACAGAAATATATCTTTAATTACTTTATAGATTTTAATCTTTGTAGGACATTTTGGTTTTGGAAACCTGCAGTAAATCCTTTTCAATTTCTGATCAATTTTCTTTGATTGCCTGTGTGGTTTTGTCTCTATCAGTTTGGTTTTATGACAGATGCAAAGAAAAATCTCCCCCATGACTTTTTTCCATGCAGATGACATGCTTTCCCTTTGGGAGGTTTCATAGTTCTCCCTGTCTAAGAAAGAACATAATGTCTTTCAGCATCACCAGCACTGGATAAGATGATGTCATCTACGTCACTATCTCACCACATCCACAGCAAACTCACACAAGACATTTCAGAAATGACCACTCTATTGCAAATTCTAGTGTAGTCCATAAGAAGATGGACACTTAACTCAAGTGTGACGTGCATCAACTTATGTTGTTTAGTTTCAAAATGGACTCTTCAACCCCTATAAATAAAGGACAATGCATTTGTGCGATGGTTGTGAAGTTAATATTTTTCATAGAAACGTATACATTTCCCTTTACAGTGAGGTTCACTGTCTCTGCTGTCAGCAAATGCCCAGGTGAAATTCAGATAACTACCACGTAAGCACCTAAGCAACTTCAAAGCTCTGCATGCCCAGTCATTTGCCTTACCTTTTGCCTTACCTGCTGAGGTTATGCAGACCAGTATGCCCATGGTGAGAAAAGTTGGGTGAATTTATGTTGTATTAGGAGCTGAGAATCCCTTATGCACATGTGATCTAGGAACATGAGGGTTGTAATGCAGCAAAGGACCAACACACATGTATGGTTTGAAATTATTTAGTCTAGGCATGCCTGGTGTTAAGCATGTGCTTAAACCCAATCATTTTTATACACTAATTGTGGTGTTGGGCCGCATAGGACTTAAATCAGTCTGGAGAGACTGGAGCTGGAAGCCTCTGCTACCACACACACATAATGCATGAACCATATCCCCAAATATACACACATATATATGTGCCTCTGATTCACCCACCCTTTTAATTTTTTCCCTTCAAAAATTGTTGAGGTTCTGAGAGGGCAGAAATTTGTGTGCCCATCTACTGAAGGTGCTGCTGGCTTAATCTGTGACCTCCAGCAAGTCAGTGCAGCACTGACTGAATGAAGGAATTGATGTTCTTCAGCTAGTCATGAGCATCTCCAATCCTACAGTGACACTTGGATTACTGCTGTCCAGACCAAACCCTTAATCAGTTTGGTCTCTACCTTCTGCATCTGTACCACTACTAGTATACATGTCCAAAGCCTAACTGAAAGCCAGACGTAAAAGTTGTTAGGGTATCCACAACCATAACCATATTTTATAATTTATAATTTCTTGTCACACACATATCATAAAATGTCTGTACAGAAACATTAACATCTTGACTTTTCTGCATCATACCATGTTTAAAATTATGGACCAAAGTCATAATGAAATACTTAGTTGCCTGCATGCATCATTCTCTTGTAACAGAAGAGAGCAGAGACTTGTTAGGGATTGGCTCAAATTCTCTCCTCCTCTCTGTCACTCACTCATTCTTGCACACACACACACACACACGCATTCCTGCATAGCCTAAAGCAGCTTCAAACTCATTTAAATATATGTACTAGTGACTGAAGCTATTTTAAAGTAAAAAAACAAAAAGACACATTTCTTGAAATAGAATAAAATAACTATACTCCCACAGAGGGGTTTTAAAATTAGCATATATTATTTCTCAGTTGTCATGGACAGCCAAAACAAATATATTCACAGAACTATCTCCATACCTTATGCTCGTATATGATGAACTGATTTTATGCTTCTCTGCAATGCAGACAAACATTTAATTTATTTTCTTTTTTTGTAACTAAGCACTATGACCTTCCTAAAAACATTCAAGGATCCTTTAGTGGAAAGCTCAATAATCTTCTCACAGTGTTACTGTCCTTGGTAGCTCAATACGATCTCTGAACTGAATTTATGATTATATAATTCCCAAAAAAGTGGTATTAGGCAAGTTTCAGACAATTAAAATAAGAAGAAATATTCCATAGCATTGCCTAACATTCATCACAATATTTGCTGCGTAATTTTTATAGCGCTCCCATGCATATCATGGGCTACAACTAAATGCTGACAGAAATAATGAAGATTTTTCTATCACCTTGCATATCTTGTTGTCCTTAATCACTGTGAGACAAATATCATCCTTCTCTGTTTTCTGTTTCATAATTCAAGTTAATGGCCACTGCTTGAAATTTGTTTTTACAGTTAGATTTAAGGCACTATTCATCTTTTGAGAAACACTGATTTGACAAAAACCACCATTGTTTTAGCTGGTCTTAAATCAAGGTAGGTCTGATTTATACGAACTGAAAGTCAGGTCCAACAAGAATAAACTTTTAAAGTGAAAATTATTGCTGTCAACTCTGAAAATGGAAAAACACAACAGTGAAGGATGCACCTACTGATCCACATCTATCCTCTGTATAGTTACACTCAATCATAGCGATTAAAAATAATACTAACTCACAACACAACATCTGAACTCAGGAAGCAGCTATTGCTATTCTGCTTTTAACAGTATTTTCCTAATTGGTGTATTCTAATGTTCCAGAAAGAATCAGAATGTGGAACATTTGAAAAGGGCCTCCCCATGGGCAAAACCTACTAATTAATGCAAGAAAGGAATCTCAGCTTCCTATGTCCTCTGGCTGGGCTTATGGACTATTGTCAAAATGCACATCTGTCAGCAAGCTTGGTGATACCAGCTGCTGGAAAACTGGATGCTGAGATCCCTCTCTACCTTTACAGCCTGAATTCTGTTTCAGCATGGAGACATACATTTGATTAGTAATTGTTTTGTTCTATTATTGGGCGTGTGTGTATGATGGTAGCTCTCCCAAACTTTCATGGCTGTAAGATAAACATCTCCCCACTCCTTGGGGACCTCCATGCTGTACAGAGAACAACAGCTGTCAGCTGCACCTGGACACACAGATGGGGCAAAAGCTGCAGAACTTTCCACCAGAAACTCCATCTAAATAATCAGACTTGCTGGGGAACAGTTTGGATGTAACCAAGATAGCCACAGTTCTGGAAGCAATTGTGTGAAACAATCACGTGTGCGAGTGCTTAAATTGCCTGACCGTTAGTATGCTTTTATGGTAGATGGTTGAAAACAACTGGTATCAAATCATGCTTCCCTTTGACACTTAAACCAAGATAATGGAAGAAGTTCTACCAAGACTTAGGTAGCTCTTCAAAGAATAAATAATGAACAGAATAAAAATATAAAAAAGAAACAAATTAAAAAAAGAATAAAGATGTAACACACCCGATTTGCTCTGTTACAGGACTTAAATGTCTTTCCAAGAAAAGGCCTGGAGGACAGCTCTGCTATCAAGAGTGACAGAGAACAGAAGCATTAGCAGTGGATTATCAGAGCAGATTTTAGTGGACTAGATTCTCAGCTGTGGTATGTCCTAGGCAGATTTCCTACAAGACACAAAATTTGGAGCAATCATTTTGTACTTCATGGGATAATGACATGACAAGAAAAGAGAGATGTCACATTACAGTCATCCTGCTTCCTGCGCTCCATTTCATAGCAACATGTAGCTGACGACAGTTCCATACTGCAGACGCAGTAGGACAGGACCTTTAAATACTTATCAGTAGCTGTTCAGGCACAGAAGCATGCAGCTTCATGCAACTGAGTTTTCAAAGGCAACTGGCTGCTTGACAGCTGATGGAAAATGTCTGAGGTCCTTCTCCCAGGATTAGCTGTACCTCAAGACTGATGGCTAGGTCTTGACTTAATCTAGGACCTACCACACACACGAGAGCTTGAAGGAGACCATCAGATACATAGAACCTTACTATAAGCCGCTAGAGATCCGCTGTGAATTAATTATAGAATGTCTGGAATTTTGATCTACTTACTATGTAAGTTCAAATGTTTCATCCCTTACAGCAATAGCTGTGGCTTAATGGCCACTTGCATTTTCACATTCAGGGCCCTCCAGTACTTTTAGGCTGTCTTTAAAACCCATCTGTCACTAGAAATACCTATTAATGTTATACTGCTGATGAAAAGAAGAAACATTCAATTAAAACATTAATTTAAATAGCTAAGTGTTTACACTAAACCAAATACAACAGCATAATATCAGATACAAGGATGTACTTCATGACAGCATATTTTAGGTCATCAAGCATAACAGCCATGCACTGTGCCAAGGCTCCTTATCATGTACGTGATTAAAGAATATGTAATTCTGGGCAGATGATTTAAGAATGGAGGAGAGGCCTTACCTATAAATTAATTTGACTGTGAGTTTAATTATCATTATTTCACTGATTTTTTTATTTTTCAAAATCTTAGTATCCCTTTCATCTGAATGCATAGCTATGCAAGCCCAGTGAGGCAGTAAACACTGGGTTTATGTATTATGATACACTACCTGGAGTTCCTCTGGTCTTCATGCTAAAAATTCTCCAGGCTCTTTATAGAAAACAGGCTGATTTCTTGCTGCATTTTCTCTACTACGTATTGCAATATTCATGTTCACTCTATGCTAAATCTAATATAATTCAAATCTAATCTTAGGCAAGCCTAAGCTCATTCTTGACTAAAATGCATCCTAGCAAGAACACTTTGATTTTAGTAAATAATCAGTCAGACAAATGATAATTCTAGGATTACTTTTATCTTAAACAGTTCTGGAGGAAAGAAAAAGACACTGAAATTACCTTCTACACAAGGGTCATTCCACATTTGGTACCAGAATGTATCCACCTCTCTTATCTCCAAAAGTCTTAGAGTTTTTGATACTGTGTTGTGATTTTGCAGTACACTACCTGCCAGCTTTTTGACAGTCGCAGTATTTTTGAGTACCTACTGAGAGTTTTTTCATATGAGCTTAAAGCACCAATTCAAGACAGCAACATGAGAATGGAGCAACTTATCATTAACGTAGTGTTATAATATTTTATTACTTACATTACAAAATACTCCCTGTTCAGGATGCAAACAGTAATAAGATCACTTTTTTATGAAAACACACAATATATGAAAAACTAGGTGAAAAACTATGCATGTGTGTAGGATGAAAAGATGATCCTGGCCTCAAAGATCTTACAGCCTAGTTGAGATTTTCATTCTAGATGCTACAGTGAAGATGACATCTGACATCTGCAACTGTGAAGCAAACAGCATTCGTCAGTCGGTTGCCTGTTCTCAAAAGTGTAATCCAAGCTTGGATCTCAAGTGGATGGAGGATAAAACATGTAGGCAGGCACATGAGCTCCAGAGAGAACAAGGAGCTCAGAAATCCCAGGCTCAGCATTTCACACTAGCCAGTTGTAGATTTCCATGTCAGGAGAGAGGCTGTATGGAAGGCTCTCAAGAACTGTAGCTTCTACCAGTATAGGATGCTCATGTGTTTACTACAGATGTTTACAATTTCTGAATCAGTGCCAGTGGATAATGGATGCAAAAAAAGAGGTGGTCTTTTTGCTGCCACTAGTTCTGCCTCTAACAATGTAATTAAAAACCAAAACCTGTCATACACAAGGAAATACATATTTACAGGTGATTTCAATATGGCACTAATTTTCCAAGATACTCTGTTTAAGCAGCCACTCTAGATCATAAAGCACAAGATTTGATGAAAAAAAAAAAAAAAGAAAGAAAAAAATGCTATGAATTCCTGGCAAGTTTTACATTCCCCTTCAAAAAAAATTACATACACCCTCCCTTCCTCCCTTCCCTCCAGCAAATACCATTCATGTTTAAGATTAGATTATTTTTCTCCTGATTCCTCTTTAGCTGCCAGAGCGTGACTCATTGTCAGATTGATTTAACTACAATTACAGATCTTGTTCTTCTGGTGTTACAAGCAAAAACTAGGAAACATAAATGAAAAGGTCAATACAGAAAGACTACAAGCCAGGAGATGTTAAACAGTGCCACTAGTGATTACTGTTGATTTCAATTGGGTAGTGGTTGCCTACTCTTAAGACTTTTTACAATAATGCAATAGAAATCAGTTACATTTTTCAGGTACCCACCTGAAAGGTTGATTTTGTTTTGGTGCCACACATCACAGTTTTTAGATCTTGGGCATAAGAGTGAAACAAAAATGTAATAGTTTGATAAAAGGGACAGTGTGTAGTTACTCTTTGAAAAATAATAAAGATCAGTTATCCATGTAACACAAGCATATATTATTTTAAAAGATTTATAAATTTGGTAATAGAGATAATTTAACATCAACTGTTCTTCTAAGACATTAGCAAAGTGGGAATGTTTTTTCAAAACAAGTTTGAAAAGTTAATATTTTTAGTATCATTAAACTGGAGATATTATAACGTGAGTGTAATGTTAACTTATAGAACAAGGCATATTGAACATACTGTCCAGTGTCTAAGCAATAGATATAGTTTATGATTATAATTTATACATTTTGAAGGTAAAAGTATACTTAGAAAGAGTGAAACTCTTTTCCTGAGAGGACCTATCTGTTGTCTTAAGTTGCTTCTAGGAAGCCAAAGGTCAAGTCTAAGGATCTTACTTTGTCAGAAAGCTTATTTAGTATTAATAACCAAGAGCATTAAACTTGTACCTTACTGTAATAACTGTAATCATTTTCATATTTTCATGTACTTCTTATTTTCAGAGAGAATCTAATTAGAGAGTAGGTATTTAACTGCACTATCCTCATCACTGCCTTTATCTAACAGCCTACATTATGCAGCTAAATATTTTACCCCTGAGAGTCTCCTCAATTTGTTCTGAGATGCTGACATGGTTGTAATAAAAAACACAGCCACCTTAACGGTGTTGCAGGGAAACAATTAGAAAACCAGTAACATTTGGCATTTCAGAATCAATTAGCTCTGCTGGAGAAGTTCTACAAAAACAATACTGATGCAGTAACACTTTGGAAGATGTTATTAATGACAGAGGACAAATAAATGTAATTAGAATTAACAAAACAGGTTGTTAGAGCTATTTACTGCTTGAATTTATTTACTATGTTTCATTCTAGGAGGAAACAAAAAGTAAGGCTCATAATTTCAGATAGTAAGATTTTGCCTTTTTTACTTTGGAGAAGAGATATACGGTGTAACAAGTAACATTGTTTGTGAATGGTTAATTAAACAGATATAATTTTAAAGGGGGCTAGAAACATAAAGTGCGGGTCACCTGAAAAAACTCTGTACTGTGAAGGGACATCTCCTGATATCATGAACTCTTTTATCCACAGGGACATGCCTGTTACAGAATGTGAGTGTTCTCAGCAGCGGCTAAGGCAGTTCCACAGAGGAGACTTAGTTCAAGAACAGACTAGGATAAATGAAAATGAGGAGTCGAGAGAAAATCAGAATTTACATTGCAACATTTTTTTAATAAATAATGAAAAAAATCAAAATAATGCAAGGTATGAAAAAAAACCAAACCAATGCTGAAAATGTGTGATTAATTTTTATATTTAAGTGAAAATAAATGCCTTGATATTCCAAATCATCAAGATGCTAGATTTTGGCACAGTATGTTGCATGGGTGAGATTCATTTTGTCTAGTAATAGGTGCCTACAATGCAAACATTTATAGCTCAGCCAGTCATTCTATATGGGGTATCGGTCATCTCACCAAATAAACTTCTGAATAAAGCGCTCTCTAAACGTGCCTGATTTGGCCTTTGACTGGGATGACCATCTCCCCTTACATGTAAAAAGTCAGAAAAATCAACACATGCATTTTGTAGAAACAGCATTTTCCACAGAGCTGTAGTTGTGCAGCATTTGCCCTGTCTAACTGATGAGCCCCGTGAATGCCTGCAGTGGTACTAACTGACCTCTCTGCAGTACTGAGGTTTAGGGAAGGTACCTAACAAATGTGGAAAATTTGAACCAAACAAAAAATTTAACAGCCATATATGAGGTGTGAATACTCTAAAAGACTATTTGAAAGTAGATGCTAATAGACAAAGCTGCTGATGCCAAGTTGCTTTCTTCAGTGTAAATACATCTCAGTGAAAAACATATGTTTGGTATCAAAGCTGCCTCCAAGAAGATAGTAGATGTTTGCATAAGTTTTTCAAAACACTTTTATTTCCAACAGGCTGAAACTTAGGATTTGATTTATATAGCAGAGCTAGCCCTTTCAAATGTATTTCCTGAAAATGTATTTACCAAAACAGGTGAATTACAGAGGAACTGACAGAAAAGATGTTGAGAAGTAAGAGGTGATGCCTCGTAATGCAAAATTATATGATACAGGTTGGTTAATGACCTATATATGTTGACACGCATTCTCTGTTGGTTGTGATACACCACCTGCAGGTCACTGGCCCCTGCTGCTCAGCTACTATCCACCTGAGACCCTGCCGTCCTCACACATACCACTATTCCTCTCCTCCATCCCCCTAGCTGTTGGAGGGTTCTTGTGGGCACTTACATCACCTCTTCCTCTGAAAAGGCAGCGAGTTACCCAAGACCTACCATTAAAACCATTTCAGCTAACCCAGCTGAAACAGGTTACAGCATCTTAGACGAGCAGCTTGAAAGCGAGACCTGGGGAAGTAGTAACTGGCCAGGAGTTACTAAGTGCAGGAGGATATGGAAACACTTGTAACTGGGATAGCGACAGCAAGAAGAGGGTGTGTTTATTTCCTAAAGAAATGGAGTGGTGTGCCACTATGATAAGCTCAATGATACTCTGCTCTCTGGCTTGCTCCAGCCAAAAGAACCTGATGGGATGTTAGGATACACACAGAGTGGAAAGGAGAATGACACTGATAACATCATGATGTCTTTCTGTGAATTAGTGTGCACTGTCACTTAGAACATCGTGGAAGTATTGGTCATCTCCCAAATGCAGAATTACAAACTTGGAGAGGATTCACAGAGGGAGCACTCAGAGTTGTCAAAAACTATGGAGAGAACATGAAAAGAAAGGGATGGTCACTCCTAGGAAGGAAATTAACAGCATGGGAGATGTTCAAAAGGGCATAAATAATAAAAGGTATATCAAGGACTCTGTATTAACTTAATCTGTAAGTCCAGAATAAGGACATCTGTAACTCCAGAACAAGGACATCCAAAACCATGTATTTTAAAAATGGGAATAGGAAACAGATTTTTCACAAAACAGGAAATTATACTATGGCATACATTTCTACAGGACGTTTTGAGAGTAAGAGCTTAGCAATAAGCAAAAGAACTCAGACACCTTTTTGGATATCAGAAATATCCAGATTTACTATTTTTCAATCCACTGCATTTTGGAGCCAAGTTCTTAGGGTTCTTAGGGTGGAGGATGAGATCCACACTGTTAGCAGCATATTCCATGTAAGCCTACTCACCAGGCTAACGAAGCACTGATTCTCTTCTCTGAAATTTCTGTTTCTGGCCACTCTGAAAAACGACCCTGTGGATCTCATCCAAATGACAAGTCCTATGCCCCCCAAAATGTCTAGCAAACATTAAAAAAGGAGTTAAATGTAACACTAGAAGATACTTTAAAGTTATTGTTAATTATAATTATGTTTTAAAGTAATAAATAACCATGAGTGAAGTGCCTTAATTTTCTTTGCCTTCATTTTTCATTTCTTTACTTTCCTTAGTAGAAAACTGGATAATCTGGGCTGTGCAACACAATCCACTCATCAAACTAATTACAGTATAAATTTCTACTCAATTTGTTTAACTAAGCATTAGTTGGAAACTTCTTGGGAAACCCTTACCAACATAGTGAAAACCTTCCTTTATATAAATCATTTGAAAGAATTGAAGAAAGGGAAGAAATCCATTGAAATTTAGCTCTTAGAAAGCTGATGAATAAGCTAATCTGTTACTGAGTGACTCAATGTTCAATTGTTTAAAAATGGCATAGGCACAAAACCCCAGGAGAATGCCATTGTTCAGAGCTATTTTCTTTTCTTAATTAGTCCTAATGCTATTTTATAAAACTATTATTCTCTGTTTTGTGTATCTTCGATCTGAACAGATAAATATGCAAAATATAGAAAATAATTACCACAGATAACTTCCAAAGTTAAAACTTGCACCTTAAATTGCAATTGCAGTACTGAGTAAATTACTGAATTTAGGCTTCTTTTAGGATATAAATTGAATATGTTAATTTTATTCATCAAAAACAATGGCACAGTGCACATACATATAAAATCCACCAGAAATAAGGGAAGGTCACCGGGCTAATCACTTTGGCTTATTTCCCTTTTCTGTACTCCCATCTGCCTATTTTCTCCGCTCTTTGTATTTAAAAGGAACAACTTGAACGTCATTAGGCCAAAATTTGACCTACTTCTTTTGTTCATTTTAATTAACTTCTTTTTTTGGCAACATCTCTGTAATTTCTATACCTTTTACTTCACACACGGTTTCTCTTTAAAGCAAACCAAATAATGCTGTGGTTTTGTCACTGATGAGAAAATCTGTAACAGTACACTACTGAATCATCACCACCAGGGATGGATCTTTGCATTCAGACAGTGTTGTACACAGAACGGGTGTCTGTACATTGAGAAACCTGTTACCTTAAGCCTACATGAAATTAGAATTAGCAAGGCTGCAGATCAGACTAATAGAAGCACAAGAGCATATTTCAAGAACACGGTTACTTGGAAGAATATTCTTTACACATAATTTTGTACAAATAGATTCACTTCATATATTAAAATGCAGTACTTTGCTCTGAATCACCTCCTCCCAGGCCAGCACAGCCCATATTACTTATTAATCAAAGATTGCAGAAAAGGAATTTTATCAGTGGTTGAGTACAACCGTTTCAGAGGAAAGAAAACAACCTTAAGTACAGAAATCAAATCAAGTGCTACAAAAAGTACTCTGTTCTGGTATCAGCAATGCCAACTTTTGAAAACAAGTATCTAAAATTGCTCCAGGATGGAAATGGAGCCAAAAGTGACTGCAGAATCAGGCAAACCTGCCAACTCCTTAAAACAGGTCTCAAGACCTAGTAATACGCCAATCTGCAAGCAAATTCCCACAACTGCTCTCAGATCAGTTCACGAGTGACTGGGACTCACAACAGCTACCAACTTAGGAAGGCATTGCATGCTGGGATGAGCAATGAGGAACCCAAGCTAGAGACTGAAATTGCAAGAGATCCTGAATTGCTGCTTTCTTCCCCAAATTTACCTCCCCAACCCCCTGTTTTATTTTTTGGGATGGGTAAAGTATAAATAAAAACCTAACAGAGCTTTAACGATGATTGAATACAGAACAAAGAGGACATTATGTAGGCAGAGTTAACTGGAAAGGGAAAATAAAAAATGATAAAGCAAAGATTCTTTAAAAGAACTGCTTTTAGATTTATGGGCCCCACTCAGAAATCATGTCCCAGCCCCAACTGAATTGTCTTTCCAGTAACTTTCTGTGCTTGGCAGATAAGATGCAGATGAAAACATTTTGGGTGCACTTACCAACCTGAATTTATGGGACCATGCCAGGCTACCCTAATCACATTCATACCATCTTGCTTTAGCTTTCTGAGGTCTCTAAGAAGAAGCAGTTTTGCAATGCAAGGTGGCCCAATGAAAACCAAAGGAACAGAGAGCCTGGAAACAGGCTGGTTCTGGAGCAGAAGAACTTGCTTACACTTTCAGAGCTCTCATGAGATAATCTGATTGTGACAAACTAAGTAGTTGGTGCTGGATACAACTTTCAAACACATGC
Source organism: Strix uralensis (assembly GCF_047716275.1). NCBI lineage: Eukaryota > Metazoa > Chordata > Aves > Strigiformes > Strigidae > Strix > Strix uralensis. The sequence goes on along the minus strand of NC_133973.1, from coordinate 112,503,610 downwards.
ACTAGTGTCACTTCTACCATTACTGGAGTAAAGAAGAGCCCAGCAGGTGCTTCAAAGGGCATTTCACTACACAGCTACATTCACATTTCCTCCAAGCAGACGACAACCAGCTTTCCCGAAGGTTGTTGTGGTGGGTTCTGAAACCCTCCAGAGAAGAACAGCATGAGGGCTCTGGATGAAAGGGAAGGACTGGACAGGACCTTCATCCCTCTTCCTCGCTGGTGACTGAAACAGAGACAAACATCCCTCCTTTATAATTATGAAATTACATGAGATCTATCCCGTTCAGGCAGTACAATACCAGATGAGGCAGAAGAGAACAGCCTGGCTCCTCCAGAAGAAGGGGAAAGGGAAGAAAGATACTGCAAAGAAATGGATTCTTCACCTTTGCAATGCACCTTCAAGAAGGCTTAGCTGGAGACTGTAAATGTGGTAAAGAGATGTGGGCAAAAAGTTTGTGGCAATGGCAGCTCTATTAGCTTCTAAGTCAGTCTTGTCCAGAAGACAAAAGTGTATATCCCATTCTAGAGAAAATTCACATGATAAACTAAATCCCATAGAGCAGTCCTATCATTGTAGTCTTTCTTTAGAAAAAAGGAAAGCTTTAAACTATTGTGTTGTAGTGTGTCATGCATCCAGGACAGCTGTCAAGGCAAATGTGAAAGAGCAGCTTTTTTTTCTTGGAGAGGTACTATCTTCCATCCTTTTCAGAGGCATAGGGTATGAATCAGTTTCATAGGGTATGAATCCTGTCCCAGACAGTATGGTTTGGGAATTTGCTATTCTCTACTGGAGAAATGCTAATGAGCACAGCCTTTTATCCAAAACATCTAGATGTCTGGAGTTCTTGCCAATTTGTTTGTTTGTTTATTAAGAAATAAGATTGCTCCTCATGCTGAGAAGTTGCAGCAGCAATTGGAGAAGCTGCTGTAGAGGGGAATGAAGAGAAAATGTGAGTCACATTTGGCAGCGTCTGTCATTACACATAGCAGAACCTGCACTTAAGCCAGTGCTTGTTACAGCAAATGAACTAATAGAAATACAGTTTTATGCATCAGCATCACTGTATAGGTCAGAACAGGGAGATGCAGCATATCAATTTGACCTGGGACGCTGTCCCAGAAGACCTCAGGAGGGCTTTCACAGAATGATTCCAGTAACTCTAGAAAGGCCCCAGGCTATTTGAACTGAACAACAGATGTAGGGATAGATGATATTCCTCTCAGGTACAGAATGGATTGCCTTTGCTGGAAATGCTACTAGATATCAAAGGAGAGAAAGAGTGAAAACAAGGCTGTCCTTTCCCTTCTTTCTGAGGTTACAGCATGGGAGCTGGGGTGCAGGTCTGCAATCAGAAGCATCTTTGCTTTTGACTGTGAAGGATTCGGTCATAATCTGGATCACAACTCAGCCTGTATCTGGAGTCATAGCCTGGGATCTGGGGCAGAAAACAGGATCTACTTAAGAGAAAACTGTAGTGCTCCCTCTGGTGCTCCTTTTCTTTCCCAGGTACAAAGCCCGAACTTTTGGAGGGGTTGTATATCTCACTCAATAAGAAGGTGTTTTTACAGAAAAAAAGTATCAAACAGATAAAGATACTGCAAAACTTAACTGCACAAAACTCAGCATAGAAAGACAGAACAGTGACCAACATAATGGCTTTTTCATAATGAAAATAAGACAAAATAAGTCTAAAATCAACAAACCATCATCAACAGAAAAAGATAACATAAATGAAGAAGACCAGACTTGAAGACAGGTGAGATACAAAATACAGAGCAGAAAGCTCTTTGATTTTTGGTAGTACTACATGAAAATAAGTTATAGCACTGAACCCTAGTTTGGTGCTGAAAGTAGGTTTCCTGATCTGAAGAGATGGGAACTGCAGCAGATGGGTGGTGAGGGGCAGGGCTTCTCTGTAGAAGTGCATATACTCTAGGAAGAAGTGAGGCAGGGAATACAGAGATGGGTATTAATTTGGAAGGGATTCACTAATACATAAAGCTACCTTATTTCTGTTTGGGAGTCCCTGAATAGAAATATGTATGCAGGTGTTGTGTACCATATATCAGTAAAGTAGGTAGCATCAATCCTACCGTACACACATAGCAGATTTGCAGTCCTGGGGATGCATTAGACCTGTGACTGAGTCAAGGCAGTCTGCAAACCTGATTCATGTAGTCACAGCAAGGCGTACTGCAGAAGAAGAGTGGTTGTGAAAGCGTGTCCAGCATCAGGTCACATGCACCGTGCAGTCAGTGCTTCTGCATAGCAGCAAGATGGCACAAGCTGTCAGGAACCCTGGACAACTTCAACTGATCTCGTTCTGCCTGGACTGAAGTCATGTCCAGAAAAAATGTTGGACCTACAGCTGCCCTATGGCTCTGGTAGCCTGGAGGGTGTGTTGCTGTTGCCATCGGTAGCATCTGTCACTGCTGATGGTCACAGAGAAAGCAAGTTTGTGACTTTAGGCTCAATGCATTCAACAACTTCTTATATTTAGTTCACACTAGCTACCTCCAACAAATCTACATTTAATTTAACTACATAAAGCAAGTTTAGTTTTCTGGATATATGATTATCTGATCTATTTATCCACACACATATTTATGTCAGCAATGGCATGTTTAGCAACCATACTTTCTTTACATCTATATGCATATGTACATATGCATGTATAAATGAGAAACATTTACATCTTCTGACCTTCCTTCCCGTTATGTAACTGTTTAGCTATGTATTCAGCTATTACCCCACTAAAACTGTTTTTCTGATCCTAGCTCAGTTACAGTTTGCTGCATCTTGTTTTCATTATGCTGTAAAATTAAGGCAGTGGAGGAGGAGGGCTGTGAGAAAACCATTTGTTCAATAAAGAACCCCACAAAACTGCAAGAACGTTTTATTGAGCTCTTATGGTAGGAGCTATGCTCTTCTGATAAGATAACAAAGGAAGTTTTATCTCTCTCCCAATGGAATGCATCTCCATTTTTACACATGTACAAAGATACCAGAAATAGATGCTGGATTTTATATTAATAGAAATATATCCCAAACCAATTAAACATTGTACTATGTCATAAATATAGTTCTGCTTTTATGAGTGCCATATCTTTTGCTGACTGAGTGCCAAAATCTCTTCTCAACCTTTTCACTTCCAAGACAAACTGTCAGTATCCCTAGTGGCATGTATTAATTTATAGATGAGCAGGATCTTCATTGGATTACCAGCTGCTCTTCACATTTACATGTTTTGCCAAGATAATATTTCATAATGTTTTCTTGAACCACTCAATTACATGGAAAAACTTCTGTAATGACCAGGCCTTGGCTCACCTTGCTCTCCTGTGGAAATACTATTAAAACATAATTTTATGGGTTGGAAAAAATACATGAGGATATAATAGCTGTCTCTGAAATATTTGGCTCCTTGCACAAGGAACAGCTTGCTCTGCATAGAGACATATCTCTCTAGCTCATTTACCAGTATTGTTATTAGTATTAACTATAGACAAATCTATTGTGTGAAGTACTTCTCATTTGACACATAAAAGATGTCCTCTACTCCAAAAAGCTTTCCGTGTAAGTGTAAAAGAGACATGAGACAGCAGCATGTAAACAGGAGAGAACAAAGAATCACCACAACTGTGCTGGGTTGTGTGCTACCGTGTGCACAAGTGGCCCAATTCCCACCAAGTTTTTCAGAAACAGAGTTTTAAGAAGTTTTTAAAAGGAAGATTGTCACTGAGCCCTGGCTGTTTACAAAGAATTCTCCTAAAGCATGAGGCGCCAGGTAAGAGAAATCACAAAGGAACTTCCTTAAATCCAGGAATTCAGGATTTGGGAATGGAGAGATGGAAGGTGTGGGAGCGTGCTAAGAAGAGAATATGGTAAGAAAGGAAAAGGCTGTTAAGGAAATTGCAAGTGAAAATAAAGACCTTATCTTTGATACAGCAAAAAACAGAGGCATGGCTTGAGGAATGCAAAGAGAATATGGCTGAAGTGACAGATGAGGAAAATGATCTGCAGTAATGTTTGGTAGATCTGAGTGGCAGGACTGCACTCCCTTCTCACACTGAGAAGCATTTAGCTCAGTGGTTCTGCTGAATCCAAAGGGATTACTTTTGTGAGTTATCAGTCTCCAGCGTCAGATAGAGCTCCAGGAACTTCAGCGTGATTCCTGCTGAACTGCATTCACCTGAAGCACTCAGCATTGAGCAATGGATGTCAAAAAAAGCATGGACAAGAGGAGAGAAACGAAAAATGATCACAGATCTAGAAAATGTGCATTGAAAGGAAAAATTGATGGAAGTAGGATTGTTAATTTAGAAAAGAGTGGGAGGAAACATGAGAGTAGTTTTCAAACATATGTCATAAAGAGAAAGAAAATAATCTTTTTTCCACATCTGAGGAGGACAAGAGGAAATTAATTTAACATGCAAGAAAACTTCAGACTATTCTTTAAAGAATAAAATTTCTGATTTAAAATATAGTGAAGCACTGGTTACACAGTGAGATTGTGGGGTCTCCATCATCAGAGGTCCTCAAGAACAGAGTACACAAACATCTCTCAGAAGTGACACAGATCTACTTGATTTTACACTGTGGCCAAGGATATGAAGTATATTGTTTACAGGAATACCTTAAAGCCCTTTTTCTCTCTTACTCTATTAACCTTCAAATAACCAGTTTTAAATAAACTTGTAATACAAGGTATTCTTCATGACTTGATCAATACAATGAGATTTACATCATCCTTGAATTTTACATCTATAATCTCACTTAAAATACTGTTTCAGAAGTCTAAACACTGTGCTGTGGTTTTTTCAAGTGTCTTTCGCTGATTGGAATAGGAGTCAGAGATCTGAGACCTGAAATGGATCATTACTCTTCAGGTCTTGTTTCACAACTACTTCACACACTGATAATGAGAGATGTGGTATAAAAGTTTTCTTTGCAATAAGGTAAGCAGTAAAGGTATAGTCTCTGGAGCTGTGACAGAAAGAAACAAGCAACGAAAAGATTGTTACTTGGGACCAGTTTTGTCCCAGAGAGCAAGATGTAAAAAAGTAGCAGGATAACTCTCCAGCAAGATGAACCACTCTTGTAGTAACTGTTGCTGATACAGAACTATCACCTTTCCTATAAATTAAGCCAAAACACATACATGATCATATTTTAATATAAAAGTAACTTTCAAAATGCTTTAGACTACCTGTCTAAAGTCTTTAGGCTACCTTGTTCCCAATATGTCACGTTCCTATACAAGTATGGTTACACAACACAGAAATTAGATATTTCTTATAATCTTCAAATGAAGCTTCGCATTCAGATTCTGTGGGCAGTGTAATATTTTCAAGACTTATAATGAAGTTTCCTGGACAGTTGGAAGTGATTAACCTTTATGATACTTTTGAGATTTTAGCGGGGTTGAGGGACTACAAAAAGCAAATACCAAAGGACTCAAATTTGGAAAACACTATTCCCATTCATGTCACCAAACTCACTACAGACACTTGAAAAGCAGTGATTAAAAATAGCTAGACTAGATGCATGTGTGTCAAGCTGCAAGTGTTCCCAGAGGATAATCGCACAGATGTCCAAGCTCACACAACGGAAATTACAAAGCAGGGTGCCTGCCACTAAAGAGACATTTTTTCTTCACACAGAAAATGGGAGACAGTCTTCAGAAAAATGCTGATGCCTTGTTCACACAGATTAAACGTTCAGGTCCCTAAGGGTCCTTATTCTAGCAAGAACTGTGAGATAAATAAAGACAGAGTATCTGAAAAGAAACAATTCTTCAAAAAAACCAAACCAGCATTATTGGAAATCTAAATACAAACAAATCGCAACTGAGGTCAGGATACTGCTTTTAGTTCCCATGCCAAATCTTCCAAAATCAACATTGTGGTTTGGCTGTATGTTATCAATAACTGCTTGCCATGCATTCATATGAGATGACTCACTGACACTCGGCTTCCTTCCTGCACTTCCTTTGGCTCTCAAACATAGCTCTGTATTCAAACTTAATTAGTAATGATGTCACACGCCGGCCTCTCACAGCAGCACTGAGTCAAGCCCGGAGCTAACACAGGCACAAGACAACAAGTAGGTATGGCCACTCAAGCTGGTAATGTGGTTGGCTTTTGAGAGTCTGCCAGGGAAACACAGAAAAGCATTAAGTTATTGAAAACTGAATTCTAAAATAAATATCAATGCTGGCTAAATTTTTTTAAAGTGTCTGAGTGACTGAATCTCTCTGCTCCATTTCCGAATGCACGGACGCAGCTGAGTCTGTGTTACCAGGCAATGTGGCTCAGGCACCTCAACATTTATACTGGTTACCTGCATAATAAAAGTCTTTAGCTCTCAAACTTTCTCATTTTAATCAAGAGCACATGATGCAATTTTTTTTTGTGGTTTTAAGAACCTCAGATTATGTCCCAAATAGAAGTTTTATGTAATTTCTTTGAAAAACTAGTAGATATCCAGGAAAGTTTGTTGGGACACCAGAAAATGTAGGATGCACATTAGTAATGAGCTGTCTTTGCCAGTCTACAAGTCTCATTATTTTGGCAGGGTGGGCAATACCAAGCTGTAGTTGCTTTAAAAAAAAAAAAAACAACAAGTTACCACTGAAGATGTCAGTGCAAGGCAGTTGCTTTAAGAGGAAGGCTATGCTTTCTGAATACTGACTTTCAAGCTACTTTGCTGAAAGGATGTTGTTGTTTGGAACTATTTATTACAGACATGTTTACCAAAGGAGTATAGCAAACATTAAATATAATACAAAAACAAACAAAAAAGCTGCATCACAATTTCTGTTTCTGGAGACAGCTTTGAACTGACTTTGCTACTGCTAAATGTTTTACAGAAAAAGCTTTTTAGGTTCATAGTTCTTCACAAACACTAAGTAAAAATAGATGTCTGCCCTTGAGTCTTAAGCCAACATAAAATATTTACAAGGATGGCATGACAACCAGTATGCTTCAGTCTCTGTAAGAAGTTGGAATTCCCCTGATAAGTGGAGCTTCTGTGAAGTGTTATCACACTATTTATATCAAGTGTTATAAATGAAATTCTTATGCTGAGGTATATGTATCCAAAGAAAATGCAACCTACTTAAACAATATTTTTACTGTTGAATTGACACAAATTAACTTTTTTTCTCACCTGCCAGAAAATTCTAATTGTTCTACAATTATTTATTTCTCTGAAGCAGCACATTAACTACACTTGCAATAAATTATTTTCCACTGTGAATAAACTGACTCCATGTCTATAAAATCATTTGCAATGGAGTTAAAACATAAAGAATCCTTGTTCAGAGTTTTCTGACAGATGAGGTGGATCTCAGTGGTAACCCATAAGCATGTCACAGATGAAGTATGGAGAGGGAATGAACAAGCTCTGTCAGATCCATACAGATCCATGCAAAGCCAACTTGGATGTCTGTGTTATGTGTTCCTACATCAGAATCACATGAGAGCATAGGGCAGAGATGCCCCAATAGCTCTGGGTCATGTTAGCCAGATAAAATCAGGTTTGTAACCTCACTCTCAGTCCTGGATCTGTCAGCAAAGCTGGCAATCTAGAAGTAAGGATGCAGGATGAATATGATGGCAATCACAGAGCAAGAAAGATGATAAAGAAAAGATACAGTAGACCTGAGAGAGATTTTTGTGAGGAGCTGAAACAACAAGACACAAAATGTTATCAATACTCTCCAGTGAGGAGTCAATTATCTAAAAGTTGGGAATGAGTGGTCTGGGTGTTTCTGGTGCTGCTGAACTTTTCCCCAGGCACCGCGCTCTGAGGTCTTGAAAAAATTCCTGTAGAGGGATTCCTGCTGACCTCCATGAGAAGAAATGTATTCCCAGACTTGCAGGACTAGAATTACAGCTTTCCTTTTCAGAGTGTCTTCTTGCATCATGTTCATAATGCCATTCTCAAATATTCAAGTAGCCACAATTTTGCCTGCTTTCCTATTACAAACAAAGCAATTTTAAGTTGTAAGCATATGTCTTAAATTATTGGTCCCAACAGTGAACTTATAACGTAGCAGTGATTTGCAAAACACTTGCAGAGAGCCTTCAGAGAACCAGTTAATGATAGCATGTCGTATCATGTCAAGATACTCAGAAACCATGAATCAAACAGAACAAACAAGTCACAACTCTAATCAACATCTTCTTGGGAGGGAAAAAAAAAAAAGGAGACATTCTTCAACAATAAAAGCCATTATGCCTGAAATTCCCTGGTCAAACTTTTGGCTTTCAATAGACAAAGTTCATCAAGAGTTCCTTGCAGAAGGTGGGCTAAACAGAGAAAATAGATGCTTTCACCACAGGCATCAATAAAGTTGCTGCATTCTCCAAATCTCTTGCAATTTTGTGCCAAAGCCTGCTGGAGCTCATTGTGCTTCTGCAGGGACTGAACTGCCTCCAGTAAGCCACTGTGCCTTATGCTTTCTCTATCTGTCCCCTAACAGCCTGCGTGCCTACTGCCTAGCTATTTCTATCCCTCTAACTGAGATTTTGGTCTACTGTATAGTAGACCTTGCTGGAGAGGGGGTTTTGATCTTCACAACGTGAGATGCAGGGCATTATTTTTCAATATAAAAAGCAGCATAATAGCACATTGGCAAAATGTCAGGTAAGTACATAGGAATAAAAGGCAGTCTGGGCTCATTCCCACACTGTGCAGCATTATCATCAGGAGAAGTCTGGGGAGAGGAAATGCTGAGAAAGGAAACTCAGAACCAGAAGTCATTAGGGTCATAACTCATATGCAAGACAAAGCAAAATGTTTACATTAAAAATTATTTAAAGTGAGATATGCCTGAACACATCATTTCTCCGGGGATAGCTGACAGTCTCTGGCAAGCACTTAAAACATCCCTGCTCCTGGGATAAAGTTTTTTGTAGACAAAATGCTACCAATATTGATTAGCATGAGAAGGAGAATCTAATTAATTTTCAAAAGCACATGATTTCTGAAAGCTCAAGCTAGTTGAGGAAAGTGGTACTGTGTGCCAAATGTTAAGAGGGACACTGCTAGGGGATCTGGCCCTGTCTCTTATCTTTCAGTTAGAATTTAACAGAAGCAGAATTAGTGAGAAAATACATTATTCTGAGTCATTTTCTGTGGGGAAAACAAAACAAAACCAGAAGACAGCAAACAAACAAACCCCTAAATCCCAAGCTATCTTTTTTTTTTTTCTCTTTCTTCTTTTTCCATTGTGCATGAACTGCACAACTCCAAAAAGTTTAAATAATTGAGAAATCAGAACCTGTCTTTCCCGCCCTCAACTGCAACTTGGTCTTGTTCTGGATCCTCCCAGAAAGAAAGCCCATGAGGGGACTTCTCCTCGCATAGCTTCCCTCAAAGGCCACCAGGAGTTTCAATGAAGGCAAATCTGCCAGGTATGTGGCACACACCATGTGACAGGGCCATTTCATCATTCCTAGCGATGCCCTTACTTACACCTAGAGGCATCTATGGCTCCTCCCCAGTTATTTTCACCATATTGTTACCTCTAAGACCTCCAAAATTTCTGCACAGATTCCAGCTCTACCATCTGTCACTCTAAAACTCAACCTTTTTCACACCTGAGGAGTTGTGTAAATTGCTTTTCCCAGACCATCTTCCACACATACGTCGTGCAGCGGATGTGGGAGCTGAACACGCTAATGATACGATAAATCTAATTGCATAGTTATAGCCACCTTAAAGGGAAAGCCAAACTTTCATATGCCTAAGGGGAGTGGTTTAACAAATTTATATGCAGATGGAAGCATATTAAGAGCAAACAGCTAGTCATTGACAGAATAAATATTCCCATAATAAGTGTATAACAAGGAGCGAAGGTATAGCATGCAGAGCAGATGGCTGATCTGTGCAACTAAATGTGCGGGCCCCAGCAACCTCATTTAGGCTTGCACTCTCCCTTTTTAGACTCTGGAGAATTAAAATAACAGAAAAAAAAAAGAAAAAAAAAAAAAAAGAGAACAGGCAATTCCAGCGCATTAACTGCTGATCCAACTGAATAAGAACTGCCAGACTATACCAGATGATGTACCCTGGAAACCAGGATGCCCTAGGATCTGCTGTGTTGCAATGTGTACACAAATGTGTACCTTTCCGTCAAACCAGGGGAACTGTCACCCTTAAGAGCCTGAGTGGTGTGCTCCAGCTGAGTGAGGTGTCTTCTTAGTTTTCAGAGTCTTTGCTTTGTAAATGCAGCCTTCAAGACAGAGCAAGGTGTGAACTGGGAGACTACCGGATGTCAACCGTGTTACTGGCATGCTGAATCACTAAAAAGTGCAACTATGCTGATTTTCCTGGGACGTCTCTCAACAGTACCCTGAATGCCTCAGGCAGGAGGGTTCAGGACTTGCCTTACTGTAGTAAGTTTCAAGGAGTAAATGGTACTACAAAGGATGTTACTTTGTATATTCTGGGCTAGGTAGGAAGGAACAAAGCAAGTGTTGATGGGCGTATACAAGAGACTTCTGCACAGCAGGGAAGACAATCTAGTGACTGATGGTACAGGATGGAAGATCAAAAGATCCAGTTGATCCTTTCACTACTGTGAGAGACCTCAGGTCGGATGCTGGGCAATCATTTGCATTCTGCCCTTCTGCCTTCCAGCTGCAAAATGAAGACAGCAAAGAACATGAAGCGTCTTTCTTGGGTCTGAAAACCTAAATATTGCAATTCACCTCTTTGCATGTGGCCATTTTTCTCCTGACACAGAAAGCAAGGGATGCAAAAATTCCAGAAGCAGAGGAAATGTATTATTACGGAAATGCCCATCAGAAAATGCTGGATGTGAACTCAGTCATATTTACAGAATGCTTTCAGGTCCCCACACTAAAATGTTAATCATCATTAGAGTTTATAGTTGAAAAGGTCTGATGAATGCTTTTGTACAATGAAAAGAATATAATCGTTCACGGATAAACCTACATTCAAGAAGCAGGGCAGGGCATACATTTCAGTGTTTTGTCCTCTTATTTCTTTCACAGTGATTTTTCAAAGATATAGAGAATTTATAGCCTGGTTTGCTGTAAAATTTGTTTTCAGCAAACACTCTCTTCAAATTACTAATATTTTAAACATGCCATATGGTATACAATTTTTGTTCTCACATAATGACTCTGAGGTCTTCAGAGCTGAAGAATGCCTGATACCAGTAATTGATTCCAGAGCTAGGGGGACATTTTTAATATTATTTTTAATATCTTAGAGTAATACATATCTTAGAGGAAAAAAAACCCCCAACTCCCAGTTTGATAGATGCCATTATTCACAGTTATTGTCAATCAGCTAACCTCACTGTCCAGTTAGTATGGCTAGGTGAAACAAACTCATAGTAATGGTTCTTCTGTGTACTTACATAAATCTAATTCTTACTGGAAGAAAATGAAGCACCTGTGACAGCACAACCAGGGGATGGATCTACCACAGACTTGTTTGATATAAGCATGTCTACCATGCACATTCACTTCCTATCAATGCCTGCTCCTGCCAGACCATCCCAGAGGATTTTATTGTCAGAGCAGTCTGGACCTCCTCTAGTCCTTACCATGGGTTTTTAATTTAGTCTGAGATTATGCATTAAGCCATGGAATTCATCCTTATCATTGACTTTGTGGACTTCAGATATGGTGAAAAAAAATCATCTTGAACTTCAACCACTGTGGGCTCTATGTCAAATTTACTGGGAATTATGGATATTTACGTCTCAGATAAGATCACATCATGCTTACACTTAATCTGAGACCACTCCCAGGAAGCCCACACAAACCAGGGATTGACACTCCTTGGGCATCATCACTACAGCTGCTGTGAAAAAGGTTGAGTCAGACCTTCTACAACCACCTTTGTAAGACTCCCCACTAAAGATCAATCTTGTCCCATATGCAGTGACTGGGTGGGGACCTTGGCCACACACTTCCAAAGGACCTGTAAGATAAAAAATTCATTGTCCCAATGTAATTTGTGTGAGACAATCAACAAAACCCACCACCCTGTGCTTTTCTACATTCTAAATGAATGGCATTGCAGGAGGCTGCTGGAGAGCGTGTGAAACACAAGCCAGCCAAGAGAAGGAGGTCACAGGTATGATGTAGGCTAGCCAGGACTGTGAGGAGCAGGAAAACATTCTGATTTCCCAAGAGGCACGAGCTATTCTTGCTGATGAGATTTCAATCAGTTCACAGCAGCTGGAACTCCACATCACAGAGGCATACAGAGCTGGACAGTTTGGCACCAAAATCAGTCTCTGTCTGTATAAAAGAACAGGCCACCCAGTAGAGCACAACACATAAATTCAAGCTAAGTGTCCTAGGAAGCACTCTAAAAAAGGTGTATGTAAGAATTAATGGTCAGCAGAAAAGGTAGCACTTCTGATAGACCTTAATAAAAAAATACCCTGTGGAGAGAAATGTCAATAAATTGACTCAGAGCTACCTACCATCCAAAACTCCCAAAGAGATTATGACAAAAGGAGACTCCTCAATTAAGCAAAGCCAACAACTGTGCAAGCTGCTGTCAACCCAGAACCAGACAGTCCTGACACTGGGTTGAATCCCTGCTGTGAAACAAGGACTCAAAGGCAAGTACTTGGTGAAGCTCCAGATATACCTTCAGAAAACAATACCCAAACAAAGCAGGCAAGAAGTCCTTGAGGCTTCGGTATAGGTACAGCTTGGGGATTAAAACTCTTTATAATGATTTATTGCCAAAACTTATTTTTCTTTTCTTTATATCACCACAATGGCTAGGAATGGGGTGAACAAGACACCCTTAATCACCCAAACTGGGTTCCTTGTTAAAAAAGTTTCATGAAAAAGATGGGGTACATTCATACAGCATTATGACTTCCAAGTTTACATTAGTTGTCTAAGCTCTCACTAAATTCACTCTACAGACAGACTGAATGACTGGTTGAAAAGCCAGTGCAACACAAAAACAGTCTGTAAGAATATGGGGATTTACCTCTCTAAATGCCCCAGCTGCACAGACCAGAGTCACCGCTAGTCTAGAAAGACAGTTATGTCTGACATCAAAGCACAGTTGTGTTCGGATTGCACTGCTGGAACAACGAGTGAAGAATAATTTACAGAGCCAAAGCTATAGATAGACATCTCATTAGGCAGATTATCTGAGCTGAAATTTCAAGAACCTTTGGTAAACTATTTTTATACATGAATCAAGGCCGACTCCATAAAAACCCCAGCGATCAAAAGAGGTCAAGGCTTTGGATTTCACACTGCCTCCTGAACTGGTGTGTCAGCAGAGCGATGCTGAGCACTGGTATGAGCTGCTGTGCTGATGCAGAGGGGAGAGTGCCACCTACTGAGTCACTGGTCAGGCTTCCCACAGCTTCTGCCTGTCCCTGCGTGTCTCCGTCCCGCTGACCCCCTCTGATCCTCCTCTGGCTGTGGGGTACTTCAGATTGCTCCCCGATACCATGTGCCTGTCATCAACAAAGCTTTCTGCTGTGCTGTAATTACTGAAGGGAGTGAGTGAGGAGGCATTCAGGCTGGGAAATTAAAAGAGAATAGGATTCCCTTTTCATTTACACTAGTATAAAGCTAGGAGGAAATCTGAATCAGGCTGCAGATCTCCTGGGAATCACTGTCTGGCAGTAATTGTGTTTTGATGAATTTTATATTTATCTGCACAGAGATCCCTTGTATAGTAGGCACAACCATGGATCAAGTTTGGTCAGTTAACACAAACTAGTACACATTTCTTAAGACATTCTAGGACTAAGGAGATGGCAGGCTACAGGAATTAATAGTGTTAATAGGAAACATGTAACTTTTGCAGCCATGATCATGAAGAAGATAAAAGTGAACACTAAGAAACAACAGAGAGGTTCTCTGACTTTTTGTCTGCTTAGTTATCTTTGTTCTTCATTTGTTCTTTCATTTAACCATTTTCATGAAGTCTTTGCGCTGAGAGACAAGCAGCCTCCTTTCAACAAAAAATGTTAATGATTATTCAGTTCTTGGATTACTGCACATTTCTTCAATATGGACCATCAAATTTGCAAGTCTACTTCCATCTGAAGTCCCTTTCAGTTATTCCTAGATGGGCCATCACCATCACTGCACAATCCAACTCTGAGTTCCAAATTATCTTCTTTTTCTCTTTTCTTAGTACTGGTGATGGCTGGCTTATGGAGGATAGCATACCACTATCCACTTCACTGGCTATGCAACTCACCAGTCAATGTGCATTGCAAAGAGCCCAGATTCTGCTATGCCCTCAGTTGCTAAAACTTTTTTTTTTTTTTTTTTTGACAAAGCTGTGAGACATGTAACTAACTCTGGACATGCTCAAATTAAAATTTAGTGTGCAGGTCAAGACACTAGATGGAACAAGGATGCTGGAAACGAGAACCTACAAGAAAAAGCTAGAGGAACTAGATTGACCTAAGGAAGAAAGGCAGAAGGGAAATCATATGAACCTAAGTTCTGCATATTAATGAAGAAAACAAGAAGACATTTTACAGCAAGAAAGCATAGTGAAACTTTCTAATGGTGGAGTGCTGACACATTATCATCTGAATAGGCTCTGTAGTCTGTCCATGGGGTCTTAAAAAAGAAGTTAGACAAACTTTTGTGAGGGTGGCATAGGTATAGGTGATTCTGATTTTGTACAGGGGAATAGCCTAGAAGCCCTCCTGAGGCCTCTCAGACCATAGGTTGCTCCAGTTCCTCTCTGAGGCTGTGCTAACTCTGTTTCAGTTCAGATTCAGAGTCCTAGAGGCAAAGCCCAATTTGTTATCTCAAGTTATAAAATATGCAAGTACCTCTGGAAATCTGCAGTTCAGTTTGCAGTGTGCTGGCTAACCCACAACATTCTCAAGCTCTACTTTAATGGCTTAATCTGCATTTGGACATTTTGCAATATAGAAGCTTCAGGCACTTTTCTGAGCACTTTGGGTTTGTATCAAATGATTAGTCATTGTAATATTTAAACCATGTAATGTCAATTTAAAGAAGGTCATAATTATGACACTTGGCTGCTTCAAATAATGTGTGACCTTTCTCCTACTGAGGATTATGAGCAGGTCCCATTTAACAACTAGCAGTTCATCTCAAAATCACTACTTTGTCACTCTGTGTTCAGTTCTGGGAATTTACTAAAATGCCATCTGAATGGTAGCTAGATAGAAACCTTCTGCAAATAACTTTTCTGAAGTTGTACTTCCCTCCATACACTAAGAAGTAATAGGAGAGAACTTCTTTTCTGAAGCTTTTGTCTGTTTTCCCACGTGTACATCAGGAAATTATAGCAGCGAGGCTTCCATGTCTGAACTTTCTCCTTCCCAGAAAAGGAAAAGCTGGCTTCTGTAAAAATGAATGGGAAAATATCAACCTACTTTCTCACTCTTGCCATGTATTTTGTTGGAAAAAGCTTTTTGGTCCAGAGCTCTGTGAGAGCAAGGATGAAGGCTGCTGAGGAGCTGACCTCTCACACTATATCTAAGGCACAGGGTGTAGAATCCCTGTCCCTCATCTGGTTCTGGATGTGCTTCATGACTCAGGGTCAACAGGAGACTTGGGCACTTACCACTCCCCCATACTCCCTGATGCCCATGGGACACATGCACGGGCTCCAGTCTGGATAAGGGAGAAAGTCCTGTGTAGCACTGATCCCTCTCTAAAAAGAGCTGTAGAGGCTTCTGGAGAAGCTATTTAAACACAGTTCAGTGAGACAACAGTGCCCAGGGGACTGGCTGCTAGAACTCTACAGCAAGCTATCTGTGTACAGAGAGATACTGTTAAAAAACCTAAAGTCTATCAAAACATATACATATAATGTGTATATATATAAAATGTATATATACATATATAAAATATGCATGTATCTCTATCTTTTTCTTTCCTTTTTTTGAGAAAAAGGAGTTACCCAAACTTGTAAAAGTCCTGTGAAATGATTTGGTACACCTGAGAGGAAAAAAAAACAATAGAGCTGTCTGAAAAAGCTGCTCAAGTCAAACAGAATCCTAAACCTTCTCACACCTACCAGCTTTAGTGCACACCATTTACACAAAGGGCTGCATAATCCCATCTCAGTACTGTGAGATACCATATATCCCAGGATGAGGGGGTGGCAGTTGGGCAGTGATGCCTCCTCCCAGCAGAAGCACAAGAGGAAGTTGTACCTTGAGAGGGATTATCTCTGTTAGAGAGACGGGATGCACAATTTGCTGTATTCATTTGCATAAAAAATGCTCTCCCTATGCATTGTGCCGGCCTCTGTCTCTGGTGTGTTATAGATGGAAGTCCCTTCTTCCATAGCGTGGGAAACAGGAGAGAGCAGTCTACAAGCTCTCCAGAGTACAAAGAGCCTGGAGGCTTGTATTATGAGAGACCTTTGCACCACTGCATAAGTGGGACCAGGGGTCCGACTCTACCCAAGCTCCAAAGTGCCACACAAGCACTTCAGCAGTCCAGGCAGAACACATTTTGAAGTATACATCTCTGGTAATATTTCAATCTCGCCACTTTCCTCTTGCTGTGAACAAGTATTGTAAAAGTCAAAGGCTCCAGCTCAAATATGTGCGCCATCCAATCAACATGCAAAGTAATTGAGAAACCCCTGCCTGAATAAGAATGACACAAGTCCCAAAAGATGGTGAGAATGAGTAATAACTACACTGGAAGAGAAATGACTTTGATAAAACTATACACATAGAACATATTCACTCTTTTTTTTTTCACGCTGTTGTAACAAATATACCAGGGGGCCAGAAAAAGAGTAAGCAAAAACCTGACAGATAGGTAGACAGATAAGGTATGATTGTACATATCTCCCTGAAGAAAACTGTGCTCAGCAAATCCCACAAACAAAAATACAACAGACACTCTGGTAGGGTCCAATCCAACACACGCCTGCCAATCTCACCCATGGGAGCCGGTGTACTCTATCGCCTGTTCTTTTCTGTGGCTGCTACAAAACATAGTACAAAATTCTACTGTCACCCAATTAAATAGTGTGTTGCAACTACAAGCACAAGCCCAGCTGCTGGTATAAAACATGCAAACAGAAGAAAAGAGAGACAAATTGTTTCCTTTTTGCACTTCATTGAGTATAAAGTTAACTGTATGGAATTAAGGTTCTCTCTCTTTATATTTGAATATGCATGGTACAATTTCCTGGTAGGGTTCCCAATCGCCTCTTGTTATGCAATTATAGAGATTCTGATTTGGACAGCTTGCATCCCGCACCTACTGACAGTCAGGACATTTCAGTCTGTCCTTGAAAAGCAATGCATTTCTGAGGCTGTGTACTAATGCTGAAATGTAAGTCAGCAATTTTAGTGCCTATGATTAATAAGATTGCACTGTTATGAAATGTGATTGTGTTTCTGCAAACTGTGTTATCAGAAATACAACACAAAAAACAGCACTGAAGAGTACTGGTACCTTGCATTATAGTTTCTGCAAAAGAATTCAGCTAGAAGATCTGAAAATTAACATAACAACAAATATTCTGGAATACTGAATATGTCAATTTACATATGCTAAATATGTCTATAAAAGGCAAGTAGCATACACAGGCTTAATTTGGGATGTATATATTAATTAATCCATGCCCATTTACAGCTCTCATTTCATCACTACATCTTGACCTAGATGGCAAATCACACTGAGTGAGCTTGGGGCAGTTATTACGAGACAGAGACTGGGCTGGCTCAGAAAAGTGCTCACTCAAGATATGTTACAGGCAGTCTCTGCTCATGGGGTTTTAGTGAAATCACGACCAAGCCCAGCTGCTCTACTGATATTGCTGTCCCTGGTGGACCTGCTGGCTGCCCTTGCAAAGGTGGGTCACTTCTATTTCCCAACCTCCCCTGCAGCTGCTCGATCTTTCAAAGCTTTTCTTACAACATAAACAGATGTTATCAGTTTGAACTACATAAATAGCCATGTAGTGCTGAGCCATAAAAATAACCAGTTCTAGTCTCCTCCCAATACAGATTTGGACTTCACACACCTTTTGAACTACAGCAAATGAACTTTACTGCAAAATAAGTTGGAAAATTCAACTTCAGTTTACATCGTATACAAAAAATGCACATAAATTATCTTGTCTGCATCCATCCAAGAATAACTAATTACTGTTAAATTATTTCTCAAAGCCATTTTATGAATAAGGATGAAGAAGCTCTTTCCTTTCTTACACAGATAACTCAATGAGTTTTTTAAAAAAATTACACAAAAATAATCCTTATGAAAACTAAATTAAAATAATGAATCTGATGCAAAATACTGTGTAAAAAGAATACCATTAATGTAATTTAAAATTAAATAAATATTTTCATAGATCAAATGATTTAACCATAACAGTTCAAGGTAATATTAATCGCTGTATATCTACATTAGGATTATCATCTTCAGCTGACTTCAACATTTTTGTCAGGAAAAAAATGGAACTGAGCTAATAATGAAGAAAAAAAGTATGTTCAATATTTTATTTAAGGAATATTGCGAAATTCACCAAACAAACTAAATACTTTTCATTCAGTTCTGAAACACACCCTAATTTGCTCCTAAATGAATCAGAATGGTCTAAAAGATTTCATTTCCTTCGAACTGACACTAACATCTCAAGAGTCTCATCAATCAAGAAGACAGGACCTTTTCAGTCCATTTGGAGTTCAGGATTACTACCACCAAGAAATAAAACAATCCCTTCACTATCCAACCATCTGCATGCAAGATGGTGCAAGATGTTGGAGTCTCCTCACTAAAATACTTTGGGCAAAATTTAAAAGGTGCATGGTAAATAAGAATAAATAAGATGCTCTGTAAGTGTGAATTTGGAAACACTTTTGGGGTTGTGTGTGTTTGTGATGACTTCTGTTTCTCTGGTCTGTTCTTGTACTAGTGAAGACAGGGCTACTAAAACACAAAAGAAAGAAAGTAAGCTCCAAACAAAACAACCCCTTTTTAATTATAATCAGATAAATGCAAAAGCAAAATTCCAAGGAGAAGCTGCAATAAAATTATCAGGTAACAATCCTGTCCTCCCTCAAAAAAACCATTTCATAATAATATGACAGCATTTCTTACTATTATACATAAACACTGAAATGCCAAGTTTCAGTTTAAAATTTCTAAGTATTATTAAAAGGGACCCACAGCTCAAGATGCCATTTCTAAACGAAAAGGCAGTGGCCTACCAACTGGTCCTGTGACCTCTTTATGGTAATTTTAGATATAAAAATCAGAGCATGTGTAATGAAAGAGTTTGTTATTAGCCATTGCTGATAAACCCAATAATTTTATACTGTTCACCTACCTTTTCTAATTCAGGGCTTCCTTCTGCCACCATCAGAACTGAACCCCTGAGACAGTCTTTGGCATCAATCCTGCAAATGCTACTCAGATACTCGATCTGTTCAGTGAGACAGATTTAGTGTTTGCTGTTTTGGTATATTTACATCTTTTTGATTCACAAAGCCTGATCCTATTTCCACTGAAGTTTCACTGATCTGCAGAGATGGGCAGACTGAGAATTTAGACCCAGAATTTAAGACTGTTTAGAAGATGTATTAGATGAGATTTTAATGTGCTAGTATTCCTTTAAGAAGTTTTTGAAAGTTTATCCCTTCATGTAGAAAATATTTACACTGAGCAAAACTAAAATTTATACTGAACTGCCCCTGTTCTCTGAGACTCATCGTGGCATCATGATTACAGCGTAATGTGTAAGCACAAGTGTTGCTCGAGTTCACAGACAGCTTTGTGTGAAGGAGCTGACTGACAGGAGGAGGAGGAGGGAATAAAGACAAAAGGGAAAAGAGAAGGGGCTACGCTGGGCTCTTATGTTTGCAACCACTCCTTGCTGGGAGCAGACTTTGGCCAGAGTGCTGTCAGTGCACTGGAAACAAAGTGGATGAGAAAGCCTGCAGTATTAGTTATATATAGAGAGAGCTATATATATTAGTTATATATATATATAGCTTTCGCTGTTAAAAATGGGAAGGAAGGAAGGAAGCTGCTTGCCCTTCACTCCCAATTAGCCTGTTTTTTGATAGAGCTAGTACAGGGTCTTTCTGGGACAATGAATTCCTCTGCTACCAAGAAACTAACTCATTTTAAAGCAGGGAAAATTCTGTCTTTCAGGAGCACTTGATCATCTCAGAAATGCCTACAAGTCTAGAGTGCTCCTGGGCAAGAAGGGCAATCTCCTCACCGTGTGAATCGAGTGGGGGAAGAATGGAAAGGCATCCATCCTGTTCAGAGGTGAGAAAGTCCACCATAACAAGGTACAGCTGGAAGCAGAGTGGGTCACTTTACCGGACTATTTCACTATGCCTCTGTCCCAGCGGGATACTGGTTGTATTAAGTACTAAAAGCAAGAAGAAAAATTCTACAGAGATGTTGTTTCAGGCTACCTGCATCTACACTGGAGAGCTAATTTGCTGGCATCATTAATGTCAACATTAAGAATACATAGGAAAGCAATTCACATGACTAAAGGACACAGTTTGAAACTTGGCTTTGCAAGAATGGTGATAATTGGCCTTAGCACTCTTTATGAGGAAGGATGGTCTAGTAGCAAAAACACAGACTCTGTAGAGAATCTGTTCTTGATCATGCTGCAACCAACCAGTATGACTTTGAGAAAGTCAGTGAGGACCTGATTCCTACAGATTTCTGCATCTTGTATCTGCATGAGCTATGATACTTTTACAAGCAAGCACATTTAGTTGAAGTATAGACAGAATTCTTCAGTTCCAACAAAGCCAAATAACTCTGTCTTCAAGCACTATTCCTCTACTTCATCTCTTTGAGAAAATGAAGCATCAAACACCATGTCTCTGTCACTCAGATCTAGGTTTCTTATTTCACCTTCTTGCACTTTGTGGGTCATACAAAGTGGCCTGATAACAGAATGGGCAGAGAGCTCTCTGAGGTAAAAAAATCTTTGCCTGGGGGTTGCACAAGTCTTCTGGGGCTTTACTATCAACTTTGTCAGTGAGGGACAAGGTCAGAGTAAGGCATGATCTGCCTAATCTTCACCTAGGGAAACACACCCTACTAGATACTGGACGTAACTGCTGCTGTAAATTGTACTGTGAACTGATAAATTTATGACTGCATCCAGTAGTGATAGTGTGTGAAACTTATTTCAGAGCCAGGCTGTATATACTTATCTTCTAATCTTGGACGTAAAATGAAGACTCTGCTTACATATTTCATGGAGAAATGAAGGATCAGCCTAAGGTTTGCAAATATTTTAAGATCCTCAAATTCCAAAAGAGTTCTTAGTAGAAGTACAAACTGTTATGAGTTGTCACATTATAACTTCCTTCTGCACTGGATGTTGGCAACTATTTGAAAAAAGGCTTGTCACTAATGGAATAATCTCTGATCCCCGATGGTTCAGGGGCAGCAATATTGAACAAGTAGTGCATGAGAAACACAATGATTCTGATTTCCTTCAGCTGTTTTTACTTTTGAATATCTCTGGCCTCAAACAAAGTCAGAGGGTCAGGCAGGCATCACACTGCCTACAGAGAGATAATGACTACTATAGTCATAGATTATGGTATTATTAGTTTTACATTTCTAAACAATGTCAGAAGATACCAGACATCTCTGTAACCTCTGACCTAAACTCTGAGACACTGTTTATAGCATCAAATAGCATTTCTCAGAAAAAAAAAAAAATCTTCTTAAAAGAATCACAAACACTCTTCAGTCATATGGGTTACAAGGCACTGTTTTGCTTCCCATTTTCTGAACCAAGTGGCTTAGCACAGATAAACTATAGTTCTACAGACAGTTTAAGCTACCAGAAGCTAGCACTGATGCTGAAAGAAGCAATTCACCCTGTCTCATCTCCAGCCACTCTGACCCTCTCTTGCACCTGCCTACATATCTATGCTGAGCAGTGAACCAGAACAAGAATCCAGGTTAAAGCAAACCTGAAGTCTATAAAATGATTAATTTTAGCTGTCTCGGTTTAATGAACTCAAGCTCCCTGTGGAACTAAAGCATGAGAAATCAAAACCATGCTCATCAACTACACTTAAACAGAAAACAGAAAACCAGACATAAAGGAAAAAGCCCACTTTGTTACCAATATATGAAGTTTTGTTTTCTTACTAATTCACAGAGTGCATACTGCAGAGGATATTATGTTATCTGCAAGAGCTAGAGGGTTTTCATACCACCTGGTATTAGACTTGTAAATTAGACCACCCGGGCCTCACAGTTTCCTCTGCTCAGTGCATGGAGAGGCAGGCACTACCCATCAAATGCCAGATTGTAATTTACATGCCATGGGAGGGATTTAGCTCACCCAGCTCTAAGCACCTATGTCTCAGCCAGTTACCCCAGCCTCTTCAAAATCTTAACCAACCAACATCAGCACTTTTGGGGGCACAAAGCACTTCAACCAGGTGACTTACATTTAGATGACTACTTCAGGGTGAGATGGATCTTGCCGTAGAAGTGCTTTTTTCTCGCCATTAATGGAATCTATACGATGTAGACATGGACTTACAAATGTCAGCATTTGTCAGGTGAAACTTTGTTGTTTGTCTCTCAGGTACCTGATTTCCCTACCACCTTAGGTACATATTTCCTTTAGTACCTCATAAATAATGTTTCACTGAAGTAATTTTTTAGGGGAAGGAAGGAGGGGAGACATGAGATGACACATCATTGTCTTAAAACCATGATTTTCACTATTATTCTAGCAAAATGTTGTAACAAGTGTGAGTCATCTTTTAAAGACATATAAACAGAATATCTACTGTGACACAAGTTTGCCAAAGAAACCTTCATGCCACCTTTTAAGCAGTGTAGTTAGTATCCATAAAAGTGTGCAGCTAACATTACTGCCTTGTATTGAGAATCAAACAACTGTCCCCTGCATGATTTTCTGCACATTATTCCTGAATTACAGCATCCCTGCTATTTCTAACATTGGTCTTCTCTGCTATATTTGCTAATCTCAGTAAGTTATGGAGTATTTGGTTCTCTAAATACCTGGGTATATGAGTTCCTGGGAAGTGGAGACAGATAAGCTCTTTTTGACCTCCTGACTCATAAAAAATTGGAAGAGAAGAAAAACTAGCTCTTCAAAATACAACATATCTGATTTATCTTTGTGTTACTCCCAAATTATGATTATACCACTTGGATAACGGGGGTTAAACAGAGGCAACCCTGGGTGTGACACAGAAGGAATTAGGCGTTTTGTCACAGAATCATCTAGGTTGGAAAAGACCTTGAAGATCATCCAGTCCAACCATTAACCTAACATTGACAGTTCCCAACTACACCATATCCCTCAGCGCTATGTCAACCCGACTCTTAAACACCTCCAGGGATGGGGACTCCACCACCTCACGGGGCAGCCCATTCCAATGCCTAACATGTTCTGTAAAAAAATGCTTCCTAATATCTAGCCTAAACCTTCCCTGGTGCAACTTGAGGCCATTCCCTCTTGTTCTATTGCTTGTTACTTGGTTAAAGAGACTCGTCCCCAGCTCTCTGCAACCTCCTTTCAGGTAGTTGTAGAGGGCGATGAAGTCTCCCCTCAGCCTCCTCTTCTCCAAACTAAACAACCCCAGTTCCCTCAGCCGCTCCTCGTACGACATGTGCTCCAGACCCTTCACCAGCTTTGTTGCCCTTCTCTGGACACGCTCGAGTAATTCAATGTCCTTTTTGTAGTGAGGGGCCCAAAACTGAACACAGTAATCGAGGTGCGGCCTCACCAGTGCCGAGTACAGGGGTAAGATCACTTCCCTGTCCCTGCTGGCCACGCTATTTCTGATACAAGCCAGGATGCCATTGGCCTTCTTGGCCACCTGGGCACACTGCTGGCTCATGTTCAGCCGGCTGTCAATCAACACCCCCAGGTCCCTCTCTGACTGGCAGCTCTCCAGCCACTCCTCCCCAAGCCTGTAGCGCTGCTGGGGGTTGTTGTGGCCCAAGTGCAGCACCCGGCATTTGGCCTTATTGAAACTCCTACAGCTGGCCTTAGCCCATCGCTCCAGCCTGTCCAGGTCTCTCTGCAGAGCCTCCCTACCCTCGAGCAGATCAACACTCCCACCCAACTTGGTGTCATCTGCAAACTTACTGAGGGTGCATGTGATCCCCTCGTCTAGATCATCAATAAAGATGTTAAAGAGGAGTGGCCCCAAAACTGAGCCCTTGGGGACACCACTCGTGACCGGCCTCCAACTGGATTTAACTCCGTTCACCACAACTCTTTGGGCCCAGCCATCCAGCCAGTTTTTTACCCAGTGAAGCATATGCCCATCCAAGCCGCGAGCAGCCAGTTTTGCCAGGAGAATGCTGTGGGAAACGGTGTCAAAGTCCTTGCTAAAGTCAAGGTAAACAACATCCACAGCCTTTCCCTCATCCAATAAACAGGTCGCCCCGTCGTAGAAGGAGATCAGGTTTGTCAGGCAGGATCCATCCCCTTTACTGCAAAAAATTAACTTTGGCATACCCTTTTTAAAAAATATGGAAAGTCTGTATATTAAGGAATAAGTGGTGAAAATTTGGGTATTGGAGAGACATGACAGACTCATACAGACTGAATGCCTGGAGCTAGACATGGCATTATTTGTATTTGCCTGAAATATGGCACATACACCAAAAGCAGCACTTTGAAGGAAGTAAAATGATCTACTCTCCTGAATGAAATTTGCAAACACCCAGTTTCAGCATTTATGCCTAATTTAAAGCACTGGCCAAATTAAAAAACAAAGCCTATTAATTTCTAAAGAAATTCTGTACCTCCAGTAGGTTTCTAGATTAGACAGCGCCCTAAACAACAGTAGTACTTTCTGCATTACACTGCTGTTACTACAAGATTATAAAAATGTTTGATACAATACATGGGCTGTACTGATGAAGATTCATGGAACTGCTATTTATTGTACTAGTATTTCCTGTATTTCAACAAAAGAGAAATGTAGACTTCATAAAAGAGAAAAAACCCCAAAGTCACTTTTTCTGCCTTCTCTTCTGCAACTTCTAGCCAAACAACAGCATTACTGCAACATCACTTCAAAATTATTTACACAGTATTAGTGGAAAGGCAGTTAAGCAACATTTTGCCGAGGTATAAAACAAATAAAGTTGGCAAATACCTTTTTTACTGAACTCTACTATCTTTTCCAACTAGAACAAGTGACAAATCAGAACAAATGTTTGTGCTTTTGCAGAAATGGAAAACAGCACATTTATTTTCTAAGGAAAGGAAATAGCTAATGGGAAGACAATAATTTTTTCAATTAGTAAGCAAATGGAGCTCACCTTCAAAATTCCATTCCAGTGAACAGGAGTAGGCTCATTTAATGAAATACAGAATTTGTATGGTGGCACATATATAACTATTTGGTGGATGAACAGTATGACAGTTTTAAAGATACCTTTAATATAATTAATATAAAATTGCACGTATAACTTGAAATAAGCACCTCGTCTGGAGAAAGACAACTGCTGAACTATTTACTTAATGTGTAATTATTGCTAAAACCTATTGGCTTTGGGGTCGGAGGAACGGAGGGTGGACAATATGTGCCAATATCTGCAAATGCCTCTGAAGCTATTTGTGGAAGAGATGCTAGTAGGACTGAGATGCATGGCAGAAAATTACCAGAAAGTATTCTTAAAACAGAATAAACACATGGATAATAACACAGGCTAACAGGGAAGTGTAAGTATGGGTTTTGGAGGCCAAGTTCTTTGAATGATCATGCAGATATGGGTGATTTGGTTGCTACAATGTACTTCCATTTCAAAAAGCTTCTGATGAAGTTATCTAACAGACTCAAACTATAATGTCAAGGAGGAATAATAAAAAAAGGCATCAAGAAACAAAAATGTCTTTTCATTGCTAAATAGAAGTGAAAAGAAAGGTTAGGAATAATTGGTTGTTTTCTTTTACAGTGGATGGATATGACCTGACAGTCTCACAGATACATGTTCAATATACTCATAAATGATCTGGAAAATGGAGGAATAAAAAGGGACAGAGTTTTCTGATTATATTAAATTACAGAGGTTAATAAAAACAAAAACTGACTGCCAATTGTTGCAAAAGAACCTCATGATGCTGAAACAGGCAGATGAAATTCAATACCAATAAATACAGCCAGGCACACTGAAAAAGAAACCTCAGTCTCAGGTATTCACTAGTTCATACAAAATTCCTAAGATTCAGTTTTTCACAGTACAAGAATTACAGCCAAATTAATAATCCAGTAGCAAATTTACAACAAGAAATAGGTGTTTTTTCCCATACTCCCACAATTAAACATTGGAACTGATTGCTACAAGACGCTTTGAGTATCAAAAGATCAAATGAATACTAATGAATACAAAAGACACAACTAGTGGCAAAAAGACCCTTGGGGGCTATTAATTACAGAACTGCAATATAGTGTCTGGCTTCAATGTGTCTGCATGATAAATAACTCAAAGGAAGCTGAGATGGCTTACTATCTGCTTACCATGTTCTTACACTTCTTTCCTGAACATCCAACATTGGCCACTGCCAAAGAAAGGATACTGAACTCTTAAGTACCTTTGATTCAATCCATGCAGCCATTTTTATGTTGTGTGATGATCACAGACACTGCTGGCACCCAAGTAATTTAAAACTGAGAGGCAAAACCCATCTGCATTTCAGAACAAAGGCACTGATCCTAAAATAGCTTACATTTAGCTATTGAGAAAGTGAATCAAAGACTTTTGAGAAAATCCTCTGACAAATTTTATCAGACTTCGATTGCAGACTACAGCATCACCTTGTGAAAAAAACCCCCAAAACAAATATTGCTATTATTGGTTAGAAAAATGGCTTAATTAAATCTCCAGAGCTGACTACTTCCGCTTACAGAGAATGTAGGGTGGAATCCACCCTGAACTGGGCATAAGCAACAGCCAAATTAAAAATCCTAAGAGACTAATTCCAAAATAAGCAATGAAGAAAAAGATGCAGTAGTGGCTCTGATGCCTGGAATCCATCATGTGTAACCTCCAGGTGAGATGAATTACTCTTTAGAAGTGCCTGTTTCTACAAAGGCAATCCAAGTGACTAGTTCAGATGTAGAAGTCTTCATTAGTGTTGTCTAAAATCAGATTAGATGAATCCCACAGCCCTGGAGTCTCATTAACTCAAGACTGATGAACATTTATCTATACCTGTTTTGCAAACCAATCTCCTTCTAGTGCAACATTTGCAGAACAAATTACTTTGAAGAAACGCAAGGACCTGAGAGTCAGAGAATGCTGTAAAAGTGCTGTAGCTACTTACATCAGTTTTAGGTCGTGCTCCAGTTGACACTGGGTAAGGCAAACAGTCTAGATCCTGGTAGTTTGCTCTTCTATTTCTCCAAGATCCCTTTCCTTGATGATCTCCATAAAAGCCTGTCTCCAATTGAACAGGGCACTGTAAGAGAATTTTAAAAACCCTGTAAATAAAGGCAAGTCATAAATATTTTTAATGTGAACTGCAAGACAAAAACATTGGAATTTTATCTTTTACAAGCTTTTTTTTCTCTGATGGAAGGTAAACATTTGGCCTCAATCTTTTTTCTTAAAACCACCTGCTGCATCACTTTTACATTTTGCTAAGTTAGACATCCAGATATTATGTGAAGTGGTTTCCTTAACAGCTAGTATACACAACTGAAGAACTAACAAATAGTAGTACACCTTCCTAAATATCAAAGAACTGAATCACCTCTACATTAGAAAGAAATGGTTTTATTCAAATTATTTATAACTATCTTTTCACTTTATTTCATGTTCATTTTTCTAACTTAAACAGAGTCCCATTTTCAAATTACAGACTCTGAACTTTCCAAATCCACTTTTCCTTTTCCCTCAAACCTGGGGAGATCTCACCTGATTGCTCCACTCCCACAACATTTTTTAAAAGATGCATGTCCTAACTCTGGGCCCACATGTACCTGGCCACAATGAATGCAATGCCAGGAAGAGACCAAATGCACAACATTCCCCCATATATCCTCGTTTGCCTCAATAGAACGACGAGGTGTGGGAGCAAGGAGCAAGCCATGCTGCAGTCCAACAGGATCCATGCTGGCAACAGTCAGGGAACCAGGATCATAGGTGCACTGCAGAGCAGTCCCAAGCTGTTGGGTACAATCAATCAAAATCAGCCTATTTTCTGGCTGCTCCTCTTCATATGAGGACAAATTTGCTGCTGGTCTTTAACAGGAACTGCCTAGTTCCCAGTTAGTATATCTTTAGGGTTGTAAAATGAGGAAGCTTTGAAAAGCTGGCAAAAGTATCAGTATGTGGTCAAAAAAAGTTTGAAGATAATACACTACTCCTCCAAGAATTAAGAGAATGTGTAAGTTAAAGACAAAGTTTTGTACAATGAAAGTCTTATCTCTAAGATGGAGTAATTATAACCAAACAGGATTTCTCTGTAACTATCCATGAGATAAAGGACTAAAACTGAAAAACGTGATTCTCATTCTTCAGATCTGCTGGTTTTTTTCTGTACTGAAACTGAATACTAGACATCAAATGGCAATGAAGCAGATACATCTGTTTACAGCAAGAGGGTTTTATCTCTCCTGTCTCATTTACAAAGTACTGCCTTCTAGATTGCTAAGAAAGACTTTTTTTTTTCCATAGGAAAGGTACAGGTTTTAGAGGAGCAGTACTATTAATTGCAGTTTTCCAAAGCTAGCAGTTTTTCTGTTAATATATTCACATAGGCCAGCTTTTTGTACTTAACTCATATATTTATAGCATCGGTAAGAGAATGTTTCAGAAAATAATCTGATGACAGATAATTACTTTTAATATCTTTTCTGGATCAGATACCCAGTCATCCAGCTAATGCTACTGCCCCATACTATTTCCCAATAAAAAAAACTGATCAGCAGTAACTTGCAGTTTACAGGGATGTAAAGACATACTGCCTTTTACCATTCTTCTAAAAGTCATTTCACATTTTAGAAAACACCTTAAATTTGTTTACCAAAATACTGCAAGACCCCTACTCTCACTCAATAAGTCCCATAACATTTATTCACCCAGTCTATTTTCATGAGCAAATATTTAGACTTCTTCCTGCAAAATTTTTGTTCAATCGAGTAGTATTAATAATAGATACCTTCACAACAGAAAAATGTAAAGAAAAATAAAATATCAAAGAGTTACTTCCACAAACAGATGAAAAATCCTTCAGTAGAAAACCAACTGGCTCAACCTAGTGATTAAATTACAAAATATATTTCTGAGACACAGTATTTGCCTGAAGAAACAAATACTGTGTCATCTGTTAAAAATTGCCCACACCCTCAAAAGACAAATTTTCAGAGCAGGATCTCCAACAAACATGTTGCCACTCATACAGTAGTCACCTACTTTGGAGACCTCAGGTCTACAAGTCGGCCTTGTAACTGTGAGTGCTTCACCCAAAAGCATTTTCATCATAATTTCTTGTGTCAGTTCCTAGTTTATATAATCAAAATAGGATAAAAACATATGAAGAACCCATAAGCGGTTCATAATTTTATAGAAGCCAAATTTACACAGTTACTAGCAAACATATGTCTGAGATAGGTGTTCTTTCTATTCAAGTTTCATTGTGAGTGACAAGAATAAAACATTTGATATGTGTGGAACAAATTACAAGCTATAATAAGAAATAAAGACTAAATGGGATGAATTGATAGAAGACACATTACTCATACAACTTGTATGAAAACAGGAGTTAGTTCTTTTTTTCCACTGCAACTGCCATTTTTAGATTTGTGAAATCTGTTTCTTCATAGTAAATTCATGGAGAGATTTAGGAGGATGTACTTCTCTGCTTTGACTATACAGGAAGACTAAGGTCAACCCATTTTGAGGCAAATTATTCTTAAATGTTTGAACTAGGGCAGATGATTCCTTTGTCCTACAAATACCTTTGCAGGAGACAGCAAAGGGTGTCTCATCATCTGTTCTACAACAGATTGTCACTGACTCTTTTCTTGCTCTGATCTTGCTGGTCTCATCAGGAAGACCTTTGTGTTAAATGACCTCTCCAGCTCCTGTAGTGAAATTGGCTCCTGGAGGTTTTGAGGACATTTCCAGTCTGCCAAATAAGGCCACAATAAAGATGTGGTTGATTCACGTTTGCCTGTCCACAGACAATTAAGAAGCAACCTCTCCTGCTTCAGCGTGAGAAGATGTGACTTGATGAAGAGGAGTGTAACTGCTCAAATATCATATTGAGGAAAATGGTAATTTTGGCATCGATATTAGAAACATTCTTGAAATCTTTTTGGACTTATCCAAAGAGATGCAACTATTGGTAAGGGAAACAAGTGTGCCAAGACCAGTGAGACTGGCTTGGAGTTAGGTGTTATCAGCATAGTAAACATGACCAGCTCTGTATCACTAGCATAGGCTTTTGGAGCGGGGATATGGCCCAGGCAGATGGCTGTGCCCGAAGTCCTGGCGTCTGTACTCAGAAGATGTCTTGCCACTAGGCTTCAGTAAGAGAAGTGAAAGCATCTGGGATGCTGGTGCTGGTATTCTCTATGCAACCACTTTTGACAATGTTGTTCTTGTGTATCAAAAGGCATTTGAAAACACTGTCTATTTGGATTTGGTTTTCTGCTGTCCATACATTACATGCCCTTCATTGAATGCTGCAGCAATGGATTTGAAGTCCAGTGTCCTATGATGTTCAAGTCATCATGGAAAAAGAATATGGCTAACAAAACCATGGCTTTTGCCTTAGTAAAATAGGCACAGCCATAAAATCACTGGTGTTTGGATCACTGGTTACCAAAACCAGACTGCCTCACAATGGGAAGTGCTTAAACTCTGATGGCTTGGATTTCACTTTCAGGAAGAAAAGCAGACTACAGTACCACCCTATTTAGACAGAAGACATTGAGCAGTCTCCTACAAGACAGAACACTGTCCATTAATATACAAGTTAATGCTGAAGTTAGTTCAGTTAAACAGAGCTGGTTCTGACTTGCTGACATGTACAATAAGAAAGAAATGAGAGACAGTCATGACCACTCTGTTACTAACACTCTCTCTGCAGAATATGAAAATGCATACTGCAAAACACAATACTGAGATGCAAGATTCTGAACGTCCTACCTTGAGAGACATAAACATTTACATGGTGATCCACATAGACATACGCTTAAAGAATTTACTTTTACAAAATGAAGCATCATGGAACCAGCGACAATGGAAAAAGCATCCAAACAAGCTCACCTTCCAGGAATTTCAAGCCAGAACTAACATTCAGAGCTGCAAACCCAAACAATTCTATCTTAAGAACTTTAATCATAGCCTAAAGCAGAGAACAAACACTTCTACTTCTCACACTGTTCACTCTCCAGTTACTTGCATCTATAAAAAATCTTGCTTATTCAAAAATTACTTAAATATCATTGCTCCTTAATCCCATTTGCCCCCAAAATAAAAGCTTGGGAAACTGTGTGTCATCAACTGATGACACCTGCTACCACAAAATATTGTTAACTAGAGGAATGCGTCTCTAAATCAAATATTCAGATAAAATAAACAAAAATATTAATTCAACTCTTAATGAAAATACATAGTGTCTCTCTTGCTGTTATGTCTTTAACTAAATATAACAAGTGTAAATAGGCCAGCACCGTAACTTTCAATATTTCAACATTTCAACAATATTCTATCCTGAAAAACTATCAAATGCAACCATCAGGATTCAAATTCCCCTCTAAAAAAGGTGTTTAATGTCTTTAAGCTATATTGACAGAAAACCTACAAGTTTCATTCCATGACATTTCTGGTTATTTGGCTGTTAGTTGTCTAATGAAATTAGAATTTTTGTTATTATTGGGTGAAAACTGTAACTTACTTCATCCTTGAACCTAAGCTTCTTAGCCTATTCGGAAACACAACCAGATCTGAAAACCATGATTTGATGAGCATCTGATAGCTAAACGTTAGAAAACATATCATATGACACACACATTCTTACCAGTTGCTTGTGCCTTTTGGTAGAAGGAGTACTGGAGGGAGAAGAGCCAGCACTCAGAGCTTCTTCAATATCTAAGTTCAACTGTTCCAGTTTCTTCATAAGACATGACATAGAGTCTGACCATTCAGATCCTTTTTCTGGTTGGGTCTAGAAGAAACCAAACATACGTGAAGTCTTAAAACATTCAAGCTTTTTATAACTTGAAGACTCATTTTTCTTCTAGCCCTCAAGGAAAAAGCTGATCGCTTCCTTCCCTGTCCTTGAGTAACTTTTCTCCATTTAGAAAGCTTCAGTTATCACTCCGATCCTGATGACACATATTCATAGCTGTTTTTCATACTCAAATGATCACACTCCACTTCTGTATATCTGAATGGCTTTCTAACACTTCATCTTGGGTGAACCACTGCCAGCTCAAGCTAAGCACAACCAAGACTAAAACCGAAGTAACTTTAATGTCTCCTCCTTAAGCCGGTTCTGTTTTAGCATCTCTCCTCTGATTGCTTGTTGTCAATCAGAATGAGAACTTTGAAGGTCATCATGTGCACTGTATCTTATTTCTTGCTATAATTCCAGACTCTGTCAAGTCTTGCAGCTTTCTTCTGCCCATCCACTGGGAATAATTTACTGGTCTCAAACACCTTCTGTTTTCATGGAATCATTTTGCCTTTTATCTGAACTGCTTCACTGAATAATGAAAACATTAATCCATTGTAATGTAACTGCCAAAAATACTTTTCTTGTTCCTTAGTTTCCTCAAAGTCCTTTCCAGTGACTCCCCTTAAGCATCTTTCCACGGCAGTCCCTGTGCATGCTGCTGCATTATGCCTTGTTTTCCTTATTCAAATCACTTCTAATGATCCACAAGAAAAATACAGTCACACTGACCTCTCTGTCATCATGGTTAGCTACCGCTTCCCAGATTAGTCCCTATCCAGAAGCTATTTCAGTTCTTTCATCTTTCTTACTTTCACAAATGATACATATCTTTGCACAGAGGATAATTTCATAGCAAACAATTCTAACAAACTGAGCATACAAACAGTAATACTGCATTGCCATCCTGCTGAAATCCTAAGAGCATCATACCAACACTACACATTACCTAGGGGAGCTAGATGAATATTGTTATTATTCTTACTTGATAAATCTTTATGGTGATTTGTTTCCTTATGAGGGTTTTGCAAGTGGGACAGAGATAATTGTAATTTGCACACTATCGTAGAAAAAAGCTTTACAAATAGAATACAGGAGACTCACTGCAGTATTACACTGACATATATTATTACTAATGGAATTGCTCATCTTCACCACAGTAACTAAGAATAAGGCCCCAGATCATCAGACACCTGTCCTATACTGCCAACAGACACATGTTCCCTTCAGAGGGGCTAGTATTATCTTTGTAGGGATTGTTTTGAAGCACAGAAAGATAAATATCCAATCTTTCATTTTCCATATCTTTATTTGGAATTTCCCAAAGTTTTACAATCTCTGAGCATTCTTCCTGAAATGCTGTTAAAACTACTGAGCTATATTTCAACGCTGTAGCTATTAAAATTATTTAAACAGATGCTCTGATTGCTTCCCATTGTCTTCCTAAACATTTTAAACTAAAATATAGGATGTCCCACAGAAAGTGAGTATCAAGACACTCCTCATTCTGAGTGAGACGAAGTGTGCATGGTGATATATGTCTAAGACAGTCATTTGTAAACAAAGTAAAGATTCTACATTTTCCTGCAGTTACGCTTCCTCACGTACTGATCTTTCCAATACTAAAGAATGCTCAAAAAAACTCAACAAGGACAAAACACGCAAACCAACCCAAACTCCAGCAACAATAACTGTAGAAAGTCTGTCAAAATCTAATATGAAGGTTCTATTTCTCAACCCAGTTAAACTGTAATTTAAGAAAAAGGAGTTTTAAGAATGTGTTTTCATACCTATCAGTGGTAAACAGTTCTGAGGCAACAATTACACAGGGAAGTGAGTAAAATGTGTTCGATTTCCATGAGCTATGTAAAAATTGTACTTGCCAGGTGAGAAACAATGAAGGTGACATTAGAAGTTTGGATTTTTGAGTTCAATAAAAATTAGGAGTGATTTACACAAGTGCAAACAGACCATCTGTTCCATGACAGAAAGGAGTATTTCAGGTGGCTGGAGAGTGTCTCTGATTTCGCATTTTCCATAGAAAATACAAAGATGAAAATTTATGAAGACTTTAAGAAAGGCTTTAAAATAATTCTAAGATGCTCCAAATGCACATAACAATACATATGATATTGTGTTACAATGAAAAATACCTTTCAATGTGTAGGGAAGCACACTTTGCCTTTATCTTGACAAATATTTACCTACTGGACCAATACTTCCAGCATTCACTAATACTATGTAATACATCTGTAAGAGTGAAACCCCCTTATTTTTATACATTTCTTCTTTTACTGTAACAGAACTCAAACCACAGTAATTTCTAACAAATACAAGTCCTAAGGAGTTTCCCCAAACTATGACTCTCCTAGCTTTCTCCATTCAGTTCTGTCTTTTTCAGTTCAGTAAGACTCTATATTGTGTCTATTAAGGGGATGAGGAAAAAGATGGGTTTTCATTATCCTTCAAGATAAAGCCAAATGGGCCTACTTAACAAATGCCATTCACTAATTGGAAATTTGGCACAAAAGCACCATTTGGAACAAACGCTGATTGGCTACGTATTTCAAAGGTTGCCTGAAATTCCTGCTGAACAGCAAAAACATGATGCTACTTACATTCAAAAATATAGAGCCTGCACAGTAGGACTTCTAACCAGTGAATAAATTCTGCCTAATCCATTCACAAGGAACACAGTTCCCCAGTGTTCAGCCCTAGTAACTGGGCTGGACACTATCACAGTACTCAGAAGAGTTGTAGTGTATCTTGCCCATAGCAACTGCAGAGTCAGCAGGGTCAGAGTATCTTTGGAAGCTTTTGTCTCTTGCCCTTCAGGAGGAAAAAAGTCTCTATCTAAGAATCATGATCTGCTTTATTTATTGTTTTTCCCCTAAAAAGGTGTACAGGGAGAATACTCTTTTCTATATACTCTCAAGGTCTCCTTTCTTTGTTGGAGCCACAGTCATTCAGCAATGCATAGGAATGCTGTTATCTTTTGAAGAACCTGAAAAGTGTAGAGACAGAAGTGCATTACAGGAACAGTTTTTGTATCTTACCTTGGAATATAGAATCATAGAATCATTTAGGTTGGAAAAGACCCTTAGATTATAGTCCAACTGTTAACCTAACACTACCAAGTCCACCACTAAACCATGTCCCTAAGCACCACATCTTTTAAATACCTCCAGGGATGATGACTCAAGCACTTCCCTGGGCAGCCTGTTCCAGTGCTTGACAGCCCTTTTGGTGAAGAAATTTTTCCTAACATCCAAGCTAAACCTCCCCTGGTGCAACTTGAGGTCATTTCCTCTTGTCCTATCCTTGTCAAACAAATCTGTCAAGGTGGAGCAATCTTGTCTATGAAGATCATGTCATACATTAGGCAGAGAATGACATGTTGCTCTTGAAAGTGAACTCCTTTGCCATATGGATTTCTCAAGTCCCATATACTCAGGTTAGGAAAAAAAAGAATACAAATATAGTAAAACAGAAGCATCATCCTCTGTCCTAAATATATAATTAAGTGGTATGCACTTCCTTAAACTTAAAGCAGTTACAAATGCAGCTATTATGCTTCAGATAGTTATTGCATATGAAGAACTAACCCAACTATTTATAGTATTTACTAAGACATCTAGCAATCAGCCAAACATAAAATTTAGTTGTAGGTTGCTACTTCTTACAGCAACCAGAGTTTGTTTTAGAACAGCAAGCTTAATGTTTTTCTTACATATACACACACATATCCAGATTCTGTGTTCACTTACATAGATAAAATTTCATTACTACAATAACAAATTACAGAGGTAAAACAGGGCACAAGATTATGGTCCATCACCTAAACAATTACTTGTTCTTTTGTTAGATTGAGAAGTAAATACATTCCAGACATTAAACTATTTGTGCCTTTTGGACCAAAGCCTTCTGCACCCTGTTTTTCAGCTTTCAAGTGTTCTTCACTAATCTTATTCAGCAAAAACATCTGCTATAAAAGGCATATTTGTTTCAATGTTTTGCCCATGAAGCTTATTGCAAGAGTCCTAATAGCCGCCAGCAAATCTAAATTTAAACTGAAAGAATGTGGCAGAAAGGAACAAGTCCATATAGAACACTCAGAGGTCAGGGTTAACCTCGCTGCCAGACCTCATCCTATACTGGAAGCAGAAAGGCTCCCAAGTGAAGGGTTATGAGAAAATTACACAACTCTAAATTTATCTGGTTACTTGTGGCTTTCACTTCAGAAACCTTCAATAAGTCCAATTGTTCTGATAATTAATGTATTGTACAACTTCAAGTGATAAATTATTAACCTCCATAAAAAAATACCAATGCTATTTAACTCCTCTCTAATATTAAATCTGTTTAGATAAAATTCTCTCTGATGTACAGCCTAGATCCACAAAGAATGATTTTGTGGAAGTATTTCAGAGATCAAATATCATATTTTGCTCTTGCTGCACTGATGGGACTCCTTCATTCTCAAAAGAAGCTCTGTGCAAAAGAAGGTCTCTCAGTCACTGGTGGCTTTGCCTACAGGGGCTGGGGGAGGAAGCCAGTTTGATTCCTTACACAAAATCCCTCAAAAAAAAAAAAAAAAAAGTGTTTCGAATAGAAAGGACTCTTTTATTCTCAAAATAGATTTATGTGTGCCTTCTATATTGAAGATAAAATATTTCAAAGGGAATTTTCCCGCATATCCCACTATACTGTTGCTTAAACATTTACAGAGCTTTTAGATGGACAATTAAGTTGTGGCACCTTCGTCCTGGAAAGCATGTAAAGTAAACTCTGCAGTGAGCAACCTTTCCACTTCTAAGAACTGTATTGCTATCCATCTGAAATGGTCAAGGAAAGTCCCTTCAGTATCTCAAGTCAGCAGACAAAACCATGCACATAGCCTGGCTGGTGGGAAAATGAAAGCTCTTCAGGGATATCACATAAAATTCTGACAAATCTGGATCCTTCTGATCCCCAAAACATGGAAGCATTCACCTAAGATGGGCTATCAGGACCTCAGCTGTTTTCCCAAAGAAAAGCTACAGAAATACTAATATGAATATAGTGTTAATTTAATTGGTTTTAAAGGAAATACCTTTTCCAGGATGAAGCCTTTTCCCCCACACCTATGATATTTACACTTTTTAAATAGGTCTGTGTAGCGAGCTTCTTTTTTCCTTCCTGTCCAGTCACTTTCTCCTTTGTGCTTTTCTGCCTGAGGGTGTGCTGCCCCAAGCTACTGATTTCTTCAAACGGGTTTTCAGAAGTGACAAAAGCCATATCTGTATGAATCTGATGAAACCTTCTAAGTGTTTGATGCTCTAGAGCAAATTAAACTGATTTTTAATGACACTTAAGGTTGTTCCTGGCTTTTCTTCACTTCCTCTTACAGTGCCACCACATAACTGACTTCATCTTCTTTCACCAAGCTCAATCATGCATTTCTATAACCTACGTGTTTGTATTTTAGTAAACCACTCGCTATGTCTTTGAGGATGAATACAGTTCAATATAGAAAAATATTGTGGAAATGCTAACTTCAAGACATAGAACAATATGGATATATACTTGAGGGTTTTTTATTATTAAAAGGTGCACAACATGGGGGAAAAGGGAACCCAAAGAGAAAATAATGTAGCACAACCCTTACCTCATTTCATGCATTTGACTACTTGACTTTTTAAACGCAAACTCATACCAGTTTAGAAATAGACTCAATTACTTTTTATAACAGCTTTTAATCTCTCAGACAGTGAATGGGTAAATTTGGCCTTTAATTTGCAATCAACACATTGATCTTGCGTAGTGATAACGTCCATCGTATAAAAAAAAAAAAAATCCTAATGTCCTGTCTCTCTTTCAAGGGTTCCTGCATCAGTTCTTAAGGACTATTGCTCTACGCTAAGCAGGACAGGAGCCCTGGTAACAACAGAGTCTTCCAAATATTAGTTTATGGAAATATTGCCCAGATGAAGAAACCTGAGCTAATTTCTGGGACTGAAGGCCATAACCTGTATCAGCATGGTGCTTCACCCGAGGCAAGAAAGAGAGATTGGAAGGGGAAAAGAAAGGAATTTAGTTAAGGTGTGGGGC
Source organism: Strix uralensis (assembly GCF_047716275.1). Classification (NCBI taxonomy): domain Eukaryota; kingdom Metazoa; phylum Chordata; class Aves; order Strigiformes; family Strigidae; genus Strix; species Strix uralensis. Next base: position 112,465,333 of record NC_133973.1, on the reverse strand, counting down.
AAAATGCTTTGGAAAACAGTTGCAGACTACTGCAGAAGTTTTAAAGTGCAGTAGCCTTGTCCCAGATAGCCTAATATGAAAACTCTGTTGCAGGTTTGTTTTGTTTCTAGTAAAAGCAACTAGTTTCAAATTGGACTTCTCATTTAAAATATGACAACTTAAAATGGCCTGTAGTTGGTTTTAACAACAAACTGCAATTTGGGTTTGCTCCAGTGATTAAAAAAACCCTTTCTTATTTTCACAGTTCACAATGCCTACAGCAGTTCTCCACCTTCTAACAAATTATGATGTCAAGCAACACTGAATTTCACAAACAGGCTGTCTGACAAGCCTGTACTACAGACACATGTTACAGAACTGGCACCCGAATGGCCAGACAAGCTGTCTTAATTGACATCTGCTCCTATTTCAGCACATGAATTATCCTCTTGGGTTATCCCATTTTCAGCTGCTTCAGAGTGGATGCCAGCTCATCATTTATCTATTTTACCATTTCCTCCATCTTCTGAGGTGGCGGAAGTGAACTGCACTTCTTGTATCCCAAACACCTGCTCTAAGCAGTAGTCAAATTCTTGACACCATCTGTTTGCAATTCAGTTTGGCACCATCTGCATCAGTGGTTGTATCTGCACATCACGATTAGTGACCATGAATGTCAAAACAGTTTACACACATAGGTATTAAAACGCATTTAACTTCTCCAAAAATAACTCACTTCAAAATACAGTAACTTTAACCATGACTATCTTGGAAAATGTAACTGACCTGTGCCTGTTTACAGAAGGGTATCTTCTTGGAGCGCTCGTTGACTAACCAATGGTGTGCTTCGGACTGGGTTTCACAAAAGCTGAGGGGTCTCATGCCACTAAATCCACAAAAAGTTACATACCAGAATAGGGAACTTAAAGATCCTTTGCCCCAGTGTGTTTAGTTGCACCTGTAGACTACCTTTTGAGATTGGATAGGGCTTAATCTGTTTTCTTAAAAAAGGGTTATCTCTTTAGAAAATGTTGTGGTTACAGCTATCCAGGATGTAGAAGAGCTGGGCTCAGCTTCATCTTCGGCCTAGTGCATTTTACAACAGCTCTGCCATAATTTTAAAAATCAGCAGGGAGAAGAATAGTATCACTTTAATACTGGGTACAAGTGGCTGTGCAGGAAGTTCCCCTTCTCCTTGCCAAAGAGGAAACAAACATGAAAATCTGTTTTACCATTTGTAGCACCTACCTTGAGGGGAACAGATCAGAAGAGTTTTGTGAGGTTTAGCCAGCAGCTATGCTCCATAAAATATATAAGCACTTGGCTAAGACTATTGTATTGGTCCTACAAACAGGACTTCATCCCCAGGCTACCCATTTGAGTCGTTTCCACCACATGTAATTTCTCTTATTTGTTCAACAACTCTTGAATTATTTTTGCGCAGGCAAAGCTACAAGAGAAGAACCTATGCCCATAAAAACTTACCATCAGAAATTCTTCTGGAAGGTAGAAAACACAGGCTAATATCTTTCAAACTGTTGAGAAACCTGAATCCTTCTCTTCTGGAGAAGACAAACCACTAAATTATGGAAAATGTAAATAGAACACCTCCTTCTTTTACAAGAAAGCGGCAGCCCCCATTGTATTTTGTGGAAACCTTCATCCTCAGGATATACATGTAGACTCTATGTCCACCAAAGTGACCCAGAGTAACCAGTCCCACCTATGTGCTGCCTCCCAATCAAGGTTAGCCTCACAAAAAGCATCAAGCCCTTGGTCTTAGAATGAATTGTATGATTTTGTCACATGCAGGTAATAAGCAAGCAGGAGATCTTAAATTGAGAAAACAGCTCAGAAAACAACAACCCCCTGCGACTTTATCAGTGCCCGGCTAGCCTAACAGCCAGTCTCAGACAGTGGTCAGCAGCTGATGCCTAAAGAAAGGCTGTAAGAACTGGGCAAAAATAACCTGATATTTCACACAGGATGCTTTCCCAGTTTTCAGAAACGTAAGCTGCAAATTGTATCACAACAGTGGCCATCAAGCAGCAAACTGAACAGGACTTCCATGTCAAGCAACCAAATTCTGCCTGTGTCCTAGATTACTTGGGATTTGATTCAAACATTAAAAATTCAGTTCTGGATGAATTCTCAGATCATAGTCAACAAAAGCATGACAAGTGCAGCTCTTCAGTTATGATATTTTCACTTAGACATGCATGCTACAAAACACTGCAAGGTCCACTGCTCCTCCTGAAACTTCCATCTTCTATTAAAGATGCGTACAGCCTGATGAAAGTCCCACTTACTTAAGAAATAACGCATTATTCTGAATTCTTCTGTGATAACATCTGAGGTCTCTGGTAAATAAATGTAGCAAATAAATACTCTAGTCTGATCCAGGTCTTCCAAGACATAAATGCAAACCAGGGCATGTTGCATCTTAATACAGTAAGTAAGGAGGGGGAAAAAATTTCTGCTCCAAAGAGTTAATGACTGCTCCATTAGTAGCTTTTAAATACTAACAAGATTTAAAGCTCTAATGCTGTGCTTGCGTGCTACATACAGCCCTCTTACTATACTGGTAAAATAAGAAAATCTTCATGTGCACTTGCTTCTTCCACACCAGATCCTTTTTTTTTTTTTTTTTTTTTCTATGTGGAAATGAGAACATCTTTCTCCTATATTGAAAGTGATTCTGATTTAGAAGGATGTAGTGAAGACAAACACCTATGTGGAGCCCACAGGAGGCCTCCCCTGGTGCCATGACCTTGCTGGACACAAAGTGTATATAGTAAACTTCACCTCTACTGGCTGTAACAAAGGAAAATGAGTGTAACTGGTGGAAACTACAGTGTTTGCCTGGAGATTAGTAAATCTAAAGTAATATTGGAATAGGCAAATGAATGTGCCCAGAGACCAGTAGTGAAAACAAGAAGAAACAGTAACAGCAAATAAGAGCAATAGGATGGTATAACCGAAAATTATTTTGTGACCCATGTAACACTCAGGAGATACCAGACACAAACCCTATGAAGGGTAAAGCAAACTTCGGGGAAAAGCCTTCAAAATCCCTAGAGGAAAAGCCACTGATAGGCTTATCTGCAGCATAAAGCACTGGTGCCTCAAGAGAGGAAGCCCTAGTGCCTTACTCTTGCTGCTGGACCCAGAACAAAGTCAGCTGCGATCGGAGCACGGGCAGCCCTACCCCATCCTGAGCAACAGAGGCCAGCATGGGTGTCCTCCTCCACTCACCCCATCAGGGTCTAGCTGTGGACAGCGCGTAACTGTTAACGGGTCATCAGTGTTTTACTTGTTATTTCAATAGCTGAAGTAGGATTTTGTTTGGTATTAATGACAAAGCAATAATCTTCTTTAATATAGTAGTTGAGTTAAAGAAGGATTTGTCTGCTTCTGTGGCACACCACCACCCACGATGCTCAGTCAACTGTCAGAGCGCACCTTGATGAAAGTCGGTGCTTGGTGGGTGGGCAAAGGGCGCTGACGGCACCGAGAGCTGCGAATCAATCCCTGCGTGCCAGAGCCAAGGCTGCCCTGGCAATTTAACACACAAGCAAGAGTCATTTTTTCTAAAAATATCAATGTCAATGTTTCCTTTAAGAACTCTGGAGCAGATTCTAAAGATTAAGATGGTAAAGGATAAAGATAATAGTAATATCTAGCAAACTTCTAAATGTAAATAACGAACGTATCTTGAGACACAAAGTGCCAGAACATTTTTAAAAAAAATAAAAGAAACCAAACCCCAAACCAAACCAAACTCTGTGTAGGTAACTATAACCTTAGTGCTTTTTTTCTTAAAATACCAACATCCTTATGTACCTAATTTTCAATTATTGTAATGTAAAAAATTGATATATACAGTGAAAGAATTTCCCTTTTCATGTATTATGAAACTTCAGCTATTCACTGTTTTCTGAGAAAGTCATACGGTGCTTCTTTAGTGCCTACATTACATACAAAAACATAACTCACAAAAACACTTGATAAATATGAAACTCATAAAATGACTGCAATGCTATCATTATATTTATGACAAAGACAAAAAAAAAAAACCCAAATCCCACTGAAGAGGACAAAAAGGATAATCCTTCCAAGATTCACAAGCATTCACAGAGTTCTGTCAAACTTGACATTGTTCCCTGCTCCAGTTCTTGCAATCTACTATTGAGAAGAAATATTAACATTAACAATACACTTCAAAACAGAAATCAGAAATAAATGGAGAAGATAAAGAGTGAAAAGCACCTTTTGGGATTAAAAGAGTACTCAAGGACAAAGAAAAGAAAGCTTGGCAGAAGGGAAGATATTTTTGGTGGCTAAAAATAGGTGGTGATGGGAAAAAGGATGGAACATGAATTATGACAGAACAAGAGAACAGCAGATAATTGAAATAATGTAAACCTTCCAAATTATATCCTGAACCGATTCTCATCAAGCTAACGATAAAGAAAGGCCATTGATCCCAGACCCAGAAAAGTAATTAGGCACAATTCCCAGATCTTCACTGGAAGTTTGACACCTAAGTAGCCAGATTTAACCACTAGGCTTCACTGTTATTCACAAATATGTTATATGCAATCTATGGATTTGTTGTGAGTTAAGTATTTATTGATATATTTAAATGCATTCTAAAAAACCTGTAACTCTATTAACCGCTCCTGAAACTCTTGAAACTTTTAGAGCAACAAAAGTAACAAGTTATATAGCTCACAGTGCTAACATTTCAAAAACTTGTGTAATATAAAAATGTCTATTTTCCTTAAGTAAGTGCAATTATAATCGTTAAAAGATCCTTATTTCACATTACTTAGCTTCACATCAAGTTATGCTTATCTGTTAAACTAAAATAACAAAAAACATTTATGAAAAGTTAGTTTAATGGGTACATGAGCCTGGGCCAAGTTTCCCAATATTATACCAATGTAGTTCCACAGAAGTTGTGATTGTCCCAATATACAACAGTCTTGTAAGGCCTGGATATAACCACACCAAATTACAGGTGACAGGTGCTTCAATTTGTGTTTATTTTATAACAGGCACACTCATAACATCAGAGTTAGAAACCTGATTTTGAAACATCAGGTCTCACTGCAGTAGAGACCACCCCTGAAATTTTGGACACAAAACAGTAGAACCATCCAGTAAAAGGCATCACAAAGGCTTTTTCCTCCAAAAATCTTACAGCAAAGAACAAAGAAAGGTTTTCTCAAGTCTAAAAAGCAATTTATTACATTATGATCTCCAGGCATTTCACCCAGATCCCTCCAACACTTAACCACAAGTTATTTGTTTGGTAGCAGCACACTTTAAAAAGAGAAAAAAAAAAAAAAAGTTTTTTCTCATCCTTCGCTTCAGGAAGCTTTATTGCACCAAAAAATCACAGACCAGGCTGTGCCGTCTCCACACCCTTGTGCTCAAGGGCACCGCACAAGGCCGCCCCCACCGTGGCCGTGGCGGCACTGCGAAGGCCAGGCCCCGCCTGACACCGCGCACAGAGCGCGGGGCCCGGCCCCAGGGCGAGGCCGGGGCAGCACGGCCCGCCGAGCGGGGCTGAGCGGCGGCGCCGGCAGGATCCGCTCTCCCTCCGCCGCCCTTCCCCCGGCACGGCAGGACGGGCTCAGGCTACGTTTCGGAGCAGCCGCGCCCCTTCACGCTGCGGCGGCGGCTGCCTCGGCCCCTTGGCACGGGCGGCCGAGCGCCCTGCCCCCGCCCCCCCCAGCCGCCATGCTCGGATCCGCGCTGCCGCCCGGATCGGCGGCGGCTGCGTGAGAGGAGACGGCGCCTCCCTGACGAGGGGGCAGAGGGGCGGCTACCGGGGCGCGGCCCCCGCTGAGCGGCTTCCCGCCAACAATGGCGGCGGCCCAACGCTCCCGCGCCCGCCCTTTCCAGGCGCTGGCGCGCGGGGGGGGAGGGGCGGGGCGGGGCTCCCGCCTGGGCCAGCGCCCCGAGCTGCGCGCGCAGCGCCGCCAGCTTCCCCTTCGCTTCCCGCTCCCCGCCCCGGCCGGGGCGCGCGGACGGGCGCGCGCCGCTGTGACGCCGCTGGCGGGCGGGGCCGGGAGAAGCGGGTGGGCCGAGACCGCCGGCTCGCGGGGCAGCAGCGCCACCTGGCGGGCGGCGGCGCCCGCGGCCCGAGCGCGCACCCTGACGTCCCGGGGGGGAGGGGGCTCGGCAGCGGCCGGGAGGTGCGGAGGCGCCGGGTGGGGGCACCGGAGCGCGGCTGTGGCCTGCCCGCTGCCCCTGCCCGCTGCCCCTGCCCGCTGCCCTACCCGCTATCCCTGCCCGCTGCCCTGCCCGCTGCCCCTGCCGCGCCCCGCCCGGCAGCCGCTGGCCGGGGGCAGCCCTCAGGGCTCTCTGAGGAGGAGCAGCGCCGCGCGGGCTGCGCTGCAGTCAGCGGGAGCCGTTCCTCCAGAGGGCGAGGCTGAGCACTAGAGCCGGCCCTGCGGGACCGATCGGGCCGTCCCCATTGTCTTCAGGGCCGTGGCCTCAACGCCTCCAGGGGCGGGCGGGAGGAGCCGCCGGGTGCCCGGGCCGTGAGGGGGGACGCTGAGCCGCCCCCTGCCTCGCTCCTTCCTCAGCAGCCTCCCCCGTGCGTTGTCTCAGTATAAGAACTATCACAACTGGGGCTGCCTTGGCTCCTTCATGAAATGGCTCTTGCACAGGCCTGTGCCTCAGTTTCCCCATTATAAAAGAGCGCTTCTGCGAGGAAGACCTGCTTCATGCAGAGCTGGCGTGCGGAGCCTGCCGCTGATGCCTTGCCTGCCCAGCTAAGCGGAGGTAGGCAAGGCTTAAAAGTAATCCGAAGACAATCAGATTTTCAGAAATATTTCTACAAGTTTACACACAGGTGGGAAGTTAACTGCTTTTACATTCAAAGCTACAGCTTCTGCCGTACAAGCATTGCACTTAAAAATGGCTAACTGCACGTCTAAATAGTTACATACACGTATTTTTGAAAATTAAATCCATAATGTTCTACACATAATGTTCTGTCCCTTTGCTGTACCTGACATATGCCAGAATAGATTGCGCTGGCTCAGTCAAGACTGGTTCTGTTCAACTTCAGAAAAATATGTCAAATCTGAGATTTGATTAGATTGCCTTGATTTCAGTAGTCTTATGAATAATAGGAACTGCATGGATAATGTCAGACAGTTACAAATGTAAAATTTACCCAGATTCTCAAAGCTAGGCAATATTGGCTGTCAGAAGCACACGACTGAAATCACAATTGTGTTTGAACCATTTGACTGTACCGCATTGTGCCTTGGGACAGTTGATCGCTTTTGTTAGTGGTGAGACAGCCTGAGCTCAGCTCTGATGTTTGAACACAAAAGGAGACTTCAGACAAGAGAGAAAATTCTTCAAACTCTTAGATTTCAGCACAGCTCAAGAGAAGAATGTCTTCAGAATTGAGCGTTTCTGAAAGCATTTAAGATTTGCTTACTGGCTTTGACATATTAAAATAAGCCCAAGTGGGCAGATTTGGACAGTCTCATTTTTTATTTTTCTGGTGATATGAAAAGGTTTTTCTTCAAACTCCAGTAGATTTTGAGGCATGAAAGGGGAGTATATGGGATGGGAGGAAGGCTAGAAATGCTGGATGCTGGAAGCTGAAGTCAGGCTGTAGTCACAGTTCCTTTAATTACCAAAGTGAAGTCTGGCAAAGCGTCAAATCCATATTTGGAGGATCAGCCTCCTAGCTTGACATCATGACACTCAGGAGAAGCAGGTAGAACAGAGAATCAAGGCTTTGAAGCCTGAATTTGAATCCTGTTACAGTACAGCTCCTGGTGTCAGAGGAGATTAATTTTGTCATTTGTCCTTTGTCATTTGGTTCAACACAAATGATAATAAATACAAATTATACAAAAGAAACAAATGATAATAAATAAATTTTGTTATTTGTCCTTTGTCATGTGGTTCAATACAAGTGGTAATAAACAAAACTCCAATTTCTATTCTTCCTTTATAAATAAAACTCAAATATATTGGACCACATCAATCAATATATTTTTAAATACCTTTTAAAAATCAGTTCTCTTAATTTTCTTTCAGAATGGTCTAGTTTTCTAGTTTCATTTACTTTTTGTAATAGACCTTTCCTAAGGGTTCATTGTCGGAGTTTATAGTTTCAATTAACGTGCTAAATGTATTTTTTCCTCTGAGTTTTTTCCATTCTATTTTAATGGTGCTTATATGTAAAGTAATTATACTTTAAGAAATTATTTCATATTTTCTCTCTTTTTTTTTTGCTTGATGTTTTAAGAGAATAAAGTCATAGTGTTTTGCCTTGGTGTTGCTCAACTGCTGCGACATTTCCCCCACAGCTTTTGAGTATTTTAGATAGTTTCAAGCCAGTTTGAAAGATGGGAAGATATATCAGAGAGATCAAACTTAAAAGTTTAATCAAAATTTGTTGCTGAATAGACACAAGAGACTCAAATAACTGCCCACTGTAAGCTGAGGATGAGATATCAGCCCATATTATTTCTGAGCAGCTGCCAATGAGCATATATGGGCTAACGGGCCAGGCGGTGAAAGGATACCTGTAGCTAAAGCACATGTTGTCTCTTGCCAGAATCATGGGGAGGTTGGGGAAATTCTGGGGAAGGGAAAGTAGAGGAGACATGGGCAAGTGTGGAGGAAATAGTGGGAGGTGGAAACGAGATAATGCAAGAATGCCGGGAGAGGACTGGAGTATGGTGGAAAAACACTGAGTGCTGGAGAGTGGATGGAGAAGCAGTAGGTGCTGAACAGGGTGAGCCAGGAGGCATTAGCTTTGCAGAATGTCAGTGTGGTAATCTTAAATCTGAAAACCACTTTGGAACAATTCTTTACTTTTCTGAAATAATCATCATGGGGTGATTAGGTGAATTCTGTAGAAACAGTGGGACAATACATTTTCAATTCCTAGCCTGAGACACTTGATTTTATAAATGACTTCTTTTCCATCATGAAGGGCAATTAGTCCCTGATCAATAAATTGAAGAAAAATACATTGTGAGGGAGCTGATGGGTTGTTCAGTTCTTATTCGATAATTTTATAGGATTTGTGTCACTCATCCCACATGCTGTTATATTTTTTCAGAAGGAAGAAAGGGGTTTCTCAACAGCTTCTGTTTAGGTGTCAGCCCTGCCAAGTTGCTCCTTGCAGAGCCTCGATGAATTCAGTGAACTTCATTAGAAACCCATGTCTTGCAGTCAAGGATCAAGACAGGGATGTAGTTAGTTCCTTTCTGAATGTCAGCCAGGAGGAAGAGTAGTGGGTTAAGAAAGAACAGTTGCATAAAAGAAAATAATTATTTTATGTGGCAAATTTGCAGCAGATAAGTGCATCATTGAAAATCTTTTCTGGAAAAAAAAACATTAGGAGTGAGTAAGTAAACTAAATGTATCTGTAACTAAAGATACAGTTTAATGCAAACAGTAAAAATTACTATTTCTTTTTAAGTTTTGAATTCGCCAAAGTTAAAGGGAGGTGGGAGTAAGTTTGAGTATGCTGTTGAAATAACGGTTGGACTAGATGATCTTCAAGGTCCTTTCCAACCTAGATGATTCTGTGAAATCAGAAATATCATTATACTTGGTGACTAGATAAAACTAGCTCCAGGTATTATTTATGGTACATGTACATTGTTCAGTTTTTAGTGGTTTGTATCCCCTGTTTTAGAGGGCTTGTGAGTTGTGGCATTTCAATTACAAGAAGCTTGTCAAAATGACATAAGGACACTGATCATAGCAACAAATAAATCTCCTTGTGTAAATTTTTGGAAGTGAGAGAGATGAGTGAAAGAGTACATTTTTCTTTTCATTGTCTAAGTCTCTTAAATCCCTGCACTTATTCAGATGGGATGTCCCTCTGGAGCTCTTCAAAGATACCAATGTCTTTTCCTCTGACTGTATTAGGAATTTATGTTCTTCATTTGACAGACTGCTTTCTCTATAACATGGAAACTGGATACGTTCCCTAACACCCAGCTCCAGATAATTTTCTGCTGATGTTTGAACTCTGTGTTGAGGCAAGACCTAGTGTGCACCATCTCCACTCCCACTCCCTCTTGTCTTCCTCCCACATCCCTAGTTTCTCTCGGAAGAATATTTAATTATGAGAGCAGCAAGCCTATTCCACCAGGCCTGGTGGATGATCAGGAACCATAGCTATTTAGATACCTACATTTTAGATTAAAATTTATTGCCTAAATTATAGAGATCAGATTTCACTCCTCCCTCCCTGATAAAACCAGCAAAAGCTTTCAACATGGAGAAGCATATAGTATTAAAGTTTTGAACAGGCCACAGGCTCTACCAATGACACTTCCTGCAAGTCACCTCTCTGTGTTTCTGGTTCTTTTTTTTCACTACCTTTTGTTTGGTAAACTGAGATTTATGTTCCTCCTATCTGCCTATGCTAAAATCCACAGTATCAGGTGTGCTACTATAATAATCTGCTGTAGTTTATGCTTTTTCTTTTTCCTCTAAATGGCTAGAATACCCATGGAAAATGTAGAAAATAAGGAGCTGAAGGAATTACGTAGAGTTTAAATGCTGAATTTCAGATCATCACCTAATGCACAGGAACAGTCATCTGTCTGTGCATGCGTATGTTCCTTATTAATTTATGTAGTACGTATTTTGTCTTACATTTTTAATTGTTAATGCTAGTTATCTACATAAAGTTTTCAGAATTTTAACTACGTTTCTTCTTTCAGAGATCAGAAACAGACATAAATACCATGTGAGTGATCAAAGCAACTTTCAGAAACGTAACTCTTCATGGTATTTGTAACTATTAATGGTATTTGTAAGTAGCTGAATCTCTGTCTCGCTAGGATTAAAAAAAAAGTAACGGTGAAGTATGTGGAAATGTTGTATAATTACTATATAATATTGACTTGTGTATTTTGCTCCCCTTGGATATCTTACTTTATGAAGACTCTTTCATGGCTTTTTTAATCATAAACATAGTAGTGATTATAGATTTTAGCATGTCCTTTTTAGCTTGGGAGAAACCTAACTCTGTTAAAAACCATAAAACACATCGTGTTAAACAAATCAGTTTGATGTCAATTTTGAAGAAAAGTTGTTTGATAAAGTACCCTTAGGCATCATTCTTGGAGGAGGATAATAATTTCTGTATCCCCAGAGCATTTAACCATATTGCTTATACCATATAAATATTTTTGTATAACACAAAGGTTGGAAAATGTGGCCTAGAGCTCCAAAAAAATCTGTTTTACTGTAACAGTATGATGGTCACTAAATAGCAACAACTACTGTTACCAGAACCTTAAGGTTCAGACATATTCCCTGTTCCTTGCTTCAGACATCTGCTGGAATGAGAGGGGTTGAGAGAGAGATGTGATCTGTAGCAGCTACTTTTACAAACCTACAGAAGTTCTGCAAAATCTTTAAGACACAAATGCACTAAAGATGTTCTGAGGCAGGTGAAGCTGTAAATACGAGCCTGCCCCAGGGTTTCGCTTATCAAGCAGATGTTTAGCCTAACCATTATTGACTTCTAATATACAATATATTTTGAGTACTTTAGTGTTATTTGCACTTGCCTGGCTCTTTGTGAAGGACCATAACTGAAAGCATCTGAAAATTCTGTTTATATATGTTAAGGTATTTGGAAAGCCTTATTTATATTTTAAAAAGTAATGGTAATAAAAAAAAACCATGAAATCATTATTGTTTGGAATTACAAAGAGAATTACAAGAAAGAGAAAAAAAAAAAAACCTGCTGTGGGATAATTATCAGCAGTGATATTTTCTATTCACAAATATTTCAGTTCCATGTCATATGAAATATTGTAACAAAACTCCATCAACCACAATAATCCAAACAGAAAGATCTGTTGACAACCCTGGCAAATAACTGAAAACAAACAATTCCTAGCCTAATTTAAGGTGGCTAGGATTTCAGCTGGTTCCTCCGATTATGTATCTCAAAAAAGGTTTGAAAAGTATATGTTGAAATGTAAGAGACTTAACAATAGTAAGAATGAGCAACATCTCTCTAGCAAAATGCAGTACAATGTAGAATTGCAAGATTTGCAGGTTTAAGAGGCATATCTAGATATCCTTGCAGAGAAGGCTTTATGTGCTGCATTAGCACCTGGGCTATATCCACAAATTCTGGGATAAAAGTTGGAAGAATCATAGTTTGTATTTTAATAGTTTGTCTAAAGTAGTCTTGATAATTTGTTGAGGAACTTAAAAGCGTGACAAACTCTCCCAATTGCTTTCCAATCGCGCTCACCTCCGTATAGTCCTGTTGTGATATTGCCACCTTTTTTTTAAAAAAAAAACCAACAACACAAGGGGAAATGGACTAGAGCACACTTAGAGAATGTGCATAAACTGATCAATATATAGTTTAGCCTTGCTGGAAAAAACCCTGTGTAGACAATACAGAAACCAGCTGAGTTGCAACCCAGTCAATATATGTTTAAATTTAAAATGCCAAAGTGACAGCAATTTTATTTGGAATCTAAGTGATGTATTTATTTTCTTTTAATTTAATTGATATTTGTCAATTCATCAAACTTGAATTACTTTTCAAAGATAGGTTAATTTTGACAACCTTCCTTTGGGGAAAATACCTTTACCTGCCAGTTAAGCTCTACAAGCTCCTTAGTATCCCATCTAGCAAGCTGCTGGAGGCTCCTGATGTATCACTCCCAGGCTAAGGAATCATTCGCTGTCATGGGCAATTTTGAATCTTTGGGGAGTTTTTTTCTGAATTGGAATAACCCCAAATTTGAAAATAAGTACTTCCTTTGCAAAACTGAATGCTTTTATTTGCCATGCTATACCTAGAAGGGTTTTTTTGGTATATACCACCAATTTTAAATTGGATGCATAAACTAAATTTTTCTTCTTACTTTTGTCCAGCTTTCAACCTCATGCTTGCTGCTTTTACACATTCATTTTAATTTGCATCGGAATTAAATGCTGTGTTTTCTGAGCTGCTTGAGTGACCACTCCTTAGCATTTGCAACCGTTAGAATACAATTTCCAAATAAGAAAAGAACACCCATCAAGAAGGTCTAGTCTTTTTTTAGCATTATCTGCATTCCATGTAATGCCATTTAAACTGATTTTCTTAAGAACTTTATACAACACTGGAAACATTGCGCAGAAGAGAAGATGATCTGAGATAAAAACTGTAAATGTATACATTCCAACTTTTAGCAGTTCTTACTATTTTAGTGTTTGTATTCATGGTAAATTCTTTTATTTAAAGAAGATTTATATGAGAACATTGAAGTGGCAATTTTAGAGTTTGCTGTCTGTCACTCACATGCAAAATGCAAGCTTTGTCATGTCTGAAAAGTTAGGTTTCAAAAGCATTTTCTGAACCTGTATAATGCACTTTTACCTTTATTTCAGAAAGAACTGAGTTCGTCCCTGCTTGCTTGGAATATTGGGGGTTTCCCACTAAGGCTTTTTAAACCTGTTTCTCTCTTTTAGCATTCCTCTTCTTTTTTTATTTAACTCAGTGGCATTTTGTGTCCCCCAAGATAAGAGTAAAAGCCTTGTCCTTACAAGGCTTGGACAAATCAAGATAGCACATGATATACAAAACACAAAATGGAGGTCTATCTTGACAGCCCTCTTGCATAAGAGATACTTGATAGTATTGCAACTTGTATTTAAAAGAAAGAAAGAAAAAAAAAGCAGGATCTGTGGAATACTTTTGTCTTCCAGGGGTAATCTTTTTTAATTTAATCATCTTTCCTCTCCCAAAAATGATCATGTTCCATATATCTATGTCTACAGTTATTTCTAATATCTTAGTAAACTCTGATACCAGCAGATAAAAGTACAGCTTGAGGTGAACTCTTGGAGTCTAGATCCTTAGTTGCACAAATACGTGGTATTTTGCTTTCTCTCAGTAGAGGCACTGATCTTGGTCAGGCATGTTGTTAAAAAAAAGAAGTCTGTATATTCTTTCTTCTAGTTACTGGCTTTGCATACTTCTTTCTTGGTCTTGATGTATGATGTACATATTACAGGATGAAATACATACAAGTTGCAGTGTTATATTCTGTTGTTTCTTGGCAGGTTTAGCAGCTTTTTTTACATTTTAATTTAAGTAAAGCGGTCCCCAGCCTAACTGCAAAGGCTTTTGCCACAGTGCAAAATCATCATTACATAGCTACTGAAGTTTCACCATTATACTGTTTGAATAGGAGTAATAAATATTGACTGCAAAACTTACAGTAGGTTATATACCATATCATTAACTACTTCATCACAAAGATTAGATTAAGGCCAATGTTTCTCTGAATATACAGTATAAATAAGCTGTTAAATCTTTGACACTAAAACATTACCTATTCTAGATCACATTTTTGAAACACTGGATTGAAAGTGTAAATGTCAGAGAATTTCAGAATCCGTAGAAAGCACAGATAAAGAGACCCCAGTAATACAATCCAAAAGTCCGGTGAGATTTTACTGAAGTTAATTTCTGGAAGAGGAATGTTTCAAATGCAGCCTCTGGTCTCAATGTCCTGTCCAGTTTATTTCTGGAGAACTGCAAGCTAATTCAAAGGAGGTTTCCCTTCACTGCACAAGTCTTAGCTCCAAGATAATTCAAAACTGGGCAGGACTTTTAGTTTGGAGTAAAACTTGGATAGGTAAGAGCAGTCTATTTCCGTTTTTATTACAATTTAAAATACTCCATAGTTGCAGTGATTGTTAAGAAAACCCTTGAGGGTGATGATATTCTCTCCTACAGAAAATAACCACATAAGAATGTCATAAAAAGAAATCCCAGATCCATCGTCCTAAAATTTCTATGAAGTTCATATTAAAAAAGTTTTAAAGTTTCTCTGAAATTATTTCAAACATGGACCTCAGTGTTTGCACAGATCACTGGTTATATGATAGCTGATACCAAAATGATCATAGATCCCTGGGCATGTCAAATCATATGATAGTCTGTGGTCCCACGGTACTGCCAAGGAAATATGTCCATTAGAATATCAAGCTAACATTATTTTATTGGAATTTCACACAAAGAAGGACAGAGGGATGCTAGGTATATCACTGGAATCTGATTTTATTAACTGGGCGTATGTTACCTAGGAAGAATTTTCAAAAGCAGCCAGATGCTTTATAGGAAATGCCACAAACTCAGTGGTACTTTTGTGCATGTGAGGAAATTTGTAATTCATTTTTCTTACTCCCATGCAAGAACTTTGCCATATTATTAAATACACTTTGCAGGGATGTTAATTCAATAACATTCTGTTTCTTTTTCTTTTTTTTTGCTATACTGCAGTTCTATTGCTGGACTTGAAAAACATACCAAATCCTCACTTCTCAGCCAAATAATCTTGAAAATACAACCCAACTCGGTCCCCTTATCTTTTGCGCAAGTTTCCAGTCTCACAAGTTGCTCTGCTTATTGTCCATCCCACAGTTTATCCAGAATCTCCATCTGCACCTTGAAGGAATATCTTAATTTCAGTGGTAAGCAGATTAACAGATTTCTGCATGTTTCTTCTGGTTCCCCTCACCTAAGACCCAGTCTGCAATTCTCGCAGGTGCCTATTCCCGTGCTCTGACAGAGGAATGTAGTTCATCAGAGCCTTGATTTAGACAGGACTTATTTTCTGTTGACTTTTGCTCTGCTTCTGTAGAGATATGTGAAACACTTGAATGGTCTCACATTGCACAGGTTCCAGATATTTTCAAGTATTTGTAAAGAAGAATCTTGTTATACCTCTTTTATTTTATGGGCTTAGTGCGACCATAAACACATAATCCTTTTTTACATTTTCTGGCAAGAGCAATAGTAATATCTCTGTTTCCTGAGGTGGCCATATGATTCTGAAGTATTCAAATACACAACAAATAAAGGAGTCAATATCTGAAAAAGTCATAACCCAAGTTACATATGATGAATACTCTCCCTTTTTAGTATAATGCAGCAATTGTGATTAACTGTTTATCCTCTTGAAGCTTAAAGATACATATAAACCATGCACTAATAATTACGAACAGGCTAAAGCAGGAGTTCCCAAAATTTTTTGAGGACCCTCTTAATGTGTGTGCGTGGGACCACAATGAGGCTGTGCAACAACATTCATCGGCAGCACAGTATCTTCTCACCTGGATAGCTACAGCTAGGATGGGCAGCATAAAACTTTTGTCAGACACTAGCAGCAGATAGTTGCACTTTAGAAACTGTTAGCCTAAAGATCTTTCATCATGTTATGAAAACTACTTAAGGGCCAAAGTTTTACATGTTGACTTGAACAGCCCAAGAGTTTCACCCTGTGCAATGTAACTCAATAATCCCCTTCTGTAATTTCATATTACCTAATTCAGCACCAAGCTGAAATAGACTTTGTAAATTTTCTGAAGGAGTTTGAAAGTCAAGGTGAATTGTCTTTTTGACTAATTACCTGATTTTCTTCATTAGTTTGTCCTGGAATTTTAATTTTCTCAGAATCTCACTATATAAGTAATATATATCATATACTGTACATTTTTTGAGAGTGATGGTATTCTGCACCGCAAATTATTCCAAACTGCATGAAGGGTCAATTCCAAAAAAGGCCTCTGAATTTTTTGAGTGCTAGTCCACCTATCACATGGAGGTTTGCTTATCAGTTTTGCTTTTGAAAAAGGACAGATTTGTCCCCTCGTATTACAACTTTTCTTTGGGAGGATTTTGGCAGAGCTCAAGCTGGGACTGCTGAAAATAGTTTATAGGATATTTTTTACAAAACCAGAGTGCATATGTTTTCTCCAGTCTCAGCCCAGCAGCCATTAATGCCTGCTGAAGACAATCTTGTGATTTGAAAGACAGGTATCTGCTGATGTCAAGAAAGTGCATCTTTTCTGGGGGCATACAGATTTTTATTTCTTAATTCTCTATTAAAGAACAGTGAATCATGCATGTTTATTAAAATGTGCTAGCATCATGCAAGTATACTGAAGAGATAAAGGACAGTCATTTTGATAGTATCTACATATTTTCCTACGTGATTCCAATATACCAATTCTCTTCAATATGGTCTTTCAGCATATCCTTAAATTACTATTCCTGTTATAACTTTACTGCTATTTTTCAAAGTTCCTATAATTTCACAGTAGAAACAACCATGCAGCTAATTTCCACTGAAGTAAGATGCAAATTTAAATTTACTGCTGCCTCCATTCCCAATAAGTAGGACACAACATATGCCATATCCTAATGGGAAATGGTTACATTATTAGGAATAATGAGATTAAAGGAAAATTACTCTATGCAAAATGCTATGTTCATCATTAGTCCCTCAAATTTGTGAAATTAATAAAAGAGTCTTTCTTGTAACTTAACAATTAAAGTCCCTAAGACAGCATTTATCTGACTTTATTATTAAGAACTGATTGTGGTTAGTTATTGACTGGTAATGATGCATCATTGCTAAAGTACTCAGGAATTCTCCAACTCCTTTTCCGAGCAGGCAGAAAACAAACATAAATGCTAGAAACTGCAAAGTTCGACTCACTGTGTCTCCACCTGTCAGCTCTAGCGAATGTATAATTGAAATACAGAAAGTGCAAATCTCACAGACACATAAAGGAAATTAGAATGTACAAAGCTCAGTGCATCACGCCTGTCTTAGACAAGTCATTTCCCATTTTCTTCCCCTTAACTTCCTACTCTGTTCTCCCTGGGTATTGTTATTTCAGCGCTTGGCTCTCCTACCTGGGTAGACATCCCATGTCTGCAGAAGATGAACAAAAAGGAGATAATAATAACAATGGTATTATTCCTCATGAAGAAGTCATCGCAAGTTTGCAACCACTCTCCTCCTCTAGTTTGGGAGTGCCAGTTTCATAGGGTAAAGAGAAGAACAAACTTCCAAAGTATGGGAGGAATGGGAGAAGGAATTTGTGCTTCACTCCAGTATGTTCTTTACTAGTTTTTGCTCTTGTACAACTGAATTAGTGAATGAGAAATTATTGCAGGGCAATTTTCAGATAGCTTAAATTCCAACTAAGTTCCAGTGCCTCATTAATGAAAACAGCAAAGTAACTTTCAGAAAAGTGCTTCAGAGAGGCAAAGCAAGGCACTGAGCAGGAATACAAGAGGTGCAAGGACTTAGCAGAGTTTAAGCCATCCAAATATAAGGGTAAGAAGCTTACTTTGGCAGGCCCAGTTATTGATCATAATTGTAGGCTTGACTAGTGCTCTGTTTTGATCATTTAAATTGAATGAAATGATCTGAATAAATCAAATTCATTCTCAAAGACTTAAAACTTTCTGATTACTTTCTCATTGAGCATGATTACTTGATTAAAATATTTACAAGCCACAGAGAATAGACATCTTTTAAGGAATCATAATTAACTTCAAAGACTGGCTTTGAATAAATTTTTGTGGATTTATCTTCTCCTGCATGTCTTGTCTATTTATCTTGTCTTGCTCCTTTGGTGAACTTCTGGTGTTTGTGAAAAGAATGAAAACACAGGCCAGAAGCAGACAAAATGTAGGACAGATGCTATGGAAACTTCCATATTACATCTCAGGAAATGATTCCAGCCTGAATCTGAACTCTCGTGGTCTAAACTGATAGAATGATTATCAAACTTGTCACTCAGTAATGGTTGTATAATGAGGATAAAATGTACCTACCTGTAGTGCAAGCATGGAACAAGGTAATTAATGAAAATAAGTGAATAATTAAAGATAGAGAAAGTGGAAATCCAGATTATCCATCTTCCTGTCAGTAAAGGACTGTTTTCTGTAACCATTTCCACAGTTCAGCTGTCTTAGCTTTAAATGTCAAAAGCAATGGAGCTTTCACAAATCTCCTTTAGAACACTACAGTTTCTCTTAAAGATTTACTCATGGTGAAAGGTGATGGCACAGCTACCCCATTAACACTACCCAGTGCTGTACACAGAGACTGGGTCTCCTGACATTGTACTGGCCACTGCCATGACTGTGCAGTCTCCTCCAAAAATCTTTGAGTTTACAGTCTGAAGGCCAAATCCTGACAAAGATATTAATTGTGAATACTACCTTAATTACCTAAATTATCTGTTTGGGTCATCTTGTCTCCGTTACTCCTAGGGAGGGGTATTTCACTCTTTCTTTGACCCAGCTGAACAATGTAACATTCAATGCAAATATTAGACCATCAGCATCATGCTTTAAACCAACAAGCAGGTTTGGTTTAGATTTTCCTAAATGTGTTGGAAGAGGCATGATGTAAATATGTGTGCAACTCGAGCCCCCAAAAGGTCTCCCAGGTTCCTGTGTAAATACTAGCAGATTTGATGCTCTGGGCCTGACATGCTGCGTACCAGCTCACACAGCAGAAATGGCAGAGCACAGGGGAAAACAGTAAGACAGAGGCTCCCTTAATGAATTCCTCCTGAATTAGGAAGGACTCATTTCTTTAAGAAACAGTTCTTTTTCTAGGATTCTCCCGGAAGTTACACCTATATGCCACACTTGCCAATAGTTAGTTCTTCAACCTTTCCAGATGTATTTTAGAAAGAGGTGACCATGTTCCATCAACCAGCAGCTCTGAGAAAAGGACTCATTTGGAGAACCCCGAATGTCCAGTGGGGAGAGATACCCAGTACGTGGTCCTGGCGCAGACACCAGGAGGCTGCAGAGGGGCTGCTGGAGCACCTAGCACATCTTGATGGTTAGCTCTAAGTGGTTCCTTGCCAGCATGTGGGCTTCCTGGCTTTCCCCCTTCTCTCTCTGACACAGTAGAAGAAGCTGTGACAACTCACTTAGGTGCCCTAAATAATGTCAACAGCGACAGAAACCTTTTTGGCTGTTATAATAGCTAATATTGCTCCCCAAAGAGGTGCTTTCAAACTGTCCCAGAGAGGATTTCCAGTTTGCTGCTGTGTTGGCAAGACTATGCTTGCCTCTTTGAAGCAGCAAACATTAGTAGGCTTTCTATACAATCACTGAGGTGAGGGAAGATCCGTGACAATCCACTTTGTCAAGAATATGATTTCATAATACTTTGTTTTGTCTAATATCTTTATCAGGGACTGTAGTGACAGGATGAAAGGTTACAGTTTTTAACTGAAAGAGGTAAATTTATATTAGATACTAGGAAGAAATTCTTTAATGTGAAGATGGTGAGACACTGGAACTGGTTGCCCAGAGACGTTGTGGATGTCCCTCCCTGGAAGTGTTCGAGGCCAGGTTGGAGAGGGGTTTGAGCATTCTGGTCTAGTGGAAAGTGTCCCTGCCCATGTCAGGGGGGTTAGAATTAGATGATCTTTATGGTCCTTTCCAACCCAAACCATTCTATGATTCTATGATTTTATGAAATATCTTCAATTTTTCACTTGACTGAAATCCTAGTCCTGAAAGCAACACATCTTATTCTGAGACTCTGTAAGGATAGGATAAGATTACTGATGTGAAGTTGCGTAGTAGTTCCTGGTTAAATATGGTTATCAGCTGTGTCCTGCTCAGTACAGTTTGAAGAAATGGCAATCTAGAAAAATGTTTCAGAAGCTATTCTGAATAATTTATTGCCACTGCATACTGAGCTGGCTGCATGCACAAAGAGAGTATGTAGTTTCATATGAAGACTTGAAGTAAGGAAGAAAGGAAGAATGGCTCAAGATACTTTTTCAGAATTGCCAAGAAAATCTCTGGACAGAATAAAACAAATAATCATATAATCATAGAATCGCTTAGGTTGAGACCTTTAAGATTACCAAGTCCAACCATAAACCTAACACTGCCAAATCCACCACTAAACCATGTTCCTAAGTTTTAAATACCTCCAGGGATGGTGACTCAACCACTTCCCTGGGCACCCTGTTCCAATGCTTGACAGCCCTTTGGGTGAAGAAATTTTTCCTAATATCCAATCTAAGCCTCCCCTGGTGCAACTTGAGGCCATTTCATGTCATCCTATTGCTTATTACTTGGGAGAACAGACCAACCCCCACCTCGCTACAGTCTCCTTTCAGAAAGTTGTAGAGAGCAATAAGGTCTCCCCTCAGCCTCCTTTTCTCCAGGCTAAACAACCCCAGTTCCCTCAGCCGCTTCTCATAAGACTTGTGCTCTAGACCCTTCACCAGCTTCATTGCCCTTCTTTGGACATGGTCCAGCACCTCAATGTCTTTCTTGTAGTGAGGGGCCCAAAAACTGAACACAGTATTCAAGGTGTTGCCTCACCAGTGCCGAATACAGGGGGACAATCTCTTCCCTTGTCCTGCTGGCCACCCTATATCTGATACAAGCCAGGATGCTATAGGCCTTGGCTACCTGGGCACACTGCCGGCTCATATTCAACCATCTGTCAACCAACACCCCCAGGTCCTTTTCCGCCAGGCAGATTTCCAGCCACTCTTCCCCAAGCCTGTAGCATTTCATGGGGTTGTTGTGACCCAAGTGCAGGACCCGGCACTGAGCCTTGTTGAACTTCATACAGTTGGCCTCAGCCCATCGATCCAGCCTGTCCAGATCCCTCTGTAGAACCTTCCTACCCTCAAGTAGATCAACACTCCTGCCCAACTTAGTGTCATCTGCAAACTTACTGAGGGTGCACTCGATCCCCTTGTCCAGATCATTGATAAAGATATTAACAGAACTGGCCCCAGTATCGAGCCCTGGGGAACACCACTTGTGACCGGCTGCCAACTGGATTTAACTCCATTCACCACAACTCTTTGGGCCCAGCCATACAGCCAGTTTTTTACTCAGCGAAGAGTACATCCATCCAAGCCACGAGCAGCCATTTTCTCCAGGACAATGCTGTGGGAAAGGGTGTCAAAGGCTTTACTAAAGTCCAGGTAGACAACATCCACAGCCTTTCCCTCATGCACTAAGCGGGTCACCTTGTCATAGGAGATCAGGTTAGTCAAGTAGGACCTGAATATTAGAAGGACATGCATGAGTGATGTAAAAAAATTCCCATTCAGGATAGAAGGGGAGTTTTTCAAGGATGGTGGGCAGAGAAAACATATCTGTAATGAGGGTACAGAAACTCACTGGTGTGTTTAAGGAAGTACAGTCTTAGCGATGATGTTACCTAGATCACCATCCCAAAATGAGAAATAACATTAACAATATTTCAGACATGTATATAGGCTTGTTTTTAAATCTTTAAAATTTTGCTTCCCCAGTTGAAATAAATGCTATTTTTAATTTAGGAACTCTATTTGGGCATTAAATGTACCACTGATTACAGACTCCCGACAAGGAAAAAAAGATTGCCAAATTTAGATTTGATGAGAAAGCACAGGAAATATATATGAGACTGGTTTAAGGGTGGAAATGCAAGGACCATACTGAATTTATAAATTGAACAGAAGTATCATTTATCTTGTACCACTCAGAACAGGCAGATGCTGTATGCCTTTGGAAAAAAAAGAAAGAGCTTTTTTATTTTAATGGGCACCGTTGTGTGAATTGTTTTCAGCAGAGTTTCTTCCACTTCTAGCAGGGTTGGCAGCATACACAAGTTGTATTTTTTCCATTTTCCCTCTACTTGTTTACTTTATGGTGTACTTGGAGATTTGATTCTGCTTATTAATTAGAATGAAACAAGAAGTTCAACAATTATCACTTAAACGCATGTAACAAGTATTTGAGAGGAGATTCAGAAGGGCCGGTGCTCCCCAGCTTGGACAAGGTGATGGCCTTTCCTCCTTTCTATACATAAAATAGGAGATTTGCAGTCAGTAAGAAGTATATTTACTTAGGAATGCCCCTGCAGGGTAGATCTTAATCGCTATTTCACTGTGAACTCTAGTAGCAAGGATTTAGCCAGGATCTTGGTCAGGGTGCTGTGTGTGATAGCCTGTATCTGTATGGCCAAGGTGATTTGTTTGTTATATTATTTTTAAGTCTAAGGCTTAGCAGTAATGGTTGCATTTAACAACATTTTTACACCATACTGTCTTTATTTAGCTAATTTCTTTCCACTAGAAAGACATTTTTCCACAGCTCCATTTCTAAATAATAGAAATAAGTAACTTGACAATGAGATACATTTGCTTCAACCAGAATCATGGGGGGAGTTTTTAGTCTGAATAGTAATGCATGACTGCTGCTAAAATTTGAAAGGCAAGATAATCCTTTTTTTTAAATTCTTGGAGGCTTTCCTAGAATGATACATACTTATTTACATAGAAATAAAAAATCAAAACCAGGACTGCATCATTGCATCTGTACAGTTTTTGAAATGTTTTGACACATTCGCTGAGATTTACTAGGTAATTTCACATGCTTGTCTGGCAATTTATAATCCATTATTTTGCACTACAAGCTGCATCCTTGAGTTTATTTTATGGGATAGACATAAAGTAAAATAATTGACAACAGCCCCTGGCCTCTCCCTTTTATCTATGACAATGACCTTCAGTGAACAGAATCCAAGGGATGTTGTGCATGCATTTTGATATATATTTATATTAATGGGAATGTTTCTGAATAAATGAGGAAGCAAGACTTGGCTTAGGGTAGTGTAACAATGCAATTATTTAATAAACCATGTGTCACAAGAATCTTTCAGGGTCAGTATTGCATCAAAAGGTGCACTGTTTTGGAACCATCGTTGGGCCTTGGTTTTCTAATATTAGCTGCTGAGAAAAAAATTGGTAAAATTGGGCTTATTTCTCTGTGAGCTGATGGGTTTCTGCAGTAAAGTTGGGATATGTATGAAATAAAGCACTAAAATCCCACTCAGTTATGGGCAGAATTAGTCCCCCATATTGGAGATAGATAGATTAGTATTAAAGGAGAGAAGTAATTAAGTATTGTATACCATAATTTTGTTGTTAATATGGACATTATAGTCATTTAATCAGAAATCAATGAAGCAACTCTGTGTTATAAGCACTAGAAGAAAAAGGAGAACTGCAAGAAGAGAAAAATAAAAAACACTGGGTAAAAGACTAGGGCTCCACCCTGATTTTCAAGGCATAGAGCAGATTTACATGGAAGATCACTTTTAAAAGCTGGAGGAGGAGAAGAGAGAGGAAGGAAAGGTATGCCTGACCTGCAGTTTAAGATTAATTTGTGCTGCAAGGTCAGGAACGTTGGAATTTTAAGGGTTTGTTTTGCCCACTATTTAGAGTCACTTCATATTTTTGTACTAGAACTGAACTTCTCCAATGATAAACACGTTTAGCTCCAGGCATTCCGTTTGTCACCAGCTGGGAGCAGGGGGAAAGCCTTGCTTATTCTCCAGACTAGTGAGAACTCACTTGGAAAGCTGCTGTTCCTCCAGTTCCAAAAAACACAGCTAATTTACTCAACCCTTTTTTAATGGAGAGGTTATAGTTGGATGATTCTTATTACAGAGTGTTTTTCATTTTGTCCTAAATCTTATGTTTTCATTTTGGACATTGGTCTATAGAGTATGATAATGTGTACCAGTACAGATACAAACCCCCCTATTTATTTTATTATAGACCAAATTGTAACCTGTCCTCCATATTATTTTAGTGAAATAAGACTACAGAAAACACTGTTATTTAGCTGAAGCAGTGCTGTGGGTTAGGTGGTGCAGTGCTACAGTGCCACTACACTAGAGCTCTATCCCTTTGGAACAGTCCATAGACTCAGGGAATATATGCTGTACGTGGCATGATATATGATCTTGTAGGAGCGGGTAAAACTGAGCCAATGTTCCCTTTCTAAAAAGCAAGGGAAAACAGAAAACTGAAGTTTGAAGTTCAGGCTAATAGAAGTGTGGCCAATCTGAAGTAATAGATTTGTCTAATGTAAAACCTAGTATACTTTTAGTGTAGGTTTATATTCTTAATTATGTAATTCACATTAATTATCACTGTATAACAATTTGCACAACTCTTCCTGTAACCAACACACTTGGAACAAATTAGTAGCTTGTATTACCTCCAGCTCCATGTGTTTTTCTTCCTTGCCATGGCCCTTCAATTCCTTTTCAGAATGATCATCATAGTCTTCTAAATGACAGATGTGTTGATATTTAGTAAGTTCATGTTTAGCTTGCTTTCTTTGAGAAACATTCCTTCTATGAAGACCATTGAAAAACACCTCATACAGTGGTAGTTCTGTAAAGACATCATCATTATCTCTACCATCTGTTTCTTCCTCTTCAGATGAAAAATCTTCAGCTTCTCCTGCCTCACAAATATGGAGTTTAGTGTTAGCCTTATGTGATAAAAATTCAAAATCAGAAAATGTGATAGCACTTGGTTTGTGTTTTATGACTCTGATCTCGTGGTTCCTCTCTGGTTTCTTGTCTGATTTTTTTCCTGTAAGGACTGGCCATTCTGTGTGCAAGGGAAGATTTAAAGGATCTTCGTTTGGCTTGTGCCTTGCAGAACAGAGTAATTCTTCACAAAGGTGCTTTGTCTCAGACTGGTCAGTGGCACTGACACACCCTGCAGCTGTGCCAGGTCGCAGGGGTGTCTCATTGTGGTCTAATAAGGATGATGCAGACAGCAAACTCAACTCAGGTTCCAGTAAAACATTCTGAAATTCAGATGGACTTGCCTGTTTTTCTGTCTTTCTTTGGTATTCTTCATACTTTGCTTCCTTTGAAGTCCCTGGGCACTTGGCAGATGTAAGATAAGGTGAGCCCTGTTCTTCTTCATAGATGTTAGTTTCCATTCCAATGAGTTTCATCCATCAGAGGTCAAAATGACTTCATCGTTGGTTTTCTTAAGAAACATAACTCCACATATGTAGCCAGCAAATATCTTCTTACTTTTCCAAAAACATGATCACACAATCATTATTAATGACTGGATTCTCATACAAAACAGCTGAATCCTCTCTGCTCCTGAAAAAAGAAAAATATTGATGTTAACATGCTTACATTGGAGTGCATCAGTAAAAGTAATCCTGAAACATGAAATTCCTGTATCAAATTTACTTATAGGTCTCTTCAAAAATACTTGATGTATGCAGATTAAATTAATTTAAAACATGAGAACCTTGACGTGTTTTCCTTAGAGACTAGGAAACAACTGGCAAATGCAGAAAAGGTTTTTAAATATTGACTTTATGTTGATTATTGACACAATGGTTCAGAATCATTCAAAGTGATTGTAGGTATATGCTTGTTAACGAAACATGCTTCTGTTCACTATATATTTATTGTTTGTTAAATCACTGAAAACTTTTACATTGTTTTGATAAAACTACTAAAATGTCATAGGGAAGAGCAAGGAGGCAAAGTAATTGACAGAAAAGAGAGAAGATTTCAGTATAGGTAGAATTTTCTCTCTTGGCTTCTGTGAATTGCCAATGCAGTGCAGCACCTGTCCATTTCCAATAAATTTGCAAAGCAAAAAGACACTGAAAATAACAGAGAGCTTCAGTACACATCAGACTTGGGCATGTCTGGTTTAAATCAGTCTTAACTTCTGTGCTCACATCTAGGCTGTGCACCTCCAACGCATGGGAAGAATGGAGCAGCTGAAGAACTGATCTTGCATCACTGAATAGCTTACATTCACCCATACATGTAATTTACTTCTTGTGACAGATTGAATATTGATAGTATTTATTTTAATGATTGTTTCAGTACTCCATCTGTGAGAGAGCAAAGCAGAACAGAAGCTTTTCAAAATAAAGAGAAGCTTAAGCTTTTGATGTATGTGGCAAACCTGTCAGTGATGAGGAAGACATGTCAGAAGGCAGCACTGTGATTGTCAAAGTGGGAAGCAAGCAAAGTAAGATGCTGGCATGTGATGTGCTTCTCACTGCATGTGCCATAAACTGAGCAATGCACACCAGCTAGGCATATTTCAGTGCTGGTTAGCATATATTTCTGCATTACAAACATACACTGGGTTATAAAAAGAATACTGTTACACATACAGAAAATTTGGATTTATTATATTACCTCTGTCATTTGAACTGCAGCTGTAAAAGGTTTGAGCATGCAGGTACACACTGTTTAGATAGACTTCCTCTCAGCTATTGCTAGCTATTTAAAAGTCAGACATTATTGTAAGCTGTCTAGCCTCCTGCTGGTGTCACTGGAGAGAGAAAAATGCTTCCAGAAGGTAAATGCTATCACTTATCTTGAATACCTATTTTGACATGGGATGAATCTCCCTCCTGGCATGACTGCCTTATCCAGAAGTATGGAGGATGTCTAGACAAAAAGCTTACACCGGTCACCTAGATTATAGAGGGACAAACAAAGGTAAGAAGAATCCCAGCCCATATCTTTGTTACACAATAATAATAGACTACATTGTCAACATGTGAGTGAGAAACCTACTTTTGAAGCCCTCATTTTCTCAGAAGCTTCAAGTTATCCATCTACGTAGAAGTGACTTCACTTTCAGAAGTGCTGAAACACCCTTGGTCCTGCCTAACATTATGTGAACTAATTGAACACAATGTCTTTGAAAATGAAAACACATGCCCACATTTGTAGGGAATAACTAACATTTCACATAATATTGTGTACATTGTGAGCACAGTGAAAAATCCTCTCGCCACTTCATATTATTATCTGTGCTTCACTATGGGCCATCACCTTTGTTTTTCAGTCCCTGGCACTCTTCTAGCACCAAAGATCCCACCATACAAAGCCAGGTATAAGCAAAAAGGAATTGCCTATTCTAGAAGACTCCCCAAAAGACAGCAAAAAAGCTTTAGCCTGGCTGTCCACACCAGCCTGTTGCCATCAGGTGAGAGGATGGGTTCTGTTCACCAGCCATTGCTGCTGGTGGCTGCCCCATTCCTCACTTATTGGCAGTTCCAGCAGGAGTAGCAATGCTCAGGTCTCCAGGTCTCCCCCCGCCAGACTCTCTTTCCTGGCCTCACCCTTTCCTATTGTCACTCTTCATTCTCTGGCAGAAATTACCCATCCTTGGCCTGTTCCCTGGATCTTCTTTAGTTCTGGTAATGCTGCCAAGCAGGCTCTGCTGTGATGACATCTGCAGGACTACACCTCTGTGTTCATAGGAACATCTTTGCTGTAACTAACCCAAAATACAGCAAAAAAATGCTCCAGAAGAAGCCACAGAAATTCTGCAGTAGGCAAGCATGGGATAAGTGAATTACATTTTTTTTTATTTCTAGTATTTTAGAATGATGCTTTAGATTCCAAAATATGAATTATCATCCCTGCAAAAATCTGTATTTTTCATTATCTCTGGATATTCTTAGCATCTAAAATCAATACCCAGCTTCTTTTAAAATTTTACTAAGTTCTTTCAAATGAGCTTTGTTTTTTACAGGATGTGGTGTAAAGCTGTAATTTTTACAGTTTCATTACAAAAGGCATGCAAGAGTTTTTCTGTTTATTAGATTTGCTTACTCCATTGGACTCTCTTATTTTTCCTGGGATGAGACTGGAACAAAGAAAGTATGCAAAAGCGGGCTGATTTTGTGCAAGTATGGCAAGAAATTTGTGAAGACGAAGTGGTAAGAAGAGAGAGTGAGTTTACAGTTATTCATCCTGTGGAACATATCTCTTTATTCAATCTAGCAGTGACTGGAAAAAACCCCACACTCTTATACAAAATATCAAATTCCATATTTTATAAAGAGTTACACATAGACATTTATAGCTCCTAAGAACGGAGCATTTTTGGCAGAGCTGTGGATTTGGAAATCCTGCCCACAGCAAAATGTGTAACTCAGAGAGGTCTGAATATTCAGAGCTAAATCTGTACATGTTGTAAAAGGCCTGTAACACAGCCCTGCAAAATAATATAATTCTCACCACAACTCTGAATGTGTGCACTTATAGGTTCTGAAAATTAATAATCTTTCTGGAAAAGGTCTTCAAGGTTTTATAAATAGGGAAATTACTTTCATATGCATATGTAATTCTAAATATATATTGTAGCATTAGCTCTACTGGTAGGTGCCATTGTAGGTAAAGATGTCAAATAATAAAAGTCTCTTGGGCATATATGTGTTTTTTCCAACCAAAAAAGGAAATGTAGGGCTACTGCAGCTAACTGTCCAACCAAAACTGACTCCAAAACAGCTTAACAAAAAGCACAAAAAAAGCAACACAGGATTTTTTTTTAAGCTAAAATGTGAAATTCATATCTGGGTGTAGCAACTTCAGCTTTTTAAGCTTAAAAATTACAGCATGAATTTTATTTGTTAAGGAGAACTCCTTACAAATCAGCAATAGATTAATACAGATTTGTGATACAGCTAGTGAAATGCTATGGAAGGAATGTTTTCATATGGTCTGGCACAAGCAAGTGTGTATGTGCAGACTTACAGATAAATTTTTGTGTATCATGCTCTATTGGCTTGATTCCCCTTTGCCCATACAACCAAAATTTGTGTTAAAACTCTTCAAGTTTTGCATAAAGATCACACAAAAAGCACGTATGAGGCTTAACCATTAAATAGGATGATTTTACAGAGACTTTAATATTCATAGACTGCTTTCTATTTTCTTTAGTCAATACAAGGAGAATTGCTTTCCGGGGCAAATGATTATGCTTTATTTCATAGGGCTACTATAATAGCAAGTCACCTAAGCTAACTTTTCAAACATTGCTCAAATTAGTGCATTTCAATACCCATTATGTATTTTGGCATTACATAGTATGTGAATGAATGTGTGGCATTTTCTTACTTTAATTTCAATTTAAACTTGAACTGACATAGTAAACCAGCAAATCAAGTCCTGGTCTTGGCTGGAACAATACACCACTCATTTAAAATAACAAGGTTTTACCCCTCAGCCCCTAATGCATTTGTTTCCCTTTCACAATGACTTTGCTTAATATTTCCCATTGACTTAAACAATCTTCCCCTGAAAAATTAAGCAACAAGCCAAGAGAATGTGAGACGCATAGACTAAGAGCAAATTAGGAGATTAGGATTTTTGTTTTCCTGATGATAATTTTACCTGTTTTGCAAGGTAACCCCATATTTTTCAATTCAGTTAATTTCCATAAGCGTAACAACTGGAACTCAGTTAGTAGCCAAAAGATCCTCCAAGCGTTGGGGCAGAACAGAAAAAGAAGTGAGCAGATCCTTAACAAAAGGCATTTCAGCTTGCTTGCTGCACAAGAACTCTGTCAACAGAAGTATGTGTGAGAACCCCTGGGGCAAGAACAGCCCCAGCAAGCACTGGCCAAATTATTCACAGAAAAAGACAGAAAAAAATGAGAGGGAAGGAAAAAAATAAAAAGAGCGAGAGCATGCTTCACAGGAAACCAGGCACTTCTAAAAATACAGTGTGACCTCATTCTTCACGTTATGCCAGACTTCAACATTGTGCTTTGCTTTATCACCTGGAGCACCTGGAGTCAGGTTCCCACTGCACACAGTCGAGTTTGGATGCTGTCAGGTTTTGAAAAGGTAGGCTGTGAAAATGCCTTTTGATGTAGTATATAGCCAGTATAAAGGAATACCGAAATTAGCTTTCCATGTCACTTGCAAATTCTAATTATTGTTTGCCTATGTTTCTTCAAGACCTACATTTGCTGCCAAAGCTTTATGAGTCTTCCCTTTTATATATATTAATAGGATCATAGCTTGCAGACAGACTTCTGCATACGCTGCAAAGTGTAGCTATAGCGTTGGTTACTGGACATGTGAGTTTCTGACTGTGATTATAAAGCAGTTATTTGCAAATCTAGCCCGGAAAGGAAAATGATGAATTGTCACTGGAAATATGGGGTGAGAAGACTCTGAGTTATAGTTTAATTTTGGAAGTGTTTTTCTATATTGCTTTCGATTAGAGCAAACAGCAAATATGGAAAAGCTGCAATAAATACCCTTCTACTCATGTAATGGATCCTGCATAGTAGTAGTAGTAGTAGATTACATTTTTCACCTTGAGATATCCAGGCACAGATATTTGGCACAGATGCTGCCAAATCTACATCCCTCCTGACTCATTTCAGTGAGTGAGGGAGGTGGCACTTAAATGCCGATTTCTCTTACACCTCATGCACCTGATTGCCTTTGATGAAGTTAAACAGTATTTTAGTCAGGAAAGAAGTTGGCATATTTATGAATGAGTCACTCAGCAAATGAAGCCACATCTTGAGGCAAACATTTTACAGGAATTACTTTATATGACAATTTAGTGAGGCTTGTCTCAATTTAGAAGTGTATATTATCCCAGGATAGCTGTGCTACCAAGCCTTTGCCATGTCTGTCCCCGCCTCCATCGTGGCAGAAGCTCATTTTACATTGTCAAGGAAAGTAAAATATCTTCTCAAGTGCAATAAACTACAATGATGAAGAGACACTTTGCTAATTTAACCGTGCATAAATTCATGTTTGTCTTAGGTGAAACTTTTGGTCACAGATGTGCTGTTTTCCAACCACCATCTTAACTAATGCAGCTATGTCAGCAATTTATTTACAGCTGGACCTACTTGCAATATATAGGAGGGAAAGATTCTGCTCCAGGAGGAATCATTGACACATTTTGTGCTATTAGCTGAAACTGAGGTTGAGTTTAATCCAGCCAAGGTGCAAACATCCTGCCAGTGTGCTGACTCAGCTGTGTTTCAGTCTAAAACTGCATTCTCAACAGCACTGTCGTTGTCACCTTACCACCACGTGGGAACAGTGGTTTAATTGCAGATAAGGTGAGAATATACCCTCTGTAATAACAACTATTGCTATTTCTAAGAACTTAGATCCATGGGCAATGTTTAGTCCTAATTAGTTTACATAAAGTTGGCCTTGACTTTGCAGATCATTCTGTTCTGTGAAGCCCATGAATAGCGTGGTTACGATCTTGAGCAAAATCAAACAGCAGGAATGTGTGAGCATCAGTAAGGTGAAGGAAAAGACATGGTTCTTCACACTTGGAAAAGTCTCATACCTCTTGCATACCTGATTACATCCTCTCAAAAGAAGGCATCCAAAAGGAGTCAAGTATGAATGGGGAACTGACGGCATATGTCTTTCAGCATGTCTCTGAGAACATGAATGAATTTAAAGAATTAAGATCTGGCTTTCCTTCTAACATTAGGCTTTTTTTAGCCTTGCATTCAGTGTATTGCTTTTTTATTCCCTGTTCTGCCTCATGTATTTTGTCTTGCACCTATGAAATGCAGCATCAAGCTCCTGATGAGATATTGGCCAGAGCATGGTTGACTACATGCTTTTAGAAGGCAGTTTTGAGTGATTTAAGATTACACTCTGAACTACTTGAGAAATTAAACCTGATGTGAAGTTGCTGAAAATCCTAATACCCACAGGAAAGGAGGATTGAAAGAGGTGTGTGTGTGCATATGCATTTATCTAAAATCTGTCTTATTAAATGAAAACCAGAATTTTTTAATGTATTTCCCTAGAATACTTTGGCTTTGTTTTATATGAATGGTGCAATGACCATGAAATGGGAAGAGTGGCCGGTCATACACAGACACTGTTCATAAACATAGGCCCTGAAATGAACCAACACCTAATAAATATTTTTAAAATAACAGTGGATAAGCCACATAGGGAAAAAAAAAAAAGTCTGTCTCCCTTTTGGTTGAGGATCTTGGCATTGGTAAGATCCCAGTTCTTCATCTAAGCAGCCAGTCCAAACCAAAGTCAGGAAACAGCCTTTCTGCAAGCAGACACCCAGGTATGAGCTGCTTCTCCCTTCAGTTTAAATACTCTCACTGTTTCTTCAGCCTGTAAAGTGGATTCCATTACATATGTTCATGGGATGCTCAATGAACTGGTTGCAAATTAATCTTCATTTTGCACAAGTGGAAAGAGGCTGGAAGAAGCAATTCTCTCATACTGGAGGATATCTATGCTAATATGGATGGCTTAAGGGTCATATTCACATCTTTACTTTCTTTTTAAGCTCATGAAAGAGAAAGGACATGACAACCACTTCTCACTCCACAAGTTAGGTAAATAGCAAGCAGCTTGATTTTGATTTTTTCTATTTAGCTCTTGTCTGTTGAAAGTTGTATATCAGCACAAAATTGTCCTTCAGAACAGCCTCCAAAACTGCATGCATCCCTCTGAGAAATCTGCTGAACCTGTGACACCCACCAGCAGCCAAAGACACTGGACAAAAGCAGTTATTTTGGCACTTCACAGG
This sequence comes from Strix uralensis, assembly GCF_047716275.1. Taxonomy (NCBI): domain Eukaryota; kingdom Metazoa; phylum Chordata; class Aves; order Strigiformes; family Strigidae; genus Strix; species Strix uralensis. Next base: position 112,432,328 of record NC_133973.1, on the reverse strand, counting down.
TGCAGAGGCTGGTATGGTCTGTGTTTATTGTATGGTTTATAATTCCTTAAAATTAAAGAAATTAAGTTCTTTAAAGTTATTTCCCTCTCTGAAGAAGGAGAACATATCACTGCCTTGGGTGACTTCATGAGAAAGTATCAGTTCATATTAATTTCACTTATAATTGTTATTATCCACCATTTGCATATAAGGAATTGGACGCTTGCATCTACTGTGACCACACAGCCAGTAGAAGACATGTAAAAAGGAGTCAAAGTTTCTTTATGACTAAAGCCATGTATTAATCACATCTTATCTTCCATCCATAAAAATTGTTTTGTTTGATTTACTAATTGTCATGATTAAATTTACATAAAAGAACATGAGAGACGGTGGCTTCAACAGGCATCATGACTGAAGATCAGCACTTGTTTTAATAGGCTGAAGTCTTCTTGCTAATTCTATTTACAGAGAAGAGTTGCATTTCATTAGAAATGTCCACCCTTTTCCCCCTGAATTGGGTTCTCTTAAACAGGGATAAACCAATAATCTTAACCAAACCACCACCCCCACAAGCCCTTGGTTTTCCCAGAATCTGTTAAATTTCCCCAACATCTTCAACAAACTTCAGTAACTCTTTAGTACCATGCTTTGTTTCAAGCTTCCTTCATGCAAGCAACTTATATTTGAAGTCCTGATCCTCATTTTGGTGCCTTGACTCTTGCTTCAGCTCTCTCTGTCCTTGCAGTCTATGGCCGTGCCCACTGCAGGGGTGAAAGCCTGGCACAGGGGCAGAGATTTCCCAGCAGCTGCCAAGATCTACTGCACTCAGCTCATGAGAAACCACAATAAAAATAAATCTCTCTTGCTGTTTCCTAAGCAAAGTATATAGAGAAAAATAACTTGCAGGACACTGGTGTTTGGGATAAGAACAGGCTCAGGCCTCTGCAGACATTCTCAGCTAGTGTGAAACTGGTCAGCCTGGGGAGCTGGAAGCAGCTGGACCATGGCAGCTACTGAAGCTTGTACAAGTTTATTAATCTTGTTTACAGGACTGGGATGTTTCCGATACCTAAGCCAGCTCACTGAATACCTGAAGGAAAATTAGGGAAAAATTTAATTGCTTAAACATAGGTTTCTAGTGCCCTTTGAGACTATCCCACCTGGCCTTCAGCTGCCAGTTCAGAGAGGTGTGAATCTCCTCTGACAACTTTGACATATCTACTGTGTGGATATCATAGGACAGCAGGATATCTCAAAGGACACTGCTAGGCACCTGCAGGTAGGCACTAGTTTAGGAAAATGAATTATCATTCCTTCAGTTTACTTAGACTATTCAAATAATTTAACTTCAGGCACCTAATTTTGGTGACTAATTTAGGATTCTTAGGTAAGAGCCTCGAGGTCTCCTTTGCTTATATAAAAATTCTACATTCTTAATGTATGTACCTCAATTCAGCTGGCATAAGTACTGTATTGCTTCAAAAAAAAAAAAAAAGTACGTATGAGTCTCCTGGTTAAGCAAAGAAGCTCCCATAGGAAGCCAAATTGATCAAAATTGCCAGCAGCTCTGTGCTGTGTAAGGACCTGTATCTGTGCCGCAGTACATTATTATGGAAAGTTTCAAGGCTAAATCAGAACGTACTCAGAAAACAAACAAGAACAAGCACTTTAATACCATGTGTATTAAATCAGTTTGTGGCATTTTGGCTCCCCAGTTTCATACTCCTATCAGTCTTGTAAAGTTTCTGCAGTGTTTTGGCAACTTGCTACATTTCTCAGTTGAAATACACTGCTTAATGCAAGACTGGTAAACAGCTTGAATAGGCAGGGCTTTGATTTATGAACTGCATCAATATGGTAATGAGGATGTTGGCTGGGCAATTAGTTTTAAATTGTGTAAGCTCACACTAGCTCTTGTTATTATGAGTACAAAGGTTTGTCAGAACACCTCTGAGTTCAGTATTTCAGAATCCTCTGGTGTCTTTATACCTATTAGACCAGAACTGCAGCAAATTAAAACCTCTGCTACACCTTCTGAATCTAATATCACTAAACCATTTGTATGAAAATATCAGCAGTAAATAGATGCATCCATTTAAAATGGTACTTTTCATGCATTCTTTTTTTTCAGTTCAACAGGGGCTTTGGACTCCAGCAACATCTTTATCACCTTCTCTAATCAGTGTCTGTAATGAATCCTAAAGAAATGGTGACCCCCGCCATAAATGCCTGTTACTACAAAGGTCATGCCGGAGGGCAGACTCCTCCTCTCAAGACCTGCTGGGTGCAGGAGATATAAATGGCAGCAAGGGAGGACTGCGTCAGCTACAATGAAGATAAATTATTTCAGAGGGAGCAAAAGTTATTTTGGAGGAACCTCCTGTGATCCCTGTCTGTATGTGCAATAAGACCAAGGCAAATCCTGCTCAATGAGTTTTGGTCATGTTTTATTTTTTGGTAAAAGAACTCTTCCCTCAAACCCAACATACTTCTGATGGATGACCCAATGCATTTGTGTTTAATCTGAAAAAAAAAAAGTAATTTATATTGGGGGATATTTACTCCTTTTTATTAATCTATCTAATTTTTGAGAGCTTTCAGAAGAGTGTTCAAATATAAAGTGCTCAGATGAATACTTCAGTATTTTCAACCCTTCTATCTCTTGCTTCCCCATGTGATTTTTTTTTTTTTTAATATTATAAAACATTCAGTTAATTTGACAGAAACTCACAGTTATTTTGAATTCCTCTTTTGCGGCGGGTAAGTTTATGGGGTTTTTTGCCCAGATATACCAGGCAAAGTCAAAACACCCAGCAATACTTAATGACAGCTGCTTTAGAGGTGTCTAAAGTCTTATTTATGTACAGAAGGAAGTGTTTCTTAAGCCAAGGTGCATATTTCAGGCCTGAATAGCTGTTTTGAACAAATTTCCTGTTTGCCTTTCTGCTTTTTGGTTATTTCTTCTCCTCCCTTTTGAGATCTTCCAATAATTAGTTACACTCATTTGTTTTCCAGTTTCAGTTCTTAAATTCCGGATTTCTACTTAGTGAGATTTTGTGTTGTGTTTGCTAAATTAAAGAGACTTATGGTATCAGATGATCTTTTCCCCATAGAAGGGATCATTCTAGACTTTTTATCAAGTAACAGCTCTCCTTTTTGGATAAACTCAAACAACTAAACATTTCAAATGGTGTAACAAAAGTAGTTAAAAATATCTAAACTAGCTCTAAGTTTACTAGCTTAGGTCTCACAAACAATAAAGCAGTGGATCTGAGGCATACTGATGTGATACACTTTTTTTGGGGTATCCTCAGAGACTTTTACATGTCTCCTGCAATAACTGTATGCCAAGTTCAGAGGTAATTTTTGAAGCTTTTCTCTGGATCCTCCATAAGTTTGGTTTCTTAAAGTATAAATTTCTCCGATGAGACTTCCTCTGATTTTCTCCACCTATGACATCTTTCCTCTCTGCAGAATAAATCTGCTTTGGGCATTTCCACATGACTTTGTGGAATGAAGCAGCAAATAACCACCCATCATTAAAAACTATGCAATCCACTAGTGGATGCTGCTAGAAATTTTAAAGGGTCTACTACACCTGAAGCGTAGTCCACAAATAAAGAATGAGCTGGATTTTTTTTCCCAGAAAGAAATTTGGAATAGAAAAAAAATATCTGAAACTCTCACTTTATATCCAGACTAAAAGGTATATGAAGCAAAAGTACAGGAAATTTGTTTCTTAACTTATTCTAGTTTACCTTTTCTTTCCTACCTAAGCCATTTCTTTCCAACCTTTAATAAATAAATACAAAAGATAAGTAGAAATCTTAATCAAAGGGGATGTCCATTGCCTGGCAGGATGAAACTCACACAGAACATGAAATTCAATTAATCGGATTTCCATGGAAACACAGTATTGATGCAAACTCTGTTACAGAGCCCTTTAAACAAGCAGAATGGTTATTTCCAGGTTCTATGCACTATACAAGCAAATGGTCAACACCCTCCTCTCACTAGGCAAGGGCCTCTGCAACTCTATTCAAATATATTAACCTCTGAGATAGATGGTGTCTTTCATCCTCTCTTTTACAAGTACGAAGTGTGTTGTGTTAACGTGAGAGAGTTTTTCTTTCCTTCAGAGTGCTGCAGGTAAGTCATGAATTTGGATATCAGAGAGGAGCAAAATTAATCATTTTTTTTCCCTTTAGACAAGAAAAAAAAACTAGTCACTTTGACTGAGTTTTAGAAGCGCCAGAAATTCAGTTTCAATCTTCATTCTTATGAATGCCAGAGTGTTCATTTGTGCATATTGCATGTACTTTTATAGAGACTCTGTTATGGTTCTGGATGCCTGTTATCATCACAGTATGAGTTAAAGATCTGTCAGCAAATCAGTTTTTCATGGGTATGAAACTCAGTCACTGTAAATCATACTAGCTAAAGTGTTGATGTATATTTGTCATGATAGATACAGAATTTTTCTTAACAATGAGAAATAATCACCACATTGGTAATTTTCAGTTAAAAAGAAGAAAAACAGGAAATATGTATATTTGACAGTTTCATTAGCTTTCTGGTCAAACAAATGGTAGAACATATGCTCTCAGTTTATGCCCTCAGTGCCTTCCTGCCCTAATGCTCCATATAGTTTAAGGCCAAAGTTTTTGATATTTTCATCACAAAATATCTTAAGAGGGCTTGATCTCCAAAAAGCCAGGGGCCTCTCCTTTTGAAAAATATCAGCCATTTCTAAAGTGTGCCTCTCCAAATGGATAATTTCTGCAATGATAAAGATTCAGATTTCAAAACATCAAGATCTCTTTGTCTAGTTTTTAAATCATGTTTTTGTCCCTACTGTTCTTAAGAGAAGCTTAAAAATTGTAAGAGACTGGACAGGGTGAAGCAGCTGTATGAAATAGGACTTCTCTGTACACCTCAGACAGGCATGAATTGCAAACAACCCACGCCAGGAAGCACTGCCATGACAAGATATGAGCAACATCACTGCCTCTGGCCACCCGCACCAGGGTACTTACTGCTGACAGGTTTCTTGCTGTTACGTCTCTCTTTCTTTAAACTGCAGTAAACGATTATTGTTTGTGCTTTTTGGTGGTGGGGGAACATGGAATTGGTCTTGTTCATCTTTCATCACCACAGGTTGTGTGAACACATGGCAATGCCTATAGCCACAAAGGCACTGTGTATTATTAGCCGTAGGCCTGCGTTGCTTTAGTCAAGACCTGCTTTGCAAGATGGTGCCCAAAAGTGATGAAAAGCAGAGTTACTCTCAGGATTTCTCAGGAAAAAGAGCCCCATGTAGGAAACAAAGCAAAGGACATGCAGTAAGTAGGAAATCAGCTGTGCCACTTCCCAAAAAAATTATAATCTCAGGGCTTCAACAAGCCCTGGAACAACCATGATCTTAGATCAGGAAATAGTTTGCATGATAAGAAATAAATGGGCAAATGAGGATTTGTACTGATTTAAAATTTCTTTTGTTCCAGCAGATGAAAATTAACTACCTTGGTCAGGGTCAGATTGTGTACTAATATACAGAAAATTATAACACTTCCCTTAAATTGCTTATATTCAAAACTTAACATACTTACTAGCCTTTTTCTATCACTTTTTAACCTATTATTTTTATGTTCTAAAAACCTAAAATGTGGTACACGAATGGAATATTAGCACACATGCAAATACTCATGCAAAGGCTGCTTATTAGAGAGTCTGGGATGTACTCTGTATGTGTTTGTTATAATGCACTGCTGTCAACATCCCTTTAAATCATTGAGAGGTCTGTTGTGATTTCAGATTTCTAGGAGTTCCCATTGCTGTGAAAGACTGACAAGTATCAGACTGAGAGCTGCCTACACACCTTCATCTTGTTCCCATTGAAAATGTATATTACAATATAGTTTTTAATTACACGATCCTACAGTTTTTAGCCTGTGGCTTCCTGCTTCACCCTGCACATGAGACAGGTGACCAAGGAGGTGTCAGTGTAGGAAGGGCAATGGTAAAACAAGACATGTTAATTTTTCACTGCTGTTATAAGTAATTAGTGTTGGTTTAGCATGCTTCTGTGTGAGTTATTTACATGCATTTGTGTAATTGTGCAAAAGAATACGTTTCCCTTTAATTTTAATATGGTGCCTGTCTGGCAGCATCACATTTTTAGTGAATTCTTTTCATAGATAACCTTCAGTTAAGTAAAGAAATGTTAACTTATATAAACAATTCCAAAGATATTTGAAAGTATCCTAAACAAACACCATACCAGTGAGGGTACAGGCAAGTAGAAGGTTTTTACAGCCTTCTACCTGAGATACTGTTGAGTTTCCTTTTCTCAGAGCAAGCTGCGGAGTGCCAGTGAGTTTACCTGCTATGGGTTTACTGCTACAAAGCTGCCTTACCACTCTCCATTTCCCTATACAACATGGATATAAGGGAGAACAGCAATGTCCACCATTCATTTGCACCTACCAAACTCCAGGCTGAAGACAGTGTCAGTATTCTGGGTGTCCAAAACAACTCTTTCAGTTACGAACCTCAACCTATGCAAGGAAGATAAAATGCTGGCCTACTAACTTCCAGGATTTGCTTTGGAAGAGTTTTTACATAGTGGTGTCAGTCAAATACTGCGTATGGAAGCGGTACTTCAGAGACAGTTTAAATGCTACTGTAGAAATGCCCACCACACTGCAAAATTTGTATCTAAGGGGTAACTATTATTAAAAGGACAACTAGTAAGGTTTTCTCAAATGTGTGTACTCTGTTCATAGATGGCAGTGACAACTAGTTACGTACTGCCCCGTCTAAATGTTCTTTATCAAACACTGTGTTATCTCAAATTAACATTTGTGTGGCAAGATTTCTGTTTACTCTGATAGGTACTTGATCAGGTAATTAAAGAAATAAAATTATGACAGTTTCAAATTCTCCTTTCCACTTGCTTCAAGAAAACTTTAGGGCTTTATTTTGTGCAGCATCTTCCATATGGGACATGCGCCATTAGTGCATATTCGAGGAGCTTATGCTAAATAGAAGACAACTGAAGATAAGCAGTCACATATTTTCATGCCTGTTGTTACAAATTCAGCAATGCTGTGAGTGCCTCTTACTCTGTAAGAGCTAGTATGACACTTAGGAATTTCTAAACACAAGTTACTTCTACATTGAACCGGGAAGAGTGACTGAGGCTGAATTAAATGTATTCAATTTTTTTTCCTCTCCCAAAAGATATGTAACAAATCAATCCCCATAGAAATGCAGAGGAGCTTAGAAATCCCTTGCAGGAGCACCTGACAGACAGAAGTGTCTCTGACCTGTTGAACTGGCTGGGACAGCAGAGATAAACTGACCACTAGCGATGCAGAGAGAGAAGGCAGACACCTTCAGAAGCTGAATTACATGTGAAAGATGAGGCACTGTATGCTACGTGTAGTGTAAAACTGAGTAAGTGTTCTTTGGAGTTAAAACAACTGGAGGTTTTCCAATGTGCTGCCTTTGAAGCCTCTTCTTTGGCTCCTATGCATCTCCCTTAATACTCTTCACCTTCTCACACAGGCTAAAAAGCTTTCAAATTGAAAACAGTGCCTCTAGAAATTCAGCAAATCTAAAAATATTGATCTTGCGGAGTAAGTTCCAATAGCCTGCTACATTGAAAGGAACATCTGGCTTTAGAGCCTAATTTATGCTTCATTTCTTTTGGTATTTGTTAAACATTGTCTTTCCCTGTCTTGCAATGTTGTTTTCTATGAGCTAGAGCACTGTAGACATTACAGGTAGGCATGTACTGAATACTGGAAGGGACTGAGACCTATAAACATTACTGGGCTGAAGATATCACAACTTAAGTGTCTAACAAAGCTAGCCAAAGTGGGAATTGCAACTGTCTTCCTGCTATCAAAGTAATTTCACATCTTGAGAATAAAAAAGAGATTTTTAAAGGGACTGTTTGGAGAGGAAGAGAATAAATTCAGCTATTATTCAGTAACACATCTTTCAACTTACCAAAAACTTCTGTTTCATAGGCTAGTAGAAGATATTGAGCCATAGGATTTGTACACCTTTTCTATCAGTCCTTTCCAGACTCTGGAAAGTTTTTTTCTACATTCACCATTATTAAGCTATACTTTTCTACCCCACCTATGCCTAACAGCTATCAATAATGGTCACTGCTCAAGGGAAGGTTAAAGGCCAAAAAGGCGAAGCTATTAGGGCAGAAAGCATTACAGCAGTAAGAGATGTAACCAGATGTCTGTCTGCTACAGGGGTATGAAAAATCATGAGGTCAGAATAAAAGAGAGAGAGAGGTTGAAACACAAAAAGAACTAATTCCAAGCTCTTCCCAAAGTCACCCCCAACAAAATCTAGTTGTTCAGCTCCATTGGCCCAATGCTTGTCCTCTGCCAGAGACTTCTCTGCCTGTCCTTAGCACCCCATTCCCACTTATTTCCCCCTTCACGTTCCCTGCATGCCCATTTGTGCTACCAATGGCAAACATGTTGGCACTCCTGATGCTCCCCTTCTCTTGAGGGATGCTCTTCAGTGAATGATACCTTGCAAGCAGGGACACGACTGTCCTCGTAGTCTCGGTTGGGCAGGCAAGAGGGAGCTGCCCCACTGCAGGGTCCACGAGCGAGACCTCCCATGGGCTCTAGACACCCCTCTCAGGGCAGCCTGCAGGCAGGGAGGAGGCAGCCCAGGCAGCTCTGCCTTCTGGCAAACCAAGTTTTCTGACTCTGGTGGTGCCTGCAGCATGCATCTATAAGCTTGTTGTACATGAACAACACATTTGGTATTAAGCATTTGTGTGTCTATCTTGACTTGTAAACTGAGGATAAAGATTAAAGCAAAGGACCTGAGGAGCAGAATTTTCTAGTACATTTTGAGAGGGATTTGGTGAGGGCTCACAATGGAGTGAAATGAAGGCTTGCTTTCCCAGAGAGCCAGAAATGCTTTACATTTAGGGTGAAGGTTGATACTTTTGAGCTATAGGTTACTTTGAGTGATCTGACACCTTACTGGCACTGGTCAGAGAATGGGTGAGTGCGTGCTCTGTAGTTACATGTGGAGCCATAACTCAGCAAGACTTTGAGTCTCAGTGTCACAAATAAACTGCAAAAAATAAGTAAGTGGGAGCAAGGACAGTGCCTGGGACTCTCCCTTTCCAGGGAGGTTCCTCTCACAACAGGCCAAAGACCCAGTACCATCTTGCTCACTAGCTTTTGCCCTGTAAATCTCACTTCCCTTCAGCAGTGTTTGGTGCTGGCAGGAGAACTGTGCCATGCCAGACTATGTTGCAGCCTCGTGGCTGATGGACTTTCCTGAAAAGTACCAGCAGTGTTTCAGATTAAGGGTCTAGAAGGCAAATGTTCCATCTCCTGGGCAATCAGTGAGAAACCTCTTCTGCTGCTGCCATTAGAACATCATCTCTTCTGGGTTAATGGATCCATCTACCATAAATACCATTAAGCAGAAAATCTGTTCTCAGGAAATGGGATCCTGCTTTACAGCCTGGGGTACTAAGCATAGGTCACTGTGTGGGTCTTGCCATGGGATGGGGGCAGAAGGATGTGCAACACCCCAAGCTCCCACACAGGACTGCAAGCGAGCCAAAGTGCTGATTGCTGCTGTCCTCAAGTCTTTTTGCTAATGAGGCCTGATTTTCCATACGAAGCAAGAGAGCAGGTCTCGTTTTAGACTTAAACCGGAATGGAAGCCAACATTGGTAAACCTAGGAGTCAAAAGTGAGGACATGTAGAAGCCGAGTTAATCAGTACTTAAAGCACTTAAAGCAAAAATTCAGAAATGAAGAAGATATGATGCAAAGATGACTCAGAAGCAGCACTTGGGATTTCACTGGCATGCATAGGGAGCTTCCCTATTAAAGGGAGTTAAAATTTGTCAATGCCAGAGGGCTATTACAACAGAAGGGTTGCTTTAGCCCCAAAATGGTGTTTTCTAACAATGCTCTGTCTCCTGATAAGGGAACACCAAAGCTGACTCAGAGAACTCTTGAGCTGGGACTCTGCCCAGAGGAATAATATGAGTCATCTAAACTACTCTTATAGCTCCCTCTGTCAATTTACTAAAAGCATCATATCTGCAGTTGGATCTGTGGTTTAGAAAATGTGGCCCGAGGCAGGATTTTTTTTGCCACTATGTCAATACCTTAAAAGATCCAGAATGTGTTTATTAGTGGGTTGATGGGGATTAAAAACTATTACTAGAATTCTCAAAATATAGTTCTTGCTTTCTCTGGATAACATCTTACAGAAAGACATGCTTCAAAAACTATGATTTTAAAGTGATGAAATCTCTGCTTCTTCACTGCCTCTTTCCGTGACTCCTCCTTTGACTCAAAGGACTTGTGCCAATATAAAAAAAAAATGTTATTTATATTGTGGTAGAGCCAGGGCACCATATAAAGAATCAGTTCTTTACTGTGTGAAGTGCAATAAATTCAGAGGAATGAGTCCCTACTCAAGGAACTCACAGCCTGTACCTCTGAACATAGCATGACACAAATAACTATGGAAAGCACAACCAACCATACAGAAGGTGGATCATGATGAGCATATATAAACACAAATATTGGCCAGCCAGCCAGCCCCTAGAGGCTCATGAGGCTGGCTGAAGGCTGTAGAAGTACTGATACATCGCAGAAGGCTAATTTTGCAGTCACATCAGGGATCTTTTTTAAAAAGGATTAAAATGCATTTTAGAGAAGCATAAAAGCATTACCGAGTTGTGCCTCAGTACTAAAAAGTCATTAGGATCTTGTGGGGCTTTTAGCCACCCTAAATTCATGTGGAATCAAGAGGCAGATAGTAATAATTAAAAAATATAGATGAAAATATACAAGTTTGACTTAGGGGAGATTTGAGTTGTTTTACTCATCCAAACTACTTCAGCTGTCTAAAGTAAGTATTTTTAAAGTGTTGATAGGTCCCAACCCCACAGTTTTCAACCCCACAGTTTTCTGTTGTGTGTATAGTATCATTCTTTCTTCTAAGTGGATTTTCAGTCTATTTTGAAGATTAATGAGCCATTTGTTCTCAGACAGAAATTAATTACACCCTATTCATTCAAATGACGATAATTCCAGCTACTCAAGGCTATTTTCCATGTTTGTGCCTCTTTTCCAAGATTCCATAGAGTACTAAAAAAAATAAATACTCTGTCACAACCAGGGAGGAAAGACCTTGTAGGAAATGAGAAGAGAGATGTGTGTGTAATTTTTAGAACATTTTGCACCTTACAACTTCTGGAATTAATTTTTACATCAAATTTAAAGACAGAAGCTTGTGCATTTTACACTTCATCTTAAGTAATGTGTTACTAGATTGATTTTTACCCTCAGAGCATTTTGTGAAGTAATTCTCAGTGTGTCACCTTGTTTACTCTTAAAAAAAATAATGAACCTGGAAAACTGCTCTCCAGAGAGATGCAGCTTGTTTTGGCAAAATAAGTCCTCAACGAACTTCTTTTGCTAGCATAACATAAAGCAATTTCCTGAGTGAAATAAGCTATATGGGCAAAGGGAACTGTTTGCTGTAATAACTGAATCTAGAATTTCTTCCATGAGAAATATCTTGGTCAGAGATGTGATTCTCCTCCATTAGCTACTCTGCTCTTATTTAATTTAGTTATTTAAGACAGTTCTTCACATGATACCACACCAAAGACCACCACCACCACCACCAAGGATTAAATCCAGCTGGTGGTTTGCTCTGCATGACTGTCTGAATCAGAGCAAAAGAGATTGATCAGGTGTGTCTTCTGCTGAGGCTCACACGGTCTTGGTTTGGCATGTTTATGGCTGTGCCATCTAGTTGCATTTTGTTAAAGTTGATTAATATAACTAGGTCTTATAGATATATCATCTAATAAACCAATCCACAACAGTACTCTGAACCTTTTGTAAAAAATATCATTGCTGCATTATTCATTTTATTGGTTGGTGCAGCCAGAGAATTAATCAATCTATCATCTGAGCTGCAAATAAAATAAAAAATATTTTTTAGTATATCCAGAAGACTCAGCTGAGGAAAGATGTGAGGAGATGGGATGGAAGCAAAACTAAAGCTCCTCAAAGGCATTTAATTTAAAAAAGAGTTCTTTTCATTAAACTGTGAGCAAAATGACTTCTCACCAAAGAAAAAAAACCCCACACTATTTTGAAGAAGAAAAAATTTAGAAGTGTTAAAATTAAGTTTATGTTTGGTACTGCTACTCTGACATGTTGTAGTATGACATTAAAATAGGTCAAATACTCTAGTTCTTATTTTTTTAATTAATTTAGGGAAGCATTTCACCAGCATTAATAAAATGCCTTTTCTGAAATAACAGGAAAAAATTTGAAAGAATGGAAAAATAGTTGTTAATATGAATTCTTTCAGGAATCCATGTTTTGAAGAAATTAACAAATCGTTTCCATCCTGAGCTGCAGTGAGATATATTTTAAAATGCTAAAAATTCTTGCAAGATGTAAACTATGATTTCTGCTATGTACCAGTCCAAATCCTAGAGAAAATAGTCTCTGCTCTAGACAATGTACATAAATTGTCAAAACTTATAACCTCATTTTAAGGGTTATTATCTCTGTCACAGATACTGGTCTAAAGATACACAGATGAAAAAACCTGAATCTAGTAAAAGACAGTTTTAGTTTTACTTACTGAAGCTGCCTTAGGATAGAAGTGGCAAGGAAAACCCTGGAGAAGACAAAACTGTTGAGTTTGGGTGGCTACAAGTATGGCAGCTGGGATAAATCTTTCATAAAGTTGCAACCATAACTTGTGAAAGGACCTCAGGAGCCTGTCCACTCTCCCAAGACTTACTCCATAATCCAAGTTTAGGAACAAGGCCCATTAGGCACAGTCCATGTGACCATTTTTCAGTGTTCTCCTCAAAATGAGCTGCATATTAGAAGAGTTTGTGTCTCTCCAGGGGCAGCAGAAGGAGCATAGGATTACCACTATAGATAGGTTATCTTTGCTGCCCAGATGAATCTCACCAGGACTGTCCAGCCCCAAACCACATGTTCCACCAGGAGAGACCAAAAGTGATCTCCTGGGAACATTTGGTTTAGCGTGGAGCATCTCCATTGCTAGAGGGGACCAGCACAGTGCTCTGACATGCTATGAGAAGCACTCAAAGTCTCAGTACTTCAGCAGGGATGTTTGAAGGACATAGCAGTCTGAGGCATGCCCCATCCCCAATTAATCTACAGATGCTATAGATTTGGGATTAGTCTATCAAACTTGTAATAGGATGTTTACCATTTAAAAAAAAAAAATGTGCAGAGCATACACAGAGATATTGGCAGAAACAACTACTGCCTTACTCATTATTTTCTTGCACTTCTGGTGGAGTAAATAAATCAACTCCGAACATCATTTAGGAAACTTGCAGCACGAATGTAGACAATCTAAAATAATAACTTGCTTATTGATGCCCCATAAATCCAACTTAAATCTCACATTAGCCTTTTCTCTGAGTACCTTTTCATTAGTAGATGATTAAGTGATTGGAAATGGGTGAAAACAAAGCTAGTCTGTCTGCAAAGGGGCAAACCAGTGTCCCAGTTGCCTCCACATGTCCTGACTTTTTTCAGAGTTGAAGATGCCAGCTGAAACTAGGCCATCTCCTGCACAAATTAACTGATTCAAAAACTTAAATCCAAACCATTGCAAATTAGTGGAGAGACTTTTTTTTTTTTTTAAAGGGAGTCTAAGTTCATGCTTCACATGCTGTGCTCATCTTCCAGATTCGATCTTTTATTTTTCCCCTACTACAGAAACATAAAAAGGGTGATTGAGGTGGAATGCCCATTTATGTCAGTACCATATTACTATTTTCGATGTCACAGAAACCTTACTTTTCACTTGCCAGAAGTTTGTCAGAATTGTGCAGTATTTGCTGTGTTCTTCTGCAGCACCAGGCCATAGAGGGAGTCATACCATTTTTCAAGACCTACAAGACTATGTACATAAACCTTCAAAGCCTCTATTTTTAACCCCTGGAATATCAGCTTTGAAGAATGTGCCCCCCCCAAATAACATGGTAGATTGAAACACCAAACAACACAGAGAAAGAGCCATTTGTGACTGACAAGAACCATCAGCAGGGCAAACTGATCATACTGCAACAGTAATAAATAGGCTCCTGCATCTACTACCGGTTTCCACTACCTTGTTTGCCAGATTGTTACCTATATGGAGTAGCCTTCTGCTGAGAGAAATACACTTCAATTTCAGCCCATGACCTCTTATTTTACCTCATTGCTATAGATTCAGACCTAGTTCTGTGTTCACCCCCTTAGGTACTTGTACACTGTAATTAAATCCTATCTATCTCACCTGCTTCTTTTTCACGGCCCAACATGTTAAGATCTTGGAGCCATTTCTTCTGAAGATGTATTCTCCTGTCTCCTAAATTAGCCTTGTTCTCTGGACCCCTTCCAAACCTTCCTTAGGGAATGCACCAAATTACAAACCTCTTGAAAGATTTAGAGGTCCAGCAGGGCTGCACGTGGTGCAATAATTGGGGGAGACTAGCTTTAAAGGATATGGCTGGGCAGGTTAAAGTCAGTGGAAGTTCAGCCTGTGGAGAGATTAGAGGATCAAGATTTAACAGTCTGAATGCAGTGTGTGATCTAAAGACGTTATCAGGAGTTCAGGCAATGTCTGTTCAAATCTAAATCTAGGGCTAACTTTCATTGGTCTGTGTGCATTTTAATACCTGGTGTAAATAGTTATGGCTGTGGGGCAGCCCATGGAGTAATTGCAATTTGCTCTAAGTGGTGCATAGCTGGAGGGAGACACCTGAGTGTGTATAAGATGCTGCAGGGAAGGAGGACAGCAAGGGACCATACCCCAGAGGCTGTGGGGGCAGCAAGGTAGGAGCAGCCCTGGAAGCTGCTGGATTCCCATCCTGCCTGCAGCCAGGGCCAGGAGACTGCCTAGAGCCGCCAGACCCTATCCTCCAAAACTGCTGGCAGGGGAGAGAGGGGGACCAGAGCTGGAGTGCCAGCACTCCCACCTCCTCACCAACAGCCAGGCTGGGGAGGTGTGGAGGGCTTTGCTCCCCAGCCAGCTTGACCAGCTGTGGGAGGCTGGACTGCCTCCCTTCCCACCTGGCTGGCACTGTGCCACGGGTCTGCACCCCCAGAGCTAGCGTAAAACAGTTATGGAGGAATCCTAAATGCCACAAATGCATCACATAAATAAACCATAAGTGTAATTTGCCCTGAAAGCGAAAGAAATGTTCTGTTTAGCTATGCCTGGTTGTTCAGTGATTGCAGTGAGCGCAGTGACAGTTACTATGATGTACTGTGTTCTTCTAAATAGTCTCTTAATAATAGCTGTGTAACAACTCATAAATGACATTTCTCATATACAACACCTGGTAATGTCAGCTTCAGTACACTAATACACCCATTTCTCTAATATCTAAGTCTTTCAGATATCTGGAGAACGATGTCTGTCTAAAAAGCAAAGCAATTTTTGTGCTATTTGGCAGAAGACTTTGCACTTTGCTTTCCACAGAAAATGAAATTGTCCTTTCTGTATCATAGGATAGTCCTAATCCCAATAGGAATATAAAACATTAAATAAAAATAAGGGTAGGCAAATAGATTGCACTGTTTTCCCATTTATTGCATGCAATCTCCTGTAATATCCTATGTAAATAGGACAAATAATAAAGTTATTTTTAAAAAGCAATACTGAAAATCTTTCAGGGAGCAGGTCAGGAAGTTCTGAAACACATTATTCAAAGGCCTTTCCTGTAAGAGGTGGGCTTCTAGGTCTAGACAGCACATTTCCAAAAACTGTGAAGCTCTATGAATGTTACATATCAAGAGCAGGAGTGTTCCTTAAAATCCTCCAATGCATATTCTACTAGGGATCCCTGTAAAATATGTGTCAAATCTAATATTTTGCTTATCAATCATGCCCCCTTTATAAAAGACCCTGGCCATGTATCAGCTAGTCTTGTTTGGTCTTTATCTGACAAGTATACTCAAGTAATACTCAAACTTCTAGAATCACTTCTTCCTTCTACCTTTTCTTCTACCTTCTGTGGTTTTCATTCTGTCTCCTTCCTTTATATTATAGGTGGGATGAAGAAATACAGTGTAAATCAATACCAGGAGATTATTCCCTTCCAGAACCCACACTGAAGTGCTGTTCATTTACTGGTGGTCTCTCATACTTGGCAACCAGCTAACAACATGATTTTTTAAATGGTCAGCTAATGAAACAAAGTTCAGTTAGTGGGACTAATGTCAAAGGGTTAATTTCTTTGCAAAGGATTAAAATGTGCACAATACCAGAACCAGCTTTATTTACATGTTTTAGACAAAGTGGGAGAGAACTGCTGAGACTTCCTACACGAGTGGTGATGTTGGTTATTTGTCTTGCAGAACGATCACAGATGACAGACTCTACAAATCTCTTGTTAGAAATGGACCTTGTCTGAAGGAGCTTGCAATTTAAACATGCAAAACAAGAGGTTGGAGGAAAAACAGAGTCCGAATACTCAAAGTCAGGCAGCAGGTATGTGACAAAGTCAGCAACTGCATAGATCCAGATCCTGTTCCCCTTTGGTTTCATTCAAGGACTCCCAGGTATTAGGTTATTCTCACAACAGTACAAGCAGAGAAGTGGCAAATTAAGGCAGCCAATGTCATTATCACTATGTCTAAAAGGTGCTAAAATCCAATTGATGATTTTGTCCTGATTTAAATGAGTTTTAAGCAGGCCTTGAGTAGGCTCTGAAAGGCTACCTAGCAAGTCGGTGGCAAATCCAGGAGTACAGTTTAGGAAGCCCAGACTCAGTTACAGCTTGTGCTGCTGGTGGATTGGTTTCAGTGCCACCTTCTTAATTTAGTCCTTTGCTGCTCTCTCCAACTTAAATGCAGGATTCAAAAGGAGAGCACAATGATTGTATGTGACATAGATGTAAAGCCTTCTCTCATTTTCTAGAACTACATTTTCAGTTTTGTTTGTTAAAAGACTTAATGTTTAAATCATCTGTTTTAACAGACAAAAAAATGTGTTCTGTTAAAAGATTCCTACAGTATATATATATGGCCTGTTTAAATAACCTTTTTCCCATCTTCTTTGTAATCAGAGGATTTGAATTCTAACGTAAAACGTTCATGCTAGAACCTGATTATATCCCAGAGCTACAATTCTGAGTGGGATCAGTCCATGGTATCTGACAGTATTTGCCAAAAACATGTCAGGACTCCCCTATAGTTCAAATCACCCCATAAATTCTACACTTACACAACATCGGTGACCTCATACTCAAAGCATGCCTTAATGATCAAGCAAGTGGAAACG
This sequence comes from Strix uralensis, assembly GCF_047716275.1. Lineage (NCBI taxonomy): Eukaryota > Metazoa > Chordata > Aves > Strigiformes > Strigidae > Strix > Strix uralensis. Next base: position 112,414,983 of record NC_133973.1, on the reverse strand, counting down.
TTCAGTAAATACATTGAATGTTTGACATTGTTATCAGTGGGTGTTCCCTGAGTCTCTTGTGAAACAATCCCAAGATTAACGCAAGGCCAAGAAGTGTCAGCCAAGTGAAACCCTTAAAAATTACTTAAGGAATGTGAATAGACAACAGCATTTTTCTGTGCTAAAATTCAGCAAAATATTTCTTAGAGAAGTACTGGCAAAAAAACCCGCGTATTTTTTGAACAGTGAGTTATTTGCATTGCTTTGACTGATTTTCTTCTAGGTCATTGCAACTGACATTATGAGCTGGGGGAAGTATACCAGCCTCAAGAGGATTTCTGAGAGATGGAGCATTTAAAAGTCTACAAAATCTTTGATAAAAGTCCATTATAAAAATGGTGCTCAATATAGACAGCTATTTCAGCCTTTCAACCTCTCTAAATCTGACCTTAGAAATACTCCCAATGAAAAGAAGGTTGATTCCCAAAAGCAGAGCACAGTGCCCCCTCTATAGTGCACAAAGGACTTGGCTACTTCTACTGATTTCCACGTCAGTAGAAGGCATTGACATGCTATAGCAACATAACAGATGGAGAAAGGAATAAAATTGGAAAGAAGACCAATTTCTTCTATTTCTCTGCTCTTCACTTTAGAAATCAGGTTGAATTTATGTATACATGGGTGCTTTCCCACACTGAGCATCAAGTAACATCTTAAATCTATGGGGCAGCCTCTTATGCCCTACTGACAGTGGAGTGTATCCACATGGCTTTAATGGCCTGAGCAGCACATAAAAGAAATGTTTAACAACTTTGTGTCACAACCACTATGCTTAGCATTGCCTTTCTTTTGTAGTCTTGTTAGGAATTAAACCCTGACCCTGTGAATATTATACACCCCTGATTATGTACCTGATTAGCCTGCTGAAGTGAATGGGACAATTCAAATGCCTTAAAAACATGTACAAAGCATATACAGGGGAAGGACTGTGTTGGAAACTTCATAGTAATATAACTTATATCAATACAGATAAATAAAAGAGATGTTTAAAAAAACCTCCCATAGCTAAACCTATCAACAGCAAGAAGTGCAAAACTGATTTCCTGACCTGCTGGTTGGCACCCAGTCAAAAGCATCACCTGGTTACATTTGCACTGAAATGATTTCCATCACTAATTCACATTCATAAACTAAAGAACATAAATGGAACACCACAAATGACAGATTTGCGATGGCCTGAGCTGAAAGGAACTTACTGCCTAGGATTACAGGTACCTGTATGACCCTACAAGTTGGCTATAATCCTGTTCAAGGTGGTGGTAAAAATGATGGATTACAACCACATGTTTGTGTGCTACATTACTAAGTAATGAGCTGCACTGTACTACATGTTTTGCCTCCAGGAACATCTACTTATGTCATTCTTTTTAGTTATCTTTTTGCAGCAGAACATCATAGTTTGATAACCAACATCTTTGGTTTCAGGGGTGTAGCATTGTGCCGAATCTTTAGTCTCAATTACTGTGTGTAAAATGAAATATTTACAACAAAATGGTCCAAGGATTCTACAGACAAAAAAAAAAAAAAAATCAGGCATGAACATTCATTAGCAGAAGTTTCCCACTTTCCCTCCTTACCTCTGAATTCAAAACCTTGCCATGTCAACGAGCACATTCACAAATAAACATGTGTGAGAGGAAAAGCAATGCAATATCCCTCCCAACAGCATCTGTGTTCTCAGATCTGTCATATCTCTTGCATGGCCTTAAAACAATCTAATGGCCTCAGTGTCCAAATGCCTAAAGAAATAAAAATCATTTAAAGCACCTAAACAAATTAAGATTGTCCCATTTGTTTGTACACTTCAGAAATGAACTTGCAAATGTTGATGGTGAGGGAAAGCTTTAAGGACTTCCTTAGCAAAAGAGCTGGGTCTGGACTGAGAAATGAGTGGGCTGACATTTGTTACTGCCCTGGATCCCATGGCACTGAAGAGGCATTGTGAGCATCCTGATGCAGTTCTCTGACCTGAATTTCTTCATTCCTCATCAAAGATGAAGCTTATTTTTGTTTTAATTACAGTTTTTTTCAACTTAAGGATTTCATGTGGATAGCACCTTACTGGAATAAATGATAGCAGCCATTATGTGATAGATAATGGCTCAGAAATGATTTTTAATGTGAGTAAAAGGCTGTATTACAATAAGCAGAAAATACGTTTATCCTATTACGGCTAATGCCAAGGATAAAATCCTCAGCGACTCCCCCGTGTGCACACAAACCAGACGCTGACAGGCCCAGCTGCAGGCCCCATTTTACCAGTTTATCTCATTCATCCTCAGTGAGTAATTGCATCTTGTCTTTTTTTCAAATCTAATTCTATCCATTATCCAAGATGGATGATTTCCAGGGATACAGTACAGGGGCAGGAATGTCTGCAAAGAATAAAAACTGTGCAAATCTACTTTCTGAAATATGCAGCCCGCGACTTTTCTGCCTATGCTTCTTCCATGTGAGTAGGTCTCCATGTACAGAGAAGAGGAAAATGAGAGGCACAAGCCACTCTCTGAATATCTGAGGTTTATGCATCCTACATGGCAAAAATGAGTGTATAGCCTGCCGTCGGTGATGGCATGCTCAGACCACTGCCTATAGCATAAGCCAATATATTTACCTGCACTCTTTGCCTGTCCATACCTCTGTTTCTTGCTCATGCTAGATGGGAAGCTTATTCAGGCAGGCATCACCTTTTTGTTGTGTGGCTGTGGACACACAGGCCAAAGCAGGGGAGTCGTGGTTCAGAAAGGGTGTCCTATGCCAAAAGGCATCACAAATTAAAATGCCTCTGTGTAAAAAAGACATGTATTAGGTTATTGTCTACATGAAGTAAAGCAGCCTAGCAGGATCAAATAGCCCAATTCTGTGGAGGCAGAGGCCTCCTCTCTTCAGCACTCTTCTCTCCCCATTTTTGTCCCTACAAAGCCATCTGGGGACAGAAGGATGTCTTAGCAGCTTCTCAGTAAATGCCCTCCATCACAGTGTCTCAAAATTCAACCCCATGTTTTAACTGGGTAGTGACTTCATTTGGAAGTGAACCTGAAAGAGCAAAAGGTAAGATAACTCTTTCTCCAGGAAAAGAAGAGGAAAATGAAAAAGCAAGGATTCTTCTTTTCCAAAGGTGTAAATCAGCCTTTTAAACTCACATCCCCAAGGGAACTGCATATGCTATCCATAAAATCAGATTGTTTATGAAATTGGATGTTTGTTTAATCCATCGGTGTTCACGTGCCTAGCTCATCATAAATCTTAATATGTACATCACCCAACTACATAGATTTTAGCACATTCAGAGTTCAGACTGATTTCCTTACAGAAGACATTAGAGAATTCCCAGTTTAGTCATTAGCACTGTTTTAACGTGTATTTACAGAGTCAAAAATGTGTCTCCAGCTCCCAGTCCTCCACCAGTGGCCTCAAACCCTGCAAGCTGAAGGTGCATTTAGGGCTCGGGGATGCACTCCAGGTGCAAGCCTGGGTGCCAGTATGGATCCTGCTACCCCCCCTCCCCAGCTGGGGGGGACAGAGCTCTAAACCATGCCCATGCAGTGCTTGTGCCTTAAGCCCACGTTATGGTTTGGGTCCCTCAGGAGATTCATCTGGGCATTTAGGACCCTCTGTGCTGATTTCTGAACCACAGAGGGGCTCCAGTGGCCAGTGGTACCAAGGGTATCAAGCAGATGCACATCTCTGTGCTGCAAGGAGAATCACATGAATACAGGAAAATTTAAGATATCACCGCCTCAGCTAATAGATGGTCTGAACTGGTCTCTGAGTTTGCAGCTGAAGTTGAGTCCTCGAGCCCGTGTCAGGTACTGAAGCAGACAGCAGAGTGCATTTTTAACACAGAGTTTATCATGCCAGTTTATGTGTCTTAAGGCTGTCAAAGCCAGGGTGCAGTTGAGCTCATTTATCTCACAGAAGGCAGCAGCATAATGGAACATAAAAACACACCCCTGACACAAAAGCAGACTGAAGTTAATTTAAAAACAAAGCAAAACATCTGCTCCAGGAACCAGCTCTCTAATGCATAGATGAGAGCACTAAAGTTTGAAACATTACGGAGTGTTTAACCAGTACTACACCAGCTGTTAGACATTCTTGGCAATGGTGCAGATATTATCTGGCAAGTTCTCCTGAGCAGCTGACAAGAATGAAGAGTGACAGATATAAGAAACAGAAAATGCCAACCATATGGCATGAATATTATGCTAATGTTTCAGGTGTCGAGCAGTAGTCGCTTGTGTTTAATTTGAGTGCGCAAAATTTATATGGATTTTAATGATTACACAATGTTATACACAATTACATTTACATCTCCATATTGTTACAACTGCAATTTTGCCATTTAACAGTAATAGACACTGCACTAAATTTGTCCACTTAGGAGCAATGTTGTTATCTTTATGGCTTTAATAACACATTTCTACCTCACAGGTGTAATATTTATTTCTACAAACAGTGCCACTGCAGTCAGTGAATATGCTTGTGAACCCTTCTGCAGGACATCACTGGCTGATGCTGTAGCGTTAGGTTGCTTGGTAAATGCTAAGAGCCCACGAGAAGTGCAGCAGCCAAGGTCGTTATGTCCCCACAAAAATCAACGATGCTGATTTGATCCCCAAACCTCTTCATGCTGCTGCTGGTCTTATATTTACCATGTGTTTTCAAAGAAGGGGCCAGCTCCTGCCCTGGCCAGGAGGGAGGTCTTATGGCAGACTGGGTGTCTGAGCTTCGGGCACTGAAGGTGAGGCCCACAGACAGCTCAGCTCCACCAAGTTTCACAAAGGCATCTGCTGCTAAGCTGTTTTACAGACCACACACCACATCAGAACTGGATTTTCTCTCTGAGAAGTGGAAGTAGCAAAGCCTCGTGCCATAAAGTTGTGTGTCCTACTTGCTCTGTATCTCACACTTGAAGAAGCTCAGATCACCCTCATATCTCTGACAACAAAGGGAAAGGAAAACCAGCCCAAAGTGCTGGGATTGTCAATAACTGGCTCATATAGACAAGGCATAAAAATGTCTGTTTGGTGAGAGCAGAGTTGTTTGATGGTTCATTTTGGGCTGAGGCTGCTTCTCTTTGAGTGCATAGAGCATTCGTAAAATGTGTGACATCTGCACTGAGGCACAAGGTGATGGTTTGCCTGACTGTGAAGAAGGCCAGCACCACCCCTTGTATCCATTTTAGAGAAGGAATTAAAAAAAAAAAAAAAAAAAAAAAAGATGGGAATGAATCAAACAGCAGCAAAGGTCCTACTAGGGATGAGGAACCAGGCATTGGTGGACCGCTTTGCCAGGAGAATGGGCTTGATGCAGAGATTGCTTACTGTGATGTTATTTGCATCCATGTAAAAGAATTAAGTGGTAAAAAATCTTTTAAACACACTTGTGGGGAAAATCTCCACTCCTCGTGGCATTATATGGTGACAGTATCATGCAGCTATAATCAGCATAGGCTGAACTGTGTTATGAAGAGAGAAGAGCCAGACAGACACACAAAGCATCTGGTGGAGCATGTCTGGGAAAGATGCAGGTGGGTTGGGAAGTCTGGATGCTCCCTGGCTCTGAGAGGAAAAGAGAAATTCCTACATCTTGCAAACACTCCTGGATGTATTTGTGATTCAGCTCTTTGCTGTGCTCTTAAACTACACTGAAGATTAATTGAGTAGATAGAAAATATCTGCTTGGCCCCACCGGCCACAGTCGCAGTGTTACTATTGCTGATGGAGGATATATTGGCTTTATCTGGAGTAAGCACCTTCTGTCATGAAAGCACCAAAAGATAGCTCAGATGTTGCAAAACAGGCTGAATATCTGCCTGGAGATAAAAGCTGTGCCATTCTCTGGTGAGCTCCTCATTACAGAAGCTCGCTGAAGGGCAGGTTGCCCCCCTGCATGGCTCTGACAGTGGCCTTGTTGGCATGATAACGTTTCCATTGCCCTTAGATGCAGCTCACGCTTGCCAGGTTCTTTGGGAGCAGCATCTTCTGCTTCTTCTAGCAGGCCTTGGAGTCTAGCCAGCATCAGAGGGTGTCCTGTAAGTCCTCACAGCCCACTAAGTCCCCTCAATTTACTACTCTATCTGTCACCCTAATATCATCGCAGTGTGTCTGCCTACTCTTGACTGCTGTACTGGTACTCCTGTCAGCAGTGCGAGGCAGAGCAGCTCTCAGTATTTTTATTTCCCTGTTTAGATTTTAAAGGGCATAACCAAGTATTTTTGTAAGTGCAGTCTGGCTTTTTCCTCTTTGAAAATCTTCGGGCCAAGTCCGCATCTCATTTTTCTTTCCTATATAGAGTTTTGCACTTCAGGAGAGTCAGCTCACAATGTTTTCAAACCAATACTCAATGTATAATTCATATTAACACACCCATCTTTCAGGTTAAGCTCTGGAAATTGCATTTTTATATGTAGAGAACAGCTCTGGTCACAATGCCAAGCACAATAACAGTTACAAAAGGAGGAAAAATATTGTCCTCCCGTTATCCCCTAAGTGATGCAAAGGCAAAGCAAGGGTCGTGTTTAGGCATAGCCAGAAGTGAGATGTAAGCCCCATAATTGGAGGTAGGATACTTCTGTCCCATAGTATGTCTCTGTGCTTTCAGTTTAGTGCATTGTCAGTCTTGCTGTTGCACCAAAGTTATCTTAGAACCATATATAAGATAGCAATCATTTTAAGTTACCTGTTTTATTTTGCTCTGAAAAAGAATGAAGCCATCTGGTCTTGGTTTGGAGGTGATAACCAACAACTCTGCTAGTAGCAGTGACTGTCAGCTCAGTGGTGAGGAAACAATGGAAAGAAAATAATTTTGGAAGCACAGCAGAAGCAGTAATCTGCATGGGCACCAGTGCACCTGCAGCACCCATGCAAGAGGAAGCAGAGATGTGCCTTCTGGCACACTGTGCCTGATTTCAAGCCACGGGCAGAGGCACAGCAAAGCAGGAACGTGCCATCCCCTGCACAGCCCCTGGTGAGGAGGATGTGGAGGAGCAGCAGACAGTGGAGCCCAGGGCAGACATGGGCAGGCAGGAGCCAGGGGACAGGAGCACTGCTGCTCCCTGCCCCGGTACTTATCCTTGGGTTGCCTTGGGGAACGCATTTCACATCTTCAGGTTTCTGTTCCTCCTCCCACCTTTTGTTTGTGATCTTTTCAGAGCAGGACCATCTCCTAATACATGTTTATACAGTGACTAGCACGATGAAGCCCTGATCTTGCTTGAGGCCTCTAGGCATGACTGTAATACAAACAATAAATCATCATCATAAAACAGGACTGCACAGATCCATAACTTTTGTCATAACTCATGGCTGAAGTGTCAGCAGCTCACAGACACATGGCAAGGTCAGGGAGACTATGAAGGGCCAGAAGTGAATCCACACAGAAAAGAGGAGATGCTGAATGGCTTTGAAATATTTTATTGTCTGTCAGTGTTGTACCCATGTCAGTTCACAGCTGATTTCCTTTATTGATGTCACCTCCTGACAGCAGCAATGTGGTCAGGAAAAGGATTGAGCCACGTATCACAGCAGAAGGCAGTGGCAGTCAACAGGGTGCAGCCTGCAAGAAAATGTGCATGCATGGTTGGCAGGTGCTTCCCATCCATGGCTTTTGTGCTGCAATCCCCCAAGCTGCACTGAGTGCACCAAGCAGGCAACCAAGATTCAGCAAAAGCAATTCTTTGTCCTTTTATGGAGATCTACAGACCCTTATTTATATCTCTTCTCTTTTTCCCCTCTGTCCCATAGAAGAAAGCTGTGTGGGTATCTCATGCAGGGGATTTCAGTGACTCTGGAGACTCTCCCTCCCACCTGTGAGTCAGCTCAGACATACACAAGTCATCGCTGGCTGGGGAACCACTTCCCCAGCTATCCAGTTCCTGGGTAGCCTCCAGGCACATGGCTAAATTCCCCGACAGACCCATCGTTGCTCAAATCAGCACCAGTCAACAACATGCTTTGCAAAAGCTGTCATCACACTCTAGGGTTACACATTTTTTCAGTGTCCCCTAACCTGTAGAGGCAAGGAGTTTGGGAGACCCAAAAACCAGAAAGAGTTTGCTGCGGGAATGTAAGGAGCTGATGGTACAAAACCCAGCAGTTATGTCCATTCAAAGCAAGTCAAGTAAGCATACAAATATCTTTAAATCATTATATCTGGCAAGAAGCCATGCTGTATTTTCAGACAAAGTCCAATGCTTTGAGAAAATGTATCTTCGGTGAGCTGAATATCAGATGAAAAAGAAGCACTAGGGAAGGTTCAAGCTGTATTTAATGGGAAAATATTTTGTTCTTGATGAACTGAAGGATTTACTCTATTCCTTCCTGTAGCTTCGCGTCTTCCAGGTAACAATGGCGAGTCTCCTCCTTATTCCTGAGATTAGAAGTTTCAAAATATTCTTAAATGTTTCAAAAGAAATTTAATCTTTAAAGTCTTCCCTGCTGTAGGCTGCTGAAGGTTAGCCTGTCTGTCACCTTGGTTTGATGGCTTACGCAACTGGGAATACCGTCTTATTCCCAGTTATGACTGCATTTTCAGGAGCTTCTTTAGCAACTCCTGTTTGCCAGATGGCATCGTTTGTTAGACAGACAATTACAATAAGAAGGATTTTTTTTTTTTCAGAATTCATCTTCTAAAAATTTTAAATTTGGTATTGAGTACTCTAAATGAAAGCAGGTTATTATTCAATGATATTGCCAAAATCATGCATGCTATTGAAATAAAGAAATCAGTCCCTGATTCAGATCCTGGTGTGTCAGCAACACAGGAATAACTCCTCTTACTCCATCTTTGTGGAGTAAACCTCCATAATTAGGATAAGAATTGGGCCAAATAGCTTTGGCAGAGCTGACAGCATAAATCAGATGAACACAGAGAATTAAAACAAGGGATCAGGAAGGAGAAAAATGGGAAGGGCTGAGAAGTGACATCAAATAAAGGAGATGTGAAACAGATGTGCTTGACCTGGTGAGGGATGTGCTTTGGGATAAATGAAACAGACAACAGCACAAGAGGCAGTTTTCCCTGGAGAACTACCTGGTAGTAAAGTGCTTTAAAGAAGAATTTGAATTCAGAGAATATGCCATAGTCAGTATGATAACGCATGCATTAGAAAGGCCAGCATAGAGAAAGATACAGAGGAAGAAAAGGAAAAAAAAAATGTTCAAGCAACTGGAAGTCCAGATAGAAAGCAGAAGTTTTGAAAATGTGCAGGAACCAGACTTGCGAAGGCTGGACACTACCTGAAGGCAAAAGGCACATCAGTCTTCCTAAAGAAAGTAATTCAAATAAGTTGGACTGCCCTTCAGTATGATGTAAGTGGGCTACTGACATTCTTAACATTAGATGCAATGCCACTAAAATGTTGCTTGGACATTCTTGTCCTTCATTTTACTGCTGCTGTGACAATGCAACAGCCCACAAAGCATCACCAAAAGGATCCTCTCTCTAGGCAGACTATGTTTGTATCTTGCTCTATGAAGGCCGAATCTTTGTAATGTTAAGCAAGCATCCCATCCTCATTGCAATATTCAGACACCCTCTGAACTACCTCATTTAAATCCATACACAACAAAGCTCTTTGCATCCTGGTTTCAGAAGAGCAACTTGTCATCTTCTCTCATTCTTTCCACAGACACAGACTTGTGGTCCTTCGTGTAAGGTCCTTCCCTTTGAGTTCACCTTTTCTATCAAATCTTACAGTTTACAAGACTGACTATTTCTTACTTTGCCCAGCTAACAGCAGCAGATTCAACTTCCAGTCTGCCTCTCTTGCTTTTCTTCTCCTCATATTTAAAGTTAACCTAGTAAACTTTAAACATAATTTTTAATACAGTTAAGAAAATTTTAACATGACTAACATAGTAAAATCTTCAAAATCTCACCTGGAAACCTACTTCTGTTGTGGTGCCCTGCAGCTCATGCTTATCTGACAGTGGTTAGGTGAATGTGGACCTTTGTTTCTACTTCTTCTACTTCTACCTCTTCTACTTCTACCTGTTGATTTTTGTTGCCATCTCATCTCCCCAACTCTCAGTGTAGGTAAGTTTGGAGCAAGGTGGGGCTGTGAAGCTGCCTGTCTGTCAGTGCAGTTACTGTATGGCAAAGAAAAGTCCTCCTACCATAGAAAGTCTTCACTATGGGCAGGGCTAGGGACTATTTGCTCTCATTACCACTGTATCCAGGAAGGCTAGGAGACGTCTGTTGAATCTGTGTAATAGCCCTGACATCCATTTGCCCTTTGTCTTTCCAGCTGACCCACCCTGATCTCTCATTAACAGAGAAAAATAAAAACACTGTTTTGTTTTCCCACCTCCAGGCAGCTGCAGAACCTTTCCCAACCAGCTGTAAGCCAAATCTCTTGTCCCTGGAGTCCTAACGCTTGGGAAACCCACTAAGAATTCTTGGTTTGCAATCTGTGAAAAGCAGCATTTTCTCTCGTGCTCTGTGCCTTTCAGCTAGCTTAATCTGGGATCAGCAATGGGGGGAGATGATACGGGCTGAACTCATGGCAAAGGAATGAAACAGAGAGAATGGCAGTGGCAGAGGAACACATTAGATACTAGATTATTTCATTCCTCAGCTGTATAGTTCAATATTTTAAATGAAGACTAACATTAGTTGCCCTCTCTGTTCTGAATCCCTGTGTTTCTCTTTCTTTACTGTGCTGGCCTACAAGGCTTGGGTTCCTCAGCTCTACAAGCTGCTGACACTAACTCAGCCCTAGAGCTGTTAGCCAAATAACATAGTTAGCAAAGGCTGACCTCCTTGACTAACTTGGCCAGAGGCACCTCGTGTGCACAGAAGAGATGTGGGATTTACTTATGGGTGCAGTTCTACCAGGAGAATCAGGCACATGGTCTCTAATATTTTTGCATGCTTTCTAAGCTCTGCCAAACTTCTGGAGACTTTCCTGTTGCAGTTCTGTCCCCATAGTGTCTCCTGGACAAAAGACACGGAGCTGGCCATAGCATGGAGAATAATATTCCCCCAGGTCACAGTCACGTTGCGTGAGGCTGCCTCCAGCAGGCAATGTCATGGGGAAAGGGGGAGAGGGACTGGGAGTTTATCACTCCTGTTTACATCAGAGCTGCATTGCCACTGGCAGGTGTGGCCTTATTTCCATCATTTTCTTGACAGTTTGGAGGTTCATCATCAGATAGGATAGCTGGCCAGATCATGCGTAGGTGCCATTGGAGGCACATCACCAGGAGTTTTCCATCCCTGCTTCTGACAGGGTTGGGACTGAGTCCCCATCAGCCACTGCACACAAAAGGATGTGACCTTCCAATCACAATGCTTCATAAACATTTTTGAGGAACACAGATTGCTGACAGAGACTTGGAGGTAATCTAAATCTTAGGTGAGGATGAAAACTCTGTGAAGCTATATTCAAAGACAGATTTAGTTTGGCCATATCTTTAATCTGGGGACTGATTAAAAGAAGAAGAGTTTCAGTGACTAATTTCTACAGGGTCTGAAATATAACAGGTTATTAAACACACAACCCAACAGCTGCAGAATCTGACAGAGACATTGTTCTCCCTGAGCATTTGGTAATAGAGTATTTCAGATGATTAAATAGCTAATAAAGTCAGAGTCTTTGCTAAGTAGATGGATACCAGCAATATTGTAAAGGTAATTACAGATTTCTATCAAAAAATTCTTGACTCAAAATATTTATTCTCAGACTGAAGCTAATATGCAGGTCTCAGTTAAAGAGAAAATATTTTAGCCACTCTTAAAAGGTTTCCAATTTGCTCTACTGTAGTGGCTTTCAATTACAGCCAGTTTCAAGGTGTATGTTTTCTGATTGAATATTGCTTTTCTCAAAGTAAATTCTCACCAGCTGTCACATGAAACGATTTCTTCCATTAATCATGATCTTATATGCTTTTTTGGCAGCACAGGGATCTGCATCTTTAGGTTGTTTATTTCCGCTGCTCCTTCACAGGCATTAGACAATTGTGATATCTGTACTGCTCTAAAGTTACAGTGGTAAGAAAGGATCAGAGGAACAGAAAACAGTGTTAGGGATGCTTGCAAAAAGACCTACAGAAAAGTCTTGCGTGCACAAAATTATTAATCTGCTTCTTTGTTGCCTTTTCAGCCTGTCTTTTTTTCCACTGATCTTTTAGATCCTTCACTCCTTCCTTGTGGGGTATTTTTTTATATCTTGCATACACAGCTATGCTAGCTAATTCCTAGACTGCAGCAAAAAAAGTTCTTTACATCAGTAAATTATCTCATTATCAGAGGAGCATGCAGCAGAGCTTGTATTTATGCTGAAGCTAGTTTATCTCTACCTATGATTTTTTTTTGCCTGGTTTATAAAAATGTAATAGATGCTCTTTTCCATTTAACTGAGCTAACACATATCATACAGCAATGTCCAGGTCTGCTTTGCTTTACATTTTTTGATGTCAACTCCTATGTCTGCTTTACCAATCCCACCTGGTGCCTCAACACACTCTTTTTTGTCTTTGAAGCCCTGTCTTGAGGACTCATTCCTATTGTAAAAACAGTGAGAAATTAGAGGGCAATTGCTCAACAGTAATAAGAGGTATTTTAAATCTATACAAAGAAAACATGTTATTGAATTGCTCTCCTACTATTTGGGTAGCACTGCATTTCTCAGACAAATAATTTCCAAGAAGCAGAGAGTTTCTGAGTATACGTGTATGGCACGCTGGAGGAAGTGCGCTGAAGACCAGCATGCTCCTGCTGCAGATGTGGCTGCCTCTACTACCTGCAGCTCCAGCATCACTGTTCGTGGGGTAAAGCACAGCCCGTGCTCACCCCACCTATAAAAGGCAGCATGGAGATGGCTGCAACTACAGCTGTGAGACTTAACCTGCTCTGACGCTGTGAAGAAATGCCCTCACATATTTCATGTCCACACATAGTAAAACACACGTAAAGAACGGGCGCCAGACCCTGAGCTCCAGCCCTTCAGGAAGATCCACCATGGTCGAGAGGATTGCTGGTGTACTCTATCATGCTGATGAGTTGTAAAAATAGTCATATCAAAACCACGAGCAGGACTGTTCTTTAGTTATCCCTTATTCAGAGGAAAATCAGTCTCACAAGCTAACTGCAAAGGAAGGATTTCAGCAGCATGCACGTGGGATGCCTGCACAGTCACAGGGGGTCGTTGCACCATGGACGCAAGCATGGAGTGCATTACAAATGACTGAAAGCTGTGGAGCTTACAGCACACCTGTGCAAGTACTTGCGTGTGAAGGATCCAGCAGGTTTTTGGAGACTGCTACAGTACATGTTAAACTACTTATTCTTCTGCATCTAAATATGGTTGCCAGGTAGGTTGAGAGTTAGGTCCATGACAGAAATTTTTATCAAAATCTCAATTTATGACAGAGTTCAAGGAGTCTTGTATCCTTTTCTGCTCAATGTTTACTTAGGTTTTTAAGGCACACTTCATGCTGTGGTTGGATCTAGGGTTTCAGTTTGTTCCCATTTTAGTGAAGTTTTAGTGCAATAAAGAGTATTTTAGCCTCTATTTACTGCACTGACCATCAGCTAGATAGATCTTGTACTTCTACTGTCAGTGACAATAAGAAGTTGGTGACAAAAATGACTATTGTGGTTGTAACTGCAGTGTTATTTATAAACAGCTAGATGCAGAAAAAATGCAATTTAAATTTCATTGTGAGCAATACTCAGGCCTAGAGCTCCCTGATGCACAATTCATAGCTGCTTAAATTGTAGTCATTACTCTCATACTGCAATACTGTTTGTCATGATAAAGGGAAATTACTTTTCTGTCAATTACTTCTGCAAGATTAGTTAATTTACATTTGCAAAGGGTATGGAGCAGCATCTCAGTTCCATGGAGATGCTTCTCAGAAGCGTTTGGCAATTTAAGGTTTGGGGAAAAAGTAAATGGAAGTCAACTTCAGAATGTAAAAAGGGGACGTGAATCCATCCCAAGGTCTTTGTACCCCAATGAAGAGCAGCAATGGGAAGTAGATATATCACTTACAGACTGCCAACTACAATGTTGCAGAAAATTGTATTGAGGACCTGGAAGAGGCATGCTCCTCTCTGCTTCAGTACTGGGCAGCCAAGCTGGCAGCATTTGAAATCACTGCTCCTGACTACATGTGAGCTGTGCGTGCAAGTAATCTCTATAAAATATACTACCCTTTGGCATCCTCTTCTGCAAACATCTGTATGTTTGTTTAATCCATGTTGTGATGGAGATAGCAAGAGCCAAAAACATAAGGAGGAATGTTATTTTTACTTACTTGCTTGAAAATTCTGGGTGAGTTTTAGCATGCCTGACTTGGATACCCACCTGAGGCATCACAGCTCCTGATCCCAGCAGCATAATTTAAGTTTGGTGCCTGAGTTTCTTGGAGAGGCGATGGAGTGACTGTGTGCAGTGGTGCCCGAGGGACAGTGCAGCACTCCTCCACCATTCCTGAGAAGCTGCTTCAGGAAGGAGTGCTAGAGCATCCCCTGGGAACCCTCTTGCTAAAATCAGGGGTGGTGTGGGAGGGAGCAGCAGCTGTGCCTCCTGCAGCCTGTGCCATGCTCTCAGGGGTGAGGGCACTTGCTGCAGATGCGGCAGGACACTGTACTGTGGCTCCCCAGCCGGCAGGGATTCACACCCACATATTCCCCAAAGAGAGAGTAAAATTTTCTCTTCCCTCCAGGGAAATAGTGGAAAGGCCTTTGGAAAATGCAGTATTCAAGCAAGGCCTCAGATTTAGCACAGAGAGTGGGCAGGCTTATAACCTACCTTTGCCCTGCAGCCAGGCAGGATTGCTTAAACCACCTTGAAGTTGAGGTCATGGGTATTTTTTTGCGAGTAGAGTAGAACCTGTGGAGTGCAGACACACCGTGTAGGTGTACTGCCACGGACTATGCGCAGCTGGCACAGCAGAGCTTAACCTCTAGGTATTATTGCAATTAAAATGATGAAATACCAACCGCGCAGGAATCCTCAACACTGACGCTTGTGTTCAGGCATGTCAGACTATGCTGATACTGATACCCTGATCCTATATTGGCATCACAGCTCTCATGGCATTTTGCAATGTTTTAAATTTTAACCCCCACCAAACTCCAGCAAATACAGTTGCAGTCCTCCTTCCCAATATTGCTCTCTTGATACAAGGGGCAGAGTATCCTTATCTTTACTTCCCAGCCTAAGCTACATGCAGTTGCTGTTGCTGTACTTTAGTGCAGAGTGTTTCAAAGACAGAAATTACATAGGAGGGAGTTCTCTGAAGAGTTTACAAAGTGTTTGAGGGCACCTTAATTATATGTTATTTCTGTTCCCACTAGATTTAGTGGATTTGCAACACTGCTCAACTCAAAACTGGAGTCTGCTCCAGCCACCCATTAAAAACTTCACAAAGTCCTTAAAAATCATGAATGTTTATGTTGCCTTTAATTATTTTCCATTTCAGTTGCCTGGATTTTCCTTTGAGATGGATTTTCGTGGTTAACATCAAGGCTAGAATCCTACCTCACACAAAAGGTAAATCCACACTTGTCTCCAAGAATTAGAATTAGGTGGGCATAAATTCTGCTGGTTAATAAAGATAGGTATGAAGACATGAAGGTAAGTGTAAAGATATAAAGGTGTAAAGATACGTATCAAGGTATAAAGATACAGATTGGAATTTTTAAAGTTTCAGCTTGAAATGATGACAGACAATAACCAAAATTATTTTTGGACTTTTTTTTTCTTTGGCTAGACTCCAAAATATTAGAGTCAATCCCACTGGTTAGCTCACAGCTTAGGTCTTTAAATGCTCCCTGTTTAAAACATACTTAATTCCTCCATTTGTGTCACCGCAATAATATGCCAGGGAAAGGATTCTTAGCCCTTTATTCATGGAGGGACAGACATAACCTCAACCATACCAGTTGCTGGTTCTGTATGATATGTAAACTGTTGAAAAAGGTAGGTTTTCTCGTGATGGCCAGATATGCCATTCACACTGCTGTAATTTCAGGACATAATGCAGTGGCACTGAAACAGCTGGAGTTTAAAGGTTGAAAAATCCAGTTGTGGTTGTAAAGGTTTTGGGATCAACTGCATTTGGGATCCCTCTAATATTTCTGGATAAAGCCAGAGAGCTCGTGGTCTGAGCTGCTCAGCAGTTCACCTTCCTCCTGCCCTGCACATCCCCCTTACAGGTGTGTGAACCCAAATGGTGCACCTACCTTTGACACACGGATACACCTTTTTTCTGAGAACCCACAACCAGAAATTTAATTAAGGTAATTTGATTTGTCTTCAAAACAATGTATTATGCATTAATTAAGGTAACTTAATTTGTCTTCAAAACAGAATATTATTCATTCACCCTAAGGCATGAAACACATAGCACAAAGGGTAAAAAACAACATCAGAGGTACATGACTGTTACTCATACCCTCATCTTTCCTCTTGCCAGCTTTTGTGCTTTCTCATGTTCATCTTCAAGAAGCATTTGTGTAGTATTAGCATGAGTCTGTTTTTTCAGTGCTTTCCTTTGCCCTGTAACTCCCTTCCTTTCACACATTGCTTCTGGACAGCTTCTTTCAGGTGACTCAAAGCCTCGAATTTCACAAAGATTTTACGAGATTATAGTGTGATACTTCTCAGGCCTGAAAAAACAGTGATACTAGCAGTGTTGCAGCTGAGGTGTGATCTCTTAGGTCCACAACCTCCTTGAATTTGCAGTCTCTTTTGTATGTGCTAAGCCACTGCTTTTCTTCTGCTTGATCCCTTTTATAACCTTTATTGACTAACTGCACGACAAATATCCCCATCTCACAAACGCATATGTGGAAGCAGAATATTAATATTAAAAATTAAAATATCAGGCCCATTTTTCTAGTTTCCTAATGAAAATACTTATTCCAAAATAACAGCCTGTGATACATTCTTTTCATCTGTACCAGATGCAACAGAATGCTAAATATTTATAAAACGTAAGATTTTATAAAACTTTAAAATTTTGATAAAATATTATAAATTTTTGTAAAACTTTTGTAATTAGGCTGCATACATCATATGAATATTTTGTTTACAGGTAAACCTTGTGCCCATACAGAGAGAATTTATTAAGTTATTTTTGACTAATAGAGTGCAGTTGTTGAGAACATGCCCACACAGCACAAAAATATCTGAGTAATGATAAAAAGTACTTCAAAAGAAACTATTTTAGCTACAGTTTGGCTGAGCCTTTACTTCATCTAATCCCCACTTCAGTGGTAGATATGAGCACATTTCATTCTAGGAACTTGTGAAGCACCAAAGAAGAACAAGCACCCCCCTGCCTGTTGGCTTCGTTGGTGGGGTTTTTTTGGTGATGCTGAATGTTTAGACTTGAATGTCCCTGGAAATCCGCACAGCAGGTAGCACTTGTAATGAACTTAAGATCTGAACATAACGCGTTTTTGTTTCCCGTTCAGAGTAACCAGGACACCAGTCTCACCCCAGACCCTATGCAGAGTCCTCCTCTTAAGATCCTTTTGCAGCATTGGCATTTCCAACTAGCAGCCATGAATTGCTATTGGTAAAAATGTCACAGAATTCAGTCCTTTAGCTGCAGCAAGAGAGGTATAAACCAGCCCTTTTTGACCAGCAATAGCAGTATGAGCAGGCTCTCCCATCTGAAACATGGCCAACATGTCTTTGGGATGAATTTCAGGAGATAGGACAGAGTCTGCGGATAGCCACACAAAAGCTCTCTTTAGGGAAGCAGCTCTGGACTATCCTAGCATGCAGAACAGGGAAATTAAAGTGGTCCTAAGGAAGCCCCACCGATAGTGCATTAGTCTCTCCATGACAAAGACCTGTGAGTTATTTTGCTGGGTAGGTAGCCATGGGAACAGTGTGGTTATCATCACAAAACAAAGGCGGAAACAGAACTTTCTCTAAGAAGGGGGAAGCAGCTTCCAGGAGGTACCAGAGTATCACAGAGAGCAGCACTTTCACAGCAAGGAGCCAAGCTTCCTAAAACAATATCACCAGTAAAGAATAACATAAACCGAAAAGTTATCAAAGAAAACCTAAAATCTTTCTGAGCGGAAGGAAAGAAAATAGAGTAACACATACACTTTATTGCTTGAGGTATATGTCAAACGGTTAGACAAGGTATGACGGCAAGTAGTTGGATTTAGCAGCTTTCTGCAAAACCATGAATAGTTTGAAGAGACATAATTGAAGTTGGTGGAACAGAAGTCAGATTGTGCTGCTTATTATTTTCTTTTGGAAGAAGCTGCAGGTGAAAGCACAACTGGAAGCTGGCAGGACCACAGCCATCCTTCTGCTAGCGATACGCACAACTGCTGTAGCTCTTCGTTTACCTCCTCGCCCAGCCTGGCAGGGATGCCAGCTGCATGTATGGAGCCACATTCCAACTCTGGTCACACTGGAACAAATCCAGGGTCATGTCAGTGACTTCAATGAAGTTATTCTTTATTCACGCTTGCCTAGCTGAGAATCTGGCCCATTCTATCTAGGTAGCAATATCTAATAGAGAAAAGACTGCCAAATTAAGGCAACAAGAAGAACCAGACTATGTCACATGACGAGGAAACATTTTACATTATAAGGATTATAGAGGCCCTTTAGTTTAAGGACTTTATCAGCATTTAAAAGGCCATTGAAAAACATTTTTGTATGTGACTAGATTTTTTTTTTATCCCTTATTTGCTATTTTAGGAAATGGAAAAAAAATGGATTGATTTTAACAGTATTGAAATAAAAATACTGCAATTTGTTCAACACAGAACACTAATTCATTATACATCTATTAGCAGTTTGGGTTACGACATCTTCCATTTAGGGTATCTTCCACATCAATTAAGAAGGCCTCTCTGACTGAAATATGTTGAGTTTCATGATTTTCTCTGTGGGAGCATTTTTCTGTCAGTGCCAAACTCAGCTTTGGGAAAAACACTGTGTTTTGCTCTTCTAGACAAATCTGGAGTGTCCTTGCTGTAGTGACCAACAAAAGATAGAGGAAAGGAATGAAGGTAATAATGGAAATTCATCATCACTGCATTATTTCCAGTAAATTCAGATTCACTCACATGGCTTGATGATACTGTAAATCTGACTTTAAATATTCCAGTGCTGTAACAAAAACTCTGCAACCAATGATGTAAGAGTAGCAAAATGGTATAGATTTACTTTAGCAGTTCATTTGTTAAAGAAATATTGACATTTACTTTGTACCAGGCAATGGACTGAATTGCCTCACCACCAGTTGTATGAAGTTAGTATACATCCCATGTTATGTGCTCTGACTAATTCCGCAGAAATGCACTTGTATGCCCACACCTCATCTGGATGCTGTTTGTGTTGCTGCGTGATCTGGAGGTGCCCAGATGAAGAATGAGTGGTGGTGGATCCACTGCAGATGGGATTGCTGCCATACCTAGTTAGCAATGACATGCCACTGATTTTTCTTTTCATATCACCTTTGGATTTCACCCGGGTTCACCAGAATATAAAAGTATAAACTGATGCAATGCACTTGCCAAGGCACAGAAACATGAAGTTGCTTGCTTTCTAAGGAAAATATATGTTAAATTGGGAACGGTGTTGGATTGTTTTGGGTAGCTAGAGAGAGCTGTGGCACAATCCAGACAGGAATTGAAATAACATTTTTTTTTAAAGCACGTACCTCAGCTTTTACTAACATCTAACTGAATCAAGAAAAGTTCCAACTTTGTATATAAAATAACATCCTAGGATGACACTAAACCATCCTGGACAGTTCCCATAAGAAAGTGAAAATATCACAAGCCTGGAGTCACAAACTGTCTGCTCAGGTTTGGACTCCTGACCTCCTATCAGCCTCTAGGGCTCTCCTGCAGAAAACCACTTCATTATTCCTATTCAAACACATGCAAGAAAGAGCAGGTTATTAATGTTTCAGCTACAAGAACGATCCTCCTGTGCACTAGTAAGTGCTATGTATCTGTTAAAGTTCTTTCTATAAATCTGCATCATAGTGGACAATTCTCTTAAACTAATTTCCTGCAATCATCATTAATTGGCCAGCTTGCTAACACCTGGTACCAACAGATTTTTCATCTAGGGAACGCAGTGCCACATAATGGTAACAGCAGGTTTTAACCTAATCCCTCTCCATACACAAGCAAACATCAAATGACGCCCGTGACAAAGACACAGACCAGCCTGACATTTGCTGGTAACTCCAAGGAGATTCTCCCTCAGCACAACTAGTCCTGTTAAAACATATTTTCCAGTGGAAAAGATAATTTGAAACCATTTCCAGCTAGACTAATTGCATTCACTGGAAAGAGCATCCTCCTCCACTTCAGTACACATTTATTAGTCCAGCCACAAACGCAGCTAACATTTTGTGAAGTTTACCAAAGCAGTAATTATTTCATATTACAAGAATTTGCAACAGCTTGCTTGATAATGAAAAGTTATTATGCAGATATATATACTTCATGCAAAGTTGCACACACACACAAAAAGTAAAAAAAAAAAAAGTAGGCATTTAAAACTGATGTTTAAATTCCACTCACAGTTTTGAAGTCTAAGCATAAAACTTCTTACTTTGCAGCTGTAGCTCCAAGCTGTCTGGAAAGATAATTCAGTCCATCAGATATCCTGGTTTTGTTTTCTTGCATAAAAATATCATCTGTCACAGGCACAGGAGCTGACTTCAAGGACCAGCCCCTTCAGCGGAGCACACCAATCGGGAGACCCTGGGAGCACATGTGGAAAGCCACTTGCCTGCACGCCAGTCACGGGCAGCATATGTTCTGTGGGACCCGCGTGCCAGATGAACGCGGGTGTCAGTGAAACACGGTGCTGGGGTGCCTCAGCCAGGGCTGCCCGGCCCTGAGCCCAGCTGCAGGAGGCAAAATGGGGGGATGGTGGGGGAGCGTGGGAGCACGGGCAGAGCCTTTCGCATACTGTCTCCGTGTCACCCGTCCTGCGAAACCAGCCATAAGAACAGCAGAGCCGGAGGCCAAGAATTGTGCCTTGCTCCTTTTGGCCTTATTCTTTACTGTTTTAATAAAAATAATGTCATTTATGATTGTATTAAATGTTTCTTCACTTTTTCTCCTAGTTGCTAATCTAACCCCATTTATGGCTTTTTATTCCAAACCTCATCCCTGCAAAACCACACCCGTGGAAAAGTCCCAGAGGGTCAGCCTCACCTGGGTTTTCCTCCCTTTCCCTGAAAGCTCGCGCTCTCCCCTCACCGCAGGACCAGCTGCCCGCGGGCTCCCTGCTCCTCCTCTGCCTCCGCCACAGCTGCCTGGCTCTGCCACGCAAGCTCCCTGCACGCAGCTTTGCTCTGTGCCTGTCAGCCGGAGAGGTCATTTTCTTCTTGCATCAGTTTAACCTGATGACATTTAAATTCAAAGTGCTTATAAAGCGTATTTAGAGACATACACCCACAGCTTCCCAGCTCGCCACGTGCTCAGCCCTTGCACAGAACCAGAGGTGACAAAAATACATGTACATTAATGTGGGTTGAAAGTGCAGCAGTAACGAAGTGCATGAAGTCAAAAATCAGACCATACATAGGTAAGCATGATGAACTAACATCTGTAGATTTGTTTTCACTCCTGGAAGCATACTTGCAGGTCACAACATGCTGGGGCTGGGAAGGGAAACCAGTAAACACACCAGTGCAAAAGCTGTGCCTTTTCCAGCTGAAGTATGGGACCTAAAGGCCTTCGCATCTTGCACCTCTCATAATCTCAGTACTGGCTTTATTAATTCAGCTTTATTTGATCAAATAGCCTTTTGCAGGGAGGGTGCAGGTTAGAGTGGACCAGCTGTAATAAAAACTGCTAGCTTTAGTCTGTGAATAACTTGCTGATTTAATTAAATTAATTTTGCTTCTAAATTCTAGTTTAGTAGATTAGTAATTCAGTAAGGCTCGTTTTACAATGCTTTTCCTATGGTGGATATAATCAGGCTGGTTAAAAACTTTGACAAACCTCCTTTTTCCACTCCCAGAACCCACCGGTTTCTCAGAGGAAAAATTCTTGCAGAAAGACAATGGGACTGGATGGACTTCGGTCAGTGAAATAAGTTCCCGCTGGTTTCAGGGTGGAATTTCCCATTTGCAGAGGCTGAGGCCAGCACTCCCCGAGCAGGAAATAACTCTCCGTTAGTAAGAGCCAAGTGCCGTAGTGGAAGTAATTTCTTTCATCGGTTGCCGGCGGGGTGGGGAGGAGCGAGAGGGACCGTCTTTGGGGTGTGTAAGGTCTTTTTCAGAGCTGCAACAAGGAGCAAACTTGTTTCCAGTTCCCAGCTGGGAACATTTTGTTCAGAGGTTTCCGAGCTGGGAGTGGCCGGGGCAAGGCTGGCCGGAGGTTTTCCTGCCTCATCCTGATCCCGCACCCAGGGCTGGGCAGGGGGTTGGAGCTGGGTCAGCCTGCCTGGCTCTCCCGGGGGCTGCGCCCTGCAGCATGGGGGGACAAACCTTCACCCGCCTTTTGCTGTACCATCCAGCAGCACTTTGGAGGCAGAGGCGGAGGAAAAAATGTTGAGCCTTGTAAAGTGGGTAGGTATTTCCTCTGAGTCTGAGACCTTGCTGGGGCAATGCAGAGGAACCTGAGCAGAAATCTCCACTGTACAGCCAGGGCAGAGACCTGCTCACGGACCGCCAGCTGTTACCCCAACATCCTCACTGGCTTTCCACAAGCTTTAAAAGCGTCTAGCTTCATTTTTCCTTTTTTGGTCCTACACACGGTGAAATCTCCAAAAGAGACAGTTCTGCCCCATCCAGCCTCATACCCACCTGGCAATGACAAGTGGGACTGTGAATCCGCACTGGCACACCCGAGACCTGCCTTAGCCTTGTGCATGTCAGTACTGACCGCAGATGCAGAGTGGGTGGCACAGCCGGCCCAAATTTGCATCGGGCCTGGGAAACTGAGCCTGCCAGCCTGTGTTAAACACACAGCCAAGCCAGCTCTTGAATGCTAAGCATATATGCATTAATGGCTGAGATTTAACAACTCACCTTACCACAGCAGTTCAAGATGAACAGTCCTGTCATCTCTCTCAGCCTATTTACTTACCTTGATGGCGTGGGTCCCCACAGGACATATGTGCCATCTATTAATTCCAAGGTCTATTGCATCTCTCTGGCAAGTCTTTTTCCTCAACTCCCAGCATATATTTATGTTCCTCTCCTTTTAGTCCTGATTATGCCTGACTGTGTCATACTAAATTCCTGTCCTCGGTATTTACAGCCTGCAAATATTTGTAGACTTATCACATCACCTGGGAGCCACCACTTCAACAATCTCTATGAATTTTTTTCCTCATTAATCAGTTCCTCCGACCCCTCTAATTTTGCTGCTTTTTCCTGTAGGGTTTGCAGATTTTGTTTGTTTTTAAAAGACAGCAGAGGGAAGTTTAATTCTCTTTTCTTTAAAGAAGGGCAACAGCCAGATGAACATAAAGGCATATTAAGGAGAGTATAAGGCAAATTTGTATTTGAGCTGACCGACTCTAAAATTCATACTTGTTTCCTTTTATTTGTCACATTTGTTTGGATGACCAGATTTTTACTGAAACCCTGACATTGCAAACTTTTGCGTCCCCTTTTGTCAAACACACTAATATGTAATAATTCACTGTCTTGGGTAAATTCATTGACTTGCATGAAGCCACCTGGGCATGCAAAAAATGGGTGTGCAAACAGTTGTATGGTTGCAGCCTCACGACGAGACCTTCAGTGGCACCTGGGAATCCCATCTGCAGCATTGCCAGAGAGGTGGGGTCTCTGCAGCTGAAACGCAGAGCCCAGGAGGAGCTTCAGCCCTGCCTGAAATACAAGTCATGGGCAGCCATTTAGGATCAGCCTGCTGGGTCAGTGGTCACCTGAGAAGGTCGGCACCTGCAGCAGCCCCTGTCTCACTATCTCTCCTTTGTCACCCTGTGGCCAAAGTACAAACAGGCATTTGAGTGAAGAGAACCGTGTTGCAACATCCTGTGAATACTGCATGCATCTCCAACCTTTGCCATCAGACACTGTCTGGTTGCCTATGGCACAAACAGTACTTTACTCTGCTAAAGATCCCACTGGAATCTCACTATACTTACTCAGGCTTAGTGGGAACTGAAGTAGAAAAAAATAATCCCCAGACAGTTTAAATAAGGTTTGATTATTCACGGGAGCAGCAGGGGAATGTTAAAATTCTCCTGGGTTTGTTGGGAGCCTCTGGCATGGTCCCAGACTGCTGTTTTCCAACCACCCCTTTTGCTTGGATGCCCCTAAATCCAGACTGCAACTTTAGATAAGTGAAATTCCTGCACAGACGATGAAGAATCAGAGGACAATTCGGGGCTGCCCTCTGTCTGGTGTATTTTGGGTACTTTCTGGAGTTTGGCTCCTTCCAGATCCTGGGAAAAATGTTAAACTCTGCATCATCTGTACAACACTCTCCATCAGGAGCTATTCCCTTTGGGCCCCTGTCTGTCTGTGCAACACAGGGGCCTGAGAGAACAAGGTCTGTAATTTTATTCTAGTTATATTAGGGCTTATTTTTATTCACATGAACTACAGTAAGCTGTAGTAGTGCCGCTGATGTCACTTCAGCAGTGTTTCCATTAAGGCTGTTTTACCATTCAAAGGCAAACAAAAGCAACCTCAACAAATGCAAGATAAAGTCAACAAAATAAGTACTTTAACAATGATCATAGTTGGCTTTTCAATAATTTTCATGGTCTTGTGGTTTAGGCCTGTTTTATGGTCCTTTTAATTTCATGAAATGTGTGGCATGCTTTCTGTGTTTTTTCCAGCTCTTGAAATAACTGATAGTTTCACCAAAAAATCTCAGAGCAAGGTTTTTTAAATAATACCTGAATTGAATTCAGACCAATCATGTTGTTCCAGAATGATTTCTTTCAGACTGTAAAAATGGGCAAAACAAATTTCTATCTAAAATTCTTCACAATTCATACGAAGAAAAGGCAAGAATGCCTTCTAGATGGTCTGATATCAGCATCATAAATACATTTTATTTTTCCCTAGATAATTTCAGTTAGTAACTAGAAGTATCACCCAGCTCAAAAATTAATTCTAAAAAATAAACCCACTTAACTGCTGAACTCCATTTTTTTTCCCCAGAAGCTAAGGTCTAAGTTCTGGTTTAAAAGATTTTCATTTTTTCAGTAAGGTTAGCAAGTTTCAGCCCCATAAAAACAGTACTTTGAGAAAGAATTAAAATATTCTAGGCTGAACTTCTGAAGGCAACTGTTTATATAAATCAGCTCAACCAGCTCCCCTCAACAATACAGCACTTGTAAATGTGATAGCACCGTCCACTTTCCATTAATATGCAGCTATCAGTTGGTGAGTCACACTATAAAGCATTTAACAACTGTTCTCATAAATACCATACACCATCTGCTAACTGAATCAAAAGGCTACGTGCCAATTTTACTTTTGGATAGAAAGGTCTGTTTTAAAATTACTCCAGCAGTCTCAGGGCGTACAGATATTATAAAAAATGAGTATAGAAACATGTCATTCCACCCAATTCCCAAAGAGCACAGCTGAGAAAGAAAACATTTTTATCCAGTGGGATACTTTGACATTTCACCATTTATTCTCATTGCAAGTCAGAACCACAGGACTTGAAATTTTCATTATTCATGGCAGGAAATACCAACCTGATTTTTTTAATATACTTAGGGAAGATGTGTCTACATCAGGTTTCTTACTAAATTATATTGAAATGAAGTGTTCTGACATGCTCAAAATATGAAAAAAGTTTTCATCTGAGTTTGCTGGAGTGGCCCAAAATACTTTGCCTCACAGAAGTTCAGTTTAAGATTCCACTTGGTGACAACAGCACATCACCTTAAAGGAATGCTAGCTCATGTCATCATCCCATCCCTCAGGCTGGACACTGATTAGGTCACATCTCCTCTAACACAAGGAGGCACAGAAGTCCCCTGATGCAGCTCACTCAAGATTAAATTATGGGAGACTTAACTGTGGGCATTGTCATTGCATTGGCAACCACTGCACAGTTGGAATTCAATTTCCGTAAAACTCAGATAACTCGAACTACTATGAGGTTTATTGTCCTGATACAGGAGGTAAGGATATTTTAGTGGGAAAGGGTTTAAAGGCCTAAAAGGTCTATTAATTAGTCTAATGAAATGTACTTGTCATTACACGCTTTTTTTTTTCTGCTACCCATACATTTTTCAGTTTTCTTTTTTCAGATATAAACCAATTATTATCTACCCATTTCACTGAAGCTGCCTTCAGTCAATTACAGTCTGAACTCAAACTGGCTACACTCCAGAGGTCATAGTGTGAGGGAAGGAACAGTGGAGGTGATGGAGGGACTGAAAGTGACTGAAATATCACATGGGGAGCTGGAGATGAAGATGTATTACAGTGTGTGGGCCCAAGGGAGGGGATATGCAAGAGGTAAGCATTCATAAATCAATATTTAGAGTACAAAAATAAAATCCTACCAAATGATGTATATCTCCTTTTCTCAAGCGAATGCTAGAAAAACCATTCAGAGAGGTTTCCCTGGGCACAGTTTTAGAACAAGGGCTGCAAACTCCAGAGAGAGGAGAATATGTCTGTCCTGCTCAGAGGTTAACTGTGACCTTCAAAGAGTAAATGTTGCCTTCTAAGAGCAAGCAGAAAACTACCTCCTAAATGTCCCTGTTTCTCCATCCTCACCCTGTCAGCTGGATATAGCACTATCCCGTTTCTGAAGATCAGATTGACATGGAACAAGGTATTTCACAGACTTACATCTAAAAGCCTTCCACATCCCCCAAACACAAATGTTGGCCTTTAGATGTTGACCCCATGAGGTCTGAACAATTTCATAAGGCAGTGGCACTGTATTCCAAAACCAGATGTTTTAAAAAGAAATACTGAAGCACTAAAAACTTGCAAAGAACCATGCAAAGAAATACAAAATTGAAGCAAGTTCCCTCCATAGTGGCAGACGCTCTCTTGCTGGTGATAAGATCTTTCTTTAATTATAAAACTCCAGGCAACAACGTTCTTGGATGGATGTTTGTTTTCTGCACTGCTCTTGATGGTTGTGTGTTTCTGATCTACAAAAGCAGCAATATATATTCTGGTTTATTTGATACTGGTGGCTATAGCAGTAAGAATGAATATAAGGTCTAAGAGATCATACTGTGCAACTATGAACAAAAAAGACAACCATTTTGCTCTCAGACAATTTTTGCACAAGGTAAAGCTCTTAGAAATGAAAATGTGGGAGGATAAGAAAGATACCCTGTTTCTTCCCTGTCTAATCACAATAGTTATACTGAAAGCAGAGGTGAAATAAAGTGACTATACAGGGTATAGCAAATCAGAGCCCCAACATCTGTGACATCCATACTACAGCTGTTCTCCACCACCTCTGGAGGGCACATATTATTATTCTTTATATTCTATGATCTACTATTATTCATTATCCCAGTTTATGTAGTGTTCCTGCTTCTTACAGCACCAGCTTCTGTATCTAGCAGAAACAATCTGGAAAGTAATTGTATTTTAAAAAATCACCTATATAAATTGGATTTATGAAGTTCTGTTTCCATTCATCTCCTCCTTGATCTTCTTCTCTGTCCTAGAACAACTGAGTCACTGTTCCTTGTCATGCTGTCACATAGCAGTTTCCGCACAACAGAACAGCTCTGACCCTTCAAACTCCCTGGCAATCTAGACTTTCCTGGGGACAGACTTTTCACTTGGTGCTCAGCTTCCTTCAGGCCCCACTCAAAGAGCAAGAGTTGAGTTGCAGTCTGGAGTTTAACCACTGAGCCCCAGGTTGCTGCTTCTGTGCTCCTAGAAGAGCAAGGGCCCCAGCCACATATCTTCATTTTTAGAACTGGACTTCTAATCCTATCACAGAATCAAACAAAATTTGAAACTCAGATCTGGCTGTAAAATGAAAATCTCCTTGTTCCATGAGTATTTTAAAAACACTGAACATGTCAGATCAGTCTCAGTCTCATCACCAGTGTGCATATTGTGAGCAACATATTGTCCTCGACATGCTCTGGGCAGAGCTAAACTACCTCTGCCTCTGATCCAATCAAAAGAAGAGAAAGTGGATACCTGAGGAGTGTGCCAGCCCTAGGTTCATGTACCATGCCTGGCAAGATCATATGGCTTTCTGGTTTTGGCACAAGAGTGTTGTGCTCTTCTCTTTTTGGCAAGTGGACACATCTTGGCAATGGCACGTTTCAGGCTTGCGTGTTCTTGCAATATACAGGGAAAATGCACTGCCCCAACACCCTCCATGACTACTGGAGGAATAATAATCTTAATTTTATTGCCAGAGGAGCACTCTTAGGGAGATATCATAGGCTCAGAGAAATGTTGTTTGGAAGGGACCTCTGGAGGTTCAACCTCCAGCTCAAAGCAGAACTATTGCCATCACCTGGTCAGGTCAGCCATGCTTTCTCTAGTTTAGTTTTCAGGACCCATTCCAAGGATGGAGATTCCACCACTGCTGTCATTAGTCTCTCAAACTGTTGCCCAAACTCTAGCCTGAATCCCTCGAGACACAATCTGTGGCTATTGCCTCTTCTGCAGCTGGACATCTCCTACTTCCAAGAATATTTGATTCTGTAGTCTTTGTAACACCCCTTGGCATCACTGTAGGATGGTATTTGATCACCTCCTGGCCTCCTCTTCATCCCAGATGCCACAGAATCTCCCCAGATAATGTGCTTTAGTCCCCAAACTGGACACTCTTCCAGATGGGCTAGTGCCAAGCAGAGGGGAGAGTAACACCCTTTGCTGTGCTGGCCATGGTCCTTGTAATGGAGCTGAAGAAGCAGTCTGCCTCATCTGTGATGAAAGCACACTGTTGGCTCATATTCAACCTGGCACCTGGATGCTTAGGTTCTTTTCACTGGGACCAACCTGCTGCTCAGCCAGTTGTTTCCAGCCTGTACAGGTGCAGGGGTTACTCTGCCACACATGCAGGGCTTTGCCCTCCTCCTTGCTGAAGGAGAAGTGGAGAGTTCATAGCATTTCTGTTGGCCCCGTCCTCAAGTTTCTCAAGATCACGCTGAGATCTAAAGTATACCAGTCAACACCAGCAATTCCCCCCGGTGTGCAGATTTGCTAAGGGTGCACTCAGGTGTCATCATTGAGGTAGTTATGAACATGTTGAACAAAATGGGCCCCGTGTCAACCCCTGAGGAACTCTGTGTTTTACCAGACTGCAGCTGAGCATCAGGCCACCACTGATTACTCCCGATGAGCCCAGTGGTGCAGCCCAGTCTGCTCTTCCAGCCCATACATATGTCCTCAGCTTCTGAGTGTGAATGTTATGCTTGAGCAGGTCCACGTCCTTCTTATGCTGGGGGCTGCAGAGCTGGACACAGTACTCCAAATGGGATCTCACAAGTGCAGAGTAGAAAGGGAGAATTACCTCCCTCAATCTGCTGGCCACGCTTCTCTTGAGGCAGCCCAGGATACAATTGGCTTCCTGGCTGCGAGCGCACATTGCTGGCTCACATCCAGCTTTTCATCCACCATCTAGTGTTCCATTAACTTATGAATGAGCAGAAAATAAAAGCTCAAAAAGATATGTAGGCTGGCTAATAATTTGAACAGTTTAAAATCCTCTGAAATTCGATGTTTATGTCAAACTGCCAACAAAACCAACAAAACTAAGATGAAAATTTAAAACCTCAGAATTTAACCAGAAGATACCTATTCCCCAGAAGAGTGAACACCATGCTTTAGCTTTCAGTCCATACAATATTGTAGAAGAGGGACTCTAAAAGCGTCTACAGAGACTTTTATACCTTTATAACTGTGCAATGTCATTATCTTCAGATCACATCTTCAGTGACACCCATGCAGGAATCTGAGCATTAATAATGAGAACATAAAATAGAGATTCAGGTGTTTCATGAGGGTGGCTGAAGGTCTGATCTGTGATATGGAAAGGGGACAGAAAGGCTTGACTGTAGGGGTCCTCCATGAATTTGAAGAACTGGCATTCAAGAAGAGGAGTATAGTAAATTACATAGAGAAGCTAATAAGGGACCCTGAGGTGGGTCTTCTTGATACTACACATTCAGGGACAGTCAAAGTCATTTGAGTGTACTACTTGTACACGTGTACATGCTTGAATGCTGTAGTCCTTTTTTATGAATTCTAACCTTAACCTGGAATGCAAAAGTGTGTGGCAGGATGCATTAAAATTCATGATACATTATTTGAACTTTACAATCATATTGAAGAACTTCATTACCAATACAAACTGAAATTTTCTTTCATCTGCATTTCCAATATTATTACTGCAGGCTACTTTTGTCAATATAGTGGCATTTATGGAATCCAATAGATGGTAAAATAGAAATGGCATCATCATTAACATTGTCTTTCCTAGCAAGTAGGGAACATATTGTGCACAGCTCCTTCCAGTGCCCTCACAGGATAAGATCACAGAAAATACAAGCAATTTTTTCCTTCAGCTAGAGAAAGCATTTCAAGAGAAGACAGCAAACACTGTCACACTGGTGTTAAAACCAGACTGGGGTGGTCATAAAAACAAGCAATGCTATTGAGTGAGAGAGAAAAGCTGCTTTGTTCTTAATGTACTTCCTTTTATTTTCCAGAATGCTGCAGCAAGCTCAAACCTTTTCTGTATTTCTTTGAAGCAATGTTGTCAGTACTGGCTTCTGCAGTCATTTTTTACCACACAAGACCTTGTACCAAACTTGTACAAGTTAGTACTATTTTTATTTGCATGCATATGAATTACTGGTATATGCAGTGGTGACAACAGCATAATGTCAACATGTGCCTCACTTCAGTGAAGTGATACTGAAATACTCAAGACATAGCTAAGAGTTGGGCATGCAGAATTTGTTATAAAGTACAGAACACCAAGATGACCACTAAACATGAACAGGAGAGAAAATTTTCAAAGAGAACCAGAAAAAACAAGCAAAGGGTTTCTGTTTTCCAGTATGTAGCTTAAAACTGCAGACCACTGACCTTATTACAGTACAATTCAGAGCCCTTAATAATGTGTTGTTTCATGTAATGTCTACTGGACACAGCCTATTTCTTGTAGTAAAATGGATGTGCAAAGAGGGGATGCTCAGAGAAATGTGGAGCAAGAGATTTCCAGTTCTCATTCAGGTACACAATGAGCAGCAACCACAGTAGCCTACTTGATAATCCAATTGCCCTTATTAACTACAAGACTGGTGCATCCTCCAGTCTCCTGAAATAGCCTCCTGCAGCCTCATTATAATAAGAGCCATCTGCTAGATTGGTAAAAAAAAGTAGATGTTTTATTATCTTTAAACACAGTCCCAGAGCTGCTTTCCATGTACAGTCCCTCTCTTGCTCTCTGAGATATCATCTTTGTATGATTTCTGGAGTCCTGGTATTAGAACTATATGTACAATAACAAAGGACCTTTGAGATATCATAAATTCTTTATTGTGTCCTCTTTAGAGCTAAGAAGACAATGGATACTGAAGACAAAAGACAATGGATAAGTGAGAAATGGAGAAAATAAAATACAGAGCCTAGATTTGGTAAAAAAGATGAATACTCCATTTTAAATGGGATATATCACACCAGTATGAGATGATGCCAAAATATTTCAATTTGGACAGGAGTGGTGAGCTCAGCTTTAAAAGAGGATGGAAAGAGATAGCTAGATCCTTAGTCTACAGAACAGATCTTCTGGGTCTACTTCTCCTCCCACTGGAGAATTACAAACATGAAGGAAGCATTCTGGAATGCCAGATTCTATGACATCTGCTCAAGAGAATGTCTTTCGATGAGGCACCAAGAAGAGATCGCACAGTATCGTGACACTTACCGATCCTCTGAGCGTGCAGCATTTAATCTTTTCATCCATAGGGAGGCACAGGATAGCCATCCCTGGAGATGCGGTTCTCACCAGGCATCTCGTCTGGTACAGCAGGCGTGCAACCACCAGCGGTGCTGTTTAGTTCAACTTGTCATACGTAGCACAAGGTTCAGTGAGAACCTCAGGCATCTCAAGTGTTGGCGACTGAATAATTTGCCATCAGTACAAGAGCACCACCTTGTGATACCTGAATCACAGCATGCCAGCTGCAGAAGGAGAGTGGCAGGAGTGAGTGGGCTCCTACCCATCCCGGAGAGTCCTCTGTCCCTGGAACAGTCAGCATCATGCAGACCTGGACCTGCTCCCTCTTTGTTGCTTACTGCCTTAGCAATACGACAGACCACAGAGACAAATGTGGAACAACGTACCACTGATATTTGAGCTAGGGGAAGATGTAGTACAGCTAATATTTTCTGGTGTGCACGTCTGGAAGCAGAACAACTTCCAGTGCAAGTAATGTTATACATCCATCAAAAAGGATGTGGCATTAGTAGTAATAAATCACCTGGCTATTGCTACAGCCACCAACCAAATGCCCATACAGCACTACAGCATACAGGATTTATTAAATTGGACTGCTGTAAACCAGGTAAAATCTTAGGCTAGGGCAACAGATTTATTTTTCTGGGTTTTCTAGTGTAAGACTGGTTAGACAGCACAGTCTTGCTCTGCATAGCTGATCACCCTTTGTCTTTTGCTCTGTCTTCAGCAGGACTATTAAAACTGCCAGCCCCAAGTTACAGTTCCAGGTCCTAGTGAAAAGATTTCACCTGAGACAAAAAAAGAAAACTACTTTCCGATTTTTATAAAGCAGCACGTTCACTCAGAGCCGCTTTTCATGTTATAGCTAAATTCCCATTGCCGTGGGGAATTTTTAAAAAGTTTGTAGAAGCTGAGTGTACTTGTCTAGCAAACAAAGTGTAAAGGTCATATATAAAATGCAAAACAGTGGCTAGATGCTATCATCTGAAACATTGTTCTTGGATAACAAAAATCTGGTCTCAGAATCATGTTTGCAAAAGAAAGAGGTTGGCAAAGAAACTTAAGAAGTCCTGAGGTACTGGCTTAAAATTTTAATGTTGTTCGATACATAGCTGTGGTCAAATCAATGCAAGCTCTGGAAGTGCTGGATGAATTTAAATTCTCTTCTGGTAATTATGTTAGGAATATGAAGCAATATAGAAAATTTTAAAACATCACCTCCTACTCATTTACATAGCAAAATGAGAAACTGTTTGAATCCTTGCCATATTTTTGAAACAAGACATTTTTATAAATTCAAATAATCTAGGAAAAGATTCCAAAAGCCTTTAGGTGCCTATGGCATAGCTCAAGCAGAATTTAGATACCTGCATTCAAGTGAGCAAGTCACAAAAATTCTGCCTGTGGCATGAATACCTGAAAGGCACCTAAGCTGTCATCAGTGAAGTTATTTAGGCACCTGAAGTACTTCTAATGCATATTCCCAGAGGCCTTCTTATCTTGGATGAGATGAATGTCTCGGCAGATATTTTGTTTCACTGTATCTTTAGGTATTCTCAAGCTAGTTGTTCAGATGCCTAAATCATTTGTAGACCAGAGTTAGTTACACAATGCCTAGCCTGTACCAAGACCACTGATCTAAGCACAAAGCAGAGAGTTCATGAGCCTACTGTTACTTCCAAAATCATTCCAATGAACACCCCTGTGGGGTGATGCCCGTCACTTGCACTACATAAAAGGTGAGGAACAGTGCTACTGCTAGGCATCTTCTTTTAACAGAGTAAACAAGTTATTCATGCACAAGCAGCAACTGAAGTGGCTAAGAGGGACTTCAGAGCTGTAAATCCCTCTCTCTCATAGATGCCTGAATCCCAGGGACAGAGAGAGGGACACATCCCTTGTTTCAGCATTTTCTCTGCAGCCCTCTGCTTGGCACCCTGGCTGTTGTAAATCCCACAGCCTGGTGCCTAACTCTTTCCCTCAGCTGTGTAGGATAGTTAGGTGAGTAACTCAGGACTGCAAATTTCTGCCTCTGAGCTGGGCACTTGAAAGTCAGGTTGGATGTAATCAGACCTGGGTCCCTGTGCATCTGGGCCTTTATGACTTTTCTTTTTCATCTTAACATACATAACTGTAAATCCTGATTCTGGCAGCCACTTTTCCAGAAATGCTAAATAAAGACTGTTCTTGTATTGCCATTCATTCTCTGAGAGAGTTTTGGGGGCCTTCTAAAGCATCAATATGCACGAAATTTTGTGATCAAAGGAATAATCTGAAACTTTGAGATCTTATTTTTTTAAAAAAAGAACAACTTTTGAAGGACACCCCATTTAAGAATAAAAGTTCCTAAATAAAGCATCTTAGATCATAGCAATCTTACTGAATATTCCTGCTGCTATACTGAAGATGTCCTTATGACTGTGAAATCATTGCTAGGATGTTTTTAGACACTAGACAGCATGGCAATATTCTCTGTAGATGAGAAATATTCTAATTATAAATCAACATTTCAACCAGCAATACAGGAACTGGGGCTACAGTGAAAGCCAAACCTTGTGATACACCTCTATATGTGAATATCTTGGCACTATGGCTGAGAAGGACCAAGTGGACTTGCCACCCTGCAGACACACAGTATGAGTTATAAGCAGCTAAAGGAGGAAAACAAAGGACAGTTTGCATCTGTCATTCAACCACCTTAGGGGTAAAGGTTTTTTCCCTTTCAGAATTAAGATAACAGCTACTAGAAGAACATACCCAAAAAATGTGATTAAAAATAGCATATCCATAACAGACATATCCAGAAATGTGATTTAAAAAAGCATATCCGTAACAATTTAAACAAGTTTTTAATGCCATGAATAAATATGGTCATGTCAGTTGGCCAAATGTTTTCTTTACATGAAAGCACATGAAAAGGATTGTGCCCCAGAATATAACCTATGGAAAATGTTCATCTGTTGAGGGCAAGATGAGAGACACAGTAAAATGAAGGTCATTATTTCTTTAGGTATCTACTATAATGGCACTGTTCCCTCTTCACATTTTTTCCACTGTTTGTTTTGGGATATTTCCCCGCTGTGGGCCTGCATACAAAAACTCAGAATCACCCCAGTGGCAGATGTCCAGTAGCAGCCTCCTCCACACTCTCTCAAAGCCCAGAGTCCCAACCGATCCCCTCCATGGTACTACTACTGCCTGGATGTGCTGGTTTTGGCAATCATGCACCGCCCCATCCTTCTGAGAAGTGACTTTAACAAGTCCAGGGACAGAGGTTGAAATTAAAGTTGAAACTGAAATAGCTTTCACCAGTACTTTAAATACTACGTTAACTGTAACTCTGTGTATATCTACCTCCCAGTGGCAGTTTCTAGAGCTCTTAAGGCCACTAACACTCACAAATATTTAGCAGTAATAACCTACCAGAAATGTCAAAGCCAGGAAGTAAAATGCTACGCCCACAATTCTTTGTGCATTATACTTCACTTTCATTAAAGCATAACAAAACAGAGAAAATAGCCTCAGAAAAGTTCATTTAGCCAGTGAGGGAAGGATGTGACTTTTTTAGTACGATACTGGCTTGTGTGTATCCATTTTCTCTGCCTGACCTTTTCCAGATCAGCCTCTGTTGGTTAGAAAATAAGCTGTCTTTGATTCATGCTGGATTTCCACCCAACATCAAAGGGGTTTGCATACATGGATCAAGAGATCAAAGGTGCTGATAATCTCCTGAAATCTGCTTGGTTGTGCCATTCAAACTAATACACTGGTAATAGTTAGCTTCGATAGTTATTATGTTAAAGAAAACACAGTGAGTTTGGGAAGTTTTCCTTGCAGCGTTTGTTACCACTCACAGTTTCAAGACAAACTAGACTGCTAAATATCCCTAATTATCCTAACTCTCAGGTTGATTTCTCTCCTTTAGCAACTGATGCTACATTTCATATCTTTTTCAAAAAGTGAATTTGTGAGCTAGGAAATGTTTGCAGTATCTAAACAGGCACTCTCAGTCTGTCAAGGCTTGAACAGATGCACAATTCATGAACTGAAACTACATGATATAACAACTCAACTATTTATTGACTTGATGAAGCAAAGCTTGTTACTAACAATAGCCTATTCAGACCATCTTTCTCTTCTGATAAACACACTAAAACAAGTGGAATTCTGGTTTTTGGAATCCAGATGAACCCATTTTAGTTCTTATCATAGATGGGATACATTTTCTGGTTTACTCTTCAGATAATTTTGAGCTTAAAGTTTTGCTTTTAAAATACTTCTGCAGTTTTTCTTAGAGAAGAATATTCCAGAGCTGCAGAAAAAACTTTACATCAATTCATATTGTCCATCAGATTGCTCATTTCAAGGTTATAACAAAGTTCATCCCAAAATGATGTCAATAATTTATGGCAGTAAACATCTGTGTCCCTAATACACTGAATAGTTCATAATGCACATGACTCATATTTAAATCATTAAGTCTTTGAATTATCAAGTGGAAAACAAGAAGAATGGAACAAAACTACTTCAGTGTTTTAAGAGAAAATCAAATTTGAAAAGCTGCACGTTCTGAATAATCTCATAATAATTTAAAATCGTATGTGGCAACAGTAAAAAAGGAGTAAATGGGCTTCATGTTGTAAATTGTGCTGTAATCAATATTAGATTCTCAGTGATCCTGGAAAAAACATGTGTCTTTAAATATGAGCAACATGTATATTGAAAAACATATAGTTGGATGAAAACAAGTATCAGTCAATACTGATACAAATTTTGACCTCCTGATTTCACTAGCAAAACTGGAAAAATTGATGTAATCACTGCGTTAGAGAAGAACAATGCACTGAATTTACAGCAGTTTAATATCATCTATGGATGTAGTTTTTTAATGCAAAGCAGACACCGAACTCTGCATGATTAAGAGGCATTTTGTGATGGATGCAGCTGCATAAACTAAGAGCGTTCAGCCAAATGACTCAGGAGGTCACTGCCGCAGAAACGTTTTTATTTCGGTAGGAAGCCATTATATGTTTGGTAAAAAAGCACTGGGGCTCTTGATTTCCATTTAATTTGACTATTTAGTTACTTAATGCAAAAGTGGAGCATCTCCAACAGGAAGGATTGGTGCATACCCATAGGAAACCATGATGTATGCCAGAGGGGAGAAAATTCTGTTGGGAAATCTCAGTACAGACTCACACGAATAAATAAGTTGTCCAAGAGAATTATATCAAAGTTTTTAATTTGTCAGCAGTCTAACTTAATTACAAGCCTCTAGATTATCCTTAGGTGGGAACTGCTTTAGTCTTTCTTGCGGGACTTGGCTGGTTTTTTATGACATACTTAAATAGACATGGAAACATGAGAGCAAGTTCAGGATGCATCTCTAGCCCAGTGGGTTGGATGTCCTCCTGGAAATTTGCTGCTTTGGATTCTCAGTAATGGTTCCTTGTGAAATAATGTCACCAGGAAAGGAAGACTGCTTTCTCCGTCCCTCTTGTCACACTCAGTTGGCTGGGATACTAGTCCAGAGTATGGGAAGCTTTAACTTGGCCCCCACACCCAATATGAGCTACATGTCAAGCTCCTGGAAAACAAGCCCTGAAACCTTCGCGTAAATTCAGCCCAGCTGAGGTGATATGAGCTACTTCCATCCCATGAGGCTGGTTTGTTGGATGGCCTTGCAAAGGTTGGGTGGTGGGTCCCAAAGGCCAACCAATGCACTGGCTGCCTTAGCTGCAGAGGACAGCAGCGGTGGCTTGTGGGTTGCCTGTGGGCTATGCTGCCCTGTTTGCTGCTGCGCCAGGCACTGTGGGTGCTTTGAGATCTCTGCTGTGGACAAAGCCTTGGCACTGACTCCCCAGGCAGGTATGGCTGCAGGGACACAGGAGTACAGTGCCAGGCTTGCTGTGCACTTCTGATGGAATGGGCTTGCTAGAAAATTCCCCTGCCTGCTCAGAGACTGTGCTTGGGGAAGGGGTGTCTGTTGGGAAGAAAAAAGCTACATGCAGCTCAAGGCTGCATGCAAGTAGTCGTGAAGAACAAAGAAGCCATAGGGTGCCTTGCTCTACCTGCTGCTCTGACATCCAAGGTCAGCCAGGAAGCTTCCACTAACAGTGCCTAAATGAGACATGAAGAGGCTAGAAGCACCATCTCCCAGCAGACTGCTGGGATTAGTTCTCTTACTCACCCAAGAGATCAATTCTGGTGATTATCTTCTCTACTGCTCTAGCTGTTTGATGTGGAATTGCATATATTTTGTGCGGAAGATCTTTATACTTCACATTAGTAATTGTGATATACACATTTCTTTAAACACAGCATATAGTTTTGAGATCTTGTAATCAGACACATTTTACAAAATTAAAGAGTGTAGGAATGCCATTATTTATAAATGGGTATTGCAAAGAATATGTGAGTACCAAGGAGAACACATTTCTGTGTTCATCTGCCTGGATTTGTGCAAAGCATTTACACTGTTCCACACAACATCCTTGTCTCTATATTGGAGAGACATGGATTTGATGGACGGACCACACAGTAGATAAGGAATTGGCTGGATGGTCGCACTCAAAGAGTTGTGGTCAATGGCTTGATGTCCAAGTGGAGAGCAGCGATGAGTGGCGTTCCTCAGGTCGATGGGGAGTTGATGTTGGAACCAGAGCTGTTTAACATCTTTGTTGGCGACATGGGCAGTGGGACTGAGTGCACCCTCGGCAAGTTTGCTGATGACACCAAGCTGTGTGGTGCAGTCAACACACTGGAGGAAAGGGATGTCATCCAGAGGGACCTTGACAGGCTTGAGAGGTGGACCCGTGAGAACCTCATGAAGTTCAACAAGGCCAAGTGCAAGGTCCTGCACATGGGTTGGGGCAATCCCAAGCACAAATACAGGCTGGGAAAAGAGTGGATTGAGAGCAGCCCTGTGGAGAAGTTGAGGTTATTAGTGGTTCGAAAACATCAGTAATGTGTGCTTGCAGCCCAGAAAGCCAACCGTATCCTGGGCTGCATCAAGAGAATTGTGGCCAGCAGGTTGAGGGAGGTGATTCTTCCCCCTCTTCTCTGCTCTTGTGGACCCCACCTGGAGCGCTGTGCCCAGCTTTGGGGCCACAAATATAAGAAGGACATGAACCTGCTCGAGCGGGTTGAAGTTGAAGTTGATCAGGAGCACCTCCCTTACGAGGACAGGCTGAGAGAGTTGGGGTTGTTCAGCCTAGGGAAGAGAAGATTCTGGGGAGCCCTTATGGCAGCCTTCCAGCACTTAAAGGGGTCCTTCAGGAAAGATGGGGAGGGACTCTTTATCCAGGACTGTAGTGACACAATGAAGGGTAATGGTTTTAAACTGAAGAGGGTAAATTCAGATTAGATATAAGGAAGAAATTCTTCACTGTGAGGGTGGTGAAACACAGGCACAGGTTGCCCAGAGAAGCTGTGGCTACCCCCTCCCTGGAAGTGTTCAAGGCCAGGTTGGACAGGGCTTTGAGCAACCTGGTCTAGTGGAAGGTGTCCCTGCCCATGGCAGGGGGTTTGGAACTAGATGATCTTTAAGGTCCCTTCCAACCCAAACCATTCTATGATATGATTCTATGATACTGCAGATCCTGTATCAAATCTTATATAGTCATAATATTCCCTAGAAGTATCTTTTCAAATTATTATTTTCTGTGTTCATCAGGTCATGAAAGCTCAAAAGAGCTAACTAAATTTATTTTGAAAGGATTTACAAATTCTGAAGAATCAATAAATACAACTGTATTCACAGCAGAACATTTTTATATTGTGCTAGACAAGGATGAAGATGCATTTCCTGTAAACTTAGTTATGAAAAAGACAGCTCAGAGACTACAATTTAATTACTAAGATATAACAAGACATCTGGGGAAACTGCTAGATTGGCAGCTTTTGAAAGAGTTTACAAAGTGATTTTGCAGAAAAAAAGAAAGGCTTATTTTTTGTCTAGGGTAAGTTTTCGCTATGGAAGTTTAGATGTTTATGTGGAAAGGAAAGTTTGCCAATATTTTAGAAGAGGAGACAAAAACGATTAAAAATTAAAAGCCAAATATGAGGCAGTAGAAGTATGCCACTTCACAAAAACTGAGGAGTCCTTTCACAACCAAGTATTTGTTCTTCCCTTACAGTATAGATAACATTTATAACAGTTTCTATATCACAGTGTTTGTTAACATGAAGAACTAATAGTGAAAATTATCGCTCTCTTAGCCTTTGAAAAATTTACTGAGGAGTGACTTTATCATCCATGATATTTCTGTATAAATAGCCATGGTGATTTTTCTAACCTAATAATTTAATAGCATTCCATGTTCCTGCAGTATTCACTTTATTATCAAAATAAGCAAACTACCTCTTGATCTTATTTTACCTTTGAATGCAGAATAACATTTTTTTCCATTGTGTTTTTCTAGTTTAATGCTGGTGAAATTCCATTGAATTTATAGGCAGCTACTCTGCTATAAAACTGATATAGTAGAGTATTAAGCTTTTCTACTCAGCTTTTCTTTTATCACCTCAGACAAATAAGACTTTTTATAGAAATACACTCTATTTTTTATAAAAGCTCCCACTTGTCTAGTTTGCTGTTCAGTAGATGTTTATCCAAACTTGGATATAACGGCTGTTCACTCCACATGGACAGATTAATAAAATGCTACCAATTTCCTTTATCCCCCAAATTCACTTCCATTCCTCAAAACCTGTAGATACTTCTGGGCTTTACATCACGCCCTAAAGGTAACTTTGGAAGATGCATGTCACTGCCCAGACCTACAAGCTCACCTTGCAAGAGCTGTCCAGGTCTTTGCAACACCAAAATCACATGCTTTAGTTATAAGAGGCCTTGAAAGAGTCACCAGTATGAAACCAACAGATTTTCTTCACTGCACACCTCCAGATACCACAGCACTTCAGCACTCAAATGAATGAAGTTGGCAATCAACCAGCATTCAGAGAAACTCCAGATTCACTCATTTGTTCAT
Organism: Strix uralensis; assembly: GCF_047716275.1. Classification (NCBI taxonomy): domain Eukaryota; kingdom Metazoa; phylum Chordata; class Aves; order Strigiformes; family Strigidae; genus Strix; species Strix uralensis. The sequence goes on along the minus strand of NC_133973.1, from coordinate 112,374,070 downwards.
AACAGTGCCACAAGCAGACATGAGGAAGGAAGAGACCTGAGGCCCTCCAGTCTACTAGACATTGAACTTCTGTTCATCTTTTGCACTGTGGCTTCATATGTGACGACCCAGTCATGTCCAGAGAGAACCACAGCCATCACCTGGGCCACATCAACAAGGGAAGCATAGTATACCACTTAGGAATAATTTTGCTCCTTTATTATATTGAGAGGAGTATTATGTAATCTATTCAAATCCCTTTATTGGAGTCATCAACAGCTGCAGAGAAATCAGAAATTATGACCTTTTGATCACAGCTACAGCCAACAATCCTTAAGGAAAAATGTGATTTATCACAGAATCAGAATCATCTAGGTTGAAAAAGACCTTCAAGATCACCTAGTCCAACCCTTAACCTAACATTGACAGTTCTCAACTACACCATGTCCCTCAGCGCTATGTCAACCCGACTCTTAAACACCTCCAGGGATGGGGACTCCACCACCTCCCTGGGCAGCCCATTCCAACGCCTAACAACCCGTTCTGTAAAGAAATGCTTCCTAATATCTAGTCTACACCTCCCCTGGTGCAACTTGAGGCCATTCCCTCTTGTCCTATCACTTGTTACTTCATTAAAGAGACTCATGCCCAGCTCTCTGCAACCTCGGTAGTTGTAGAGGGCGATGAGGTCTCCCCTCAGCCTCCTCTTCTGCAGGCTAAACAACCCCAGTTACTTCAGCCGCTCCTCATAAGACCTGTGTTCCAGACCCTTCACCAGCTTTGTTGCCCTTCTTTGGACACACTCAAGTAATTCCTTTTTGTAGTGAGGGGCCCAAAACTGAACACAGTAATCGAGGTGTGGCCGATGTACATGGAGCAACAGTAGCTTTTCAAAACCCCTGCAGATTCTTGACTTGGAGACAATCAAGATAGTGCTAGGACCTCTGTGGCACCTCAGAGCAGCCCCAAGTCATGCTGGGCTTTTTGTCCATCAATGGGTTTGTCCTTACATAAGCAGCATCCCAATGCAGCCAGCCAAGAAAACCTCCTAGCAGCTCTGTGCCATCAGAGTACCACAAAGTAGCTAGAGTGTCCCGCTGAGTGAGGCAGTCGACCCCCTTGTCTGCCCAGATACAGTTTTGGAAAGATCCGATACATTCATTACTCACATGATATTCATTACTCATTCTGAGTACAATATAGGAAGTGTTACTCTGTACTAGGATGACTACATGTCCTGTACTGACACTGGAATAAACAGAGAATTATAATAACTCTTTGGCAAGAGATTGTGTCCCTTTTTGGTGACAGTATCACCATTAAATCTACATCTGCAGGTTTAATCTCTCTGGCTGCTCTTTTTAGGCTAGCAGTTTTTTCTGAAGTCCATTTCCTTCCTTGCTACCATATCAGTGATTACTGACAAAAGGGCAAATGACTCAAACATTTGCAAACAGATGTTGTAAGACAGTCACTGACCTGAAGAGAATGTAATCTACTTTGAATACAGACAAATTAATCATTTATTCTGAACTTTTGGTTTCTTTACCAAAACTTTACCCTCACTGATGTGCAGCCAGCAGTGTCAGACCTGCGCCGTAGGAGCAGAGCAAACCACAGCCTGACCTGCAGGGCAGGAGGTAGATTGCTGCGGTCCCAGCCTTGCGCCATGGATTGATTTTCTCATCTGAAGGGTTATCCACAGTAAATGTATGAGCAGTGAAGGAAGCAAGATCTCAAGATTTTTCCCTACCACTTACACTCTTCTGTTGTGTTGTGCCTCTGGGTCTTCTTACATTTCTGATGCACAGTATCCTGGCTCTAACAGTAAGGGTGGAAGTGTCTTTTCCCCCATCCTCCCTTAGCTTACCCATTAAGGAGATCTTATCCATGATGGGAGCTGCAGTGCCAAACCTTTCAGGTGCAGTGAGCCCAGCACTAGGGCTCCTATCTCCTGATCCCATGCTCTGGTGCACCATGTCAAAGACAAGGGGGTGGCATCAACTCTGTTAGGGTTTGGAAAAGGTCCACATAGTTCCTTGGTCAGCTATAAGTGAGTCATAGGACAGAAATGGCTGTTGCAGTGCTCTAAGGGCTAGAGACCAGAGGACAGCCAGGACTGCTGCTTGGGACTTACAAATGACACCCTGGCCTCTTTCAAATTCAAGAGGTCAGGATCTGTCCCTGATTGCATTTCACACTGAAACTGTTTCTGTTTTAATATTCTCACCATAAGAAAAAATGAACTCTTCTATATACAAAATACTTGTTTTCTGAAAATCTGGCCATGCTGACCCATTGATATGACCTTCCCCAACCAAAAGGCATCTCTAAATAACAGAGACTTCTTCTTGAGGAGTTGAGCGTGAAACACGGGTGAAACCTATTATTTTAAACTTCCGTATTAGCAGAGAAAGACACTGGCAGAGAAAAATAAAATAAATGTCTCTATAACCTTGTAGTTCAAACCCTTTTTTAGATAGCTGGCTTCACTTTCAAACAAGTTTTATAACAAGAGCAAATAAACTCAAAATATTTGATGGTAACCATCCAAAATGCTTGGAGTTTTTGACATGCTTTCACATGTACTTCTTGGCTGCTATAAACAGCAGGTTAGTGTCAATGTGAGCTTCTCCTGTCTGTTGCCCTTCTGAGTCCCCAGGAAGAAAAGGCACTTCATATTGGCCTTCCTGAAGGTCACATTTGCTCCTGCTCACACATTCTACAACTACAGACCTCAGTTTCCTATCGTTCAAGGCAGGGACATTGGTAAATATATGTCTTCTGCAACACCAGATGAGCTGTTGTTATTCTGTTACTACAGTGAGATTTACTCTGTGTCCTGACCAACCAATCCACTTACAAATTCTTTTCTGCCTTCAGCTACTGTGATTTTAAAGCTATGTAGACCATTTGGATTTCCTGTATACTCGCATGAGAATAAAATCAAATGTTATTTACAGGAAGGTTTGAATGCTTATCTTGGACTCCGTGTGTTCATGTAAAGGTTTCTTCATGCTTTCTTCCTTCGTGCCTTTGCCCTTTAATAACTTTTTACTTATGACTGCACAAATACTACACTTTTACTGGGGCCACACTGCTTGTCCAGACTCAGAAGTTCAATGATTTAAATGGTACATACAAGAGCAAGAAGTAGTGCAAGTGCTTACACCTGCAACCCACAAGTGCAGGTAGGAGCAATTGAAATTTTAGGCATGCATAAGCTAAGGACAATGTTTGAGAGAACAGGTCCCACTCCTCACAGGAGCTGTACATTTACATATTCTGACAGGCTTCTGGCAGTAGGCAGCTGAAAATGATGAGCTGTCTCAACAGATTAAAATTAAATTCTATTGAAGAAAACAACATACAAAAATTATGTTTCTGTATAATCTGTGTGATTAAATGTTACTTGTTTCAAAGCTAATGTTTCTGTCACTTTCAATTACAGCTTTTGGAAGCTTTATTCTGCATCATTTAATCTCTTTAAATAACTCTCCTGTTCAGCTTTCTTATAGGGATTGGCACACTTGGTATGAATACTGCACTCCTACTAACTCCTACAATAACATCACTGACTCTAATTTAGAATTATGTTAATTATATCTGCTCCCCCTTAATGCCTGGAAGTTGTAAAAATAAAAAGGAACAAAATCAAAGGGAGTCACACTCAGGAACTTTTTACTGGTCAAGTTACACTGAGCAGACTCACGTCACTTTTCTGTGATGAGCAGATGAAAATTTAATAATTTCTAAACAGTAACAGACATTTCTTGTTGGAGAATGGTTTTGGAAGCATCCCAATTTTTTTTATTTACTATTCTAAAAGCTGAAGGGTTGAACAAAGTTTCCATTTGGTTTTGCCATTTTAAAGTTTTCAGACAAATACTGAAATTGAGTTAAATTATAATGGAGTTAAACAAATTACTTGTTCAACTAGTTTGAAACTCTGTTGAGGTAAATGAAGATAGACCAAAAATTCCTGTTTTGTTGAAAGAGCCGCCTTTGAATCAAGGGCAATATAAAACTGATCTCCATGTCCACATTTGACTGAATATTTTTCCTTTATTAGTCTAAGCAAATTATGACTTACGTGCAAAAAGGAAGCTACACTTGCAATTAACAAGTAAGCGGAAGAAAAGGGGGGGGAGGGAGATTTGCTAGCAAAAAAAGGGTTTTCTTACCAAATGCTGCTCTCCAAGGCGAGCTCTGCCACCTCGTGGGCTGCTGCCCTCTTACAGGGCAGAGCCCAGAGCTGGGGGGGGATGCACAAAACAGCCCGTAGGAAAGTACAGAGCAGTACAGTAAAAAATAGGGCTGGGGGTTAAAAAAACCCCCCACAAAACAGAAAACGGACTATTTAAAATAGTAGAAAGCATTTCGTTAATATAAGGGGTTTGAAGCATGATTCATAAAATTCGGCTCTCATGTTATAAAGGAAATCATGCGATCATCAGGGCAGCAAGGCATATTTTTCTAGCCGACTTTTCCAACTGGTATTTCCAGACTGTAGCTTTTTAACCATCTTTAGATATAGTGCAGCTATTCAGTGTTTGTATTACTGGACCTGGGAGTGATTTGCAGCTCCCAGGTCCAAGGTCCATGCAAGTCCCAGATCCCTGCAGGAACACCACCTGCTGTGCTCCAGCCACAGGTCCTGGCACCCTGACTCACAGGTAGATGAATCTGTACAGACCCCAAAGCATCACAAGTTGCACCCTGGCAGGCAATGCTAGATGAAGTCAGAGTTCAGCTTCATGACCTAGATATACCTCTTCTGTAGCTTTTTGTCATTTTTTTAACAGAAGTTCACAGAACTATGCAAATCACTGATTTTTCAATTAGCTGACCTAAACAGAAACTTGAATTGAGTTACAAACAAACAAGCAAAGTCAATTTTTGCTTGTCAGATGAAGAGCTGGAAAAATACTTTGGATCAACCTACAAAATTTCTGTGACTGAAAAGAATAATCGTTAAGCAGTTGAAAATACAAGCTTGGTGATTTAAAGTTGAGAATATTATTTAGTGAATGTTTCCTTAGAAATGTTGCACCGCTTTGGCTTTTCTTGCATTTTCAGGAAAGAATAAAGATACTAACAAACCAACGCAAAATCAGCAAATACACAGAATCATAGAATCACAGAATGGTTTGGGTTGAAAGGGACCTTAAGGGTCACCTAGTTCCAACCCCCCTCCCATGGGCAGGGACACCTTCCACTAGACCAGGTTGCTCAAAGCCTCATCCAACCTGGCCTTGAACACTTCCAGGGAGGGGGCAGCCACAGCTTCTCTGGGCAACCTGTTCCAGTGCCTCAGCACTCTCACAGTGAAGAATTTCTTCCTTATATCTAAATCTACCCTCTTTCAGTTTAAAACTGTTATACCTGATTCTGTCACTACAGTCCTGGATAAAGAGTCCCTCCCCATCTTTCCCGTAGGCCCCCTTTCAGTACTGGGAGGCTGCTGTAAGGTCTCCCCAGTGCTGTCTCTTCTCCAGGCTGAACAACCCCAACTCTCTCAGCCTGTCCTCATAAGGGAGGTGCTCCAGCCCCTGATCATCTCTATGACCAGTAGAATTCAACAGTTCTACTCAAGGTGCGTAGGCAGCTTTTTGCTTTTGACTTGAGATTCGAATTGTGAACTTCCTGGCTAGCAGCACTGAGCTGGGCAGGACTGCTTGAGAAGACTGGGGAGACCCCTTGGTACACAACGGTTCCAGTGTTATCTCATGTCTCTGGCTTCCTGACCTTGATTAGATACAAATATGTGATCCATCACTGGAACAAATTACTAAGCCTTGCAGTGGAGAAAGCCTCAGTGCTGTAGAATGTGGCAGACACCCAAACCATGATGTCATCTTGCGACATAAATATAGCTGTCCTCCTCACATATATGCAATTTTAGCCATGTCATCTAACCAACAGTTTGCATGTAATCTATCAGAGTAGAAACAAAAAGATTGTTAACATTTAATAATTTCAACTGAAAAGCCACAAGAAAGAGGAAAATGTCTGTGAAAATGCCACATTTACAGGGATGAATTTTTGTATTTCAGAGTTTGACTATTCTTGGCTAAACAAACACATTCACCTCTTAAAGGAAGTGGTTCCTTTGTTATTTTTCTGTGACAAAACTAAAAGAAGAGTGAGCTGGAAGAACATTCTCAGATATAACCATATGGCTTAGATCCCTTAGGTCTCATTTCCAAAGTAAGCTGAGAACTTAAAACATCAGGTGCTTTCAGGAATTGTAACTATTTGTAATACGATAAATCTGAAAATATCTAGCACTTGAGAAATTGCTAATGAAAACAAGGAGCTATAGGAGATGTGTACAAAAGATATGGCTCAATTTTGTTTCTGAAGTGACCAAGCACATAGGCAAATCTAACTGAATTGCTGGAATTAAAAAATAAGGAAAAAGAAGAAAATAAATATGCATTTCAATAGATTTTAAGCAATATACTTGGAACAACATTTATATATTTTATATTTGAAATGATAAATTTATACTGAAGCATCAGAGATTCTAGGTGACTAGCTATTGTAGCTGCTTTTGTATTGAAGGCACACACAATAGTTAAATAGGTTAACAATTGTTAAAGAGTAGTAGTAGATAGGTAGATAAGGAAGATGTGATTCTGCTTAATTTATTGATGAATCATATGCTACAATCATATTTCCTTCATGGGGGCTAGAAACTAGCCATACTTCTATGATGATACAAAAATAGGGAACTATTATTCTAATAAATGTTTTTCATTGAACAGTGTTTTTTTTTAATAAAAGTCATACAAATTCCTGAGGTAATCCAGATTTTACTCTAAACTGTAGGGAGTTTACATGACAGTTCCTTACATTTATTTTTATAATGTTCATTTAATAGTATGATTGATGAGATGGTTTGGAGGGGAAAAAAATCAAGTAAGTAGCCTGGATGAGGGATGGAGATTTGTTCACCATTAACCAATGGCAGTAAGAACAAAAGTGTTTAAAGTGATGAAGCAGAAAGTTAAAGATCTCCTGTAGGAGATGACAAAAGTTTATAATGTGATTCCATGTGATGAAGAAAAAAACATTCCCGAAGAAAACTGAACTCTTTTCTTTCCTAGGACCATTAGCAGAGCATTTATTATACATAGGACTACCAATTATATTTTTAATAAGCACTACACATGGTATTTGTAGTCACTGAGATTTAAACCAGGGAAATAATCTGACCCTGCTAGTTCACCAGATACATGGAAACAGCAGTCAATACAGTTCAGTTCTCCCTCTGCATTCTGTCAGCTGTTGTGTGACTCCTGCCTTTCTCACTTAGGAAGGACTGACTGCTCTAGAAAATATGATGTGTCACTGGAAATGTGGTCAGTATTCACCAAGATTATCATAGCAGTCATATTGTAATGACATTTTAATCTCAGAAGCAGAAGCACAGCAAGGCAGATTGTTTGCATCTTTTCAGGGTGGTTAGGACCAGGACAAATCTAGCCCCAAATTACTGAAATTCAGTATTTCTATGGTGGTTTTAAAAGGAATTTGATGGACTCCTTCCCTTGGTTGTTGACAAGAATCCACATCATAAAACCCTCCCTGAATCATACTAGTCTGATACCATAGTCCAGAGAGAGGACAGCAGACCAATACAGGAAAGGAGCTCAAAGGGCCCACAACATGTTGCCTGATTATAAAGAGGGTCTGCTCAGCTTGGCTTGGGGAGGCAAGGCAAGGCAAGGCTTGCAAGAGGTAAGGCAGAGACTAGAGGAACACACACAGTTGCAGCTAGATTTGCATCACTTTACCCATGGGGAAATGACCTGATGATTCAGGCCAGTGCAATAAAATCTCCTGCTGTTCTGTCCTATATATGAGTACTTAAGTTTTTGTTACCATTCGAATTCTGACACAGTAGGAAGCTGCTCAAGCTGGATATTATTCTTGTGTCAGCCATGATTATAAAACATTCACCTCCTGAGTTTTTTACAAGCAATAATTTATTTTTAAAAATAAAAAAAAAGCATTTTAGATTATTTTTAAACAAAAACAAAACTGTGAGTATGTGAGTAGCAGCAACTACAGCAGAAGGACCTAATTTGTTTTTCTCATCCAGAGCCTCATGCAGTGTCATTTTTCTTTTCCATGTCCCTGTGCTGTTCAAAAAACCAGTTTATGGCACAGCTCATAGGGCTCACAAACACACTTTCCTTCAGAGTCTGGTGTGTATTCTCTTGAGGCTCTCAGACAATTACAGTAAAAAATAGAAGCATCAATTGCAATCTTTTCACACAGCATGGTATTATTCCTGCTGAGGTTTTAATTTGTCCTGAGACTGTACATATCAGCAGTTTTTCAAAATTACATTATAAACTGATATTTCATTCGGCCTAAAATTCAGCTTATTTTCTTGTTGTACCAAGGTTTCCCAGATACCAAAATCAGTGTGGTTCCCAAGCTTGTGGACAAAGGGTCTTGGAATTTAAGGATTCAAGAGTTGCCCAGATTGGTAATTATGAAACCTTGCCAAGCTGGGGAAGCAGCAAGGGGCTAAAGACCTTCCCCTGCACATAACACTACCACCTTGCAGAGGAAGCAGAAGAAAGCATTAGAGTTAGATACAAGACTATATTATACCCTGGGATATGGGGGATAAGTACCCAGATGGAAAATGGTGGAAGAAAGGGTGGAAAAAAATCCCACACCTGTATCTCTGTGGGCTGTTTTTGCTATCTGGACCAAGCCCAATTTTTCAAAGCCATCTCCCGTTCCCTGCAAAATCAGTGGGAATTTTACGCTACTTACAATGACACACAGACTTCTTGAAACAACATTCATTCAAATCAGTGGGAAAATTTGAATTTACATAGATTTGCATTAGATTGCACCTTCACATTTGCTTTTACTAAAACAAAGAATCCCTCTTCTGCTGAAGCTGGACATAGCTTATCAAATATACCTAAAAACCATAGTCCAAATGAACCACTATATAATACAAGTTAATAATAGTGGTTCTAAGCAGGATCTGAAGAAAGCCACATCATGCAATATAATCATAAAAGCTGGGAAAAAAGATAGACTGTTGATTTTCTTCAAGTAATTTTTCTGAGGCACTCTGTCTTCTATGTGATTTTCAGAAAGTTTTAGAGGGCAATATTGAAAGGTTCCATGGGTTAATATTTCACTGAGAAGTGATACGACAAACTTTTCTGATATTGAGTATTTGTCGACAGCAACAAGGTTTCTAAGGCTATACATTGTTAATGGAGAGATTTTAAAATTCAGGATTTCCTTATATGACATATAAAAATCAAAGATGACATTCAGCTAGATCAAGAATAAAGCACCATTTAAATGGAACACACTTTGAGACAGAACAAAAAAAGCACAAGAGCTGCTCCAAATTACTTTTAAATAGGAAAAATAACATTTATTACTTCCTTAACTCTTATCTCCTGCTCAATACCTTAAAAATATATAACCTTGTAAATAATTTTAGAATGCTGTAAATTTTGCTAATTGCATCTGGCCTCCTTCTTGCCAATCCTAATACAGAGATAACTGAATGGCAGAATAACTTACTCTGTCATACCTGTGTTATTTTTTAGATACCTACAAAATAATTCCAAGGTTTAAAAAAGATAGGATTTTAAATTAGAAAGACAATAGATCAACAGATCAAATCCTGTTTCAAACTCTGATCAATATCTGATATTACAGGATAAAGAAAAAGCCCCGTTCTTAACCATCCACCTATTTATCAGTTACTGCATGTGGAGAAAGACTTTCTGATGTTTAGAGGCAATCTGCTTACTCTTTGATGCATAAGATTTCAATAGCCCTATGTTTCCCTTATTTTATAAGTTTAATAGGAATAATTAGGTTTACATAAATTCATCCACAGTATTTGATTTTTGGAGACAAACAAACTTTGGACAATCCCTTTACTCTGAAATCACAGGACAACTGACACCAGAATGTGCAATAGGGAAACAGAAAGCATTCTATTATATTGATGAATGATGCCAAGGATGTGCGCCATATGGTGTTCAATGATAAACAGAAGTTGGGAAAAAACAGGAAGAGGAAAGCAATGACTCTACCTGAGGGTGCTTCTGTACCATTTAGCAGAACAGCTGAATGGCCATGAATGAGCATTCCACTATATTACTAAATACATTGTAAAGTTAGTAAGATTTTAAATCTAGTAAATCAAAGTTTCTTTGTACATTATAGACAAAATCCTGAACCTACGGAAATCAACAGCAAAATAACCATTTCCTTCACTATGATGAAAATTTCCCCGCATTTCTATAATTATTTCATAATTAAAGCTTTTGGTAGTACCAAAAACTTTATTAGTATCATCATCTGACTTTTCTCAGAGGTTCTTTGACTACTGATACAGTATGGGCTTCACATGTATCCAAGAAGCTACAGAGTAAAGCTGATCAGCTGCCTTTTGAAATCAGTGGAAGGTCTCGGAATTGTTTTGATAACCACCAGTTTAATAAACACAAGTTTTCTGAAGGAATCATTTACCTCCTAGAACAAAATTAAGACTTTAGATGTCTATTAGAAATAGATGAAAATTTCTATTAGAAATAGAAGCAATTTTTCTGTTTGTATCTTTAGTATTTACAAGTTCAGATAAGGTACAATATGCAAGACAGGTCCAGTGATATGGTCCTGAATGTACCTCCACATCTATGTCTTTGTCTTCTTCCACAGTCTTAAAGATCTAAGAAAAACCTTCCTTGATCTTTTAGCTACCTTGTTCTAAGACACTTCTTCTGCAATGCCTATAGCATCTTGTGAGTTTACACTCGTATCTTTGCTTAAATAAATTTTCATATGTGATATTGCTATAACTCATTTACCCTTATCATGTTCTCTCCTTGCTGTTTATTAGCTCCATTTGTTATGTCGCATTTAAAATTAGATTGGGAGATATTTGGGGAAGGAATCATTAGCAGGTTGCAATCAGAACTCTAATTATGTTGCTCCTGGAGGGTGCTGAGGAAGCCATAGCTGAGTGAACAGATGTACTCATTTTTAATAGGGGAAGTCATGTCATAGTAAATTACTGCTCTATTTTCTAGAACACGGGCCAACTGGAGAACTTGAAGGTAAAAAGTGGTAACAGAAGTGAAATTGAAAAGGCATGACATATCCGACATGCTAAGTGCAGACAGTTTATGCTGCTGCTCAGACACTGCACACTGCTGCAGAATGCAAATAGACCCAAGACTTCTTTCACCGGTTACCAATAAAGCAACAGACAGGCAGAGTTTGTGGAAAAGAGAAACAAGATGCTGACAGGAAAAAGGTACAAGAGAAAGGAAGGGTTTATTGCCTGATAATGTTAAAGAATCACAGTAGCTTTTTCTGAGGGCAAGATAATTTACCAGCAGAGGCACTAATGGCCTAAAAAGCCAAATTTCTGCTTCCTAGAAGAAACAGTCTGCTCTGGCTGAGTGGAAGAATGTCAGAAAAGATATAGGAGCTAATTACGAGCTTACTAAGCTAAGCAGGAAGCTTAAGATGACAAAAGGGCCTAGGTCTGTAGACCCTGAATAAATACATACGACCTGATCCTGTCTGGACTAAATCCCCACATAAAGCAGTGGAAAAAAATGAACAGTCCAAGCTGCAGACAGACACTGTATATCTGAATTCACTACATGCATGCACAGTGATGGAGATGAGGCTGAAGATAAATATGGGAAAGCAGCTGGACCAGACAACTCTAGCTCAGTATCCTGTCTCTCCCAGCAGCCAAAGATGTACAGGACAGAGTAGAAAAGGACAGCAAATACAGAGCGATACTTTCCCTGGACATTCTCCCAGCCTCCAACAACTGTGTTCTAGGGGCTCTCTGAGCCAGATGTAGCTTCCACAAAGTTAGTAAACATTGCAGATTTTTCTTCTGTGAGTTTATGCGGCCTCCTCCCTGAACTAATGAGAACTTTTAGCCTCCACAGCATCCTGTGGCAAGGACTTCTACAGCGTAACTATGCCCTGAGTGAAGAACCACATTCTTCTCCTTGTTTCGAACCTGTCAAGTGCTACTTTGAGTTCAATCCCCTTAGTTCCCACAAGCAGCATAAGCAATCAGTCTCCTGTGCTCAAGGTTTTCCAAGAGGCAATCAGCATGACGGATCAGTGAGTACTGAAGCTAGGACCAGGAAGTTGTACAATACTCATGCTTCTTTATATTGGTGAGAAAGGGCAGAGAATGCATGTCAGCACTGTACCACTGGTCATCCATACCACCCAAGATAAAGCATGTTCCTGGGCACAATTTTGGCCCATTCTAACTAATACTTTCTAAGCCAATGCCAAGGCATGCTCTGGAGAACAGCATGTGCTAGGGATTGGTTCCTAAGAGGCAGCATGGAAAGGACTGCACCACATCTGGCTTTCTCCACCTTATCTTGTCCTCCAGCACTACCCCAGCAGGCCCTTCATCCTTCAATACATGTCATATGCACTCATGTCATACCCCAGGATACGTCATACCTATGTTCAGTGTCATGCTATGAAAACTTCATTCTGGTGGGATGCAGCTCAGCCCTCACATTGGATCAGACACTCAATACAGAAAAAACACATAAAAAGAATTAATAAATAATATTGTATAAAATAAATAATACTATATGAATAATAAAGGCTAGACACACCAAAGCCTGTATCATTCAGCTTCAGGCCCAGAGAATGGTCTCTAAGCCTAGTTTGATTTAGCATCACACATATAGCCCTAGTTTACATTTATACTGATAAACCACACAGGGTGATTTATCAGTACAGATGTTTATCAAGCTCTAGTTGCCATATGGTGACAGCTGGTCTCGTTAACAGAGAGTGGTCACTCTCTGGTTTTATTTACTAGTACAGGCATTTGTTGTGATTAGCAAGTAAAGGACACTTGCACAAATAGAACTGTGAAAGCTTATGTAGCCTTCCAGACATGATCTGCAATGTAGTATGTTTAGAGCACTCGAGTGAAACACACTGGCCAGGTCCAAAAAGATGTGCTGGCATACAAAGAGGCAAGATACACTGATCCTTTCTCTTCACATCTCTACCTCTTTCCTGTCAAGCTTGTTAGCTTATCTTCTAGGTACAAAGAGTTCATTTTCAGTTCTGACCTCTGATACAGACTTCTAATTAGCCATCACACAAGGATATTACAAATTGTTAAAAGGAAAGATGCCTAAGTGCAGAGAACGTAGTAGAAAAAGAACAGGTTCCAGAAAGGAAAATTTTGTAGGAGGCAGCAAAGTGACAGTCCATGCACATATACTTTGAATGCTGCTTATAGCTACAGGATCCCTGTAAACAATTGCCTTAATGAAGAGCTGTTTAGAAACAGGGAGGTCCTTCATCATCCTGATCAGAAGCTATGAAATAGAGGCCATTTACAAAACTATCAAGAGTGGTCTTAGGTCTCTCTATGAAAATTAAATAAAGTTAAGGACAGGGCAGCAAATAACCCTAATGCATCATTCTGACAACGTGGCTCCACAAGATTTTAAACTGATTGAAGCTGTCACAAGCAAGGTCTTGCCAACCCCTTACACCCAGCTGACTCTATAACAGGAATTCCAGGGATCTAGACTGGTAAAAAATTATTACTTTTATTCCCTATTTAGCTCACTAAACCAGCTTTTCATGGATTTAGATAAGCACAGTAACAGAAAACGGTAAAGGGTAGAAAGTTGGGGGGCAGGGGAGAGAAAGAAGCACAGCAGCTACAACTTAGATCATTTAAAAATGTTATCAAGTGCTAGCCTATGCACCTTATTTTTCTATCACAAAACAGTGCTGTGACATAAATACAGCTAGAAAATAATCCATAACTTTTAACAACTGCATATTTGAAGGGTGAACTTAATGGTTCTTCAAGGCCTGCATACCCTGATGGTTTATGCTGATTTTTCCAGACGATAGACACCTGAGGCAAAACGAAACAAGAGAACAGCTTTGCCATGAATACAGCAAATTATTCATATGAACTCAGTCTTACTTGCACTAAAATTTAAAAAGAGGCTCTTCACACAGTTGAAGATGAGTTCTTCTCTTCACTGTAAGGAAATGTAAATTTAGACATCTGAAGAAGTGGAAGGACAAAACAGATGAAGAGAACTAATGCAAAATATTTACTTAACCTATTATGTTTTATTTTCCTTAAATTCAACAGCATAGCAGTCTGTTCGTCAAGGTGTGTTTAACATTTAATGCTGGGTTCTGTGTTGTCTACTTTAACAAAACCCACTAATTTTAAAGTGACCTTGCCAAAGAAACATAAGAAATGATCCGAAGACCTTATAACACAGTTTTCGTTTTTGTCCAACAATAAGAAAAGCAGCAGTTTTGTCACTACAGACTTGTAATACTGGAGAACAGGAAGTCAATCATCTAATCTCAGCTGGTAAAGCTTTTCAGCACAAGGAGCTCTGGGACTGTGGTTCATTCCAATTCACATCAATAGCAATACAGCTGTATGAGGACTTATCAATACTAATAGCTTTTCATAGTAGGTATTGCTCTGTAGTAATTTTCCAAGACCACAGTTATGTAATAGTGCTATGCCCACAAGTCTACTATTACTAAAGGCAGATAAATCTGTGGTAAACATTTTCCAAATTAAATTTCTACTCCAGATTTCTTCTGTTACTGTGTATTGGACGTTTTAATGTATAAAACCAGGAAGTGTAGCATGATGTAGCATGTTTTGTTGTTACAGATATAACAGAAGCACATTTACATTGAGGATATGAGAATACACTGCTTTCAACTGACAAGGAAAGCATGACTATAAATTGTTGCTGGTCATACACCCTGTATTACTTTTCATCCAGACTACAGAGAACTGATCCCATCTCAGTAAGCACATTCCACCTACCTACATATGAACAGAGGTGACCTCAGATTAGCTAGTAAATCTGAGTAAACCTCCAATGACTTTACTGACTGACTAAAACACCGAAACTTGAAAGACAGCAAACTTTGCTGAAACTGTCATTAAACTTAAGATGAAAGCTCTTCTGCAAATGAAGAGTCTCATGAGAAAACTAGGACATTCAAAAGCTTTGGTATATCCATTGATTCAACAAAAATGTAAAAGTACTCTACAAGGGAAAAGACAAATTAAGACATGTGAGCAAGACTGCTGTGGCCTGAATAAAAGAGCTTCTACAAACATAATTTGATGATTTTATACGAGGTGAAATTATTGTAGTCAAGTTCTGAAATATTAGTGGGTTCATGAAACATAGTATGTCCTATAGAACCTTCAAGTTTTAGTAAATTTATGAAAACCATGATTAGGGACAAACCATGTATTCTGCCATGTATTATGCACAGCATACATACAAGTTTGGGTAACAACAGGTTCCAGCAACTTTCTTCATAGGACTGCCTTGGAAATCTGATTTTTATGTCCCACATTTATTGCCATCTTTGGAAATACACCAAGAAGTGTTCAGAGGGGTCTGAATTATCAAATGTTAGAAGTCTAGAAAACACCTATTATCTTAGCCACATTAGTTAGAATATTACAGCCAGAACTAGATAGGAATTTCTGGATGTAATTTCTTTCCTGTACATACATCTGACTTTTTGCAAAAATGCACTATTTTTCACGATTTTTTCATTGTAAAAGTAGATCAAGTCAACAAAAAAATTGCTAGTTCAAGTCCTGCTGAGAATGGAAACAAAGACCCCCCCATTTCAAAGTAACCCATAGTCCTTCATCAGCAACATCTATCCTTGCCCAGACAAAAAATGTCATATGTCAACATCTTCACAAAAATAATCCCTAATTACAGGTCAAGCACCGTTATTTGTCCATATATTTAGATATCTGATATGTCATTCTTTAAAGAGCTTCATGATTAGTCTCCCTAAGGAACTTGTGTGTCTTATTTAGAATACACCCAGAAAAGAATGTTGAATATTTCTTAACTTACTGAGTCAGTTTCAGAATACCTTTAAATTCAAGTCTGCAGTCTTAAGAGGACAAGAGCTTCCTTTTGTTCCAGTTCTTCTGTTACTGGAAAATGCAGGCTGATGGAAACGGAAGAACATGGCTATATCTTTTATTCAGTGATCTTGTAAATCTCAGGGGGAAAGACCTAAATTACAAATGAAAATAGCCTATGGTTTTTATCAAAACTTTCAGCAGAAAATGGGCATGTATTCAACACAGCTGTATTTCAGCTGAAGAATGGATCTATAGCTCTACATGTCCCCAGATGGATGTCTGAATTTATGTTCAGAACATTTAAAAAATTTCAACTGTCTCCTTATGTTTTCCTATCATGATTAACTGTGCTACTGTAAATCTTGCTTAAATGTGTAGTCAGACAATTCCTAAAGGTAGAAATAAAAGGTCTTAGGTTTGCACAGCTATGCACAGTCAAAGCCACAGAGGCCTAAGAACAGCAAAACACATCTCATCTCATTTTATTCTAATTCTCCAGACACACTAGAGACTAGGGAAGCTGAGCAGGGTCTGTCCCTTAACAGAAGGAGCTGGAACATGAAGAAGTACCAATTAAATTAGAACACTGCCAAGTGTCCTGAGTGCATGAAAATGTGATACTTTCACTTTTATTTTTTTGGAATACACCTATTTCTTTTAATCTTTCCACACCTTTAGTAAAGGGCTTTGCTTAATCTTTTTCAGGTGGACAAATGTACAAAAGCTTTTGCAGTAATGATTGATGGACAGGATGTATCCTCAAATTAAATGTTAGCTCTGTAGCCTTTTCCAGAATACACCTTCAGTGGCTGTGAAAACATATCTTCTTATACCTTTTTAGTTTGCCTCATCCTTGCCTGGAAAACTTCTGTGATGTTCTTATTACTTTAATTTTCTGGACTAAATAAAGGATTGTAAGATAAACCTAAAGCAAGACTGTTGAAGAACTAGGATTTGTTGGTTTTACATCTCTTACAAAGAAGCAGGTTCTTCAGTGCTGCCAATCTATATGGGATATATTTAGCTTAGATTTTTATTTGGCTATCACCGTTAGTGTTGTTCTTTCCACTGTCACATTCAATCTGCATGACATCAGCATGTCACCATAGAACAGATGCCACTTTATTATGGGGGGGGTGTTTGTTGTTGGCATTGTAATTAGTGATCTGGTCTTTCTTGATGTACTACAATTTACTTGCAGCAATACAGGCGCTCTGATGGGGACAGGGTGATATAACCTAGAGTGACAGCCAACAGAGTGGCAATAATCTCCTTAAATATTTGAAACTGAAAAGAAAAATCTATCATCTCACTCAGCTAAGCAGCCTGAAGGATCAAAGGGTGCCAAACAGTCTTCTGTCTGAAAAACACAAGTTGTTGTACAGCAAAATGGTACTTGGACTTGTTAATAGCTACTTGGATCACTAGCAGCAATCATGCTATAAAATATTTAGGAGGTCAGTATAATAATGCTCTAATTTGTTCTAACACTGTTTCAATAATCAGTTTAAAACTTGTTAAAAACTATATATATATATATATGTTTAAACACTGAACCCAGGTCTTACAATTTTACTTCAATTTGGGTATAAGATAGAGCTTCTTTTATAGTGCTTGACACTGTGTCACTTTCTAATAACATAGCTGCTGGTAGTAAGAGGCTCAAAATGCCATTTGTAGTTAAAATCTCTATTTTCAGATACATTGTCTAGTTTATTCATGCAGAGAAGTCATTTTACCTTTTGACCTTTCTGCTGGACTGAACAAAATGAGTGAAGACGTATTTTAACAGTCCTTGTATTTGAGTGAATTGTGACCGCAGCTGAAATTGCCAGTCTCCTGTATTATTCACCTTAATTCATTCACATTATTTGTAATACACTTGACCAAACCATTCCATTTTAGATATTTACTTCTTTTTGTTTAGATTTATAGTGAAGTTAAAAAATTAATGAAGTAGAAAATCAAAGCATTCTAGACCATTTTAATCAGATATAAAGTACCACAACTGCAATGCTTCATGCAGGCCCAGGTTTTAAAATAAGATTTTTATTTAACAAACTAATTTTGTTCATCTGCTTAATTACTTTCTATGGCAAGGAGTAGCTGAAAGCTTAAGCGTAAGCCCAAGCTTAAATGCACTGCTGAGGTAGGGCACAATTCCCAATATTTTCTCCATGGGATAACAAGAAATCCTATGGAAGTTTAATGACCTAACAATAAAAAGAGCTTAGGGCCCTTTCAGAGATGCTACATATCTTCACTCCTCCTTGATCTCTTTGGGAGCTAAAAGTATCTAAAAGCCTACTGAACTGAGTCCTACCTGCTTAAGTCTGACCTCATCCAAACGCGATTTGTTTTCACTGGTACTTTCGAAAGCCTAGAGAATCTGTCAGAGCACTTGGTGGAAGCTGGCATGCCTTAGTACAAACAGTATCTCTGGGGGCTGGAAAAATCGAGTAGGTTATAAGGAGTTATCACAAAAGTTGCAATTAAGCATGACATCGATAGATACAAGAAGAGTAGCACATCACTCAGAAATTATTTAAAAGTCAGGCAAATGAACAAAGGATCTGAAAAAGCTTAAAAGGGCTAGTCATAAATATAGCTAACCAAAGAGAATACCAAAGGAATTAATGGTCAGAGATTACTCTAAAGAACAGCAGGTACTGAGTGGAGAGAACAGACACACATAAGTAACTGTGGACCCACAAAGTGTAAATTTTGAAAATGACAGAGGAACACATCACTCTGTGGTGCTGTAGAGTATGAATAAAGGGAGTTGACAGGTAAGCACTGAGCAGGATATTGCTGCAGCAGCTTTCACAGACCCAGTCATATGCAAGGGCAGTGCTGACAAAGCAGTACAAGGTGAATTTGCTAATTCATGGCAATGTGCAAAAAACCCTAATTCATGAGTGTGTATGACAGTAATGTAACTATTTCGGATAAACAGGTAACATGGTACTAAGTGACATGCTCCCTTTGCCCCCACTAGGTTTATGTGATCTTTATGAGTAACTTGAATGTGTAGGTTAATGAAGCTACTACCTGCATTATGACTTTCTGACTATGTGAAAAAGTATGAACACTGAGCTGATAGTATGAACAGTCACATGAACTTTTCATCTCGTTTTTTTCACAGAAACCATGCAAGTAAAAAAATTAGGCTGACACACTTCAGACTATTCATGTCCATACCCATGTTTTATTACTTTAAGAAACTGCTTTCAAATAATATTTGTGCATTATGCTTCATTTATTAGGGCTACCACACAAAGAATCAACATGAGAGTTTCTCTATTATATACATACTCTGTAGGTAACTCTGTGTGTACATAAAGCCACACACATAGATGGAGCTTGCAAATTCAGAGTGTGATACACAGCTTACGGGCAACGCATAGATCTTACTGAGGCTACAAGTCTGGGATGACACCACGACAAGGAACCTACAAACCACATGTACCCCTGACACAGAAAACCGGCCTCTTTCTGCTGGCCATCTGTAGAGGTCAAGAGACCGAATGCCCGCTGAGGGACCTCCTCGCAGGCAGGGTGGACAGGCCACCCGTGCCTGAAGGGCTCTTTTCCGTCAGCCCCTTGCCGCTTCCTTCCCTGCCTGCTCCGGTTCTGGCCAGCAGGTCGGTCATCCCTACGGGACCTCGTCACAGTCCCGCCTCTCTGATCCAACATGGCTTCTGCCAGCTCTGCTGAGCGAGGTCAGCTCCCGGCGACTGGCGCGCCCCTGCCACCACCGCTCGCACCAAGTACCTGCGTGTGATTAGTAAAAATAATGGATTTGCCACAAGTAGCTAGAGATCCGCGGCCACAGAGCAGGCCCGGTGTCACCCGTCCCTGCTGGGCGCGTCCCCAGCGCCACGACGGGGCTGGACTAGGTGATCTTCAAGGTCTTTTCCACCCTCGATGATTCTGTGACACGCACCAGACCGCGGGACCCCGCGACAGCCGCCCGTTAAGAAATGCGGGGCCGTTGCTGCCCCCGGGAGCACGAGCGCGAGCTCTGCAGCCTCACATGCCAGGGCACGGTGGGGAAAACTCCCTTGGGAGGGGGAAACCGCCCAGCGCCGGCGGGGGCCGAAGGCAGGGCCAGGCCGGGCCGGGCCGCGGCGGGGCTCACTCGCGCAGCCGTGGGGGGCGGGGCAGCAGCGCGCTTCCGCTCCCTCCGCGGACGTCGCTGAAGTTTGTCCTCGGCGGCCGCCGTCTCGGCCCCTCCTCCCGCCGCTACGGGCCGGGGCCGCGGCGGGCGGCGCGCGCTTTTCAACCGCCATGAGCCTGTGGGTGGACAAGTACCGGCCCGGCTCCCTCGGCAGGCTGGACTACCACCGCGAGCAGGCGGCCCAGCTCCGCAACCTGGTGAGGGGGCGCCCGAGCCCGCCGTGCGGCGCTCGGCGGCCTCCCTGGTGGGCTCTGCCCGGTGCCGCTGCGGCCTCCAGCCGTGGTGGCGGGGGCCGCCTGAGGAGAGCCCGCCGCCGGGCCTCGCTCCTCCTGGCAGCGAGGATTCTCCAGGAAGCGGGATTCCGCGGCCCGTAAAGCCGCTCCTGCGGGTCTGCAGGGCGGGGGTTGGGAGCTTTCCCTCGGTGCAGGCCCCAGCCTTCGGAGGAGCTTCCCAGCCGGGCGCCGCCGCTGGCATGGTGCCCCGCTCGGGAGCGTGGCCGTTACGCTGAGGAAGAGGCGAGAGTAGTGGTTTGGCTTTATCAGGAGTGACGCGCATCTGTGCGTCCTGCGGGTTTTAGCTGAGAGCGATCAGTATCCCTGAGAATAGGGCTTACCTTGTTTACTTAAAGTTAGCTGAAGTTTTTAAGGTGAGCAGCTGGGAATAAAAGTCAAGACTATGTAATTTCTTGGATGTTAAAGAACTGCTTCCCCTGCCAGATGTGCTGACTTCTCACGAGACCGTCAGACTGATTCACTCTCTCAGTGTTTCTCTATGACCGTTATATCTAATGTAAATTCTGACTGAGAGGTTTGGTCAGGTGTTCTCCAGGTCATGCTTTTTAGTTTTTCAAGAAAAAACCTCCTAACTTCATTTAAATACAGGCTATCTATTACTTGCTTGCTCATATTCAAGGTTTGTAAATGAAACAACAAAGTAATTATATATATATGCATATCTCTCATAATTATATATGTGTATATCTGCTTTAAACTTTTAATCCTTTTTACTGTGTGTTGCAGCTGTCACTCCAGAATCCCTGGAAAGCATGTAGATGCTAGGGTGATTTTTTTTTCTTGGGTTTTGGGTTTGTTTTGTTGTTTGGGGTTTTTTTTGAGGGATGAGGTGTTTGGAGTTAAATGAGTTGCATATGGTCTTCAGAAAAATACGATGTTCTCTAGGAAATACTACTGCGGGAAATGAATTCAGAAGTTCTGATTCTAGGTACTATGTTGTGACTGAGCTGGAAAAGTCATTTCATGTAAATTTGGGTGAGAATGGAAGGATGAATGTTCTCTTATAAGGAAAATATTGTTGTAGCTAACCAATCTTGTTGCTTTGTGTTCAGGTTCAGTGTGGTGACTTCCCTCATCTATTGGTGTATGGACCATCAGGAGCTGGAAAAAAGACAAGAATAATGTGTTTGTTAAGGGAATTGTATGGTGCAGGAGTGGAAAAGCTGAGGATTGAGCATCAGAGTATAACGGTAAAAAAAAAAATAAATCTCCCATCTGTTGCCAAGTAATGTGGATATTTATATACTGACATATTTCTATTGTGAGGCTGTTATATTTATTTGGATATTTACTTTTCAAACTAATTTTTTTTTTTGCGCTTGATATCTTCAAGGTCTTTTATGTAATTAATCAGACTACTTTGGCTACGTGAACGAATACTTTTGCCAGATGTTGTTTCTTAGGTCTTCATGGGTGGGAGGATGTGGTGTTTCTTGTTTTCTGTGGCTGGTTCGTTGTTTTTGGTTTTGTTTTGTTTTTTACAGGTTGGTTTGGGCAATAGCATGTGTTGTGATAGACTAGCTCTCAATTAAATGTAAGGGATTTCATTTGTCTGTAAAAATAACCCTTATTTTTAAAATTATTAGCATTGCTTTTTGCATATATGCAAGTTTTAACTTGTTTTCTCATTCTTATAGTGACAATTTCAGCATTAGCAAAAAAAAAGTCAATTTCAATTCTATCTGCCTTGGTCTTAGGTGTTTAATTGTTTATTATTAAAAGGTTATATTATCCATTCAAAAGTCTTTTTATGGAAGGCTTAACCAGCAAGGGGTTGGCAAGCTTTATTCAAAAGTAGATTATTTAATGCTTGCTTTTTAATTCTCAGTAGTGGAACAAATACGATACTTGCACTGAATGACAGATGTATAGGATATATTTAACTGTTCAGACCCAAATTCAGTGGTGTTAGAAATACTAGTGTTTTCTTTAAAGAAAGTATAGACTCAAAATCCTTTGCCAAGAGAAGTAATCAGCCTCTTCAGGCTTGTCCAGAGGTTTTCCCTCAAACTTTTCTTTCAAGGGACAGAGTATCGGTTACTTTGAATGGCTGATTCCAATAATAATGTTTCTTGTTACAAAACTCAGTAACTGGAGTGTGCAATAATATGTACTATGCATTGCTATAATAATCTCTACTGTTATTATTTTATGGGTTGGATCATATGTCAGTACTCCTTTTCTCCTTTGGAGCTGGGGTTGGGGGTAGAAGATACATAAGTCTAGGTTTGCCTGTCACCTAGCCAGTTGTAATCTGCAAGATGAATTTTTGCATCAAATCTTTAGAACACTCTTTCTGAAATTTAATATGCTTATTTTCTACACAGGCACCTTCTAAAAAGAAAATTGAAATTAGCACCATTGCAAGTAACTATCACCTTGAAGTTAACCCAAGGTAAGTGTACAGTAAAAATGTGTCACTTCAAATACAAGCTGCTGGTCATGTTGCAGGTGGTTTCAGCCTGGGTATATAAGGGCCTGATTGTCCAATTTATTGCCTGAGCAAATTAGATAATGGTTTATAGGTTTGGACTGCAAATGGGAGCAAGGAGAGGATTTTTAATTGAACAGCTCTAAATGAACAAAATTTGGATTACCGTATACTAAAGACAGTAATGTTCTGCTTAACTAGCCACATAAGCATGCTGATGATGAGGACTGGGTAACAGAAACAATTCTGGATTCATAGATTTAACCATTTATGTTGAAACTGAAAACTTTTATTGGAACCAACACTCCCATATTGTTAGTTCTCGCAGAGATGCAAAAATAAAGTGATTTGAAAGTAAGCGAGGTTTACCCAGTAACTCTTAAAGAGTTTAGAGCACGGGAGAGAACACTACCACAAAATACTGGGAGTTCTGTCATTAGCAAGGTCAGATGTTGATTTAAATGACAAAAGCTATAATGGTGTACTGTATGTTGTCTTTGACAGTTGTGAAATTGCTGGTGATAGTTCACTGACCCAAAGTAAATATTTGTATTTACGTGAATCCCTTTAATGTGCTGTAAATCACATGAGAGTAAATGTCATTGTGCACTGGGAGACTTTGGTTATGTTGACTTTGTCTGGGTTGCAGTTGTAAGACAAATATGTATCCTGAAGTAACTTTTAGCTTTGTGCTTTTTGCTAAACATTTTCTCATGTTGCTCTGTGTTTTAGAAGCTATTCTCATGTACCATGTCTCCTTTAAAAGCTTGTTCTGCAACTAATCTCTATGTAGTGAATATGTTCTGGTATGCTAATACAAATCCAAATGAATAAAGCTGAGACTTTTATCGGTAATTAACTGTTTGAATATGTCTGATACAAAATGTGTGACCATTCAGTCTGCTCTGATAACCTAATACTACTAATTCTCCTTCTGTTACTCTCCATAGGGTACTTTTTGCTTGTATAAAATAATTGTATTTTACTTTAAAAATCCTGAAAGTGTAGAACTGCCGTGTTGGTTATTGTATATAACAGTAGTGCTGAGTTTTGATTAAGAATTAATATATTGATTCATAGGCTTTAAGTGCTCAAGCAATTGTCAAGGCTTATGTCTGACCAGACAGTGAGCCTTTGTGTACAGCGCTATAGTCTGTGAAGTTTGATTGAATTATAATACTGTGAAATCATGTTGTGCATCTTGAGTAACATGGAACATGATAAATGGCTAATAGGGAAAGGAAATTAACTTCTGGGAAGGACTCCGTGCAGACATTGAATTTGTTATCGAACTTTATTAGATAGAACTGTTCTTTTTCCTCCAAAATGAGGATATTGTCTGAATTCCAAAACATTGTCTGCTGGTTACTTGACTAGCCTGGGTAGATGCTTCAAAATGGGTTCTCCTGAGTAAGTAGGTAGTGAAAGAATTGAGGAACAACAAAATTTAAACACTTGTGTGGTTAACTACCTTTGTTCATTGTTTTCCTGGAACCTTTGGTGTGGTCACATAATGTCAAGGATAATCATTTGCTATGAAATTATAACTATGGATTCTATGTTACTGCAGAGAATAATTTAAATATTAAGAAACTATTTTAATCACTCCATTCCTAAAAACTGGCCTGTCTCTTAAGTAGAACTGGCTTGTTTCATTTTGGTTTTTGCTCTGTAATTAAAGGTCTGCTCCCTTGCTGAAGGACAGATCTCCGCAGTCAAAGTCAGCATAACCTATTTGGCAGATTGTGAACTGTTGAGCTAATATGCCTCTGTCTGTTCTGCTGCCTTCTCTTTGACAAGAATGGGGAAGGCCTGGTTCAGTGGTGACTAGAACAGGACAAATGCTTTTTCATTTGCTTGCCAGTGAAATATTGCAGAGCTGTTGCTGCCTCTGTGAAGGCAATAGTCTGGGGATGCTAAAGAGTGTGAGGATTTTTTTCCTCTTTTTCTTCTTTGTCAATAACCTAGTTTGCAAGTCAATACCCAGTGGCTGCCAAATCTGAGTCCAGCTAGCTGAGCTACTAACCTGGGGACTGAGAAGGCTGCAGTGCTGCAGTAGTGCATAGTGAGGAGAGGAGGCAGGAGGAGATCTAGTATTTCCCCATGTTTTCCTGCCTTCTAAGAGGAAAAAAGATAACAATCTGTGCTGTAATAGTGTCTCGGTATCAGTCTTTACTAGTAACTCCTTGCAACTTCAGTGTGTCTGCTGTTCAAGTTTACATTAAGCATACAGGTTGTTCATAGCATGACATCTAGTTTTCAGGGGAAGAACATGCATTTACATCAGTACTTTGACTCAGGCATCCTATTATGTGGTTACACAATTTTTCTTCCCGTAATGGGTAAAAATGTTCACATTCTGTGTCTTTGCCCAAATCATAGGTAACAAAAGTTTAGATTTCTCATACCAGAAAAACAAGTTCTAGTTTTTAGTGAGTTGTTAAAACATTTGACAGTGGCTTTACTGCTTCCCAATACAGTCCTACTAATCTAGCTGTGTCTACAGAAGCTTTGGGTTGTTTTTATTATTGGGAAAGTAACTTCCAACAAAGTATGTGTGGTAAGCTTAATTCTAACCTCATCAGCTTCTGAATTCTTTTGTCACTTTTATTTGGTCAGTTGACCCAAGGGGCTGCTTAGGAGGATATATTTTGTATGCAATATAAAGTTGTTTTAAAATAAGTTTTATTCAAACTCCTGGCACAGTGATGCGGGAAACAATGACCGTGTAGTAATTCAGGAACTCTTGAAGACAGTAGCACAATCCCAACAGCTTGAGACAAGTACTCAACGAGATTTTAAAGGTGAGTAAAAACAGTTAAAACCAGTCAAAGTACTTTTTAAACTTGTTTTTCAGAGATTTCAGCTGACTGTTTTGTTTGTACCTATATATTGCATGAGGGCATGCACGAACCTTTCCCAAATTAAACAATCTACCATTTTTCTTCCACTGTGTAAATATCTTGAGTGGTTAAATACTCAGTATGAGGTTGTCTCTTGTGTTGGTTTCTTAGGAGGACAGGGTGTAGTTGATGACTGGCTGGGCAGAGGGAGCTCAGATTCCTGCTGTCTTTTTCCCAAGTCTACTGTTGAAATGCACTGTGATTTAATGATCTACAGTAGTAGTCGAGTTATGAGCTACTGAGGCTTAATGTTGAGTTGGGGGACAGGATAACCTTATGGTAAACAGTGCTGTGTAAGTTAGGTGTTAGCCGCTTATTTATAGCGTTTTGGGAGATGAGCTATCTTAGGCAGAAAGTTCAGAAGTGCTTTATCCATAGTGTATGGAAGAACACTGGGTAGAAAAATGAAGGCTTTCACTGAGTTTTCCAAGACACATGTTGCTACAACTGGCTTATTTTTCCTCCCCGTGACTAAATTGAAAGGAAAGTCAGAACTATGTAACAAAAGATTGACGGAGAGAGGAGATTTTGACAGATAGAGTAGATCAGAAATTAGTTGAAAATGGTCATGGATTTAGTGCTTTGTCTTATTTCGTGAGACCAGCGAGGAAAACACTATGTTTCACCTAAGCTGCTAGACACTGATTGACTCTACCAGTAATTGATGTATATCCTTAGAGTTGCAGTCATACCATGCACCTTGAAGTATCTGGTAAGCTGACTAGTCTCCTTAGGCTGCATATACAACCCGAAGAGAAATGGGAGAAGAGTAATGGGCTGACTTGTTCCTCCAGGCTGTTCTCACAGGACCATTCAGAATACTGAAATGAGCCATCTATGAGTTGCCTATGGAGGAGCCTGCAGAAGGTAGCTGGTTGGGTTAGCTACTTCATATTAGGTGTCTCCTGATTGTTCTGAAGCATTTTTAAATATATTTTTCTTTTTTTCTTTAAAAGACCATGGAAAGGCACTGCAGCTACAGTAACAAGCCAGCTTTCTACTACTCCTTTGTTAAGCTAAGACACTGGCTTTTAAATATAAAATGTATTGAGGGGTGTCTTCAAGAATTTTTTGCTTTTTGGTGTGTCCTTATGCCATAAATTCTTTTGCATTTCTTACTTAAAAATTCCTTTGATAATTAGTACAGTAACTTTTTAAAGTGAAAGCTTCTATGCCTACCTGGATTATTTCTTGGCACTGAAGTGTTACAGGCCCTGGTCTGAAGAAATTGACATTTTAGTACATGAATATAGGGTGTGAAGAAGATTATACAGTCAAAAAGGCATGCAGGTTGTCTTCATCTTTATTTTCCTGCCTGTGGAACCATGCTGCCTTTTTCTGCTTGTGTCATTTATTTTGGTATTATTGATAGTATGACGAAGTACTCATTTTCTTAGAGAGATTTGATATTAATAAAAAAACCCACAATTTTTAATCCTTTTTCAGTGGTGCTGTTAACAGAAGTCGACAAACTCACTAAAGATGCTCAACATGCTTTGAGAAGAACAATGGAGAAGTACATGGCAACCTGCAGGTTGATCCTGTGCTGCAACTCCATGTCAAAAATTATAGGACCTATTCAAAGCAGATGCCTGGCTGTACGAGTGCCTGCTCCCAGCATTGAAGATGTATGTTGAAACGGAAGCAAAAATAAGTTATTTAAAACTTCTTACTAGATAAGTTTTTTTGTTGTGTACTTATGAAATATTTTACTTCCACAAAGTGACCTAGTTATTCTTTGTGGTGAGTGACTTGTTAAGCATGTCTCATGAAAGACTGGTCCATCTCTGGTCCAGAAATGTTTAAAACGGGAGAATCTGTAGGTGCTGAACTGTTAAGTGTTGCATATCTGTTTTCTGTCTAGATCTGCCATGTCTTATCCAGTGTGTGTAAGAAAGAAGGTCTGACTCTTCCTCAGGAACTGGCTCAAAGACTTGCAGAGAAATCAGGCAGGAATCTTCGGAAAGCACTACTTATGTGTGAGTCCTGCAGAGTACAACAGTAAGTCACTGCTAAAAATTAATGTAAATTATACTCTCAAGACACATAAATGAACTTACTTCTGAGGCCTTGTTAGAATAGGTGACAGTTTGCTTTGATATTAATTTTTTAAAATTATTATGTAGGTATCCTTTTACTGCTGATCAAGACATTCCTGAGATGGACTGGGAAGTTTATTTGAGAGAAACTGCAAATGCTATTGTTGGTCAACAGACACCACAAAGGTAGGTAAATACACTTGCTTGCAGCTATAATTATGGTTTTGGTGTACTCTTAAACCAAAGAAAATGTTGTATTTAAAACTGTGGCATCTTTACTTCAGTTATCTGTAACTTTCTGACATTTCTACTGGAGCTGGTACTTTGCAGCCAGAGGAAGTGAGCTTTAAAATTACCAGAGGAGGCTAAATGAACTTCAGGAACTGAAACAGTTGTTTGTTTTTTTCTGTTGAAGCTTTTTAATCAAAAGAGAGCATAAGCTTAGTTGCATGTTGTGCTGTGGGTTTTTTTTGGTGGGGGGCGGGGGGAGGTGGGGGAGGAGTGTGTATGTCAGGTTTTTCTGTTTGTTTTATTTAAGGCTTCTGTTACACCATCTTTAGCAGAACACACCTTTTACAAAAGAACTGGAAATGAGAAATCACTGCTTTTTTAAAGCACATTAGGAGATGTCCCCTTTATCCATCTCAGTGTCATATACACAGCCTGATCCTTTTAATCTGTTCCATATATTACATGAGATGTCACTTAAATTCTTGTATTTAATTTAAATGCTTCTGACCTCCTAATATCAAAACTTGAGAACTGATAACCTTGAGAACTATGCCACCTAACCATCTTACCCCCTCTTGTAACCACTGAAGACAGAAAACCAACATAAATGAATCTTTTGGCTCTAATCAATTTTGTGGTGTCTTCTCACTAATTTTAAGCATGAATAATAATTTAGATATGAAGAGGAATTCAAGAGAGACAAACCTGAAACAAATTCCAATAACCTTGTAGCTTCTAGATTAACTGAGACCATTGTAACTAGAGTATATGTAACTTATCTTACTGTTAAACTTAATGTTTTGAATAAAAGGTGATATGTAGCATTTGAATTGAAACTAACCTATGCAGTGTGTTGGGGTTTAAAAGAACACACAAAACCAAAAACAGAAAAGAAATTTTGCTTGGCTTTTTTTTCCTGCAGCTTATTTCACAAATAGTGAAAATGCACTAGTATGTTTTGGGGACACACTTCTGATATTTTGTGGTGTCTTTCCAACAGGCTTTTAGAGGTCCGTGGACGGCTTTATGAACTTCTGACACACTGCATTCCTCCTGAGATTATAATGAAGGTAATTCGGTGATCTAGCTCTTAATGTGTTATAAATATTAATGATATGACAGTCTCAATTTGAGTTAAAAAAACTCCACACCAAAACAACACAAATTATCCAAATATTGATGAAATGCCATGTCCTTTCTAAGTAGACATGAGTGACCAGAAGATGCTTTTCTCCTGTGTTTCTTTCCACTGGAGTAACCAGAATAGTCCAGGTTATTGCTTTGAAGCAGTAATTAAAGACCTTGTTCCTGCAAACACTGATACATAACATTCACTTCTCATGATCCTCAGTCGATGTACTAGACTGTTAGTATATGCTATAGTTAGGTTCATGCATGACAGTTTTGAGTGGTGTAGATTTTGGGGGCAGGAAGATTCTGTTCTCTAATTCAGAAAAATGTAAGTGTCTATTTTTATTGCAGGCTTCCTTGTTCACACCTCTGTTGAATGGTTTACTAAAACTTGTTCTGTGATCACAGAACAGCAGCATCATTACTGAGTAAAAACAAAGGAGGACATGCTTTGTCCCCCGGAATACTTCTCAGGCCAGTTTCTGTATTGAAACAGATGTACTTTATGGGCTAATTTTGATATGGTTTGTTTTCTTTTGTAAAAGTTTTGTTGTCATGAGTTCAATATTTGCTATGTCCTAGTGGAGAGGTTTCCTGAAGGATGCTAGACCAGCAGGCCTCTTCAAAGAGAGAAGTCATCTTGGGAGGGAAAAAAAGCAAACAGGACGTGCATGTTCCTATTTTAGGCAGGATGAAAGGATGCTGAAGTCAACTAGAGCACAAAAATGATTAAAGCTGATGCTTGCTGCTCTACCCATGGTGGACTTTGCCATCAGACATAATTATGAGATGATAATAATATTTTTTTTTTACATTAACTGATTTCTGCTTTCTGACAGTTTGGTAGTTAGACTTTTCTTTAACCTTTCTTTATTATGGTAGGTTAGTGGATCCTGCATTCCCCTGTTTAAGGACTGTTGTCATCAGGCCAAAGGTTCTCTACCCACTCCCTCTTCATAAATTGAAACGGTCTAGGGATACTTCTCACTTAATCCTGACCATTTTAGTAGAGATGGATTTGTAATTATTTTATTGCTATCTCTGATCTAAAATAATTATTTATTTTTTTTGTAACGATGCAGTATTGTTTTAAAGTATCTTGTGTGTGTCTACACATACATATGTACATAAACAGATATACTTAAATTTTCAATAAGCCTTTTCCTTGTTATTTATTAATGTTCTTTGTCTCTGTGCTTGATGCTGTCGAGATAGCAAGTGTATTAAAATCACTTCCTATCTTGGTAAAAATTCTCCCCAGGGTCCTGGGCCTGCATGCAGTAGAGGTTACGTATTTGGAGATGAGGTTAATTTATTTTCTTTATTAAGGCATAAGTAGTTCCAGTATATGATTTTTTCCCATCTAAGAACACAATAGGGAATGTGTTTTGACATGAGGAATTTATCTTGAAAGAAGGTTCTGAAGAGATATGGTTCCATGAATCTAGTTCTGTCAAATAGGTGGTGTAATGATTCTTGAATGTCTTTTCTGTTGGATTCATGAGTGAACTATTGATCTTAGCTTGGCTATTTTCAGAGAAATGAGGTTATCCTCTTAAGGAAAAGCATATAAATTTTCAAATACTGTCCTGTCTTTTTCACCTTTTAGGGTCTCCTGACAGAACTTTTAAATAACTGTGATGGACAACTGAAAGGAGAAGTTGCACAGATGGCAGCCTTCTATGAACACCGCCTGCAACTAGGCAGCAAGGCCATTTATCATCTGGAAGCATTTGTAGCAAAGTTTATGGCAATTTACAAGAAGTTTATGGAGGATGGACTAGATGACATGATGTTCTAACTCTGATGCCCGAAGTCATACACGGAAAGTTGTATCATGATGCCAGTAATGTTGCAAATGTTGTCTACTTGTCCATGCTTGATTTCATGTGGGTTTCGTTCAAAGTCAAATATTTTATTTTGCTATTAATATAAACCACAGTGAACTAAAGAACAATGTTTGTTCAGTTTTAGAAGCCAGCTGGATTTTTTTTGACAGCCATAAATCCATGTTTAGATTCATACAAAATACATTAGCCTTTCAGAAGGACAAGTTGCCTTGGAAGACATATAGGATGATAGTCGCTCTGCAGTATTTGTAAGCTGACATTAAGAAGAGAGAACAGGGATGCTGCATGCTTGCTTTTTGATTGCTCATGGACAAGGCTGTAAGCAAAAGATGGTTCTTCCATGTTGTGGCAAGTTCTAGTTGGCGCAGGTATGTTCTGCTTACTGATTTATGTATCTCGCTATTTGTCTGCTGCCTTTTTGTTCTAGCCATGCTGTTTTCTGAGGTGTGCTGACACAGTGTTTTCTGACTCTTGTTTGTAAGCAGTTGCATTGGAATTGTGGATGAGC
Organism: Strix uralensis; assembly: GCF_047716275.1. Lineage (NCBI taxonomy): Eukaryota > Metazoa > Chordata > Aves > Strigiformes > Strigidae > Strix > Strix uralensis. Next base: position 112,342,543 of record NC_133973.1, on the reverse strand, counting down.
AATACTTTTGTGTTGCTTGTAAATCAGTTTGACAACATGAAACACTTTGTTTAGAAGGAGCATACCTATATAAAGCAAGGCCACTTCCTGGCTAACACTGTCAATGTATGTAATGCTCTTCAGGTAAAGATTATTCCTTTGACCGGTTTAACCAAGAGTAAGGTTTCAACTTTTTAACAAATATTATTTCACCTCTGAAATTGATATGTGACACTTTTAAAATGGCAAAATAAATTGTAAGAATATGAACAACAAATGAAATGCTGAATTGGTGTTCTACACTGTGAGTACCTAGCTATGTGCATTCATTTGCTTTGATGTAGACTGTGTTTCAGAAGGGTGGGATACACTTTTTTTGTGTCAGAGCTAGTTATGCATAATGGCATTTTTTTGGTAGCTAGGGCCTTCCCTCTAGTAATTGATAAAGAAACAATCTCACTAGTTATTATTAACTGTCATCCCCTTTAGAATGTACAAAAGGCAGCACTAGTCGTTAAAGAGGTAGTCTTGTTGCAGTTGTCAGGAACTTGACCATCCCATGTGTGGTGTGAATGCACAGCTTGCCTTCAGATTCATTCTCAGTAAGATGGTGCTGGCCTGCTTCATGCTTAACTGCTCTCGTTGAAACTGAAGAATTGTAGAAAATGGATTTTTTTTCTCTTCCATCTGCTCTTGTCACCCAAATCCACAGCACTGGTAGCTTGTCAGAGTGTAACTGTCTTGACTGTCAGATCCTGGAAAACTGTTAAATTAGTCAGTGATAGTGGAAATGAGTACTTAAATCCCTTACAAGGAAGAGCACAAGAATGGTAGAGGAGGCATAATTACTGCATATACAAATTGTCTGCTCTTGCAGGAGCCTAGTCTACTCATTTTTAAAAGCCAGACAAACTTTAGCATTTGCCTATTGTAAGTATAGCATGTGATGAAGCAAAACCATGAGTTATGTGTTATGCCCTGCTGTGGTGGTTTAGCCCCTGCCGGGGTCTGAGACCACGTGGCCGCTGCCCCTCCCCCACAAAGGGAGTGAAATACAAAGCCCCAAGACTGAAATAAGGAAAGGTTTAATACAACAGTGCAATAGCAACACAACAAACAACAACAATAACACTAACAGTAATAGTGATAGCAATGAACACGGCAAAATAGCTACCAAATACAGCAGTTTGAAGCACGATGTACAAAACCACGAGTGCACCTCGCTCCCGCGCCAGGAAAATGTGACCTGCCAGGATGTGATGTCCACATGGTATCTGAATAACCTGGCTAGAGCTTCCACCCCCACTGCTGGGGAAACTTAACCCTATCCTGGTTAAACCAGGACACCTGCCTACCCCCAGCACCCCCCCCCCCCCCCCCCCAAAAAAAATGAGCTAGTGTGGGTGAAGAGGAATGTGTGTAGGGATATTTGAAATGCATAGGGACAGTATTGATGGAGAAGAGCTGGGTTGTAGGTTTGTTAGTTGAAGGGGGCAGAGGAGCAGCTTGCTGCTTCAAAAGATCTCAGCAGCTTTGTCTAGGAGACTGAAACACCACCATCAATCTCTGTAGGCGTTCTTGCTGCCTCTTCTTGAAGTTTAATTTTTATCATGTTCTAGGATGAATCAAGAGTAGTCAAGGATGGGGAAAAATGGGATAATGATCAGAGATTGCTGACAGGCAATGGCTATCATTGTTCCCAAAAACCTGTTTCCATTTCGCCCTGCTGATCCTGCTCCTGCCTCTTTGTCTTCCACAGCCTAGAACACAGAAATTTAAACACACAGGCACAGTATCTTGTAAATCTCTGTGCATGTTCTTCCTTCCTGCAGCAATCTTAAAGGCAACTCTTGCCTTAAATGATCAGTAAGTTGTGCTTTTTTGGGAACACCTTAGAGGCTGGTAGCCACTTTGGATGCTGCTTCCCCTCCCTTGTGGATAGCTGTAGCCCTTGCTTGGAGGCCATGTGGCACAGAGCAGGTCCTGGGCTGTGCTGGAGGAAGCAGGGACCAATAACCCCCCAACCCCACTGACAAATGGTGCTGATGGGAGCGTACGAGCAAGTGGCTGTCAGAAATAAGTAGTTTTCTGCCATTTTTTCCCCTCATGAGGCTACCATTTAACCCTTTCACCAGAAAAGCAGGACGTGGTAAAGCACAGGTCTCCCAGGGTGGGCAGGGCCGCCTCTGCAGCCTGCATGCACACAGCCCAGCACCAGCGCTGGGCCGGACCTACGCTGGGCACTGCACACCTGCTTCACAGATCAAGTGAGAGGGGCGTGCAGATAGACTTTTAAACACTAAATAGCACAGGACCAGTCTCTAGATGATCCATTTCTTCAGCTGATTTAATCTTTTGAGACCTGCTTAGAATTGCTTCTGAATTGCATGCTGAGAGGATTACCCTCGCTTTCATCCAGCATCACCTCCTGCTAGTTCCAGATGAAAACTCCAAGCTGCTCCCACCTAGGTGGGACTTAAGCACTGAACAAGTCTAAGAGGTTGCAGAGGAGTCAGCTTCATGCTAGCATAGAAAGCCAGAGGTGAAACTGATTTTTAATAAAAATGATCAAGAAACTAAAGGCAGCAACTACTTCTGTTAAAACTTTCTCTGCTCTGCAAAGGGTGAGTCGTGCATTCAGATTTTATTCCCCGTTTCTGAAGTCCAAGTGTTAACTCCTGGGAGAAACGTTATTTTAAAAATCACATTCTTTTTAGACATCCATGGTAAACAACTCTACTTGAGCATTAATCATAATAAACATATTGTCTGATTGGAAGATAACTTTTAAAATGTATTTTGTTAAATAAATTCACATGAGCAAAGCTGACATGAGGAATGTCCCCTTCTTTACCAAAGAAGTACCTTGATTATCGCAGGCTAGAAGGTAAGGTAGATAACAGAAGAGTTCATTATCACAAATTTTCCTTCCAGTGCAGGGAATTCAAGATTATTACAGTTCATTGATATAAAATAATAGCTGTAATTTGTCTTGTTGGAAAGAGCTCTGCTATGCCTGAGCAGCCTTTAAATCCTTCTTGCTTAACATTTTTTGCCTGTGCTAACAATTAGTGCTGTATGAATTTGTTGCATTGGATTTCAATCAATGACCCAAACCAAACCCCAGAGTTGTAGTCTGCTAAACAAAAGTTGCCTTAGCGTGACAGTGAAATGTGCTTCTAGTTCTTGAAGGCCAAAATACTTCTCTTGATCTTTATACTTCATAAGGAGGGAAGGAATGTAAATACATAAGCATGCGAAAGAAATTAATCTCTATTGTTGAATGTGCCCTGCAGGCTAATCAATAGTATGTCATGCAACTTGCATGTCAGGAACTGGTTGCACATCCCAAAATGACCAAGATTAAAAGAGTTTGCCATTAACTTCAATACATTGGGGAATTGACTCAGAATTTTCTCTGTCATTAGAATTTTCTGTCCAAATTAACTAGGACAACTGGGGCCTAACCCAGTATTTATTAATTTTTTTTTAAAGCAGTTGGATGCTTTGCTTGTCTGAAAAATGAGCCTATTTGCAGTTAAACATTCCTATAGCAGATTTTCTTCTACAGTTGTGTACCATGTGTGTGCTGAAATTCTGGAAGAAATTGTACACTCTATTTCAACAATCCTGGAACTAGTAAATATTGTCCGAATCATTTGAGCACTGGGTGGTATTTCAGTGAGGATGGGTTTGGCCTCTCTTAAATAGGGGTGAGAGATAAGATAACACAAGCAGAAGAAGCCTTAAGCATGTAACTTCACAACTAACACCATTGGTCCATCTGCGTTTCTTCTAGCAGAGATGCTGGGGCGCCCATCACCACCTCTGTCCTGGCACCTTCTTGAAGCTGATCTTCAGCCCTGTCCCAAGACATGGAGTAGGTGTCGGTCTTTCACTACAGAGCCCATCTTAGGAAGAGACACTATGAGATGTCATCTAAACTGCTGGGCAACAGCTGAGGTTGCTGACCTCTGCTTCCCTGCAGTACTGTGGTGCTGGGAGCATCCTTGCTGCCACGCCAGAGTGCTCCATCAAAATCAGTTGTGGTCCAGCAGCAATGTGTGTGGGTGGCTCGGCAAGACAGGAGTACCTGCAGCTTGGAGGAGTGTCTGTTTTGCTGTGTCAGGGGAAACTCTGCCTTTGATACAATGAGGTACTTTATCAGGAACGTGTCTCCAATAGTCTTTTAAGTGACTTTCACCTCTTAATCAAAATTACAGCTTCTTAGTCCTATGGAAGTCCTGCAGTTACTTTTAACTCTCTCTCAGGGACCATCTTACAGAAGTTAGTCAAACAATATTATTATTTTTCTACACAGACTTCTCAGTATTATTCCCGAAGTAATTTAATGCCATGATAACTACTGGAGTGCAGGTTCCTAGCTCCACCTTGTTCATGCCATTTTCTGCCCAGGGTCACTTTGAACCATGTCTGTGGTGCCCTTGAGACTTCTCTTCCTCTTCAGGTCCCCTTCTCCCCTGGTTTGCAAAGGAAGCTGAAATACCCAAAATTGATTTCCAAGAAGAAAGGTGGGTGGAAACAGCAGGAGATGGTTTGAGAGTGGCTGGGGACAGGTAAAGGAGTTCAGCTACCAAAAAGCAGGAAGGCAAGGCAGGGGGAGCTTTAGACACTTGAAGGACAGCTGTGAGGGAGATGTCTCTCTGCTTGGGAACCATTTGCCTAGGCAAGGATCTACAAATATTCCTTGTAGAAGGTGAGCAAGGCTCATGCTTTTCTGAAGGCTGGAGCACTCAGCCAGAAGCAGGAGAGCTGGATTCTGCACTTGCTCCATCTAAAGAGATTTAAACGAGGGTGATTCATTTTGCTTCCAAATAATAGGTTTATTTTAATATTACTTATTAGTGCATTTTTCTGTTACCTAGCAGTGCATTTATGAGGGAAGTTAGAGGTTAAAAATAGCTGTTAAAATTCTGCCTCCTCTGTGATGGAAATAATTTCTATTGTGTATCAGTGGCTGATATGTTTGATGGTGTCCCTGCCTTTTCCACCCAACCATTCATTTGAAGCCCCTGTGAGATTTGCTGAATCAGTGGTCTGTACAGCTGCATTTGAGGGAAACAGGAACACTGGGATCTCTTAAAATAGCAATAAAAGGGCAAATTAACTATAATTTCTGAAAATGATGGTCAGTGAACTAGTTACTGCCTAATATTTGTAATTCAAATCCAGCTTGCTCACCTGCCTTCCCCAACAGCCCATGGGGTTGGCAGGGCTCAGGAGGGGGCAACTCCACCCCTTTCACTGATGTGGTCCACTGCAGCCAAGGTTGATGGGCTAGAAGAAGAGCAAGCAAAAGATCCTGGTTTGGTGCATGAAAAAGCACTCGGGAGAGAAGTCGTCCTGGAATACGTCTATGGCTACCGTATGCCCAAGAACAGAGAAAGAAAAGGCAGTTTGTGCATGTTTCTCTGCCCTAAAACATGGGATCTTCAGGTAGCCTCAGCACTTCTCCTCCTCCCTGAAGCTCCAGGCTGCTGTGTCCATCGAACCACCTTGCTTTACAGCCACCAATGCCCAGGTCCTCCTGCCCGGCACAGTCATTTCTTCCCAACCCAGAGCTGCTGTCTTCTATTTCATAGTGTCCCAGAGCTCCTTTTTCATGAGGACACCCCAAATTCAGTAGCTGTAATCCTCCAACCCATCTTAAATCTTCCCACACTTAAACTTCCTTACATCACCTTTTCTGCCAGTCTGGCACTAGAGTCGCTCCTTTTTGCCCCCAGGCCCCAGCATGTACCTCTTCTCATTCCATCCCAGTCTCTTTGGTTGTGTCTGGCAAGCCTTGACCAGGATAACAGTTCTTCACTAACCTTTCCTGTGAAAGACAAGATCTGCCTGCTGCCTCTGGTGCTGTAGGTTGGAAGGGACCTCTGGAGGTCATCTTGTCCAAGCAGGTCGTTTCTGCTCCGAGCAGGTCCAACTCTACCATGTTGCTCAGCCCTTACCAGCTGAGGTTTCAGTATCTCCTAGGACACAAAATCCACCACCTCTTTTGGCAGCCCATTTCACTGCCCTCAAAATCTTTTCCCAGTTTCCTAATTTCTAAAATTTCTAATTAGAACCTTGCTTTACACATGTGAGCTCAGTCAGAAGATCCCCACTCAGCTGTGTTGGCCTTCTGCCACATTCACTCAACTTTCCACACATGAAATGAAGCGTTCCTGTGCTTGGAAGAGGTTGTGCTCAAAAATGTAGTGGCTCAGCAGGCTGCAGTAGAAGACAATTTTAATCTTCATTCACAAAGCTGTGTAGAGATACCTGAATATGGGGGTGAAGGGGAAGTGCTGTTGGGAAAAAAAAAAAAAAAAAAAGCGCTGCTGGCCTTTATCAGTAGGAAGCCTGCATTTTACTAACCAGACTGGTTTTGTAGAAGATGCCTTTTCTGTTCACGTTCCCATAAAGGCTCTATGGCAACTGTGGCATGGCTTACCTTTAAAATACTTTTCTTGGGTATTTTTAAGATCTTTTCAAGCCACTGTATACAGTTATAAAGAGGGTATGGGGCAATTGAAGACTGAGAGATGGAGACCTACTGTCCTGCTCTCTCTCTTGGCTGACCCAATGTTTCCCCAAATCATTTTTCTTGGTTTTGCCTGGGACAATTTACTTTGCTGTATTAAATGTGATGCCTTTAGTTGGATGTCTGTGACAACCAGTGAATGGCACAGTTTCACTATAGCTAAATGTTGCCATGTGGGCTTTCACTGCAAGCAAGCTGGTGTTCTTTTTTAAACTTGCAATAGTATGTTCATGTCAAATGATTTGTTGTGCCAAATTATGAAGGTGACACTTAGCACGGTCCTGGTTGCAATGAGATCTGAAAGGCATGCTAGTAAAGCACATGTTTTGAGAAATACATGGAATATTTTCTGTGCTTCTTACCACTTGGAATCCTTCTGCAAAATGTTGTTTTCAGTCTTGAGTAAGAAGGAAGAAAAGAAAATCAGGAGCCCCATCAAAGAGAAGAAAGAAGTCAGAATGACAAAGCAGACAAGGACAGATCCTGGGGGAAGACAGGTATACTCATTAATTGTATTTACATTTCAAAGACGATTTAACTGCAGTGTTCTCAATCATACCCTCCACTTGGGTTCCCTGCCACACACCATGAATAATAAATGCACTTTGGAGGATAGAATAAGTGACCCAATAGGCTTCCTCCACTTCTGATTTCATGGGTGATCTTAATTTGAGAGGTCAGTACAAATGCCTATGGTAAGTGACAATTTTAGGTCAGTAATTACTAATTAAGACAGAAGGCAAGATGCTGGCTAAAGCACTTTCAAATAGATCACAGATAACCCTACAGGAGCTGATTAACTCAAACAGAACACCTCCTTAGGTGATAGCTATCAAATGATACTTAGAATGATTTTTTAAAATTAAAAAGTATGAGGGAAAAGGATTTATGAAACTCTTGGCTGAGTTTTCTCTGGAGAAAGAATTTTGATAATAAGTGGGATTAGCTGTTTGCCAATTAGCAGACAATTAGAAGAAAGACATTTACCCAGTGGGCAAAAATCTTTTATGATAGACTCACACTCATCAAACCTGTTTACACCAAAGAAAGATAAACAGTGCTGCGCTCACAGTGTCTTAGGTCTAGTGATGTGAACAGCACTGGTTGCTGCTATTGTGCTAACTTCACGTGGGATGTGTGGGACTCGATGTGACAGTGCTTTGTGTGGCAAGCATAGAAGAGAGGACCCCGAGCTGTGCTCGTGGATCCTGGGATGGCTGTGGATGTTTTTCAAGGGGTCCATAAAAGAAATTAGGAACAGCACAGCAACTGCCTATGGAGAAAACTGAGAAATCTCTGACACGGGAATTTTTAGGGACCTGCAAATCAGAATAAGTGAGAAGACATTGGCTTCATTAATATTAGTATCTGTAAAGGTGATCATCATTGGTAGATCAGGGGTAGTGTCAGACACTGGAAGCTTTTCTGAAAGTGTTTCTTGGACAGGTGAGGCCTCAAATTACCATAAATTCAGAGTGGCAGATGCGGTAAGGAAGAGCTGAGCTAGGCTGCTGCTTTTTTGTCTTATTTTTCCCAGCTTAGCAATGAATTTTTCCACATGGTTCCTACAAAATAGGGATATGTAGGCAGCACTGCTTGGCCAAAAGGCAGAGTGAGGGATGAATCTGTCTGATTTTATTGTTGTTTGTGCTCCTTTTTTCCATCCTCAGAACTTAAAAGATTCCTAGGTAGGATGCATCTCTCCTAACTGAAGCATCCAAGAATCAGTGTTTCAGGCTGAGCTCCTCTCTAAGATCCTTCCACAAGCAATGGAAAGAGATAAGCAGGCGCTGAACATGAGTGCTCTAATCCCAACAGCTCCTCAAGGTGTATTTCATGGTTCATCCTCCAAAGGGGCTATTTCTTGCAATTAACTCCACAGGCAATATGGAGCTCAAAGCTAGACTTACATACAGATCTACAGTCTAGATGCCTAAATGAGGCCAGAAAAATTGTACGTTTCTATTCTAAAATCCATCTCAGAACAGCAAAGAGCATAAGAGGAAAACAAATTAGGACCAAATATTGCTCAGGAGTTCAGAGCATTTTCCTGCTATATCCCTTGGCGCAAGGCAGCACCTACCCTGAGGACTACAAATGCGGACTGTGATGTAGAAATGAAGGAATGAACTCAATCCTGGTTTTGCTACTGGCATCCTGATCAAAACGAGAATTTCAAATAGAGCTTATGGCTTTATAACATTTGTGACATGCATAAATGTGAGGAAGTATTAATACGTGATGCTTCCAACCAAATCCATGTTTTTACTTTCTTTCCCTGCATAGTTAGGGCCCTGTCCTGGGGCAGCTTCATTTGCAAGAGGCTGAATTTGCTCTGATCCCAGGAAGCACTCGGCACCCTCCAGGGACAACCATCTGAGTGGAAGCCATCCTGTGTGGAAGCAAGTCTCACCCATGCCTTAGGCAGCACTTCGCTACACAAGAAGTGGGCCTTTGCAGTTTGTTTCATTCCAAACAAGGACATTAATTCCTTGTTGAGGGGAGAGTTGCTTTTAGAGCATCTGACAGTTGTCCAGAGATTGAAATTCCTTCCAGTTAGGCTAGTACTGTGCCTGTGACATGGACCTTGTTTGGGAACACCTGACCTGGAGCAGGCAGGCCGGGGGTATCAGCATTAGGAGAAATCTAGTAGTGACTCATTGCACCCTAGGGAAGAACTGGAAATGGTGACGGCCTTTTGTTCAGGGGATGCTGGAGCAAGCTAAAACCTTCCAAGAGGACCAGTCAGGTTCCATTAAAATACCTGTTTTGGTTTCCAGGAAAACTAAACATCAGGCGTGCTTGAGGGCAAGGACTGGCAGCTATGATCAAAGGCATTTTTCTGGTGCATTGTGTGGGTTAACAGTCTGTTGAACCATAGGAGCAGACATGATGGAGAGACTCAGAGCTGCAACATGCTGCTGCTGCCTAGTGCAAACTGAAGCTGCACTGAAAAATAAGGAGATGCTGTCAAGTCCTTCTGGCAATGGAACAAGTGTACAAAATGAAGGGAATGGTGTCGTCAGAGCTGAATGGCAGCAACATTTTGTGACTGAAAATGATTTTCTTCACTTGCACGACGATACTAACATTTAGGGGGAAAAAAGGAGCACTGCAGAGGCAGTCATTACAGATGGAGGAGCCTGATTAGCCCCTCTAGCTTTTCCACCTGAAAATACAAGATGTACTATGATACCGCCAACATGAACTCCATGGGAGGAAGTAAAGAAAATGTGATTACAGATATTATACCCAAATTGAATTAAAGCTGCATTAAAAAACTCAGATGACTGTACAGTTCCATGCTACGTTGGAAAAACATGATATGCATCTGCTACTCACAGACATATAAAGAACATGGAGGGGCTTATTTCTCAAAAATCAAATTTGATCTCTGACTTGCTGATTCCTAAATCCACAGAAACAAAGGCAGGAAGTAAAATTACAGACAGACCTCTCCAGCACATAAATAATCATCAGCAAAGCAGCCCTGTTGCTTGGGTTTTTTCTTTGTTTTTCTTCCAAATATTTACTCTACATTCCAACCTTAAGCAAAGTTACTTACTTCAGTTTCTTTATGTATAAAAATCAGATAATTATTCTAATCTTCTTTGCAAATGGTGAGTCTAGATAAAAGCATTAGTATTGCATGCTGATCTTAATAAATATTTTCTCAGTTGACTAGCGGTCACTGGAACACTTTTTTGTGCTATGCTCATTCACTGTACAGATTTAAGTGAGTTATTAAATCCTTCCGACTCATCCTATTTTTGCTGACAGGGAAAAAGAGCAATCCAGGCTTAAGGATACATGTCAAGTTCACTTTTAAACTATCTTTTGGGGGGGTCATGTAATGGCATATATGGAGGCAAATATCTCTGCTTTCTTGGCTGTGACTGCTCCAAGGCAATGAAAAAGATCTCTGGACTATGACAGTGTCATGAGTTACTGTCTCTGCCATGAGGGCTCCATACACCTAGTAATTCTCATAAAAAACTGTCTGTCTAGTATGACTAGAAGTATCATATAGGCTGACAAAGTGAACTCTAATAAAATAGTGTGTCTTTCAATTACTTCCCGCGTTATGTTACATCAAGTGGCAGACTACAATAAATTTTAAAAGAAAAAGTTGACATGAATGATTATATAGTTATAAATTAATAACAAAGACTTTTAATGTACATGTAAAAAATAATACAGCAATCACCTTCCAACTGTGTTTTACCTATTTTCAAGCAACAAAACACATCTGGCAGCTGTTTATGAAAAGGGGTCAGTGCGCTAAAATGTTCTCGGTCTGAAATAGTAACTCTATAAAAAAAAATTTCAATAGAGATGTATTTTAAGAACAAAATCAAAGAAAGCAGTCGCAGAACCTGAGAGTTTCAAAGCAGTCTCCTCCTCATAAGTCTCCCTCTCCCCCAAAAAGAACCCAGGGCTATAAAAAGCTTCAGGAAAGATTTTCAAAGGCGCTGAGTTTTCAAAAAGAAGAAAGCCCCTAAGTATTCTTTGTGCATTTCAATAAGGAAATTTCCCCTAGATTTTAACACTTCAGTCTTTTCTGTGAACACTCTCCAATTGGCATGGTCAAAGTATGAATAATATGTATCTCAGGAATATGATGCTCTGTCAGCTCAGCCAACTCCCCTTCTTTAAAAATGTGGTGGTACCTCAGCCAGGCCCCACCAGGACCTGTCTGCTGCTGGCTCTGCGTGGTCAGGGTGTGCTCATCGCTGCTTTCTGCAGAGAAGAGACTGTCATTCTTTTGTTCTGAGGTTGGCAGAAAGCTCCTTGATTTAGGTGATGGTCTATTTTAAGTTGTTGTCTGACAGCTAATTCTTTCTGATGTGAAATCAGGTCAGGTAAACACTCTGCTGCAATCGTGAAGAGTATCTGCAGCCACGGGGAGCTGTATAGTTGCTTGTCCTAATTCTGAATAGCAACTTCTGAAAGCCTTCAAGCAGTGTGACATGGGCAGCACAGGTTTAACAGCCACTTCAAAAGCTGTTGTATTTTCAAGACTCAGTTTGCAATGTAGAAAAAAGTCAGAAGTGTGTTCCAGAAAACCAAGCTCTGTTCAACTTTTTTTTTTTTTTTCTGTTTAATTCATTCAGCTGAACACTGTAATTGCAGTATCTAATGAGCTCTTCTTGGTGCCACTGATCACCCACATCTGATACTGAGTCAAGTGATCTTGAGAACAGAGACCATCTCAGAGATTTCTCTAACACTGTGCATGGTGCTTTTTTTCTCTCCTCCATGGGATGAGCTCCTTGCTGTCCTGTGTACCTCTGAAGTCCCATCCAACTTATGACAGGCCTGGTTCAAAGCCAGCTCTTTGTCCTTGTAAAGAATTGATTTTTGTACTCCATGTGAGCAAGGCTCACTCAAGGAGCAAGAAGGAGGTGAAGGATTCCAAGGAACAAAGACATCTTGCTTTTCAAATCTTCTCTGGTTTTGCTCCATTGCCCACACATATATCATTATCTGGCCTCCTATTCTCAAGATGCAAGCCATCTCTTTTATTGCTCGCATGTGCCTCTCTTCCGTTGAAAAATGGTGAATCACTAGAACAGAACAGATAAGGTGACTAAGTATCCCTCGAGGCACTAATGAATACAGAATATAAGGGCAGAGACTGGTTCTGACACACTGGCAGCTGATGGTATGCACTGCAGGAATACATCATTTATCTTCCATTGTGCTATGTGTTATTGTACTATCTGTAACATATCTACCATTGTACTATCTCTAATTCTAAGGAGTTCATAACACACTGACTTATTTTAAAAACACAGCAGAATTTAGAAACATTGAAACAAGTGACATCTTTCAGATCAGCAATAAGCACAACAGTCTTGTTTTCTCAATGAAAGGCTACCACTTGGTCAGTGGCAAAGCAACCTGGCCCTGTTTTACCCTCACCTAATGCTCATCTGCAGCCCGAAATAAGCCCTTCTGAAAGACTGAGGCCTTACACGATCCTTGCAACAGCTGTGCTAGTGATCCTGCTGACGATACCCATTAAAAGAGGACTAGGTAAAAACTGCCTGCCCATTGCTCCTCCTTTATTGACAGATGCCAGTAACAGAGCAGAGAAAAGGAACACTTGCTATCGGCCTGGGATATATTTAAATCATGAACATATGGGTGAAAAACACTTAGTCAACTAGCATTTGTCTCTTTCTGGCATTAACAAACATATAATGAAAACAAATAATAAGATAATCCCGTTCTTGCTTGATAACCCCCCACACCACACAAACATGCGTGACATGGACAACACCTCATCATTACGATGGTGAAACTCAAGCAGCACAGCTTCACTTGAGTCAGAACTGAGTTTAAATTTGACTCCCATTTCAATAAAAATTTTTGCCCTGAAAAGGGCAATTGGTATCAGGCTTTGGCAGGAATTTGCCAAAAGGCAGCTCTGCGGGTTGGCTCCTGCTTTCTGACTGTGCAGCTCTAGTGCAATTCACAACAGACGTTGAGGTTGATTAGGTCTTGGTGCACAGCAGGGACTTCAGCAAAGTCTCAGCTACATCAAATGAATGTTACATGAGAAATAAGAATAGGAAATAATCCTGGAAGAGTGCTGGAAAGGAAAGGGCACATATTAAAGATGCTGAAAACAAAAAGCAATAGAATTAGTGATATTCAACCTTATATTTTCCTCAGTGAAAATGCCTGTGCCAGTTTGGGCAGATATTTCTACACATACCACTTCATGTTACAATGATAAAACAGTTTTTGGTTAAGTTGTTGAGGTGTTTGTTTCCACAGAAAAATAACAGATCTTTCAAGGAAAAAAAAAGATGCAAGCTTTCAATTTTCATCTTTTTTTTTTTAGAAACTTAAATATAGAAGATGCTAGCAGAAGCTCTGTACGTACAGCTTCTCTGTGTCTGTCAGGGCAGCCATTCACTATCAGATCCATTTTGCCTCAGAAAAAGAGACACTTTACAATTTAAAAGAATAACAGCATGCAATCCAGCTGAGATAGGAAAACACTCTCCCTGCAATGAATGATGCATTCAGAGCCTCTGCAGCAATGTGAGGATCAAAAGGTAAGCTTTGAAGAAATAGGGTCTTTTAACATTTAGTTATTCAGCTGCTCTGCCTGTAGGTTTCACTTGTTTGAGATGAACAGAAATCAATTCCAAAAGCTCAGGTCTTCTAGCACTAGTCGAGACACTGACATTGAAACATTATAACTTTTTAATTAAAAAGGCATCAAGTATCATTTAAGAAATTACAGAGTATTAATAAAATCTCACACTGAGCAAAACTTCAGTGTTGTCAAGATAAATTTGTCAGATAATTTTAAAAGCTATGGGTGATGTATTCCATTTAAACATGCATAATTTAAGGAAACAGCATGTGCATGGGGCAACATCACACTATCCTGAAATCACAGATTATTGCACACAATTTTTTTTAATCAAAGCCAAACATGTCAGGCTCCAAGATTGCCATGCAGACACATTCACCTAAAGCATGCAAGTTATAAAAAAATCATTTCTTTATTTTATTTGACACTAAATTCCTTGTATGTTGAAATTGTGTTTAAACTGAACAATCTGTACTGTGCAGTAAAGGTGTGGTTTCAGAGATGGAGCAGCTCACGTTAGCTGGCAGTGAAGCACAAACACTCACTTGATTGCAGCTCAGCAGTGACATGAGCCTGCTTCCCTCTCCTGCAGTGGCAAAGGTTCAGATCTGCTTCTCCTACAACTCCTCTCATACTGATGAGTAGATGGCACTAGGGGCAATATTTCATAGAAACGTAGGATGGTTTGGGTCGGGAGGAATGTTCAACAATCATCTAGTTCAACCTCTCTGCCATGGGCAGGGACATTTTCCTCTAGATTGTGTTGTCAAAGTTCCATCCAGCCTGACCTTGAATGATTCCAGCGGTGGGGCATCCACAACTTCTCTGGGCAACCTGTTCCAGCATTTCACCACTCCCACAGTAAAGAATTTCTTCCTAATATCTAATCTAAATCTACCCTCTTTCAGTTTAAAATTGTTGCCCCTGTCCTGTCACTACAGGCCCTGGTAGAAAGTCTCTCTCTATCCTTCTTACAAGCCCCCTTTAAGCATTGAAAGACCACAATAAGGTCTTCCTGGAGTCCTTCAGTGCTGCACCCCTAGAACAATCTTTCACCAGCTGTTCAACATATTTTAAGGTGATTTCCCACCATCCAAACACTACAAAACAAGGGTCCAGATGCTTGAAAGTGCATTTGTCATAATGACTGGTACTTTAAATGAAAATTAGTTTTGTCCTAAATTACAATAATTATAGAAGCTTGCAGGTGGTGAAAACAATATCAGGGCGGTGGGAACTCGTCCTAGGTCAGAGCAAAGATCCCTCCAGCACAGGGCTGTGGCAGTAGTCAGCACCAGATGTTCCAGAAAGAAAGAAGGGAAGAATAGTGATGCCCTCTCCCCTTGCCTCCTGTGGTCAGCAGCCTAAGAGCTTCCTCAGCCACAGGCTGGAGCTTGTATCTAATAGCCAGTGATGGATTTGTCCCTCATGGATACTTCCTTGGACTCACTTGTACTTCTGAAATTCACATGTCAAAGGAATCTGCAATTTAATTTTTTTTTTTTTTTAATGATTCCTTCTGGTTTAAATCTTTCCCTGTGGTTCTCCTGTTGTAAGAAACCACAGAAATTGAGTCCCTATTCACTAATTTAGTACCATTTGTAGGTTCCAGGATGCTATCTCCCTCTCCCTCAGGAGCAGTATGATGTATACACTTCTTTTACAATACTTCTATGACGATACTCTTTTTTTCTTAGGTGAAGAGCTCTAGCCCATTATCTATCCTCACAAATAAATAGTTTGCACCTTTGATCTTTATAAGGACATTTATTAGTTCATCTATATCCTTCCAGAGATGGAGAAAACCTGAATTACATGCAGTATTCGAGATACAGATGCACCAGGTATTTATTTTCTACCATTCTTCCAGATTTTGATTTTTGTTCTTAATATCTGAATTCTTTTTTGACAAGTTTTGAACACTGAGGTAACAATTTTCAGTGCAATGAAAATGAGTCTGATAATGACTTCACTATCTCTTTCCTAAACAGGAACAGAGGGTACCACTGTGCCTGTACAGTTAGTTATTTTTTTCCATGCACATTACCTAGCATTTATCCACAAGTACTTCTCTGCAATTTTGCACCCAGTCATTAGTTTCACGAGACCTTTTTTGCAACTCTTTGCAGTCAGTAAATCTGAATAACTCTACATCACCAGCAAACTTTATTACTAGCCTATTCATTTAATTTGTAATTATAAAGTACATAGGAATCTGTTGAACGGCGGCCTTTTTATAGGTGCCACACACCTACACTAAGCATTCAACATTGAGTCTTTCAGCACTTTCCACACCCGTCTGCTAGCATTTTACCCTTCTGGCTTTCCCTTTCAATTTTCTTAAGAGTTTCTTCCTTTTTGGTAGTAAACTTTTATGCAGTGGATTTTTTAAAGCATTTTTGTTCCTAGCAGGAGGTTCAATTATGGTCACATTAAATTCAGTGAGAGCATGTAGTTCTTGCACAATTACTTATTGATGTGGGCCTGATGCACCGTTTCAGACTAATAAGAGTTGTTTCCCTTTTGTGGGTTCTCAGATTAATCTTTCCAAGAGGCTTCATGCCCCTGTGTATCATTTACACAACCTACATATGGATAATTGCAGTTTCTCAATATTGTGTTTTCTGTCCTCACAGCCCTCACAATCTCTCTTAATAATCTGTGGTCATTTTCCCAGGTTTATCAGAGAGTTAGTGATACATCCTTATTATTACACTGCTCTCCTTTGTAGCTCTCTACCTACTCTCATTTCTTCCAGAAGTTTATCCTCATGCTTTTTTCCACAGAAGAATACTCAGAGCTTTTAGCTGTTATGCAACCCTTGTAACAAAAGCTAGAAAAACCCCTTATGTTCACTACAAAAAGGACTTTAATGAACATTATATCATTATCATACTAACCAACACCATGCCATGGTGATGGGGACAAGTAGGACCACATTCAATTTTTTAAACATCCAAACAAACAATTGCAAAAAATAAATCTAAGAACAAAAATATTTGTTTGGGGTGAGCACACATGCTTGTCCAAAACCCCTGGCAGCTCTTTGCAGCAGCAAGGTCTTGCTTCACGGATTAACAGTTGTTATAAATCAAGCATTCCTTTTCATTTTGGCCATACATTCCCCTAGCGTACCTAGAAGTCAATTCAAATTAATTTTGTGCCATGTACTGCTCATTCCTACCACTTTTGTTTAAATTGAAGACTGAAAGATTTTCCATAACTGAAAAATACACAATGCAATTTTAGATTTCAAAGGGAGAGGGTGAGGAGGAAAGGAGAACATTTCAAAGATTCTTCTCTTCTTCATTTCATAAGAATTTAATTAATTGGTCCTTCTCTTAATTTAATACTGTGACTAATCCTACTAAAAGGGATTATTTAGAACAAGCAGACAATGCAAGATACATTTTTGTGTCATCCAGCTGTCTTCAGAGAACAAAACTGAAAGCATCAACAACTTTGAATTTTTTTTTGAAAGTAATTTTCAAAATTTATATTTTAGGTCAGTGATTCAATTCCTGTTAAATGGCAAAAAGAAATCTGTGTAATCAGAAATTGCTTTTCTCTGTCATATTTCTTTATTGAAGTTAAATCCCTTCAGAGACATTTGGAAAGTATTTAAGGATCACATAATTTTTATCTCGGAGACTCTTTTGTATATACTGTATACACACTTCAGATGTCACTTTATCTCTGTCAGCTCTAATAATAGGAACAATTGGAAGAAATATAGAAGGCATGATTCTAAGTTAAATATTATTTTATTCGCTTCATTATGGTGGTATCAAAAATAAAAAGGGGAGGAAAAATACTAATATACCAAAGAATTATTTAAAAGAATTACTGAGTAAACTTCAAACAGTGTTTCCATTAAAAACTTTTTGCTATTAAAAACATTCCTCATTAATTACTTAGGTTGGAAAATTTGTTCCTTCTTTAATTTTTGCACAGTTATGCTTAGCATTAGCAAATGAGGTTGCTGCCTTTATAAAAATCATTATAATTATGAAATTTAATTAACTTATTAAAACCTTGATTCAGGAATATAATTACATACTTAATTTTAAGCATCTGAGTAGCTACAGTGGTTTCAGCAGGACTACTTCTGTGTTTATATTAAAGATAATTCTGAAATGCTTGTCACAGCAGCATAGAAGTAAGGACACCTATAGCTAAAACCAGCAAAAGAGGATAATAAAATAAAGTCAGGTCATCAAACTGTTCCCCTCCTTTGCTTTGTGCCATCCTCAAAGCGCCTGCTCCAAGCCTGCATTACTCTTCCCCTCTTCCCACCCAGGGCAGCATGGGTTTGCCTGGAGCTGCTGCCCTGCTCTCACTGGCTGCAGTACCTCTAGGGCTCTCCCAGTGGGCTATTGGAGCCAGCTCCCTCTGGTCTCAACCACCATTTAATCTTGCTTATACACTTTACATTAGTCAATCACTGCATACAGAGGAAATAATGCAGGCAGCTGCTGTCTTTCCTTGACTCCTGGGTGTGCTCCTACATGCTGGGCTACAGATTTAAGCTCCCCTTCCACCTCCTTTGGGCTTTTTAGCTGCAGGTTCCATGTGATGGTGGTGGTGGTTTTCTCCACCCAACGCTGCCAAGTGTTGGAGGACGGGGACACATCCCCAAGTATTGGAAATGCAGGTTTGAAACCCCTCCGGCTGAGGAAGGTGAATCAAGCTCTCCTGCTTTCTGGGTGAGTGCCCTGAGGACTTGGCTGTACTGGAAAGAGAAAAAAGCAAAAACTCTGCAATGCTCTGTTAGACACCAACCCCAAAAGAGGCCTTGATACTATGGATCTTTATTTCATGAAGAAGGTTTAAAGGTGCCTGAATGTCCTTCTGGATCTATTCTGAGTCTCAATGTCTTACTCAGCAGGAGAATACATTTTTGGTAGTACAGAGTGAAACCCCTGTGCTTGGAAGCCTGCTCTCAGGTGACAGCACAAACCTGCCAAAACCATCACATGGAAACTGCTCAGCCATCCCTCCTTCCAAAACCACGGTCACATTGCTCTGCACCCCGAGAGAGCAGAGGACAAGAGCCGTACATGAGCAAGTTATGCAGCCAGCAAGAAGCTGTCACCTCTTTTAATGACACCCAACAGCTGGTCAAGACCTCGCAATCAGGTAACGTGTTGTTAAGAACATGTAGGTGAGATTTAAAACAGATATACTGTCAACACAGCGACAGTGATAAGACCACAGATAGCTGATTGTGGTCTAAAATAAATTACTACATTTAAAAAAACTGAGCAGGCTGCTGACTGTTACTGTGAAAAAAACTAAATATAAGGGTGCATTTGGAGTTTGCACCAGGACAACCAGAGCAACTTGGGGCAATAGAGGGGATTGTAAGGGGCAGAGATCACTGTGTTGTGATGCACATTTTTCTAAGGGAAGAAAAAGAGAGAGTCAAGTTTTCTGACCTGACCCCATCCTGAGATAACTATGTATCATCCACTGGAAATTAACTTAGGATATTTTTGATAAATCAATTATAACTTGCATGAAAAATATCAGTGCAAGGAACACAAAGCTCCTGATTTAATTAAGTGAGATGATAGAAATCAGGCTCCTCGCTGTTGGTGAGAATTTCACCAATAGACAACGCTGTCAGCTGACGAGCCCAGTGACAGCAACCACCTGAATGACAGATAAAGCCTGCAGGTGTCAACCACAGGCTCTGACTGTCCTGTGGAGCTTCTCCACATTTCTAAGAATCTGAAACTAAGAAGCTAGTGATTACTAGCTTAGAAATAACTTTATTATTCACTTCACAGAATCACAGAATCGTCTAGGTTGGAAAAGACCTTGAAGATCATCCAGTCCAACCATTAACCCAACATTGACAGTTCCCAATTACACCATATCGCTAAGCGCTGTGTCAACCCGACTCTTAAATACCTCCAGGGATGGGGACTCCACCACCTCCCTGGGCAGCCTATATATAAAACGCTAACAGTGGTGAGACCAAAGCTGAAATCAGGGCTTGCAGATGACTCAGAAGAAGCAGAGGTAGTCTGTGGATTGTCAAAACCAGAAAATCCCACTATGGGTGGCATTTCTCCTCTGTCTCCGAGACCTCCTGTGATATTCAGAATTTGTTAGTATTTTGCACTCTGACTTGCATCAGGGAGGAGAGCTTGCTGCTGTGAGAGGACCTGTACTAACATTAGGCAGCAACTGGTTATAGGAGAGGCAATGGATTTTTCTCAAAAAGGCCAGGTGACCTTTACATTAGAATAGATGCAGAAAAATAGAAGTTGTTCATTTTCCAGCTCGAAGGCAAAATTAAACACTTAGCCCAAATTTGTCTAACCTGCTCTTAAAAGCCTCTTAATGTCTGAGGTAAATAACCTTTGCTGTGGGGTAAGATGATATTTTTTTCTTCCCATGTCAAATAAAGAACAGCTTTCTGTAAAAATCTGTAAAAAAAACCCTGTGAAAATGTATTTGAAGACTATTATGTTTCCTTCAGTCTTTTCTTTTTTTCCTTTCTTAACTAACCAAACCCAATTCCTTTAGCTTCCTCTAATAATTCAGATTTTCTAAACATCAGTTATTTAAAATGTCTCCATATTGACTGTAAACTTTGTAAGGCATGATCCTCAAATGCAGATATGATATTCCACCTAGGATCTCAAAAGTACCAAGCACAGAAGGGTGACTCATTCTTCTGCCTTCCATGAAACTGTGCTGTCACCATACCCCAGGAAGGTATTTGCCTGGTTTTGTAACAGCACCACACAACTCACACATATCTGGCCTGTGGTCCGTCTTGCCTGGCCATTATTTCTCACTTTGTTCATTGAATGTTTCCTTCCCGAGCATGGTACATTCCTCTCTGTTGTTTCTGTATGTCTTCTTGTTGATTTCAGACAACTCTCCATCATTTGGATGTCAAATACCATCTTTCAAAATAATTCCAACTCTTTCTACATAGGAGTCACACACAATTTGTTCAGTATGCTCTCTAGTCTGCCATCGAAGTTATTAATTAAAATTTTGCATTGAAACAGATGTAGGGTGGGTTCCAAAAGCATCCCCTTTGAAATGCGTCTTGATTGGACAGTGAACCACTGAGCCATTCTGAGAATGATTTTTTCCCATATTCTTAGCTCTATTTACTTATTTTGCTTGCAACAATGACACAAGAGTCAAGATATATCATGTCTTTGCCTGCTACCCTGTCTAATGGGATGATTACCCTGTCAAAGACAGAGAGCAGATTGGCTTGCTCCTGACAAATACATGTTGGCTGTTTCCCATTACATTAGTATTCTGTAGGTTTAAATAATTTATTCTATTTAAATTAGATTATTTAAATTATTTATTCTAGTATCCTTGCATAAATCTAAAGCTGTCTTCCTCTTGATATCCTTTCTTTCTCTTTTGGAAACAAGTATTATGTTTACTTCTCTTCACTTGCTGGAGATCTTAAAGATAATCTGCTAGCTCACAGCACTTTAAGATTAATGTCATGATTTCCTAACAATTTCTGTAATCTAATTTATCT
The DNA here is from genome assembly GCF_047716275.1 of Strix uralensis. Lineage (NCBI taxonomy): Eukaryota > Metazoa > Chordata > Aves > Strigiformes > Strigidae > Strix > Strix uralensis. The sequence goes on along the minus strand of NC_133973.1, from coordinate 112,321,378 downwards.
AAATATTCTTTAAGACGTTATTTCCTTTTTATAGTCTAAACTCCTATCCTCTGGTTAAAACTCTAACTTGTTGATGACTACTATTAAATTTTTGTAAAGACCAAAGAAAAATGCAGCTTCCTCTGTCATCTGCTATTTTGTCTTCTTTCCTTTTTGTTTTCCTCTTGCTTCATATGCATTTATAAAACCTTATCCTAGTTCTAATTCATGTTATGCTGTAGTCATCCTGACTTTGCTTCTTCACAGCATTCCTTGTAATTATTGATAGTCACATTTTCTGATGATTTCTTTTCAATTTCTATGGCATTAAAGAGATCTTGATGCTGTCATACCACACCTTGTTATACTCTGCTTTCCATGGGGACGGATTGCTTGTTGTGCCTTTAACGTTGTTTCTTTTAGGGAATGTAATTGTCTGGCCACAGTGTCTTTTTGTTGGAAAAAAAAACCCTCTTAGAATGTAATCCCGATTGATCCTTAGGAAAAACAGAATTTAGGAGAACTGGCAGATACACCTATCTGACAAAACTCAGTGTTATGCAGAAATAACCAAAGTTGCACAGAAATATGATGTTTCTTTATGGGGTAAAGAAACTATGTCATGACAGCACTGCAATATTGTGCCCATATTAATTGGCACAACAGTTCAATGTAACTACTCTGATATGATCTGATACTAATACTTGGTTTCTTCTTGTTCAGCATCTGTGTTGGGTTTGTGTGAGTGGCAGGGTTTTTGGTAGCTGGGGAGGGGGCTACAGCAGTGGCCCTGTGTGAGAAGCTTCTCGATGCTCCCCCAGCTCCAAGTTGGATGTGCTTCTGCACCAAGGCCGAGCCAATTAGCAACAGTGGCCACGTCTCTGCGATAATGTATTTAAGAAGAGGAACCTGGGAGGAGGGGTTGGAGTTTTGAGGAGGACACCCATGTGAACGCTGAGGTCAGTGGAAAAAAGGAGGAGGAAGGGGGGAAAGTGCGTCAGTGCAGAGACTCCCCTGTATCCCATGGTGAGATGGCAGGGCCACCCCGCTGCCACCCATGGAGGTCACTGGTGGAACAGATGCCCACCTGCAGCCTGTAGAGGACCCCACACCAGAGCAGGTGGCTGCACTCGAAGAAGGCCAGGACTGTGTGGCAGGAAGCCCCCATGGTTGTAGTTCGACACTCAGAGGATTTCAACACATGGAAGCGATCCACACCGGAACAGCTAGGGAAATGCTGCAGCCTGTGGGAGAGACTCATGTTGGAGAAAGTTTGTGGAGGACTGTCTCCTGTGAGAAGGGAATCATGCTGGAGCTGGGGGAGAATGTGAGGAGTCCTCCTCCTGAGGAGGAAGAAGCGGCAGGACTGACTGCACCCCCCCATTCCCTGCCCCCTACATCACTGGGGGCAAGGAGGTAGAGGTATCGGGAGCAAAGCTCATCCTGGGAAGAAGGGAGGGGTGAGGGGAAAGTGTTTTTAAGATGTGGTAATGCTTTTTACTGTCCTACTCTGTCTGTTAAGTGGTGGTGTTGTTAGTGTCTGAATTAAATTTATGTTCTTTTTCTTCCCCTGATGAATCTGTCTTTTGCCCATGACCATAACGGGTGAATCATCTCTCCCTGTCCTCACAGCTTTCTGCTTTATTTTCTCCTTCCCAGTCCTGAGAGGGAAGGGGTGAGTGAGTGGCTGTGTGGTGTTTGGCTGCTGGCCAGGTTTAAACCTTGACAGCATCTCATTGAATTTTACCATAAAGACAGAATGTTATATAGTAAGGAAACTCTCCTGGACCTTTTATTTGGACTTCTTTTTTTCCCCAAGATACTCTTCCATCTTGTAAACTTTAAGAATTATACTATTTGAAATTACGCAGACCATTTTCTCAGACAGTGTAAATTAGAGGACCAGACAGGTTTATGTCCCTTAGGTTTCCCTCACTTTCTCTGTTAAATTACCACATGACTAAAAGATCACAGATTAAAGCAAAGTCAATTTTCACATACTGGTATTAACACCAAGGAAAGCTATTTGATGCTCTTCACTCCAGGAACCTTTTTTTCCCACTGGGATGAAAAGTCTGATCAGATATTTCAGTAATATAAAAATAACTTTACTGACTTGAGTATTTGACTCCTAATAGGAGAGGAAAATGTCATGTCTTCACCTCTGCATTTGGAGGAAAAAATTACTTATCTAAATTAATAGAAGAAGCTTCTTCTTATCCCTTGCCCATCTCAGAGTCCAAGAGCTCTGCATATACAAGATTTTATTAACACAGAACATGACCTTTCCATATAAAGGAGAAAACCACCTTGACAGAGGTAAAGCCATGCTAAAAAATCAGTCCTGTATTATGATTCAGAACAATTCCTTAGCCTAAGTGGAAACATGAGTGCTAGTCCTCTTTCCATTACTGCAAGTGGCAGAAATCCTACTTATTTCAATCATACAGGAATGGCTTCATCATGCTAACATTAACAAAGCCATCAGTATATAGCAAAGGGGGTGATTTTTGTTGTTCAGTGATATTAAATCTCAAATAAAATTATGTTATGAATACACTGGGAAAATGAGTATGATTTTTTTCTTAAGGCAGTGAAAACATTGTGGAATGAGTTGCATACTCACAGGGCAAATTCGTCTCCTTGAACAGAAAGTTAAGCCTTTGAAAGCAGCACATTTTAAACTTTTGCTGATATATCATGTCTAGATTTGTTTCTTGTCAGTATAGGTTATGTCAGTCATGGAACTGGCAAAAATACTTTGTTATATATGCACACACAGTAGGTGTTGAGTCCGAGGAAAAATCATCAAGTTAGGCTTGACGCTCCTCTTCTGCCAATATTTCCTACTACAGACCTGGCTTTTGAACATCTACAGAAATTTCTTGCCTCCTTTGACAATCTCCTGAAGATTAAGACAACACTTGCTTACCAAACTATGGTATATATGTACTATACAAGTATTATACTATATAATAGTATATATAATAATTCAACACATTATTTGAAGCTTTATAATGCATCTGAACCATATTTTTCAGCAATAATAAGAAAATATGATCATTACTATGGTTCATGCATGATCTGTTATGGTAAAAGCTGTAACAGAAATAACTTCGTAATTTGCAGCCATATTATGGTGTTGAAAGGACCACAGTCCATAACCACACAGTTCTACCTGTCACCCAAGTGTCCTTCTGGATTCTTCACCGATTCTGGCTTCTCGCACACCAGCTGTGCAAAAGAGCTTTCAGTTTGCTGTGGATGGGAAGGTCTGTAGTTCTGCATCTCCAGCAGCAACCTCAGCCCAGCTACTCTGCTTTTCTGCAGACTGTTCACAAGTACTCCTGGGGCACAGACTCTTCTGAGTCAGACAATTTCTGAATGTTGCTACATACCCTTTTTGACAAATCTGGCTTGTCCTTCACTTCCTTACCCTGCATTTCCAGAAAATGCCAAATCACCCTTGGGCACATGATGGTTGTTACTCCATCTGGGAAAAGGATGTGAAACCCTGATAATAACAACTGTTAGCTATTAGTCACATTTCTCAAATCATGACTGAAAGATTTTCAGACAGTGTGGCTGAGCATGGTTCCCATCCCCGTACCATGATGTACCAGTGACAATAATGCAATCTCAAATTTCCATCAAATGTCAAATGGACATGGACTTAAAAAGTAAAGTCCTTCAGGGCTTAAAGAAAAGTCACCCAAGACATGGAGAAGAGGCTGTGGCAGGCTACTCACTAACATCAAGAGATGTGAGAGGTATTAACATTTCACTTTGATTTAACAAGGCTTAGAGACCTTCACACTCCTTTAGTTGAGAAAAGAAAAATCAAGTTTGCTGAGCACTGTATTTGCTTTATTTACAGTACTGTCCATCTTTTGATCAGTATAAACTTACTAACTAACTTTAAAAAGGTGGCTGAGTAATTTCAAGACTCCCAAAAGAAAAGAACCCTCAAATTTTAAAAGATAAAAAAGCAAATGCTAAAGCTAACATTCAGTGTCTGCTTTAACAGTGGCAAAGACAGGTAGCTGTTAGGTTGAAAAGGGCAACTAAACAAAAAGGAAAAATCTTGCAAGAAATTAAATCTGAGGGTATTGGATGAACATTTTAAGGTGGCAGTGCCACTGAAACAAGCTCCTCTGCTTGCTTTGTCATTGGCTCCTTGTTCTTCCTCTGCATTACCTCCTGCTTTTGCTGAAACAGGTTTCTCTGCAGTGAAGCAATTGATAACTGATTTCACTAAAAACAACCTTTCTTTTTGCTGTGTTACTTTCCAGCTGGATCAGCGTCATAGAATCATAGAAAGTTTGGCTTGGAAAAGACCTTAAAGATCATCTAGTTCCAACCCCCCTGCCATGGGGAGGGACGCCTTCCACTAGACCAGGTTGCTCAAAGCCCCGTCCAACCTGGCCCCGAGCACTTCCAGGGAGGGGGCAGCCACAGCTTCTCTGGGCAACCTGTGCCTGTGTCTCACCACCCTCACAGGAAAGAATTTCTTCCTTATATCTAACCTAAATCTACCCTCTTTTAGTTTAAAATCATTACTCCTCATCCTATCACTACACTCCCTGATAAAGAATCCCTCTCCAGCTTTCCTGTAGGCCCCCTTTAGGTACTGGAAGGCCGCTATAAGGTCTCCCTGGAGCCTTCTCCAGGCTGAACAGTCCCAACTCTCTCAGTCTGTCTTCATAGGGGACGTGCTCCAGCCCCCTGATCATCTTCATGGCCTCCTCTGGACCTGCTCGAGGAGGTCTATGTCTTTGTTATATTGGGGTCTCCAGAGCTGGACACAGCACTCCAAGTGGGGTCTCATGAGAGCAGAGAAGAGGGGGAGAATCACCTCCCTCGACCTGCTGGCCACATTTCTCTTGATGCAGCCCAGGATGTGGCTGGCTTTCTGGGCTGAGAGCACACATTTCCGGGTCATGTTGAGCTTCTCATCAACCAACACCCCCAAGTCCTTCTCTGCAGGGCTGCTCTCAATCTGTTCTCTGCCCAGCCCGTATTTGTGCATGGGATTGCCCCGATCCATGTGCAGGAATTTGCACTTGGCCTTGTTGAGCTTCGTAAGATTTGCATGGGCCCACCTCTTAAGCCTGTCAAGGTCCCTCTGGATGGCACATCCCTTCCCTCCAGCATGTCAACTGCAACACACAGCTTGGTGTCATTGGCAAACTTGCTGAGGGTGCACTCAATGCACTTTCCATGTTACCAACAAAGATGTTAAACAGCGCTGGTCCCAACACCTACCCCTGAGGAATGCCACTCGTCACTGCTCTCCACTTGGACGTCGAGCTGTTGACCACCACTTTTTGAGTGTGACCATCAAGCCAATTCCTTATCAAAATGTTACCTGTGTAAAACCGTATGTTTGAATAAGTGCCTAGGTTACAGTGCCACTATTCAAGTTAGCATCAGATATACTGCATTTAAATCTTCTAAGGAGGACAGGGAGTCATGGCTTTAGTATGTAAAGCTTTACTATGTAAGTTACTATGTAAGTTATACTTTTCATAAACAATGCAGGCCTTACTAACGACTATGCCCTTGAAGAGAAACTGAAAGATGGATAAAATGGAAACATCCTGCCCAGAAGATGCTGAAAGTTGAGTACTTGTGACAGAAGCATAAAGTCAGCAAAAATCTGTGGTAACTGGAGGAAAGGTAAAGATGGCAGGGGGAGATCGCAACCACCAACTCAATTTAAGACCAAGAAGATGTGCCCCCCTCACCCTTTGAGTTTGCACAGAATAATTAAAAGACACTATAACTTTAAATCGAGAAGAGGCACATTGTTAACCAGTGAAAGACAAAGTGATAAGAAACTAACCAATGGTCATTACAGTAAATGTGTATTTGTGTAGTTTGAAGTGTACAAATACACCAAAGTCCTTTTGTGTGGTGTGCTAGCTTTGTGGAATTACCACCTAGCACCCATCTTTGTGCAAACATGAAATAAATAAAATACCTCTGCTCTGTGTGTATATTGGCATTTTGCACACAGGGTAAACAACCCTGCTTGTGGAACAACACACCAAGTGGTCCATCCATCAAATCCATGTCTCTCCAATTTAGAGACAAGAATGTTAGGTGGGACAGTGTCAAAAGCTTTGTACAAGTCCAGGTAGATGACGTCAGTTGCTCTTCCCTTATCCACCAATGTTGTAACCCTGTTGTAGAAGGCCACCAAAGTTGTCAGGCACGATTTGCCCTTAGTGAAGCCATGTTGGCTGTCACCAGTCACCTCCTTATTTCCCATGTGCCCTAGCATAGTTTCCAGGAGGATCTGCTCCGTGGTCATCATTCTTCAAGCACAAAAATTATTGTGTTGCCTGACAAATCATGAAGCATGGGAGTAAAAAACAGTGTTTGGAAAAGTACATGTGGTGTTTTAGGCCCTGCCGGGGTCCGAGACCACGTGGCCGCTGCCCCTCCCCCACAAAGGGAGTGAAATACAAAGCCCCGGGACTGAGATAAGGAGAGGTTTAATACAACAGTGCAACAGCAACACAACAAACAACAACAATAACAATAACAATAACAGTAATAACAATGAACAGAGCAAGATATGTACCGATAGAGCAGTGAGAGCAGAGAGATTGCATAACACACGTGTTCACCGATTCTCCCGCGCTTGGGCACCCCGGATGTGATGTCAGCATGGTATTGAATAACCTGGCTAGAGCTTCCCCCCACTGCTGGGGAAACTTAACCCTATCCTGGCTAAACCAGGACAGAAGAATTTAATAGTGAGCTTCAAATATGCTCAGTGTTCCTAAGCAAGTTTTGTTATATTTTCTTCCTGCTGGAGCCAACATTTCAAATTTCTTCCATGTGATAAGGCACAAACAAGGCTCTCCTCTCCTGTTTTGCACACTGCAGTTTAGATGTGCTTGGACTAGAATAAAACTCAACTCACATCTGTGTGACTTACCCATTTTGCAGTTTTTCACTGAATTTGCAATACTATACATTTTTTGTTCTAATACAGATTTACGTGGTCTATGCAACCCACAATATTCTGCTGGTCACAAAAACCCCCAAACCTAGAAGAGACTGCAATGCCTGCCTAAGTGGTTTAGACTCTTTAAAGGTCTGGCCTATAGACACTGGTGGCATGCAGAACTTAGCAGCGATGGACAGGACAGCATCGAAGCACTCACTTTGATAAGGCAGACACAAGCTATGGTATACCATTACTTCATGGCCTTCATTTCGTGCTGATTCCATCAATGGGAAACAGTAGTTGCAACCCAGTTTATAGACTTGAGAACTGATGTGAAGGTATTTGCCATTTCCACAGCCTGAAGAAATAATGAGGAGGAGAAAGGTGGATATTTGGTGTCTGTGCAAAAGAAAATGTATTCTTGACATAAGCAATGATGTATGACCTTGACTGGCCTAATAGCTTGAAATTCTCCACCCATTTTAAAGGAGATACGATTGCAGTGGAATTCAGGTTATTTTTTACCATCACAGTACAATGAGCACAGACTGCTCCTTTCTGTCTAGCAGGCTCTCTGCTGTATGACAGGAGGTGTTCAAGTGGGATTGCTAGAGAGCATTTACTTGGCCTTCCCACCACATATGGAATCAAAAATATTTATGATAATGATGCTACTGCAATTCTGCTTGTAATACACTCAAAATGCTAAGTGAAAGCATCGTGTAGTAGGAGCACAGCACTGAATTATTCCTGTGTATTGAAATGCTGATAGACAAACTAGACTGCTAAGTAATTAAGTCACTATTAGACCAAACCATTAAATCCATTGTTTGCTGTTTTAACTGCTGCTAATTGCTGTCACCATGACAACAGTGGAGTTTCTTTTTCTGGTATCTCCACGCAGTTTCCTTTTCATAATGGAGCCTGCGACACAGAAATTTACATCTTGTCAAATTGAAATACTTCTTGTTTTGAAATAAAGGCAGACATCTTTAGATAAGAACAATTTTAGTGTCAGCAGTTAAACGGATCTTATCTAAATTTTTGATAATTTGTTTGCAGAATTATCTGAATCTTAACACAAAGTGCATTTTAAAGTAGATCATTAATTTTAAAAACTTGACTTCTCACTTGCATCATAAAAAACATAGTTCAGATTAAGATCAGGGAGGTAAATGCATCGGGCTAGCATAATACCCTCTACCGTGTGCAGACCTTAGTTCACATGCTGTTTATGGCTACACTTACACCAAACATTAAGCTTGGGCCAGAGCCCAGATTTTCTCTCTAATGCATTTATTTTTTAAAAAATTATAGTTATTTTGGAGCCTTTCAAATATTTAAGTCCCTGTATTTAGGTTACAGCCATCCCATAGCACCTATTCTGAAACCCTGTGCGGGTGCCTATGTTCAGCAAGGAGAGTCCGGGCCCCATCAATCTGTTATGCCATTTGAATGGGAGATGAATCATTGCTCAGCTGCAGATAGAAGTCTGCTCCTAACTGCTTGTCTAATATTAACTGCTGATCCCATCTCCCAGGAATGAAGGAAAGATATCCAGAGAAAAGCTGGAGCTCTCTCAGTCCTTCTCATGCCTGACTTCAGCACCAGCTGAGAAGAGGTGCTGTGAAATGGTGTCAGCACTTGGCTAATATTAGACTATTTTCTGAGGAAAAAGAGCAGAAAGAGGAGTACTATGGAGCTCTGACTGGAAGAGAACTCTAGGACTTTTTCTGGTTTTCACTTTTGGAGGGAAAGGCTCCAGTATAAACCAAACAACAGCTACTAAATACACCTCCTCTAATCCGACACCAGAGGCTACTTCCCGGGGATGGAGGGGCACAGGAGAGTCCTGCAGGTAGACTCTTCTCCAGTGCTGTGGCACCACTCTTGGCAATTGTGTTTCACACAGAACTTGTCTCTGTCCACAGACCCCACAACAGCATGCCAACAGCCTCTGCAGGCCAAAACCCAAGAGCCAAGCTTGAGCTTAAGTTACAGTGTTAACAAAGTTCAAAGTCTGTGACATTGGTAAAAATTCAATGTGCTGGTTCTTTGTACATGTTTTATTTGTTCACATTGAAAACACTGCAAAATCTGGTAGGAATATAGTTCCCAGTTTTTAGACTGTGATAAACTGGGAAAAGTATATGATAAAGTTTGAATGACGCCCAAAAGTTAGTGTGATTAGCCCAACCCTCAGTAATTTTTCACAAACTTTCTCATGCTATAGTGGGGAGACTACACATATGTGTTGCTGGAAAGGATTTCAGGTTCCAAACTCTATTTAGAAGTCTAGCCTAAAAATGTAGAAATGATGAGTTAATTCCCAGATCTCATCTGGGCAACCAGCATGTATCCACTTCTGATGCATGTGCTGAAGCCAGGACAGAGGCTTCCCTTGTACCATTTAGACATTCTCAAACCTTTGGGGAATTAAAAACTGTCACACATTGTTCACCAAAGCACTCAGGAGAGCATCATGATACTTGCTTCAAATTAGCCACACACAATACATGTTGTAAGACCTAAACAAGATTTCAAATTCCAGAATTATCATATCAATACACAACATTAGCATCCACCAATGACATCTTAAAAAATTTAGCTTCAGTTTAGTGCTTCAGTTTAGTTGACCTAGTGGATACTGGGAGAAGTCAAATTGTCTTCATATGACTATGAATGGTGGAGAGAAGTAGGAGACAAACTTGATAGTCAGTCTGCCAATTTCGATGCCCTGGTTTGGTTCACAAGCTCCAAACTCTTCTGCCATAAATATTGCTTGATAGAAAGAGAGGACATACTTAGACTGTCATTAGCAATGTGAAGACAACCCCACTCACCAATATCAGCAATCAGGCTGCCTGGTTCCTGCTGTGAAATGAACTGCTGCACCTTTGGCCATGCCTTGTAACATGTGTCACTGAAGTAAGGAGCAATTTTCTCATATACACTATGAATGTGATCCCTCTCAAGCTGGCTTGCCTCCTTCTCCATCACAACCAAGGCTATGCTAACTCACTGAAGGTAGCACAACTGTCCTAGAGAAAGGGAAGGGAGAAAAACAAGCACCGAAACTCTTGTTACCGAAGTACATTTCCTTAAGTTAAGCAGTATGACACTGTTTATTCAGGAAATAGTATTTTCAAATACTATGTTGCCATTAAAGAGAAATTGCTGAGGCTTTTAGAGGAAGAAAGGTCATCTATTCTATGATTTTATACAATGTATTGTTGTCTTATATAAATCTGGAAAGAATTTTAAGACCTACCACACAATGTTTATTAACTTGCTTATATTGTTATACTTTGGAAGTTGTTAACTTTTGCTGCAAAAAGTCTTCCACCCTTTTTCAGTCTACCCTTGAAAAAGATATTTCGTAAGAAGTCCTTTGTTTACAGACACATCTTAAAAAACAGCAACTGAAAATGATGATGAATACCAAAAGATGCTTAGAATCTGAAACAAAAGCTCTGAGAGGCATCGTTTCTCCTCCGCTTCATTCAGAACCCAGAAAGATCCACGCTTACAGATTTTCCATTGCACAATTCATTGACACTGTGTGTTACTATGAACAAAAAATCTTTCCAGCTTTCCAAGCATCCTTTTTTTCAACTGTTCTGGATTGGCATGGTGCACTGGTATTAGCAATGCCCCCAGGAAAACTCTGTGATATTGTGAATAGCCTATTGCATCCTAAATCATTGTTCAGTTCACCATGAAACTTTGTACAGAAAGGCTGTAAAAATTGTAAGCTTCATTGAACATATGCTGGCCATGCCAGGATTTCCATCGATTTACTGAAGGTTTGGGCCACCAAGACAAGCTGCTCCAGTTCCACTCCCACGCTACAAACAACTCCATACAGAATAACTTCTCCTCTGAGGCAAAGGTATCAATGACAGCACCTCAGCCAAGGTCTGTGCACTGCATGATGGCCATTAATCTGACTCCTGATACAGTCCTTATCTGGTCCTTATTTTCAAACCCATAAGCATTTAAAATTCTGTCAACTCAAAAGACTACTGTTATGTGATTTCCTAGGCAATTACATCAAAGAGAAACACTGGAGCAGACTAAACTCAAGTTCAATCCTGCAGCGGCAGCAAGAAACTAACTCTGGAAAGGTTTTGGTTATGTCACTTATTGATCTGAAAAACTGTGCTAGGATTAAATCCTGTAGCCCTTGATGTCTTCTGCCATACCAGATATTCAGTCAGCATCATTGGGAAATTGCCCGGACTTCAAGTTTCCTGAATATCCTGCCTAGATCAAAGTGATGTCAACCACTGGAGTGGGGTAAAGAACTTCTTTGGAAGATCATCGCTGTTCTCTTCATTATATGTGTTGTTAAATAACAGCCATTTTAGAAACACAGCTAAAAATAAAGACAATGAATGTGAGTTGCCTTGGTTTAGTTTCTCCTGCACTGCAATGCTTCTTCGCTTCTAGTAAGATTTAAAGCCTTCACCTTGTGAGCACTTACACAGGTGTTTAAGTCTGTGTGTGCAAACAATCCCACTGACTGAATCCAGTGGGGATATTCCAGGCACAGAGTTCAACACATGCATTAGTGCATACAAGACTGGTTGTCCAAGGTAGAAGGATTTTTTTTGGTGTTGTTCATTATAACCAAACTCTGCTGTAGAAGCCAGTTTCTAAAAAATACCTTCAGAAAAACCCCTGTTGAAACAGCTAAAGTGCTCTACTGGGGATCATTTCAAGAGGAAGCTGATGTACTATCAGATATACAGGGAAAGGCAGAAGGAGGCAATAGGAGAGGAAAATTGTTCTTTGGAAAAGCTGCAACATCATTTCAAAGCTTTGCTATTGCTTCGTTTGACAAGAGGAAATAGTAACTGGTGAATAGATGTAAGATCACAGAAGTAAAGAGAAGAGAGCTCTTTCTGTTTAACTCCAGGCTTACACTCAGGATCATTCACTTCTAGGCAGAGAGACAGCCTGGAAGTTGCTACCAGCTTGAGACATTTAATTACCAGGAAAAGAAAAAAGGTGCATATGAAAGCACCTAGGAAGAGAAACCACATAGTAACACACCCTTTCAAACTAAGGCAAAAAAATATTTAAATGCAAAAAGCCTATTACAAGTCGTGTGTAAAACACTCTCTCCTCCGGAACAGGAGCAAAAAAGATGTAACAGGGGCTATGATTAAATCCCACCTAGAATTAAGGAAGACAGCATCTTTTGTTTTAAAGCTCCAAGAGTGGGGGCCACGGTCTGGACTCTCTGAAATTTAAATGTCCAAGTCTACAAGGCACTATTAAAATTAATTTTCTATAAGGTTCTTATAAGAAAGTAACCCTTGGTGGGGGAGGGGCCTGGAGGAAGAGACCAGTCAGGTCGGTTCCCAGCAAACAGCAGCAGTCATGCTATGGACACTTCTGCCTATAGTAGTCCAGTGAATGCCCATCTCCTACGCTTACCTACACTTATAAAACACAAAATGTTTGTCAACACTCCATTAGGTCGACAGACTGAAAACCATATAAAATACAGTGCACTGGAGGAAGAGAGCAGAGAGACATTTGAAGGCACAGCCACTAGGTTTACTAAGTAAAAATATTCAGACAATCCTAGGAAGCTGGTTATGATGCACATTGCAGAAGCAAGAAAAAAAACCAGAATCAGAAAGCAAACAGGGATGCCCACAAATCTAGCCTGGGGGAAAATAATTTCTGGGGGACTGACTCAGGTTCAAACATATGATTTATACATGCCAATCTGAACCTCAAAGCCTTTCCACTTTCTCTATCATCCCCAACATCAATTCTCTTGTCACAGGGAAAACCTGAAAATAACTTGGAAATCAAGCTATGCATCAGAAAGAAAAACATTTTCTACCCAACACAAAATTGGATCTTTAGGGCTGCAAATGTCGAACAATGGCATTTTACAGCAGTGTTGTTTGCCTACTTGCATAATAAAGGCTTTGGGGAATGCAGGTATTTTCTTTTGAGCACACTCACCCTTACTTTTATGTAAATTAAAAAAAAAGTAGATCTATTCGTCGGGGCTGGCAGGAAAGCAAAGAAGAAGTACAGAGCAGCAGTTCAGTCTGACTGCCTGTCACCTAATTTTAAGCATAATTTGACACAACTTGATTGAAAGTGAAATTAAATTTGAGTTTAAAAGCCATTAAAAACTTCTGAGTTTGTAAGTGATTATTAACTTCCTCAACACTGAAGCCTCTGAGTGTTCGTATGGGATGTAAGCCTCATGCAGGCTGTGCCCCACACTTTGGGGAGCTCTGACACCCTGCAGCATCGCTCCCCAGGGGGTACCACAGGCAGCTGGTGCTGGTGGTGGCTCTGGCTCCCACATCCAGAGCAGGAGCTCATCATCTGGCTGCAGCATGGTGGCTTCTGCTTGTGTTAAGAGTGCGTTAAATTTATCTTAGAATTTAAAAAGAAATTGTTTGGGAGAATAGGTTTTCTAATTCGAAATAATTTCATTCTTTGGGTAATAGTCAATGATGTCAATTTAACTCAGCTGCTCTGTGGTTCAACCTAATAGGAGAGAATAAACTGAATTGGTAATAAGCTTGCTTTTGATGGGGAGAGTCTTCTAGAAGAGAGCTCCCAGATGTAATGAGCAATTCCTGATTTTAAAAAATGCCTATTCTTTCCCTCTGCCCCTGAGCACTTGCAGCTGTGGAGGGAGCCGCAGGACCTGGACGTGCAGCAGCTCTCGCCAAGCTCAGCCTGGTGAGCTGAGAGCAGCTCTGTCAAGGTCCCTCCGACCCCTCTGGAGCCCCGTGCACGTGGGCCATGCCATGGAAGAGCTGGCAGGAGCACAGGAGAAATGGGGCTGGCTCAGAGACGCATCCCAGCGCCACCGAGACCTCCTTGCCACCAGCCAGAGAAACAAAACTGGAGTTGCCAAGCTGAGTTGGGCTTCCTCAGAAACAAGATTAGCTTAAGTTTTGCAGTAATGAGTGCCAACAAATGGCATAACAGCTGGCTTATCATGGCTGAAAATCCAAACCAATAACTCCAGGAACGCACTATTTCTAATACCTATGAGAGAGATTGGTGGTGCTTTCCTCCCCTTGGTTAAATGAGTATTTTTGTGACGATATATTTGGAAAGCCTGCTTAATTCTTCTCCCTCTCTGCACCTCCTGCACCATCATCATTCCCACCTTTTACACAAACATTACATTGTGACTGCATTGGAATAGATTTTCTGTGTAGTGCCTAATTTGTGTGTGAAACACTGCAAGTATTCAGCTGGACCTTGGTAGGGTCCCTTCAGGGACCTTCAGCAAGTTTGTTCTTCCACCAGCAGCAGCAGCCACAACAAGAGCACTCTGCCAGTCAGACTAATAGTCCCTACTCCTGCAAAGCAGATAAGAAAAGAACGAGAGAGGAAAAACTGTAAAATTGGTCTTAAAGCCCTTGAACTATGGTTCCCATGAGGTGTCAGGATCTGGGGAAGGACTGATTAACAGAAGGGGAAATGCAATATGGGGCACAGAGGGGCTGAGAGAAAAGGAGAAATGAAAGAAGCTAGATGGGAAGAAAATGATAAAAGGGAATTTTATAAATAATAAAGAGGGAAAATGAAGGGCAAGTAAGGAAATGAAAAGGAGGAGAAAAAACACAAAAAGAATAGGGGATAAAAAAGCAGACATGTAGAGAAGAAACTCCAGGTTAGTATTTTAATTAGTTGGCCTCAATGCATTTTTCTCAGATACCATCAAGCACGGGCACAGCATCACAATTTGACAATTAATCAGCCATTTGGGGATTCCTCAGAATGCTGTATTAATATTACCATAGCACAGTGAAACCTTCCCACAGACTCCCAGTTCCTGCAGCACATCCTACTGGCCTTATATTCACCCTTTAACAGGTCTGAGAGGCAGCAGAGCTGCATCTCGTCCACCTCCTAAAGCCACTGGCAGCCACAGCATAAGGTCGGTACGTGCCTTACTGATTTCCCCCTGCATTGCAGGTGCTGCTGGGGAGGTGGTTAAGTGCAGAAGAGAAGCAGGAAGGAAAAACTAAAAGGGAAGGATGGGATTTGTGAGACTAAGCCAGTGCTCACTCAGAAAAACCCACAACTTTTGGAAAACCTGACACAGGGACATGTTCACCTAATCCAGGGAACTAACCCTCACTAATTGCCAATAACCAATAACTCCCAGTGCTGCAGGATCAGGCAGGGAGAGAAGCCAGTCTGAAAAGGCCCAGCATATTTTGAAGGGAAAAGAGGGTAAAGCTAACTCTGGAGGGGAGGTGGTGGTGCTTTCTGGGTATCATCACAGAAAGCTGGAGTGTGGAGTCCTGGAGTCTGCAGAGCAACCCCGCAGTGGGGTCGATATAATGGAAGCACGTTGTGGCCCTTCAGAGCAGAGAAGGTGCCAAACCTCACAGACCTGAGCTATGTACTGAGGCCATCTGTGGCTTTCAAGATTTGAACTCTGGTCCTGATATAAAAAATAATTTTACCACTGCTTCTGTAATGGAGGCAAAACCTGTTTAGGGAATTTGGGACACTGGATACCTGAGTGTTAAAATAAATATTAAACCACTTTGCCTTATGTATCAATGTTACATTCTTGGACTTCCATTTTGTTTCCACAGTGGCTGCAATAACCTGACCTACTCAGCCATTGCTGGTCATAAGATTCCTCTCTAACTGTTCTTGTTGCCTTCACATATGGACAGATCTCTTCCTGCCCAGTACCTCAGATCACAACAATACAGTCTGCTGATCCCAACTCTTTAGAGGTGTAGCACTACAACATATCTTTTCCTAGGAACCCCTTGCAAGTCTCTTGAGTAAACACAATATGTGGAAGGAACAACATCTGCCTCACAGCAAAGGAGGAAAGAGACAAATTTAGAGTGTGAAAAATAACAAAAGCAGCCTTCTTCCCCCAGTCCTAATGCGGAAAGAAAATGAACTTCACAGCATTTGAAGAACTACTGGTGGAGATGTCACCTCTAGAAGCTGTGCTGCTGTGCTGCTTACAGCTTTACTCTCCTCAGTTGTAGTTGTGACACAAAACTCGTGTCTTGCCCAATTCATCTGACATCTGAGGAGATTTTTTACAAACACATGTTGGCAACAGCTATGAGTAATAAACCAAGCTTACATCACTATCACAGCTCACTATTCCTGACATGGAGCCATCACTGGAAGTGGGGCTTAAGTAATAAAACTTCCCTTGGAGACCCACCTGTGCATCCCTAAGAATGCTGGTGCTGCTCGGCGTATTACCTTAAGTGGGGGCAGAAGAAGACTGACCCTGCAAACTCTGTTTTGAGACACTGGCAAACTTGCTTGTAACAAGTGCACCCCTTTCATAGTTTATGAAATAAACTTTTAAAGTGATTGTCTCCTTCAATGTCACTGCACTGAGACAGCCTCTCTGTAACAGCTACACGGGAAAACAAAGGAAAATATGACAACATAGCTTACTTACAGTACCAAGTGTACATGCAAATCCATAAAATAATCACACTTGGTGATTTCCTCCTATCTAAGAATAAGATATGCCCGAGAGAGTGAAATAGTAATTGGATTATGCTGGATTGAATGTTTTAGTGCTACTTTATGCTATTATAAAATTGACATGATTATACAAATGGAAAGCATAAAATCGAAAGTATTAAACTGAAGTTCTTGTAAATTTAGTACTTCCCTCTCTCTGCTCCAGAGACTTCGAAAAAATACATATTTCTCTAAGTTGCATTATGGCCAAATCCTCCTCCCGCAAGTCTGAGCTACTAAGAAGGGACTGTACCTGGGAACAAAGAGGAGGAAAGATTTCCAGCACTGTTCTTGAGGTTTTATGCATACAATTTCCATTAATTGAGCTAATATTTACACTCAGAATTTCAACCTTGAGGAAGTGAATTATATTCAGAAAGATAACAGTTTATAAAAAAGTCAATAACCAATGAACTGAATTTTCCTTTTCAATGTTTTATTTAAAGAGTTATTTAAGGGGAAGTAAATAATAAGATGAGCCTCTGGCCACTGAAGACGGAATCATTTTATAGATGTAGATGCAGTTAGTCAGCTGAACGAAACCATGCATGACACCATTTTACAGTTCAGGGACTGATGGGAACAGAGACATCATGTAAAATAATTTTAAATATATAACTTTCTGTTTAATAACAAAGACACAAACAAAGAAAGCAAACTATGAACAAAGGCAAATAACCCAACAGTCAAGAAAACACACACTGACCACAGCCCAGAGAGCTGACTGTTGCAATGAGAATTCCTAAAAAAAATTTCAATAATCTATGGTATTTTCAGAGAAAAATGTGTTTTCAACACTTCCTTTTGCAAAAACTCAGATAATTTCCTGAGTGCCAACCAGTACAAGGCTTTATGATTTGTAGCATGCAAACAAAGAGATGCAACCACCTGAACATGCAGCTGTAACACTTGCACTGGAATTAACCAGTCACCAGGTATTTTTCTGTAGCAGAGCATCAGGCAAACCATTTCAATATAAGCAAGTCAGAATAAATTGCTTACATGTTCTTAAGTCTGAAAAATCTAATAGTCTGTTCAAAGTGGCCAATTATGTGCTTGGAAATACAGGTGCTTGTACTACCTTAATCCTCAATTTCCAGTTTGGGTTAATAGTTTTGGAAAGTTATTATTCTGTTCTTTTCCATCCTCACAGATTCTACAGTTACAGTAGGGATCCTGAGTAAAGATAGGTTTTATAAAACGGTCTGAAGAGGGTATAAATAGGCTTGCTTAGGCTTTATTTAATAGGGAATCCAACATGCGTATGTCTCCAATGGTGAATTTTTTTCCAAGACATCACTGAAGTATCACACCTCAATACTTTCGCCTGTTGTTTTTCAGTAAAGGAGACGATGCTGTGGAAGAGTGGGACTGGCAGCCTGTCTAGATCTTAGAGATCTCTGTGAAACACATTGGCCTTCATGTAGACCCTGGCAACACAAGATGATGGTAGAGTGTGGGCAACGCAGGTGGACTTGTCAGATTTCCTACTGACACGATGTCATACTCTTTTATTCCTCGTTCTCCTCCCCAGCTTGGGCTCAAGGCAGTGAAAAAAGATGGGTTAAAATGCTAGTTCACATGGGAATAGCTCTAGCATCTTCACTAATGTAGCTGACAATGAACTAGGCAGGAAAATGTTGCCAGTTGCTTGTATCAGTGACTCTCTCCTGCATCTCCATGTGATGGGTTTCACTTTCCTCATGTACAAAATCAGACCCTTCACTTGTTAATACTATTACATCCTTGCTCTACTGCTATAAATGAGCACTGCCATCTGTGCCTGGTAATCCCTTCTTGGATGCATCCAGCATCCCCTTACAAATCTGTGTTTTTCAGATAGAAGCAATCTATAGTAGCACTGGTCATCTGCACTCTAATGCATGTCATCTGATCTCTGTTTATTTAATAAAGATTCTGTATTTGGAAACAACTGGCAGTAATTCAACAGTGAAGGACTATGGATTTAAGTATTAAGGATTTACGTAAGTGGAGAGAAAACCAGTCTGGTTCATGCTTAAATGATTATGTTGAGTCCTGCCAATTCAGCTGGGGGAAAAGCTCTCTGCTTCGTAACTCCCCTGCTTGGCCCGTGGGACATTTGCAACAGAGGGGAAAAGGGAGCTCCTTGCCTCATACTCCCTCCTGAGGACAAAAGAGAAGAGATGAAACTACAATAAATTTGTTTTCATTAAAACTCCAGCATAGTAAACAAGCATTTGAATAATAAACGGGATTAAGGTGCACAATTTTAACCAAATGGAACGGTGTACTTAATTTTGTTACTGACAGCAGCAGTTTTGGCATTGTAATAGTTAATTTCTTAGCTTTTGATTTAAGATCATTTTAACAAGCTTCTCCTTTCCTCACTTCTATTACTACTTTCTTTTAACTGCAGAGCCTGAAAAAAACACAGAGAAAATGAAACATCAAAGCAGGTACGGGAAGCATCATCAGGTCCTGAAATAGAAGTCAATAACCTCAATAATTTCACATTAATTTAGACTGTCATTAAACCATCACATCCTTTTAGAAACGACATGGCTGCCCAGCTTGGAGGAGCCATTCTAAACTGCCAGAAGCATCTCTCCCTACCCCTGCTTCTTCTGTGCTACCACACATGCTTATACGATGCATGCCAAGAACCCAGTTCAGAAAAGACAGTCAAAAAGACGAAATGGCAGAATGGCTTACCTGGCAGCAGGTGAGAGAGTGAGAGAAAGGGAAAATTGCATGCATAAATACAACAACATCCACAAACAAAGTTCAGGGAGAGATGGTGGGTAATCTAATCTGTGTAAGGGCAGGAAAAAAACAGTTGTCCAACAGATTAGGGCCCCCCTCAAAAACAAATGGTGCTAAACTTTTGATGCTATAGAAATCCTGAAGAAGATGCAGGTGTGAGAGTGGAGGCAGTGTGGGGAGAAATGTGCAGCAGCCCAGCCACGGGATGTACAGGAACCTGCTGCAGCAAGCAGAGCTAGTGAGCAGACCACAGCCTCTCTGGCTATATCTCTGCCATTTTTGCTCAAATTCATTAGTACTCTAAAAATAGCCCAAATACAATTTAGCAGAAAGTGTAGTAATATAATCTGGCCTAGCCTAAGGAGATGACTCATCTGAACTGAGATATAGGCAGATAAAACCTATGTAAGTCCCAATAAACAAGATCCCTGCCTCCTTTCTTGGCCTGCTTAATGTTTTGATCATAAACATTATGTGTGTTACTGTTCAGTTGGAAACTGTCCCAAATTCTGAACCTCAGCCACCTATGGATGTCCAGTAATCTCTCTTCTGAGGTGGTGACGGGCACTCTCTCTTACAGCCACAGAATCACAGCACTGTTGAGTTGGAAGGCACCTCTGGAGATTGTCCAACACCCTGCTCGGAGCAGTCAGCCGGAGCTGGTTGCCCCGGACTGTGGCCAGGCAGGTTTTGAATATCTCCAAAGATGGAGACTCCACAACCTCTGTGAGCAACCTCTTCAAGTCTTCAATCACCTTTACAGTAAAAAGATGTTTCTTCTGCTCAAGTAGATTTTTTGAGAAAAGACTGGATCTGTCTTCTTTACACTCTCCCATCTTGTATTTATATACATTGGTAAGATCCCCCTCTGAACTGAAAAAACACACAGAAGTATCACCAGAGCATGTGGTCATAGAAGCATCACTGGGGAATCAGAAGCTAAAGCCACGTACTATGTAGTGTGGATGTGGCCAACCTGATCCAAAAGAAGCTTAGCCCTAAGCAGCATGAACACAATTTGACCACTTCTCTTTAGATGACAGACATGACCTTCAGATACACCGACACCGTGTAGCTGTTAGCTCACACCCTAGCTCTGGGTTTCAGTACTCTGACTAGTTTTCTCTAAGTGTTATCTGCTATAAAGAGGTGGCCTGGAACAGAGTGGTCAGTGTTGGTTTCAGGGTCAGGGATCAGTCCCTCAACTTTGTATTAGTATTACAGGCGCAGCCAAAATTTCAAAAGGCATGGTGTTTTCACCCAGGATATCCTGTTACCTTGTCATTAGGAGACACTCCAGAGCAGAGAGGCTGAGTAGAGCCATCAACTCTTTGATGAAGTGCTCTGAGAAGTGCTGTAATTGCTCTGCTGAAGTTGGATCCCAGTGAGGATCCCAGGGAGATGGAGACACGTCACATTTCCTTCTGGCTCCTCTCCTTTCCACTTGGACAGGCAAATACTGGATTTAAGCAGAATGGAAGTGGCCATTGGAGAAGCATATCAAGCAATGCAGTATTAACATGGAAGGAGCCAACAGACTCTGTAGAGTCAGTGGAAAGGCAAAGGCACTGAAGTTAAATAGCATGTATCTCCACATGAAGGTCTCCATGGGAATCCACTTTTCCCCACTGACACTCTGAATGTGCAGTTCTGTTGAGTTGCCTGACCTATTCCCCCTTCCCCCTTGCTGTCCCCACCTCAGAGAAAGCAACATGAATGTCTGGTTCGTGTAGCAGTGCCCCAGCTAAGCAGGAAGGATTTCATTGTAAACAACTGCAGCCCACTGAAATACATACAACCAGCCTCACTGCAGTTGGCAACAGCTTCCACAATTAATTCCAGCTATAACCTCCCCTAGCTGCTTTTACAATGCTCAACTTATCAAATTTACAGGGGCGGTATATGCAACCTGTTATATTCTCACAGATAGCTGTGGGATCACAGTGGGGCCTCCAATGTTTCTAAATTTGGTTTCACAGATTTAATACTTGAGGGAAGAATGGAACAGAAAAGGTAGAAGACAGTGCAAAACAGCTTTCAGCCTTACAGAAAGGATCATGAGGATTTGAAATGTAGTACTAAAATGTCCCGAGCTGGATTTACTAACTAACCCCTGGCTGCAGGACTTAATCTCCTGCAGCTGCCTTCAATAATGAAGTCTCAATGCCTATTGTTTTGTTCCTTACATACAAACAATTTCAAGTGGTTGCTTTAATTATGCTGAATACAAAGCTGCGATGTCTCTGGCCAGAATTACTTCTGACAGCTACAGGAGTTGCAAGGCCCCAGTCTTGCAGGCCTTCAGCATTTAACCTGCCTGCAAATAGCAGCTTGCTCAGCCCCCAGGTTCTTCTTGCTGGGATGAAAACAGACAAAACAATATTCACTTTGCAATACCTTTCAGTTTAAAAAAGATATTTTTAAAAACCCTTCAGAAATCCAAAGAATGTGAGCTCTTTGCTGCTAGCTCATAAAATAGAAAGAAAAGAATGGCAGTTTGTTTGCTATTTCTTTTTGTTTTCAGAACAAAACAAAACCCTCTACAACTGGCTTCAGACCAAAAAAAATAAGGAAGGGCTGTGGATAAATCCTGAATTATTTTCTTAAGCCAAACCAAACAAACATGATATAAAGAGAACAGGCAAGACAAAAGGGAATCCATAAAAATTTCAAAGCGATATGGAGCCAAGGTTTGATCTGTGTCATGATAATGTAATGCCAAAGTAACTCCAATGACATCAACAGAATTACTCTGGCTTTATACCAGCATGACTGGATTCATAATCTGGCACTGAACGTATTTTTACTGAAGCCATCCCTGCAGTTGCTACACTCTTCAGGTTTATAGATGTTTTAAAATTGTTCAGTGAGCTATAGTTATTTCCAGGATATGGATATAGTAAAAGATATTAGCCAAAATGCTACGAGCCAAATCTTGAACTGATGTAACTTTGTACCAATTACTGACTGACAAGAGCTGTGCATCTGACCTTCTGTGTGTTGTGCATATCAGTTAGGACAAGATGGATCTGTAGAGTGTTCTTATCTCCTTGCCAAAGTGCTAAACAACATAATGAGAGCAGTCAAAATTAAATGTGAGGTCACTGAAGACTCAGACTTTGGACTGTGAATATCCCAGCAGAATCCTGTCCTCTGGCATGTGACTCAGGCTAGCCTAAAGTAAAGACTATGTTTGCTCAGTGAGCTTATGGGATTTTTCAGCAGAAGCCTGGGCTTGACTCATGGGGTCCCCTCCCTTCTGATGAGGGTGAGGGCCCATGTCCCTCAGCCAAGAAGCTGATTGAATTCCAGTCTATGAGGGCCTTTATGTGTGAGAGATTTAGAAGCAATGCAAAATTTATAAATTTGCTCTCTGCAGTAAAGGAACCCCAGCCCCAGCTGCTGTTGTGGAGAAGTGGTGGGGAGTGGAAGTGAAATGAGGTATCAAGGAGGATGAAGTACAGGATAAAACGGAGGGTAGGGAACTGTGGGAAGTCAGAGCTCTGTTTTCTGCATCACAGGTGGGAGAAATAAATCCATTGTTTGCATGTTTTAAAATTGCATAAAGGATCTGGCCTCCCAGTAGTAAGTCAGCTTTCAAAATCTCTAGGCAGCCCAGAAAGAGTCAGACTCTCCAGCTATTGCCTGAAGAATGCTCAGTGTCTTCACCTCATCTCATCTCATCATTTTTCCCCCAAAACCATTCAAATGGCTAAAGTCCATGTCATCATCTGTTAACTCTTCACTCTCTGTATCTAGTCCAGTTTGGTCAAGTTCAGCCAGCCATGGTCATTCATTCCATGATGTGGACTCACTTTGTTGGTAGCTGCATCGTTCTCATGGTCCCTATGTCACCTGTTTGCCTCCTCGCTTGCTACTGTAGTGAATCCCATAATATGATTTCACATTCTACTTCCCTTCCAATATCTTAATTTTTTTCTAACACCATTTCACCTGACACCTGCTGGCTATGGAAGACTTTTTGCCTCTGCTGTCCCAAGCAACTTCAGCTGAAAGTGAGATAGAACAGGGTCAGATGGCTGATACCCACTGCTAGTAGTGGGTATTGCACAACACTCCTCTGCCAGAAGACACCGTCTTTGCATGTCTGTGTGTCCACTAATGCACGAAGACACCTTCATACCTACATGTTGAATCTTCTTGTTAGGACAGAGTGATATGTTTCTGCCACAGAGAAGGGTCAAAATCTCTCAGCCACATTAGAAGATATGAAGTAATGTTACATTGGCATAAAATCTAAAAGGTGGTCTCCCTTCCTTTCTACCCAATTCAGTGATGTTGGCAAAAATTAGTCTAAAATGCAAACAAAGGTTTTTTATTTATTAGAAAACTCACAGAACCACAGAATCGTCTAGGTTGGAAAAGACCTTGAAGATCACCCAGTCCAACCATTAACCCAACATTAACAGTTTCCAACTACACCATATCCCTCAGCGCTATGTCGACCCTACTCTTAAACACCTCCAGGGATGGGGACTCCACCACCTCCCTGGGCAACCCATTCCAACGCCTAACAACCCGTTCTGTAAAGAAATGCTTCCTAATATCCAGTCTAAACCTTCCCTGGTGCAATTTGAGGCCATTCCCTCTTGTCCTATAGCTTGTTACTTCGTTAAAGAGACTCATCCCCACCTCTCTATAACCTCCTTCCAGGTAGTTGTAGAGGGCAATGAGGTCTCCCCTCAGCCTCCTCTTCTCCAGACTAAACAACCCCAGTTCCCTCAGCCGCTCCTCGTACGACATGTGCTCCAGACCCTTCACCAGCTTCGCTGCCCTTCTCTGGACACGCTCGAGTAATTCAATGTCCTTTTTGTAGTGAGGGGCCCAAAACTGAACACAGTAATCGAGGTGCGGCCTCACCAGTGCTGAGTACAGGGGTAAGATCACTACCGAAGTAGTCCTCATAAATAGACAAATGTGATGTGATTTGTAAAAGATATATTTGTTGATGTATGAAGATAAAATGTTACAAGTCATATTGCGCTATAGCATCCTGAGCATTAAGTTTTAAAGTCAAATGAATGTTCTAAAAGAGTTTTGATATACAAATCACTAAACAAAACAAGCTTCACAACAGGAAAGAGAAAAAAATTAATAGGAGTTATTAGTAATTTATTTTTCATGAGTGAACTTGCTACCAATTGCTCAGCCACTTTATATAAAACAATAGGAAGAGATTAAAAAAATATTACAGTCTGCTATAGGAAATGCATTCTGGAATAAATACATTTTAAAAGTCAAAATAAAGAAGGTTCTTCTGAAGCCAAAGGAAAATTTCAATGTCCCCAACAGGACTATAACTGATGACAAAGAATAGTAATTCTCCTGCCTGTGCAATCTGTCCTACTCAGTGTCCTTGGCCTAAGCAATGAGACAGGATGTAGGGTGCCAAAAATTCAGTAACATTATATTCTGAAATTAAAGGAAAAATTGGCAAAAGAAAATCTCCCATCATTTTTCTCCACATTTTTCTCTTCATTGGAATAAGAAAAGACAATAGAATAATGAACAGCTGGTGGACAACATAGCCTATAGCTTCTTGTATGGCAAAATAATCAGAGAAGTTCCATGTCAAAGCATCTGCTCCATGCAGGATGACATCAACCCAGGCTTCTAAGGGAAGGGAAAACCTTTGCTGCTTAGACAGATATTAAACCTTCCTGGAATCTGAAATATATGTCCCCTATTAAAAGACATTTGTGCTCCTCAGAAAAATTGTCTCCTACAGTAGCTTTTAGATGAAACCAGGACAATTGAAAATGTTTATAAAAGATGGATACATTTGATGCTATGACCTATAAGAGCTTGGTAAGTCAATAAAACTTTCAGAGTCTACTCAGGAGATGAAACTCCTGGTGAACTACAGCAAGACACGAAAAATATTTTTGTAATAATAGAATATAGAAGTTTCAGATCTGTTAGTCATCTGAAGGGTTCTCATTTCTGTTAAAGGACTCTGGGGAGAACAGAGCTTGGCCTTGTTCCATAAAGTGCTCCTGTAATCTGTTTGGTCCCACCCTCATGGCTTGGGCAAATGCAACATACCTATGTCTTTATGTCTCTCTCTTTATGCACAATGGGGGTCAAGGTCATATATGGGGCCACAAACAACACTGATTGAAGCTGCTGCAGAACCAACTCATGACAGAGACGGACCAATTTGCAGGACTGTAAGTCAAAAAGATGGAACAAAGATACCTTTTTCACCCCTCCCTTCTATCTATATTATAGAAAAACCTCAATTATCTCTTAGCAGTAAAGATTCTGAGACACATGGATGAATGGTTCTGATTCCACTAGCACAGAGCACTAGTATGCATGTAAATTAGTGTTAATTATAAGACATTCAATCTTTCAGTAAAATTCATATCTTGGGAGGCCCAAAAATTATTTCATAGAAAGTAAAGGTGCCTTTCTTTTAATTACAACCCCTAAGTTATGCATTTGGAAAATTGAAAATTCTTAAAAGCGTAGTTATTCTCTACTGACTACCGAATTTTAAAGTATCATTAACTGGAACAGATAAAACAAGATTAATTTAGATCACATTATGTCAGTTATGGCTCATAAACATTTCTGCAGGCCAAAGTTTTATTCCAGAAACAAAGCAAGTGCTGCACTGTCAGAGGCCAAAGGTGCCTCCTATCTGCAGGTCTGGCTCTGGCTGCAGCACACCAGAAACCTTGGGGGAAACCTGTATGTGACAGCATGACAGCCCCACAGGAGGGAGGGGAAGAATGTCTCCATTCTCCTGAATTCCTGGAAGTGATAATCTCTATGATCAGCCTACCTAGAATAAATTTGGGATTGCTCCCTCTCCTTCCCCTCAGTTTGAATGAAACCACAACTAACCACAAAAGGCAGTCAAATGTTCAATGTCACAGAATATGCTTACTGATATATGTATTAGCATGTATGTATTACATGTTTTCAAATTTAAAAGCGTGTTTTATTTGTTTAAACACAATGTTACTAATTTTAAATTAGCCTTTTACATTTTTGTTCAGATATCACATTTTTATGACATACTTTCTTTTCTTATCTTGTTTCAAGCTGTTCTATGTGACTTTTCACTGTGTTGCATCCTCTGTATCTTGCTGTTCTATTCTTCTCTGGAATATAAATGTCAGCTTTATTAAATCTGCTGTGACACCAATCCTACACAGAAGTATTTGGGGCCCTAGTTGGATCTCATTGATGCCAATGGGAAAATAATTGTCCTCTAAAATAATCAGTGTCGGCCAGGCAATATGTTTGTCATGTCAATAAAGGAGAAAACTTTTGCCCAGCTATTAAATTTAGAATATTAATATAGAAAGAATTCTAACCATTTGCCAGATAACTTTTCCCCCACTCCCATTTCCTGCCCCGTGCTCCTGCAGTTTGCCACTTCCCACCAGAGGAGCTTGTGTGATTCTGAAGAGGGCTAAAACAGGTTGCCTACGTGTGGTCAGATCCAAACCCTTGCAAAACAAACCAACCAGACAAATTCTGCTGTTTTGACAGGTTATAGGAAGACTGGGCACATGCTGGCTCTGTCTCAGCAGCCAGAACACCCACTGGCCCCTTTACCCATAAATGTCCTGATCTCTGAGGATTTGGCTTATGTACAAATATAAACTAGGAGAAGAGGCAATTCTCCAAATTGCTCAACTATTTAAAAATTAGGTTAAAATTTTAATGGAAATGCTTAGTCTGCCTTGTCACCCAATTACTTATCTGACAGGTTACATCTACTTTTATATATTCATTAGCGTATTTGCCTGCTGGCTATTTAACCTCTGAATACCTTTACTATTGTTTCAGCTCACAGGACGATGCACCATGAGCTCATCTGCCTGCCTAGAATGGACAGTTTATTACTGCACCCATTTTTTTCTATGTATTAGTCTGTTTTCAATCCATGACAAGACTTCATCTATCACTCTGGTTTCTAAGTTTACTCACAAACCCCTGTGAAAAACTTTTATCAAACCTTCTCAGAAGGATAGAACTACGTCCATTTGTTCTTCCTTCCACATTAGCTTTCAAAGAACACTAATATGTTAGGGAAACACGATTTTTAGCACCTGGTTGTATTCTAGTTTTCATTTTACCACCCTCCACTACTCAGAAAGGTTTTTGTGAGCTGTACTTTCCCCAGACTGAGAGCATATGCTGTGAATTCCAGGTGGGTGATGGTGCAGGAGGACCTGAGAGCATACATCACAATGAGCTTACCTGTTGATCAGAGATTGTTATTCTTCACCGCCTCTCTACACTTAGTAGAATACCTCCATTCAGTGGAGGCCAAATGAGAACTCCCTGGGCTCCAGCTGAGATACCTGGTTAAAATCATTGTAACCCTGCATCTTTTTCGTTTGGGGGAAATTTCCCATTTTCCTACCACAGAACAATTCTTAAGAAACCATGAGGCCATTGCTATGAAGGAATTCTCTCTGAGCAGACATAAGCCTGTCTTTTTCTACCTCCTGCTCCCTTTGAAGCTTGCCTTGGGCCCATCTGCATAAGCAGACTGATGTACAGCAACACTGAATCAAAAGGAGGCAGCAGGGGATTGCAGAGAGTCTCAAGTGCCTTCCCAGCCTTATTCTCATCTCCCTGATGTGCAGTATGCCAAGTGAAGGTGGGAAAGTGAGTACAGAATCCATCTTGACACCACAAAATACTAAACAGTGATTAGACCACTGCCTGAGACCGCTGGTGACGCAGAATTGTCTCCCCATTTCCTTTACTACCCTCCCTGCCAGCAACCTTGTGATGTTTCTTGAATCACAGCCCAGGCCACCTTTGTGGTAGACATGAGCACACTGCTCTCTGCTCATGTTTGTTATAAAATATTCGTTCTGATGCAGTTATACAATGATAATACAATTTTACTGGAAATTGAATAACTGCATTAGCTGAGCTAGTACAGTTTTCCTTCTTTGGGCACAGCACCATGCCAAGGAAAAACCCAGTCCCTGGAGCGCGGCCATTCACGTTTGCATGCAAAAGACTATGGAGGTGAATTGTAAGCTCTTTTGTTCATGGCTTACCACTGCCTTGCACAACAGGGACCCAGGCCATGGCCTGGCACCCGAAGCACCCCAAAAATGCTGCTGTAACTATGCAACAACAACTGCAAATGCTAGCAGGCAATGTATCATCCATTTTAAGCTCTGATTTTATACAATGTTCTGCTTCATCCTTTTTTAACAGGATTAAAAAAACCTAAAATCATACCATTCAATCAAAATCAGTTAAAGCAGTTCTCATTTCTCTTTGGAATACACAGGCAGAAGCCTGCGTAGACAGGGACCAACAACAAAAACCTCTCCTATTAGAGAAGAAGGCACCCCATGCCAAGGATGAACAGCACCAATGCTCTGAAAAGTACTTGCACTTCACCTCTGAAATACCACAGAGCTGCTTGCAGGGTGCATGAACACAGTGAGGTTTTATCTCGACAAACTGACTTCATGACAGCCTCTCCACGGAAGCCTAAATTTCATCTGAATACTAATGCTGGCATTGTGTTGACTTTACAATGCAGAGTTCTCTCACTCCCACTATCAGCTCAACCACCATACAAATTTCCTTCATTACTGCTGTGGCCTCACATTCCAAAACCCTCCCTTGCAGGAAATTACATGCATTTCAACACTGACAACAAGCAAGGTCTGACAAGTAAATATTCTGCTGCAATGGGATTTGAAATGTGGACTTCGAATGCTTTTATCTGGAGATGGTATCACATCATAGGCTTTTTCACATGAAGCTTTAAAATTGTGTGTCCCCTTTGCAAAGCCACAAAAGGAATCACTGAAGAGTGTGAAATTTCAATTAATATTGCCTCCCAAAAGTTAAGCCAATTAGAGAAAAATATTCCATATATATACCGTTTCAAAAGGCTGAAGATTGGAAAAATCTTAAAAGAAGTATTTTGAAAGAGAAAGTTCCTGTCTTCTCAATTACACGAATGAAAATCCAAGAGTCTTAGAGTTGCTACCTCAAGTTGTACAGGTAATATGAAAATGATACAGAATCAATACCAGCTCTATCCTCATTATGCAATGATGAGAATTTATCCCACATAACCAAATCTAAATCCAAATTCTAATTTGAGAAACAATCCAGTTTGTCACAGATCATGTTTGCTGATGCTTTACAAATACCAAAAGCCCTTATAGGGGAGAACTTCCATCTACCAAAGTGGGGAAGGAACGCAGCTGGAATATCCTGTGCTTTGCCAATCCCAGGTTGAGAAAAATTCCTTTTAGAGTCACAGGACAGGTTTCAGCAGTTTTCAGGCTGTAATATACTGCAAAACTACTAGAGCCCAGCAGGAGGGAGATGCAGCTTACTCCATCACAGCCCTCTCTGCTGTTTCCACAATTTCAGCACCAATTCTAGGCAACAGAATAACATTCAGCTCTATGATACAAGTAGGCATGATTTCCATCCTTCAGACCCTTTCTGCCATTATTCTGTGCCATTATGCTTATAAAACCCTGACATCAGTTCAGCGGGCACTAAGCTGTGCCTGAACTGTACCACAGGCACCAGTATTGCGCCATGCTTACCTTATGCCCCCCCCCATTATGCTTCAGCTATAATCTCTGTGTGTATCAACCTCATCATTTCAGTGCTCTATGTGTCCCACTGCATCATGCACACCTACATCCATGCCCTGGTGGGCAGCAAACACACGTGAAAGAGCCAGTTGTCAGTGCCTGTCAAAATGGTAAAAGGCTCAACTATAACCACCACCTGTCCCTCAGTGGGTTGGGCTTTCTTTCCTGTACCCACACACTGAGTTTCACATGCATGTTGGAACACAGTACCTGTGAGCCTGGTACCTGTCTGCCCTTTTGGTTAAAATTAGCCAGCATTTTAAGAAATTACTGGGGAAAGGAGTAACCGGCAGATGAGGCAACACAGTTGCATGAGCTGTGTATCCTTTGGAAACCAGGAAATGAAGTAAGTAATTGGATTCTGTAATAATTGACTTTGTCTAAGTGGATCTGAATTAATCCAAAGGATTAATATTCGTGAAAAGAAAGAAGGAAAAACTCATGATCCCATTTATTTTTCCTCCCCAGCTATCTGTTGTCAGCACAGGTTAGTGTTTCCTCTCTGTTTACTGCAGTTTTATCTTCAGGCAGGCATATATTTTAATCTGAGCTATTCCAGGAAATTCTGTAGATGTTGTGGAGCTGCTGCATTTTTCACCAAGGTAACTAAACTCAGAAGATATATAAATATATATTTTGTCTTTTTATTTTGCTTGTTTTTCAGTTCTGTGCCCAGCCTTTCAGTTCTTTACATGTGCATTGCTGCATCAGGTCTCCACTTCAGAGGAATATTCCCCAAAGTCCCCGTTCCTTGAAACACAGTATTTTCTTTAAAAGGCAGAAATGACTTTGTGGTCTGACACTGGAATACCTGAGGGATTTCTACTGAACTTACTGTGTGAATGTTGACAGAATCAGCAGGAGACAAATAGAAGCTTTACTCTTATAAACAGGGTCATGGAAATGCCACTGTATTTATAATGGAATGTATAAATCCCCAAATCCCTTTGTTCATTGTTCTGCAAGTACTTGCTTAAACTAAACTAAACAAAAAACATTTGTGCAGAAATTCTGTTAGATTACACCAACAACAGAAGAATAAATGAATATACTAGTTGCAGTCTATAGTAGCCTCTTGCCCAAATTCCTTGTTTTCCACTGTACTGATTTATGCCTAATGCAGAAGAAGACTTATCATGCACAGGTGTATTATTAATGTTATGTTAGAGGTAATATACGGCAAGGTTTGCAACAACAAAACAGTCACTGGACTTTGGCTGACAAAATAGGAAAAATCACTACCCGTGAATACCTCCTATGTTTGACTTCTCATTGGCACAAATCCCACCAGTGGGAATATCACTGGGAGACAATGCTCCACTTGCTACTAAAATACTCTAGTCTCATCTTCATTTGGAGTGCACATGGAGAGAAGAGGTAAAACAGCCACATCCAACTCTATTCATTCTTAATTAAAAAAACCACTGCCAAGCAGAACCTGAAAAGCTCCAGAAAACTACACAGTAAGGGTGAAGAGAGAGTGAGAGGAGAGGAGCAAATGAGTAAACAACTAAAATCAGATTAGGACAGATTTATACCTCATTCTGACCCACTTCTCTTTATGAAATGGTGTGAATTACTTCAGATATGTTTTAAGTGATATGTGTGCCCTCTCCGTCACACTGCACGCTTTCCTCAATCATCTTTCTTCTTAGGGAGAATAAAGACACAAAAATTGAAAATAAATGTATGCTACTCCCTTCTTTCTCAGAAAAAGGCCAGGGGACATAGTGAGGTATGCAAGATCTTTACCATTTATTCTAAACTGTTAACATGACTAAATTTGCATTTGACATCTATGGGCACAACAAAACCCAGGGCACAGAGGGCAAAAATTCAGCTGCATACACAGAAAAATAGGGTGAATATGCAGAAGCCAAGATCCTGCAGTTCTGAGAACCGCATTAAGGAAGGGTAACATGACATGTCTCTCCCATCCCTTTCTGGGTTGCATGTATAAAAATACCTCTAGCCCACTTCTATTCCTTTGATGAAAAGAAGTTTGCATCAGTTTAACTGAGGGTATGTCAACACACCATTGAAAGGCATAATTTTGGATTGGGTGGATATACCCAACTTTTAAAATATCTCAAAGCACTGTAGCTGTGGATAGGGTACAACACATGTTTTCTGACAACGTTGCCAGAAAATATAAACTACTGAAATTTTGTCCAGACTGGGTCCCATTATAGAACCCATTCAACTCCATTTTCTTTCCAAACCCAGGATAAACAAGCCTTTAAAAAAACCATAGGACACAACTCTTTATTTGAGTTATTCTGACCATAGTACTGTGACACCACGTCTAGTGGTATTAGTATTGCAGCCAACAGAAGTAAATTAAATGTGCTTGGGACCATGCTGACACTGAGGCCAACTGGGACACAACAGCCAACAGAGACAGAACAGCCAAACAAAAGCCTCTTACCCCTCTGTACTAGATGGGTAACTGAGAGAGTCCCTGGCCTGTGCTTACTCCTGATCCATGGCCAGGATTTGCGTATGAGTACAAGCACGGTCAAAATTGTGCCAGCACAGTGTTGAAGTGAGACAGAGACCAAGCTAAAGGTTTGGATCTTTGCTCACACACGTTGCTTAACTATTAGAGCATGTTTTGAGCTACTCTGAGTCTCTTCAAGACAGCCAGGGACAGCTTGGGGGAGAACTCACTCCAGGGACTGCCTGCAACAGGCGGTAGAGGTATAACTGCATGGTGGCTTACAACAATCCCAGCTTCAGGCCTTCAAACTCTTCCATATATCCTGCTGCATCTCAGGGTATGCCACACACCTTGCTTCACACTGCAAGCAAGACTGCAGAGAGCTGCAACACAGGGATCACATTATTTCACACAGTTCAAGATGAGAAGAGCCACAAAACAGTATTTATGTCTTTGGGCCTCAAAATCATTACTTGAGGCCCAGGGAGACCCACAGTCAAGTAACACATAGCTTGGAAGAAGTCAGTGTACTAGATAAAGAGCTTGCCCTGAGTAATCTGAAGGTGAGCCAGCTTGCCTCAAATTACTCTGTAGCACCATCCTATTAAGTAGTACAGAAACAGCTTAGGAGGTATTGCAGACTTGCAGAATAACTAACTGATTCTTCCATTCCCCTTTCTACATCCATTACATATAGAGCCTTGCCTTCTGCTCCCTAAAATGTCCTTCCTGCAACTTTCATAGCATGGACAATATAAGCTTCAGTTTAGTGATCCCTTCAAATTCTTTACAGACCCTCTTGTGCACTGGGCATTTATAGAAGGGATGTGATGCCCCTTGAACTGTCTGGTACTTTGGGTCAATTTTAAAGTGGCCCTCAAATCCAGGTCTGCATGTCTATCCACACCATAAATCTCTATATTTGCCCTAAACAGTCCATTTGGAAACTACCATGCTTCCAACTCCCCCCAATTCACCCCCTGACTGCCTCTACCTTCAGTTTGTTCAGTTTAGGCTGAAGGCTTGAGAACGAGGAGTCAGTAAGTGACTGTCCCACAAACTTCATCATATTCCCCACTTCTGACCCTCAGTTCTCTGGTACGTCTCTCTGCTGTCCATATGAAGAGACCAGCCAGGAAAAAAGCCAAGAAATTCATACACCTCTTCCGAGGAGGCCTCTATTTTGCAGCTAGGAAGCACAAAATGTGGGCTGCTCTGCTGCGCATTATGAAGAGAGATACAGATGGTGTAAGACAGCTCACGTGGTTCGGAATAATTGAGAGGGAACCTCAGGATAGACCTTACATATCAATGTAGACATATTATACTTCCTTTGCAGATGGTGCACACCATGGCATATAGATGTACCAGAAGCTCTTCACCCCACAAAAGTAAAAGCTGCATGCCTTCTAAATAAAAAACCACCAACACACAGCTAAAATGAAGCAATCAATAATCTTGCCACTAGGTCTATTTCTTGAGTTTGACAAGGTGCCTGACTGATCAAAAATAAAAAACATTGTCTCTTTCTTAAATTATGACACAAAGCAATTTCAGTTTTACTGGGTACATGCAGGAGAGAAAGGATTCTCTCCCTCCTTTTTGAATGACACTGAGGATTGTTTTAATCAATTAAAGTCTGATGCTGCTACACTGCAATCAGAATAAGAAGTTCTGACTATATTATACTTTTTCCCCTTTCCTAAGCTGTTTCTGCTTTTTCGTTGCAAAATGCTTCTAGCTGTAAATTATTTCTGCATTTCAGATTTATACAGAAATATGTATAAACCAAATGAAGAAAAATGAAAATATATTCATGCAGCTGTTTCTGCCTATCACCTTTAATCTTTCATGCACTTTAAAATATGTGCTTCCCACAAAGGGAGAGAGAGATCTATTTTTGCTTTATGTGAATATAAAAGTAATTTGTTGCCATAGCAATATTTTTCCATCCAAATGCTCTGAACACCACAGTTGCTTCAGGTTTTGGGCAAACTGTAACTATCCCAAAAAAATCATGTGAAGCGTTATGCTTCGATAAGCTCTTCAGTTCCATTATAATCACATCTTTCTGCTAGACATTATTAACAAAAAATAATTCAATACAGATGTTTATGTCTATACAAGCTTACTCCCAGAGACCACTTTCAAAATCATTCGCTTGCATCTTGTTTAATTTAATTTGCATTAAATTTCTCTAGAATGGACTGAAAAAACCCCACAGTCCAAATTCTGAAGCCCACAGGAATGGTGTACAAATCTAAAGAAAGATGTTAAACCCCTGCACACTCTACTTTCTTACCAGCACACCCCCCCCCCCCCCCCCCCCCCCCAGTGCTCTTTAGCAGGGTTCTCAGAGATGTTAGCCCTGTTCATTTCCATAGCAACCCTCTCCACAAAGTGAAACAATTTGTTAAAATTGTTGGGGTTCAGACTTTGGAAACAGCAATACCACAAAGACTAGTATGAGAAGCCTTGCAGAACTTGGGTTAGGAATCACAGGAGCACCATTTTTTTCACCTTAATTTTGACCCTGTTCTGGGAACAACAACTTCCATGGCTCTGGGAGGACATTTCATGTCAGTTGGAACTATGGATTATGGTATGCAAAACACAGGACCTGGTTGAAACTTACTGTGTATTCTTATTGCAGTATTTGATAATGTTTAAATACAAATAAAACAGAAACCAAATGAAACACATAATTCCTCAAGATCTTAATAAAAAAGCCAAACCCAAAACACACATATGTTGGCAGCTTTCCACTCTCTTCCACCTACACCTTAAGACCGATTTCAAAACACAGGGTATTTGTGTAAATTCAGGTCGACTGCCCCAGCCCACTGACAGCGCTCCCAGGCATGATGCCACATTAAACTCCACCAAAACCTCCACAGTGGTCACCTGGTGCTCGTATGTCCAGTGAAGTTCTCCAGATGTGACCAAAGCTGAATCACTGTGCAGTTGGTTTGGAAGAAGGCACTGCATGTGTATGTGCATGGTGGTTTTTTACTGTTTCTGACTGGATAATGCACATGTAACTGTCCTTGTTACTTTGCACACATTTTCACCAGCCCTTGACTGCTTGTTTTTCTGTTTTGCTGCACACTCTTGAGCCTGTGTAGCCTTGCTACACACTCAAGAGCCTGTAAACCCTTTGGGGATATTTATTACATATCCCACAGGGCCCCAGCCTGACAAGCTTTTCTGTAAGGCTACAATATAAACACTAAATAAACATGTTTGTTATAGGCCAGACATGCTAACACAGTATCTTCTTTCTTAAAAAATCTATTATGTGCTTTCTTAATCCAGATGTAAATCATGATTTACTATTGTATTTAAATTGTCACCATCTGTTTAAAGTGGACATGAAATACAAAACGGTCTTTTTTTCCCTCTGTCTCCCAGCCAACCTGAAATGTAACATGCATTTTATATGTCTGAATACAACCAACTCCACTGCAGATGGCCCTTCTTTCACACAATCATTTGCACCAGTAGTGTCTGCATGTGTGTTTTATATAGCAACAGAGAGAGGGAAAGGAGACAGCACAAAACAGCAATGTAATTGCAAGCCCATGAAAAGTGATCAGGGAGTCTTCAATAGATACTTGCAATATATAAACTGCCATAACATACTTGCTTTAACGTGAAGTTTCATGGTCTAAACCAAACTAAATCCACATACTATTAGAAAAGCATGGGCATTCTTGCCTTCCCTTTTGCCCCAGTATGCAAGTTCCTGTCTACTCCTTTCTGCCACCATTAAAGCGAGACTGGGAAATTGACCTAGCCAAAAGGATTTTTCTGGTTTTGAGTTTTGCCAGGTTAGTTTTAAGTCAGATCAGTTTCCAGACCTGGCGGATCATGCAACCAGACACGTAAACCCCAGTGCAGGAGTGAAATTACCCCTTTCAAAGGCATCACATACAGTGCAAATGGAGGTTAGTTAATCCCTGTTGTGAAAGAACACTCTTAACTGACTAGATTTCATATTGATAGTGTTCTCTAAGGGGTAATACACAAAATAACTATCAATCAGTATGTGTCAGGCAGTTTACTGCCAGAGGAAACAATTTACTGTAAACAATGTTTCTGCAAGACAGGCATATATTTAGATCACTATTTTACAGATAAGGAAAGAAACTGAACCACATTAACTTTTATCCCTAAGGTCATAGAGAAAATACATAAAGCAAGATAGAAGGAGAGATCTCCTGCCTCTGAAGTTCTGTAGCTTAACTACAAGGCTACTTTTCTTTGCATATGCACCTCTCTTTCACGTGTGAGTGCATACATATACACATATAGATTTATGGTTCATAAAGAAATTTGTTTAACACTGAAAAATTGATTTTTGTGGTCAAAACCAAAATAATTTTATAAGATCTACTAAATTATAGCAGCAGTAGAGAAAATTAACAAGCAGAATGTGCACAAAAGAATGTTGTACAGCATCATACATAGACTTCATTCTTAGTAGCAAAATCGTTAACTGGTTTTTGGTTTGGAATAACTGATAAAGACCCATTCCATATCTTACACTACTGACTTCCAAATGTGTTTGGAGATGGTTTTTTTTAATGTGAAATTCAAATAATTTTGGTTTGCCAAGAATCAACAGGTGTTAACAATATCATTGCATCAAGGCATAGTGCTTATTACTATTATTTTATTGTTAAGTTCAACTAAATGCCGCTTGATAGGTAGGGAACATAAACTGTTTTGAACACAATGGCAGATGACCTCTGGTTTTGCCTTTATCGACATCATAGTTTTAGAAATGCCAGCTAACAATGAGCTTTATTGTACTGAATGGGACAGGTGATCAGGCACTGAACCATTTTCCTTCTGGCTGCTTACTTTCTCTCCACACACAGTCAGGCAGTTCTGCGACTGGCAATGCTCCAAAAGGCATGGAGATTCGTAAATGCAAATATGTATTAAATATGCAAACATTATGGATCAGTGTGCCCTGAAATATGTATGTTCTTAAAACATAGCAACATAGTTTCCTGATAATACGTAATGACATCTGACAGCTCATATTCTAAACAGATTTCCTTCTGCAAAAAGAATTAGTAGGGAATACAAACAGAGGGATACAAGAAAGGAAAATAAATATGTTTACAGGAAGAAAGAGAATGCAAGGGCAAATATAAAACTCCCCGGTGTTGACTGTGCTACAGAAAGTCGACATACTGCAGTCCACAGTGCACAAGGTCTGTTCCCCCAAATCACATGGCCAAGGGCTTGGGAGAGTCTGGGAAAGAGGGATATGAACTTGGGAGCAGAGGTGTGCTGATGAATCTGCAAGCCTGCAGGCTTCCCAGCCAAACTCCTCTGGAAAGAAGGATGAAGCAACTGTGAAGGTACACAAGGGGGCAGATACACAACCCTCACAGGCCTCTCCAACCCACGGCTCATTTATCATGCTTTAGGTCAGGGCTCTACCCTTCATGAGGTCAGGGATTTGTTCCTCCTTTCACACAGTGAAGCATCCATCAAAGCTGTGCAGCAAGCAGCTTCACCAGCAGGAAATAACACGCCAAAAACCCCACTTTATTTAAACAGGCAAAATATTGGGAGGGCCGTTCTCACAGTTGCCTAAACGTCTCTTATGCCAGCCTGACAGACA
Source organism: Strix uralensis (assembly GCF_047716275.1). Classification (NCBI taxonomy): domain Eukaryota; kingdom Metazoa; phylum Chordata; class Aves; order Strigiformes; family Strigidae; genus Strix; species Strix uralensis. Next base: position 112,283,453 of record NC_133973.1, on the reverse strand, counting down.
AAGGCAGGCACGCAGCATTAAGATCCTGTGCAGAGAAGGCTGCTTGGTGTTGGAGTAGCCTTAAAAACCGCAACTGCAGCCCGTGTCCTTGCCAAGTCCAAGGAAATGGAGCCACAGGCAGGACGGTGCTGGGCTGGCCGACCGCCGGCCAAAGAAACTCGCACCTGAGGCACCCGGAGGGGCCTCGGCCCGCGGGGCTCATGAGCCGGCGAACGCTCCCCGAATGACGGACCCCCGCTGCCCTGCGCCTGCTGGGCCCGGGCGTGTGGCCTTGCCCCCTGCGGTCGGTTTTACCCCAGGGAGCCAAGCTCTAACTCCCGCCTGGTTTACGCTGGGATCCCGAAGCCGGGCCGTAGGCCTCGGGGAGGCGGAGGGAGTCCCGGCGCTGCTGCGGGCGCGGGACCCCGCCTGGGGAGGCCCCAGCGGGGCCCGAGCCTCTCCGCCGGGCGGGAGCCGCCCAGCCCAGGTCAGCTCCAGGGGGACCCCCCTTCCCAGGGCACAGCAGGCGGGGCGCTGCCGGCTCCCGGCCGCGGCCCCTCCACCGCCCTCACCTCACACCCCTCGCCCCTCCCGCTTCCCCCGGGCCAGCCCAGCCCAGCGCGGCCCCCGCGCACTTGCGGGCGGTGCCCGCGCTCCCTCCGTGCCGCCCGGGCAACGGCTCCTCTCCGTGGCTCGTCTGCCCGCCCCCTCCATCTCCATCTCCCTCCATAAGTGAATGGGAGGGAAAAAATCCCTCCAGGGCCCTGTCACGGCGTCCCCTGTCCCAGGCTGGGGCTGGTGGCAGCCCTCGGGCTGGCCGAGCAGGGGCGTGAGGCCCAGAGGGAAGCAGCCCACCTGCGGCTGTACCTGGGGATGCCAGGTCCCTCCAGCCTCTTCCAGTGCTCCCCTGCCTCAGGCCATTCTTATAAATAGAAACGTGGACATTTACCCAGGTTCACTATGCAATGGCAACGAGTTTCCATAACTCTGATCAAGTGTTTCAAAAGGGAGAGAAAAATCAGTACAGCTCTCTGACTTGTTCTGAACAATATAAAGAAGGATGCAGGTCACCGAGGTGGGTGTAAAAGAAAAGGATCTGGGGGCATGGGGAATACTGCCGTAAGACAAAAAGTTTAGCTGTCAGACTGACATCTTACAAGCTAAAAGAAATGGAAAATTGTGTATAGCTCTAGCCAGCTTTGGCCTCTACTCACCGGTTCACCACTGACTTGCTGCACAGGGCTGCTCTGAATCATTCATTGTGTTTCTGCTTAGGTTTTGTTCCTTTCCAAATAGAGATAATGCATATTGCTTTCTTGTGAGGTGCTTCAGCTTCCATGGAAGAAAAGCGGTATATACTGAAAGAGGGTAGATTTAGATGAGATGTAAGAAATTCTTTAACATGAGGGTGGTGAGGCACTGGAACAGGTTGCCCAGAGAAGTTGTGGCTGCCCCCTCCCGGGAAGTGTTCAAGGCCAGGTTGGATGGGGCTTTGAGCAACCTGGTGTAGTGGAAGGTGTCCCTGCCCATGGCAGGAGGGGTGGAACTAGATAATCGTTAAGGTCTATTCCAACCCAAACCATTCTATGATATGATATATGAGTCTTCTTGTTACTTAATGCATGAAATTTGCCAGGCAAAGTCCATCATTTTGGTTTGTATTTGTACAGCACCTAGTGCAATGTGAGTCCTTTTTTACTAGGGCTTGCAGACACTTGTGGACTAGCAGAAATATGTAGAGTTAATTATACCCATGTATGAGTGCATGAGGATAAATATTTTTTACAATTAAAAGTAAAAAAATATTATCGAAGACTGTCTCTTGAGGCAGCCTATTGGCGTCAAAAACCTTCAGAACTAACTGAAAGAAAAAGCAGAGCAAAACCAGTATCTGAATGAAAAGAATAACCTGTCCTAACAAATACAGTGTCTGTATGAAATGTTCAAATCCCGGTCTTTCTTACAGAACTAAAAAAAACATACTAAAGGCAATTATCTTTTCATTTCAGCATTTGTTCAATTAATTAATTGATATCATGCAAAAAACCCCATGAGATAGCCAGTTAAGGTCCTGATACTATTTCTGACTTAGCAAGGTCAGGTGATCCATCTGTATTTGAAAAAGTTAGGGATAGAACTTGAGTTCCCAATCGTGCTGATTCTGCAAATCCTTGCTTAGATGAGTAGTCCTCACCCATCTGAAATGGGAGCTCTGTACATGTTTTCCTTCCTTCCTTCCTTCCTTCCTTCCTTCCTTCCTTCCTTCCTTCCTTCCTTCCTTCCTTCCTTCCTTCCTTCCTTCCTTCCTTCCTTCCTTCCTTCCTTCCTTCCTTCCTTCCTTCCTCCCTCCCTCCCTCCCTCCCTCCCTCCCTTCCCTTCAATCCCTCTCCTCTCTTCCTTTCATTTTTTTTCACTCATTCTGTTTGTTGTTTTTGCCAGAAGATTCTTTCTTTGATTTCTGCTCTTTGAGGAGTCATTAGCATTTACTCTTGGCTGTAGTTTTGTTTACACAGACAGAGAAGGCTTACCCACATAAAAGGAACGGGCTTACATGCCAGATTTCAGTGAAACTGGACTTTTGTTCCTGATCTGCTGGTGTTTGTAAGCAATAAAATAAATTATACTGGTCTTGCTCTTGGGCGAGGTCAGTGGAAACCAGTGTTTGTCATCACCAGTCCACTGTGACTAACTCTTATGAGTGGTAATCTAGTCCTAAGCATCCCAGTTCTTTTTCTAGTCAACTGCACCTTGGAAAGCCTCCAAAAGTGTCCCAGTCCAGCTACATTAGCTAAGAGCAGAGTGTCACCTCCTTCTGGATCTGGCCTGGTCCTTTTAAAGTTTTAAATCTTTGCCTTAAAGGCTGACAACTGTTTATTCTTACACTGCTGCCCTCCGCTGTGCTCTTTTTTCATTTCCTCACCAGTAAATAAAAATTCTCTGTCAGTACCACAGCTTGCTTACAGGTTTGTAAAAGCAGAACTTTGTTTTGTTCAGCCTCCAAAGATCTTTTAGAAGTGGCTGCTTATCTGTATGCCAACCCCACTTAAAGCATGAGACCAAATCCTCTGGGTACATGAGCAGAGCTCATTAAATGCAGTGGAACCATGGCTCCAAGTCACCCAGAAGTCTGCTATACACAGCTGTCCAAACCAGGAATTCAGAAATAAAACAATCTGGTAAACAATGATTTGGTAAAAAAAATCTTTAAGGATGTGTCATCACATATCTTGCAAATACTTTACATTATTTGACTTCAAAGGTTTCAGGAGGGGAAAGTCTTACAGCATTAGAATATGAAATTAAGCAAAGGATCCTGTCATTTCTTTACTGACATGCAGTCTTTTATTTTTCATGAACACTGTCTAGCCCATGATTATATTGACCCTTTACTTCCTCTGGCTGTGCACTTCTGCCCTTATTCTACAAGGCACCCAATTTACCATAAACTGGATATTAAAAGAATAAATTATTAATATATTTGTAACCTGGAACATAATTAAATGCAGTTTAAGTATGCAACTTGAATGGCTTTAAAAACTGTTCAGTGGTATATTTGCATCTTGCAGCAGTGTGTGAAAAAATTATAAAGGAATATATTTTCTTGATATTTTTTACTGATCTGGGACTTGTTTTTACTGGATAAAGAGAAGGAAGACATCAGGAATTTGGGAAAGACGGTTGCAGGAATTTTTTTATTGGTTAAGAACTGAACTCAAAGCCCATTTCAGTCAGTCAGGGAACTCCCATTAACTTCTGATTTTTTGCTCAGAATGTTATATAAAACATTACTACAAACGCGTAGTATACTTACAAAGTGTAAGCAATAGTACAACAGAGCCTACTTCTTACCACTGTTGATGCTAGAAGCTAAAAGGAATTGAATAAAGTAACTGGAGATGCTGAGCTTGGGAATCAAATGGTTCACACAACATAGCTTGACATATTTTACAAACTGGGGTTGTACATGCATGTATCATGCTACTTTGACATGTTAGCATTTACGTTATTTAAGGCATTATTTAACAAATAATAATGGATATGCCATTGTATTCCAGTTAATGTGTTTGTGTTAAGTTTTATCCAAAAGCCTTTGTAATGAGTGAAGAAATTAAAGTTACTAGTGAAATTTCCAACCTCTGTTAATTCAAGAGGTGAAGGAAATGGCTAGCAGAGAACTCTGAAACCTTGTCTATCAAGTAAATAAGATACTAAGACTTTCTCATTTAATATTTTCAATAATGAGGCAATCTGATGTTTGTTATATAACAATATTTTGTTTTCAGTAAACCCCATTCATCTAGAATATGTTAGTGATTTAGTATTCTAGTGATTTTAGTGATTGTCAGGGTTTTGGAAAGTCACAACAATAGTACCATGCATGGTAAATAGAGTAATAGCAAATTCTGCATTCTAAAATGACATAAAGGATTTTATCTGTTGTATTTCAAAGAAGTTGTGGCATGTCAGAAAGGCACAAAATTTTACCCATTACTATCAATTCTAACAGATATTTGGCCAGTTATTCCCATACATCCATTCATATTATCAGGTGCCTAATAACTGACACTATCATTACATTATATGCTAAAAGATTAGTGCACCATAAAATTAGCTGATATTGTGACTGTTGATATGTTAATAGGATAAAGTAAAGGTGACACATATGCTAACATTTGCTAAAATGCTATGCTGAAATTATTTATTTAGCCATGTAAAAGATGATGTTCAGTTGTTTATGAACATGTTTTTCAAAGTTTTACTTTTTCAGCTGAAATCTGATATACTTATTCTCAAACACGAGATAGTATTCTTAAGGAAAAACTTGTTAAATTATTTTCTAGTTGGAAATAAGTGCATGAGAAGGTGAGAAAGCCCTTTTATTCAATCTTCATCTGAACGGCACTCACATCGCAATGAAAACTGCTGAAAAATTGCAATTTGTTAGAGACATAGTTCTGGAATGTAGATATGCCTTTCATTGGTCTGCTGAAAAATCAGATTTAAGATTATAGTGCTTTAATAACATACTTTATACATAGATAGTAAATTATATTAAATGGATAAAAGCAAAAATCTTCCATTTTTTATGGCACTCTACTTCTGTGAATATATTAAATAAGTGAATATTGATTAGATGATGTCTCAGGATTCCATTAACTCTGAAGATGCAAGTACAAAAAGGTGGATGGAATTTAATACTTATTTGAGGATTGCAAATAAGATCTGTAAAAGGGCGTATGAATGAAGTCTGGGCCCTAGAAAATGTTTCTTCTTGCACGATACAGAAATATCCAGAGGTTTCTGCCATGGTGATGAATATGTAGCACGTAGTGTGGTGCATTAATTCTGTGACTATCTATGAAATAGCAACATGTCACATTTTTTTCTTTTTTCTTAGACTTAGTAGATAGCAAAAATGGCAAAAATCCAATGTTTCGCAGTAAAGCACTCAGAAACTAGGATGCTTTGAGGTAAACGCTACCTCTTTGGGCTAAATCTTCTACCTCCTGTGTCCTTCTACAAGGGCTTGGGATGAAGAGGCTCACCCCACTCTGGATTTCATTGTAGAAAGCCACCTGCATGGGCATGGAGAAAGATGGGAGTGGTGGGGATGGTGCAGGTGCTTCAGTGATTGACTTGATACAGTCATCCTGGGAGCCAGGGACTGCAGGGTACATGAGAAAACATGTCGTCAAAGGGTTAGGTGTGTAGGAGAACCATGCTCCATGGTGGCTGGGCTGAGTTTTCAGGAAAAAACTGTGACATCTGCTTGCAGTGTGGGTACAGCATTTCCAGGAGGCTAAATTACTGCACAGATCTCTCTGTACTACACTGTGATGACTTCTGAGTTACTGAGTTGACACCTGCAAAAAACACAATGCTAAGACATGGCCCCAAATGCCCTCGGTTAAACTGTTGGAGCAGTTCCTGGTGCTGTTTTGGCATTCAGGATTTAGCTAACTCCTGGATCAGAGACCTTGCCCAAGAGGCAGGTTGGATGTGGCTATCCTGTCTTGGAGTTAAAGAGAGCCAAATCGTATGGCCGTGGCTAGAGCATGCCAGTTTGTCTCCAAGTCAAAGAACAGACCCTGGCATCATGTAGCTAGGAGAAAGTTCAAAATCTTGGATTTCAGGGACCTTTGCTGACTTCTCAAGTTTCCTCCTTCCTAATGCAAGCATTTAGGTAGCCCAGTATAAACATACCTACTCGTAGCCATGTGGTGTAGCCCGTTAGCTACGCCTGGTTTAAAAGCCCGTTGGTCCTTCCTTCCTTGTGTAAACGCAAAATACTTTTCTTCTAGTATTACACCCCGGATAAAATAAGCCCCCTTCCCCACACCATCACACAGTTACCTCATACTGAGTCAGTTCTTCTCTGTGATCTCTAAACCCTTCTTGATGTTAATGCTTTCCAGGGTACGTTGCTCCGTTCTGTGCTACATCTTGCTTCCTTGTTCCTAGCCGTTGGAGCTTGAACTTGGCTTTCTTAAAATGTATTTTTAACGGTCCACCTTATAGATGTCTCCCATGGCTTCCCTATGCTTGTTATTATTTTTTCACCACGTAGAATAATCTGCTGATTTTTAATACTAACATCTCAGAAGTTTCTTTAGAAATACTGTTTATGATTTCTTACTGATCACTGCTTTCTGAGATCTGTCAGATAGAGAGTTTCCAACCCATGTAAGAACTGTTGTTTGTTAGGATTTTACAGTGTTCATGGTACTCTTATTCCTGTGGAAGCAAGGTGCCTGTTTTTGCCCTAACCCCCCAATATTTTTTGAGTCTGTTTGTCATTTTCAAGCACATTTGCAGAGAGATAAATATCCTGAAGATAAACATATTTTATAAAAGTAGATAGTCAAAGGAAAATACTACTAGAGTTCAAATATCACTCTCAATAATTTCTGAGTCCATTAGGTAGTTTCTATAGTGAAAGATGACAGCATGTTTGTCATTTTGAAATACCCTGCAGCAAGAAATAATAGCCCCGTGTTGATATATGCAGAGTAAACAGAAAACCTAAGTGTAATACTGTTGAACAGTCAATTAACCAAAAGAGACAGAATTCCCTGGAAAGCCAGCTTTTGTTAGCTCTCAGAACTACTTGTTTAATCAGATTGTCATGTGATACTAAGGCAAATACCTCACAAACCTCTGCCACACATCCTTTACAAAGCAAATTTGTAGCACAAAAAATTAGATGGGTTTGACCAGACTTATTTAACATTTTGAAATTCTATTCCTATCTCCTGCTACAGATTCAATCTTTTACAGTTTTTCTGTTATTGGACCCATGCTGACTCCATGCTAAGAGACGTATCAGCCAATACACTAACGTTTTTTGAACATTGACATAACATTAGCACTGTTTTTGTCTTCTCAAATTTCCTTAGTAATCTGAGATTTATTAAAAATTAACCTAACCCATTTGTTCTTTAATGTCCACACCTCAGAGGCATTCAGTTTAACATCCTCTTTTTTGCTAGGCATGGGCTGGGAAGTACTTCTCTGACTTCTTATGAAATTAGATATTTATTGAGTTCTTCTGCCTTTTCTACATCATTATTTAAACATCTCCTTGATTATATGTCTTATTAATGAGACCGGTGTCAAAGTGCTTCCTGAATTATTCATGGTAGTTTGTGGTGATGAAACCATGGAACATAGCAGAAGATGAATGATTTTGTGGTTAAGATATTCCCTTAGCATTAAGAGATCTACCTTTTAGTCCTACAGACTTCCAATGTGACATTATCAAATGAAGACACTTTTTGTGTCATATGGCTACCTCCTTCTGGAGCTGCTAGTGAAGAATTTAAAACCTTGCTATTTCCATAAGTCTATTACCTCTGCTTCCTGCATGGCATTCTTAATTCACAAAGACTTTCTATTCTGCCTCCTTCCTAAAGGCTATCATAATCCACTGTCCTCTCATATCAAAAGACAATGAAAGATAGTCTCAGACATGCCCTAAGATCCCATGCATCTTTGCCCTTACTGCTTCTCCTTGCTTCTCTTTATGTCTCAGTTTATCAAACCTGGCACAGAACAATTATACTGAATTACCATTTATTAGCTTTCATGTACTCAGGCCTGACTTCCCTCCACTGTGGCCTCTCTACTCTTTCCTGCAATGAAACTTCTCTTACATGGTCTTCTGTGATCTTTTCTTGTGCTGTGGACATTTCCTACATCACAACATCGTATTTTCCTTGGCTACCATGTCTGTCTTGCATTGGAAATACCCATTTCTTCATTTTTCAACTTCTTAGGTTTCAAACTGTAGCTTCGCCTGTTGACTTTTTTTTTTTTCCCCCAATAATTTGTTAGCTAAACAAATTGGGAACTTCCAAGAGCTTAACCACATCAACTGCTATTTTATTCTGTTTCCCCGATAATCTCAATTGTACTCCTTTTACCTGATAATATTTGTATCATTCTTGCATTGCAAATAATCTTGATGGTCATTAAACTTTCTATTACCACCTTAATGCAAGAAATAAAAAGGTTCACTGATAATCGGGTAGGTCAGATTTAATGATAATTTGAGCTAGTGAGGATATCTTTGCAAGCAAGATTGGGCCCATCAGTGGCAGTACTATATAATAATTGAGCATTGTTTCTGGATGAGTGTTTCTAGATGACAGCAAAATGGGCTATCTCTATGTTCAGGTTCATAAAGTTGCCCTTCCCCTCTTCCTATTTCTGGACATAATCGCAACTAGGCGCATCCACAGTCAGCTATCTTAGCCAGGTGTTACTACTAAAGATCATCAGCAAATTGTTATTCTTCACGGCTTTAGCCTGTACCTGGGCCTGAGTGCAAACAGGTCACCACTGCTGTTTCTGAGACTCCCTGAATTTATATTCTATTCCTTTTATGTTCTGTCTATTGGCTTTTTCCAATTCTCTGATTTCAGAAGGGTTTCTGTCACTGAGAAAGCTCTATTCACCACTATTTGAACCACAAATGAGACACAGCTAATCCCTGCTATGGCAGTTTAAAGATAACCTACTGGCATGCAAAGAATTTATCTGAGAAAGTACACAAGAATTAGAGTTCAGCACTGTGTGTAGGTCAAACATGTGGAATATAAATATCCTAGCATAAGCTTACAATGATTCCCAGTTTGTGTTTTTGCAGCAGGTAGTACAAACATGCCCTACTTAGCACCCACATCACACTGCCTTTTTCTCCCCCCACTACACTTTTCAACTGGGTAGTTTAATACAGACAAGAAGATGATCTCAAGGAGGAATTCCAGGCTCTGAGTAGAGCTAACATGGATCAACTGCAACCAACGAAACTCAGACAACTAACTAGGAAAGCTAATATAGTTGATGACTTTAAAAAATGGAAGACTTACATAGAGACAGATCTGGGAATGACACTAGGACCCAGGCAGGGGAATGCATGGACTTGAAAAACATCCACAATCTGTTAAGACCATCTATCCTATTTATTACTACCTGTAAGTATATCTAGTATAAATATAAATATATTTGGGAGGAATTTCCTGGGTTTTGGCCAATACATTTACTGCTACAGGAAATCATTTACTTCTGGAATGTGCTCAGTTTCAGTTAAAAGCAGAGAAAATAAAGTGACTTAATAATTAATTTTCTGTCTCCTACTTCCCAGCTGCATCCCTTCTGATCTCTTATGTTCAAAATGGGAGGCAGAGAGGGGAAAAAAACCCATCAACATACAACCCTGTCTGTTTCATAAGCAGACTTTTGCAATTTTTACCATGATTATAGAGTTATTTTCATAGGCTGAGTAGGGTTTTTATATAATTGATTTCAGTAAGTGGTTACATCTGTCATTGGTGGGTTTTATGCCTTTGCTGTTAAAGCACTGACCAGGTTTTAAGAGCATATTGGCCAGTATAATGTGCAATGGTGGTAAGTGCCAAAATCTTCAGGCAGTAGCTGTAGCCTGGCCTCCTCATTTTGACTGCTCCCTGGGAGGGGTTCCAGAGGGCTGGTATTTCTTGCTCAGCTAATATTAGGCTTAAAATGCTCTGATTTAAATATTCTGGGAACAGTGAAGAAGTGAAAGAGAAAAGGAGACATCAGTCATTGTGCACCCTCTAAGGGAAACTTGTGCTAGCAGAAAAGCAGGGGAGACTGGGGAAGGGTGGAGTGTGGAAGGGACATTCTGCCACTATCAATCACCTCATTATTCATTTAGGATTAGTCTCTTTTTTCCTAATCACAGAAGGTAATGCTTGAAATATTGCCTTTATCAACAACTCTAGTCACTTTGTTGTGCTCAGTTCAAACAGATTCATGAGTATCTTGAAACAAAAAGGCCTTTCATTTCTCCACTATAGTTTTTCACAAGCAGTAACAAATAGGATAGAGAGTATAATGGTGATTACTGGCATACGGATGTATTTCAGGTCCCTGTATTTCCTTACTTATAGGGCTCCTTCACTCTCTATTTTGTGTGTGTTTCTCTACATAATAATGGTTTTGAAGCTACTGTCAAATAAATAAATATGATGAAAAGTATAAGAAAGTTTTTTACTAAGTTTCAAAACATACAAATCACCTAGACTGCACATGGGATGCCTCTCATACAACTCTCAGACACAGATGTTAAATGAAATTGATTATGACAGTCCCCTCTACATCTAAAAATTGAGATAAAACGCAACAGACTTGAAATTCAGAAACCATACTTTAATCCTAAAATACTAACAGCAGCCCTCCCTACCCATCCTGAGACAGTAATAGCTCTTCCTTGTGGATTCTTATCATTCATGCAGTACTATATCTTTACAAAGTGTTTACAAAATAACCCACCAATACAGTGTTATATAACAGAACGTATGGAATAACCTTTTTTTTCCTAATTTTTTTTCCTAATTTCCTAATTAGGACTCCCATTCCATTTAATCAATAAGGTATCCCATGGTTTTCTGAGCAGTTCTCACCATTATCACACTGTCAAGATATTGGAGGAAGATGTGATCTCCCCTGTGCTAGCTCTGAACCTGGCTCAGTATTGAGGGCTACAGTTTTCTGGGTGTGTAGACCAGTCCAAAAACTGTGAGTCCCCCTAGATTCTGTCAGTATAAAAGTCCTCAAATGTTCCCCTGCAGTTGTAGTGCAGAGTACTACAGTCTGGATGATATTTGTCACAGTGGTATCCAAATGTTCTTTTAGTTAATGTCTGCTATGTAAATGCATACTCCATTTAACTCGCTAAGTGTGCTCTCCACTGTATTACTGAAACAGCATTGTATTTAAACTTCTTTTTCCAAGGCATATAAAGCCAAAGTCAGTCCTCCAGAATAATTGTTGGCACTAACACCTCATTGATAACAACAATGTTAAGAGGAAAATGAGTTTCTATTTGTCACAGCCTATAAATGCCAGGTTTCCTCAATACCCTGGCATTACACATCTTGCCCCTGCTTCCCACGTGGGTGTTAATGAACCTGCAATTAAGACCACATGCCTTGCAGACCCAAGGCGAAGTAGCTTTTGCCTCTGACAAAAGCTTCCTCAGAAGCAAATCCTGGCCATACCTGTGATAACCAAAAAGTTTAATTTCACTGACTGTAAGTTATATTCCTTATCCCATCCAGCCATCTGCTTGCTGTAAACCATGATAAGATCCCATTGCACTCTTCAAGCAGTTGACTGGCCAGTACTAAAATGGTTATGCACTTACCTGTGCTAGTCTGGTTTATCTACTTCCAGCAGTGCACAGCCATCAACTTGTGCACCAGTGTAATTGCCTTCATTTGGAACTGGGACAAGGTTCCTCTAGCAGTTTCAGGAAAGTCTGACCCTTCACCTGGGGGCTCTGCTTCCACTGCTGATACCCAAAATGGTATGATTCCATTCTCTAACTTTGCTCTTATCTCTGATGTGTACCACTGGATGCAGTGGAATTGCACAGCTACTGCATTATTCTGGAAGCATGTCTAATCTGCTGCCAATATCCCATACTTGTCCTTCAGGCTTAGCAAGCCCATAAGGATCTGTTCCCTACTTCATCTTGAAAACAGAACATTTCATCTAAGGTTTGGACTTCCACTTGAGATGCAAAGCAGACCCAAATCGCCTCTGTGCTGGAACTGTGAAGAAAAAGTAAGGTGTCCTACAAGAACCATAAGTCAGTTCTTAAGGATCATGCTTTCTGACAGTGAGAAATCTACAGCGTGCACCCACAAATCTCAGTGCTGACCATATATACACAGAGTATAAGTGTAGGAATAGGTAGCTGAGGTGCTTGGTATCTACAGAAAGGCCTTGTATAAAACTGAGGACAGAGCTTGGGCTCATCTGAGCAGGATGTGGGTGCTCGCACTGCGAATGAAGCCTTTGACATGTTCTGTAAATCTTCCCTGCCTTAAGCCTGTAGAAATGGTTGGAAAAATTTTCTGACATGTCATCTCTGTGATATATCTATACAGAATCCATGTTTATACCAGAAGTTATTTTGAGCATATTGCCATTTTTCCACTACTCAGTTAAATGAGCAAAGGATGTTCGCAATACTGAGAGAAAGCTGAACACGTGAGAACCCAAGCTGCTAGAAGTTGATCTATTAATCAGAAATTTGCCTTCTATATGATGACTAGCAACTGTGAAATAAAAAAGCAAAGGCATTGCACATGCAAATCAGATCTGATCTTTAAAGTTCATAAAGCATTGTAAAAATGGCAGAGAAAAGATTTAATCAGGGAAGACTTTTGGTTAGTAGAGATTCCTCTCCTTTTCATTGTTGTTGATGATATAGCTGAGTCCTCAGGCATCAAGAGGTGCTCCAGTGCTATGTTACTATTTCTCCTGCTCTTTGATAAGTTACTGACTTTCAAACAGCCACCCTGAGTGCCTCAGAGGGTGAGATACTTAAAGTCCTAGTCATTAAAAGAATGGTGTTTCTGAAAAATGGTGATTTTAGTCATCATAGTCTACTATGACAGTATGCTAAGCAACTCATATGTCAACAGCAGCAACAAAAAATCAAAGTTGAATTTTAAAAAATATCTCATTGTGATACCATGCAGCATAGAGTCAGATGTTTGTATCTGGAACAATCCTATGAATTACAAAGCTATAGCTAGCTTAGCCTCTTAGGAGGTACACCTTCTCATATGCCATGTGAAAGAGTTTTGCTGTTAAGAACACATTCATTCATTATCTTTGTTATCCTTTAGGCAGTGCTTTCTATATTGCAAAATCATTACCCTTCTGCAAACAAACAGCACAGCAATCTGATCCCAAAACATATCGTAGCTGCCAATTTTAAAACACTCTGAGCAATAACACAACGTGGTATAATAATCTTTCCTGGAATTTCTTTTTAAAAATGATCTTTTCTTTCCATAGTTTTCTGTCTTGCAAAAAAACCCCCAAAAACTCAGAAGTAACCACAATGTCAGTGAGAGTGAAAAGCCCTGATTAATTATAACTATTGTCAGGAGCAAACTATATTGAACAACAACCACAACTGCACTTTTTAGGCATCTTGACTCATTCTTGAAATTGTGTCCCAAAGGAGCACAACAGAGAGCAAGTCTTACTGCAGAGTGTGCGAACATGCAGTTGTGGGAACAGAATTCAAGCTCAGCATAGCCCCTGAAATCAATGCAGTTGCACCAGAGTAACCGAGAGCAGAATGTACTATATGGTTCACATCGGAAGTCTTGTCATAAGTCAGGCAAAGAAGAAATATATAGCACACACAAAATCTAACGCAACTAATAGGAACTAGCCGTTTTCTGTGATGAAGATCTTGAAATCTTCTGTATTCTGTAAAGAATAAAGCTTAATTTTAAAATATTGTGACTGTTGTACAAGGCATCATTGATACTGTGTAACTGTTAAAAGCTATTTTTCTTTTATTATAATTGGTTTGCTTTTGTTATAGCAGGAGCTAGAGGTTGCAGCAAGAGCTGAACAAAAGTTGGAATTTCCATCCACTTTGGGACCAGAAGTCAAAATATCAACACACACTGTGGAACAAAATGTTCTGAAAAACATGGATTCAGAAACAATTGAACATTTAATCTTTTCCCAGTTGAGCACAAAAGCTGCATATTTCTGCAATGCTGTGCTGCCTGATGGGGTTTGGGTTGAATCGCCTATTGTGTCATTCTGCCCTTGGCGGGTAAGACTGCGGGCTCAGGCCGTGTCTCCAGTGCCGCATCGCAGCTGTAGGGATGACGACGAGAGGAGTGAATGTATTGTACCCGTGTAGATAGTGTCTAATCTGAGAGTTAACCACAGGAGATAGAGGAGGCTAAAACTACAAACCCAATTATACAATACAATGTTTTTACAGAAACCAGGTTCTTACTGAGCCAAGTTAAAACAAAATATCTTGGCTCAAAGAAAAGCCACAGAGACAATTTTTCCCACAGAAAATTTGGGAGAATGTTTTTTTCCATGAGAAAGTAATTCTGACCCAAAGCAGCCAGGTGGCTCTTTTGCTTTTTGACCAATGGTGCCCTAATGGTGTTAGAGACTGTACAAACCTAGCTAGACAAGACAGCATGTTTTTAGACAAATCAGGTATTCCTGTCTCCATACCATGAATGCAGCACTGATGCACCATTAACAGATACCTTTCTCCCTCTCACAAGTGCTCTGTCTACACTAATAAACTGAACAGGCTCAGGCTAGGCTCCCCCAGCTTGGTTTTGGCCTGAACCATCTAGCACTGTGTCTGGGCATGGTTTGGGACACTGGTCCCAGTAAGCAGTATGGATGAGATCACCCGTTTTGGGGGAGAAAATATGTATGTGGGATCCATAAACAGGCAGACATCAGCATGCCTTTTACCTTTAACAGGTCCTGTCCATGATCTGTTTTATTAGCCTCCACAGACATTACCAGATGGTAACACAAATGTGTACCCATGCAGTAGCCGGAATAGACAGAGGGTCTGCGCTGATAGGAATCTTTTTTTGCAGTTTTAGTCCAAATCTGTCCATCAGTCCTATTCAGTATGCAATTGCCTGACTGCTTGTGCAGGAACACAGGAAGGGGAGGAATGGACACTAATGAGTGCCAGAGGACAGGGAAAGAGTAAGACTGCAGTGTTGGCTTAAAATGTCTGTGAATCTATGGCCTGAGATTCAGATCCATAGTAACCATACCTAACTTTAGGTACTTACCCAAAGGGTTTTTCTGAGCTGTCATTGCTGGAGCCCAACTCTGCCTTCCACAACAAGAAGCAGACGCCTCATGTGAGCACAGACTACAGTGGAGTGCAGGACTACAAAGTTCTCAATATGGGGACTTCACTAAGTGCCCATGGTCGGGCTGGAGGAGCCATTTCACAGGTGGCTTGTGCAAGAACACACAGAAAGCCTGTGGGAGACCAGGAAGGCAGTCCAAAACACCTGATGCCAGCACAAATGATTTAACTGTAAGAACATATTTCTCCTCTGATAGAGGTTTGCCTTATTAATGCAGTCATTTCTCTGAACATTTTATAATTGAACCAGGTACCTGGAAATGAATATGAAGTATTGAAGTTACAGAACAGAGTGTGCATGTACTTTTTAATTGAAAGGAGAAATTCTAGCTGAAAAATCCTTCACTAAATCTTAAACTTTCTTCCTCTAGTGAAAATTAAAGGGTTGTTTAGAACTGCCTGCATTCTGCTTTTGTTATCAAAAGGTACATCAGATGTTGAAGTACAATTAAAATCCACTGGGTCCAATTTTGCAGCTAATAAAAATTTGCATAAATTGGAGCAATATTGATTTTCAGTACCTGAGGAGCTGCCCGTTGGTTTTAACTTTTTTTTTTTTTTTTTTTTTCCAAGTGTTCCTCTCCTGTGACAGGAATGGAGAAGAGGCAAAAAGAAGTGACTATGAAAGAGGACAGACGTATGTCTTCAATACCTTACAAAAGCAAAGGTGGTCATAGGGAAAATGGAAGCTTTAATCCAGACTAACCCCAATAGATGTACATGTTTTTGTTTTGCTTGGGTTTTATTTTGGTTTGTGTCTGTAGTTATGTAAAAAGGATTGAAATACCCATCAGAATTTAGTCTTGATCAGTCTGCTAAACAGGCATTTTTATTTGTGTAGAAATACATGATTGTGAGATAGGCCTATTGAGAAAATTACAAAAAGCTTAGTTCTCACTAAATGAAAGGATGGCTCCTCCTTCAGTTATCGTTACTGTAGGTTGGAACCATCCATTAAAAAAGTAAATACAGCTCTAAGTAAATTGACCTGCACTTTAACATATGGGTCCTCCTTGGGGTGACATAAATGAAGTAAACTGAATATGAGCATGTACCCAAGGGACTGGGAGAGTGTATCTAGTCTTATTATGTATAGTACTTAATTTGTTCTGGTCCCTTTATAATAAATATCTATAGAGAAAATGCAGTCTTAATATCCATATTTTGGTCATCAAGCACTTGCTAAATGATGCTTTTGTGATACGTTATCAGTAGTCAAGGATAATATTTGATATTATCAAATGACAGCTGCACTGACTGTATTTTCTCTCCTTTCTAAAGGATAATGGTTGTGCAAAACAGCTTTGATACAGGGCATGTTGATGAAATATTAGTGAGGATTTGGGATACCTTTCACTAATTTAAAACAATGTTTTATTAATTGTTGGCTGCATCTACAGAGCAAAAATATGTCCCACGTAAAATTCAAACCAGATGAGCCTACCTTTGGGGTCATGGGGAAGTGACAATACCCCAATTCCTCCTCTCCTAACAATTTTCCGAGGCCGACAATGTCAGAAGACGCGGTTGCCCCTTGCCCTGCTGTGCCGGGTGGCGGGCACCCCTCTGCAGAGCTGCCGGGGCTGGGGATGCTGCTTCCCACCTGAGCCCAGCAAGTGGGGAAAGAAAGGCACGGCAGACTGAAAGAGAGCACGGGGGAGCTCTGGAGGCCACAGAACAGCTGCCCCAACCCCTTAGTACCCATAAAGAAGCAACTGATGAAAATGCTGAGTGTAATTCGCAGTACGTAAGAAAATCTTCGGTGGATTTCGTGGGCACGTGAGGCTTGTTTCTGCCTGTAATGGTTGCTGCCTGTGATGTGGACCCACACTGGATTCAGCAAGGATGTGCGGGGAGAGGGGGTGTGAGGATTAGAAAAGGAAGGAAACGGTTATTTTGCAAACAGTGAATTTTAAATCTATAATATCTGTAGAATCATTTGATCATTCAGATAAAACAATAAAGCTTTTACTGGAATCAGTGTCCTAAAACTATTCACAGACAGTAAACAAAGACAGGGGAGTGAGAGAGAGGGGGGGGGGGGCTGGAAAGCAAGCCTTTACCTGCTACTACCATCTAGTGGTAAAAAAGAAATAAAAGACGTGTTTGCGGAAATAGTCTGTGGGAGGGATGAGGCTGGTGAATAGAATTAAGAAATCAGAGAATTGTTATCTGGCAGCCACTTGCTCCCCCCAACTGCAAACACACACATTATCCATCACTCTGCTACACCCACATCCTGCTCCTGTCGTGGAAAGTAAGCACAAAACCAGGGGCATGAATAGAAATGATCAGTCAGGGAAACATATTCCTTTTGACCTCAGAATTTATGTCTTTGCTTGAGATAAGTATATGATTTAAGATCTTCCAGCTATGGCCATCTTTGCATTCATAAATGTACAATAGCTAACAAAACAGGACTCGGGTCTTCTCTATTAACGGCAAGAAAATACTAGGTCATGTATATAGCTGAGTGTTGCTCCTCACCTGAGGGTTGTACTTGGTGGAGGTAGGGAGTATAGTGTGATGGCCTCAGCCCCTGGCTGTCCCCACACTCCCTGCCCCTGCCACCTTGCCCACAGGACACTCTCCCCTCCTTGCTGAATTGCCACCTGGCCTTGTCGCGCAGGGGAGCCTTGCTGGGACTCCCAGACTCTCATGGGAGAGAACTGGGACTTCACCTCCACCTTACCAGGTCCTTTGAAATTGCCAGTCTACGAGGCAAACTTCTACCTCCCCCAAAAAACAAGTTTATCAGTCCGAAATATAAAGCTAAGAAATAATTTTCTATATTTGGGACAAGTACAGGAGGGGAAGTAATAGCGGACTTTACAGCTGCCTTGCACACTGTTTTGGCTTTGAGTTGTGTTCCCTGCAGCTCACAGATGAGCTGCTTCTCAAGGTGATTCACATCTCTTCCTAAACTGGTGGGAAGGTGTTCCAGTTCTTCCAAGCTGTCTCTGTCCCCATCACAGCCTGCTTTCCCTCCATCAGTGACAACCCTAATGCTTTTAGGTGGGAATCTCAACAGAAAATTCAGTAGTAGACTTATGTGTCTACATGTATAATTCAAAGGAGTTTTAACAGTACAGTACACAAAACCAAAACAGTATAGGTTATTAATTTTTAAGATAATAGTGGACAAGAATAATTAGTTGTTATACATTGGAAGACAGAAAAAAATTGTCATTGTCCCCCAGTGACTTGAAGTCAGCTGCTGCTCTCCCATATTTCAGTAGGGTTCCTGATGCATATGTATGAATCTTTGTAGCTTCCTGCAAGCTTCAGTAATTATTTCATCAAGGGCATCAACTTCAGTGTCAGGTGCAATTGGAATCATGCATACCATACGTTGAGCCGCCAGTGTGTTGGGTGTCCTTGGATCTTCTCTTCCTCCTGCCTGAAACGGGACAGCTTTCACATGTAGCTGACTGCAGTAAATACATCTGTAAAACGTGCCTTTGCCTTCCAGACATCTCTGAGCATAATCAAAAGTTTATGTAGCTAAGTCCAGAGCATATTGGTACTGTTTGGGCAAGACAGATTTCAATCTTAGAGTTAATGCCTAAAACAAATCAGAGGAATCAAGTGCCAAAAGTACAACCCCTAGTCTTCCAGGGGAAAAAAAAAAAAAAACCCACAAAAATCAACCCTGAAAGGCACACTTTATTTTATACCTAATGTTTCAAATGTAAAGTTGATGCCTAAAATAGATCAACTAACCACTAAAGTACTTCTCTCCATTGAGTGTAGCAGAAGCTGAGAGTGACAAACTCCAGTGCAAGATATGAAAGATATAGCGTCTGAAGTTCAGCCTTGGCATTAGGTGGGCTGGAGTTTTCACTCCTGATGGGACACTGAAAAGCAGGGACAACAGGACAAATGCTAAATTCCCTGGTGACCATTCTCTTGGGAAGTAAGCAGCATCTGACCAACAACTGGCTTTAGAAGGAAAAAAAGGTATAAAATCGTGCCCTGAAAACAGCACCATAGGCAGGTTGGATCTCCTTTTACACCCAGATATGAGATCACTGGAAGGCTTATCACTGTTTTATCATCACCACTGAGAGAGGTTCCGTCTCTTCTATCAGTAACATCAAACTCCACCAAATTAGGGGGACAGCTCCGTCCCATGTCCCAGGTGGCACTCAGACATTTTTTTTGGCAAAAAACTGTAGCAGTGACAATGATAAATAATTCACAACCTGCCTCCTTTCCATCTCCCCAGTTGCATGCCCTACAGTCATTTATGAGAATGATGCTGTCTCACATTTATTCAAGTATCTATTGCTGAGAGACTTGAGAAAATAGAAAAATAATTATTCTTCATCAGGATGCAGTTGCATTTCTAGAGACATTTGTTATATTTATAGAAGTGTTATCTACTTAAACACTTATTCATGTAAGTTTATATGCTAAGAAATTCTGTAATATTTATAGTTAAAGGAAATAAGAAATGTTAAATAAAAACGACATGCATATTTGTTTCATAATCATTTAGTTCTGATAGAAATTGCTTTTGCCATTGCAATTATTTAATTAATCTATTTATACATTTATTAATTTCAAGCCTTACTTTAGATATTCTCTCACTGGCTAGATGGATACATTTTGTGTCATCCTTTGTACTGGTAATTGTACATCACTCTCCTCATGAAACACCTAGAAGTGTGTTCCTCCTTCACAAGAGAACCATGAAGGTCTTGTTTCTGACCAAAATGTTTAGATTCAATTTTCCACCTCCCACATGTGATTAAAACAAAAAGTAATGATTAATATTGAGATTCCTTAATTATTCTTATTAGGCAGTTGGCATCCTGATGACTCAGGTAAAAGGGGCTTTTGCATTTTGTTTGCAAAAATATTAAGCCTGCATGTCAGGATTTAGTCCTGTGAAGATGGCATGTTTTTTCTCTGTTTTTTGCTACCAAATAAATTACACATTTTGATTTTTTTTTTTAACCTGGTTTCATGAGAAATAAGGTTAATAAGATTGTGTTATCTCACTGTCCTCCACTTCCTCATCTCCCCCTTTGTTTTTAGGCAGTTTAGGCAGAGGCCTCAAGGATTACAAAGTCTTACAAATTTTGTAATATTTAGGGACTGAGTAGAAGAGGTTGACTTTATTAATGCTCTTTCTGAGCGAAAAGAGCAGAAGATTTGATCATGACTTCTGGTTAACAGCAGCCACCTGGACAGTCAGCATGGGCAGTCGATGTGTCTGTAGCCTTCTCTCTTGCTTGTGTTGTCCCTTGCCCAGCCGGGAAGCCCTGAGAGGTAGACGGGGAAGAGATATATGGGCAGGTGGGGTACTGTGGTGTGGGAGCATGGGGAGCAAAGTAGTACTGGGAGCAGTATGGGGCAACTATGAGACACTGGAGAGAGCTATGTGTAATACAGTGGGAATGATTGTAGGTATATGGAGAAGCTCTTGTTCTTGAGGTGAGTAGGTGTGATCTGGGATATGCAAGACATCCATGTGAAACAAGATTTCCTTAGCTGTGATGTTCATGCCCTAACTCGCCTTCTTTCATGCTCAACTTCTGATGTTATTTCATCTACTTCTGCTCTGGCATAGGTCACAGAGAGATAACTACTTACCCAGCCAGTAATCTCTGCAAAGGACATGCTTTTGTTGTTTTCCAGAACTGCATTCATCCTTTCAGATGTCCTCCATCTATCCTAGATTCTTTTTATAATTTCTTTCTCATGATCATCATTTTCTAAAGTGAAAAGCTATCGAAGGTAAATGTATGCTGCAGCTTTTTTATTACTTTCCATTTACCAACAGTATTTTTTCTTGGGTATAAATGCTTTATGTCACCTTTAGTTTTCTTCGTGTTTATTTTAACTCCCTGTTTCTTGCTTGCTGCATAAAGATAATTTATTATCCTCTTCTCTGTGGCTGCTAGATACTCAAGAATTGCAGTGTCATGTGCAAACTGCATAGGTACTTCTCATTTATTCTCTGTAATCTTACTGCGGTACAGCTTTCTGAAATCTTCCACCAAGCATGCATAGAAAAAAGGGGTGGATAGAGTTGCCCTAGCAAATTTCTTTTCTTTTTCTCTTGCTCTTAAAAAATAGTTTTCTGATGCTATCTGGTAATTGTTACTATGGAGAGATAAGCACTACTTTAGCCCCAAATTAATGAGCTTCATGTGGCAATTACTTATTGGAATTTCATGGCCTATGGTATGCAGGTCAGATTAGATGATTCTTCTGGCATTAAAATTTATGAATCTATAAATTTCTATTTCTCCTTGTTCTCATAATGCTTCCTAACATTTCCAATGAGTAAGAGCCTTCTCATCTATCAAATACCCAAAGCTGAGGTAAATTATTCTGCATGACCTTCAATACTTTTCTGTCATTTTAGGTCCAGTCTTACAGATGTTGTGTCTCTAAAACGCTCTGTAGGTTAGGAATTATGGGTGCCTAGGGATGCTAGGCCGAGCATTTGATATACTGCCTTAGTGTGAAAAATCGGGTGGCTTGTCCTAGGCATAGGTTGCTTGCCATGTAAAATCCTTTGTAACTAGCTAGCTTACAGGAGTAAGCTATTTATAACTCACAGGGAACGCTTTTCTTGTGTGGATACATTATGCTGAAAGAAACAGTAGATTTATATTTATGTATTTAGGAATTTATTACATTTGTTTGTAACCCCACTCTCTGTAGCCCCTGCTGTAAAGCTTTCTTCTGCCGCCCTGGGTTTCTCTGACTGTGTACCGGGACACACGACTCAGCTCTGATGCAGCATGGCCACATAACCTCCACCCAGCCTGCTCAGGAAAAGCTGTGAGAAAGTCTATACGGAGTTAAGAAAGGTAAAATTACAGGCAGAAGTAGGATTGTTGAGATAGGATCAAATAGATGGAGGATTCTAGAGGAAAAACATCAGTGTGGAAAGGTGTGAAAAAGTAAAGGAAAAAACATTAGGGAGGCTGATTATGCTCGTCAGGACTGCTAGTTGAGAAGCATTAGCTCATCAGGTCAAATGGTCAGTGCCATCAGGAGTGGATGGACAAGGATAACACAGTGACGCTGAGGACCTGCCCAAGGAGCTGCAGAGGCCAGCCCTGCCCCTCCCCACTGGCACCCACCTGGCCAGCAAAAGCTCTCAGGAGTGCTTCATTAGGGTTGGGGAGCACATCTATGCTTAGCCTTACAGCTGATTAAATGCTACCTACCTGTTTCTCTCTGTTTGACATTAAATAACTACTTTATGCTGTGAAGTTGTTTTTTCATCTCGCTTGCAGAATCTCTTGTACCAGGGTAAGGATACTGGAACAAATGAACTCAGGAGAGGATCAGTAATACTTTCTTTAAATACCAAGTTCAAAATTCCCAAGTATTTTGCAAAATTTAATTTTTAAACGTTAGTTAGCATTTTTTAAGTCTTCATTCTAATTTTCCCTATTGTCATGATCTTAATAAATGCTCCTGTCCCTGCTTTCTTCTGCTTCTATTGTGTGTATTGTATCACTCACTATTTTGAAACTGTTTTTAATTATTTGCCCTTTTTCTTTAGGAATTTCTGCAATGTCCTATAGTGAAAGCTTTAAGCAAGAAGCAGGTTTAACATATAGATTTGCAACATCCTGATGCAGCATAAGCTGAAATGTTCACAAAACCCTTTGTGTTATCACTGGTAAAGGTGTTTGAACTACAGGGCTAGATCCTGGCAGATGACAGACATGTTTCTCACTGCTTGGCAAGCACAAGTCCAACTTAAAGTTGCTCTAATCAAGCAGCTGAAGATTCCTCAGAAGGCAGGAAAGAGAGGATCTGCCAGTGAAAGAAAACTTTGAGAAATCAGACGTGCACCCTTTCCAGCCTGCCCAACAATTGTAGGTGCTCCTAAACACCCCTTTATTATAGGCTGCCAGAAATTAAAGCTTCAAAATCACTAAGAAAACCTCTGTGAGAGGGATGAAGGGCATTTTGGGTTCATCCTGAGTGGCACTCAGGCACGCAACACTTGGGAGACCCACCAGTGGCTGCAATTAGGTGCAAAAATTACTGATCACTTGGAAGGTGAGCAACCTCTTCAGAACCGGCTTATCAAAGTCATTTTTCTAATGAGTGATCTATACAGAAATTTTGAAGGGTGGCAACACACTGAGGGAAACGAAAAAACATAAGGGGCAGATCCTGAAGAAGGCCTGTAAATCAGAAAACACTTGAAAGATTTTCTTCCAAATTTGTTGGGGGAGGAGATGGGAAAACACCTTCAGGGCATATTTAATATGTATTAGGATAAATCAGCATTATTAAATGAAAATAATATGGTGAATGATGAAAAGGGGCTGTTGTAATAATTTATAAAGACAGACCTTCACAACTGTCAGCATAAAGTCAAGGAAGGCAAAGAGAGCCAGGTGTTTTTCTCATAATACTGGGAGGAAAATTGCAGCCACAGAAATAAGACATACTTGCATGGGCACATGGGTTATTAGTTTTTGATTAAATTTCATTGTTGAATCAGAAACTCGCTTGCTTGCTAATGAAGGATCATTTTTAGAAAACATTTTTATTATTATATATAATGTATATTATTGCAGCATTTTTGTAATGCTCAGTACTAATAAGCCATGAAAGGATTTAAAATCTTACTATTTCAGAAGTATTGGGTTCTCTGTGTTTGCTTTAATGTTCAAGTTTTTAAAAATTTCTTCCTCAGACCCCAAGTGCTAAGAACTCGCCTCCCTCAAACTCTTACTTAATTGCTTCAGACAAGGAGTTTAGGAACTTTAGGAAAAACACCGAATATCAATGAGTGAAATAAAAATGGAACAGCTGACAGCAGTGATATCTCCTTAAACCATGTACAATGAAAGATCTCATTGTACATTTGAAGAGCAAAATACTCTGAAGGAATTAGGGTTTAAGTAAGTGCAACAACCAAATGGTTGAAGAAAGGAAGATATTCTCACAGTGTCTCCTGTCAGACTCACCCAGGGAGAATTTATAAAATAAAACACAGAAATCAGTTGTTTTGCAGTTTGGAGGAAGAGAGTTTGCAGCAGGTTTCAGTTTATACATAAAACAAGTATCTCTCACTCCGATACACTTTGCTTTCTGGGAAAACTAAATCCCTTTCTGAATGTAGTAAGTAGGAATACATTGGCCACGAACTCCAGATTAAGAATGGAATTCTTAGATTATTAAATTAGGAGGAAGATGTTTGCAAGATTTTTTTAAAAACCAACAACTTTCTGTGGGTGATCTAAATAAGATTGCATCTTACACGAGCCACATCTTTTGTCAGTGTATTCACTTAATCTTCTGATGTCTGAGACAAGGCAATTACATCCTATGTAAGAATATAGAAGTCCAGTTCATAACCCAAATTGAGAGAGAGGTGTGGCAAAAAAAAAAAAAATTAAGAACATTAGTTGCTGGGGTTTTTTAAGCAGGCAGAATGACTAGAAGTTTTCCCACCTCAGCAGTTAAATCTATAACCTAACTACAACCTTCCTTCACTTGGAAAGTGAAAGGAACATGAACAGGTTCTGAGGATCACTTTCTCTGAACCAGTCAAATTAAAATACTGCCCTTTATTGGAGTCTGTCATGGTATTTGCCTGATGAGCTAAGATGTTTCATTTCATTTTACCCCCTTGGGAACTTCTGTCCTAACAGCATCCTTTTTATTTTTTTATTTTACTTTTTTTTTGATTTTTGCATTCTAGGACTTTACAACTTGGTCAAAATAGAACAGATAAATCACAGTTGCTGGAAAATAAAAAGGAAAGGTATCGGTAGATAATTAGACATGTATACCTATAGAAACTAACTTGCAGAAGAAATGAAACTCTTTTACTTTAGCATCTGATCATTTTAACACAAATTTTCATATGTTTCATCTACTTTCTACAAAATTACAGTGTATTTTGACAGGTACAAATAAGCCTTTAGTAAAAGCTTCTAAATGTTTTCTCAGGTTTTTTATTTTTTTTCACATATAATGTAGCTGTTTAGTGTTATGAATTCGGATTCACCATCATCTCTCTAACACATGATAATGAATCCTCACTCCCTTCTCATGCCTACGAAGGTGGGACCTTCTCCTGCACTATACTAAGCCAGTAAATGAAACTGTATGACATTCCTATTCATTGCCTTTTTCTATCTGTGCTTTTAAAACATGATTAAAAAAATTAAACTAAGAATAAAAAAAGTTGATTGCTATCTGCCCCAAAGATTCTCTGTGGAAGTTTTCTTTGTGAATAAGGTCTGGTGCCTTTTAGATACTACTGTCTTTATCATGATTTCTACTACTATCTCTCCTGAGTATTTGTTGTTGTTGTTTTGTTTCCTCAGGTGTTTCCGTTAAAGAATTAAAGAATTTTGGGTCCATTTCAATATATTAACACTTAACTACTCCATGCAGCCAGAGAAATAGACAGAGAAATAGACAGAGAAATATCTCCCAAAGGATCTTTCCAATACAGATTAATTCACAGGAGTCTGTGCAGCAGTGCTCCAGTGGGGCACTTGCAGGGGTAGTATAAGCCAAAATAAAACTGTGTAGCTTTTGGGGGATCCCTGAGCCAGTGAAACACAATGGTAATTTGTAGGTGCCTCTGCTGCCTGGCCAGTGTGTGTGTGTGTGTGCTTATACATGCTTCAGTACTTTGCAGAATGTGTGCTGGCCCCAGTGCTGTCTCAGAGAAGCATCAAAAGAGGCTCTAAAGGCAGTTGGAGGTGGAAGGACACCCACCTCCCAACCCCCCACAAGGTCCAGGCTATAGAAATGAGTGGTTTCAGCCTCAATTTTGCTTTCAGTCCTCTAATTACATCCTGAAAAGTTTCAGTCCCCTAATTTTCTTTCAGTCCAGAAAGGTTTTAGGTGGTGACCTTCCAGAAATGAAGTCTCTGTGCAGATGTCTTGGATTCCACCTCTCCTTTAAAAATACTGTGTCTGTGACAGAGAATTCCCCACGGGTCAACTCCCTTTGTCAGAGGTAAATGGTGGGATATTCAACTGACTAAAATAAATGTAATTTGAAAGCATTGTTCACTGGGTTTTACCAGAGCTTGTTTTTACATTTTACTTGTTGACCATGTTGTTGCTTTGGGGCCCCATAACAATCTGTGCCAACAGTTAAAACTATATTTTTCCATCCATTCTTCATTCTGCTCAAAATTACGGGTCTTTCAATTGTAAACAAAGGGTGATTTATCATTGTGGCTAAAAGGAATGGAATTAGCCCATCGTAAATTCAAGGTAATCTGTTTTTCCATTACCAGCTTCAGTTCAACAGCTAATGAAGGCAGAAGCCAGTACATTAGAGAATTATTGTAAGGTGACATTTTAATGAGAACATAACTTTTGGCGAACTGAAAAAGGATATGCAGCCACAAACCCTACTAGGATGGTGAAGGCTGGCCTTTCTTTCATCTGAGGCAAATAACTTGCAGAATGGTTTTATTTAAATGTGCCTCAAATTGGCTGTACTTCCCATGCATAAAGAGCAGGGCAGCCCAATTCATTAAACAGAATGAAATGGATGCCTCCATTCAGTGCTGTGTGCGGTCCAATTTCTCCAGCCAGCAGTGGGCTTGGTCAGCAGTGTCCTGCTGGAGCTGGGAAGCATCCCCATTTCCACTCCAAACCAAGGGTTTCTAATTTCCAAATTCAAGGGCTAAAAGGTAATTTCAAAATATTGGTCAAAAAACTGAACCTTGCTATATTTTTATGTGTGAGGGTTACTGGCTAGTGAAATCTGGAAACCCACCCAGGCTGGCACTGGAGCCCCATTGTGCCATCCTCAGTTCAGAGAGACCTCCTGTGCTGACACACAGTAAACGTGATTAATTCGGGGTGCCGGCTGCTTTCCATCAACAGACAAGCAGAAGACAGATGCTGTGGGGCCAAGGGCCTCACTTAGCAAGTACAGGATGGGATAACTCCATGAGGTGTGAGACAGTGAGCAATCCAGCTCTGCGCTTGGACTGCTAATATGACATGATTGCTTGTAATATCAGCTGACCAGGCTCAATGACCCGGGGGGTCCCTTTCAGCTCTTTGCAAACATGTTTATTAATGTTGTCCTTTTGAACAAGGAGATACTCTTCTTTTGTTTCAAGGAGATAAAGGCCCAGATACATTCCAAGAGCTCTGCATTTTGTTGACACACAGCATCGCTCCATGAAACAATGCGTCTTTCCTCATGCTCAGCTCTAGCATAGCCAGCTTTGGTGCAGACACAAGGTTGAACCTGCAAGCTTAATCAGGCCCAGCTGCAAGCCCAGCCCAGTGTTGAAACTGCAAGCCCAGCCCAGTGACCCTGCATGCAATGGGGAGATTTCTACTGTGTTTTTTACTAAAGACATGTCCCTTTGAGGGATGTTTTCAATAGTTGCAGTGTTTGAGCAGGCATAATTAGGCCAGGATCTCTGTGACAAACTGGGTCTAAATCAGCAAGAACTTTTAAAAAGGTACATTTGTGTGATACATATGTTTGCTTCTGAATGAAAGCTAGAACAGAAAAAAAAAGAGTAACCTGCAGTGCTGCAAATTAAGTTTAGAAAGGCTTGTTGACTCAAATGTATCTTATCTTAAACAACAGTGTTAATCTTAAGGTTTCCAATTATAAGAAAGAAGAACAAGTGCAAGTGTATTTGTGAACATTATATTCAAATGTGAGTAATTGAAGAAATGAGAACATTCTGTCCCTCGGTGGAACTGCGCGAGCTTTATAATATTTGCTCAAATTTAGATAACATAACAAACTGAATGCAGCTCACATTGCAGTTAGCAAGAAGCATTATTTTCAGAATCAAAAGGGCAATTATGAATGAAGAAAAGAATAAAATTACACAGTGCCATTTTATTGTAGTATCAAAATAGAATCGATGAAGCAAAGTCAGAATTTAAAAGAAATCTGCATAGCTGCTATTTAGTTTGGCTGGATATTTGTAGGGGTGCCTGACAGAAATGGAATTCCAGAAATGCTTTTGAAAATGTTATTTGCAAAGTGCAGTTCCCTGTACTGAGATTTGTACTATGAGTTTTGCATATAAAAAGGCACTCTCTAAATTGGTAGTAACTTCTATGCCTTTCCAAATAATCACACAGCAAGGAATAATAAAAGCAAAAGCTGGAAAAGTCCTGTCTGGCCTTCTAGTCTAGGTCACTTGTCAGAGGATGATTATTTCTTACTGCTCATTCTCTGGTGAATTGTTCAGCCTAGTTTTGAATTCTCAAGTGATGGTACTCACACAGTTTTCCTTGTAAGATAGCCTCAGAGTTCAGGTTCGCTATGGAGCAACTGCTATCAGCAGTGACCTGATTTGTCACATAATGACAGAGGTTCCGAGATACCCTGTTTTGGGACAGAAATGCTCCATCATTTTAACTCCAAAATGTCAAGACATTTTCAAAATATTCTTTGGAGGACCCATTATTTTCTCAGCATGCTTAATTCAGTGACCATGGCATGCGTATACCCTCCTTGATTCACCTCCAGAGCTGTAGGTGGGGAGAAAAGACTGTGTCCTTTCTGTGGGGCACAGAGGTAAACATGGACTGATGATCCTTCAATGCCCAACAATGCTCAGTGCCTTTCTAACACAAGCAAGTTCTGCTAACAGACATGTAGGGCCTCTGACAGTTTGTTAGATCTTCCTTTCAGCCACTTAGGTTTCTGACAGTCTCTGTGCTTTGAAGTTATGGGAAGAAACTGAACCCTACAGCTGGCTTTGGGCAGAGGACCAGCGGCTGTGCTGCTGTGTCTGGGGAAGCTGAGGATGAGGAAGGTTGTGCTGCTCTACAGCTCTTGGGGCAAGAGGAACTGGGAGAATCCATGTGTAGTCTTGGAATTCCTGTTACTTTTTGGAGAGTGCTTCAAGAGCAGGGACTCAGCCATGAGGTTCTTTGGGTGAAATTTCATGCTCTGTAAGAAGTTACAGAACAAAATAAGTTGTGACTGTGAGAGCCAGCCTCTGACCATAGATAAACTAAGGAAAATCAAATCAGGAAAGCCAAACTGACAAAGTTGACTTTGTGGGACCCCCACCAGAAGCTTTAACAAGGAGACTACTGTCTATCTTAACATAAGGGTTTAAAAATGTAGCTAACATTTGGAATAAAAGAGAAGAATGAGAGTGTGTTTTTTTGGAGGTGCTGGAAGTTTCTCTTGGCTGTAGGACCAGCTAAGGTTAAAGAAATCTGCCATTAGCTTAAAACAAGACCTGCAACAGCCTGACAGATTATAATCTCTGGATGAGCTAAAAACCAGGCTCCAACAGGAGATTGTAGCTGCACTCAGAAGCATTTAACAACCTGTTGTCTCCAGGATGCAAGAGGTCCACGAGACATCAGAACATTGTCCACAGAATAAATGCATTAAAAAAATTCTCCAAATACACACATTCCTACATACTGCAAATAAGAAACACAGTGTGAAAAAATAATTAATAAATTACTACTAAAAATTAATAAATGACTTCTCAAATCTTAAGTTAAATTTTATTTGGCTGTTAATGAAAAGCAGTGAGGTGATGTTTCACAAAGACATGGTGATTCTTGGCTTAAAAAGTTGAGAAATAGTATCTAAAGCAGCACTTCTCCCTGGTGTGTCTCATTGTTCAGTTTGTAAGAAAAATTTGTGAAGTTTGAAATGTCTTTTGCGTTTTCTCTTTCCTGACCAACATAATTCAGCAGCTACCTACTATAAGGAATTGCGAAGAAAGTTCTTCATGGATTGCAGTGAAGCTCTGGCTAAAATAAAGCTGAGGAACTGCCCTGCACAGTAGTGACCAAAGAGCATTGAAGAATTATCAGAAAACTGAGGCAAGGAAGAGCAACCAGTTCTGTAACTGTTTTCACTTTGATCTACATGTCTCTTGCACTAACTTGGCTAGTGATAATCTTGAAAACTTCATATAACAGCTGTGTTGGGATACCCATGCCGACTGAGGCCAAGGGAAGATGTAGTCTTGCATTGCTACTGCTCAGACCATGGGATATGCAGGAAGTCAGGGCCTGAGGGATCACCCTTGTGGACAGAAGGGATGCTCTATGGCTGTGTGACAGTCATTGCCACAAGGCTCAAGAATTTCAAAGTTGAAAATTCAAAACTGTAAAAAGATGCTGCAAGACAGGATTCTTTACCTTCATCTCCAGCTCCTACTACTATATATTTACCTCTGCATGCTTAAGGCATCTCTCTAATGTTGGGAAGGGCTGTTTTAATTCAACCCCCTATGTCTCTTACTCAGAAAGTTTCACTTTGCTCTGTTCTCATTATCTAAAGGGAAGGCTAAGTGAGCTCAAAGTACATTTGGTCTGCATTAAAAAAGAGAAAATGAAGAATTTGAAAGAGAAGATGTTGTTGCTACTTACATAATAGCTGCCATCTTGGGCTAAAGCAGCTCTGCAAAATTTTTCCAAACAAAATTTAGTGTCATTTCATATCAGTACTTACATCTCCCTGTGGCTTGAGGGGAGATATAAAAAAACTTTGAATATTTGCTTCATTCTCAGCCTTCCAGCTGATGCATAGCACTGTGAAACTATCTGACAAGACAAGTTATCGTGTCACTCAGTTTATGGCAAGGATATGATAACTTTATACCTGTGTAGAATTGCATTTCTTAACTGAATACAAAGATGAAAAGGTGTCAGGAGGTAATGCAACCAGAGCTATCAATAAAATCCCACTGACATAATCACTGCATGCAAGAATGTCTTCTGAAGTAAAGTTCTGTGACAGAATCTATATCTGTATTAGTAAGTAGTGCAACCCGAGAGGAATGGATCTGCAAAGCAAAGAAGTTGAGGCTGTGGACCTGGTGCCTCTCTGCATTTCAGGATGTCTTACTCTGGCCGAGCTCTAACCTTCCTGCTTGGACTGAACACCTGTGAATGGCTGGAATGCCTTAGGTGCTCACCTGAAACGCATCTGGTTTAGCTCCACTTGGAGGAACCCAGCTTGTGCACAGTGACCTGACTCTTCTCCATGATGTCAACTGAGACACTGCAAGTGGGGACAACTGGGAGACTTCTTTCATAACTGCACACCTGCTGCAGACTAAAATGCTATTACAGATACAGCCCACATAGCATGACCTGAAAAAAGATTTGCAATTCAATTGATTTGAGTCACTGGACACAGGTGAACTTGATCAACTCATTGTATGTGTTTGCTCTGTTGATGAATGGTTGGTTTGGTTTTGTTTTTTTTCTCTTTCATTCAAAACCTTCTAGAATGAATAACTAAAGCAAGATAATTCTGTGAGATAAATTACTGTGGTATGAACAGGGAATTCTTCTTCAGGCAAGAGATGTATTACTGTTTGCATATTTCCAATGGAATGAGAAGAGATTTGTTTCACTGCATCTATTGATGATTGAGTGGTTTGGTTCAGAGAATCTCTTCGAGCAAAAATGATGCCCAATGAACTATGAGATGAGACTGGCTAAGGAATAAGTGCCTATATTTTCTACTTCACCTTCTTCCCATATTGTTTAGAAAAATGAGAACAGGGTACCAGAGCTTACAATTGCATACATGGTTTATCTTTATTGGGCCAACCTTCTGGCATAGTTTTATAAAATCAGAAATGGTTCTGAGATCCTTTTCAAATTGAAGGAGTCAGTGTTCGTTATGCTGCTGCCCGTTCTGATATTTTTGGCCATCTGAATCATGTAAACATAGACAGGATAGAAAGATCCAGACTGAAATTACCATTGTGGAGGCAACAGATGGTTATAGGAACATTGAGTAAACTCCCATTTTTTGCTGTTTGCAAAATGGAAATCTGTCAATGACAACAGAGTCTGATCACCTCTCCATTTGAAGACCACTTGGAGATTAATTTCAACCTGGACAGGTTAATTTGAACAGGTGAGACAGTCGTCAGTACATGAATCTGCACAAAAATAATCACTCTTCAAGGTGCAATGTCCAGATCATATTTTAAAGACTGGATGTATTAAAATTATGTTACCCTGTATAACCCTTCTGTATTTGTGCACAGATCCAGGTCTGGAGACACTGACACTGGCTGCCTTTAAGTTGCTTCTAAAGAAAGTTTAATCACAAATCATGCTAGTGTTGCATGGCGCAGATGGATTGTTGCTGACGAACATTTCTAAAAAGTCTGGGATAGGATTTGGGAGTGAGTGAGTACATATTACTGTGCAACAAAGCCTGGGAAGCAGGGTTTGGATTCTGTATTGTCACTCAGTTAAATTCAAGAGCCTTCCAATATGTGTTTACATTCAAACTCTGATCAGATCCCCTTTGAATAATTCCCTATTTCTTGAAAATAGAAATGCTTACAAATTACTAACCACGACCACAAACATATATAATTATAAATTTAAATACACACTTGCATACACACATATGCCTCAGGTTATTTGTAATTGCTGATAAAAACCATCTGATTTTAGCAAATCATTTGGAATCCACCCCCAAAATGACAGCTATTTACTCTCCCTGTCACAAAAGCTACTGACTGGATTGGCTCAATGTAACAGTCTCAACAAATAGGCAGAATAATTTTTAAGCATGGATTGAGCCTTAAGGTAGTGATTTCATGCCATGGCCAAGGCAGCGTGTATAAATTAGGAGCTGGAAGTTCATAGAATTTGGATCTTGAATTTAGGAAAGAAGGCATGGCATGGTAGTAAAATGCAGTTTTTGACTCAAGCTTTTCTGAAACAAAATATATGCATATGTTGTTTGAAAATGGAGTTGCTATGGTAATTTGTTATTTACCAGAGAGGAGTAATTGAACAAATTTTTTTTTCTAACTGGTTTATGAAGAATTCACACCTGTTCCTGAGTGGGTTTAAATTACTCACCCTTCTTTTCTATGCCAAACTTTTCATGTTCAATTGCTTTGCTATTTCAGATTCCATACACTCCTTTCACTGATGACTGATGCCACTTCTCATTTGCAAAAGTAATTTTTTTCTAGCTGAGATCTTAAAGGATAAAAAAAAATATTATTTTTTATTTAGAACCTCTACCTATAAATCGATAAAACCTATGCATCGATCATGTCTTCATATATATATAAAATGTATATATCTAGGTATGTGTATATACACATCTGTATTTCATTGAAACTCAGGTAAGCACTACTCTTTATTAGACTGCAGAGATTTAATATTCATCAGCTTTACCTCTGCTCATGCCAAAAGAATTCTCTGAACAGATGAGAAATTGGATCCACAGAAGAGAGTTTATAAAAAGAAATTGTTTCCAAAATTAATTGATTTTCAACTTTGCACAGTGTGGTGTGCACTGAGCCAGCTGAAGAAAAACACATAGAGGTAAATGTCATACCTACTGATTTATAGCAGCTTGGAAGCTTCCTCTGCCATTTGGTGTGTATGCAAATTTCAGGTGGTTTGTTTTTTGGTGTTTTTTGTTGTGGGTTTTTTTTTTTGTTAAGGTTTCAGGTGTTGTTGGTTTTTTTTTTTTTTTTTTTTGTTAAGACCCCACACAACAAAAAGTTACACGGTGAAAAATCGGCTTACTTTGTAGCAAATCTTGTAGTAGGTTATAAGTGTCCATTAGTATCACTTGACAAACCCTTGCCAGAAGGGAAGAATGAGATCAGCAAATCACGGGCATATTATGATTTGATCCTACCACAAATTCAATTAGATCAAAGCTTACTAGCTCCAAACACCCATTTTTAATTTTATAGTAATGCCTCAGGGCAGAGAACTGGGTGCCAAGGCAGACATGTTCTGTGATGATAACCGAGACATTTAAGACTCAAAATATTCCTGATTTTTAGGGCTATAATGTCAGCTTTAAGGATTTTTAATTAACACCTTCTGCATGCATTAAATATGCTCCTTTCAGCCAACAAAGATTTCTTTTTTTTTTTTTTCCCTCTCGAATTCTCTGAGTTTTGCTTCAGGTCTTTTATCACTATCAAGAAATAATAGCAACCACCACATTAAAAAGAAATTACCCGACAAAATGAAAGATTCACTTGGCTGAGAACACGAGAGAATGCATACAGTTGTGGGTTAGCTCTTAGTTACTATTAATTATTAATTATTAGTTGCTGTATTCTTTGGAGGAGGAAACAAGATGCTTTAGTCGAGATGATGGGAAACTGTAGGGGCCCAAAGGTTATGGTGAGGGGGTGGACAAATGCAGAACTCTCTCCAGAGAGGCTATCAGCATCTTCAATCCTATGCATTTAAATGTCAAATACATCCCAGGCAAATGTTGTATCTGCACATACAGAAATTGGTACTCCTGACTGTCATGGTCCTGGGCCTCTCACAAATCAGTGGGTGACTGAGGTGTGTTTCCCTCCCAACCTGCTGGCCTGCACTGCAGACCTAACCACTACATAGACCATCAGTGCGTTACCGTGAAACTCCTCTTTCAGGTAAGGGTCTGTCAGGGAGCAGTTTTGCTACAGCCCTGTCCTGTTTTTTTGTTAGTGGATTAGAGAACTACGTAAACAAAATCATTGCTTGTTTGCATACAAAACTGCTCTGGGTAAACAGGGCATCTCACTGATGAAAGGCTATCGGCCTCCAGAGAAGGTTCTCCAAGGAAAGGCAATTTCCTCTGTAAGCATATAAGCAGGATTCACTGATTGACAAGAAAAATTATCATTTCTTTCTTATCTGTCCCAACCTCCTTTTCCCCAGCTTCTCCTACTCTTTCTCTCACAGATACTACTTTCCTCTTGGGT